>NC_069681.1:40308543-41558543 GCF_023699985.2 Odocoileus virginianus
GAAACATAAGTGGAAAAATTCTTGCCAGACACTGCCTCACAGAATAAAACACTAAGCATAATGACACCAGCAGAGTGAAGAAAGTTTTAGATAATAAAATACACACAACAATGTGCATTATGAACATTAAAGCACTCAGGTATTTAAACTGAAGAGCAGTATATTTATCAGTAGCACTTCGGAGCGTGGTTTCTGTGATGGTTAATATTACTTCTATATTTTAATGCCTTTTTTGGCTATTTCTTTGCATTTCTACTGGTGTGTCCAAGTTTTAGAGTTTTTCCCCCTACTTTTAGTAAATGTTTTAACAAGTCTTACTTGTTAATGTTGTTTAGTTGCTAAGTCATATCTGACTCTTTTGTGATCCCATGGACTGTAGCCCACCAGGCCCCTCTGTCCATGGCATTTCCCAGGCAAGAATACTGGAGTGGGTTGTCATACCTTCCTCCAGGGAATCTTCCCAACCCAGGGATTGAACCCACGTCTCCTTCATTTGCAGGTGGATTCTTTACCACTGAGCCCCTAAGGAAGACTGGATACTACAAATGAACTATGGCAACACAAAGAACAAAACCGACAACAGAAACTTAGTGTTCAAGAAACCATTTCTTTTATTAGTGTGTGTGTGTGTGTATATATATATGTATATATATATATATATATATATATATATATAAAAGAAAATTCCAGAAAGCATGAGGATTGTGTAACAGAGGAAAAGAATAAGACCACTTTTTTACCCACAAATAAAGAACTTTTCCTAAACAAAAATTTAAGAAAAAATAGAGCTGAAGACTATAAACCCACCTATAATATGTGATCTGTTGAAGCAATCTGGTATAAATTACCGATGGAGGTCCTGCATAGAGGTCATATGCACAGATGACTGTGTAGAGCTAAAGTATAAAATGGTCCTGAACCACATCATGAGTTTTCATCTAAAAACAACTGGCCTACAATGGCAGTCTTAAAGGTAACAACAAAAGGGCAGTTTTAAAAGACTCAGTGTAACAACCTACATGTGTCTGTCCTGAATTCAAAACTGGATCCAGAAAACTAGTCACCCATCCATCAACAAATATGTGTTGATCACCTACAGTAAATAATTCACTGAAGGTATCCTAAGCCATAAGCAAGTTCCTTATCTTAATAGTTTATAATAGTGGGAGTTGGTGATGGACAGGGAGGCCTGGAGTGCTACAGTTCATGGGGTTGCAAAGAGTCAGACACGACTGAGCGACTGAACTGAACTGATAAGGCACATACACAAATAACTGTAATGTAACCTACAAGTACCATAGCAGAGATATGAATAAAGCACCTTGGTAGTTCGGAAAAAAATTAGTTCTAGTACAATACAATAATCTGCTGCTGGCATAGAAACCAACAGGAGCCATGGAGAATATTTGGGACAAGCCTGTAGAATCACAAGATGCCTAGTTCTATAAGACAGACAGCATATGTGAAAGGTCTTTGGTCACTAAAGCGATAACTGGATTTACTTTAATCATCTCAATTTCCACATGCTTTAGTTCCTCAGCCAAAGCCACCTAATTTGTTGTTGTTTTTTTGCCCTGTCTCAGATTTTCAAAAATTTAATGTTTCTACAGAATGGTATCATTATGTCTATGAATTTCACTGAATTACTGGTTTCATCAAAATAGCGGAATGTGCAGTTCATTGATAGAAATAAGCCTTTGCCAGTCACTCTTAGATATAGGCAAGAGGTACAGAACAACTCTTTAGAGGAACTACTTGATGTGACCATGACAAATACCTAAGAGAGGCAGAAAAGCAGACTGTGGTTATCAAATGACAAATCTTTCTCCAAGAGGCCCAGAAGAAAGGACACCTTTGACTTCTTTCTGGCTGCTCCTGAAAATTCAAGATGAGACAGGTGTTCAGGAGAAAGTGAAAGCTTTATTCTCTCCCACAAAGTTATCTTTATTATAAAGTGTCACGAATACCCGAGACAAAGTAATCGTAGCAATAGCTAGGACATGTTATAAATGAAGGAGGAAAGCCTATATTGCAATTCTGTAAAAAGGGCTATTTGTTCCCTGGATTATAACCATAGCCCCATAAAAATCTCTTGTTTCCTTCCCAAACCTGGTGAATAATATGGTTATTAGATTTACATTTACTGAGCACTATCAATGTGTTTTCAACCACAAAAATTGCTTCGATTACCCTGTGCCGAGTGAAAAGATATAAAACAATTCTTTAGCAAAAAGCCAGAGGTTATACTTTTAAATTGTGTGAGAAAAATAAACAATACGTGCCTCCAGGCCTGCTGATTATAGATAGTGGCGATTGACAGGCTGTATTAAAGTGAGGAGCCCTGAGAAAGCTGCGCTATAAATTAAGAACAACAAGTGAATAATGTGTGTATAAATGTTTCATAAGTCATCCAAATCAATGCTAACCCATTCTTCCTTATTAGGATCTAGAGATAACCCACCAAACTTCTAAAAAATTAAAAAGTGATAAGCAGTGCACAGGAAAATGAACATCATAATTTATTTGATGTCATTTTAATGGATTCAATTTATGTTTTTCTTTTTGCCAGTGTCGAGTTCAATTGTAGATGATAAGTCTTGGCTATTATTGTAAATATAGCTTTTGTGCTCAAAATTACTTACAAAATGCTAATCAGACTTATTTCCTGCTCAGTTCTATTAGTTTAGCCCTTGAAAGCATGGTTCCTAAGATTTAGAGACAGTTTTTGAATAGACAAGCCCTCCCTATGGCACTGGGAAATTAAATTTGGTTCCTTTCCTGCTATTGCAGAACACTTATTCCATCAGGAGTAATTTACTCTAATTAGGGGCTATGTGCTCTGAAAATATAAGTATTTCTTTCATGAAAAATTTAACATTGTGTAGGTTTTATATTCCTGTCAACTTTAAGAAGAACTTATGACCAAAAGCATCTGATAGCGGAATGCCTTCTACCTCAGACAAGGCCCTGGGGAGATTTCTGGATAGCAGGGTACTCTAATTAGCAGCCTACACATTCTGGCCACATGACCAGGTAATTACAAAGTGTTTTCTAAGTCTAGCCTGACTTCTTTATGTTGTAGGAATTAATATCGCTTTCCATCTCCCTGTCACAAAATGACCTTTTGTCCACGTAGAGTACCAAGAGGGAATCTCTTAGACCTAAGGAACACACCCTAAACCTACTACCTGAAAACGGCAAGGATAATCATCGTGCTATACAGACCCACTAAAGCACATTCAGCAGCCTTAGAAAATAATCTACTTAAATTTGGAAAAATAAATGACTGCCATATTCTAGACCCTTTCTGGATTTTAATGATAGCCTCATGATAAACAAAATGGGTGACATAAAAACGGAGCTGACTTGTTACTATCTTCCATTTAGTAAGTGGACTGGAAGTTGACCAGGCAAACTGCCCTTAACCTGGAAACAGTTGTCGAAAATCATGTACCACCTTTGACCTTTGTTGACTTCCCCACTCAGGGTCATCTGTATAGCAGATGCTAAAATAACTGGAAAGAAGGAACAGAAAATCCAAAAGGACTTTGTGAGGTTGACTCATAAGGTATCTTTTAAGCCATTCTTGGTTCTGTTTTTGTGTCAGTTACTTTACAGAGGTCATGTGACTTGAGCTGTACTGTTGACCACAAGTCACAACTCGACAGGCAAAATGTCTGAGTGACCATCTTGGTATCTACATCTATGTTCATTAATGGGCCAATTACATTATTAGTTTTAGATAGATAATCTTGCTATCTTTGAAACTGACTGGAAGGTTTTCTTAGTTCTACACACTGAGGAACCTAAATGGATTATTAAGCCTAAAAGTTATATCTGGCTTTATGACCCCGTCTTTCATGAATTCAATGAGATTGTATCATTTCAGAAACTGAGGGTTCAGAAATCATATCATGAGGTCACCAATTTCCCACAGAGGTTCTTTTATGACAGTGAAAGGTAGATTAGAAAGATTGCTGAAGCGTTGCTATAATTTCCCACAAATTACCTTTACTTCTAAGGTCAATGCAGTCATCTTCACCGATAAGAACTATCAGAGAGGTGTTCAATGCAGATACAACATAGCACATAAGATGGAATCGTCTCAAATTTGAAGTCATGAATAATTTCACTGGGTGTAGTCTCTGTGCGCACTCCTTTTTCCATTCTCTAGTCTCTTATTAACTCGAGATAACTGGATTCATAATTGTTAAGAATATTTTTTGAGATGCATACTTAAATCCCAAGCCTCCTCACCAGCTGTCAGGTTGATCACTGCTGACTGTATTTATTTAAGCCAAACTACATGTATTATTGTGTTTGTTATTGACTTCAGCGTTCTCATCTTATTGTCATGTTACAAAATAACATTATAATTATACTTAGTGAGTTAAATGAGTGCATTTAAAGGCAAATAAATTTCAGATTATACATGGTATCCTTTGTGTCCATCCTATTTAAAAATATAACTGCAAAATTCTTAAACATGCTATTTGTGGTGCCTAATCTCTAAACATATATTCCAGTATCTAAAGATTTATACTTACTTGCATTTGGACTCTTCTACTTAAGAAATATGAATTCTTAGTATTCTTGAATTAAAAAGAGAAGGGCAAAATAACATGACAAGGTGCACAAAATGTCATAGGTAATTAACTTAGAATGTGGTTCAGTGATTCAAAAATATTAACATAAGTTCAATTAAAAACATGAATTTCACATTATCAAAATAAAATATAATGTTTAATTAATCATACTTTCTGCCTTCTCAGGTTACATAATAGACTGAGTTGAACTGAAGTTTGAGGATAAAATTTCAATATTCTAAATTTTATCAGTGAAATAAGTATCGGGATAAAATTTTAAGCTACCATATGACTCAATAGTCCCACTCCTGGACACATACCTGGAGAAAACTATAATTCAAAAGAGACACGCACCCCAATATTCATTGCAGCACTATTTACAATAGTCAGGACAGGGAAGCAACCTAAATGTCTATCAACAGAGGAATGGATAAAGAAGATGTGGTACACATATATAACAGAATATCAGTCATAAAAAAAGAACAACATAACAATATTTGCAACAACATGGATAGACTTGGAGATTATCATACTGAGTGAATTAAGTCAGACAAAGAAATACAAATCATATGATATCATATGTAGAATCTAAAGAAAACGAAAGTTACAAATTAACTTATTTACAAAATAGAAGCAGAGTCACATGTAGAAAAGAAACTTATGGCTTCCAGAGGATAATAGGGGGAGGGACAAATTAACAGATTGGGATTGACATATACATACTACTATGTAACAAAGAGATACTTAATAAAAAACATTCTGTATCGCATAGTGAACTCTAGTCAATATTCTTTAATGGCTTACATGGGAAAAGAATTTTAAAAAATAAGAGTAGATCTAAGTATAAAACGATTCACTTTGCTGTACACCTGAAATTAATACAACAAATTAAATCAACTATACGCCAATAAGAATTCTGAAAAACTCAATTATGAGAAATGTACAGAATAGCAATAGAATTCTCCCTCAGATATGGGCAGAGGACTGGTTCTAGGACAATCACTGATACCCAAATCTGTGGATACAAAGTCTCTCATACAGAATAGTGTGCATGCATGTCAAGTTGTCTCAGTTATGTCTGATTCTTTGTGATCCCATGGACTGTATGTAGCCTACCAGACTCCTCTCTCCATGGGATTCTCTAGGCAAAAAATAGCGGAGTGGGTTGCCATTTCCTCCTCTAGGGGATCTTCTCGACCCAGGGATTGAACCCAAGTCTCTTATGCCTTCTGTATTGGCAGGTAGGTTCTTTACCACTAGGTAGTATTTGCATATAACCTCCAATATGCTTTAAATCAAATCCAGATTACTTATAATACCTAACACAATGTAAATAGTTGCCAGTGGGCAACAAATTCAAGTTTTGATTTTTGAAGTTTTCTGGAATTTTTTTTTCTAAATATTTTCAATCCATGACCAGTTGACCCCAATATGTAGAACTCTTTGATTCAGAGGGCTGATTGTCTAGGAACATCAAACTAATCTACAAAAGTCATCACATGCCTGTCCATCAATGTTGAAAGAAGTCAGAAATCACACAGAAATCATGCCATGAAGAAAGGGTGGGTTTCCTTTTTGTATGGGTGGTCTGCTTCTACGTGGTTCTGCTGGCCATCATTCAGAACAAGAGGGTAAGGATCAGAATCTATATGATGCTTCAATACCGCCAAACTCCTCAAGGTCATATACTTTGATATTCTCCAAATGGCTTTTATGCTGAAAGACTTAGGGTGGAATCCAGGATTCCCACTGAAGAAGGCGCCTCAGTAGATTCTCCCTAGCAACAACCAAACTTAGGCAATTCTATCACACCCCCGCTGCTTTTCTAAGCTCTTTATTATTTTCTAATATTAAATTTAGAATTTCTTGCCTTTTCCATAACAGGTTCATTGCCATTCTAGCAGATCTTCAAATTATTCTAACCCCACTCTTTGAAGATCAAAACAAGACCACATTCTGAAAGCCAGAGAAACTATTAGAATGAAATGTGTTAATGCTGATAGTTCTGACCACCTTTGCCCACTTAAAGCCCCAAAACTCTGGCCAAGCCACGATTTTCATTTCAGTTAAAATCAATATTTTATTCATTCTGTACGAATGCATTGACGATTATTTCAACAGCATTTCAATTAAAGTAAGTGTGCAGAAGGCTTCTCCATGTTTTTATAAATTAAAATAATTAAGTAATTGTTTATCTATATTTTCTCATGACTAAAATCCAACTGAACTATGAAATTTGCTGGTTGAATCACTGACAAAAACCTCACCTCTGTGATATATACAAGTGGGTCATACTTATTTCATATCCCTGAAAGAAAGTGATAGTGATTTATACTTGCTATTGTTTTATTTTTAAAAATTCCTATCATATTACAAGACTACTACAGTTCTGGTGGCAACATCAGTGCTATTAAGAGATATTAACCTGGACTATTGATAATTTGTTACATTCTATCAATGAGGAAGCTTAGATGTCTAAAGTATGTTTTAGTTAGGTATGCATACATACATTAGAAATATTAGTACTGAAAAGCAGTTGAGATCAATGTTTCTGTTCAAAGTGAAACTATTATGGAAAATATTTTTTTCCTTAATCACTTTTCTGAACCATTTTGATTCTTTTATTTTCATCCTTCTCCCAGTTTTCTCGCAACTATGGGTTCGCCTGATGTTGTTTGGAATGTCACATGATTGTAGCTTACATCTATGTTATAAATAATACAACCTGGCTCTCTGTGAATAATTAAATACATCAATTAATTATATGTTCACTCGTTAGTTCATTCAACAGATACTTATTAAGCACAGTGTAACTAATAAAGCTAATAAATGTTTTTATGATTATACATACTATACACACAAGATATATATAAAGAGTTATAAAGCACGGGTTGAACTTGAATTGGATTCCTAAACACAAAATCTGTAACAAAATTCATTAAAGTTCTTTGTCAGCCTGAGGCTTTTGTCTGTACCTATGTTCTTGGCACATGGCAGGTGCTCAGTAAATGTTTGTCTTCTAAGAAAAGGTGCAGGTCAATTACTCAAGTAGTGAAAAGCATCCTTTCTAGTTAGGATCATTAGAAAAAAATTGAAATGAAAATATCTCAAAGGAACCTTGACACATAGTTCTAAGGTGAGATATTTCTTCATCTTTTCCCCTCAGAATTTTGTTTTTGATCTCTATCACAGCAGTTGCCTTACTGTATTTTAACTTACTTCTTTATATGCCTATCTCCTATTCTAGAATACATAGAATATTTGTTCTCAATTGTTGCTCATGTCTCATTGAATCTTTATATCCTTAGCATATATGCATTTCTTCAAAATATACATGACAATTGTTCCAGTCATGTTTTAAGTAAATAATCTTGTATCTTTATCCTTAAAGCTCTTATTCTTCAAAGAAAACCATCATAATGTTGATTTTATAGCTTTACTAAAGATTTCACATGCAGGCAGGTACATTCCTTGAAGATTTTTAGAGATATTTTTATGCCAGAAAGAAAAGTATAATCTTACATGGCATTTTAAAATAATCACCATAGTAACATGCTCTCAAAGTTTTCACCCTGCAAGAATTTGCTGCAACTTCATTTACTAATGTAGTTGAAATTTGGAAAGATACTTATTTAAAATATCCACACACACACTTCTACACTTATGCAACTTCAATGTTCAATGTTAATTCAAGTTAAACAGCACTTGACATAAGGTTATCGAAAGCTACCTATTAATTGCATTAATAATTGCATTATTACAATTGCATTTGTTATTACCATAATTACATACTTGCATTATGTGTGTTTGGATTAAAAAGTAGGTGTTGAACTTATATAAGAGCTTATGGATATGTTGAATTTAGGGGGGAAATATGGGAATATTTTATTTATCTCCCACTGTGTGTGTGTGTGTGTGTGTGTGTCAAATTGCTTCAGTCGTATCTGACTCTTTGCGATCCTATGGTCCTATGGACTGTGGCTTGCAGGCTCCTCTGTCCATGGGGACTCTCTAGGTAAGAATACTGGAGTGGATTGTCATGCCTTCCTCCAAGGGATCTCCCTGACCCAGGGATCAAACCCACCTCTCTTATGTCACCTGCACTGGCAAATGGGTTCTTTACCACTAGTGCCACCTTGGAAACCCAGCACCCACTATGCCTTACCATTAATCCATATATTCTGTGATACCAACTGGCTCATTGTTTGGGGCTTCAAAGAATTTAGAAATAAGGAAAGGGAGTGGGCTGATGAGAGCCTACTTCATACCAGGCTAAAAGCTAGACTCTGGGCATCGAGAAATTGAAAAGTCCTTGAAGTGCTTATGGCTTAATGAGGGTAACAGATAGATAAACAGACAATTACACTATAGCCCATTAACCATGTTGGCAGAGTGTAAACTGACAGAGTCATTCTGCAGGGCTATTTGGCAATGTAAAAGCTGTAAAAACTTGCCTACCCTTTGATCCAGCAAGCCTCCATCTAGACATCTGGTCATTTATCTCTGGGGGCTTGGTTGCCTTGCTCTGCTTTTCCTATAGTTTTATTACGATCATGATTACTTTGCTATCATGCCCAAAGTTGTCAGGTTTGGAAACAGAGAAGTGCAGGTTGAGCTGAGAGGACCAGAGAGAGAGGAGATGATGCTGTAGTAATATTGAGAAGCTTAGACGATTCTTTGGGGAATTTGAATTTTATTTAAGGAGGGAAAAGAAACAATGGGAGATGAAAGACAGTGAAGAGACAAGATGTGGATACAGGGGACGTTTCACAGGAGTTTGCATACACTGAGCTACATGACAAGAAATGAAGTGCCACTCCCTACAAGCCTGTGAAGCCCTTCTCACACATGTCATTTCACTCTATGTGGCCACAGAGAATTGGCTTCCTTGTTCCACACCAGCTGAGCCACACATTGATCTGTGTTTGATAGGCAGACCTCTTCAGCCTACCATCTTTATGCCTGCCTTAGAAATCTGACCTTATGTATGCACGTTAGTCATTCAGTCATGTTTGACTCTTTGTGACACCATGGACTGTAGCCCACCAGGCTCCTCTGTCCATGGACTTCTCCAGGTAAGAATACTGGAGTGGGTTGCACTCCCATCTCCAGGGGATCTTCTAGGCCCGGGGATCGAATCCAGGTCTCCTGCACCGTAGGCATATTTTTCAACATTTGAGTCACCAGAGGAGCCCTAATTTGATCTTAAGTGATCTTAACACCATTTAAGTTGTGGTTACTAGCCTCCAACATAATTAAAATGTTTTGTTACCAGCACACCTATATAAGAAACACATGCTAAGAAACAAGCCAAAGACATTATTCTTTAAATTCTGTTAATGTTTAGGTCATAAAATCCTCTGTCCATCATTAACTGTGAAAATCCATTTATCCAAAGAAATAGTATGTTTAAATTGCTTTCTAGGATTCTGGCAATAACTTAATAACACAGAGAATTGAAAGCCCAAAGGGAAACAGAGACTACGCGAGCAGGCCATGCACACCAGCTTCACTCACACCCCATTTGGACCTTCCAGGTAGGGAAAAGGAGCTGGCATCACAACTGGGATTAAATTCAAGGATGCTCCAGGGCTCTCAAGGCAGTGGCTGATAAGCAAGAGCACTGAACGATAAACAGCACTGAATCACAGTAGGTTTGCTATACTCAGAACTAACAAATGGATAATTTGTGATTAGATAACATTGAATTTTGATACTGTTTTGATTTCTTCTTCTTTCTTGAAATTCCTTCTTCTGCTTGAAAAGTACATATCAGTTCAGTTCAGTTGTTCAGTCTCGTCCAACTCTTTGAAACCCCATGGACTGTAGCACGCCAGACTTCCCTGTCCATCCCCAACACCCGGGGCTTGCTCAACCTCATGTCCAGTGAGTTGGTGATGCCATTCAACCATTTCAACCTCTGTCGTCCCTTTCTCCTCCTGCCTTCAATCCTTCCCAGCATCAGGGTCTTTCCCAATGAATCAGTTCTTCAAATCAGGTGGCTAAAGTATTGGGGCTTCAGTCCTGCCAATTAATATTTAGGATTGATTTCCTTTAGGATTGACTGGTTTGATATCCTTGCAATCTAAGGGACTTTCAAGAGTCTTCTCCAACACTGCAGTTCAAAAACATCAATTTTTCAGCTCACAGTTTTCTTTATGATCCAACTCTCACATCCATATGTGACTACTGGAAAAAACCAAAGCTTTGACTAGATGGATCTTTGTCAGCAAAGTAATGTCTCTGCTTTTTCATATGTTATCCAGGTTTGTCATAGCTTTTCTTCCAAGGAGCAAGCATCTTTTAATTTCATGGTGCTGTCACCATCTGCAGTGATTTTGAAGCCCAAGAAAATAAAGTCTGTCACCGTTTCCATTGTTTCCCCATCTATTTTCCATGAAGAGATGGGACCAGATGCCATGATCTTAGTTTTTGAACGTTGAGTTTTAAACCAAATTTTTCACCCTCCTCTTTCACTTTCATCAAGTGCACATATTTCTAGTCTTTGCCAATTCCTTTTGACTATTCTTCCGATTCTGACTTTTAAGAGACCCTTATTTCTTCTCCTCCCTGGTCTTGTTTTCATGTTTCTTCTCTCTCTTTCTTGACAATTGTTTTTGCTTTTCTGAACTCTTCCTCTTCTAAATGCATTTTCTCCCAAGATGACATCCCTTCACCTCTTCTCTTCAATCTCTCTTTTCCTTCTTTCTGCAAACTTATTCATCCCACAGATCTCATCATCACCACCTATACTGAGACAAATATAAAATTTTTCCTTTCAGCACCAACACTCTCCCAAAGATAAACTCTCACATTTCCACCTTCCTCCTGGATAACTTGAAAACTTACTGCTTCTCAAGCCAAATTTATAACGTTCCACATGACATCACCTCCACCTTCTGATTCCTTTATTTGTCAGTGCAACACAGTTGTTCAAGTCACCCAGACTCATCCATGAGTGTTACCACCTCTCGGCCACTCTATCTCTACCAGTGCAGGCCACTATCAGGATTCTATCACAGAGGACCAAGCAACAGAGAGGGTAACATCTCCACCCACTACCACACACCCTACATTTACAACTCTTCTCAGAAACAGAATGAGCACTCTCAGTCATTCCATAAAATGGATCTTTATTTTGGTGTTACTTATTTATCACTAATAATCATTAAAGATAAATTAAATTAAGGGTGCATTTGTTGGAAATAGAAACTAAAAAGTTGGATTCCTTAACACAGATTTCAGGGATTTATGTCTATCGTATACTAATCTGGGAAGCTAAAAAATAATAAAACATCTTTTTTAGTACTTTAAAATGTATTTGTATATTTATTGCTTTACAATGCTGTGTTAGTTTCTTATGGAAAGTCAGCTATATGTGTATATATACATATACATGTATTTATACATATAAAATGAATGAGTTATACTCCCTTTTTTGTGGATTTCCTTTCCATTTAGGTCACCACAGAGTACTGAGACTATGCAGTATGTTCTCATCAGTAATCAATTATACACATGCTATCAATAGTGTGTATATGTCAATCCCAATATCTTGGGTAAACTTCATAACTTCTTAGAAATAGCAATTTGAAAGCTGGATACATCTGAAAATTATGTAAGATTTTTCTCTATTTTATGTATGTGCATTTGATTTTCTCGCTAAAAAGTCTATTGTAAAATTTCAATGGATTTATAAAGAAAGCCCCCAAATACCTGCAGATCAGAAGTTATAATCTAGGTTATGTGCCTCTTTCTTTGTGTTTCAGCTTCTGAAAGTTCACCTATAGAATTTTCCATTTCATATTATAACATTTAAGGGTTAAAATAGGCACTAGCTATACCATATGTACTAGTATAATTATTTTTCTTGTTATTAAATCTATCAGTAATTTTACCTTAAATGCAAGTGCTAATAATATATTCTATCCATAGCTGACTTACTTAGTTTATGTGATATATTTCCCATGCATATAGGAACAAAATTAGGCAATGCTAGTTACATTTCCTTGGAGAAGGCAATGGCAACCCACTCCAGTACTCTTGACTGGAAAATCCCATGGATGGAGGAGCCTGGTGGGCTACATACAGTTCATGGGGTTGCTAAGAGTCGGACACAACTGAGCAACTTCACTTTCACTTTTCACTTTCATGCATTGGAGAAGGAAATGGCAACCCACTCCAGTGTTCTTGCCTGGAGAATCCCAGGGACGGCGGAGCCTGGTGGGCTGCCGTCTATGGGGTTGCACAGAGTCGGACACGATTGAAGCGACTTAGCAGCAGCAGCAGCAGTTACATTTCCTATAGAAACATAGACATATTCCAGCATTTTGTCATGTTAAAGATGGAATGGCATCGCCTTCACTCTAAGAATAAGGTTTACAGCAATTCTCCAATCTGCCAACAATTTAGACTACCTTGGAATGAGCTCTAGTGGAGCTAGGAACTAGGATTCAGACATGCCTGACCTGAATTCTGGGGGCTCATGTTTCCTGGCAACGTGTTCAGAGAAGATGAACCTCTAACAAGATGGGGCAATAGGAAATGAGTCCTTTATTGTGACATTCAGTATGAGAGTAAAGAGATTGTGATTTTGACTAAATAAACACCCTAAACATTAAAAAAAAAGAGGGAAAAGAAAACCCCCACATTTCCTTCTTAGATAATTCTATAAGAAAGGATTCCTTTTCTTTTAAGGCAGAAATGGGAAAGACATTAGTTGGACTGAAATGAAAGAAATATTTTGCAATTACCTTTGAATATCTATCAGATTCTAAGAGTAATATAAGAATACTAAAAAGAAATCTTTAGATAGAAAAGAGGTTAAGAGAAGTACGAATTAATCCATTCTGAACCTCTCATTTTTAGGCAACAAAAAAGCACTTACTGAGTGTCCTCTAAAAGCCAGTCATATGTCCTTCACCCGGAGAGATAATGGATTAGTGTCCTTCACCTAGAATGTCATACACAGTGATGGATGTACTTGTAGAAAAGAAGCTAACTTCAAATGCTATCTTCTTTAGCTTTATTATTTGCTATAAGACAGCTAGTATTACTTGCTTAAGAGTTTCTTAGGACAAATGGGAGCCTCTTGCCAGGTGCTGATATCAAGGTTGCAGTCATTTTTTTTCTGCAAAAAACACGGCTCTTCTAAAAATTAACAACATAATTAATTCTCTATTCTTCAGTTGTAAGCAATTCACAAAAGAGTACAAATAAGTACTTCTTAAAGAAAAACCTACAAATATACCTATTCCTGCAGCAACTCTTACTATTCCCAGCAGCAGGAAGTTGTTGTGTGATTTCTGGGGCCCCTATAAGCAGCACTTCCATGCTGACACTTATCCCTGGCTGGGCTCCACAACTGGTGGGCTCTTGCCCTGGGCACCTCAATCCGGCAGCTAGCTTTGGTATTCAATTCATTGTAATTAAGCCTGAGCCTTGTTGGAAAGATGCTATTAATTTTGACACAAGCCTTCCTCGGGAGACCCATTCAGTTCTTCCATTGAGTCTCTCTCTAGGGCACGGACTGGTCCTCTGTTTCCTCAGCTCATCTCTTTCTCCAGGACTGTGAGTTTGGTGGGTTCCCCAAATGGCCCTGTTACTAGCAGGAGGCAGGTGATTAGCTTGAATATCACTCCCATGCCACATACTTCACTTGCTGGGCATCCTCCAGGTGTCATGGACTCTGCTAACTGCTCTCTCTGTTATCTCACTCACGCTACACATATTTATTAAAAGACCATGTGTGCCAGGCACTTCTCAGAACAAAAACACAGTATCCCTCACGACACACACGCTCTTTCGTCAGTGCCCTGGGCTAAAGGGTCATTAAAAGAGGCAGGCTGGTGGAGTCTACACCGATTGTAATTGTACACATTTTCTTAATTATTTGAATCGACCCCATGATGTATTGGGTCTATAACTGAGACAACATAAAGTTCTTCTAAAAAAAAATCACTAAGAAGATTGTGATGGGTATCACAATCAAATCTAATCTCAACAGCCTAGTGAAAACTTCTTGCTGAGATTCCTGTAAAAAGAATTGACTAAGAGAAGCTTTGCTTCAGGGGGATAAACAGAAGTGGGCTGGATGTAGAAAAGAGAAAAAGGAGAAAGGAGATGGCAGATCCGGATAGTTTTGCAGAATAATCTTGGGACACGGGTCCAATGTACTAAGTATACAATATATACTAATGTATGTATCTGGGTACATACTTGAAGGCAACTCACCAAATTTGAAATCTTTACTTTATTCTGATGTGTTCTGGAATACTTACCATGGTAAAAAACCAAAGCTACTAATTAAGCCAATTTATCAATTAACTCATTTATTCTTTATTACTGTTTCAAGAACTTACTAAAGATTAGTCTGTAATTAAATGACAGACATACAGTGGTAATAATTGAGACCAAAATCTCTGCCCTCTGGAACATGTGTATGGTGGGGGTGGGGTGGGGAGGGAAATAACACTAAAATAAGCACAAACTTAAATGTGATGGTTTTAGATAATGACAAGTCCTAAGGGGAAAGATAAAACGGATGGTGATGGGATGTGACTCAGATGAGGTCATGTCAGAGGGTGTCTCTGAGTTGATACACCAGGAAGCACCAGGCATAGGGGAGGTCTGGAAGAGAGGGTGGGGGAATTATTCCAGGCGGGGAGGATGGTAACTGTAAAAAGCTTCCTGAATGGCTCAGCGGGTAAAGAATCTGCCTGCAATGCAGGAGACACAAAAGACACCGGTTTGATCAGGAAGATCCCCTGGAGAAGGAAGTGGCAACACACTCCGGTATTCTTGCCATGGAGAATCCCATGGACAGCGGAGCCTGGCGGATTACAGTCTATGGAGATGCAAAGAGTCAAACAGGGCTGAGCAACTGAGAACACAGCAAGACTCGGTGTGTTCAAGGCACCTGGAGGAGGCTAACCTGACAAGAGAGAATCACCACCAGTGAAGGTGGAGAGTTGCCTGTGACTCAGTCAGCAGGATGGCTCTCCCTGGTGGGACACGTGAATGTTCTACCGGCAACAAGAGGCCATGAGATGGAACAACATGATCTGATGCAAACGTTACAGTCCGGCTCTGCATCATGTATCACCAAGAGCAAAAGGGATGCAGAAGACCACTTAGGAGCCTCCAGAAAAAACACCGCATCGAACAGACCTTCATTATAACTGAGTCAGGACCATTTTGGACTCCTGATTTCCAGAACTATAAGAGAAGAGATGTGTTGCTTTAAACCACAATATCTGTGGAAGCAACTTGTTACAGCAGCAGTTGAAAACTAATACATTTGTGTATAAGACTAAATGGTGTAGAAAAAAACTGTTCTTTACTGTAAAGCTTCTGTGCTTAACTACAAAAACATATCTACCCTTTGATTATCTGTTGTATCAGAGTTTGAAACACACTAAAAAAACTGAGAAAAATCCATTTGACTATTTCTCCTCAAGTGTTTTTCACAAGCAAGTTTTAACTTCCCAACGCATTTTCTTCTCACATAACTTCAAAACATCTTCAGGAAACATCAGGGTACTATTGAAATTTTCTCAATGACAAACAATCTCTTTTGATATTTCAAAAAAAGTTCTCATGTAAATAATGTCAGAGATTTGAAAAATAGCATTGAGCACTTGTATTTGATTCAAAGTTCATAAATTTGAATACATGAATTCATATAAATTAGCAATCAGCCTGAAAATCTGTTTTATTTATTTCTTTCCTTGCTTCTTATCTGGAAAATAGGAACTGCATTAATCAAAAAATAAATGCAGTGAAAATGAAATGCAAAAATCATCTTCATTAATACACTTAGGATAAGATTTCAAGTACACAAGTAAAAAAGAAAGCTAATTTGAATCTCTGTCACCATATTTTGTTCTACTGCTTTTCCTCACTCCAAAAGATCCTCATTTAGAAAGACAGGGAATAATACCTTAGTTCCTCATATCAGTGAAACTGGCTTACGATAATAAGTGAAAATAGTGATTTCTACTGGACAGAAATGTTATAACACCCGACTTCCAATCTGTTTTGATACGTGAAAACCTTTAGAAAAGGGGCAAAATGTGTCTGACATCAAAATTCACTCCACAGTGAAGTGTTATCATGAACTTCTGGTGTGATGTTTAGTCTGGTGTTACACAAAGATTGAGGAAAAAGACGATTAGCACAGATCAAATGGGTTATTTTAAGGACAACTGATTATCATCATATATGAAGTCATAATAGTTTAATAAACTAGAACTCTAATATTGTGATCTGTGTTTATTACCATAAAGTGGGAAGGGAAATATGATTAATATGTTTGGCTCAGAACTCGGAGCTTTACCAACGGTATCTTATTTAATCCTCACCACACACCCTGGAGAGAGTGTCTGTAACCACAACACTATTATAATGGAAAAATCTAGAGTTCTGTGTATTTAAGTAACTTACCAAAGGTCAGACAACTTAGTAGTGACAAAGTCAGGATTCAAAAAGAATGCAGATTTAGAGTCTGATACTAAAGTATATCTCCTCTAACACACTTTGGGCCTCCCATTTGATCCTGCCTCCTCCTCATTTTAGAGATATTGTGTAGAGCTGCTACAGTGATTAGTGATGTCATGCAAAACCTGGTCTCAGAGGAGTGACAAAGAAGTTTCATCATCTCGCTTTTGCTTAGAAAGAAACAGATAATTAGGATTAGGATTAAGAAATTTTAAAGTAATTTAATAGAAGTCAGTATATAGAGTCCATAAAAATACCTGTAAGAGTCTTTATATTTTTCCACATAAAACAGTACTGACACTTAATAAACATGAAATTAATATCACTGCAGGAAATCAATATACCTGTATTTGAAACGTACACGTTTTTTATCTTACCACACACACACACATATGTACACATATACATATGTACACACACACAGTTGTGGCTGCACATCTCTGGGAGTTTTAAAATGTAGCTGCACAATCTTTGACATGATGCCATAAAAAAGTGGGGACTGATTTCTGTCCCTTAAATTGGGCTGACTACTATCACTTGGTTATGATGAATAAAAAATGTCAGAAGTGACACTCTTTCTCTCCAGTGCTAGTTTAGAAAATGTCATGGAGCTTCTGCCTGGCTCTCTCTTGGGATCCTCCCCCTGGAATGAGGCATCATGTTGTGTGAAAACCCAGACCACACGGAGGTCTTATGCCAACAGATCCAGCCAAAGTCCCAGTCAGCTACCAGTACCACCAACCACTAGATGTGTGACTGTCTGAGCTTCAGATGATTCCAGCAAAATTCCCTCCAGCTGCCCCAGCTGGAAAAACTGAGTGAAGGAGAGCCCAGCTGCTCCTGTGAACCCTGCTCAAATATTAGATTCAAGAGCAAAGCAGATATCATTATTGTTGAATTTAGTAAGTGTATTAGTTTGCTAATACTTATAACTGTTTTGGTCATGATCTTCCATAACAAAGTAACATAGACCAGGTGGTTAAACAACAGAAATTTGTTTTCTCACAGTTTTGGAGGCTAGAAGTTCAAGATTAAGTTGTCAGTTGGGGAATACATGTAAATCCATGGCTAATTCATTTCAATGTATGACAAAAACTACTGTAATGATGTAAAGTAATTAGCCTCCAACTAATAAAAATAAATGAAAAAAAAAAAGATTAAGTTGTCAGCAGGGTTCATTCCATTCTGAGACTTCTCTCTCTGACATGTAGATGTCATCTTCTCCCTGTGTGTTCACATTGTCTTTCTTCTGTGTGTGTGTGTGAGTTCTAATCTGTTCTTATAAGCACACCAGTTACATCACATGGGGCCCACCCATTTTTACCTAATAACCATTCTAAAAGCCCCACCCAGAAATACAATCACATTCTGAGCTACTGGGGGTTAGGGTTTCAACATATGAGGTTTTAGAGGACACAATTCAGCCTCTAACTTTATTATGCAGAAATGGGGTTTCCCTGGTGGCTTAGACAGTAAAGAATCTACCTGCAGTGCAGGAGACCCAGGTTTGAGCCTTGGGTCGGCTTCTCCCCCTGGAGAAGGGAATGGCAACCCACTCCAGTACTCTTGCCTGGAGAGTCCCATGAACAGAGGAGCCTGGTGGACAACAGTCCATGGGGTTGCAAAGAGCTGGACACAACTGAGCGACTAACATTATGCAGAAATACATAACTAGAATAACAATCAAAGTATTTTGTAACAAAAACTAGCCAAATTTGTATTCTCCAAGCATAATTTACATAGGAAATATATTACTGTTGAAAAAATAGTAGTGCTATTTAGCAGGACCAGATGTCCTAATCAAAATAACCACAGCAAGAAGGACGATGAGAGCCTTCATTTATGGAGACATGTCTATAAACGAAATCATTTACTAAGTCCTAGGCACAAAAGATCTCATTCAGTATTTACAACAACCTAAGAAGAAAGCATTATCATCCTTGGGTTATCATCAGAACATCCAAGGCTAGATGAAGGGGAAAGGAAATGAAGAGGAAAATGAAGACAGTGGTGGCTAAGAAGCTTATAGGTCAGGATGCTTCACTTGTGAGGCAGGTATGAATTCAAATCCTAGTTCTTGCAAACCATCTTGAGAAACATCAAGATATTTCTCCATCATATCATGTAAGTGACTTGCCCAAGGTCACACAGGGAAGATTGAGCTGATCTGAAAACTTGTACCTCCTGCCTTGGGGGTACTGCGTTGGCTCATTACATTGGCATTGTTATCTTTTAAAAATATTCTTTTAAACCCAGCTGTAGAAGATACCAAGCAAAGTTTTTTTTTTTTTCCATTTATTTTTATTAGTTGGAGGCTAATTACTTTGCATCATTACAGTAGTTTTTGTCATACATTGAAATGAATTAGCCATGGATTTACATGTATTCCCCATCCCGGTCCCCCCTCCCACCTCCCTCTCCACCCGATCCCTCTGCAAAGTTTTTATACTCATCCATCTCCTTTATTCCTCTAGTGCACTGAAAAATTTTGAAACCCGTTGAAAGGAATGTGATTTGCAACAGTGCGACAATAGGTATAAAGAAAATACTCCTCAGTTAAAACACATGCTGGGGAAATTACTGACCCCCCACCCTTTAAAATTGCCCTCTACAGGAAAATTTTTACCTGCTGGGACTTTCCATGGATGCATGTTAAATGTCTGAGAAATTACAGGGATGTGAGACTAGACATGAGTTCTCAGGTGACTGTAATACAATTCTAAGTGAATTCTTTTTTTTTTTTCAGCTTAAAACAATATACATTTATTATCTTACAGTTCTGGAGGTCAGAAACATGAAATGGGTCTCCTTGAACTAAAATGAAGGTATTGCGAGGGTTGTGTTGCTTCAGGAGGCTCTGAGAAGAATCCATCTCCTTCCCTTAACCAGCTAAGCAAACTCTTTAAGAAGCACTGAAATAATAGGTAATGGTAGCACAGAGGAAATAAATGATTGGCTCTTTGTTTTTCTCTTTAATTTTTTTTGATGTCTTTATTGAATTTTGTTACAATATTGCTCCTGTTTTATGGTTTGGCTTCTGGCTTTCAAGCATGTGGGATCCCTGCGCAGGGATTGAACCTGGGCCCCCTGCATTCAAAAGTGCAGTCTTCTGGGTCTTCCCAGTGCACCAGGCCCAAGGCTGGGAGGGGGGACCAGAATGGGGAATACATGTAAATCCATGGCTAATTCATTTCAATGTATGACAAAAACCACTGCAATGATGTAAAGTAATTAGCCTCCAACTAATAAAAATAAATGAAAAAAAAAAAGTGCAGTCTTAACCACTGGATTGCCAGGGAAGTCCCTGGATCTTTGTTCTACATCATACAATTGGCTCCTTATACTATCATGTTAGCAGGGAGTGTTGTTTTCGTCCTTCTTAGCAGTGACCATCTCGTAGGGTGGCAGAGAGATCCCATCAGACAGGAGTCTATGGCTGGGCTGTAAACACGCACCACATCTGTGTGTACCATCTCAGCTTAAGGGAAATCGTTTTCTCAGCGGTTATCTCTGTTCTGCTGTGTTGACCCTGTCTCCCTTTCAGAGTTAAATTGGAGAACAGGCCAATCAACACACAAAGTATAGGAACGTGTGGAAATCTTTTCTATTCGAGGCTGTGGGAAAAAAAAAAAAACGAACTTGAAAGACAGTATGTGGGATTCTCTCACTTTCCATGTATTTTGCTGCATATGTCAGAGTCATGGGCATATTAAAAAGAGTTGAACTTTCTTGGGTCTTGTCTCCTGACTAAAAGTTAAAGTTTTTAAATGTTGCATAAAGAGAAGCTTACTCAGTTGAGCACTATCTATGGAATAAAAGCATTTCCCAACTCCCTTCCTCCCACCTGCTACCAGCAGTACCTATAACAGAGAGAAAGATTTGTATTTAGTATTTCTGTCATTGGCCAGGGCAGATATCACATAGAAGTATTCAGAAGAGGGTCCAGTCAGGTTAAAATCCTACATCAAAATATTTGCTTTATCTTGGTTTCTGTTTGGTTTGGTATGTCTGTCTGCAGCTAAAATAATATGAAGAGTAAGTAAAAGCTCTTTCGGCAACATGTTGGTGAGAAAGATACATCTAGGTAGTATCAGATATTTGCCTGAGGATTTATTTTTCAGTTCAGTGATTGGAGGGGTGGGGAGGATGAGGGGGAGAGAGAGAGAAAGAGAGAGACATTCTTACCTAGATCCTCTAACCCAAATTAACACTTTCTTTACCTCCACAAATATTCAAAGATGTCACTGATGAGAAATATAACATGCCACCAAGCACATTCAAATAATGCCCTAAGTCAAATTATTACTTATTTTATAATTTTATTTATTGTTTTTTATAATATGGGGAAACAAAGAAAACAGTGACAGACTTTATTTTGGGGGGCTTTAAAATCACTGCAGATGGTGACTGCAGCCATGAAATTAAAAGACGCTTGCTCCTTGGAAGAAAAGCTATGACAAACCTAAATAGTGTATTAAAAAGCAGACATTACTGCCAACAAAGAACCATCTAGTCAAAGCTATGGTTTTTCTGGTAGTCATATATGGATGTGAGAGTTGGACCATAAAGAAAGCTGAGTGCCAAAGAATTGATGCTTTTGAGCTGTGGTGTTGGAGAAAACTCTTGAGAGTCCCTTGGACTGGAAGGAGATCCAACCAGTCCATCCTAAAGAAGATCAGTCATGAATATACATTGGAAGGACTGATGCTGAAGCTGAAACTCCAATACTTTGGCCACCTGATTTGAAGAACTGACTCATTGAAAAAGACCCTGATGCTGGGAAAGATTGAAGGCGGGAGGAGAAGGGGACGACAGAGGTTGTTGCACGGCATCACCAACGCAATGGACATGAGTTTGAGCAAGCTCCAGAAGTTGGTGATAGACCGGGAAGCCTGGTGTGCTGCAGTCCATGGGGTCACCAAGAGTCGGACACGACTGAGCCACTAAACTGAACTGAATAATAAGTATTAATTATTATTTAGTTAATAGAAAAGAGAATAGGGAGATGTAGAAAGGCAGGCAGAAATTTTTAAATTTCTAAATATAGGGTCTTGGGACTGAAGATGTAAAGGAAGTATTCACAGATACAGAGAAACCAACTAACTTTGCTCAAAGAGGAAGGACAAATTTCCACCAAAACAAAGTTCAGTTCAGTTCAGTTCAGTTCAGTTGCTCAGTCGTGTCTTACTCTTTGCGATCCCATGAATCGCAGCACGCCAGGCCTCCCTGTCCATCACAAACTCCCGGAGTTTACTCAAACTCATGCCCATCGAGTCGGTGATGCCATCCAGCCATCTCATTCTCTGCCGTTCCCTTCCCCTCCTGCCCCCAATCCCTCCCAGCATCAGGGTCTTTTCCAATGAATCAACTCTTCGCATGAGGTGGCCAAAGTATTGGAGTTTCAGCTTCAGCATCAGTCCTTCCAATGAACACCCAGGACTGATCTCCAAAAGCTGTTGTCAAGTCAATGTTTATGAGAATGATAAATGGGCAGCATGGGAAGTGCATTGTGGTCTAAAAGTATCATGCCTTAAGTTTTATTTCTGAAGTCTCGCTCAAATGTGCACACACTCTTCATTTGATCCTGCACTTTAGAAAATCCATGAAAGGCTTTGCCCAAGCCTCCTCTGGAGGAACTCCAGGGACTTCACTCTGATTTCCATGTGTCTAATAAAGGGGAGAGACATACAAGCATGCTGTTTCCTCTCTGAGTAACTCCTGTTTCCCTTATATAATTCTTCAGATCTATCAAGGCTTCAGAGCTTGGTCTATCAGTAAGGTAAGAATCCCATAGCAGCTCACTCTGAAGAAAAGTGTACGACTGAAAGGACAGGAAGAATGATTATTTAAGTTTCCAGGATGTTGTTTTTAAACCTCTGAGAATGAGTCATGTAAAAGTTGTGGTGCTGGGAATAAAGGCATAAATAAGACACAATTGCAATCACTTGGAACAGCTCCCAGAAGAGTAGGAGAGGTGCAGAGGTCACCATACAACAATGACCAAAGCCATCAGCACTGTAATAGATGACACGTTGATTAACTCATTTCAGGGCACGATGGAGAAGGTTTCAGAGAAGAGGTTACACAAATGGAGTAGCCAACCTTTGCTGAAAGCATATCACACTCACACGTCAGACAGGATGCTGAGTGCTTTGTAATCACTATCTCTTCTTAGTGAATTAGAAGGAAGGTTTTATTATTAACTCCACTTTAGAGATAAATAATTGAGGGAGAAAGAGCGAGGAAGGACAAAGGAAAAAGGATGGAAGAAAGGAAGAAAGAAAAAGAGAAATGAAACAGATGTGTGTATGCTGTGAGCTAAGTTGTTTCAGTCGTGTCCGACTCTTTGCAACACCATGGTCTGTAGCCCACCGGGTTCCTCTGTCCATGGATTTCTCCAGGCAAGAATACTGGAGTGGGTTGTCATGGCCTTCTCCAGGGGATCTTCCCAACCCAGGGATGGAACCCGTGTCTCTTCTGTCTCCTGCATTGGCAGGTGGGTTCTTTACCACTAGCACCACCTGGGAAGCCTCAAAGAAAGAAAATATTGAGAATTAAAATGCTAAGTAAATCCTGTTGCTAATGAACGACTAAGCCAAATCATCAACTCCAGGCTGCAGATTGCTCTGCTTAAAGGTGTTGTAGTCTACCTCGATATGAGAGGGATCTCAGAAGAACAAACAGTACTTATCAAGCAGCAATGAGATGCTCAAGGTTTTCTACAAAGGGTTTTCTAGCGCCATATAAAAATATGACTCATAACATCATCACTCAAAGGCACTTTACCATAACATAAGCAACTTTGTTTCATGAATTGGTGATGTTCTGCAATGTCCCATATAAATGAAATTTCTGGGAATAGCCTCACTTTAAAAAATGAAAAACATTGAAGTAGAGTGTGCATTATAGTCATTTATTGCCTCTACCAGTAGCCCTGGCAAGCACTACTCTTCTTTCTGCTAGTCTATACAAATGCTACTTTTTCAGAATTTCAGGAAAAGGGAGGATCATACAGAAGGCAGTCCTTTGTGTATGGACTCTATGGCTCAGCATAGTATCTTTCAGATTCATCCACATCAATCCGCTTATCAATATGTTGTCTCTTTTTCCCACTGCATAGTATTCCTCTGCATGGCTACACTATGATTGCTTACCTATTCTCCTGTTGATGCACAGTTATTTCCAGTTTTTGGATGAAAATAGCATGATTGGTAAGGTGTATAGGAGCTCCCTCTTGAGATGACTTCTACAATCAACAACCAAATTACTTACCGATTTTTCAGTTTCAAGAGTCCGCCACTCTTTAGTCTTAGACACAATGGGCCTTTGATTCTGAATCTAAGAACTCTGTGCTTCTGCTCATCAAGCGTCCTTCAGTTTGACACACAATTTTCTATTTCTGCAAGGCTCTTCTCCAAGTACGATCTGTGTGTTTTGGTTCAATTTAAATTATGTGAGCTCCGAGAATCCCATCTCTCTAAATTGATCTTAGAATCATATCCCAGTGCAGTCACCATGAGCTGATGGTATGAGGGTAGCAGTGAGCACCGCACAGGCTAATTCTCTCAAATCCTCTATCAGCTCTTTCTTCGCCTTAGTTTTCTGAAATTAATGGAATTCTGCATCGAAATTACTCCTCTCTCCCAAAGGCAACGCAAACATGTTGGATGAGTAGAGAAGAAAATTGCACTGTATGGGAGATGAAGTAATATCTTTGTTATCATGGTTCCCTGATGAAAGAAGACAAAAATGTGACAGATTGTGTGGGTCTGCACAGCTGGTTACATAGTCAGGATACCACGGGGTGGCAGTTTCTTTGTACACCTCTGGTCAAAGGCTCAATCTCACAGACGAAAGGTTACAATCTCTGGCTTTAGGCTAATCCTTCCATCAGATTCACAATGGAGATATCTGGAAAGCTGCTTAAATGAAGTGCTGTCTGTCAGCCCAGCAGAAGTGATAATCCGTAGAAGCCTTTGGTGTTTCATGCGCTACATCATTATTGGTGTGTTGTATCTGACTGCAGGAAAATGAGTTGAACCCCAGTTAAGGGATCTTGAAGTAGGTCAGACATTTATCAAGGCAATATATAGAAAGCCTGCTTTTTATTTGGCCATTTTTTTTTTCCAGACAGTAAGTTCCATTGAACTTGAAGTGACCCATGATTATAATAGCCATTTTATCTCCCAACTGGGGTGGAGGAGGATTTGGGGACAGTGCATTTACTGTCTTTTCTAAGGGCCTCAAAGAAGCTTTTACAAACTATATCCTCTAAAACATCTTTCTGGCTGATTTTTAGTTTTGCCTGGTGTCATCCACCATAATCCAATTGTGACACAGAGTCTGTTCACTAATGCCCTAAGCCCTTTGAGTATATTTAAGGTAAAAACAAAACTGAACTATTTTCAAGTGTCTTTTGAAATAGATATTTTTATTATCTTCATCCAGAACTTTTCATACTGTTCATGGGGTTCTCAAGTCAAGAATGCTGAGGTGGTTTGCCTTTCTCCAGTGGACATTTTGTCAGAAATCTCCACCATGACCCATCCGTCTTGATGGCCCTTAAACAGCATGGCTCAGAGTTTCATTAAGTTACACAAAGCTGTGATCCATGTGATCAGTTTGGTTAGTTTTCTGTGATTGTGGTTTTCATTCTGTCTGCCCTCTGATGGATGAGGATAACAGGCTTGGGTAACTTAAATCACTAGTTCTTACATTGTAGGAATCATCTCTGACATCAATAACTACCCACTTAACCTGGGATTTAGCTCCTGGCACCTACAGTGTGGTAGTGTTTTGCATTCTAGGATTGAGTCAGAAGATAGAGGTGTCACATTCGAGCTCTACCTCTTTCTAGCTTTGCAACCTCAGACAACTAGCATAGCCTCCCTGTGCCTTGGGTTTACTATCTGTAAGATGAGAATGATAATACAATAATAGTAACTGTCTTCAAAGGTCATTGCATAGATTAAATGAAGTACCAAATGCCTGGCATAGAAGAAGAGTTCAATAAATATGAGACTATTACTGCCCTGCTAGATCCTCTGGAGTCTAAAAGAACAAGCAGAAGGCTCCATCTATTTCCATGAGAATCATTCAACATCAGTGAGGGGTGGGATGGCAAGGCCTACAGAGAAATGAAGCAAAGAAGGGTACCGGCAACACTGCACACGGTTGGCACTTTATGCTGATGGGAGGCAGGTTTAAATGATGTGTCACATACTCACGGGCAGCATCAGGTGTGGCGTTAATTGTGCAGAACAGCCACTTAATGCAGTTGCAGTTAAGAGCAGTGCTGGATGCACTTGGGAGGACTGGCCAGAGAAGGGAGGGTTGGAGCAGAGCTTTCATGGATGAGGAAGTGATAGCAAGGCAGTGACCATCCCTAATCATATCCAATGAAGATTCAAATAGCAATTTGTTTATTATCAGGTAGACATTTTTCTTCACAATGCCTAAGTATTTGCTACTGTAGATCATTTGAAATGAGGTAGGATTACAGTATATCTAAAATATAGACAAGGAAAAAAAAAACCTGGGAAATTTCGCTCATAAAGTTGACATAGCCTATTCTCAAGGAGCAATGGATTTTTAAGCATATCACTCCCCCCTAGTCCTGCCCTGAAAGGCAAGATGGAAAGGCATTTTAGAAGTAGGGCAGGAATATTTTAAGGGTTCTGATGAGCACTGACTTCATCTTTTACTTTTCTGGTGCAAAGATTCTTGCCCAACATATTCCTGAGCGTCTCCGGGAGACTACTCCCTCCTGCCACACAAATGCACATTATATATAGTGGATCCCCATTTAATAAAGGACTTGGAAAACCGGAGAGTGACAGGAGAGGTTGGACCCATTGGTCTCATAAACTGTATCGCAGTATCAGAATGCCATAGCAAGTCATAAATGCCATGAAAATGCTACTCATGTCAGGGTAAACTACAAATAAGAAGTTTATGATGTCACAATACATCAGAGTTATATTTATGACTGTCCAGTGAGGAACAGTCCTTTAGCTGTACCAAAAAGAAGATTTTTATCTACCATAAACCCAGCATAACCAGTTTATTGCTTCCATTAACATGTAATGTGTGACAAATATGCTTGGAGAATATTAAAAGCCTGAACATAATAAGGCTTTTGGTTGACTGTGACATAAGACGACTGTTCTGTTGGATTTAACAAATTACTCACAAAATTCTGATTATATAATTGCTTACTTATGAATAATCTACAAGAGTGTTAGACAAACTTTAACTGTAAAGGACCAGATCGTAAATATTTTCAGCTTTGGAGCTATATGGGCTCTGTGACAACTATTCAACTCTGAGCTTGTATCAAGAAAGCAGACATAGGTAACACATATTAATAAGTGAATAATTGTGACTGTGGTCAAATAAAATGTTATTAACAAAAGTCGGATGCAGACCAGCTTTGGTCCTCAGGATAGTTTTTTGACACTTAGTCCACCATAATTTAATTTGAAAGCTTTACTATCTGGATGTCTCTAGTCTGGTTTCCAGTAGTCATGTATAGATGTGAGAGCTGGACCATGAAGAAGGCTGACCACCAAAGATTTGATACTTTCAAACTGTGGGGCTGGAGAAGACTCCTGAGAGTCCTTTGGACTACAAGAATATCATACCAGTCAATCCTAAAGGAACTTAATCCTGAATATTCATCGGAAGGACTGATGCTGAAGCTGACTCAGTCAACTGGCCACCTGAAGAGCTGACTCATGGGAAAAGACCCTGATGTTGGCAAAGATTGAGAGCAGAAAGAGAATGGGGCAACAGAGAATGAGATAATTGGATGACACCACTGACCCAATGGACATGAGTTTCAGCAAACTCAGGAAGACAGTAAAGGACAGGGAAGACTGGTGTGCTGCAGTCCATGGTGTCTCAAAGGGTTGGACACAACTGAGTGACTGAACAACATGCCCGCTTTGCAGCTTTTGCGTTTTAGACCAAAGGGGAATGTCTAAATTAGAAGTGACCTGTTCTCCTTTCTCGACCTTCCTAGCTATGGATCAGACAGCTTACAAGGATGCATCTTTCAGGCCAGACACAGTGTGAGGAATAAGAATGTAGTGTCAAAAGAGCCACAATCCTCTCTTCTTCTGTATCATAAAAGAAAGAAAGAAAGTGAAGCCGCTCAGTCATGTCCGACTCTCTATGACCCCATGAACTGCCAGGCGCCTCTGTCCATGGGATTTTTCAGGAAAGAAAACTAGAGTGGGTCATCATTTACTTCTCCAGGGGATCTTCCCAAAGCAGGGATTGAACCCAGGTCTCCTGCACTGCAGGCAGACTCCTTACCATTTGAGCCACCAGGAAAGTCATAAAAGATGCTATCAAAAAATGTGTCAAACCAGAGAGAGAGAGAGAAAAAAAAAAGATTAAAAAATGGTAAATTTTGGAAGTCCATAAACTTCATAGGAGGAGAAAGCAGGGACACAAACAAATAGAATATACTACACTGGGAACAGAGGGAATAATAAACGTCAATGGGGGTATTACTCCAGAAGGTTCCTGATTGGATTTGCCTCTTTATATACAGTGACAGGTAAGCTCCCTTGTCCAATATATTTTGGGTTATACCATTTTATTTACAGCCACTTTCTCCTATGTTTTGGGGGCATCGTATATATAGCTCCCACAGAGATAGACTAGGGCAGAATTTTATCTTCAGAACTGAAATTTTGAATTGGATTAAATCCTTTCTAAGGTATATGCACCACAAACTCTTCTCCTTCTATACAATTTCTTGGGGACTCAACTTTCTGCCTGAATCAAATACACTGCATCTTGCAAGGAGTTTCCATTCTGGTTATTCCCCTGTGTAGACCCCTTCAATATCTACTCATGGAGGCATAAAGCAGTAGCAATGTCTCCCTGACAGAAAGTGCGTTCTCAGGCTTGCTTATTTTCCCCAGAAGTCAGCTAAACTTTCATCTGAGTGGTGAAAACTCTGTGAAGCTGCCCTCCTAAATGCTTTAGAAATGCCATTTAGCTGGTACTGTGGGGAGCGAACTTAAGAAAAATTCAACCCTGATAGAATTACATTTGTTCTTCATTCAATCTTGGTGAATGTTCTAAGCGGTAGAGCATGTTGCTTTTACTGTGCTGTCATTGCTGAAAACCAAATTGCCCCAGAACTTTTATAATCACCCAAGAGAACTTCTAAGTGGGTTTAGGGTCATTCTATGAATCACAACTCTGACACAGGGTTCGTGGTGGTCCAGTCACTTCCACACACTCTGACTCATGGGATCTTCGAAGCAGTCAAGGCAGAGCCCCTTACCAGCCTGCCAGGCAGAGTGGGGCTCCGAGAGGCTCCCAGGATTTTAGATCACCTAATACCGCCCTTCTGTGAAGAGAGGCCCAGAGGACAAAGTCTCTCATCCAGTAACAAGGTGAGAGAGTGAAGTCACAGAGTCAAGGAGCCGCTCAATATGGGCCAGAGTTCTCGCTACTGTTTCTGGGGTCTTTACTTTGTGTTCGGACACCAATTTAAAATAAAAAAGAGACAGAATGAGATAATAAAATTCATCAACTGACAGTTCAGAGTAAACTGGCTCCAGCAGAAGCAACCAGGAGGAGGCTTAAAATAAAAGCTTGAAACGCCTTGACAGGAGAGGATGAAGACCTGGGCTTCCTATTCTTTGCCCACCACCATTCGTTCCTGGAAGCTGCCTTCTGGTAGATACTTGGATAAAATAAGGGGTTTGTATATGCTTTCTCTGTAATAGGCATGGATATTAAAAACACAACTTCATGTGTGTGCATGTATACATTTATACATATATGCAACGTGCTAAGCTGCTTCAGTCATGTCTGACTCTTTGCAACCCTATGGACTGTAGCCTGCCAGACTCCTCCGTTCATGGAATTCTCTAGGCAAGAATAACGGGTTCTTTGTACCACCTGGAAAGCCATACACACACACACACACACACACACACACACTCACACATAGGGCTTCCCTGATAGCTCAGTCAATGCAGGAGACCCCAGTTCGATTCCTGGGACAGGAAGATCCGTTGGGAAAGGATAGGCTACCCACTCCAGTATTACTAGACTTCCCTTGTGGCTCAGCTGGTAAAGAATCTGCCTGCAATGTGGGAGACCTGGGTTCAATCCCTGGGTTGGGAAGATCTCCTGGAGAAGGGTAAGTCTACCCATTCCAGTATTGTCGCCTGGAGAATTCCATGGACTATATAGTCCATGGGGTTGCAAAGAGTCGGACATGACTGAGTGACTTTCACTTTCACTTATACACACACATACACACACACACACTTCATATATATTAAAAATAATATATATATATGTATATATATGTATATGTACCTACACACAGAGCTTCATGAAAATTCTGCTAAACCCACAGTACCAAAAATTATAAATATATCTGCCTACCCTTTGAGTTTCATTACTGTGTAGGTTTGGGTATGTTATCTCTGAAATCAATGTTTTATTCATTTATATTTCCAAGACCTAGAACACAGTTTGGTGTACAATCAGTGCTTAGCAAGTCTTCTTCATTAAATTCATTCAAAATAGTTCTTTTTTACTGTTGTAAAATAGAAAATTGTCATACAAAACTGTAATAAAAATAATGTTAATGATCATAGGGAGTGTTTTTAAATGCTTATTATGGCCAGGTACTATTCTAGGGGATGTACATGGATTCACCCTTTTAATTCTCAAAACAGACCTACAAGGGACTATTAGTATCCATTTTACAGGAAAAAAAAAGAAAAAAAAACAACTGAGGTTTGAGATATTATGTAACTGCAACATGGTCCCCAAACTGGAAAGTAAAGGCTTCTAAGTCAGTATTCAGTCCCCCAACTTCTGGCCCCTGAATCTACCTTTTCAGCTACAGAAATAATACAGTAAGTTAACTTTTTAAAATTTTACTATAGTGAGTGCAGCTAAGGCAAAATGGGATTCAAAGTATCATTTTATAATAATTATTTTGTGCAATAGCATTAACTGTGACAGACCTTTTCCAGCTATAAGACTGTTAAGGACTGAGGGTCTTCATTACTGTAACTTAATCTTTCTCCATGTCAGCAAAGTAAAAAATAAGTTTGGAATGCCCATGTCACTCCCCACCTTAAAAACACTGGGAAAGTTGTTAGGCAGAAATAAGAACATTATATGAAACAATTTTACAAGTGCCTTATCACCTCCAAGAATGATTCCAGGACATTCTGCAAAGGAATTCTGAAATTCTTCACTCTGATACATCATCAGCCACACACACTGCTGTAAAATATTCCCAAGCAGCAAAGGTAGGTCTATGTGCAACTCAATGTATATCCAGAAAAAAAAAACAAAAAAACAAAAACCTACCCTACTCCAAGGAAGAGATGAAAACTAGTTTTCTCTTTCTCACATTTAAGAAAGTGGAGTCTTTTCCTGTTTAGTTGGTATGTTCATTTGTGTCATACTTTAGATTTCACATATAAGTGGTATCATATGGTATTTGCCTTTCTCCTTCTGACTTACTGGGGGTGGGGTGAGGAGGGGAAACATTGGGAGTATGGAATTAGCAGATATAAACTATTACAGACAGGATGGATAAACAAGGTCTTACTGTATAGCACAGGGAACTATATTCAATATCCTGTGACAAACCATAATGGCAAAGAATATGAAAAAGTATATGTACATGTATAACTAAGTCAACTTGCTATACAGCAGAAATTAACAGAAGTTGTATATCAACTATACTTAGAGGCTTTCCAGGTGCCACTAGTGGTAAAGAACCTGCCTGCCAATGCAGGAGACAGAAGAGACTTGAGTTTGATCCCTGGGTCAGAAAATCTCCTGGAGGAGGGCATGGCAACCCACTCTAGTATTCTTGCCTGGAGAATCCCATGGAGAGAGGAGCCTGCAGGCTACAGTCCATAGGATCACAAAGCATTGGACACAACTGAAATTAAAAAAAAAGTGGAGGTGAAGTTTCCAACAATTTAAAGGACTTCCTTTAAAAAAATGTGCAAATTATGAAACAGCTATTCTGGTCCTGACACTAATACAGCTTTTGAGATACATGGTCCCTCTCCTGTGGATCTGTGAGAGGCACGCATTCATCAAATGATCACACACCTAGAATGCAAAAAAACTGCAGTGTGATAGAGTTAAGATTAAGAGGTGAACCTTGCTTTAAAAGCCTATGAATTTGATTCATGTCAATGTATGGCAAAAACCACTACAAAAACCACTACAAAAAAAAATGTAAAGTAATTAGCTCCCAACTAATAAAAATAATTGTGAAAATAAATAAATAAATAAATTTTTAAAAACTGAAAAAAAAAACCTCAACATTCAAAAAACAAACAAACAAAAAGCCTATGAAGAATGAATTTTATTTAGGCTAATCCCTAAGGACTTTCTCGAATAAGCAATGCCCGTGCTCATACCTAAGCAATGAGTAAAGTTTGGCTAAGAGTGGAGGGAAAGGAAGAGGATGAGCAACGGACACAAGAAAAAGACCCTCAAGTGAGCGAAGCAGGAAAGGTGAGGGTATAAAGAGGTGAAATACAGCCAGAGGGGCTGGAGCAGAAGATCCAGACATTCGGACCTGCGATAAGATCTTGAAGGCTTGGTGCCCTGTTGAAGAGCTTTGTGCTTATCCTGGGAGCATTGTGAAGCCAAGGATATGTTAGCCTTTCTCTCATTTTCCTCAGATTCACATATTTCCAGTGTGGAGAGGCAACTGGGTGAAAGGGGATGGATTAGTGATATGGCTACTGAACTATATGCTGATATCTATAATTTTCGAGTTCAAATAAATCTAAATCCATATAAAATAGTAATACAGTTGCTAAGGGTTGAATTGTGTATTCCTTGAAAAAGATGTGTTGAAGTCTTAACCCCCAGTGCCTCAGAATGTGACCTTAGATGGTAACAGGGTCTTTACAGAGGTAATCAAGCTAAATGACCAAGCGCTCAGACTTGGGACAAGATTGCCAAGGATGACTGCTCATGTGCTAGCTGAATGTCCAATCTCTGTTTCTATTAAAATATGCTCCAAAGAATATTTAATAAATTATTTACATGAGTAAGTAATTTGTTAAATATGGGGAGTTTGTCTCTGTTATGACGCTTCCAGACAGTACAATAACAATTCTCGTTTCTTCCTCTTAATAATAGCATGATAATTTTTAATATGAAATCATAATAATTTCCTTTCCTTGACCCTACTTCGAAGTCAGATTCAATTTCCCCCCTTCCTTTTTATAACAAAATACCTCAAAAGACTCATTTATTCTTCCAGCCTATGATGATTCTCCCACTCTCTTTTAAAACAATATAGACTTTCACCATAATCAACCCCAACATAAACATTAGTGAAGACCATTGATGACCTCCACATTGGTTAATTCCACAGTCCCTTCTCATCCTGATTTTACACTAACCCATCTGCAGAATTTAGCATGGATATCATCTGTTCCCACTTGCTACAGGTTTTCTCACTTGGCTTCTAGAACACCATATTCTCATGGTTTTCCTTCTATCTCATCAGTTGATTTTCCCTGTTCTGTTTGTTGATTTATCCACTTCTGCCAGAGTTCTTCAGAGAAGGCAATGGCACCCCACTCTAGCACTCTTGCCTGGAAAATCCCATGGATGGAGGAGCCTGGTGGGCTGCAGTCCATGGGGTCGCGAAGAGTCGAACATGACTGAGTGGCTTCACTTTCACTTTTCACTTCCATGCATTCGAAAAGGAAATGGCAACCCACTCCAGTGTTCTTGCCTGGAGAATCCCAGGGACTGGGGAGCCTGGTGGGTTGCCGTCTATGGGGTCACACAGAGTCGGACACGACTGAAGCGACTTAGCAGCAGCAGCAGCCAGAGTTCTTAAAATTGAGTCCTTGGATCTCTACTCCTCTGTAGACACTCACTTCCTGGGTGATGTCATCTAATCTTGCAGTTTTAAATATTATCCACATTCTTATGCCTCCCACTTGTACATATCCATCCAGACAAAACATTTCTTTAGTACTCTAGATGCATACTTTGAATTACCTGCTCAACACCTCCACTCATATACATAAAAGATCTCTAAAACTCCATCTGCCTCAAGCTGATCTCATATTCTGCACCCAAACCACACCACCTTCAGTCTTCACCATCTCAACCAACGGCAACAACCTATTTCTTGCTGTTCAGGGCAAAAAAAATTTTACATGGCGTCCACATAGCTTCTTAACTTTCTTTTCCAGCCTGCAGCCTGTTAGTTTGTACCTTCAAAATGAAACAGTATTCTCACTACTTCCATTGTTAGCTGATTTGAACACAATGGTCTGACTGGTGGACTTCCTTCTCTTTATTTCTACTCTTGAGTCCAACATAGTATCCAGAGTTGCTCTAAACCATTTCACCTTATTCCTTTGCTCAAAACTCTCCAATCAAACATGAAAAACAGAAAACATATTTTACACTAGAATGAAAAGAAGAGTAGCAATAAGGAAAAGACAGGATTTATAAGCATTAGTATGTTAGAACAAAAATTGAAACGAATGGATAAATATTATAATACTGTGTTTCTCTATTGGTACTAGGGTTTGCATTATCTATATTTTCAAAATAATGATGTTTTGAAGGAAAACTATGTTATGGAATCCAAACAGCAGGTTTAAATTTCATATCTAATAGATCCTACACATAAAGCATAAACCATAAACCATCAGCCATTATTCACTCTTGTAAGATCTATTAATAATGTAACTACAGTGTACTGGGCAGGTATAACAATGGGTAGTAATTGGGATTAATGAAATTATGGTAAGAAAAGATGAAATTCTATGAATACATCTGTATTAGTAAAAAGATTTTCAGGCCAAAGACACCAACTAAACCATCAAACAGTAGGTGGTAGATAATTCGTTTTCTTATAATTAGCATTTAAAATAAATAAATATTGATGACGTTTGCAGATTGTTTGTGTTTGTTTTAGGCAGACTTTGAACTATAACATTATTTAATTAGTGTGTGTTAGCAGCACTTTGCCCACTCTCAAGGTAAAATGAAACATTAGAAGTTTAATTCAATTCCTTCCTCTCTCCTGTTATCTCTGGTCTGCAAACATCACTATTCTTTTGACCCCATATACTATTTGCGGACTGTGCTACATCGTTTGGCACTTATATTTCTTTTTACTCTGCAAATACTTCTTTAGTTATTTTCACTTCTGGCTGCACTGAATCTTCATTGCTGTGTGCAGGCTTCTTCTAGCTGTAGAGAGTGGGGGCTCCTCCGTGTCGCAATCACAGGCTTCTCAATGCAGTGCTGCTCTTGTGGTGCTTCTCACTGCCGTGGCAGAGCAAGGGCCCTAGGCTGGGTGGGTTGCAGCAGTCGTGGCTCCCGGGTTCTAGAGCGCGGGCTCAGTAGCTGTGGCTCAAGGGCTTCAGCTGTTCCTCGGCAGGTGGGATCTTCCTGGAGAAGGGATCGAACCTGTGTGCCCTGCATTGGCAGGCTGATTCTTAACCACTGCATCATCAGGGAAGCTCCTACATTTCTCTTTTATCCTTTATTTTTGGTATGTTTATTTTCATTTCATCTTTTTAGATAAACAGCCAGTAAGTAGCTCAAGAACCTATTCTGCCTTTTCCTTTCCTCAAACTCTCAGAATAGTGAAAATGTGGTGGTGTTTAGTAAACATCATTTTATTGAAATTAACACACACTCATCTTCAGAAATCAAAGCGACAGTTAACAAGTCTTATTACAACACATGATAACCTCCAATTTTTCACTAGAACATTCTCTTTTCCTTCCTTGCTTTGCATAACTTTCAAAGACCCTGAATATTGGCTGAATCTGTCATTTGTTCTTTTTATTCAAATATGCAGAAAGTGTCTAATTTCCAAGGATACAAATAATCTGTCATGATATGACTTCCACATGCTAGCAAAGCCACCATTCGATTATCCTCCAAAGGAGCTAAGACCTGATCAAATTATTCTGGACAGCATCAGCACAAACCTTAAACTATCTATAGAATTCACAATGTGTTGACATGGCTGACTATTTCCAAATCCTTCACAACATCTCTGATATTTTTTATGCTTTGCCGTCTCCCACAGAGTGCTTCTTTCAGTCTGTCGCTTTCTTTCTACATGAAAACTGCCTTTGATTCTCTCCTGCTGCTTATAAGTAAACTCCCTGATGTGTTTGCAATTTATTGTGATCTATTTTCCTCTTTCCAATAAAGATGAATTTTACAGCCCCTCTCATAGTGACCAATGTGGGACAAAAAAAAAAAACCTTCAGAATGATATTAGCAACAAGCCAAGTACATTGCATACAGTTGGCACTAAATGAATGATATGTGACTATAAATTGCTTATTGTCCCACTATTTTAATACAGGGATTTCTGAACAAGAATTTATTAGCAAGAAATAGGTAGCAAGCAGTGACCGTGAGAAATAGTAGTTATTTTTCTTCAATTTCTATTTTGATTAAAGCCACAAACAATTTTTCTTTGCCTAACTAAAAATTTTCTCCAAGATAGTGGCACAACAAACCAGGTGTGGAGGTCAGCTAATGATGTATGATGACCCATGGCCAAGGTCAAAGCTTACAATTCAGATCTGACTTCCTTCGCCAATCTGCTGGTTCCCTGTAATTTATACTGTGCCACGCCATGCTCAGCCTCTTTAGTCATGTCTGACTCTCTGACCCTAAAGACTGTAGCCCTCCAGGCTCCGATGTCCACGGGATTTTCTGGGCAAGAATACTGGAGTGGGTTGCCATGCCCTCCTCCAGGGGGATCTTCCTTACCCAGGAATTGAATTCACATCTCCTGCATTGCAGGCGGATTCTTTACACCACACTGACCTCAAACATGTCCCACCCTTGCACACCTTTGTCCCTCACAGTTCCACCTGCATGGAATAAACTTCTACACATTGGCCACTTGGAAAACTCATCTTCATCTTTGCAAAAGGCAGCACCAGCATCTATAGATCTGGGTTCTTTCCAAGCATGCTCACCAACTATCACACTCACCACTAAGGCAGAGTTTATCACTTACTCCTCGTACACACTGTGCAAATAGCTTGTTTCAAAACACACATTTTACTCATTTCCCTATAGTTGACTCATCTGTTTACAACCCTATATCTCATTACGTGACTTTCATAGCCATGGCCTACATTTTTGGGCTTTTCCACTCTGCCTATCACAGCACTTGAGGCAAGTTAAGTGCTCCATTAATAACTGTTGAATGTTAATGCTTAGAGGACTGGAAAAAAAAAAAACTTGGGCAAGTGCCTTATCCTCACCGCAAGTTAGGAGTCTGAGAATTTTGCTTATACTCTCACAAAATCATATGCCTCTAAGAAAAAAAATTGATTTACGCTTCTATAGGTGCGAAGGTGAGTTAGTCAATTCTTTAAAGATAAACTATTTTAATGATATTATTGTATCACAAAAGGTTTATTATTGTAAACAATACAATAATAAAAGTTTATTATTGCAAATTTATATAAATAACAAAAATGAGACAAATAACACATTATCAAGTAGAAATATATTGATGGATTTGTTCATAATTAATGTGTATGAATTTTGTGTAGTTTATAGTTAAAATGCATGATTCCATGTACATAGACGATCCTTAAAAACTGAAAGATGTCTTAACTAGGTAAAACTTATCTTTTTTCAGTGTCATAATTGATATATTAAAATCATTTTTAACAGGTAACGCTAAGAATGTCTTCACTTGGGCCTTCTATGGATTGCCAGTGAAATTTTAAGACTGCAATCCAAATGAAAATGTGGAATTTCATTCTGCAAAGGAATAAAAGAGATCTGAAACTTAAAGAACTGAAACCATATATTTTTTTTTAAAGAAAATAACATTTTCTCAAAATAAGAAAGTTTAATGTTATCTCTGAGTAAATCAAACACTACTTCTGTGAAAGGAAAACAGTGTTTCAGTCAGAGGTACTATGGAACCATCAACAGGAATTCAGAAATTTCCAAATAAGAAATGGGATGGAGGAAGAGAGATTATTCATGCTTAAACATCACTAAGTCATGTTCAATTCTTTGGTGAGCTAATGGATTATAGCTCTCTCCTGGCTCCTCTTTTCATGGGATTTCCCAGGCAAGAATACTGGTGTGGGTTGCCATTTTGCTCTCCAGGGGATCTTCCTGATCCAGGGATTGAAACCATGTCTCCTGCATTGGTAGGCGGATTCTTTACCACGGAGCTACCTGAGAAGCCCAAAGAGATTATTGCTATTCCCCAAAACTGCTCATTGTATTTATGAAGAAAGAATGGAAAGAGATTTGAATATTATTGGGAAAATCTGTTAGGTCTCTGTAGGTTTCAATGAATTGCATTTAATAGACTCGCTGAGTAATCAAATTATGATAATTTGCAAAAGACATCCCAACCTCTTCAAGTAAGGTGTACATGAGTGATTTCCTCTTTATTTTCTTTGTTTTGTGGTTGTAATCAAATTCACAACATGAAGTGTCATGAATCGCATATGATAATGATTCTCCCACTGTGATTTATGGAAAGGGCTAAAGCAATTCTGACATCTGACAACACTTACAGTCATTATATCTTGTCCCTGTGAACATGCTATTTTGTTTCATTAACTTCAGTGATTTTGTGAATTTCAGTAGTGTTCATGTACAGTATTTAAATATTCTCATGTCATAAGGACAATAATAACTTGAATTTGGGAAAGTAAAATCATAAGACATAAGCTTGTCTTCCTTTCTGGAGCTCCAGAAAGGAAACTGAAAAAAAAAAAAGTAGAATGTATCACTATGTGTAATCTAATTACATCATATCTGTCTCATGAGTGGAGTCTGAGTTTGATCAACTATGCTACCTGTCAGGAATTAATACCGTCACACTGTAACTCTGAAGAAACTAACAGAAAGTAAAAAAATGTACATGAGGGCTAAATATAGTAGAACTTAAAAAATTCTTACCCTTGATTACATCTCAATTGAAGACTTTAGAAAGGAAAATATAGCACTTAAGACATCTTATAGAAAAGCCTATTAGAAAAATTAATCTTGAATATAAAGAATTTGATTAAGGACTGATTTTGCAAGCTTTCCTCAGTGAATCAAATATAAACTTTAACCTCTACAGAGTTTTTGAATGGTAACACAATTTGTAATAGAGACCAGTAAAGTAAAAATAAACTGATTGCCTTACATTATTTATAAATGCAATGGTTCTTTTCCCCTTGTGGTGCTAAGACCTTGTACACACCAAACAATTTACCAAGAAGAAAAAGAATATTACACACAGGCAAGAATACATTAAAAACAATAAGATGTCATATAACCTACTAGAATTATACTCCCAAAGACAGACTGCATTTTTTAAACAACTCACACCATTTAGTTTATTCTTGGATTGTGTTTTGGGTTCTAGCTAAAACTTCTTTTCATTATTAATTATGAAGTCAGAAGGGGCAATAAATAATAGAACTTTTTTTATAGTGCTTCTTCTGGATTTTCCAAAAATATTTGTGATTATCATTTCAACTGGATTTGAAAACAGTATATGAATCCCTTGGAATTCAACATTAAAAAATGACTAGGAACCTAAGGTTTGTCCCAAAGTAAGCCCTAATAATAAGCACAGAAGCAGTTCATGACTGTGAATGATACTAGCCAAGAGGCGAGAAGGTAAAGTATCCATCTTGGTTGGAAACTGGATCATAGTCATTCAGAAGATTCAACAGAGGAAAAAAAAAAAAAACAATTTTGAAGTCCACACTCAGGGAATACTAAAAGTGCAAGTAATGGGAGCATAGCCTGTTCTCATGTACAATCAATAATAAAACCAGGTGTATAAGAATTGAAAGTTTGTGAAAAAGAAATCTTTTCTTGCCAGTGGTTTTCAACTACAAATTGGACTGCTCAAGAGAGATGAATAAGAAAGTTTTCACTTTTAACTTTATCCTGCAGGACTCTGCTTAAGGTAGAACTGGTGGTATTTATTTTAGAAATATTGGACCATGACTCATTAAGTCTAGGAATTTTCCAGTAGAAATTGTGAAATTATTTGGAATACTTAATTTGGCTTTACCTATGCAATTGCCTAGAACAAAAATCTTAAAGATGTTTGAAGGTTGTGTAAAGAAAAGACTAAGAGTATGATATCTCACTGAACTTCATTTGTTAAAAGACCAATCCCTCATTTATAAAAAAAACCAGTCCTCATTATTCTTTGCTTAGCAGGTTAGGACATGGATTTAATTAAAACTGCAGTGAGGTTCAGCCCCACGTGTAGCTCACATGCCTTGTAGAAAGCACATGTTTCCAAAGAGAATTGTGCTGATACATAAAAACATTAGAAATGTACATAAACCTAGATGACCTTCACAAGTCTGTCTTTGTTTGTAGAAGTCTATCGCAGTGCAAAATGGGGACAGGGCACAGAGAAGAAAAGCGTACTCCTCAAAGCAGATAGAGCATCTCATAACTAGACCTCCATATTCATAACATGACAGTTTTTAAAAGTGGCATTGCCCTAGTAGGCTTTTATACTTGACTACTTTGGGATATATCTTATTTGTTCCATTTTACACAGAACAGTAATGCCATCTAATATCTTTAATTACAGAGAAGTCACTTTTATTTGCCACACACATTTTGAAATCTGTCTATGTCATGTGACCATTCATGCCACTTATCATCCTCACTGGGCAGATTAGAAAACACAGGGCTCATTAACGTAGAAAATCAGAAAGTTTTTCTTAGTGACAAGTCACAGAAGAATAACATCCCTTATTCATTCCCCACCCTAAACACAAAAGTCAATGGACAGTGTGATTTGATACATCAGAATCACCCACATGTTGATTTCACAAAAGGTAGAGCACATATAAACATCATGTTGCTATGCAACTTTGTTATACAATTACATTTTAAATTTCATTCTTCTAAGTTGGCAAAAAAGTCTTCCAATCTTCCTGAGATAAACTTGAAAAGTTATAGTCAGGGGAAACTTTTTGCATAAAGGAAGCAAAAGATTTTCAGAAGAATACATACTTCCCTCCACTCTAGAGAGTTTGAAAAGTCATTCTTGAACATTCCCAGCTGACTTCATTTAGGATCACTTTTCAGCCTTTCTCCCAAATGTTAGATGGTACTGTGCCCTCTAACAAGCTGTTATGCTGATTTTTCTAGGACATACCTGCTAATCAAATGGGGGGTTTAACAGAAAACAGTGCAAACTCTCCAAGAGGTTACCCATTATCTCTGGCAGTAACACCCCTTAACAACAAATATATCTTGAGTGTTACATATTAACATTGTATATTGTGGACAAAAATACAGCATTGTAGCTATAGGTGCTTGAATCAGCCACAAGGACAGGGGAAACTGTAGGAAGCCCATGGAAACCCATTAAGCACACAGTTTGCCACTCTTCAACAATGTCTTTGGAATTTGAAGTGATTTTTTGAAAAGAGCAACAAACTTGTCAGAATAACCTGTATTACCTCCAAATTAGACATGCACCCAAGCATGAGTGACAAACAGAAGTAGTAGATAAATTCGAAAGCCTCATTCAAAAACACCTAGGCCATGCTAAATAAGACAGTGTGGCCTAAAAATTCTAAATTAATTACTAGTTGAATCATTTGATCCTCTTTTCCCCACACTGATCTAATCATCTGGATGTGCAGTCGTGAGTATATCCCTTAGTTCTTAGGTCACACATTAATGACCTTAATAATCGCCACTTTTGGAATTTCACTCCCAGTAAAGCATTTTGTCCAGTCTCTCCCACATGTCACAAAGGAGGAAAGAAATGAAGTAATCCAGGCAACCAGCTAGGGTCAAAGTAAGAATTCAGTTTCAGCTATGTTCTATTCTTGATCTACTGAGCTCTGGGTTACATCAAGCTTCTCTTCTCTTTACTTTTCTCTCTTTTATTCATGTTATGATTATGGTATGTATGGGGCTTCCCCGGTGGCTCAGTGGTAAAGAATCCACCTGCCAATGCAGGAGACAAGGGTTTGATCCCTGGGTTGGGAAGATCTCCTGGAGAAGAAAATGGCAACCCACTCTAGTATTCTTGCCTGGAAAACCCATGAACAGAGGAGCCTGACAGGCTATAGTCCATGGGGTTGCAAAAGAGTCAGACATGACTTAGTGACTAAACAATGACATATAGTCATTTTATATATTGATGCATACATGACAATATGCAATAAAATGTCCCTAGTAATAATAACTTATTCTTTATGCCTAATTAATATTTACTAATTATTTGTGCAGTTTTATGTTTTCAATAATTCAACAGTGCATTTTCATTTCTCTATTAAAATATATGCCCCCTGCTGTCATCACACTCATAACTAGCAAAATAAAAATCTCTAAGGCCTTTTATTGGATTGGCCAAAAAGTTCATTCTGGGGACTTCCCTGGTGGTCCAGTGGTTAAGAATCCTCCTGCCAATGCAGGAGATATAAGTTCGATATGTGGTCCAGGAAGATTCCACATGCAGTGGGGGCAACTAACCCCATGAGCCACAACTACTGAGTCCACATGCCTAGAGCCCGTCCTCTGCAACGAGAGGCCACCACAGGGAGAAGCCCACACACTGCAACATGGAGTAGCCCCACTCGCCACAACTAGAGAAAACCTGAGTGCAGCAATGAAGACCCAGTGCAGCCCAAAATGAATAATTAATTGTATAAAGTTTGTTCTAGTTTTTCCATAAGATCTCGAAGTTCATTGGGTTTTTCCATTAGACCTTATGGAAAACCCAGTGAATTTTTTGGTCAACCAAATATAAAAGACTCTAAGTATCTCCATCAGATAGGCTTGAATCAGTGGACACTTGCCTTCTGAAACCCACCCACACCTCTGTCTTAGCACTTATTGCTCTCTATTATTCATTTTTTCTGGTACCTACTCTGGAATGGGAGTTCTTTTAGGGCAGGACTAGGTCTTATTCATCATTGTACCCATCGCACCTGACAAGGAGGTAGTGCTCAATACATGTTTGCTGAATGAAGGAAGGGATGCATGCATGAGCTGGTACCTCTTGTGGATTGCTAAAACAACCCCGAGCTAACCCTGCTGATTGTCTTTTTCATGCCCAGTTTGTTTTCAAAGATTTCTCATAGGAACAAAAAAAGCATGTGAATAAGACCTTTTTTTTCAATTGTTCATTCATGACAACAGCCTTTTTTTTACTCATGGGCATGAACTATTAAGGCCTCTCAGAGGAAATTATTTTAATTACAGAAATCAGAACAGCTTAATTGTAAAAGTGCAGTGTGAGCACTTTACAAAAGAGATTAGTGGCTTTTCCCTTTATTTCTTTCTCTTTAATAATTCTTCTAAATAACAGTAAAAAATATTCCCAAGATTTCAGCAGGCTGGCACATCTTCCTCTTTTATTTAACTGCTCTTAAGGAAATCTACAACATTGATGCTCCAAGACTATGAAACTACACTCCTCTCCACTAAAAATTCACTGAACTCAAATGCAATCATGGAGCAGGTAAGCTTCTAGGTAGACGAGTTCTAAGATATAAAAGGAAAATATTAGTGAAAAAATGGTTGCTCCAGTAACTATGGAAGCAGTATAGATATCTATATCTACATATAGCTAGATAATATAGATATTTTGGCAATCTGGAATACAAATTAAGATTCATTGCTCTTCAACAGATCTCAAGGTACTACATCATTTAGGTGATAGCCAAGAGAATGCATGGTTTATCATCTATATTCATTCGTTAATTTTTTAGCTGTCTACAGTATCTTTCTACCTGGATGTCCCAACAAGCATCAACTGAACCTATAGTTCTGCTGGGAAACCACATACATTGAACATTTAATTTTATTTTTGGCAGGGTGTTGGCAGAATTCTAGAAGGATCTACATATTACACCCTTTGCTAAAATAATCAGAAATTTAGGGCACTATTTACAATAAAGTGGGACATGCTATGATATATGGCTATTACCCCTCCCCAACATTTCAGCCATGATAAGACTGAAAGGAAGGGACAGAGTAATATAACAGCAGTAATACATTTACTCAGTATCCACCATACCCAAGCTGTAATAGTGCTTGCTCTGTGGAATATTAAAGATGAAAGGCATGTTGCCTTCTTTTGGTCCTAAGTTACAATCTTCAGATTGACAGAGCCCATGACACAGGAAAATGTCATGGAAACTTTAAAGCAACATATGTAGAACTCTACATGGACACTCTCAAGTTTAGAATAGAGGTTCTGAAAACAAGCTGAGTTAAAAAAAAAAAAACAAATTAGGCTGAAAGGAGATCTGGGGATAATAGAAGGGGTAATGAGTAGTTTTTAGCAAGTTTTGAAAGAGGTAAGAGAGATGATTTGATGGGAAGAGGAGAAGAAGGCATGATAAGGAAAATGGCAGAGAAACCATCACCCAAACTTTCACATGGAAAAAAGCTTGGATACATTTGCTCAAACAAAACTGGGTATTGGGTTGGGACTGATGATTCAGGGCAGCAAGGTGAAGGAGAGCTTGAAGAGAAGACTTGAAGGCTGGGCTGCCAACTTCAGACTTGTCCATCTTGTAGATCAAAATCTGGTAGTTAAATCTGTAGCCAGAAGAGAGATAAGCACCTAGTAAACAGTCCAAATGACTGAAGTAATTGACAATAGACTGCTGACATTTATGAATAGGTCAGTGACTTAATCAAAATGGCATGTGATAAAATGTTCCTAGGAGTCCCAAAAGAAGGGATGGAGCCTAAAGCCTGGAGAAGTTGTCTTGAATGGGCAACAGCCTACACTTGACAGAGTTCAGATTTTAGCAAAAACTAAGGCAATGGAGAGGGAGAGATACAAACAGGAAGCAACACAGAAAGAAAATGACCTACGATGAGGCTACAGTGTTCTGCTCCAGATTATGAAGCTCAGTCTTAAATATGTTAGTTTGCAGGATCACTGAGTATTGAAAAAGAAATGCAATGATAGATGGTGGAATGAAGATCAAGAATTTAAGGCTGCAGAGAGACAGACGTCAACCAGGAACTTTCTCTTCACTGGAAATACTCTGACATACTTGTACCCTCTCAAACAGATTTTTGACTCAGCAGTGAAAAGCCAAGAGAAAATGACACTGTCTCTAAAATTATGGGATGCTGACATTAAATTGCCTGCTGCCTGAAACTGAGTCAAAACTGTGCTCAAAAAAACTGCTAACCTAATATTCTGGACTCTCTTGAGGAAAATGGCTTTAAGGCTTGCAGTAAATCAGTTTACATATCCTAAATTAATTGAACGAATAGAATTATGAAATAAGTCTAAGGTCAGCTCTCTAGAACTAGTATATGCCAAGCCTTGGGAGTGGATGCAGGGATCCAGAACATGGTGGCCACCATAGAGTCAGCAGTTGGGGCCGGGTTGATCTGCTTCTCTACATCACAAAGAGAATCCATTAAGAAATCAGCACTTGCAGGGTGGCGAGGAAAGTATCAATCATAGAATAGAAATTATGGAACAGGACCCTTCTTTTGATAAGCTCTTGCCTGATAGTAACAGACCTTTTGGGAAGATGAGTGTTTCAACTCTGTCAACCCCTAGAGCAACACTTTATGCACCTTGTGCATTTATGAATTATGCATTACTAGTGCATAAGGCACTTTATGCATTACTAGTGAAATAGTAATTCACTAAAGCTATAATTTTCCAGTTTCTTAAAAAAACAATGCCCGAAAATGTTTTTATGAGAAATCTAAGAGAATCAATATTGCAGGGGCTTTCACCTGAAAAGTACCTTCTTTACCCCCCCAAAAGTGTAGAAGTACCCTCATGTCTATCCGAACACTAATCAGTCATGTGGTTTTGAGAAACTTAATCCAGTGATGGGCCACCTTTATGAGCATGAGAGCCCCTCTTCAAGAACTAAATACCTCAGAGAGCTCCCTGCAATAATAGTTGGGAGAATTATTTCTTTGGTTTACTACTGATGCTGACACCCATGGATGTTTGCCAACTCCTGCATTAATTAGTCTCCTCCATCTCCCCTGGGCAGATGGAAAGCTGTGGATTAATTCCGGCCTGATGACTGACAATCTTCTGATGCTCATGACACTTAGGGACCAGAGCAGTATCACATAGAGCCAGCATTTGAGGGACCGGGAAGAACAAACCTCTCAATAAAATGTCTGTGTTATTTATGTCAGAGTTCCAGTCAGGGCCCAAAATGCATTATGAAAAGACAGAATCTTTCTCTATTTTCCTCATCACCGGAGGAACTGTATGAATAATCAATCACAAGGGTTTAGGCTTCCTGGTGTGAATTCCTAACATTCTTTGCCTCAAATAGGCGGGTGATGCATTAAAACTATATATATGCATTGTCCCATACATCAGCCACTAGCCCTCTATGGCATGTGAAATATGACCAGTCCCAAACTGAGATCTGCTGTAAGTATAAAATATACACGGAAATCTGAGGACATCATACAAAAAATTAAAGTATCTCATTAATAGTTTTTATACTGATTACATATTTAAATGACAATGTTTTGGATATACTGGATTAAAATTTTATTGTTAAAATTGGTCTCATCTATTTCTTTTTATTTTAATGTGCTTACAGAAAATTATAGAAATTCACAGGGATTACATACATATATGATTCTCATCCTACTCCCATTGACAACATTGCCATAGACCAATTTCCATTCTCATTGTTAAGATTTTCTTTTTTTTTAATGTGGACCATTTTAAAAGTTTTTACTGAATTTGTTACAATACTGCTTCTGTTCTCTGTCTTGGGTTTTTAGCCCAGAGGCATATGGGATCTTAGATCCCTGATCAGGGACCGAACCCACATCCCCTGCATTGTAAGGGGAAATCCTAACCAATGGACCTCCAGGTAAGTCTCATGACCAGTGAGTTTGATATCAGGTTTCTGTATTCAGACTAAAACCTCAGCACTGGAACAGGCAGATTCCCTGTCATTCAGCTTCTAGTTCCTTATCTAATAAATGCAATAATCACCACGCATATATCATGGGTTTAATGCAATAATTAAATTACAGTATGTGAAAAGTACTAAGTACAGTGGCTTGCAAGCACTCAATAACTGTTAGCTTCCATTTACATCAGACGGGAAGTGGATTTGACAGGGGTGATGATGCTATAATGACACTAATGGAAAAAAATTCTAGGCCTTTGCTTCCTAAGGTCCATTTCAGCAGAAGTAAACTTTGGCTGTTTATATGATAAGTAGAAGTAGTGTTAGTCACTCAGTTTGTCCAACTCTTTGTGACCCCATGGACTGTAGCCCACGAGGCGCTTCTGTCCATGGAATTCTCCAGGCAAGAATACTGGAGTGGGTTGACATTTCCTTCTCCAGGGAATCCTCCTGACCCAGGGACTGAACCCAGGTCTCCTGCATTCCAGGCAGAATCTTTACCGACTTAGCCACCAGGGAAGACCATGTCTCATATGTGATAAGAATGTTCTCAAAGACATTAAAGGAGAGGATTCTTTCCTGATATCAACATTAGGAATAGCAGAGTCTTTTCCTAAGCTGTTGGCTTGCTTTTATCTGATTAAAGAATAAAGTTTAGCTCATAGTGATGGCTAACAGAAAACTTAAAAGCAGGTTTGCAAATTCAAATGCTAAGGAGTCAATAACTATAGGTGAAGCTCACTGATGATGTTTTTTAAAACATAGTTACAATTTTCATATTAAATGTTTAGAATATTTTATACTTCCACAAAAAATAAACTTCCTACTTTTTTTTTTTTTTCTTGAAACATGGCCCTATCATCTTTCACTTCTTTCACTTTTAGTAAAGGCATGGGTACAGAGAAACACTTCTATCTTGTGAGGAAAAGAACCAAACACTGTGATAGATGGTGATCCACACTGACTTCAGAATCAGACCAATGACAGGAATGGGCAGACCCAAGTCAAACCAGAACACAAATTCTCAAGCTAAAACAAACTCAGCCTATATATTTACTCCAGCTGATTTTGCTACACAGGACACAAATCCAGGTTGGTTATATCTTTAGAAATTGCTTGTTGTCATTTAATCACTAAGTGGTGTCTGACTCTTTTGTGACCCTGTGGACTGTAGCCCACCAGGCTCCTCTGTCCATAGGATTTCCCAGGTAAGAATACTAGAATAGGTTGTCATTTCCTTTGCAAGGGGATCCTCCCCACCCAGGGATCGAACCCTCGTCTTCCGCATTGGCAGGCAGATTCTTTACCACTGAGCCACCAGGGAAGCCCTTAGAAATTATAGAAATCCACAATTTATGTCAATCCTCCTCATTTTAAAACATTATTTAAACTCTTAAAGAAGTCATGCCAAATGAACACATGTGTGAGATAGGACCAAAGTCCACAGTTTTGCAGTCTGGCTTAGATGAGATATTCAGCCCAATGGGAAGTAATAGAGAGTACTAATAAATATTTTTCTAGCAGCTTCACTCCAATATCTTCTTTATGTGTACATCTTTTATTTCCTTAAAAATTGCTTCTAGTTCTTGTTAACTGTGTTGAACATACAACCAATAAATTCCAATAGCTAAATACATAAAGAATATATGAAATAGCCATGTATGCTGGCCCTGAGAGTGTAGAGTGAGTTAAACGCCCACACCATCATGTACACACACATAAACTGCTTACTACAGTTGCTTCCTGCTTTGAGAAAAAATGTCCAGGGGGCGATGATTTGTGAAGATCCCAGATATACTGGCAGCAAGCAAATCCTTTAGGTTGTAAAATAAAACTTTAAAAATATGAGTAATTTTTTAATAAAAGTGCTATTGATATGGAAAAACACTTAAAGTGACAAAAAGTAGGATCCAATATTAAGTATCCCTCATGATTTAACAATAGGGCTTCCCAGGTGGCACAGTGGTAAAGAATATGCCAGTCAATGCAGTAGATGCAAAAGACGATGGGTTCGATCCCTAGATCTGGAAGATCCCCTGAAGGAGAAAATGGCAACCCACTGCAGTTTTCTTGCCTGGAAAATTCCATGGACAGAGGAGCCAGGTAGGCTACAGTCCATGAGGTCACAAAGAATGGGACATAACTGAATGACTGAGCATATACACACACATGATTTAATGCTTTGTAATATAAAAGCATATTAGAGGTACAAAATCACTAGAGGTGCAAACTTTTGACACTGGTTATCTTTCGGTAGTGAGAATTAAGGATTATTTTATTTTCTTTGTATTCTTCTGCATTGTACACATTTTTTTTTCTTTTTGGATGAGCACATACTGATTTTGGAATCAGAAATAATATGTGAAATTGCATAAAATTATTTTTCTGACCACTAACAACAACTAAATGTCATTTTAAACTAGGATGACAGTTTTATTTGAACTCTTTTGGTAATTTATAAGAGAAAAATATTCATTTGGCTTGAGTGATTTGTAAGATTAATCTCATTTCCCCAATTCCCTTTGTCTCACAGTCACAAAACAAGATTTGAAATGTAAATTGATCAGGAGAGAGACTCTGGATAGCTGAGAGTCAAAGGTTCTATAATTTATTAAACAATGGCCATATCAGAATTTCTATGGAAAAACCTATCACTTTCACACACGAAGAAAAGAAAATAAGTAAGAAAGACTTTCAATCCAGATTCTATCTACTCTCCCAGCCAAAATGTCAGGGTACTTTTTCTCTCCACTCCAAAGGAGATATTTCTCATATCATATGGAAATAGTGACATAAATCTTTTATGTAGTTATTTTCTGCCTATAAATGCTGCAGGATATCATGAGGTTTCATCTTTTCAATAAAACACTTTGTTGGAAGCACAGTTGGATTCTCCTTGGCCCAGCCTCTGAACTGGGCAATAGAACTCTAACAGGAAAGGACTTCTGCTGAGTGATTGTTTCTCCGCTATTTTTATTTATTTATGTTGGGTTGTGCTGGGTCTTCGTTGCCTCTTGAGCTTTTCTCTAGTTGCAGTTAGCAGGGTCTATGTTCTAGTTGCTACACTTGGGCTTCTTACTGGTGGCTTCTCTTGTTGCGGAGCACAGGCTCTAGGCACAAAGGCTCAGAAGCTGAAGCACGTGGGCTCAGCAGCTGGGAACACTGGCTCTGTCGCTGTGCAGAATGAGGGATCTTCCTGGACCATGGATCAAACCTGTGTCCCCTGCAGTGACAGGTGGATTCTTACCGCTAGACACCAGGGAAGCCCTGCTATGTTTTAAAGCATATCAAATCCTCTATTTCCAACTAAATGAGGTCCACTTTCATTGAAAAATAGTGAAATAAATGCTGCCTTACATCTACATGTATTTTTAGCAAGAGAACTTGTTTTTAGAAAGCCAAGAGCAAAGAAGGAAGTTGTAACACCCATTATTTACAAACAGCTCTATTTCCTTGTGGAGAAACTCATATTTATGCCTACTCTGAGAATGATATGCAGAATAATACTGTTTCCATAAGGACTATATTTATGAAAGTCTAAAATATTGAGGGGAGGAGCTTCTTTGATTGCCCAAGTCCTCTGCAAAATGAACAGAGGAAAAGTTTGCCTTCCTGACTTCTTAAGACATTATGAACTGAAGAGGATTAAATTTCCATAAAAAATCCTGCTCTCTGCTGAGTATTAAATATGACAGTGGCATTTTTGACACGCAGCATCTTCCTGCAAGGATGAAAATGAATTTTTAAGAATCTGTTTATGCCAGCCACTTAAGTGTCAGCTGGTGTTAACTTGGAGCATCTATTGATTCAGGTTACAGTTTTACTTACCTCTGAATGTCAAAATCACCATTATCCTATTACTGACACTCTGAACTGTCCATTTTCACCCCGGGCTATCCAATTTAGATACAGGAAAATGCAGAGTTTCGATATTGTGTGGGACGATGACTATTTTCTAAGCATCTGGGATTGATCCATTGTGTCTGCACTGAATATCACTCATCAAGATGGAGAGAGAAAATGCATACACATGAAGGGGAAGAACCCATGCTTCGATGTGGAAAAACACTTAAAGTGACAAAAGTAGGATCCAATATTTGTGTTATGTTATCACAAACATAATAATGCAGAAAATCTATGGTATGTAATAATATACCCCCCATCTTTCTTACAATAAAGTATCTGTATGACCTAATACCTCCTTTTAAAAAAATACCAATATGTCGTACTCCCTACATAAGTCCTGCCTCACTATGTCAGCACGATTAATGCAATATAGCTGTCAAGCTTTATTAAAATTATTTTTGATGTGTATCTTGGCTCATAAACCTCTACAGTGCACTGATATTACCTCAGGGAATGTCCTTGTAACATTGAGTCTCTGAAGATGGGACAATAAAAGAAAAATCCTCCAAACATTCAAGTTCAGCTATGCTATCACACAGCCAGCAACGTCTTCTGTCAGCACTCTGAATGTGCTTTTTTGCATGTGAAAGTAATTACGGCAGGACTGTTGTTTCAAACCTTGTTTCACAGAACCTTCTGGTAGGAAAAGCATAAAGGCATTCAGAGATAAATATCCAAGAACAGAGTCAGTACTGACACTGAAATAAACTGTCAGGTCCGATTTTCTTTATGAAGCCATTTCAGAAGCAGCGTTCTTTGAGTTACAGCACTAGAGTTTTAATCTTGGACCGTTTAAAATTTGTGTTGTACCTTAATTGGTACGTTTTAGCAGTGGATATTTCCTATTAGTAACAAAGATGTCCAATTGTTGCCCACATCTTCCGTGGCCCCAGAGGAGTTCTCACACTTGTGGAACACACACAAACAGCAGATATGCCAATTAAAAATGGGTTTATGAGAGCCCATCATGGTTAGACACATAGAGAAGGCACTCCGAGGGAAGAAGGTTAGGGCAAGGACACCCAAAGAGGGGTAAAGGGAGGCTGAAAACAGAAAGAAAAAGCTCAAACACACCAACAGAATCAATGAATATAGGTTCACCATCTTCCTCTTCTGAGGAAGAGGTGAACAGTACTGATACATTTGCAATGATCTGTTTGAGGCTCAAATGATCTGGACAGGATTTGTCTGGCTGTTTGATTTTCCCAGGATGTCATGACCTGATATCTGATCCTACAGAGTATAACCAAGATGCACCTCACATCAAGGAGACACACCATCAAAGTTCAAAAACGTTACAGAAGATTCCACTGGTGGGGTCTTAGATGTTTCAGCAATGTGAAATTGCTATCAAGATTTCTTTAATGGCTTCAACAGAATGATCACAATTTCTTCATGAATGGGCTCCAGTCTATAGACCATGCTTTGTTTAGCCTGTTCTAGAAAGTGCAGGAACAGAAGAGTTAATGCTTCTAACCAAAAAAACAAACAACAACAAAAAACACTCCAGGCAAGATGCAGTTGGCTAAAGTTCGTAGCATCCTAATGGCCAAATCAAAGGTCTATTTTCTCCGCCCCTCCCACTTGACTATCTGCAACATCTGATGCTGTAGATTACCCTCTTCCTTTACTTTCAAAACAATATGCTTCTGGTTGTTTGCCTTCTTTTTTTGTACCCTCTTTAAGTATTTATACTCCCTGAGGTTTCATCTGATCCTGTTAGCTTTTTTCTCCAGCTAAATGTTACCATCCCTTGCCAACAAACATGTCTATGTTGTGTGCTGAGTCACTCAGGTGTGTCTGACTCTTTGAACCACATGGACTGTGGTGCACCAGGGAGATTCTCTAGGCAAGAATACTGGAGTAGGTTGCCATGCCCTCCCCCAGGGGATCTTCCCAATCCAGGGATGGAACCCAGGTCTCCCACACTGCAGACGGATTCTTTACCATCTGAGCCACCACGGAAGCCTAAGAATACTGGGGTGGGTAGCCTATCCCTTCTCCAGGGGAAGCTTCCCGACCCTGCAGCTTCTTTACTAGCTGACTATGTTGGTGATTCTCAAACTAGTCAGCAGGCAGACAAGTGTTACTCAGTGAGAACAAAGAGTGTGCCAGGAAACGTGCTTGATGCTGGGAAAACAATCTGAGAAGACACCCCATTTTATACCCTGCTGATTTGTTCCTTTGTTTCTCCATATGCATGCTCCACTCTGCTCCACCCTGCTTGGAATCAGGTCTCAGTGCTCACCTGGGCAGTTACAATAGTTTCCATTCCTGCATCCACCATCAGTTTTCCCCACTCCAGTTTATCATATCCATGAAACAGATTTTCACCTCTTTCCTAGGAAAGAGGGAAAAATCTGACCACATACTTGTCTTTTGAAAAATCTTAGCTATCACTTCTTGCCAATGCAAGGTCCTTCAAATTCCTTGCTGGAAATATAAAATCCAAATAATGCAATCCAGACCTCCTGGCCACAACTCAATAAAATCAGGACCTGCCACAATTCATGCTTTTAACCTGCTGGGTCCTTGGCAAGGAAGTCCTAGGTCTTTTCCTCCTCTGTAAGACCCTATTCATCCTGGAAGTCTAAGTTTGACTATAACCCACTCTAAGGTGCCTCTTCCCATTTCTTAATGCAAAGAGAAGCATACGTTTCTCTTAATTTACATAGATTCTTCCCACATCCCTATCTTCATCTTGATCCTTTGTACCACACTTAAACTTTTATACTTTGATCCTTTTGGATACATTGTGATTTTGTCAGGGTAAATGCTGTTCATCATTATTTCCTTTTTCTTACAGAACAATGTCCAGTGAAGAGCAGGTGCTCAGCATATTTGTCTCTCAAAAGTAATGGAATGCTTTTAAGCAAAGTTAGACAAACATCATGATATCATTTATATATGGACTCTAAAAATGATAATAATGAACTTATTTACAAAACATAAATGCACTTATAGTCATAGAAAACAAAGTTATAGTTACCAAAGGTGATAGTGATGGGGTGATAAATTAGGAGTTTGAGATTAACACATACACACTATTTTATATAAAATAGATAAACGGCAAGGAACTACTGTATAGCACAGGGAACTATATTTAGTATCTTGTAATAACCTATAAAGGAAAAGAGTATGAAAAAAGAATATATGTTTATGTATGAATAACTGAATCTCTTTTCTGTACACTTGAAATTAACACTGCAGCAAATTAACTATATTTCAATAAAAAAAGACAAGATAAAGGTTACTTTTTTTTTTTTGAAAGGTTACTTTTTAATTATGTAAGCAAAACAGACAAGCACAACAATGTTAGTGAAAGAGGCAGTCTTTACTCAAGGGTTCCACCTGAGTTTCCAGTCTTATTTCTGCCTATTCCCTGCTATGTACTTCATGCCTCAGGAATACCCAGGAGTACTGGCAGCTCCCTGCACTCATCTGTGGTTTCATGTGATGTTTCTGCTGAGTTTTTGCCTCTGCCTAAAACACCCTGCCTCCCCTACGCTTGCTGCCCTCATCAACTGTCTCAATGTCCACACATCCTTCCACATGTCATTCAGGCCTCTCTACAGTCCTGAAAGTTCCTCGCACCCTGAGGTTAAGCTTTCCTCTCTGTTCCCAAAACAATTCCTGCAGAATTGACATTATTAGATTATCAATATTATTAGACTATAATATCAAAATCGTTAGATTTTGGCATTATTTGTTTCTCTCTCCCAATTAGTATTTGTAAATACTTTAATTTGCATAGTCTTTGTATCTTAAGAACTTACCCACAGTACCTGATGCATAAAACACACTGAACTGATGCTTATTGATGAGGCCTGAGCTACATTGCCACCATGGCTCCACTTTTACAAGAATCTAATAGAATCAAATGAATTTTGAGTTATTACAACCACCCATCTTGGACTGTAGGAGAGAGAAAGATCACACATGTTAGATATTGTCAGAATTGTGGTTGCCAAGCTTTTTCTAGCTAAGTTGAATTGGCACAGAGTTAAAGAACCCCTTACCTTCACCTTTCTCCTATGAATAAAACTTCAAAACTGGATTTGATGGGGAGAAAAGTGCCCATTTTATTGGAATTCCAAAAGATAACATAATTTTAAAATAAAATAGCCTAACAAGCAGCTGGTGTTTCCCTTGTAGCTCAGAAAGTAAAGAATTTGACTGTAATGCAGGAGACCCAGGTTTGATCTCTGGATCAAGAAGATCCCCTGGAGAAGGAAATGGAAACCAACTCTTGAATTCTTGCCTGAAGAATTCCATGGTCATAGGATCCTGGCAGGCCATAGTCCATGGGGTCGCAAAGAGTTGGACACGACTCAGAGACTAACGCTTCACTTAACAAAACATACGTTATTACAGACACAAGCTACCAAAAGGCCATAAAGAAAGGATACATAAAAAGCTCTTAATGCATTGGAAATAAATGGCTTCATTCTCCTCAATTTTCACTCTCTTAACCATTTCCCAAACTTACACACCCAAGGGAGGCATTTTGCAAGATAATTTAAAATTAATAAGAAAGATTTTCATTGTTTTAATCAAAATTACCAAATAGTTTTCATAAAAATGGGACCTTGTCTCTTCCCTGGAGTCCTCTGTAGAATGCCACACATGCTCTTCTTCAGGGGAGAAACTCTTTTGTTCTTCTGATCCCTGGACTGGCTCACACCCTTACAATTTCCAGTGCTTATCAAAGCACCTGGCTCATGGCAAAATCCATACATCTTCAATGAAGTATATTAATAAGCTATTTTTGCTGTTTTGGCCACTAGTACTAATGTTATTTTGTTACTATTTTTTAATCATGAAATTATTTATTGATTGACGGCAAAGCACTTTCTAAATATAATGTAATGCCCACACCATCATCATAAAACAAGCATATATTATTCATGCTGACTTAAAAGTTGTAAACATAGAAATATTATTGACAGCTTCAAAAGGTTTACCTATTCTTCCTAATATTGTATATTATTGATTATATTATTATTCTATGTTAGACAATCATTAATTACAGAAGAGAATACACAGACCACAAAAGAACTAAAAAACCTTTCATTCACCTAAAGCCTCTTTGTGGTCTTTTTCATTTCTGGATGACTAAAAACATTACCTCCAATCAAAAGATGACCACAGAAGGAGCAAAACAGTTCATTTGGTGACAGGTACAACAGGTGGTCTTAGTTTGTGCCTTAAATTCTATCTCAGAAGCAAAAGCTAGATAGAATATCATTTCCCTTTTAGACTAACTATATCTATGGCATATTCTTCAGAATGGTTTTCAATTATTATCAAAGAATGTGTTGAATGGATATATTTCATAGCCTTCAATGCATCAAATTTGACGATCTTTTTTTTTTCAGCCTTGTAATGTACCAACCACACTTTTTGAAAATGGACTCTCTGTTTATAGCTTTCTAGGCACACACTGTTAATGCAAGCTTGTTTACTCAGCTGGATGGGTCCATTAAGAGGCTCCCCATGCAAAGATACTATTATGGATAGCAGACATAGGCAGGTGTCTGTTGATAATATTCTGGTCTTACTAAAGCCAGACTTTCTTTTCAAAGTCCCAACCCACAAGGAATTAAAAAGAATTAAATAGAAAAACAGATGCATAATAGATCTAGATAGAGAGAGAGAGAGAGATAAGTGACAGTATTTGGCCACAGTTCAAGTTCTACAGATTTCAATTTCATTATCTACCTAATTTGTCTGGAATGAATCAATGGAATGACTTTCATAGTTAAAGTGGTTGCTACTGACACAATTTATAGCTTTTCCTCATAGACGTCACATTTATTAAAGCACAAAGATATGAAAGTCATGTCTTCTTTGTTTAAATGGCTTCAAGATGGACCAGTGAAGACACTACAGTCACTTGCCTTCATAATGAAAAATAGAAGCTCGGTCTAAGCAAACAATTTTTACTATCTCTATGCAGCCCTCTTTCTGTTCTTCCCATGTCTGATTAGCTTCAGAGTCACTGATGGCATCCAAATTTCCATTAATGAATGGATGTATATAAGGAAGAAGAGTGGTGCTTTAAAAAAGGGATCATGCTAAAAAAAAATAGTAAGGATCCTCTCTCTCAAGACTATTATATTATCAAAATTTGCTTTTATGTTCATTTTAGAGCTTTGTCTTCATGCTTACTTGATATCATTTAGCACAATGTGGAACATGGAAAATGAATGGTCAAATCTACAAACTCCAGTAAGTTTGATAAACCATGGAAGGCAGCTCAGGCACTTGAGCGTATCTACAGAGATGGAAAGAATAACAGATGAACAATGATAAGTTTCCTCCCACTTTAATATCTTTCATTGAAAAATCTTAAACCTGCATGCAGACACACAGAGCACAGAGATTAAGAAACAGTATGTTATCAGTAAGTATGGAACCCCCTGATTATCTCTCTTTTATAATACATCGAAACCTAATCCCCAGATGTTATTATTATATGATGTTTGTGTTTATCATTTGAAAGTTTTCTTCTTTCTTTTTTTTCCCTGCCAAAGAGATAAATTTTCCAGTCAAAACAATTAATTAGAAGCTATTAATGATGCCTTCCTAGATTTAAGAAGCCAGTGTAAGAGAAGAGACTTCTCTAGTGGCTCAATATGTAAAGAATCTGCTTGCAATGAAAGGGACACAGGAGATGTGGGTTCGATCCCTGGGTCGGGAAGATCCCCTAGAGGAGGAAATGGCAACATACTTCCTTAGAGGAAGAAATGGCAACCCATTCTGGTATTCTCACCTGAAAAATACCAAGGACAGAGGAACCTGGCAGGCCACAGTACACATGGTCACACAGAGTTGGACACAACTGAGCAACTAAGCACATGTGATCCCATATATATTTTAATTCCTAAATTATGTATTGCTTTGTACTTTTTAAAAAATTTATATAAATGGTATATGACTTGACAGACATGAGTTTGAGTAAGCTCCGGGAGTTGGTGATGGACAGGGAAGCTTGGCGTGCTGCAGTCCATGGGGTCGCAAAGAGTTGGACACGACTAGTGACTGAACTGAACTGAAATGGTATATATTCTTTAGTGATTTTATTTTATTTTACTTTTTTGTCTCAAAAATATTTTTGCAACTGATTCATCCACACACGTGGCTGTAGTTCACTTATTTTCAGAGATCCAGAGGATTTCAGAAGAGATCATCATTTATGCAGATGGGGCATTTGTGATATTTTCACTTTATATGTTATTATAAACAATGTTGCTGTGATTCCTACACATAGATTTGTATACAGGTCAAACAGTGTGTCCAGAGGTGAGAACTGTAGTTTTAAGACATGCATGTATTTGATAGCATGTGCCTGCATGCTCAGTTGCTTCAGCAGTGTCTGACTCTTTGTGACCCCACAGAATGTAGCCCACCAGGCTCCTCTGTCCATGGAATTCTCCAGGCAAGAATACTGGAGTGAGTTGCCATGCCCTCCTCCAGGGGATCTTCCCAACCCAGGGATCAAACCTGTGTCTCCTGAGTCTCCTGCATTGCAGGCAGATTCTTTACCACTGAGCCACCAGGGAATCCCCATTTGATAGCACAGGTATTTTCAAACAGTTATTTAAAATTAACTTGTTCCATCCAAAGCCTAGAAAACGACTTGTGAGATGTGAGATGGCAAGAGTGAGTTCTAAAAATAGTTATGTTGACGTCATCAGATTAGTTCTCTATTTTTCTGGTAAGGAAATTCCCCAAATGTTGTGTCAAAACATTTGTGTCAAACTGCTGTGTTTTGCCAAAGAGATAAGTTTCCCAGTCAAAACAATTAATTAGAAGCTATTAATGATGCCTTCCTAGATTTAAGAAGCCACTGTAATAGAAGAGGGAAACTGAAGGATAAAAAATATCCCCTAAGCCAAGGTGCAGGAGATAAGTTCTTATAGTTTGTGAATCTCCATTTTGGATTTTTGCCTTGAATTCCTTAACTCTTTTACAATCATTTCACAAATTCCAAATCATTCAAGTAACAGACCACAAGGAAACTTCTGATTTATGAGGGGCTAACCCTCAAACACAATTCTTACTTCTCCTCTTAATATAGTCAGTCTTGTAATATTTTATTATTATCACAAAGAATAGTTTGGGTGCTGTAAGTCATCGGCACCCAAATGGTGCTGGTAGATCTGCATCTGATTTAGTCAGCTACAGACCATCTGGTCATCATTAGTTAAGAAAGTTCACTGGTAAAATACTTAAACCCCTAAGTCATAAATTATCTGAGAAAAAAAAAAATTCTCAGCTTTTAAACCAAGGCTATATATTCCCATCCATCTCTCTCTCTTTCCATCCATCCCTCTCTCTCTCTTTCCATCCATCCATCCATCTATTCACCTACTAGAAGGCAGTAACCAGATGTCAGTATGGGATTTATGATTTGAATGGCTTCGGGCTAATGATACTCAGGTCAAACAAGGCAATATCTACATAAAATAGTAAACATTCACAGTTACATGACCACAGACAACATTGCAAACCCACAGCAGCTATTCTGCAAATGAATGTTGGTCATGAAAAAAATCAAGGGGAGAAAGATCTCAGTGTTGCAAAGTTCATCTCACTTCATGTCTAGAAAACAAAACAAAACTGAAGATCATATTCTACTGATGGTTGGTCCATGATATCAGTTTTTACCAGGAAGGTTGACACGTCAGCTTCTGGTAGACAAAGGTCTCAAGACTGGGACAGTCAGGGAAAGGCAAACGGGGGGCACTACTTCCTGACTGTCTTTAATGCCATCCTCTGAGAAACAGGAAAGAGAGGCATCAGCCAACTCCCTGTGGCTTTTTAGATGGACTGATAGAAAATATTCTCTTACCTCACTGAGACTTCCCCAGAGTAAATATATTTATCTAATCATTATTCACACACAGGCAGACTCTATATAAACAATCAGGACTGCCACAGGTATCAATCCACGCTTTTAATTTCTTACCTCATGTGTCTCAAAAGCTGGCAATTTCATTCTGCAATAAAAGCAAGGGCTTCAATTTGAAGCCACCATGACTAACATTTTTTAACAACAAAATCTATCCCTCAAAAATATATGGAATATATATTTATTGCTTATATCGATCTGTATGTCACAGACTTACCCACGTGATCATGTCTCCTCTTATTACTCCACCTGGCCAATCCCTTATTAATCCACTTTTGGGGTTCTATTTCCTTTGGTATTTAGAATGTTGATTTTCAACGAAACAAATTATTTTTAACATCAAAGTTACAGGCCCTTTGTATTATTAAATCCCTTGTGATTATCTCCCTCAGAGCATTCTTCCAAATAGTCTTTCCATATGCTCAAGTAACCTTTTTAAGAATCTCTCATTTAAAAAATGGACTGCTATGAATTTTACAAATAGAGCCATAGAGAGACATTCTTAAGGGTATATACATCTTTCTACCAAGATGTAAATACTGAGGAGATCAAAGTGGAGAAAAAAGAAACATGGCAGGATAGTACCAATAGTTACAAAAACTATGTGGCTATTTGGCACAAGTCTGCAATAAGAAAGTAATATTTAGCAATAATCTTTGTACAAACATGACCTTTTTTGGGTGACATAATACCAGACTCCTGTTATCTATTGTTTTAACTTTACCTCTTAAAGTAATCATCTTCCAGTTTATTTGTTGGACAGCCCTCATAAATGGGCAAGCCTATCTTATAAGAGCAGTTGAATGTCAACGAAGAATTTAAACAAAGCCATATATCCTTTACACAGGAAACAGTCAATGTTTGAAAACAGCAGTGGAAAAAGACCCCATCCATTAAAGGTTTAGAGGCATCCTCAAAGAAAGACACATACATGTATTAGTGATTTATTTTTCTCATAAGCCCAATGCAATACACAGCATTGAATTACAAAGATAATGGATAACAGAAAGAATTCTCCACCAGAGTCTACACTTTGTATTCATTAGTCCTCCCTAATCCAGTTCTACAGGTGTCAGCTAAAGGCTCTTCTTTTACTATTAAGGAATTTGCCACATTGACAAGGGTGATAAAGAAGAAGAAATGCCAGGTGCTGGTGTTTTGAGCAACAACTTGTCTCCACTTGCAGTCACCATGAAGATAGTCATCTTGTGCCTTCCCAGAGGATTATAACCTCTGGATAGACTGCTTCATGAGTATTTATCATCCTTAAAACTGATCAGAAATGCCAAGTGGTCATGGTTACAAGACACCTGTTTTCATGCCTTCCCTGATAAAAGCTTCCCTGCTGAATTGTTGATAAATATTGACATTATGTTTCAAACCACATGGAATGGCTTGAAATCCTGGCTCCTCTCACACAAAGAATTAAGCTTTGACATTTAGCTGATTTAGCAAGACCACTGTACGTGAGAACTTTTACTTGAATTTTAAAGAAAAAAAAAAAAAAAACACTGGTTAAAAAAAAAAAAAACAGAGAAAACGGGAAAGGCCAATTAGAAAGACAGTAGAATTTCAATTACCTTGGACACTCGATTTGCAACTTCTCTGCCCACGGTCAGCCCTTGGACAAATGTCCGCGCAGCAATGAAGGCGCGGGTGATCTGAATTTTCAGCTTCCGGGGAACATCTCCAAACGGTTTCAGCTGGTCTGTGTATTTGCTCACGCACTCCAGGTAGTCCTCGCTGAAATGATACTGGGGGTTGATGAGCTGAAACATCCGCTCCAGGAGCCGAGCCCAGAAGTCATTGAGCATTTCCTCCAGGTTCACGTTGCCCCCTGTGTAGTATCTCTTAAGTTCTGTAAAGAGGTCCTGGAACACTTCCGAATTCTGCATGTATAGCATTCCATAGGTCCGTACAAACATATCATTTAATGACTTTTCTGCATTCTCCAGGAGCTCTCGGAAAAACTCTGCAAATTAAAACAAGAAAGCAGTCATAAATTAGAAAGATCTAGGAAGTCCAAAACATCCACTTATCCCCAAAACAACTGCTTCTAATGGTTGTTTTCACAGAAAAAAAAAAAAAAATGTCTCCTGTGATTAAGGTATCAATCAACTGATGAATATATTTTAAGTGAGATTTGACTTATATCTAAGATCTTCTCTCAAAGAAAACAGAAGAGCATGTGATTTATGTTGGAAAGAACATCCATTAACATTAGGAATTTACCATTTAATACTCTTCCAAAGAAGTTCAATTATTTTTCCATTTGTTGTAAATTTTAGAAAATTCTATTAACTTGAATCAGAACATGTGGCTAAGTATTGTCATTAATACAATAAATGCATAACTGATAAAAACATTTGCTCCAGTCTATTTAAAAATCTGTTCTAAACACTACATGCAATTAATTTGCTTTTATTTGGAAAAGTTCATAAATGAGATATTCAAAGTAATGAAATATTTGGACCTTTTGGAGTTGTTATATATATCAATCAATTATCAGTGTTTAGAGACTCATAGTGTAATTAAATTCACTTAATAGCAAAGCTATAATAAACAGAATTTAGGCTGCCATAATGAATCAGAAAGTTATGGAGTACCATGTATTATTATGATAGACTATCACTATATAGAACTTGAACAAAATACAGGTATTTGGGATTTCTGGTTAAGAGGTTCTAAATGAAAAAGAAGTCAGGCAGGTTAATTTCTCCAGTTCCATTCTTCTTTCTCAAGATTACTTTGGCTATTCGAGGTTTTTTGTATTTCCATACAAATTGTGAAATTATTTGTTCTAGTTCTGTGAAAAATACCGTTGGTAGCTTAATAGGGATTGCATTGAATCTACAGATTGCTTTGGGTAGTATAGCCATTTACAAAGCCACAGTCATCAAGACAGTATGGTACTGGCACAAAGATAGAAATATAGGTCAATGGAACAGAATAGAAAGCCCAGAGATAAATCCACGAACCTATGGTCACCTTATCTTCGACAAAGGAGGCAAGGATATACAATGGAAAAAACACAACCTCTTTAACAAGTGGTGCTGGGAAAACTGGTCAACCACCTGTAAAAGAATGAAACTAGAACACTTTCTAACACCATACACAAAAATAAACTCAAAATGGATTAAAGATCTAAATGTAAGACCAGAAACTATCAAACTCCTAGAGGAGAACATAGGCAAAACACTCTCCGACATGAATCACAGCAAGATCCTCTATGACCCACCTCCCAGAATACTGGAAATAAAAGCAAAAATAAACAAATGGGACCTAATGAAACTTAAAAGCTTTTGCACAACAAAGGAAACTATAAGTAAGGTGAAAAGATAGCCCTCAGAATGGGAGAAAATAATAGCAAATGAAGCAACTGACAAAGAATTAATCTCAAAAATATATAAGCAACTCCTGCAGCTCAATTCCAGAAAAAAAATGACCCAATCAAAAAATGGTCCAAAGAACCAAACATATATTTCTCCAAAGAAGACATACAGATGGCTAACAAACACATGAAAAGATGCTCAACATCACTCATTATCAGAGAAATGCAAATCAAAACCACAATGAGGTACCATTACACGGCAGTCAGGATGGTTGCTATCCAAATGTCTACAAACAATAAATGCTGGAGAGGGTGTGGAGAAAAGGGGACCCTGTTACACTGTTGGTGGGAATGCAAAATAGTACAGACGCTATGGAGAACAGTGTGGCGATTTCTTAAAAAACTGGAAAGAGAACTGCCATATGACCCAGCAATCCCACTCCTGGGCATCCACACCAAGGAAACCAGAATTGAAACAGACACGTGCACCCCAATGTTCATTGCAGCACTGTTTATAATAGCCAGGACATGGAAGCAACCTAGATGCCCATCAGCAGACAGATGGATAAGGAAGCTGTGGTACATATACACCATGGAATATTACTCAGCCATTAAAAAGAATTCATTTGAATCAGTTCTAATGAGATGGATGAAACTGGAGCCCATTATACAGAGAGAAGTAAGCCAGAAAGATAAAGAACATTACAGCATACTAACACATATATATGGAATTTAGAAAGATGGTAATGATAACCCTATATGCAAAACAGAAAAAGAGACACAGATGTACAGAACAGACTTGTGGACTCTGTGGGAGAAGGCGAGGGTGGGATGTTTCGAGAGAACAGCATCGAAACATGTATATTATCTATGGTGAAACAGATCACCAGCCCAGGTTGGATGCATGAGACAAGTGCTCGGGCCTGGTGCACTGGGAAGACCCAGAGGGAGTGGGTGGAGAGGGAGGTGGGAGGGGGGATCGGGATGGGGACTACATGTAAATCCATGGCTGATTCATGTCAATGTATGACAAAATCCACTACAATGATGTAAAGTAATTAGCCTCCAACTAATAAAAATAAATGGAAAAAAAAAAGAATAAATGGGTAAATTTTGTTAATTAAAAAATAAATAAATGAAAAAGAATCTACCAAGAATGACCTCTGTCATCCTGAAACAGCACTTGACTATTTCTGGGAATAGTTACAGTATGTAAGAAATGGGATGGAGAAAGCAATGTCCCTGCTAGACTCATTGGCCCTCATATTGGTCTCACTGATATATACGGAATCTAGAAAAAATGGTGCTGATGAGCTTATTTGCAGGGCAGGAATAGAGAACAGACACAGAGAATGGTCACATAGCCATGGAAAGGAGCAGGGATGGGAAGGTGAGATGAATTGGTAGCACAGGACTGACATATATGCACCACCAAGTGTAACGTGGGAAGCTAGTGGGAAGCCGCGGTTACAGCGCAGGGAACTCAGCTCGTGCTCTGTGAGAACGTGGCGGGTGGGGCTGGGCGGGGAAGCTGGAGGGAGGCTTGGGAGGGGACACGTGTGTGCATGTGGCTGATTCACACTGGAGCAGAGCGGAAACTAACACAGTATTGTAAAGCAGTTTTACTCCCCCAAATAAAGAATACAGAGGGGGAAAAAAGAGACAGTTCATGTGTGTACGAAGCTTATACATTTGCACTAGAGCAAGCTCAAGTGTTATCCCATTTGGAGAATGTACCTGGGGGTGGGAAAAGGCTAAGGAAAGACTATGCCTCTGAGTCTATGAATCCAGTCCCCAACAACAGAGTAATTCCACTTTACGTCCATTGTTCTCTCTTATTCCCAGAAGCTATGGCTAAAGCAGGGAACAATCATGTCCTGGATACCTCAAGGAATTCCAATAGGAGCACAACAAAAATCTCTTCTTTTTATCCGGAGGCTTGGGGGGAGTTTTTCCGGAGCTGCAGAAGGAAACATCAATGACTTTCTCCATGGAGTCCATGGGAGCTACACCTAATTTCTTCTTTATCAGAAGAAGCACTTGACTTAGCTACATTCAACCACTCTCTTGATAAAATTGTGTCTATAATGGTGATTATTTTGTATTTGTTTTCAAATATAACTGATATGCTTAAATTTTAAAAGGACACTGTTCAATGTTTATCCTCTTACTACAAAGAATACACTTTTTCTTCTTAAATACAGAAATTGTATTGCTATAGTCTCAGCAAAAATTGAGGGATTATCTGAAATTCATGGCTTGTCTCCCTTAAGGGACCAAATAGTTGTTATTTTAATTTTTATCAAATGCTAAAATCAGGCTACATAGTATTAAACCTCTCTAACCTTCAAGGATTCATTAAAGAAAATCAGATGGGGGAAAAAAGTTCAAAACTGTCAAAGGATTCTTTGGTCAAAATATTTATATGTGCTATGCATGCATGTCTGCTAAGTTGCTCAGGCATGTCTGCCCGTATTACCCTATGGACTGTAGACTGCCAGGCTCCTCCTTCCATAGGATTCTCCAAGCAAAAAAAACTGGAGTGGGTTGCTACGCCTTTCTTCCCAACCCAGGGATTGAACTCAGGTCTCTTTCACTGCAGGTGGATTCTTTACCATCTTTACCATCTGAGCCACCCTATTTATATATGTTCTATGTCTATGTTATTTATGATTTTATGAAATCAGAAACATTTCAGAAGTTTTTCAGAAATTTACTAGTCACTTAGATTGTCCTAAAAATGGAATTAAATTATATTAATTCTATATTAAATTATACCAAAGTATTACCATAATAAAACCTCTCAGTCTTGAAACCAAAGATGAAAATAGCTTGGCCTTATTCATATAGGAGCAGGTAAAAGGTGTTACAGATTGTGAAAGAAACTACGAAAGAATGGAAAAATCACTGAATTGAAAAATACTAATATAATGAGATTGGAAAGTGGATTCTCATCACGAGCTCAGGATAGTCTATTCATTTATCTTCTTTTTGAGGTCAATTATTTTGTTGGACTCAGAAATTAAAGCTTAATTTATTGAATACAGAGTACTGCCTTCAGCAATGAATTGTCAGTAATCAATAGTGTGGTCTGGATTTGCAAGAGCTAAAAAAAAGGAGTGGGGGTTGTTATCTTCTGGTTCTCGTTGCTCTCCAAAGACTTGAGGTATAAATGCTTTACTGTAGGAATGAAAATTTTGTTTTTTTCTTTATTTTAAAATTAATTTTTTTAAAAATTGGAGGATAATTGCTTTTCAATGATGTGTTGGTTTCTGCCTGTATTTCTTTTATTGAAAGTAACATTCCTAGTGTTTCCTCTCCTGACAAGGGGAAAATATTAGTCTCTGACTACTTTGCAGCAAATGGTTAAAATCATATTGCCCACTCACTGTTTTGTGGTTTGTTTCTTTATGCCAAAATTAGTAACTATAATTGTATGAATATAGAAACTCAGTTATCATACTTCCATAAATATGGTTCAAAAAAAATTTTTTCAGATGGCAGGATTAAATTTGTGTCTAAGGGTGTGTCATTGACTCAGAAGTTTGCTCTTAGTTTTACTGGTCCTCAAAATTCAAGTTATTATTCCTTGTTCAAAAGCATTATATGGTTTAGTGATCTCATAGTCAAAGTTAATATTTGGTACTAAAAGGATGCTAATATATCAGGCAATTATGACAAATGTTGCTACCTTAAAGTACATTGATCTTAGATCTTATGAAAGATGGGGATCCGAGGTACTGAGGCAAAACTAATGTCTTCCAAAAAATAAGTATACTCATTTCATTTTTAGCATGCTCAAAGACTTAAACTTTCACCTTTTGAAGGGTGACTCTTTGAACAAAGTATTTTATGCTTGAATGAAAACTGTCTCAGCAAACCAAACAAGATGGGGGATTAGGAAGACAGTTACCAGACCCATTTTGCTGACAAAGTATTATGCTCAAAAAGCATAGAGAACAAAACTGAATAACCATATAAGGAAAGAAACATGACTCAGTCTAACCCTTTGCTTAATGGGTAAGGGCAAAGCTCACATTGGATACAGGTTTCAGTCAACAAAAAATTCTTATCTGCAAGAAAGAGTTTGGCAGATAAAAATACTTTTATTTATTTATTATTTTTTTCTTCCCCAATCACAAAATATACATCAAAGGTGATTGCTTAGGGCTCAGTTACGCTTCATACAAGCACAAAAGAACTTTTTCCAGCCAGCTGTAGCCTCTGGGAGGATTTTATTCATCTAGAGGGGAGATGTGGATGTGAACATCTGTTTGCTTCAGGGCAGACTGCCCCAAGTGGGAGAGCAATCTTGTGGATAAAAACACCACTGTTCCAAAAGCAAAACAGAAAGTCTATACACACCACGGATGGTTTGGAGAGGCCTCTAAAGGGGAAAAATCAACTCCTAGGAGCCAAAAGGTGCCCTAAGGATATCTGTGAAAGGCTTCCATTTATTGCCTCCAAATGAATGAATCAAAACGTCAGGTGCACACAGGACCAAGGGGTGGTGCAAGCAAGAGGAGAAAGAGAGGCAGATCGAAGGTTCTCGAGGAATTTGCAGTCTGCCCCAGATAGCATATGGTAGGCCCGTTTAAGCTGGAAGTGCCGACTAGCTAATATTACCGTAGCAGGATTGGGCATGGCGACCGGATCAAGTACTGTTCAGCATTTATCTAGAAACTGTAGTGTTTTCCTATTCTCTTCTCATGCTCTCCAAAACACTCCTCACTGCCAGCTCATTTAAAATTAGTGCTTCAGGTTGGTGGTGTAAATTCACATCATCATAGAACCCAGTGAGTGAAAAGCTCTGGTCACGAGTTGGTGGGGACAGTATCTACGCATGATCACAGCGTCTGTCCCATCAGGGGGAGGAAGGCTATTCACTTTGCTTCCCTAAATCCACATATTTGTGTTGAGTTTATTTCTCTCCTAATCTCTTCTTTCTGCCCTCCCTTCCGCAAAAGCATGCTCTATCGGTTCAGTCAGCTCACAACCCAAGCTTTGGCTGAGAAAAACTCCAAGTTGCTGGCATGGAGGGTATATGATTCAGAAAGGTGACCTCAGGCAAGGGCTATGATTCAGACACAGGAAAGCTATGGTCCTGCCCTTACCCAGGCCCTTTTCAAGGTTAAGTGAATAGAAGAGTCCTTCACCCTGTGCACACCTGTCAACTTTCAAGCATATCTTCTTTCAAAGTCTCCTTGCCTACATCATCAAGTGATGTGACCACCAGGGAAATGCTGAGTTAAGAGGAGCATTGAAGAAGGAATCCCAGTGCCATTTACTCTCTTCTCTGGCAGATTTTGAGGGCTAAACGCAGGGTCCCTAAATAACCTATCTCTCCCTACTCCCTGCAGGGTGAGACTATAAGAAGATCGATGCTGCTCAGGGAGTCCGTGCCGCATGAAATGCCGTCCTTGGCAGATTGCAGCTATGTGGAATGCATGACTCAGTGCTAGTCCTCCGCATCAGAAGTCTCTGCCTCAAAATTACTGACATTTTGAGCTGGACAATCTTTTTTTTTTTAATTAAAAAAATCAAAAATTTAATTAATCAAATTTATTTATTTATTTTTGCTTCACTCTGTGGCTTGTGGGATCTTAGTTCCCTAACTAGGTATTGAACCTGGGCCCTCACAGTGAAAATGCAGCATCCTAACCACTGAACCATCAGGGAATTCCCTGAGCTGGACCATCTTCTTTGAGTGTCTGCCCTGTACGCTGTAAGACAATAGGTAGCATGCCTGGCTTCTGCCTATTAGACGCTATTGGCATAACCTCCCTCCAGCAGTGATGACAAAAATGTCTGCAGACATAACTGTCCCCAGGACATGCTCACTCTCTCCAGTAAGCTCTACTTTTCTGCTAAAAACTCCCAGAAGTCTAGAGACAGGCCATCGAAGCCTTCCAAGAAAAGACCAGCACGTTTCTATACCTCATCAGTCTGGCAATTTATTTATAAAAAAATTTCCAGGAGCTGTGTGTGCTCACACACAGGAATGAAAGGAGCTGAAACACATCATATTCACAGGTAAGCTTGTTAGTGACCAAAACTACCATCTCCATATAGGGGGCCTGCCACAGGGCAGAGCCTTAAAAAGTGGTGACTAGGGAGTGAATAAATAGATGGTGAACATGAGCACTCAGTGAAATACATCCTGACTCCATCTGGATGGGGCTCCTCTTAGGAAGTGATAACATTGCGGCCCTGCCCTAGAGGGAAAGAAATTCTATGACTGAATCTCAGAGCAGACAAAACTGATGTGCCCTCTTGTCATCCTCCAGACTCATGTATTTCAGTTCAGTTCAGTTTAGTCGCTCAGTTGTGTCTGACTCTTCATGACCCCATGGACTGCAGCACACCAGGCCTCCCTGTCCTTCACCAACTCCCAGAGTTTACTCAAACTCATGTCCATTGAGGTGGTGATGCCATCCAACCATCTCATCCTTTGTCGTGCCCTTCTTCTCCCACTTTCAAACTTTTCCAGTATCAGTGTCTTTTCAAATGAGTCAGTTCTTCACATCAGGTGGCCAAAGTATTGGAGTCTCAGCTTCAGCATCAGTTCTTGCAATGAATATTCAGGTCTGATTTCCTTTAGGATGGACTGGTTGGATCTCCTTGCTGTCCAAGGGATGTTCAAGAGTCTTCTCCAACACCACAGTTCAAAAGCATCAATTCTTCAGCTTCAGGTCTTGGTGTAGTCCAACTCTCACATCCATACATGATTACTGGAAAAACCATAGCTTTGACTAGATGGACCTTTGTTGGCAAAGTAATGTCAAAGTAACTCAGTAAAATTATGAGCCATTCTGTGTAGCGCCACCCAAGACAGACAGGTCATGGTGGAGAGTTCTGACAAAATGTGGTCCACTGGATAAGGGAATGGCAAACCACTTCAGTATTCTTGCCTTGAGAACCCCATGAACAGTATGAAAAGGCAAAAAGATAGGACACTGAAAGAGGAACTCCCCAGGTCAGGAGGTGCCCAATATGCTACTTGAGATTAGTGGAGAAATAACTCCAGAAAGAATGAAGAGACGGAGCCAAAGCAAAAACAACACCCAGTTGTGGATGTGACTGGTGATGGAAGTAAAGTCCGATGCTGTAAAGAGCAATATTGCATAGGAACCTGGAATGTTAGGTCCATGAATCAAGGCAAACTGGAAGTGGTCAAACAGGAGATGGCAAGAATGAACATTGACATTTTAGGAGTAGAGAACTAAAATGGACTGGAATGGGCGAATTTAACCCAGATGACCATTATATCTACTACTGCAGGCAAGAATCTCTTAGAAGAAATGGAGTAGCCATCATAGTCAACAAAAGAGTCCAAAATGCATTACTTGGATGCAATCTCAAAAATGACAGAATGATCTCTGTTCATTTCCAAGGCAAACCTTTCAATATCACAGTAATCCAAGTCTATGCCCAGACCATTAATGCTGAAGAAGCTGAAGTTGAACAGTTCTATGAAGACCTACAAGACCTTCTAGAACTAACACTCAAAAAAGAGGTCCTTTTCATTATAGGGGACTGGAATGCAAAAGTAGGAAGTCAAGAAATACCTAGAGTAACAGGCAAATTTGGTTTTGGAGTACAGAATGAGGCAGGGCAAAGGCTAATAGAGTTTTGCCGACAGAATGGACTGGTCATAGCAAACACCCTCTTCCAACAACAGAAGAGAAGACTCTACACATGGACATCACCAGAGGGTCAAACTCATGTATTTATACCTATATAAACATTCAAGGGCTTCCCTGCTGGCTCAGACAGTAAAGAATCTGCCTGCAATGCAGGAGATCTAGGTTTGATCCCTGGGTTGGGAAGATGCCCTGGAGAAGGGAATGGCTACACACGCCTGTCTTCTTGCATGGAGAATTCTATGGACAGAGGAGCCTAGCTGGCTACAGTCCATGGGGTTGCAAAGAGTTGGACAACTAATATTTCTGCTTTTCAAAAGTCACATCATCCCATGCTCCAAGTTCATGTGCATCTACATGTAAAATGCCTGGGGGCCTCTGCTCAAAAGATTGGCGGTTATCAAGGCAGGGCTGCCAGACTCTCATTTTCTCTCTGCAGGCTCTGTCTGTCCAGGTCTTCGCTTCGCCTGGTTTCATTGCTGTCTCTCCTGCTGCTGTTTCTACTGAACTCTGTCCTCACAGCCCATGATCTCACCAAGCTGCCTTTCACATTCACTCCCCTACTTCATTCAAGCAAAGCCTATCATGAGTTAACACTCAAACCGCTGTCTCCCACAGTACAGTGAAGCCTTCTTTCATCCAGGGATCGAATAAATTCAGCTTGGAACTTTGTTGTTGTTTTCAATAAGCAATAAGTGGCCATGTTTTATTTCTTCATTATTCGCATGAAAGAACTATGGAAGGGAAAGAGGACAAGTAATTTGAATAGATACCCGATTATATTATCTTTGTAGTTTTTCTTAAACATCAGTTGAATTTTTGTGTAAGAAACAGACTCTCAGTAGGCACTTTTTTAAATTATGGGGTTGAAATTAAATACAATTATTTTGAAAATAACAACTTATTCAATGAGGAAGAAATCAGAATCTGGAGTTATTGTGAGATGAAGCTGCTGTCAGCAAAAATTAATTTGGAATTTGCTATATCTTTATCTCTTAATTCATACTTCTTCTTGTTCTGTGTGTACATGTGTATGTTTTCAGATAATGTTTATTATATTATAATAAGCATTATGATTTACTCAATCAATTCATGCCAGGAATTAATAAATGCCTGTATAATTTCAACCACCACCACATAAAATTTCAAAGGGAGCTAATAGTAGTACTTTATAAATTTCCTGTTTGAGGGATTATTACACCCAAGTAAGCATCCCCACCCCCAAAATATCTGATTTAAAATGAAGTCAACATGGCAACGGAATATCTTAATTATTTCCATTTGAACCTGATACATTTTTGGAGGAAAGTTGAGATACGTAAATGAAAATGACAATTTAATTAGAAACAATGAATGATGGTAATTTCAACGTAACTAGAGATAGGACCTAGGAAGTTGCCTGATGTTTAACACAGAAGGCATTTTACACCATGTCAAACACCATGTCATGAGCTTTTCACACATTGTATGCATATCAGATATTAGTATAGCTGTTTTGCAGATAAGGAAATTGAGGCCCAGAAATGTTAAGCAAGTTGCCCTAGACCACTGAACTGGCATATAACCCAGAGCTCCAAACAAGTGCTGACAAAGGTGAGTTCTAAGAAACAACTGGTAGCAGGGAAGCTTTGCTATCTGTTTAAGTCGTGTCCAACTCTAAATCGCTAAAATCCTATGGACTGTAGCCCGCCAGGCTCCTCTGCTCATGAGATTTTCTAGGAAAGAATACTGGAGTAGACTGTCATTTCCTCCTCCAGGGGATCTTCCTGACCCAGGGAATGAACCCATGTCTCCTGCATCTCCTTCATTACCAGGCAGATTCTTTACCGCTGAGCCACATCAAACAAACAAAATATAAACCAACAATGACTAAGAAATATGCAACAGAGATCTCATGTAATTCAAAATGGCCCAAATATTTAATATTCAGCCCTTTACAGAAAAATTTTTGCCAATCCCTGGCATAAAGGGTCAAAATCCTAAGTGAAATGTTTGAAGATAAATTAATCAAACAAAACATATTATGCCTTTGAATTCTTGCAAGTAGGAAGGCAATTTAATTATTAGTCTGTTATCTATAAGTAGTAGAATAAAAGTTCCTTTCCTCCATTATTTTATCTTAAAAAATTCACTCTGACAACTCTGCAGCCCATTCATCTCTTTATATTCCCCTGCAAGGTAAGTACAATCCAAAAGTAAATTCTTAAATCACTTAAATGATTTAGAGGATTTAGGTGACTTTAGTGATCTTAAAGTAGACGCCCCTAAATTTTTCTAAGATTGTGGTTTAATGAGTCCTTGGAGATTTTCATAAGGAGAGTATCTTACCATAAACCTGGAATTTAAAGTAGACAGTATAAAATGAAAAAGGAAAGGAAAAATGACCATGAGGTTAAGATAAAAATATATATTTTTAAACTTTCTGTTCATGATAATTAATGAAAAGAGAAATTTAAACTATCTTTTAAAATCTTACAAGGCTCTACAACACAATACAATGCTCAGAATACATCTAAAAGAATTATTTAAAAAAATAATAAATAGCATCAGTTGTTAAAAATATAATGCATAACTCAAAAGTTCCTCACTATGTCAATCCAAAGGCTATTGTCATTATATTCCTCCCATCGTGTTTTGGAAACCCTTGTAGATTATATCTAAATAAGTAGAAACAAGGATTCTGAGGAAATACTCCTAATCAATAAATCGAAAACAGATCAAAAAACCAAACATACAGTAAATGTATCTTTAAACATATTATTCAGCTAAATTGAACATCACCATTCTATATTCTTCCAAGGTATCTAATCCAATTGACTAGACTTTTTCATGAAGAAATTTTTAATAAAAAGTCCACAGTTTATAACCAAGTGTGTTTGTTTAAAAAAGAAAAATCAACATCTTCCAAAAATCCTTTAATTCTCTACTATTAAGGTAAAGTCAGTGGAAGAAGCCCAATGCCAGGAGATTTTTCAGAATCAAATATGTATTCAGCTTCAAAAAGAAAAGTTACCTGGAAGCAGCAATCTGTAACTGGCTGATGTAGAGAGATTTGAAGCAATAAAGCAGATTATAGAAATTGTTGATTTGAATTCACATTTCACAAGGTTAAACTTTATCTAGACTTAGTGATCCTTTACACATTAGCTTGATAAATGTTTTATTTCTTGGTAGGTTATTTCTCCCAAAGATCTCTTTTAAAATAAGAAAGACTGATTAGGCCACTTAAGATCAGAAGGTGGTATAGATAAACCATTAATTCTGGGAGTCATGCATTTAAGTTTGTAGTCTGCTGACGGTTGCTCCCAAAAGCAAACAACTGTTTTGAGCCTGCAGACTGTGTATGTATCTTACCCTAAGCCATGCATGTGAAATTGAAAGCTGGGATACTTTCTGAATTCACCTTCATCATCACACACCTCCTTAGCATTAGCCTACAGTGTTCTTTAGGTCTTGTCCATGATCCTGCATGCATTTTATTTTCCCTCAGATACCATTAACCAGAGCATCTATTTAACTCATTAGGTACCTAAACTACAGATCTTGAAATCATTTCCAACTTTTTGTCTTCCTCAACTGAAAAAAGCAATGAAGGTTCCAAATCTGATTAGTATATTGCTCTGTCCACAAATTCAGTTCTCTGTCCAGTTCTCCCTACTCCTTCACCCAAATACTAGTTGGGCCAGAGAGTGGGACAAAGTCTCTCGAGTACCAGATCACTGACAGTGAATTCTGGGAAGTGGGGACAAAGCTAGTGTGCAGAAGAAAAGTCAATGATAGGGACCTAGGGTTATGATGATGAGAGATTGTGTAGGTTTTTAGGACAGTAGGGAAGAGGAGTCATGTGAAATTGCCTTCGTCCTCCCTTTCCCACAGAATACAGGGCTTCTCACTCTTCATTGCCCAATAAACTCACTTAAAAAATCTTGACACCAGGCTGCATTCTAGACTAGATCATGATTCCTGGGAGTGAGATCCAGGTATTGGCATATCTTCAAGCTAAGCAGTGATCTTAAAGTACAGCCAAGACTGAAAATCACTTCAGTTCTTCTGTGTTCTCTAATACTTTCACTTTAGGCCAGTGCATGATTGGTGGTGAAATAAGCAGGGAAAGAAGGGGAAATGATGAAGGGGCAAGCCATATAATGCATCATGAAATACCCTGCTTTCTCCTTCCTTTCACGTTTTTTCCCTCTCTCTTTTTTCACAACAGAAAAGTAGCACTCTGGTCTTGGGAAGGCAGCCTAGCATCGGTCATAGTGTCAACAGTATGAGAAGGCCACTGTCACTGTTCCTAGTGGGGAAGGCGATAGAGGGGTACTAGTCTTTTTCATTGCCCTCCATCTCTTTTTCCTGTTCTTCCACTTAACACAGAAACTCCCCTGGTCACCCTCTGCCTTCATTGCTTACAGGACAAAGGACTTTTCCAGTGGTGAGGGAAAGATCAGCATAGTATGGATGAGGGAAGAATAAGATCTAATAATGTCCAAATTAATTCATGCCAGAGGAAGAAGAATGATTGCAATCGTCTAATTAGGTCATCATTTAAGCACATAACACAGATAAAAGAAGTCTACAGACTCTATAGATTCTATGAAAAGTGAAACCTATAAATTTAGAACAAAATTTTTATTTATTATTTATTTTTTTAGAACATAATTTTTAACATAATTACAAAAATAAAATTAGGCACAGGACCTTGAAAAGGGTCTATTCAAGTGAAGGGTCTTGAAACATAAACCTTACCTGTTTCACAGGAAATCTGCATTCAGTACAAGGCATGGTGGCAGAAATTGATAAGATAGAAAATGATATGAAAGGATGTACCAAGTACAATTCCAATTTTTAAAGATATAAATACACATTCAGAAAAAATAAAAATACAAATGCAGAAACAGCTCACTATGGATAGAATGTTATAGTTTATTTTTATTTTCTTTTCTGTACACTGTTAATTTTCTAAAATTTGCGCAATGACCATAAATTGCTTTTATATTTGGAAGAAAGCAATAGATATTATTTTAACATAAAAGGCCCTCTTAAGTACAAAAAATATTGCTTGATGACAGAGGGGAAATACCTAAATGCATAGGGAGGGCCAAAAATAAACAAGAAATTTAACTCAAAATTACAGAGTAGATCAGCAAAGTAGCATGGAGAGTTTTGAGTCTTTTGACTTTAAATCTAGTGGATTCATGCTGATTAGTAAAAACAACTTCATTAAAAAATAAACAAAAAGTACAGCATGTTATCTGTAAAATAATGCTCTGAGTAAGGTTAGGCAGCTATCCACTAAGAAGAAAAAGTCTACATTTTTGGTTTTTTAATGAATGCTCTGAAAAAATACAGATAATTTTTATTTATTTCTAGACTGAGAAATGATTTATCTAATTGATATAATCAGCATTCAACAAAATTCCATTGTTCATTATTATAGATGTCAGCTCAAACTAAAGAAAAAATAACATCAATTTCAGATTTCAGTTATTATGAATTAAAAGTCATTGTTTTCTCTGCAGAGGTTTTGGTGGGCATTGGATGAGCCTTAAGGCAGGATGACAAATTGTGTAACTCTAGAAATCTTTCTATAAACATTTGACAACAAGAACCTGATGAAAGTCAAGGCAACTTCCAACCACCTCTGTTGCTCACCCACATTCTTGAGCTTGTTGGATAAGACTAAGAGGTGGCACAGATTCCCCAGGTCATACCTTAGGAATAATTTCATTCCTTAAAATTATCAAAGGGAAATGGACACCAACCCCACTTGGCCACATAGATGTTTAACTCAAATGTAACTATATTCTTTTGATGAAAGCATAAACAGTGGATATCTTGGTATAGGTATACAAAAAGACTTATAGTATTCATGTGTAAGATATAAATACAAATGAACTAACTTTGATCTAAATTTACTTAAGACTGATTACATTTACTTTGCCAGTCATTTACCAGATTCTTCTCAAAGGAAAAACAAAATACATTAATCCTGTTATACGATGGCCATTTTATTTTTATAACATCCATCATTTGGAATGCAATGAATAAAACCAATTATTATTAAACATTTCATAGAATATCAATTACTGTGTCATATCTTTTATGAAATTTACAATGCTGAATGTATGTATCCTATTTTTCATAATGTCAAAATTAAAATAAGCCCTAAAGCACATGCTTATTTTGATCCATTGGTATGTTTTAAGTTTACAAATAATTCTTAGATGATCTCTATCCCAACTTCTAAATTATATAAAAATTATAAATTATTATTAAATTCCATATAAATTAGAAAGTCCTAAAAAGAATATATTCAGTTAACTTTAAAAACCACAGACTCATTATTTTAGACTTTATTGGATATTTTATAATACTTGTTGGCTTTTAGCCATATATTATACAGTGATACAGCATCACTCTTATTTTATTCTGATGTGTGTCATGAAGACCTCCCAAAAGCAATTAGCAATAGTTTTTAAGAAAGTATCTTTCTAAATTCCATATATATGTGTTAGTATACTGTAATGGTCTTTATCTTTCTGGCTTACTTCACTCTGTATAATGGGCTCCAGTTTCATCCAACTCATTATAACTGATTCAAATGAATTCTTTTTAATGGCTGAGTAATATTCCATGGTGTATATGTACCACATTATCTAGGGTGAAACAGATCACCAGCCCAGGTTGGGTGCATGAGACAAGTGCTCGGGCCTGGTGCACTGGGAAGACCCAGAGGGATCGGGTGGAGAGGGAGGTGGGAGGGCGACCGGGTTGGGGAATACATGTAAATCCAAGCTAATTCATTTCAATGTATGACAAAAACGACTGCAATGATGTAAAGTAATTAGCCTCCAACTAATAAAAATAAATGGAAAAAAAAAAGTTAACATGGAAACTTGAAATTACATTCAAAGTAATAAATTTATTAAAGAAGCTTTTAGAGATAAAAAAAAAAAAGAAAGTATCTATGTATTATAAATTGTTAATCTCCACAACAGGTAGTCTTAAAACAGCCCTGATTTAGGGGAACTTGTTTAAGAGGTTTGCAAACCTTTCTCAATATAGCAATCCTTTGTTTTCTATTTTGTTTTGTATTAAATACCCTGAGCTAGGAAAACATGGCTTCTTGTGGATGACTCCCTCTGTGGTCATTCCCCCCCCTCTTTTTGAACTGCTGATGGTAATGAATCTCCTTCTTCTAGCTCCAACTGCTGGATTCAGTTATCATCAAGAGCAGACATCAACCAGCACTCTTATCTTGCTCTGATGGATAGACTACTAACCTTTCACAAGATTAGAGACACAAGGTGCTCTGGAGATAATAAAATTCAAATAGGTTTATTTCAAAGGGCAACCCAATCTCGCTTTTGTTCATGGGTCACTTGGCAGATCATTTGCCAATGCAGTTTTTCTGTTTTTCCAAGTCAGGTTCTGGTTCATTGTGCCAAAGATGTCAAATTAAGTGGGCTGCAGAAGCCATTTCCAAAGTAAGAGCAGGAAAACTTGAGAAATAACATTATTTTAGTGCATGTGACAAAACTCTATTGGCCATAATTCTAATTTTACTTTAATTGTACCTAGTGTACTAATAAAGTAAATCAAGCCTAATCATGTTGACAATACCAATAACTTAGCATCTCTGCCAAAATTTTATTTATTTTAAATATCATAGCAAAAACTTTTTTCCCAGATATTTTAAATGAATCATAATTAATTATCCTTATTGTGTTTTACTAATTAAATAAGGCTTTTGAAATGAAACAATTATAATCAATTGTATATTTAAAATAAAATATTTAGCTGGGCTGCTTTTTTCTTTCAATAAATGGTCTTGGGAAAATTGAATGTGTGTGTGTTCAGTCACTCAGTCACGTCTGACTCTCTGACCCCATGGACTATACATTCCATCAGTCTCCTCTGTCCATGGCATTCTCCAGGCAAGAATACTGGAGCAGGTTGCCATTTCTAACTTCAGGGGATTTTCTCAATTCAGGGATCAAACCCATGTTTTTTGTGTCTTCGGCACTGGCAGGCCAAGTGACCACTATCTCACACAATCTATAAAAATTAACTCAAAATGGATTAAATACTTGAATTTAAGACCTGAAACCATAAGATTTCTAGAAGAAAACCTAAGCAGTAGCTCTTTTACAACAATTTTATCAATAAATATTAGGTTGGCCAAAAAGTTCATTTGGATTTTTTCCATAAGATGGTATGGAAAAATCTGAATGAATTTTTTGACCAACTTCATACTATATATATATATATATATATATATAAATATATGCCTCTCCAGGCAAGAGAAGTAAAAAGAAAAATGGAACTACATCAAACAAAAAGTTCTGTGCAGCAAAGAAAACCATCTACAAAACAAAATGGCAACCTACTAAATGAATTATTTGTATCTCATCTATCTAATAAGGGGTTAATATTCAAAATATATAAACTCAGACAGCTCAACAATCAAAGAACCAGATAACTCAATTGGAAAATGAGCAGAGGAGCTGAATAGACATTATTAATTACTTTTATTGAGAATGGCCAAAAAAATGTATCTGGTGGCAAAAATACATGGAAAATGTTAGTTGCTATGTGATAACTTTATGTAGCGGAGCAAAATTTGCCACCTCAAAATATGTCTCAAGCATGAGGATTAATTTAGATTATTTTTAAGGTCCAAAAGACTTGGAAGAGCCTTTGCCTCCTCCTTAACTGATTATAATAATTTAAAGACAGGGCCTGTTTCCAGAATAGAGCTATCATCAGAGATATCTGCAAAGAATGTGAGCCAGGTATGGTGGGGGAAACATCCAGACATCAGAGTTCACTTTCTGTCCTTTTGTCTCTGCAAGGCCTGGCAAACATTTATCTACCAAACATTTGCTTTTCTATCTTCATGCTAATTGCCTCCTTCCCCTTTGAAGTCCCAGATCCCTTACCCCTAACATCCTCTTTTGTCTTTAGATGAGGATATATTTACAGTGAGGGCTTTGGTCATTTTGATGACTTACTCTGTTGCCCTGGGTCTCTTCCACATATATATGTCATTAATATTAAACTTTTGTATGATTTCATCCTGACAACATGTCTCATGCCAATCTTAGACCAGTCATAAGAACCAGAAAGAGTAGAAAATTCCTTCCTGGCACTTGATAAGAAAGATAATTTTATGTAAAATTAAATATATTCCTGTAAAAATTATATATCTCCTATTCTCTCTTGAGGTGAACAACATCCTCCTCCTATAATTATGCATGTACTGCTTTACTGTCATCTCTCTCTGTTGATGGTCTTTTAGCGATTGACGCTTAAGAGTAACACCCCTTCACTGAATGTATAAGTAGACTTTGAAAGAAGTGAAGGTGTTAGTTGCTCAGTTGTGTCTGACTCTTTGTGAATATGTGGACGGTAGCCTGCCAGGCTCCTCTGTCCATGGGATTTCCCAGGCAAGAATACTGGAGTGGGTTCCCATTCTCTTCTGGGGATCTAACCCTAACCTCCCACATTGCAGACAGATCATCTGAGCCACCAGGAAAGCCCATAAGCAGACTTAACCTTCTGAATAATCGAAAGGCATTGTTGATCTATGTTGACCCTGGCTCAGACGTTAGTAGTATCTTTCCCTGGCAACAAGAAGCATGGTTTGGGCCAGAGATTCAGTATAAAAGACAGAGTAAGTAGTTGATACTATCGTAAACAACAACTTTGTTTTCACAGTTTGCATTTATGGAATTTAGTGTTTTTATTTCCTTCAGCATATATTTTAGTATTAACCAGTTAGCAAGTCCTTCCCAATTAGATAGTGATTCTAATTTGTTAAAACTCATTTTGGATTACCAATCTTTTTTTTCAAAGATTCTGTCAAAGAAGCTCCAACAAACCTGAGTTTGTTTCAAGTTTCGGAGCATATTTTATGTTCTCTCATGAAGCTGTTTATTTAAAGCAAAATAAAACAAACAAATAAAATCAATAAGAGATCCACAATAAAATCTGTGTAAACTACTAAATAATTGGAAACTTGTCTTCATACTTTTTTATTGAACAAGCCCAAGAACATTTTTCCAACCAGTTCAATACCCACCTGATTATTATTCCGTTCAAGTGATTTTTTGCAAGCTTGTCAATGACCATTCCATGTGAAATAGCACTGATAACTATGCAAAGGTCAAACTGGGCTGCAACCAGTAAATCGTCCAGTCTACAGGTTTAGTCACTTTGTCAAAGAGGGAAATTAGTTTTGTTTGGCATGGCTTGTTTTTGAAGACTCTATGTTATCTGCCACTTTGTTACACTCCGGGTGCTTGCAAATTGATTGCAGAATAAATTGCTCCTGACTCTTTCTAGGAATGGACCTTAACCCTACAGGTAATTAATTCCCAGATATTTACTTCATTTTCATCCCTTACAATCATCTGCTGTGATTGTCCTCTCCCTAGCTCTCTGGATCTGTGCCAGTCTGCCATAAATCTGCAAATTCACTTAAATGAATACAAGGTAATTTGATGTTGCATTTGATTTGGCACTAAACACTACACAGTTGTTGACTTCAAAGTCAAATACATAAATCTTCACTGCTTAGGAAAAGAGGAGGCATTTCTTCTCAGTTGGTTTGACTATGACCATGCAGTCAAGTCCAGATCTATACAAACAGACACAGCATTTAATGAATAGGTTATAAAACCTTTTTTTCTTATTGTAAGTATATAAATAGGAAACTATACATATGCATCTTAATGAGACACACAAAAACTTAAAGCAAACTGTAGCTTTTGTTATATAACCTGCTGTGGTATTTTTTTCAGATCCAGGCATCAGATGTTATCCCCAAGAGCAAAATTTACTTCTATAATACTCAATATCGCACACTTGACTTTGGACTTTGGATATTAATTCTGAACTTCTTTGATTTCAAGAGGTTGAGTCAGACCCATCACATTTCTGTAATTGCCTTTTTGTGAGTGTGTGGTTTAATTATAGGTCATCCGCTGAAAGGTAGCACAATAACAATTTATCAACTTGTTTTAGCTCTCCCCTGAGGAAATGTCATCTCTTATTATCTGAATTTCAAAGCCAGGCAGAGTGTCAGTGAACCTCCTAAAAGCAGTCACATTCAAATAAAAACAACCATTCTAAGTCAGTTTCAAGTTAACATAGGCTTGAAGCTCTATTATTTCATGTGAGTCTGTGTGGAAATCCAGGACAACTAAGAACTAAAGGGTGAGGTTCTACATTTAATTTACAAAAGTAATGGATAATTTAGGAAGCTGGGATTAACATATACATACTACTATATTTGAAACAGGGGTTCCCAGGTGGCGCTAGTGGTAAAAAAAAAACCCACCTGCCAAACCAGTTTAAATATAAGGGAAGATCCCCTGGAGGAGGGCTGCCACCCACTCCAGTATTCTTGCCTGGAGAGTCCCATGGACAAAGGAGGCCTGGCGGGTTGCAGTCCACAGGGTTGCCCAGAGTCAGACGTGACTGAAGTGACTTAGCACAACTTAACACGCATATATAAAACAGATAACCAGCAAGGGCCTACTGAATAGCACAGGGAACTAGTATATTTAAAATGTTGTAATAACCTATAAGGAAAAACAATATATAACATATATTATGTGTATATATACATATGTATATGTGTGTGTGTATATATATATATATTTGCTGGGCTAAGTCACTTCAGTTGTATCCGACTTTTTGCAACCTTATGGACTCTTTGCAACTACAGCCACCAGGCTCCTCTCTCCATGGGATTCTCCAGGCAAGAACACTGGAGTAGGTTGTGCCTTCCTCCAGGGGATCTTCACGACCCAGGGATAGAACCTGTGTCTCGTGTCTCTTATGCATTCGCAGGCAGGTTCTTTACCACTAGCAGTACCTGGGAAGTCCTATATGTATACACACACACACAGAGACACACACACACACACACACGTATATAACAGAAACCACTGTTTTGTATACCTGAAACTAACATGGCATTGTAAATTAACTATACTTCAAAGAATGTTTAAAGTGATGGAAAGGTGGATAGATGAAAATACAGTGAAACTCACTCAACACAGCATTCAGGAGTTTAGTCCCAAGAGGTTTCTACAAAAAAAGTTCTTTTCCTTTTTAAGACAGAAACAGTCTTGTCCTGAGAGGGCCTGCTGAGCTTGAAGAAGGATTCAAACTTTGGTTGTGTCTGATGGAAACACTGTTGGTCCCTAGCCAGAGGGATAAGCTAGCGGAAGGAGGAAGTACTATCTTCAAGATGAGTTTTGTGGAGAGGTAGCTGGGGAAAACCAGGAATTCGGAGGCCAGCTGAGTGTCTATGCTGAGTCTGGCCCCAAGGAATGTATCAGAGGTAGCAGAAGACAAAGGGACACTAGTACAATTGAGCAGCTCTTTTCTCCCCAGAGACGTAGTAAAACCTGGAACTTCCCTGAGACCCAAGTGCAAAGTGGGCCTTAAGGGCAGGGAGAAGGGTGTTATCACTGCCCACTCATCACATCGTGGCCCGCTTGCAGTAACAACCAAGGCAACAAAACTCCAGTTCCTACCTAGAGAGTGTGCAGCACCCAGAATTCAAAAGCTAGACACAGTAATGCCAAGATATTTTTAACTGTACCCCCAAACTGGTGGGAGGCAAAGACATTCGCATTTGATGCCATGCCCCTAAAGTCAAAAGGTTTTAAATGAGAGCTGTTAATTATGTGAATTGACTTTAAAGGAAGTTCTAATTGAAATGAAGACAATCAATCCACTGTTTATGTCTTATAAACTTATCCTCAGATTCCTGAAATTGAAAATGATTCTAGGAACTATGGTTTTTTTTTTTTTTTTTTTTTTTGCAGCACAAGGAACTGTAACCAAGTGAGAATCTATCTTATTTAGTTGTGAGGTGTGGGAAGGATTGAGTGGGCATATTTGTAGCATAGTCAGAAGAGTGAGGATTGCTCCGACTTGTAGGACCCATAGTGTGTGTTAGTCACTTAGTCATGTCTGACTCTTTGTGACCCCATGGACTGTAGCCTTCCAGGCTCCTATATCCATGGAATTCTCCAGGCAAGAATACTGGAGTGGCTTACCATTTTCTTCTCCAGTGCGATCCATCTTTTCCTTTTAAAGTGGATAAATTTCTACTTTCTCCTGTCTTCACACACGCCCCTATTCTCTTGCACTCACCGCCTCTGTCCTAGCCATCCAAGAATCCCTTTGTTAATGCTTTCAGGGCATGCACAGAATTCAGCCACTCTTCACTAGCTCCGCAGCCCACACTGTGACTAGGGTCCCCTCATTTCTCACCTATTGCAGTCACCAAGTCCTGTCCGACTGTTCGCGATCTTATGGGCTGCAGCATGCCAGGCTTCCCTATCCCTCACCTGCATTTCTCACCTGCCTCACTGCAAATATCTCCTGAGTCCTTGCTTTCACTTTCGGCTTCTGATAGTGATGTTCCTACTTACTGATGATTTCCCCAGTCTTGCCCAAAACAGGAAGCTCAGAAAGAAAGGATCTGGGCTGTTTGGTTACATTCATTGAAGAAGCTCAAGCCCCAAGAAGAGTGTCTGCTCCGATACACAGTAGGTGCTCATTTGATATCTGTCAAATGAATTCACGCAATTTCATAGTTTCTGCAACAACACCTCCTCACCAGAGAAGTTCTGTTTAATCATATGTGTTTCATTATAAATACTCGTAAGTTCAAAGCCTGGATTGTGGGAGACACTTACAGTTATTGATAGGGATTAAGACTTTAATTATTACATGAAAGACGTTGGTTCATGTTGTAGGGAATTCAGTTATTGAACACATTGTTTGAGAGAGTTGTTTGGGATAGAAGACCCTTGTTGAAACCACATCAAACAGAGGAGTTATTGTTTGCATAGCTTAAACATCAGGCAAAGTCTTGGAATTTACATAACCTTTTTTTCCCCTCTTTGTTTCTGTGTCTCTATTAACATTCACTCAGAGCCTCCTTTTTGTTTTCTCTCAGTGACTGGTATAGATACAAAACAACACAACAGTGATTTTTATGAAAAGCACATTTTGCATAATGTTTGTTTCCTCTTTGGAACATACAGATAGAGCTTTAAATTGTATATTACTTTCTCATTCCATGCAGAGGTTTTATAAGCAAGTAAATGTTTCACCCCTGTTGTATTATACAGACAGGAGGGGACTCAGGAAAGTGAAGCTTGGTGGGAATGTAAATTGGTGCAGCCACCATAAAGAATAGTGTAAAGGTTCCTTAAATAATTATAGAGTTATATGATCCAGCCATATGTGTATACATATGTGTGTGTGTGTGTGTGTGTGTGTGTGTGTAATGGAATATAACTCAACCATAAAAAAGTATGAGATAATTCCATTTGCAGCAACATGGAAGGACCTAGAGATTATCATTTTAAATGAAGTAACTTAGGAAGAGAAAGACAAATATCATATGATATCACATGTGGAATTGAAAAGAAAAAAGTTATAAATTAACTTATTTACAAAACAGAAACAGACTTACAGACATAGGAAACCAATTTAAGGTTACCAAAGGGGAAACGTGAGAGAAGGATAAGTCAGGAGTTTGAGATTAACATATATACGCTACTATATATAAAATAGCAAAAGGATCTAATGTATAGCACAGGAAACTATACTCAATATCTTTCAATAAACTATAACACAAAAAACTGAAAAAGAATACATATGTATCTGTGTATATATATGTGTATGTGCCTATACACATACACACAAAACATGGTAAATAAACTTCACTTCAATTTTTAAAAAAGTGAAGCCTGTCTCAGTGGCACATTTAATTTCATAACAACCTTGCTGTTTGAGTCACCCATATGCTCCGCATTAAGTTAGACTTATAATAAAAGCAGAACTGTATTTCCTTAAGGTCCCATCACTTCCTGGGGAATAGATGGGGAAACAGTGGAAGCAGTGTCAGACTTTATTTTTGGGGGCTCCAAAATCACTGCAGATGGTGATTGCAGCCATGAAATTAAAAGACACTTACTCCTTGAAAGCAAAGTTGTAACCAACATAGACAGCATATTGAAAAGCAGAGACATTACTTTGCCAACAAAGGTCTGGTCAAGGCTATGGTTTTTCCAGCGGTCATGTATAGATGTGAGAGTTGGACTGTGAAGAAAGCTGAGCACCGAAGAGTTGATGCTTTTAAACTATGATGTTGGAGAAGACTCTTGAGAGTCCCTTAGACTGCAAGGGGATCCAACCAGTCCATCCTAAAGGAGATCAGTCCTGGGTGTTCATTGGAAGGACTGATGCTGAAGCTGAAACTCCAATACTTTGGCCACCTCATGCGAGGAGCTGACTCATTGGAAAAGACCCTGATGCTGGGAGCGACTGAGGGCGGGAGGAGAAGGGGACGACAAAGGATGAGATGGCTGGATGGCATCACCAACTCGATGAACATGAGTCTGGGTAAACTCCAAGAGTTGGTGATGGACAGGGAGGCCTGGTGTGCTGTGATTCATGGGGTCGCAAAGAGTCGGACATGACTGGGCAACTGAACTGAACTGAACTGAAGTTGTCACCTTTAGGAGATTGGTCAATATTCTATCTCATGGAATGATCAATATTTCAACTCATTGGAAAAGACCCTGATGCTGGGAACGATTAAAGGCAAAAGGAGAAGAGGGTGACAGAGGATGAAATAGATAGCATCACTGACTCAATGGACATGAGTTTGAGCAAACTCTGGGAGATAGTGGAGGACAGGGAAGCCTGGCATGCTGCAGTCCATGGGGTCGCAGAGAATCGAACATGACTTGGCCACTGAATAACAAAAACAACAATATTCCAGGAATTACCTTGAATGAGCACAACTTATTGAAGAGAGCAGAGGACAGAATTAGAAGCGTGATCCTTTTGGGTTTCCAGCATGGTTCACCTGTATGGCTTTAGGTGAGTCACTGGATCATCTGTAAACCTCTATATACCTATTGAGTCTCCTATTAACTGAGTCTACCACATACCAGGGTCACATGATCATGACCTTCAGAGTATTCCTGTCAAGAATTCCTGCGTTTTCTTGAAGAGAAGTGGGACAAAAGAATACAAAAGCTACTGCCTTATGTTAAACTAATGATTCTCAAAATGTGGTTTCAGGACCTGAAAAGTGAAAGTGAAAGTCACTTAGTCGTGTCCGACTCCTTGGGACCCCATGGACTATACAGTCCATGGAAGTCTCTAGGCCAGAATACTGGAGTGGGTAGCCTTTCTCTTCTCCAGGGGATCTTCCCAACCCAGGGATCGAACCCAGGTCTCCCACATATGCAGGCAGATTATTTACCAACTGAGTTATTAGTGAAGCTCTCAGACCTGCAAACATGCTAAAATATGAATTCTTGGTTCCATTCCAATCATACTGAATAGTAACAATGGGGTGGAGCTCATGAGTGTGTGGCTTAATAAGCTTTCCAGGTGACTCCAATGTACACTAAAGTTTGAGAACTATATTAGAAAAGCAATTTCATTTGACTACCCTACAAATATGAGTACTACTTTCAACAACTAACTCTTATTTATCAAAATCCCTCCTACTACTATTACCTGGAAGTCTGTATTTAACTTCTGCATTTTGCCCACAGATTTTAAAAAATCTAACTCCTAGGAGAGATCTTTCCTTAAATCCCACCTTTCTATAATGCTAGTCGTTTTTATTCATTAGTAGAAAACACCTGTAACAGCAGGAGCTACTTACATTTTAATTGTTTCTTGTTCCTCTAAATTGCTTGTCATTATAAAAGAAATGACAGAAGTGAAATGGGAGAAGAGCAATGTGGCAAGAAGGCTAGAGCCCGTTTTCAATGTTTAATTGCTATACAATGCTAAGAACAGATTAAAAAGATAAATCAAAAGTTTGCAGAAAAAATGTGAGGCCCCCAGTCAGTTTTACGGTTTCATTTGAGCTGCAAAGATATTATTATACACTCATTTACCAAACAATGAGCGCTTACTGTTTATGAAAGTTTAATCTCTTGGTTTATTGCCTTAATATATTTCACATTGGTAAGGTTTACTTTTAAATGAAATTTCTGACTGTCTTATGTGGATGTTATTTTATACTGAGAATACAGACAGAATGAGTGTAACATCATAATTGTATTCATCTATGAAGCAATTAGAGTCAGGGTAATTGCTTCTAGTTCTCAGATATCTGCATACAAGTAATAGGATTAATATTTTATCATTTGGCAGTATCCCTTGTTAGCTAAGAATTCTAACATTGTATATCTTCTCTGTCTACAGGAATTTAAACAGACCCTATATTAATATTTGCCTAAATCAAAAACAATGCCAAGGGGAAAAATTACATGGAGTACATCGGCACCACTGGGGAACATACCCATCCAGTGTGTGGACAATAGAACAGAGACCCCTAAACACATTCTCCAAACCAAGCAGATTGATGATGGCTAAAAGAAGGTTTAAGAACCTCACTCCAGTCTCCAGTTATTTTCAGGTGATCTCTTTGGTGCCAAAGTGTGTACAAACTCCATGGGGTTCTAAGACCCTCATTCTTATTAAAACTATATGTCTGATCCAATGTCAAGATTCCTATACAAACACCCTTGCAACTTTCTGCCAGGAAAAGAAGAAAAAACATCAAAAAACATGGATACAGCAGAAGGAGTGCATGATGACCTAAAGGAGTAACTTGGTGAATGACTGACAAGATTCAAATCCTCGTCTTGAATCAACAGGACTAAGAAGGGCTAAATGAGGACTTATAGCCTCATTTATTTTCTAAGAAGCTTAGGCTGGAGGGAGAGAAAAGAAGCCATAAATTAAATGGCACTTTGCTTGAATAAAAGGGGAACAAATGAGGGAATTAAGTTGAAACTAGCAGCTCAACCACTGGACCAAGTTTAATTGATAGATAAGCTGTATTTCAACATGAATAAATATTATAAAAGATAGGGAAACTGCTCCTCTTTTCAGCCTGTACAAACAAATATACTTTATGGAGAAAGAGATATTCTACAATTAGTAGTGATAAAAGGTAGGTATGAATTAAACTGCATGTATAATGTACACTGCACACCTACCCAGGCAATACTTAGTTTAGATAGTAACATGTAATTCAGATGTTGATTAGAAAGCCTAAAATAGAAATTCCCTCTGAAAAGTTGGTCTCCATTTTTTAAAATGTACTTATCTTTTAAATTGTATATTACATTCCCCAAATATTGTTTTTCTTTTTTATATATTCTTTCAGAGTCTTACATCATTATTCTCCATTTACCATTATTAAATGACCTTATAGAGAGCTCATTAAACAGAAGGGTGTCCTGGAGATAGAGTAAAATAACAAAATATAAAGCATTTAGAATACAGAGTAGCAAATGGTGTATACTATGTAAATATTAAATAATACTATTATTACTGACAAATATAAGTACAGATTTAGAGCTTCCCAAACTGCAAAAGTGCCAATGCAGGAGACATAGAAGAAATGAGTTCAATCCCTGGGTTGGGAAGATCCCCTGGAGGAGGGCATGGCAACCCACTCTAGTATTCTTGCCCGGAGAATCCCATGGACAGAGAAGCCTGCTGGGCCACAAGCCACAGGGTTGCACATCATCAGACACAACTGAAGCAACTTAGCACTCACACAAGTACAGATTTAATCTGTGATTAGTTATAAAATCATTCTACCTTTCTCAGTGACACAACAGTGACGTATTTGAAAACTGTGTCCTTACACTCATATATGTATTGCTTCAAAATTCTGTGTAACCTCACTGGTCCTGAGATTTTCTTAGATACCCTGATTGCGTCCTGGTCCTTTTCTCCTTATGAATTTGTGTGACTGTTATTTTTAAGTCAGAGAATCATTGATTATGTACTTATAGATGGAAGGATTAAATGCTGCATGTAATAATTTCTTTAAAAAGGTAATAGTATTTTTTTTTCAAAGTGGTGACTCACAAACTACTGGTATATCACTTAGTCTTCCTAACAGCACCATTAAAGTCAAATAAATGACTTTCTTCTCTAGTCCATTGAGACTCAAACAGTTTAAGTAACATGCTAACATCATACAGCTATTAAATGGAAAAATCCAAACTGGATTGGAGTTCAGACATTGACTATATTAGAGTAGAAAACTAGGACAATTGTCAAAGGAGAATCCTTAATTCCTGATGATTGATTTGGGAAGTGTGAGAAAGAATTGGAATGCAGAGGAATTTGCTTAATTTTAGATTATAATCTAAGTGGGAAAATTAATTCCAAATAGCATGTGGATTTACTTAGTTAGGGAATATAGAATTAAGGTATTAAAATTGAAATATTCTGGAGGAGTCAGAAACATGAAACTAAATCATAGGTAAAAGATCCTAAAAATAAATTTATATCTTGAAATAAAACTGTAAGAATAAAAGCATTCTGGAAGCAATTCAATCAGAGGAATTTCAAAGTTAAGTACATATGAGATAATGGATCGTATTCCTTGTTTAAAAGAAACCATGAAAGTTGCTCAGTCGTGTAGCCTGACAGGCTCCTCTGTACATGGAATTCTCCAGGCAGGAATACTTATTAGCAATTCTATAGTATCAAGTTAGGAGAAAATTTGAAATGTATGTATTTTCTAGAAAAAACAGGAACTACACCTTTCGGAGAATCATTAAACTGAATATATAAATTTTTAGACATAATTGGTGCAACATCTTAAGGAGACCTCATCCTTTTCTGTTTTACTCACCCCCATTAGAGATCTGTAAACTAATAAAATACTGGGTAGAATATGCCTGTTTGTGTTTTTGTTTGTTTGCTTTAGTGTTTTATCATGTTTTTAAGACAGGTTTACTAAGACATAATTCATGTACCATGCAATTCACTTATCTAAAGTGTATAATTCAATGATATTGAGTACTATATCCACCACTGTGCAATGATCACAACCAATTTTAGAACATATTCATCATCTCAAAAACAAATTCCATTTACAATAGCAGTCACTCTGATTTTCTCACAACCTCTTCACGATTCCCCAACTACTAGCTCATTGTTTTTGTTTAGTTACTGAATTGTGTCCAACTCTTTGCGACCCCATGGACTGTAGCCATCCAGATTCCTCTGTCCATAGGATTTCCTAGGCAAGAACACTGTAGTGGGTTGCCATTTCCTTCAAGGCAACCACTAGTCTACTTTCTGTTCCTATAGGTTTGCCTTTTCAGGTCTCCACTCCTGTTTATGGTTGAATAATATTCCATTGCATGGATGTACCACCTTTATTTACCCACTGGAGGTGACAAAGAATCTCTTTCTTTCCACACTTTAGCTACTATGTATTATGCTCCTATGACCATTCATGTACAACTTTTTAAGTGAACATGTATATTTTATTTCTCTTAGAAATGGAATTGCTGGGTCTCAGATGCTAATTCTGTACTCTTTTGAGAAAATATCAAACTTGTTCACAGCAATTGCACCATTTTACATTCCTGCCACCGATGTGTGAGGTTTCTGATTTTGCCATTTTGTTTCCTTGCCAAAACTTGTTATTATTTGTATTTTTGATTATAGTAAACTTAATGGGTAGGATTAGGTATCTCATTGTGATTTGATATGCATTTTAATAATGGGTAATAGTGTTGAATGTCTTTTATATTGGCCATTTATGTATTTTTTTTTTAAAAAAAAATCTATTCAAGTCCTCTGCCAATTATGCAATCAACAATTTGTGTTTTTATTGCCAAGGTGTTAGAATTCCTTTTTTATTCCAAATTTAAGTCCCTTATCAGATACATAATTTGCATTTTCTCCCATTCTATCTCCTTTATAAACCTTGTGATTTTCTGTGCTTCAAAAAATTCAAATACAAATTAGGAATTACAAGTATAAGAAGCTATTCTGCTGCTGCTGCTGCTAAGTCGCTTCAGTCGTGTCCGACTCTGTGCGACCCCATAGACGGCAGCCCACCAGGCTCCCCCATCCCTGGGATTCTCCAGGCAAGAACACTGGGGTGAGCTGCCATTTCCTTCTCCAATGTGTGAAAGTGAAAAGTGAAAGTGAAGTTGCTCAATCATGTCCGACTGGTAGCGACCCCATTGGACTGGAGCCTATCAGGCTCCTCCTGTTCATGGGGTTTTCCAGGCAAGAGGACTGGAGTGGGGTGCCATTGCCTTCTCTGAAGAAGCTACCCTAGGAGGAGTTAAATAAAGTCTGCATTAATTCAAGTAAGTTAAATTCAAAATCTATTTCTTGTTCCATACACAGATGTCTGACTTTGGAGATATTGTTTCATAGCTCATGCAGAATAACATTTTACAATATTGTAGGCACAATGAATACTAAATAAGTGATGATGATGATACAGTTTCACAGTTCATGCAGGATAACATATTTTACAATATGGTAGTCACAATGCATACTAAGTAAATGGTGATACTAAATTTTCTAGTGGATATAAAACTTTTTGCTGCTAAACTTAGATTATTTTTATCAGAATGAATTTTCTTCTACTATACTATAAATTATTGTTTTTCTCCCAGGTGTTTCTTTGTCTTCTAGAGATGTATTTATTATTCATGGTTAAATTAGAAGGTTTTGTCCACCAGATATAATGTTTTTCATATCATCACTTTTCCTTCTGTAAATGGTTGTCAAAAGTTATTTTCCTGTATTTGATTGACTTTGACAATTAGACATGGAAATTTTATTTTGGAAGTATCTAAGTTACTAACAGCAGAAACGATAGCAGGCTGTCCACATCTGAATAGCTTAGGTGATTAGGAAACAAAGCAAGACATAGAGAAAAACATTTTTAAAAAGCTCATATTTTGTAAACAAGATGAGAGAAGATGATAACAGACAACATGTACACAAAATGATGATAAATGTTATTTAATTGTCTCTTTTATACATTCTTTATTTAGCATGAAAAGTAACGGCCATAATTAATAACAAAGTTAAACTAAAATTGCAATTACTTAGAAACTTAAAACACTTTCCTAAATAACTATAAAAAGGGACAAAAGAACAATAAAACAGAACAGACTATGGAGATAATTTTAAAATACAGTACACTACCTATTAAAACATGCTAAAGAGAAACACCTTAATCATTCATTCATTCAGAGAGTGAAGAGGAGATAGAACATAGACTACTGGGAAGAAGGTCATTAAGAGAGGTATGAAATTCCAAGGTGTGGAATTACCAGAAGATGAGTTTGCTTACATGGAGGATACTTACAAGGAGGTCAGATAAATGAAGCTGGAAGTTTAGGTGGAGAAAAAGTTCAAAGAGCGACTTTGCCTTTGTTCACCTATGTTTTCCATGTCTCCCAGATTTCTATTACTACTACATTTACAAAATTTATAAGACTCACCAATGGAACTCTCTAGTAAACCAGCATGAAACAATAAAACAGAATAAGAAACCTCGGCTCCCTTTTATTGAACATTTCACTTTTCCTCTCTCTTTGGCTTGGACAGATAGGAAGCTTTGCATCTCTGGATGTGGCTCATTTACCAGGAATGGGGAGCAGAGCCAGTTAATGGAGTCCAGGACTGAGGTGGCCCTGGAGAGCTTGATGAGGTAGGAGGGGAGGGTATACACCATCTGCTTCAGGAAGCAGATATCTGGACAGTGTCTGACTGAAAAGCAAACAAAAAAATGCCTAAGAGTCAATAAAGTTCAAGAAAAGTGAAGTGAGATACAGCAGTCTGATGGATACACAGGAATTCCTTTCTTTTTTTGAAGCAGTATCTTAGTTCCCCAACCAAGGATTGAACCTGTGACGCCTGCAATGGAAGTGACTCTTAACCCCTGGATCACCAGGCAAGTTTCCACAAGGGTTCTTCATGTTTCTCACCGTACTTGTCTGTTATTGTTTACACATTTCAAGATAAAAATTATTACGAATTAAAAGAAAAGTGAACGGCATTCAAGAAAAATCAAGCCTATTTTCTACCACCACCTTCAGAAAGTAGATACAGCTATTCTTTTATATTTTAGGAAACTATAGCTGTTTGTGTGGGGCTTCCTTGGTGGCTCAGTGGTAAAGAATCCACCTGCCAATGCAGGAGTCATGGGCTCCATGCATGGGTGGGGAAGATATCCTGAAGAAGGAAATGACAACCCATCCCATCTGGGAAATCCCATGGACAGAGGAGCCTGGCAGGCTACAGTCTAAGGGGTCACAAAAGAGTCGGACATGACTTAGCGACTTTTGTTGTTGTTTAATCACTGAGTCATGTCTCTTTGTGACCCTCTCTGTCATTCACTATCTCCTGAAGTTTGCTCAAACTCATGTCCACTGAGTCAGTGATGCTATCCAACCATCTCATCCTCCATTTCCCCCTTCTTCTTCTGCCCTCAATCTTTCCCAGCATCAGGGTCTTTCCAATGAGTCAGCTTTTCACATCAGTATTGGAGCTTAAGCATCAGTTCTTCCAATGAATAGTCAGGGTTAACTAGCATGAACTCCACGCAGTCCAAGGGACTCTCAAGAGTCATCTCCAGCACCACAATTTAAATTTAGTGATTAAACAACCAAAAAAGCTGTTTGTATGTTCCTTTGTCTTCTTCTTCTTTTTTTTTTTTAAAGTCTATTCTTTATGTTTATTGTAATTACAAACAGCTAGACAAGGCCTTGCCTATGCTATAGGTAAGGATAATTTGTTCCCAATGGTATAACTCTCTAAAAGACCCAGTGGGAGACAATGAACAACAACCACATTAACTCTTCTATTGAATCCTGAAAAGCAAACACTACAAAAGTCTTTTGAGTAAACCATTTTTCTTCCAAATACACCTCAATGCTTTTCACTAGAACTTTTCAGAATTTTGGCTAGAGTCTCTTTTGATCTGTCAGCCATTTTAAAGATAATTTTGCCATTTCACAGTTTCTATGCAATGACTTGAGTAAAATGTAATACTCCTGCATATAATCCATACAGTTGCACCATCCAGCCTATGCTTATCATACCTTGTCTGCCAAATGACTTGAAAAGTTTGAAAATAATATACACTTACAGCTTGGGTAGACAGATTCATGAATTTAAGAAACATTTTGAGATATTGGGGAAAGTTTAAATATGAAATAGGAGTGGTGACTGTATCCAGTTTCTAGGCTGGTGTTCATGCTGATAGGATAGTTTTTAGGGAGCACTTTGAATTCAATTTCCTTTATTTTAACAAAACCTATTTCATGCACATTGCTTACAGATGGAATAACTTGCAAAAACACAATCAGTTTTATAGACCACATTCTCATAGAGATTTGCACAATTCCAGTTGCCCATAAATGCTTTCCTGGAAAGCATAACAACACACGTAACTTTCTTTATGTTTGCTCCAGGTCACTCACTTCAGACAATGCACAGTTTTGTCATGACAGTAATCTCTCCTCTAAGGGCACTTTCACTTTCTCTTTGGGATGCTGTTTGCAATGCCCTAGGGACCTCAGTGAAGTCTGAGTAATTCCTCTGTGCCAGTGATGCTGTTTTCTCAAATATGTTCAATTCGGTCCTTGAGAGGAGCCTCCGTTGGTTCTCTTGACATTTTAATATGAGCTGACAGAACACGTTCCTTCTGTATTCAGTTTTGCCCATTAAGGACAACCTCAAGTCTTTCTGGTTTAATTCCACAATAAATTTATCAAACAGCAGCAATGCTACAAATTCTAAGAGGCATTTTTTTTAAAGTAATATGCAACTCACATAAATATATATTCATAGAAAATTTTATCTCAAGTCATTTTGTCAGAACTGATTTGCACCTTTTAGAAGGAGACGCCTGCCTAACATCTTTGTTCTCAAGATATAATAAATACATAATCGAGGGAGAGAGACTACTTTACTTGTGATGTTTTAGGAAGGATAGTCAGTGTAAGGGAGGCGGCAATGGCAAGCCACTCCAGTCCTCTTGCCTGAAAAGTCCCAGGGACGGAGGAGCCTGGTGGGCTGCAGTCCATGGGGTCCCTAGGAGTTGGACACGACTGAGCGACTTCACCCTCACTTTTTACTTTCACACATTGGAGAAGGAAATGGCAGCCCACTCCAGTGTTCTTGCCTGGAGAATCCCAGGGATGGGGGAGCCTGGTGGGCTGCCGTCTACGGGGTTGCACAGAGTCGGACACGACTACAGTGACTTAGCAGCAGCAGCAGCATCAGTGTAAGCTATAATTGTGTCAAGGGCAAGGAATGAAGGAATCAGTGTGTGAGTGCCCTAAGGTGAAGGTCTGGTCTGTCTGTTCACTGGGTGTCCCAACCAGTCAGGGCACTGCCTACTACAGAGAAGTGTACAGTAAATACATCTTACTGTGTGTGAAAGTTGAACTTTTTTTTTTCCACTGAAGAGTGATTTCTTTGAAGGTTGGAATGACGCCTCATGATGGGAGGGATCCCACTCTATGCACAGTGCGGTATGAGATACAGCATCTTAAACATGAAGGCAGCTTGGTAGAGTAAGGTTCAGCTCTGATTCACAGAGTCAAGCACTGTACCAAACTCTGTGTATCCATTATAACCCTTATAACTGTTCCAAAGAAGCTGTTTCTGTTTTATTTTTTTTTTTTTTTGCCTTTAAATTGGAGAATAATTGTGTTGCAATGTTGTATTCGCTTCTGCTGTACAATGAAATGAATCAGCTTTATGTATACACATATCCCCTCTCTCTCTCTTAGAAGACCTCCCTCAATCACATCCCACCCCTCCGGGTCATCAAAGAGCATGGAGATGAGCTCCCTGCGTTATATAGCAGCTTTTATTAAAAACAAAACAAAACTAAGATCATGGCATCCGGCCCCATTACTTCATGGCAAATAGAAGGAGAAAAGGTGAAGTAGCAACAGATTTCCTCTTCTTGGGCTCTAAAATCACTGTGAATGGTGACTCCATCCATGAAATCAGAAGATGATTGCTTCTTGGACAGAAAGCTATGACAAACCTAGACAGTATGCTGAAAAGCAGAGACATTACTCTATTAACAAAGGTCTGTATAGTCAAGGCTAATGTCTTCCCAGTGGTCATGTAAGGTTGTCAGAGTTGAACCATAAAGAAGGCAGAATGCCAAAGAATGGATGCCTTCAAACTGTGTTGTTGGAGAAGACTCTTGAAACTCCCTTGGACAGCAAGGAAATCACACCAGTTAATCTTAAGGGAGATGAATCCTGAATAGTCATTGAAAGGACTGATGCTGAAGCTGAAGCTCTAGTATTTTGGTCACTTGATGCAAATAGCTGACTCACTGGAAAAGTCTCACTGGAAAAGTCATTGATTCTGGAAAAGATTGAGGGCAGAAAGAGAAGAGGGCGTCAGAGGATGAGATGGCTGGATGGCATCACCGATGCAATGGACATGAACTTGGGCAAACTCCGGGAGATGGTGAGGGACAGGGAGACCTGGCGTCCTACAGTTCATGGGGTCACAAAGAGTCAGACAGGACTAGGAGACTGAACAACAACTGTATATATGTCAATCCTACTTCGCAATTTGTCTCATTCTTCCCTTCCTCCACAGAGTCTTTTCCGTCAATGACTGATGAGGAAACTGATGAGGAAGCATAGGGCCACAGGACAAGTTTTGTACTCAGGTTGTCTAATTCTAAAATCCACAACTTTTACTACACCATTTCTACCTCTCTGTAGGCTGTCAATATCACCGCTTTGAAGTTTAAACCAATTCATTTATCTTCCGTGCTAATAACTGAGAAGGGAGCAAGCACTGGGTAAGCTGATCATTTCTTACATCTCAGAACAGAAGTTCTGTTAAAAATTCATATGTGGTTTATTTTATACACAGTTGACCCTTGAACAGCATGGTTTGAGCTGTGTGTGTGGGGGGGGGGCAGGGTCCACTCCTATGTGGATTTTTTTCAATAGACACATATAAGTATTATAAATGCATTTCTCTTCCTTATGATTTCCTTAATAGTTTATTTAACTTCCTTTATTGTAAGAATATAGTATGTAATGCATACAACACAAAATGTGCTAATATCCTCTGTAATTGATAAGGCTTCTGGTCAATAGCAGACAGTAAGTTCTTTGGATGTCAAAAGTTATACAAGGTTACGGTTGCAAGAGGGGCCATCATCCGTTATCCCAGTGTTGTTCAAAGGTCAACTGTAGTTACACATCCTTATGTAGCTATATATTTCCGTTTTGCCTAGAGATAAAAATCCAATATTTTCCCCAAATCAGTGACTATTAAATTTAACATATACTTTATGTGTATTATTTATATTTACATATATATAGGATCTCTTCCTTACTTCCTTATATAGGTACATGCATATATAAATATACACACTTACATACATATACCTTTATATGTATACATCTCATAAATAACTCAGATTGAAAGAACATTAAATTAGGGAGGGTTTCATGAAGGCAAGATGTGTTAACAAACTACATTTTTGCCTTTTTCCCATATAGCTGAACTATAAACCCACCAAACTTTAAGAGATGGCAACTTACTGAAGTGTCTAGTTTCACAAAGATAGTAATAATGGCTTGAGTACACTGTATCTTTGTAAATATGAATTATTCATTCAAAGACAGTTCATCACTGAGAACTGAATTTAATAGCACATTAAATATTGGTACAAAATCATCAAATATTACTCCAGATAGACTATATTGTTTTTTAACTCTTTGCATATAAAATTTTAACTTTTGCTACTATGTCCACCTAAGAATTAAACGTTGTCATGCTGCTGGTGTATATTTCCAATGACTTTTCACCTATCCCCACATGTGCTTATTTAACAGAAGATGTGGTGCAGGTACAGCAGAGAATCCATTCAGTCCTTCATAATACAGCAAGTGTATGATGTCCATGGCCTATGATATTTTTACACCACAAAAAATCTAATAGAGTTGGACAAAACGGCATCTGCTGCTTATTAAATCTTGTTTTTATATGGTTGACCTAATTTTCCAGGGTTTAAAATTCAACTTATCACCTTTTTGGCTGAAATTTCAAAGCTGCTCTGTCAAATACTACATGTCACTTACACTTGTACATGTCAAGTACTGAATTCACAGAAGATCTATGTCAGTTTTAAGTCTGGTCCCAATTAGAAAAACACGTCTTCAAAGTTGTAAGCGCAGCTTACTTTTTCTTTGTCACACCTTTATCACCTTCAAAAACCTGGGAGCAAAGAAGTAACATGACTTATGCATTCATACCCTAGACCTTGCCATTATTAATAATGGTTGCCCTTCCATCATCTCAAGTTCAACCATTCACTTTTTGACCACTAGCCCTTCCCACCTACTATTCCCACTGCGACAGTCTTCCAGGGATATACAAACCCGTTATGTACAGTCCATTATTCTACCATCTTTTATCTGTCCCTCAGGACCTCACTCCCCTCCTAATCCCAGGCTCAATTCCCTAGCCTAACTGTATTCTTTATTAAAGTTAACAAAATCATAACCTTTGTGAACAATTGGAAATAAAGTCACTCACTGTCTGTCGTGATTACATACAACGATAACCACCCTCCGCCCTGCAAACACACAGCCTTTTGGATTGATTTCAGCTTAAAATTCCAAGTCTCCAACCTAAAACTCACTGTTAATATACTTAGTTGACCCATTATATTTTCTCTTAAACCATTGTTTCACAATTTCTCCTTCGTACGTAGCTAATAAAATGACTCAAATATGCCCTGACTTTTCTACAGTAATAACTAGAAGAAAATATGATATCACTCCCTTGGAAATATCCTGGTAACCCCAAATCTATTCATTCTCTCATTCATTCATTTAGAGTATTTATGTAGCACTTAATGGAATCCTAAAATATCAGGTCCAAGAGGAATTTCCAAGCCTTTCAAGTTTTACAAGAGGAAATTGAAGCTGAGAAATTTCCATTTTCATGATCTAAACATTGCATTCCCAGGTGCTCAAATGGTAAAGAATCTACCTGCAATGCAGGAGACCTGGGTTTGATCCCTGGGTTGGGAAGATTCCCTGGAGAAGGGCAACGGCAACCCACTCCAGTATTCTTGCCTGGAGAATTTCATGGACAGAGGAGCCTGGTTACAGTCCATGGGCTCGTATAGAGTTGGACATGACTGGACAACTAACACTTTCTGATTAAACACTGCATGTATAGAAAGACTGTCCTGGAAAAAAAAAAATCTGCCCTCAATTGGCTTCTTGCCTTAGTTTGCCTAACCTCTGTGCAGATAGTATAAAAGACTATATCCCATAATACACTACACACCCTTGGTACCCAATGTGACAAAACATGTTCACTGGCTCAGCAGCATCTCATATCTGGATGCTGTTAGACATTCAGCATCTCAGGCCTCAGCCCAGGTTTAGGGAATCAGAACCTATCTTTTAACAAGATTCTCAAGAGTTTCATTTCCAAGGAACACTTGAGAATTACTGCTATACTAAATGACAATTAGAATGATAATTATGGCCCAGCATCTGGGCTACTGCCAGGAAGACAGGAAATAAAACTTCATCTTTTCTTAGGCGAGGCTACTTTTTTTTTTTTTCTCAGACAGAGCTATCTTGTCTTTTTTGTTTTACTCGGAGCTTGACTTGTGAAAATTCACCTAGTATTCAAAATCCATCCCTTTGTGTCTGAAAGTTAGGAGCTTTGATTTTGTTGATACCAGAAACTGATGCAATAGCACATCAGGGCAGACCTCATACATTTTAAATTAAGATGGTGCATCAGAGTTAAGATGAAAAAGCTTATGCTCTTCTTGGAATGGCAAAGCCTGAGGAAATGCAAGCTTGCCACCATGAAATCAAATATGTGTTTTCCTCCTCTATGGCACACACTTTCTCAGCACTTTAAAAAAACAATAGATTTCACTCTGGGGCCAGGACAAGGTTAAAGCTAATGAATTCATATTATCAAAATAAGGAGAGAAAAGGTTATGTTATTGAGCCAAAGGAGGAAATTTCCTCCCCATCCTCTCTTTGTTTCTAAATTATTTCTGAAACCTTCCATCAATGGAAAAGTGTTTCCAGTCTTACTGCCCTTTATTTTTTTTTAATTTTATATCCCTAATATGTCCAGAATGCAAAAACTTTTTTTTCATTTATTTTTATTAGTTGGAGGCTAATTACTTTACAATACTGTAGTGGGTTTTGTCATACACTGACATGAATCAGCCATGGATTTACATATATTCCCCATCCCGAGAACAGCATCGAAACATGTATATTATCTATAGTGAAACAGATCATCAGCCCAGGTTGGATGCATGAGACAGAATGCAAAAACTTTATCAACAGTCTTTTCTGCCAAAATACTCAGATTTCACTGAAAATAAACAGATGTGAAGTCCATTAGTCCTGTGATTTCTAGGTCAAAGGAATATCACACATATAATTTCAGGATAAAAAAAATGTCCACCACTTTAACTACTAAAGTACTAAAATAGCATGGTAAAAATGAAGCAATTGCTATTACAAAATATACTCCCATAAACAGATACTCACTTTTTATCTCTTTGCTGAATGGAAAATATCCACAATTACTCCACTGCTAATGTGAAGTTACTTTTTTTTTTTTTTTCAAACAAAGCCCCTTGATTTTTGACCCTAAGAATGATCTAAAATCAATTCTCTGACTGCCTTTCCAAATCAAGCTCTTATCTTCTTCAAAAATCTTTTCACAAGCATTAACATTCCAACACAACCTACAGGTCACTGGTATACACTGCCTTGTCCGCAGATGATTGATTTGTCTTTGGTAATGGAGAGCCTTCCTGAACCCAATTAACATGAATGATACCTACTCACCTAAGAACTAGATGTTTTAAATGCAAATGTATGTTAGGTAACAGTATACATGTCTTTTTTTTTTCTTTTAATATCTCTATCTTGTAAATGTCCTGGCCAAATGTTGATAACAAAACAAACTTACTGATTTTAAGACACTGCATGTTTTCAATCATCCTTGTCCTTTTGTGAATGTATTTGTTTTTTTTGTTTAGTTGCTAAGTTGTGTCTGATTCTTTTGTGACTCCACGGATTGTAGCCCGCGAGGCTCCTCTGTCCATGGGATTTCCCAGGCAAGAATACTGCGGTGGGCTGCCATTTCCTTCTCTAAGGGATCTTCCCAACACAGGGATCAAACCCAAGTCTCCTGCCCAGAAGGTGGATTCTTCATGCTGAGCCACCAGGAAAGCCCTCATTAATGTATATAGTCTTGATAAAAAGAAAACCACAGGACCCAAATAAAACCACTTATGCCAGGCCATTAAACCAGGGCTTAATACCTAACCTTGTTGAAGCTTTCACCACCCCTAGAAAGTCTGACTTAGCCCATCAGTTGAGAATTTTCTGTCGGCACCAATGAGGTAATCTATCACAGGGGTCCTCTCCATCCCCCAAAGGAAGATGAAGTGAGCTCCCACACAGACTCCTTCCTTCCCCCACAGCCTGCTTACCTAAGCCTGAAATTGCCTTTTTTCTTTCTGACTTCCTTCTCCTGCCTTTCAGAACCCTTGCCTTTCTGTAGCTTCCCTCTTGCTTGCCAGATGGGATGCTGCCTGATTCATGAATGATTCAATAAAGCCAATGAGATCTTTAAAATTTATTAGGGATAGATTTTGGCTTTTAATGGCCCTTACTTTCTAATGAGTGGGGATTGCTCTGGTATGGCTTGTGGAAGAGTTTTCACATGTATATCACTTTTTGTGCTGGGTCCAAGTAAAACAGAATCTGAAATTCTGCTCAGATTTTTGAACGGAATCTGGCACCATGTGTATGCCAGGAGCATTTGGCATATAGCAGCTACCATGTGCAGTGTGACCTAGTCTCAGAAGTGATGGGAAAGGCCACTATACTTTTTAAAGTGTGCTTAAAGAGCACAGATAATACCATGAATATTTTGGAAATAAAGTATTTTAAAGAACCTTGGAATAGACATTGCCATGCTCATACTTACTGAATCTAGAGGGGTACTCAGTGTTTTAAATACGACATCTTATCCCCCCAATTTAAATCCCAGAGTACTGTGACACTTCCAACTTACTGTTACAGGCAGCTGTGATGAGGGGTGCTCACCATCCCCACTGATGTTGATCATGATCAATCATGACCCCAGCTGGAAAGGTGAGTTCTTAGGTCCATCATCTCCCTCCTCTCCCCATTAAATCACTGATGTCAGTGAAACACATTTGTGCACTCAATGTGTATGGGCAGCCCTTCCTCACGTTTCCAAATCCTCCCCAGAACGTGGTGTGTAGAGTGCTAGTGTGTGTGTATTAAACTGGAAAGCCCAGAATGTGGGATCATTTAAGTGAGGAGGTGAGAGCTTGTACTGGAATCTTGCTTCTCAAACCTGAGCCGTGTAGCAGAATCACTTGTAGGGTTGTCTCAAACAGATTGCTAGACACCATACCCAGTTCCTGATTACGTACGCCTGGGGAGGGACCAGAGCACTGGCTTGTCTAACAAGCTCCCAGGTGATGCTGATATTGCTGGTTCCGCACCATACTTCCAGAATCACTTTATGTAAATATCTTCTAGTCCATGATTGTTCAGAGAAGTATTTCATAAAAATCTTATTTGGTTTTTCTCCAGGCATCTTTTAAATTGCTGCATCTCTTTGAACCTTATACGCTCATAAAATTCATAATAAATTTGAAGTCAGAAATGAATGTCGAAAGGGCATGAGACTAACTGCCATGTGGTTTTCATAGCTGTGGGCTGTAATCTCTTGCCTCCTGATTTGTCAAAATTTTCCTTTTAAAGTATGGAAATTATAATCTTTATGTGAAATCCACACACACATACACACACATGCAGGATGTATGGCCAATATTTAATAAACATGAAAACATTAATAGAAATACATAGACATTTGTTTTCATATTGGCCAGCATTCAGAGCAAAATGGCTTAATAAACTGAGAATGGATGTTGAACATTTCTTTGCAAAATAAAAATAAAATTGTGGAGTTCTATCATAAAGATGTGAATAAGTTTATTTGCTCACTTTATTAAAAAAGTAATCTGGAAATGCAAAGTACCCCTAGAGCTTAGATATCTTTTTATTTAATAACTGCTAGTATTTTAGAGTTCTAGTCCTCCATCATCTTCATCACCATCATAAAAGTAGTTAATAGGGATTATTAAAAGTTCTTGGTTCTATGATAATTATTATAAGATACATCTTGTTAATATTGGCAATACTTTTCCTGCTCCTACCCTCAACACAATACAAAATGCACAAGGGATGGCAATATAAAAGTTCATTTATATTCTTAGCAAGGAATTCACACAATACAAAAAAGTCAATAGCAACCTTCTGAAATTCTAAAGCAAAGGGATAAAATATTTAAATCTTTCATTGGCTCTCTTGGTTTCCTTTAACTTTTCCATTCAGAGAGATGGGGTAGTTTGGTATCTCACAGCCTTTTTCATTAAAGGTTGCATCAAAGTCAGAGAATAAAAACAGGATTTGAGTGACTATTTTGCAATTCTCCCAGGGATAGTCCACAAGTAGGACCACTCTAGAATTAATTTATTACATTAAATGGATGATTTAGGGTCTCAGTTGAGATTGGCTGAACAATTCAATCAAAGCAAATAGAAACTTCCAGAGATATATACCCATCATGCAGAAGGATGGGGTCCACATAAGAAATGAATCTGTGGCTCTTCAAGATGTTCAGGACACGATCTAGCACAAACAGAGTAGAATGCTTCTAATTTTAATAGGCTATCATTTCAAACCAACTTCTCAGATGTTATCTTAGCAATAACCCTGTCAAGTCAATAGAGTTGTCCATTTTACAGATGAGAGGTGTGAACATTAGACAATTCAGAAAATGAAGAGTCAAGGGGATTGTCAAGGTCACATGGCTGGTAAGAAGCAACACAGATGACCTGACGCCAGGCAAGATGATTTTCCCGGATCGAAGAGTATATATCAGTCAATTTCCCCAAAAGCCTGAGGGTCCTGAGACGCTCCTCTCTACTCTCCCTACACCCATTTTCCTGATTTTAGTTTGCTCTGGGTAATGAAGTCCTCAGGATGTACTCTGCCACACCAGCAGAATTTACAAACTTCCTGCCCTTAAGAATTCATAGGAAGACCAGGCTTCCCCGTGCAAGGCTTCCTTATCATCGTGCAGCCTAGTTGCCCTTGGCAAGTGGGAAGCAGAGCTTTGACACGCCCTGTGGATCTGACTATGTAGCTTCAGAGAAGGCAAGAAAACCACTGATGTGTTACCCTTAGAGTCAGTAGTCAGAGAAAACCAAGGATGTAGCTATATGGCCAAGCTGAGAAGGCAGAGTGTTACCTGAATAAAGGCATCATGGAAGGGGCTTTCTCTCTTTTGGTTCCCACCACTAGACAGAGGACAGAGCTTCTCCATTGTTCATTTCTTTCCCATTTAAATAGATGTTATTTTATTTATATTTTTAAAAAAATTTTACTTTTGGGCCATACTGCTGGGCATGTGGAACTATTAGTTCCCCAATTCAGGGATCAAACCTGTGCCCCCTGAATTGGAAGTACATGGAGTCTTAAGCACTGGACCACCAGGGAGATCTCTCCACTATTAAGCTATCATTTGTAATTCTCATTGTTAATTTCTCTCCTTGTTAATTTTTCATAAATGGTTTAGAAAGAAGAGATCTCTTTTTCATGGTTGTGTTTGCTACATTATATTTGTCTGACACTAAACTTCATAGGTGATTCTTTAGAAAAAACACTTTGAAGACAATAAAATAAAACCACAGTTTTGTCTCATTTTCTAGGTAGAATCCTTAGAGAATAGAACTTTGTATGGAAAATTCATTTCCAACTACTCCTGGAAAGGGACAGTGATGTTAACTGGATACCGTTAGAAGGCCAATTTCATCCTGTGTTGTTTTCAATATCACAATATAAACAAGTTTACAATCCCTCTGAACTTTTTTTTTAACTGTCATAGTGCAGGAACAGTCTCTCAGACATTCTGGAAGCTAAAGCCTGTCAACAGACTGTCAATGCATCAACAGTGGTTTTCATATTTTCTTCTAACAAAACAAACAGAAGAGTCACATATTTCAAGATGTCTTAACATTTTAATTAATGTTCTGGGGAACAAAAAATAAGATGGTGGGTGATGGAACTATTTTTGTCAGGTTCCCATTTAACACTATTTAGCAGTGTTTTTAAATATAAGCACCGATGTTAAACACTGTTTCTCGCCAACTCTCTTTGAAAATAAGTGTACAATAACTCTATATGCCTTTCACCTCAAAACATCAGTAGCGATGCTGACTTAATGCTGTTTCAATTAATAGACCTTAGGGAAAAAAAATGACATCTTCCTAGGAAGTATTTGAATCTTCTGCAAGTGAACATCCTTTTAAATATACTCAGTCATGTCTGACTCTGTGACCCCATGGATGGAAGCCCACCATGCTCCTCTGTCCATGGAATTCTCCAGGCAAGAATACTGGAGTGGGTTGCCATTTCCTTCTCCAATGCATGCAAGTGAAAGGTGAAAGTGAAGTCGCTCAGTCGGATCTTCGTGACCCCATGGGCTGCAGCCTACCAGGCTCCTCCATCCATGGGATTTTCCAGGCAAGAGTACTGGAGTGGGTTGCCATTGCCTTCTCCATCTACAATCCTAGGCTGCCAAATTTCTGTTGTACAGTAACATCCCATAGTATTTTTGAATAAAGTATACACACGACTCGAGAAGAATTAATGAGTATCAGTGATAGCGTAGGTCACAAGCAACAGGTAATACCACTCATTTGTCAATGAACTGATCATGACTTGTGGAAGTAACATTTTAACTTTCATTGGAAACAGAAACACAAGGGGTTATGAGGCTTCTCACTAGTTGCCCTTTACAGAAACTAAGTATTTCTTATAACTACCCTCTGAAACAGCTTGATTCAGAAAAAACTCTTTGTTCTTCCCTGCGCCTGGTGCACATGCATGCCCCAGCTCGGCCGTGTCTGACTGCTCAGGCCCCTCTGTCCATGGGATTTTCCAGGCAAAAATACTGGAATGGGTTGCCATTTCCCCCTCCAGGGGAGCTTCCTGACCCAGGGATCGAGCCTGCACCTCCTGTAATTGCAGGAAAATGCTTTACCGCTGAGATACCTGGGAATCCCCTCTATGATTGGAATGATCTTTAAAAGCAGCTCTTTGTTGCTACTTGCAAAATCTTTCCACAGATGAAGACTCAGCTCCACTATCTGCCACTGGGCAGACATTCTCACTCTGCACTGAGAATCAACCGTTCCGTTCTTTGTACTTTAAATGCTGCATTATAACTAATGTGAATAAACTATATGCTGTCTTTTCTACTCGAATGGCCCTTCCCTGAGCTCCAGGGCAATATCTTATTCATCTTAGTATTCTCTTTGCCTAAACTAGTGCTGTGTAAGAATGTGTGTGTGTGTGTGTAATATATAAATAGGCTTCCCAGGTGACTCAGTGCTAAAGATCCGCCTGCCAATGCAGATGTGGGTTCGATCCCTGCGTTGGAAAGATCGCCTGGAAGGGGAAATGACAATCCACTACAGTATCCACCCCTCTGAAATCCCATGGACAGAGGAGCCTGGTGGGTTACAGTGATGGGGTCCCAAAATAGTCAGACAAGACTGAGCGACTAAGAACAGCACAGCATGTATATATATGTATATATATACCATATGATACATTTTATTTAATAAAATTGGATTAAAAGGAGAGTACTAGAGGAGTAGAGAGTGAGGCCATCTATTAAAGTGAAAGGATAGACGTGAGCTATATTCTTTTTTTAAACTTTTTATTTTATATTGGCGTATAGGTGATGAACAATGTTGTGATAGTTTCAGGTGAACAACAAAGAGACTCAGCTATACATAAACATGTATGGATTCTCCCCCAAAATCCCCTCCCTCCAGGCTGCCACATAACATTGAACAGGGTTCCCTGTGCTACACCGTAGGATTTTGCTGCTTATCCATTTTAAATATAGCAGTATGCACATGTCCATCCCAAACTCCCTAACTATCCCTTCCCCCCATAAGAGTTGTAGTCTTGACCCCAAAGAGAAAGTTGGTTCTAAATACAAGAGCTTTTGCTCACTACTGTCTATCCTTGGAAACTTCCATGACTCAGGGAAGGAGGCTGTAATATCTATAAGATCCTTGACCAGTCTATGATGAGAGCAATAATGTACAGCACACTTTTTGATAGTGTTTTTTTTCAAATGATCATTATTTAAGTTTCTTAAACTGCCTTTATATGTTTAATGCAACCTGAACTGGATAGTCAACACAATTCTCACAGACATGTTTTTTGGCACAAGAATACCATCAATGAGCTGGGACATATTTTTCACATTGCTGTCCTTAGTTGCTCAGTTATGTCCAACTCTTTGCAACCCTTTGGACTTTAGCCTGCCAGGCCCCTCTGTCAATGAGATTTTCCAGGCAAGAATATGGAGCCAGTTTCCATTTCCTCCTCCTCCAGGTAGTCTTCTCAACCAAGGAATCCAACCCGTGTCTCCTGCATTGTAGGTGAGTTCTTTACCACTGAGCCATAGGGGAAGCCGATTTTTCACATTCTCTCTCTCTATATATATAATATTATATATATGTTATAAATATTTAAAGGTTTTATATATATTAAATATATAAATGTTCATAAAATGTTATATATATATAAATAAAAATGTTATATATATGTGTGTGTGTGTGTATATATATATATATGAGTGAAGTTGCTCAGTCATGTCCAACTCTTTGTGACCCCATGGACTGTAGCCTACCAGGCGCTTCCATCCATGGGATTATCCATGCAAGAATACTGGAGTGGGTTGCCATTTCCTTCCCCTATATATATAACAGATCCTGTAGAACATCTCAGTTTCACTGAAGAAATATCAGATATGCCTTTGCTTTAGGCTGGTCAGTCTGCTGGTAAAATGTTCTGACTTCCTCATGAACAGAGTTGCTACAGCTGCAAAAACTGTCAATAAACTTCTCACTGTTTTAGTGATGAAAATAGCATAAGTCTTTCTTCTTCAACTACTTTTTTAAATTGTGATTTCCAAGGGCACTTTATATATAGCATTACGAAGACTTTTTTTGGGGGGGGCTCCAAAATCACTGCAGATGGTGACAGCAGCCATGAAATTAAAAGACACTTACTGCTTGGAAGAAAAGTTATGACCAACCTGGACAAGCATATTAAAAAGCAGAGACATTACTTTGCCAACAAAGGTCCATCTAGTCAAGGCTATGGTTTTTCCAGTGGTCATGTATGGATGTGAGAGTTGGACTATAAAAGAAAGTTCAGCACCCAAGAATTGGTGCTTTTGAACTATGGTGTTGGAAAAGACTCATGAGAGTCCCTTGGACAGCAAGGAGATCCAACCAGTCCATCCTAAAGGAGATGAGTCCTGGGTGATCATTGGAAGGACTGATGCTGAAGCTGAAACTCCAATACTGTGGCCACCTGATGTGAAGAACTGACTCATTGGAAAAGACCCTGATGCTGGGAAAGATTGAAGGCGGGAGAAGGGGACAACACAGGATGAGATGGTTGGATGGCATCACTGACTCAATAAACATAAGTTTGAGTAAGCTTTGGGAGTTGGTGATAGACAGAGAGGCCTGGTGTGCTGCAGTCCATGGGGTTGCAAAGAGTCGGACGCTACTGAGCAACTGAAGTGAACTGAACTGAATACAGTAAGCAAGAAAAAAACACCCCAAGACACATGCTATTACAAATGTAAATCTAAAATAACGCATTAATACTTAATAAGTAAAACCTGAATTACCAATAACATATTTGCTATATTTTCTTCTGATAGTCTCAAACTTAAGGCTTTCCTTATAAGCGCCCAGTTCTTTGGAATTCGAAATTAGACTGCTTACCTCTTTTCTATGTAAAATAAATATACTGGAATCTGTAGTGTTCACATCTACAGAGATTAACCCCCAAATGTTATGCTCTGTGTTATAAAAATGATACAGATTTCCCAATGGAAAACAATCTTCTTTTTCACGATTGTGGGCTGAATGGCACTCACGGCAGCCCACTCCAGTATTCAGGCTAAAGAATCCCATGGACAGAGGAGCCTGGTGAGCGATCGTCCGTAGGGTCGCAGAGAGTCGGACACGACCGGAGTGACTCAACACACACACACATACGTCTATTATCTTGTTTGAAAATCCTAAGAGAGGCCTCAAGCTTTCAACTCCTAACTGTGCAAAACTTACTTATGTTTAACTATTGCCTTTAAGAGTTTGTTCCAATACCCAGTGATAAACTGAATATGGTAATGTCACCTTCTTTAACCTAAAGCCTACTTTTGCTTTTAGTATTGATATATACAGATGGTATCATACATGTTCCATTTTCAATGATTGATTTTCCCAGACATGTTTATGTACTGCAAATATTTTTGCTGCTTTAAAGAAAAGGTCTTAAAATGCATTTTCAGAGTTTTACCTTCTTTAAAATCAGCTGTGGGCAAACCAAATGAGAAATATAGAGGGAAAGGAATGTATATTTCTTCTTATCCCTAAGATCACAACCAAAATGTTCACTTGTTCTTGTTACTTCTCTTCTGGCTGAGTGTGTGTGTGTGTGTGTCTGTGTGTGTGTGTGTGTGCTCTCAGTCGTGGGTTAGGTTAACTGCACTGTTTTAAAAAAAAATTTTTTTTTAATGTGGTAATAGAGTAGCTCATATTTTTACTATTCCTGAGATAGTTTAATTGGTAAAGAAAACACTGTGGTTTATATAGAGGCCCCCGTAAGTGAGGTATCAATGCTGTATGATCAAGTTGATATTTTCAGACTTGAAAGTACCTTTCAGTACATCTTTAAAATGTACAACAAAGGGAAGTGATTTGCTGAAATAAAAATGTTATATCTGGCTCAAGCCCAAATTGCTCAAGGCCATGTAAAAGTCTGAGGAGATGCAGACATAATAGGCTCGCTAGGTTGGAAGTAATGTCACATTTTTCTAAACGCAAAGACTAATCCGGTGCCACTTGCTAAGTTGAGCTCAGGTTTCATCGACTATCTTTCTTAACCTCTTATTTTCCGCTTGTGGATTTTTTTCCCTCAAACATACTCCAGTTGCTTAGACACAGCATGCAAGGGATTTTAAAACTGTTTTTGAACTGCATGTATTTAAATAATTTCATTAACTTTTATGTTTGACTGAGCAAAAGTTTTCGGTCTTCAAATGCTTTATTGTATTTTAATGGTTCACAAAATGATTTCTTTTTCCAGCATGAAATTTTACAGCTGAGTGGCTGACATTGTATAGTAGATGTGTTATGTGCCTAATAGCTTATGTCATTTCAGTAGTGAAAACAGGGAGAGAATACGGTAATTACGACCACTTGGAAAAGATACCCGTATGGCCAATCAGTTACTTTTCTTCTTATTTAATGTACCATTTTAATATGATAATTGTTGTAAAGATGTGAAATATTATGCTTATCAAAAAGCCCAGAGTTTTCAAATAAGAAACAAACAAAAGAGTTTAGCCTGAATTGTGAACCTCCGTGAACTTTGCTGCCCAGGACAGGAAGGTCCTGATGTTGTTGAAAAGTTCCAGTTTAGAGGATTTTGCCCCTTGACCTTTTTCCTCCTTTCTCCACTTTTAAGGTGATCGCAACTCTTTTGTTTCCAGCACTTTTCTCCCTTTTCATCAGCTTTCATCTAATCATATGGTTTGGGCAGCAACTTCTGAAGAGTGGACCCCGATTCTACATGGTCAGCCTGCAGTCACCCTGGAGCTGCAGGAGAGTACTGCCATGTTTGCCAGACACTTCCACCACTGTTAGCACATTTCCATGTTATCTTAACAGTGGAGTTCACCTTCACTATCTTCCTTTTCAAAATTTATTGGTGAGTCCCCTGTATTTGGGCTTCCCAGGTGACTCAGGGATAAGGAATCTGCCTGCCAATGCAGGAGACACAGGTCTAATCCCTGGGACAAGAAGATCCCCTGAGTAGGAAGTGGCAACCCACTCCAGCATCCTTGCCTAAAAAATGCCATGGATAGAGGAGCCTGGCAGGCTACAGTCTGTGGGGTCACAAAGAACCAGACACAGCTAAGCATATGCACACACACCCCTGTATTTACTCTACAATATTAAATTGACAAATGTCTAGTCAATAAAGTTTACAATCAGTAAACTTGTAGACTTGTACAGTAGACTTGTTTGAGAGTCCCTAGGACCGTACTTTTCTTTCTGATCTCAAACAAGTATTAGGCTGGTGCTTCTCAAATTGTGATCTATGAACCACCTGTGCCAGAAACAATTGAGTCATTCTCTTAAAATATCAAAGTCCCTCCCCGGGACTTGAAAAACAGTACCACACCAATGAGCCATTTTAACAAATCCCCAGACGATACTTACACATGCCAGATTTTCAGAACTGGTATGATACGTTTTCAAAACTTATAAAAAATTTTTGAAAGACTATATCCTTCTTTCTACTCCATTTATCACATTCTCTATGATATATTTCTTTCCCTCTACTCTAATCCAGGCCCTTATACCTTATGTCTGGATAATCAAAAATGATTCCCTGGCTTCTAGTCTTTTGATGCTGCCAGATTTGTCACCTCGGATCTTAAGTTTAACATTCTAACCATTGGCTTTCTAGTGAAATGCACTCTTTTACTCCTAGATGTTAATGACATCTTGTTAGTTAAGGCACCTCGTTAACACCTACAAAATCCTCTCCTCAAGAGAATTGGATTATTTGCTATTCTTAAACACATATGCCTGTTATAACTCTGTGCCTTTGCTCAGGTTTTTCCTAGTACTGCCATTTTCACTTAAGTTCAATATATTTATTATACAAAATCAGCATCCTCCTTGAAAGATAGCCTTAGCACTTTCAATGGCCTCCCCCCATCCTCAAAAGCATCATTCAGATACAAGCTATGTCTCTATGAAGGCTATTTGCATCTGGGTTGAGGCATCATAGAACGCTTTTCAATAGAAAAAATATTGATTTGACCATAACTCCAGTTTACAAAGACATACCAGATTGAATTTAAGACAACTTTTGAGAAAGTCTCTTTAAGCATAGGCACAGAAAACAGGCCACTTCTGTTAGGGACAAAAGGAATAAAAAAGGAGTAGGGATAGGAAAAAGAGAGTTTAGCGATGTCATCCTGAAACATCAAGTGAACAAAAAATAAACCGTGGTTTTAGGAATTTACTTCCACATCTGAGAGAGAAGCTGAAAGGAATGTGCTTTATTCGGAAGTTAACATAAGCAGATCTGTGGCTCTATAGCTCCATGTTTTGGGGAAGGGTCCTGAAAAATGCCTACTCAGCTGGGGTGTGTTACAAAAATGGCAATTTCCCTACCTCTGTATGCTCAAGGGCCTCAGAGGTCTGAAAGTCTTTCATTAACATACAAGAAACAAGTGAAGAAAGTATCACTATATGTTTTTTGAGCCTGTAAAACCCTTGACAATAGGCTCGTTTGTTTTATGGGCACATTTTTATGCTGCGCCTATAACAGTGCTTCACACACATAGGTCATCAAAATGCAAGCTTTTAGTTAATAAGGTCACAATCAAACAGAAATAAAAATTCTGGAATATCAAACAAAATCCAGTTATTTTGTGTTAATAAATTTTTACTATGATAATAAGAAGTAGTATAACAAACATAAAGATGATTCCAAAATAAAGATTCAAAGATACAGATAAATGTAAGTTATTCAATTGCTCTAAGACTTGCTTCAAACATCTACAATATCAAATCTTTTAATAGGATTGGTCTTAGATAAGGTTGAAAATTGCAACTTAAACATTTATTTTTTTGTGCTAAGCCATTAAGGTCAAGTTAATAAAATTTCATACAGCTATATGGCCAGCTGTTTAATAATGAATAAAGCTGTGTACCAGTTTTGAAAAGGCTTCAGGGGTTGTTTTATATGCTGTTTTTTTTTTTCTTTTTTTAACAATTTAACTAAGCCAGGGGTCATTCAAATATGGAGAGATTGGAAAAAATAAATTCACAATGATGGCTGAGCTCATTGTTTACAACAGCAATGGAAGCTGATATGGTGGGGTGTAACTGACTATATAAGCAACCTATGGTGATGCACCTTTCAGGAAAAAAAATTTTTTGTCTGTTTTTTTTTTCTTAAGTTTTCATTTAATGTATTTGATACCCCCAAACATATATAATGAAAATACACACATTTAAGTTGATGATATAGAACTTTTCTTCACATTTTGAGAAAAAAAATTAATGTACTTTTTTAAATCTTGATTTTCCTTTTAATTACTTCTTAGTGACTTTATGTCCAATTAATGCTATTGGACTGGGCTTTCCTGGTAGCTCAGATGGTAAACAGTCTGCCTGTAATGCAGGAGACCAGGGTTAGATCTCTGGGTCAGAAAGATTCCCTGGAGGAGGGGATGGCAACCCACTCCAGTATCCTTGTGTGGAGAATTCCATGGGTGGAGGAGTCTGGTGGGCTACAGTCTATGTGGTCGCAAAGAGTTGACACGACTGACAGACTAACACACACACACACACACACACACACACACACAACACCACTGGAGTACCTTTGCCTATTTCTCTTGATATTGGTATTCTTCTATATGTGTACCAGGTATTACCCCTTTGTAAGATAACCTATAATTCTTAGATTTATAAAGGAAAAAAAAGAAAAAAAAAAACCTGTTTGCAGCCCTTTACGACAAATTCCAGCGGAAAAGACTTGTGTAGCCTTTCCGCTCCAGGGGACCATATCTACACACTGGGAAAATCTGAAGAAGAGCTTCCAAGTGTCTTTCTCTATAGAGTAGACGAGCCCCGCCTTTCATCAGTTCACACAGTTCGTCCTTCCTCTGACACTGAGCTCTGAGTGAGGGCAAGGTGCCTTGGGGAAATCAGAGAGAGAAATGATCTCCAAGTTTTGTATTCACAGTTGCAAGGAACACATCATCTGTGTTTGGCAAAAGGATAAAGGATTGCTCCCACCACACTCAAAAAAAAGGACACAGGGAACATTGAGGCAAAACACCATAGACTATATTAACTTAAGCCATTTAGGTGTTTTGGGGATAATAAAATCATCGCTCTGAAACTGAACCACAGAAGCTGGATCTCTTCATATCGTAATGGACCTTATGAAACATAGGGGCTCTATCCACTACATAGTTGCATGAGTGCGACTTCAGGCAAGTGATATACTCTTCTGCTACATGAATACTTTGAGGCTTTGTGTTATTTTTCCAAATTGTCTCCAGAGTTAATATGAGTGATGAACATGGGATCAGTAATCTAACTACAGACACTAGAAAGAACTGAAGGAGCAAACCCGATTTAGAATGTCATTGAGTGTGTTAAAAAAAAAGGCTATTTTGAATATAAACTATTTTGCTAATATAAAAACTGTAATGAACCTTGATTAAAACCCCCTAAATTCAGCTCAATGTATTCAATTCCTCCACTGTAATGGTACAACAATCGGCTCTGAGCAGGTTCCAAAGAGGTAGTCTCAGTTCTTTTTCTCCAAGGACACACAGAACTATGCATGGAAAACAATATGAGATGGAAAACTGTATTTGGCAGGTAAATGTAAAATGTGCAAAACACACACACACATACACACACACAAAACTGTAAAATACAAAGCCTAAAACATAGAGTGAGATCAGTGAGATCAAAATCGTCAAGAACTTAAGGAAAAAAAACAAAAAACAAAACCAAACCCTGGAATGTTTATCTCAATTATCTTTTAGAAAAGTGATTTATTCAACTTGGATTTGCTGCAGTTCTTTGAGTTATTTGATAGAGTAAGACATGGCCACATTCTCACTGGACTTCAAGGCAAATGTATCCAGCCAACCCAGAAACTCAATGCACACATCAAAACACATCTTCCCATGGGAAGACTTGGCTCTGTAGACTCAATCATTGCCAAATAAACCATTTGCTTGGAATGGGATTTTTCTGGGCAGAGGTGAGAGCTAAGAAACGGAGGCGAGTCAGCAAAGGAAGCTGCAGAGAGTGACAGGAGTGTTCTTGTTCTAGGAGAGACACACAGGTTCCCAGGAAAATTACCGGTGATGCCCAAGGGCCACTTCCGAGCATGTGTAATGATGTCACTGCAGCCTCAACAATAGTCTCTGAGCTGCTTTTGTTGCCTTTTCTCTCACTTCTCCAATACTTCAGTTCAGTCGCTCAGCCGTGTCTCTCTGTGACCCAAGAACCGCAGCACACCAGGCCTCCCTGTCCATCACCAACTCCCGGAGTCCACCCAAACTCATGTCCATTGAGTCGGTGAGGCCATCCAACCATCTCATCCTCTGTCATCCCCTTCTCCTCCTGCCCTCAATCTTTCCCAGCATCAGGGTCTTTTCCAATGAGTCAGCTCTTCACATCAGGTGCCCAAAGTATTGGAGTTTCAGCTTCAACATTATTCCTTTAGGACGAATGAACACCCAGGACTGATCTCCTTTAGGATGGACTGGTTGGATCTCCATTCAGTCCAAGGGACTCTCCAATACTTAGCCCAATGCTTATCAGTTAGTACATACACAGTCACCATTTGCTGAGTAAATTATTTAATATACTTGCATGTATCAGAGCACCAGTTATTCTATAACATAAGATAGCCTATCTAAGAAATATCCTCCAGTTCACTGTCTTCATTTGGGTCCTCCATTTTTTTTTCAATATTTTTCTTTACTGCTGTTTGTGTATGTGTGTGTGTATACCTTAACAGAGATTTTAGGAGAAGAAAAATCTGACAAAGGAACAACATTCAATTCAGTTGAAGGAAAATATTGACATTCATGAAACCGAACAAAGCTCATGGTGCCCCTCTATCTTTAACATGCCTCTACCAGCAAAGGAAAGCACAGGAGTTAACAGATTTAGCAGGGAAAGCATATTGTAGTTCCATTGACAGCTAGGAAATGAAATGACATCCACTATTTGATGACCGCCCTCAATTAGCCTATGCAAAGCAAGAATTAATTACCAGCATTGAAAAAGCTCACCTCTGACTTCTCTTTCAAGATCTCACTTACATTGAGTGTTCCTCTGGTGTTATAAATGTAAGTCTAGTAGACTTGATAACTTGATTTTTCCCTTAATATATTTTAATTTGAAGTAGTTTTTATTTAATATGGCCAACCATACTTGATGGCAGACAACTCTTAGCTAACCTAAGAAACATATAAATCCACATATAGATATAGATGTAGATAAAGATAAATAATACATATGCTTAGTCTTGACTCTTTGTGACCACATGGACTGTAGCCTGTCAGGCTCCTCTGTCCATGGGATTCTCCAGGCAATACTGGAGTGACCTGCCATGCCCTCCTCCAGGGCATCTTCCCAACCCAGGGATCGAACACAGGTCTCCGCAATGCAGGCAGTTTCTTTACTGTCTGAGCCACAAGGGAAGCCCATATAGATATAAAGAAAAAGATATATGAACAAGTATGATTTACGGATACAGAATGCAATGGGCATTAGCAGTACCATTGCACATATTAGCTTTGGAATTCTCAAGGCAGCAATTAAATGTATTAATGTAAACTTATAAAATAAGTTTATTACTATACAGGGAAATAGATTATAAAAATAATCTCCATATAGGTACAGATCCTATTTTTTGACATACTCCCCTAACAAAAGTTGTATATCTTTTTCCCAAGCTAGTAATGAAATAAAAGCAAATGAATCCCTAAAGCCATTCGCTTAATGAGATAATTTTGTTAAGCAAACAATAAAAACCTCATTGGCAACAAAGACATCATGTCAGAACACACAGGAATGCCCAAATAAAAGGATAGAATGTGATTTGCCTGCTTTCGGGGAGTAATCTGTGCAAATGGAAAGGCTTAACTTTGTTTATCTAATATTAGTAGAAAGCATCAATCTTAGGCAATGTAAGAGTTAAGAAATACAAGCAAGTGTCAGAATGTAAGAAATATAAACACTGGGAAATGGAGAAAATATTTTTCCATTCCAAGGAAAGTGGGCTTGGGAGAGGAAACTGACATTTGTTTGAGCATCTAAGTTCCAGCTCATGTGTGGGCTCTTTTTCCCCATGGCTGTGCAATGATAACAGCATGGTACCAATTAGAAAGCTAAACTCAAAAGCTACCAACTGGGCTGGGGTCAGAAGGGTAAGGAAATGAGATGTGTATCTTTTTTGGAAGACCACTTAACCAGGTGGGGGTTTAATTCCTAGCCTTTATTATTATAGGTATCACTATGGATAAAGAAACAAGATAGGGGTTAGTTATATGAGCAAATGTGCTTCATCATAATATTAACATAACTGTCCTATCTGTTGGTCATTTTTTGGTGAAGAATGGCCCAAATCCCACTCATCTCCATAGCACTTGACATTTCTGAAAGTCAGCAGGGGAAGAGATGGGTTTAATGGTTTAAGAGGGACAAGGTGAGCATGATTGAAAGGTTTTTATGTCATATATACTGCACAAGCATCACAACTGACTTAGTAACAGCCCACAATATGGGCTTTTCCAAACTTGCTCTTAATGCAGCCAAGGGCAGAACTACAAATGTGTGGTGGTCTTAATAGAGAATGTATACTGAATATATTGAACATACTTTGAAAGATCAATTAGAGAAATGGACCAATAGATCCAGATATTAATTATCTGTCCCAATACTGGGGACACTGGGGCTCAAAAGAGATGCTACGCATATTCTTTAAAGAAACTTTAATGAGGTAGTAAAGGAGAGGTGGCTGACCTGTCTTGGTCTCATTTATTTCATCTGTAAGATATGGATGTTTGTAGTGTCTATTTCAGAGTTGGCCTTAAAGTGCTTCAAACCCTGCCTGCACAAAGTGAGGGTCCAATATACAAATGATGATTACTATTAATATTATTAATAAAACAAAGTCTGGTCCCCTAATTCTTTAAAATAATGCTTTGAGAGATTACTTATGTTGTGTTTCCTTTTCAAAATACTTCTCTGTCCAAAGAGGTTTGGTTGTTTCTCCAGGCCAGTGCTCAATGAAAATGTAGAAAATAAAAGGTTTTAGAGGCAAATGAAACTGGATTGTGTTTTGCAAAGGGGGTTTATTGTTTCTGGCTACAGCACTACATTTTAAAAAGCCAATTATTTTCCCACACAAACAGTCGGCAAATAATGAGTCATACTGCAGAATTTTGTGACTTTTCAGAGAATTTTTTTTTTTTACAGCAATATATCTCTGAGTAACTTTAAAATCTGTCGAAATTGGTTTGTTTAGATGATGATCGCCAACTTCTGCCTTGGGTGTTAAGAGCGAGCCACTCAGTTTTAGCAAAGCAAGGCTGGGCTGACTGTTCTTGAATACAGTAATGTTGCAGTCTGCCCCAAAGTAAACAGAAACTGGCAATTTAAAAATGTCATCAACCCAGAGCTTTCAAAAGTGTTAAATATTTAACCATAGCTAATAGACTGCAAAGTAATACTTGCTTGGCCAAATACATGTGTTTTTCATTTCTCCCTGATCACACTTGGCATCATCTGTTTTGTAGTCTCACTCAGCATTTCAGAAGCAGAGGACAGAAGGTAGCAACAACCATCTGGTTCTAGAACACTACGGACTTAAGTTGAGGAGAGTGCTTTCGAATTTAGACTTTGGACCTGGGTTCAAATCTCAGACATGAAATCTGAACTCCACGTGACTTTCAGCGTGTAACTCACTTCTGGGGCATCAGTTTCTGCAAATGTAAAGTCTTGTAAGTGGTTTGAGAAATAAAGGAACAGTCCCAAGCACAAAGTGAGCCTCAAATTATTGGCAATGTGTATAATAATTGTATACTATTGTGATTCTGTACTATGTTTTTTAGTGTTGTTGTGTTGTTGTGATATCAAGTACTTTTCTTTCCCTGAACATTCACCTTTGTTCCTTCTCTTGGAATGCTCCTGCCTCCAGCTTTGCATGGCTGTTCCTTTCTCAATCTTTCCTGTCTTAAATTAGATGGCATCTCCTCCCAGGAGCTTTTGATGATCCTAATCTTTCTGTTAAGGCAGCTGTTCATCCCCCCACCACACCGGCCCCAACCTCACTGCCCACTATGCCCTGGTTTAGTGCCTTACCTGACTGAAACAAACTATATTAAGTATTCAGTTTTTAAACCTGTTGATGGTCCCCTCGCAGTCAAGTGCAAGCTCCTTAAAGGAGGGACATTCTCTTTTTCACCATGAATTTCCAGAGACCAGAACAGGCCATGATTCACTGGGACGTCTAAATAAATGCTTATTGATGAACCAACTCTGATTATGAGGAGTGTACCTCTGTAATCACTTTTTAAATTTATGCATTAGGATGTTGCTCAGAGTACAGCATTATTAAAGAGAGCTCCTGAAAAAGTTAATCCATCACTAAGGCATTACACATGACTTTTACTAATTATAGCATAGAGTGTATCATTAGTGTCTGGGGTTCTGGTAAAAGTAATATGCTAATGAGAGATTGGAGAAAAGTGTATTATATTAGCATAACTTATCTCCTAATCAAGTTCAAAATATAATACACTTTGTGATAACTTCCCTAAATGTTCCAGTGCTTTCAGGAATGGCTCCAAGAAGGAGGATACAGGGGAAGGTGACCACTAATCTAGGAGTGTGGGCAAGGGGTTAATAGCCCTCCTTTCTTCTTTTTCATGACAACTTGACCTTCAGTGAATGTACTAACACTCTGTTCCTCTGGTCACCTGATGTATACTAACTATGTTACTTAGGAATAATATCTACAGCAAAAATGATCCAGATTGACAAATTAAGTCTAGTTAAGTCTAGACTAAGTCTAGTATGGGAAGAGCTAGAAATAAATTATAAAAGTCTGGGATAGTCTTCCCAGTTTGGGGTGTCCCTGAATATCCTGACTTTTCTGTCTCTTCTGCCCCTTGATTTATACAAGGACAGCTTTGCCCAGTGGTCTGTCAGAAACACTGGCCAGGAGACATTTAAGCCAAAGTGGCTCTTAGGTATTCCGGATTTGAACTTATCTTCCTGCCTCTGAGCTATCTGTCACATGGCAAAAAGAGGTTGGTGCAGCCCTCTGTACGGCCACAGAACCTCCACCTAAAGAGAATTCTTGAAGTGGCCATGATTTCCATCTTACATCTTTCTAATGAATCTAAGGTCAAGGGCAGTTGTTATGGATTGAATGTGTACGTCCTCTCAAATTCATACGCTGAAGCCCTAACCCCCAGTGTCATGGTATTTGCAGGTAGGACCACTGGGAGGTAATTAGGTTTAGATGAAGTCCTAAAGGTGGGACCATGATGGGATGAATGACTTTATAGAAGAGGAAGAGAGAGTAGCTCATTCTCTCTCTGCTATGTGAAGACACAGTGAGAAGGTGGCCATCTGCAAGCTAGGAAAAAGACACTCCTCAGGAACTGAATCTGTGACCTTGACTTTGGATTTCTAGCCTCCAGAAATGTGAGGGATACATTGCTCTTGGTCAGATCACTCAGTCTTCGTATCTTGTAATGGCGATCAGAGCTGATTAAGGACACACTCAGTACTCACTAGTCTCTGAGAAGATGCCCAGTGGGCAAAGCAGGTCAGGGAATGGTCTGATGGCTACAGAAATCACAGATGCTCCCTGCTGACTCAGGTGGTTAAGAATTTGCTTGCAGTGCAGGAGATATGGGTTTGATTCCTGGGTTAGGAAGATCCCCAGGAGAAGAGAATGGCTACCCTCTCCAGTATTCTTGCCTGGAGAATTCCAGGGACAGAAGAGCCTGGCAGGCTACAGTCCCTGGAGTTGCAAAGAGTCAGACATGGCTGAGTGACTAACACTTTCACTTTTTCACTTTTACTAATCAAAGGACAGAGATTGAGACTGACTAGGGTGAGAAAACCATGGGAGAGAAGGCTGCTCCAACTTCTGATTAGCCAAGAAGTTTGGCAGACAGGTAAGTGCAGGGAATCTCTGCAGACAGACAGCAGTAAGTGAGACACAAGGAATATGAATGGCTATTTTGAAACTATTTCTTGTAGTATAGAAGCTAAATAAAGTAGTTGAACTGTATACATAAGCTCAATAAATACACGAGTCAAAGTGACATTTTAATACTCTAAAACTATCTTCATGTCTTATTCTCTACCTGTATTATTAGCTAAATTCTCCGCAAAAGTGCTTCATTTGTAAGGATATGCAGTGTCCTGTTATGGAAGATATTATTATTATTATTATTAATTGGCTGTGCCCTGCGGCTTGTGGGATCTTAGTTCCCTGACCAGGAATTGAACCGAGGCTCCTAGCAGTGAAAGTACCAAGTCCTAACCACTGGACCACCAGGGAATCCCCTATCATGGATGATATTAAAGAGAAAATGTTTCACCATGGAAGCAGTGATTCTGATATTTGACATGACTCCTTTTCCTAGCACTCAAGTCATTCCTAAAGGTAACAGATTCTAATAAAAAAAAAGGACAGAGGAGGCAGTCAAAAGAACTCCAGCTTCTGGACAGGATCATACAACCCCTCAGAATGATGCTGTGGTAGGGGGTCTGTGACCCTCTGCTGCTTAGGAGATGGGTCCCTACCTGAAAAGGAAAGAGCAGGATGTGACTGGCAAAGCCAGGGCAGGACTGACATCCTGAAATTCCATTATTGCTCCTCTAAACCCAGCATCCCTTAGGACCACACTGTTTGGTCTTTGGCTTTTTGCACATAGAAAATTAGAGGAGTGTCTACCCAAGCTTCTTTCTTCTTGTTTCTCTTTCTTCTGTACACACTGCCTTTACAATATTCCCAAACTCACCTCTCCTTACTCCACTCTGCTCTCAAATGGTAACTCACTGCCCACTACCAGATGAACAAGGTCAGGCCTTCCCACTGAAATCCTTCATTTCTATCCATGCAGATTGAATATTAAGCCAAACACTATACTCTATACCAGACAGAAGGGAACAAGCGGGAGCGATAAGCTTGTGCTGTGGCAAATTTGAACACACTGGGAAAGCCCAAAACATAAAGCAATGCTGGTATCTTTGTAAAGAAGAAAAAAAAGGACACAGAACTAAGAAATCACCTTACAGTTAAAGAGCATTAGTTGACTCTATTACTATTTTTTTTTTTTATCATTAGTGATATTTCAGCAATAGTTTTGGTGCTTAGGTGTCAAAGACCACTGAACAAGGACATGCAATGAAGATAATACCCAAAAGCATACTGTGAGATGTGGTATGAAATCTCTCTCCAAAGTATCACTTGTGAGTGATCATGCAGAACTGTGGTTTTGGCAACTTGGTTCCACTCTTTCTCCAGAGTCCTAAGCTTTTGCAGACTAAACAGGCTGCAAGAAACTCTGAACTTTTATTGTCAGCCCTAATCCAAGTATGATGCCTCCCATGTTTAACGTTCATAAAGATTGGGAACTTTTACATTTTCCTTATTTGGCAGTTGAATATTTTGATGGTTTTTCTTCAGCCACCCATATTCCCATCCTATCAACTAAGCATCTCTTGTAGTTGACTTTTAAAAGTTATGCATTTTGATAGCTCAGTTGGTAAAGAATCTGCCTGCAATGCAGAAGACCCCGGTACGATTACTGGGTTGGGAAGATCTGCTGGAGAAGGGATAGGCTACCCACTCCAGTATTCTTGGGTTTCCCTTGTGGCTCAGCTGGTAAAGAATCTGCCTGCAATGCAGGAGACCTGGGTTTAATCCCTGGGTTGGGATGATCCCCTGGAGAAAGGAAAGGCTACCTACTCCAGTATTCTGGCCTGGAGAATTCCATGGACTGTATAGTCCATGGGGTTGCAAAGAGTTGGACATGACTTTGCAACTTTCACTTTCTCAATTTTAGTCTAAAGGGTAAAACAAACAAACAAACAATGAACTGCATACCTAAGTGTGAACCAAGACACCAAACCTGTCTTCCTGAGACTCCTCAAAGCCCACCAACTTCTGTCTGGTCTTTAATGAAACTAAATTGCAGCAGATACTCCCTGTCACTTGTGAGACAAATGAGATGATACGGGAGACAAAACCAAAAAGTAGCACTGCCCTGCATCTTCAATTAGCCATGAAGGGAAAATGAGAGAAACAGTCATGTATAATTTAGAGGCTTGCTTTCTGGTTCTTCCTGCCGTGGGAAGTTTTTCACTGAGGAAGGAAGCGTGATCTAGTGCAGTGAACAGACCTGGGGTCAGTCATCTTGGGTTGTGTTTCTAGTCAGCTCTCTGACTTACTTTATGACCTTGTAGGCTGCTTAATTTCTATCAAAGAGAGGAAAACAACTTGTATTTATAGATTACATGTTTGGTTATCCTGGGCAGGGGGAATGCCAACAGTCCTTTGATATATGTTACTATTATGCTTAGCACAAAAGTCCTCAGTGATGAACAAAGACGTTGGTGTTTGAAAACAAAATGAGTTTCAAAGCCTGGGAGGAAAAGATGACAAAGAGTACTTTAATGAGGTTACAGGGTATCTCCTTTTCTACCTAGAGAGTTGCGTTTTGTTTTGTGTTTTAATTAGTCAGCAAACTGTAAACCATCCTCATGATGAGAACTGTTTAAGTAAGTGTCAAATAAGACTGTAACCTTATTTGACCAGGAAAGTATGTGGGCGTAAAGGATTTATTTTCCAGAAGAAGTGGGTCTTTATCTACTAAGAACCTTAAGGTGCAGTGCTGACAAAACTTAAGAAGTTGGAAAGCTGACTTTGGCAAGCAAATTTCAAATAGCAGTTGTTGGGTCTCTGAACAGATATCTACTGAAAAAGAAATCATCAGACTCCACAGAAGAATCCAGAAAGAAGGCAGATAGAATCCCACTCCTGCTATGAAGAGTGTGGAGAAGCAAGGGCTAGAGGAGGCCAGAGGAGGATGGAGGGGAGAGGAGCCTGGGCAAGGAATCCCCTTCATAAGGCAGAGAAACTCGGGAGGGACTGAAGGAGGAAAAAACTGCAGTAAGTTGAGACCACTGTTAGGCTTTGACTTAGGCAAGATGCGCTTTTCTGAAGGTTCTCCTTCTGAACCATAGTTTTACATCCCTCCTTTAAATCTTTATTCAGCAAAGTAAGTTAAAAAATCTAATCAGGGTCACACCTTGTGAAGCCGTTATTTGTACTTGTCCACTCTTGACCTGAGGAAAGGTGGTACCCACAGTGCCAGGAAGAGCTCAGAAAGGGTGGCCAAGAGTTCTTCATCTGGAGTCCATCCCCTGAAGAAAACAAACCCTTAGTGAAGTCTGAGCTTTGCAGTTGGCTGACTGGGTTTCCTCTACCATTGGGCTCAAGATAGCTTACTTCTTGGCCAGCAGAACCATGGAAGAACCTGTAACAACTGCTTTTAGAGGATTCCTGCTGCCTCTTCCCAGCCTTTACGGATTGGCCTGGTGTCAACCAACAGTCTTCTCAGAAACTCCAGGTCTGTGGGAGGCAGAAGCTTGGCTGCACCTGGAAAACCCTTGAGATATGAGAGAAAGGCAAGCACTAGGGTTTGCCGATCTGTGGCTCAGAGCATGCCTTGTTCCTTTATAGGGAGTTCCTGAGTACAACAGTGGCTGCCTCCCTGTCCCAGCCAACTTCTCTCTACCTTAGAGCTGGTTCTGAGGGGTTAGCTGATCCCTCTGTGGAAGGACATTTGGAGACAGCTCATGAGCAAGCAGCCTTTCAATCAAAGGCTTAGTCAATACTCAGGTTTCAAACCCAAGAGCTGAGAACAGTGTACAGATTACAAATCTCTAGAAAACGGCCTTCCCTCACCAACACCTCCACCGCCCCCCCCCCCCCCCAATACCCCAGCAAAGCAGAGAAATCAAACAGCCTCAAGAGGCATGAGAGAGAAAGGAAGAGCCTTAGGATTCAGAGACAAATTTCATCTCCTAGTTTGGTTTCTGGAAAGAAGTAAGCAAATGCCATAGTAACTGTCCACAACTTGGCTATAAGGATTCCATGGAGAGGCCACTGCGGAAAAAGAACAGTCTTGACTATGACCAGCTTGGATGTGAGGGTTCACTAGCTTTCCACTGGAGATGACTGTCAAGATGTATATCTTGAAAGTCACGCATGCTACCCAGCTGCGAGGGATCCATGCCAGCAGTTTCAAGGCTGTACCTGGTTTGGTCAGAGGTTCCTAACAGTTTCCCTGCATGTGCTGAGGGCAGGCTGCTTACTGCAGAGGGGCCTAGGGGAGTCCAGGTTCCGTCTCACCACCTTGAAAAATATACTCAATGAGGAGGAGAGTGACCACCTTGAAGAAAGCAACCTGAGGGGGCTGAGACTCAGAGCTGAATTTGAGAGAGGAAGTCAGGAGAATACAGCCTGAAACACTCAGGCCCTCATTTGTTTCTGACCCTAGTGATTGGGATTATTCTTCCTGTTGTTGTTATTGTTGTTGAGTCGCTAAGTCGTGTCCGACTCTTTCACCACCCCAATGACTGCAGCCTGTCAGACTCCTCTGTCCGTGGGATTCTCCAGGCAAAAATACTGGAGTGGGTTGCCATTTCCTTCTCCAGGGGATCTTCCCACCCAGGGACTGAACTCACATCTTTTGCTCATTATTTACCACCGAGCCACCAGGGAAGCCCTTACTTTCTTGGGAGATGGCCAAAACATTTTACCTCCCCAGAAGTGATCACACAAGCATGAGTCTACATGTCTAAGCAATATCCAGGTTGAACACCTTCCGCCCAAGGCCTGAGACAACCATGGCCTTCAGCACCATCACCAAAATTTTCTCCTTCTGGCCCCTCTTCATCTCAAACATCTGCTCTTAACTTTTGAAGAATGTCTTCAGGATCTTCTTAAGGTCAAGTCATGGAAAAGGGGGGAGGGCAAACTGAAACAGCACCATCTTCACCTGGTTGCCTTCTCAAACAGGTGGCTGATGGTCAAAAAACTAGGGCTAATTTTCAAAGACAGCACTGTGCAAACACATAACAGAAAGCACGTCTCCAGGAGGACCCCAGGACCAAAAATCTTCAGTCTACAGAACTCAGATAATAGAAATATTGCCACCAGTGTGCTGGACAAAGTGAGAAGTCCATCCATAAGGAGAACCTGGCTTCCAGTAACACCAGTAGCTTGTATGGACTGATTTGAGACTAGGCAATCAGTTTCCAAGTTTGATTTTTCCCTTAACTCCTTAAATTTCACCTGAGACCCTGGATAGAAGAGACCAATTTGAATCCTGTCTGGTCTCCTTTCCAGTGGACCTCAGAGTAAAGCTCTTTGTTTTCTCAAAAGCCAGCACTGCAGTCCTGACTTCTATGTGTGTCTTGCTGGGTAGCAACTCGAAGCCTCTACAAAACTGCTGAACTGGCCTATTTCTCCAGGAGCAGACCTTTAGAATGGAGAGAGAACAAATTCCCTTAGCATACTAGCAAGTGGGGTCCAGCTTTGGAGGAGATGGTATTTAATGTCTCAGCTCAAAGAAATAATGGCATGTAACAAACCAGTTGCCAGTTTAGTAGACCAGTGAAAAATCTCCTTTCCCAAAGATTAGCATCTCAAGAAGCCAAGAAGGAAATACCTTTGGGTGTACAGAAAGTGAATTAATGCTAATATTTATTGGCCACTTAGTATTAGGCACTGTAATAAGTGCTTTACCTATTTTATTTCATGTAATTCTAAAGTTAATGTTACAAGATGGCTGTTGTATTTACCCATGTATTACTTACCCATGTATTTACCCATGGCATAACTGAAACATATCTGAATAATCAAAAAGGTAAGTAATATATATATTTATTTTATATCCACACAGATGCAGTTTTAAAAAAATATTTATCTATTTTAATTGGAGGATAAATACTTTATAATTCTGTGATGGCCTCTCCATCATCAGCATGAATCGGCCACAGGCATACATGTGACCCCTCCCACCCTCCTCCCCATCCCATTCCTCCAGGTTGTCACAGAGCAACAGCTTTGGGTTCCCTTCATCATACATCAAACTCCCACTGACTATCTATGTTAAAGTATATATTTCAATGCACTCAATGCAATCCTTATCAAACTACCAACAGTATTTTTTACAGAAACAGAACAGATAATTTCACAATTTGTGTGGAAATACAGAAGATCCCAAATAGCCAAAGCAATCTTGAGAGAGAAGAATGGAACTGGAGGAATTAACCTTCCTGACTTTAGACTATATTACAAAACTACAGTGAGAAGACAGTATGGTACTGGCACAAAAACAAAATATAGACCAGTGGAACAAGATAGAAAACCTGGGGATAAATCCAGGCACCTAAGTGTAGGATGTTTAAAGAACAATTAGGATTGAAAGACAGAAAGTAGATGGACTTTGTTTTGGTTCTGGTCTTTGCCAATAAATAAGGTGACCAACTGTTCCAGTTTGCTAAGGTCTGTCTTGGTTTTAGCATACAGTGTGGGATATTCCTCAGAATGATCAACCATTCCCTATCCCCCAAAACTAAGTTGTTCTTAGCTACTTGTCTAGTATATTCAAAAATCTAAGCCCCTGAAAGTCTAGGATAGAGGTTAAGCATCTTTGATTGTACCAGGTTTCCTGTGTCATGCTAATCGTGGAAAAAACTGACTTAATTTCCATATGGTAGAAGTGCCAAACCACACCTAAGATAACTATAGTGTGGAAGCAAGTGCATTGCTTGCCCAGGGTCCCTTTTGGGGTCCTTTAAGATAGTCCCCACCCCCACCCACCACAATAGTCACTGAATTCAGAAAAGATCCAATTTAATTTCTGGAGAACACAAAGTCTTTCTCATGCCAGATCATCAGAAATAGAAAATAAAGGAAATTTGCAACATTTCTTTGCTGCAGGCTCAAGATTGCTGACAATATCCAGTCTGTGTTCAGAGAACAGAAAATAAGTGATGTAAAGAAATCTTAGTAAGCATCACCTTTTTGAACTCCTTTACCTCATGACAGAAGCCAGGGAATGAATGTGAGAATGTATGTATGTGTGTTTATGTTGATAATGTCCTGGTTGCTTATGTCTTAAATTAAGAAAAATCAATACATTTTGGTTTCCTGAATTTCACCTGGTTTCCTATTTAAAAATTGTCTGTCTTAAGCCTAGACAGGGCTTCTCTGGGGAGCACAGCTGTAAGGAATCTGCCTGCAATGTAAGAGACCTGGGTTCAGTTCCTGGGTTGGGAAGATTCCCTGGACAAAAAAATGGCAACCCACTCCAGTACTCTCGCCTGGGAAATTCTATGGACAGATGATTCTGGTGGACTAGAGTCCACAAAGAGTCGGACACGACTGAAGTGACTTAGCACAAGTCTGGACAAAGACAGTGTATAGACCAAGACAGGGATTCTAGCCTGCAAAAAAAAAAAAAAAAAAGGCAAGTGCATAATACAAGAGAAAAATGTTAATTAAAAATATGGAAGGGGTAAGTAAGGTTGAAGAAATTGGTGGGCAAGCAGATATCAAGGGAAGGTGACTGAGAGGAAGAAATAGCTGGTAGGCAAGGAACCAAGAAGCAGCAGGGAGGTGGAGGGGTCCTACCTGACTCTGAACATCTCTCCTTCCAGAAACCTTTGTGACATTCTGGGGTCCCTAATCTGCCATGTGCAGCAGTCACTACAACCTGTGTTTCTCTACAACCTGGATCATTTTACCAGCTATTGAACAAGACTAAATAAATGGTGTTAACTTCAGAAAGCACAGTACATTCTGTTTATAGACGTGTACATTCCTTCCTACTATTAAACTGTGATAACCTTTGGCAAGAAATATATACTCCTTTGCTCTGTCTTCTCTGAGAAGAAATTTTCTTTCTGTTCTCACGTGATCCGTGAAGAAACAAAGACTACCATATTTAGTGGAAGACAAAAGGGCATGCTGTTAGAAAAATATTGACTTAGAAAATCTTATCCCTGAGAAAAAGATTGTAACGAGATGAGCCAATGAAAAATTCCCAGTGAGATTTATAGAACTTAGAAACTTTTTTTTTTGCCAATGTTCACATGTCACTTTAAGTTGACCCAGAGCATTAAATCCAGGCTAATTTTAGCTAGTTACTATATTTTGGGAATTAAGGGTTTAAATACCACTATTGTAGTGAAAAAAGTAACGCATGAAGCTGCCTGGTTGGAATCTGGTAAAACAGCATGCTGTTTTGAAAGAAACTTCCCATAACCACTCCTTTTATTGAAATACTCTTTCAGCATGTCCCTTCTTCTGTTTTGCCTCATTACCATTTTTGCAACACATGTCTTGTTCCCTAGTTAAAGTGCACTGAGGAGAGAGGAGAGAGGAGGTATTTGATTCGTTCATTCATTCATTCATTCCATCATCAAACATTTACTTCGTAGCTGGTACGTGTCAGGCTTAATTCTAGCGCTTGGAATACAATGGTGAATAAAAACACAGTCACTGAATCATGTGCTCAGGCTTGCGGATGGAGGATTGGTAAGTGAACAAGAAATCATGATGCTACCTCTACATGCTAAGGAATGGATAAACTTAACGGCTCTAAGGACCTAATCTTAAATGATTAAGGAAGAATTCACAGGGAAAATTACATTTAAGCAGATTCACCTGTTTTGCAGGTTAGCAATAGTAATCCATGCCCTAGGGGTGGGAAGACCAGTGCTGGCCATGGACACGGCACATGTGGAATAACAGTCTTACAGTCAAGGCACTGATGGATCCTGAGGTCATGGTCTCCACGAAGCACTCAGCTCTGTGCTGTGAATATGGCATTCACTCAACACCAGGAGATGAATTAAAGTAAGAAAAGTTGGACTTCCCTGGTGGCTCAGTGGTAAAGAATCCCCTTGCCAAAGCAAGAGACATGGGTTCGATCTCTGGTCCGGGGAGATCCCACATGCCACAAAGCAACCAAACCTGTGGGCCACTACTATTGAGCTTGTGCTCTAGAGCCCAGGAGCTCCAACTACTGAGCCCCTGTTCCCTAGAGCCTGTGCTCTGCAATAAGAGAAACCACCGAAATGAGAAGCCAGCACACCGCAACTAGAGAGTAGCTCCCACTCGCCGCAACTAGAGGAAAGCCTGAGCAGTGACAAGGACCCAGCACAGCCAAAATAAATAAAATTATTAAAAAATAAATAGAATCGCAAAAGTCCACCTAGATCAAAGTGCATATGAAGAAACGTTAAAACTATCCTTCCGATACCTGTTTTTTAAATTAATTTTTGAGTCCAGTTGCTTTATAGTGCAGTTAGTTTCTACTGTACATCAAAGTGTATCAGCCACACATATACATATATCCCCTCTTGCTTGGATTTCCTTCCCTTTCAGCTCACCACAGTGCATTAAGTGAAGTTCCCTGTGCTATATTTTTAAGGGCTCTAATCATCCTTCGTTTTCCTATGCTCTTTATTCTTTTCTAGTTCTTGTTACCCAAGAGCTTAAGAAGCTAAATCAGTGAGGAAAGGAGTTTACTAAATTTTCCCTTGAAGATGAGTTACATTTGTTTAGCAACAGAAATCGAAGGACATCAGATGATTCCTCATCTGTGTTCTGTACATGCATGAGTTGAAAGTTGGAATAAACATTTTTTAAGCTCAGCAAATTTTCCCCTCTGAGGCGGCCAGATGTTCCAGCTAAACACTAAGCTGGTGGTTAGTAATCAGGCCCTTCTTTGATGGCAATCAGTTTTTAGTGATCGGGGAAAGAGTGTTTCCAATAACTCTTCCTTCTTTTATGAAATAGAGTATACACTTAATTTGTATCAGTGATACATTGGAGCAAGCATTTGCCATTTGCTTGTAAAAATAAAGCCTCCACAGCCATTCCACAAATGAGTCCAATGGAGTTATTTTAGCTCCAGACTCCAACTAATTTTGATTGAAGAAGACATTTTTCTGACTGATAAGGATTCCAAAAATATTTTTATTCTGAGGCAATATACACTAAGTACACACTTAAAAAAAAAAAGTGACTCAGAACACTGAAAAAAACACACTCCCAAGTTAGTTTCCCCCCCAACTGTTTTAATATTCCTTGGTATAGAACTGCAGCTCATGTTGCTTTAGTTCTTTCAACAAAATACAATTTTCTGGTGGAGCACTTGTTGCTTTTTCATGGTGTATTAAGTGGAAACTCTGAGTCCAAAATACAGCTGCTCCTGCTCTGATAAGCAGCCAAAATTATCTCCAGAAAGCGTACCTTCATTATGGCACATCACTTTTCAGACAGCCGCTTCCCAGTCATATAATGCTTGGCATACTGATTATTTACAAAGTAACAATTATGTCACTGAGGATAAATGTTCAAGAAATGATATCAGCACTAGTTCCAGGGAGCTTAGCCTAAGTCATTGCAGAATAAACCCAGTGTTGTCACCAGTGAGGAAAAAAATAGTACACCCTTTATTGTTCAGTCTCCAAGTCCTGCCTGACTCTTTGCGACCCCATGGACTGCAGCACGCCAGGCTTCTCTGTCCTTCACTATCTCCTGGAATTTGCTCAAACTCAGGCCCATTGAGTCAGGGATGCCATCCAACCATCTCACCCTCTCTTGCCCCGTTTTCCTCCTGCCCTCAATCTTTCCCAGCATCAGGGTCTTTTCCAAGCACACTGGCTATTGTTTTTGATGCATCAGGGGTGTCCTGATGAGAGATCCAAACTGAGCTGATGCTTTTTGCCACCAGTAACAATTAGATTTATTTGGTCTTCAGCTAAGCTTAAAGAGATAAATGCACGTAGCTTGGCTTTATGAGAATGAAGTTGGTCATAGGAAACACTGTTGTATAAGACTGTGTTAAAAAATGTCCCCAAAGTGTTTATTTTGTAATAAGACTTATGGCAAATATCTCAACAGTTTTCATTGTGATTTGATGGTGAAAATGCCTACATATCTTTGAATCATCTTTCCTCCTCCTTCTCCAAATTCAAGTTCACTGAAAATAAATTTTCTTGGACATAATGTAATACTCTATAAAATAATCTTCTGGTTTAATTAAATTATTTAACTTCACTTTTTAACAAAGGAAAAGTTTCAGATGGCTTCCCAAGGTATATATGCAAAATCCATTATGAAGTACACCACAATCCAGCCAGATTTCTAAGTACTTAGTATATTTAAACAAATCTCCTTCAATTTTGTTAATTTCACTGAAAAAAAAAGTTTGATTCTAATGATCCACTACTTTTGCTGAATGATGGTCTGTAAGTAGTCGTTAACAAATTTAAGAGTTGAATAGGAACAGAAATCTTGCACTAAAACCAAAGTAATTTAGAACATAGGTTTTTCCCTCTGAACCCCAAACCTTTGCATGGGGTTGAGTGAGCCATCAAAGGTTCATGGCAGGTGTTTCTGTGGCAGCTAAGACTCATTTCTCACTTAACTGATGTGGCACTCACAAGCAGGAGCCAGGGTTACCTTTGGTCTAAGTGGCTGACTTTTACAAATGCTGACTTTTTTCTATCGTATCAAGAAGTTAGCTTCCAAGAAAACTGATATGACTCGAGAATAGTACCATGTTATTCTTGGAGGCACAGGTCTGTTCCATGAATTGAAAGTGTTTCCAACAGGGATAACAGCAATGATTTCACATTTAGGAAGTCGATACTGAAATCAGGTAAGATAGCTTTGGGAGTCTTTAATTGTGCTGTATCTCTGTCTCTCTGGGGTACCACATAAGTCACCATTGTGAATTTTTAAAAAATGGTACCATAATTGCCCCCTAAAGATTAGCCTACACTAAGAGCGATGCATGTAACCTGAGCACATACTAATATAGTAACAAGACTTTGTCTTCTCAATATGATTCTATCTTCTTCAAGAAAAACGAGTGGAAATGTAGGTTACACTCATCTTGCGTCTAAAAAAATTACAATCTAAATAACATATATTAATGTAAGGGGGATAAAATTTATATCCCTGTACATCTTATTAAAAAAAAATTTAAATATGTTCAACAGTTTCTCCAGGGGATCTTCCCGATCCAGAGATAGAACCCGGGTCTGCTGCAATGCATGTAGATTCATTATTATCTGAGCTGACAGGGAAGCCCCAATTCATCTTTATCAAATGTGATACATGGTAACATGTATTTGTAGGCATAGAGATTCCTGATACTTAAAACCAAACAAGTTGTCCCTCCAGAGAACATAAGAACTTTGTGATGAAAAGACTACGTTTCTTTATTTTTATATTGCTTCATTAAACAGATAATGGTCAATGGCCTATACAAGCATGCATCTATTCCAACTACATACACATCTAGATACATCTAAATGGACTTAAGAAAACATGCTGATTACATGTTTTTAGCTTCTACTAACTTTCTCTGAATGACTTAATACTAGAGTTCCAGGATTATAATTATTTTTCCTTTTACTCTTGACTGTTGCCTTGACCCATTCCATAATTAACCCCATATGATGGCTATTAACATAAATTTGTCATTAACCTGGTTATAGCTGGCTTCCAGAGTGCATGTGTGTGTGTCTTTTTATATTTATTCTCTTAACAAATAAATTTAATGTGTAAAAAACAATTGCTCAAAAAATCACTGCAACCCACACCCCAGAGGGTCTCAATTTTGTTGGCTCATCAGTGGCACTAATTAATTTATCCTTAGTAGCTATGAACCAAACACTACACTGTAGTTTAAAAAAAATGTTCAGAGCTAGCAAGGTCCATTTTAAAAACTAACTCACATAAAAAAATTATATATAAAAAAGGCATGTTAAAAACTAAGCAAGATAAAATACAGCAAAATATTATAATCACAAAGCATCTCAAAATAGCAGTTTATTGTTTCATAGAAAAAAGGCAGCACTTTGTGTTATCAAAGGATTCTGATTTTTTTTAGAAAAAGGAGAATATTTGTAGCCAAATGGTCTGTTATTCATTAAAGCTCGGAAGTTTGAGACTAAAAATCAAATGGGAAGCTGATATGTTTGAAAGAAACCAAATAGACTCACTGGACTTCAGGTGATTAGGTGACTGGCCAGGGAAGAAAGCATTGAGATAAACCCAAAGGGATCCTTAGATATCACCTATGATGCAGTGAATGGACCACATTAATGTACCATTAAACAATAGTACAGCCAATGGTTCAAGCCATTGTGTGAGGAATCTGCTTAGGTTGTGTGTAATACAAGGTCATGGAATGAGCTTAAAGAGACAGTCTTGTAGGTTTCCAAAATGGCCTAGAAATGAAAGATAAACGAGATGAAGTCTTAGACAACAATTCCAACATCTCAAATCTTCTTAGCAAGAAGGCGAACACAGTAACATGGTTCTAGAAGAAGATTGTTCATTTACAAAGTTCATGTATTCTGTTTGACAGATTTTAATTTTAAAAATCACAAGATGTCTCATATGAGATGGTAAATGATGGGACTTTGGAGAAGACAGGATCCAGAATATCTTTGCAGGCTATATTTTAGAAAACGTTGTTTATTGAAAACTCCTCGAATGACATCTTGTTAGGATGGGAAACTTTTCTAAGAACAATCGGGTGTAAGGTAACACTGGGGGCCACCCAAGATTCTGCAGTAGTCTGGAATCATTCCTAGACTTCATCCTGGAAGGGAAGTGAAGTGAAAGTCGCTCAGTCGTGTCTGACTCTTTGCAACCCCATGGACTATACAGTCCATGGAATTCTCCAGGCCAGACTACTGGAGTGGGTAGCCTTTCCCTTTTCCAGGGGATCTTCCCAACCCAGGGATCAAACCCAGGTCTCCTGCGTTGCAGGCAGATTCTTTACCAGCTGAGCCACAAGGGAAGCATAATTCCATAAAGAAAAACAAAAAACAAAAAAACAAAAACACTAAAGTTTGGCCTTCTATTTTAGGCTGTGTCATGTGACACATGATTGATGACCTTGTGCTCCTTTTGGCTTTGGGCCTAAATGAAGGATCAAGAAGCCAGCTGATTATAATAACAAAGCCCCCTGCCTCCCAATAAGTGAACTTACTTCACTAAGAAGCAACCTATTTCTAATGACCTTTGAAGTGTCTGGATCACGGTATGTATACCCAGTGGTAAATTACAGAAGTAATCAATATCATAGTAAAACTGTCTAGTCCTAGTATATCAGAGTGACTCTAAATTAATAGTTGCTCTTTATTGATTATCCTATCATGAAAATGGAGAATTTGGGAAATAACTGACTGCCTTAGTTCCAGTCAAGTTATTGAGAAATGAAAAGTATAAAGCACTCTAGCTAACTGGGCCTCAAATATAAATCTTTTCCAAGGTGCAGTCTATTACTCAGAGCTTGTCAGTCTTACCTCAGCTGAAGGATTTATGCAATGTCTGCTGGCATGGGGCAATCTACCATAATTACCTCCGATCAGAATTGCTCTCAAATATCACAAATGGTGGGTGATGGTTATGAATCACAATTAGCATGGTCGCGCATCATGCAACAAGTCAATTGATTTGCATTTGATTTGTACACCAGCACATCAGGAGCTGACTTAGAACAATAATACGGACTGACCCATAAATGCTGGTTGGGTCACTTTTGCATTTTTATAATATTTTTTTTCAAAAAATCTTGTTTTCTTTGCTTAAAAGTGACAGGTAAGTCAAGTCTAACCTTTTACTTTTAAATTCCCTGCCATCCCATAAATTACACTCTGAGCTTGGTAGCCTTTCCTTTTTACCTGCATGTTTCTCCAGGGCCTTCTGGATCCGTACTTACAGCTCCATTCTGGGTGGATTCCGTGTCCCTAGAGACTTGCTGTCACACTGACCACGGGTCAAGAGGCATTTATCGACCCACATCATCAGTCGTAACTCTGCCCAAAAGATCCCTGAGAGAGTAGTTATGTTTTCAAAGCAGATACCAAGATATACCATCAACAATCAACACATTTTTCTGACAAAGAAGTCTGTGGGACTGCAGAAGTACGTTAGATCATTTCTAATTTCTAAAGCTTATCTCAAGTCATTGTTTGACCATTATGGCAGTAAACCTGTGTCTCTAATACATGTAGCTGGAGAGGGATAGGAAAACTGAAGTGTCTTAAGCATGACCTCAATGTCAGAAAAATAACTTTCCTGCACATTGAAGATGTTCCACTTCGTGCTGGTTTATAATCTGTCTACATTAAGGAATTAACTTTTAAACTCTTCACTTATATACTACATAGCAGAGTGCACGTCCCCACAGTCAATATTGGTTGATATATTTACACTAAAGGAAAATTAAACTTTCTTTTATTTTAAATCAGAGAGTCTAAAAACCAGGGTCTAATATAATATTACTTACTGACCATTATAATACTACTGCATGCCTAGGCAACTACCTTCAAATGTTAGCTTTCTTCAGAAATACATGGAAAAAAAGAAGGCAGGAAGACAAAAAAAGAGGTTAATGAAAGTGGAATAGAAATTCCAGAAGTTTAAAGCAACTTTTTTTTAACTTTACAAGAATAATAATGCTCATATAGAGAAGACTGATCCCATACAGTAAAACATAATCACTGTTGACATGAAAGAAATCTTACTTTGTCTTTGAAATGATCATATCCTATGTGAAGAAGCACTTAAGAACAATAGCAACAATTTACATATTTTAGTGCTTTTCATTTCAATGATTTTTCATGGTGCTTTGCAAACTTTAAAGGATGCTGAGCAATTTCAACTCAAAAGCATATGTAACTTGAGGAACAAAAAAGCAGGTTTTAAATCCAGTGAGGAAATAAACAGGCAATCATTTGCTGGAATTTTGAGGTGAATGCCAAGAAAGCCTATTAAAGTTTGGCATATCAATTTACTTCAGCATGCATAAATACAATATACAGCATGCATATACAGTATACTGCATGCATATATACAGTATTTTTTACTAAGGGATAAGATTTGGGGGTGGTAACCTGGGCCCTGCTGAGAATATGATTTACATGACCTTTCCCCTAGCTTTATGGGGGTATAATTGACAAATAAAATTGTAGGATATTTAAAGTGTACAATGTGATGAGTTTATATACATATACATTATGAAAAGATTCCCCCTACTGAGATAATTAACACATCCATGACTTCACATATTCACTTTTTTTTTTTTTTGAGAACAATTAAGTTTCTATTATCTTAACAAATTTCATTTATACTGAATGATATTATTAACTGTAGCCAACATGTTATACATTGTACATTGAATCTTATATAAAGCATGATCTTTTTAGGTATTTAGGTCTAGGAGAGAGGCCAGGTCTTTCTCGGCCCACAATCTACTCTGTATTGTACACAACTCATGTTCAAGATGACATTTTGGAGCTCTGAAGCTCTGAGGTGCCTGAGATCAAGCCGGTCTCCCAGAAGGCAAGTTCACATATGGTTTACTTTCTAGTTTTGCTAAGTCAAGTCTTCTCTTACTTAAGAAGCAAGGGGGTGTTCCGCTGGCCTCTTGTCTTCAGATATGCTTGGAGTATAACTAACACTTACTAGTAGCAAGATGCCTTTTGGAAATTCTACCTTGCCAAGGGGAAACATAACATGGCGGTCAAGGGCAAAGACTTAACACTCAGTGACTTGGTCCCATTTATGACCCTCTGCTCCTTGCCATTAACTGACTAGCTCTTAGACTCAGAATTCTCATGAATCAAATGGGAATGATACCATCTATTTTTAGGGCTCTATAAAATCAATTTAATTAATATCTCTATGATACATATCCTGTGATCTGGCACATAAAAGAGCTCAACAGCTGCCAGTTGTTATTAAATGTTATCCCAGATCTGTTCTCTTTTATCTCTCTGTCAGCTTGGAAGCGGGATCATTACTTCAAGAGGGTATTTATCACCAGCAACACTTCTGATATTTCATCTTTACACTTGATAGTATATTCCTAGAGGATAGAATTAATATTTTATTTGTGGGGAAATGATCCTGGAATCAGAAAGTACCGAGTTCTAGACTTGCCTCCCCAATAGCACCTGACCTGCCTGTCACAAATGGAATGTATAGTTGGCTTTTAGTGAGTTAGCTTGACCTTTTCAAATTCATAACTGAAAATTAAGATTTTACATTTTTAATGCCTTTAGTTCAATAGAAGGAAATTCTAGAAATGAGATTTTTAGTGAAATATCAGGACCACTTCAAACCAGGATTTTCTTTTTAGATCCACCACTGAGTCTAAAAGTCAAAACCATTCTTACTAAATCATGAAATCTGACACAAAATAGCAAGGGTCATAAGAAAAGCAATTAGTTATATTAGTTTCGTAGCACAGATATAAAATGTTTCTTATAGGCCCATACCGTATTCTAAACTGCTTATCAGCATAATCATTTATACTGATGCAAACTTGAGGCGTCCTTGCCGTGGTGGCTGAAAGTAATAGTCATCAGTGAGGTTTTCCATGAAAAGTTAAATAATAATGTCCTTCAACACTGACACTGCAACTATCAATGGAAATGCTGGTCTCTTCCCTAGTCACTTTGCTTTAAAACACAGCTGTTATGTGCCACATGTGACCCAAGTAGAGACACACACAGAGACAACAGTGAACAAAGCTTGGTTAGTCTAGAAAAGGAGAGAAGCTTAACAGAGGAAGACGTAGCCTGAAATGTCTTATAATAAACAGGTGTACAATGGACAACATTAGCACAAAGAAGGGTGTGATCATCTCTCTCTAAGATAAGTGAAACTTACAACTTATCTCCCAGAGGAGGAGATAGCTGATCCTGCAAATCAGTGGGAGGAGAGTATGTAACTTCAGGCAGGTGGCTCTTCTATAAAAGAGAAACAAGAAAGATAGAACCTTCGAAAACAGAAGAGAAACACTACTTGTTTCAAAATGGCTAGATCTTAGGGCTCTGAGGTAGAAAGAGAAAGAGGTAGGATGGGGTCTGGGATTGGAAAGAAACATAGCAGTCGGATCATAGACTCCCATTAAAAATTAAACATGCACACAACAACACAGGAAATTAGACAATGATGACACAATTAGGAAATGACAGGTTAAAAAGGAGTGAAATCAACATTAGCACTGCAGCAACAAATGATTCAGTGCTCAACTTCCATGGATACAAAGAGCAAGGCCAGGTATTCAGGGAAACCCTTTCATGCTCAGGGGGAAAGACATGAAGCACAACCCTTGGCCTCCTTAAGAAGAAAAGGCCTATACATCTGTAGATAAATACACCTAATGACATGGGAATTTTCCACTCACATGTAGAAAGTGAAAGTGAAAGTTACTCAGTTGTGTCCGACTCTTTGCGACCCCTTGGACTATACAGTCCATGGAATTCTCCAGGCCAGGATACTGGAGTGGGTAGCCTTTCCCTTCTCCAGGGGATCTTCCCAACCCAGGGATCAAACCCAGGTCTCCCACATTGCAGGTGGGTTCTTTACCAGCTGAGCCACAAGGGAAGCCCACTCACATGTAGAAGTTACATATATTAACATATTTTAATATCCCTACATTTTTATTTTATACATCGTATTCTATATCAGTATTCTCTATACAATATACATATTTCCCTGACTTTTAATAATAACTCATAAATAGAATTACTATATATTAAAATATGTTAATATTTTAATTTTAAAATGTATGATTTAGACATAATCATATACTTTATTTTCATACACAGAATGAATCATATATAAAATAAATCAGAATCAAGCCATATATGTATAAATTTATATAAGTGTGTGTGTGTGTTTATATTATAAACATAATAAAACAAAATATATATATTGGGTTGGCTAAAATGTTCATTCAGGTTTTTCCATAACATTGTACAGATGTACGTACATAACACACACATACACACACACATATACATATATATGTTTGTTTCTATATTTAAAGAGAAAGAGAGAAGAAATATGTACTTAAGAAGTTAAACTGGGGAAAGAAATAAACCAAGATATGTTAGTAAAGATTATGTTCCTCCATACCACTTCTTCTCAGGGGCGTTTTGTACCCTCTTCTCTTTCCTCACAACCCTTGCATCTCAGTTAGATGACCTGTGGCCTCTTTTTGTTCTTTTTGAGTCTGAAAATCAAAGTCAACTCAAAGTTAGATCATATGAAGCTCTGACCATTGAACCCAAAAATGCAACGTGAGCAGATCAGTAATTTCAGAAACAAATTCAATTAGTGTGATTGAACTATTGTATGCATGAACCCAGAATTCAGGATTAGGAAATTAATGCCCAGAAATGGGGGGAAACGGAGAAAATATTTGATGCAATTACTGCTTATAAGATTAGAGACTGGGTCTAGTTTAGACTCACAGAACTTTAGTCCTAGAGGGGGCTTTAGAAATTATCCAACCTAAGTCCCTAAAGATATTAATAGTTCAAATAGAAATCTCCATTGTCCATTTCCTGTTTTTTTTTTTTTTTTTTTTTGAAATTACACATTCTGTATTTCTAAAGCCAGCCTATCTGGACTAATGTGAAATGTTCCTAGGCAGCAGAAACAGCAGCATCTACCATGCTGGCATTTTAGCAGAAAATTCCATAGTCAAGCTTCATTCAAAAGTTCCAAAGATGCTCCCACTTCTGGACGCAGAACGAACTAGGAGCTGAGGAGCTGGCCTGGTGACTGAATGGATATAACACAGTGTTACTGTCACCTCGAGTGACCCTAGCAGTAAAGAACTCACCTGCCAATGCAGGAGATGTAAGAGACGCAGGTCCAATCCTTGGGTTGGAAAGGTAGCCTGGAGAAGGGAATGGTTACCCACTCCAGTATTCTTGCCTGAATAATCCCATGGACAGAGGAGCCTGGCAGAACACGGTCGATAGGTTTGCAAAGTGTCAGGCATGACTGAAGCGACTTAGCACGCACACACATGTGTATTTATAAAGGTACATGGACTTAACGTGGAGAATCAGAAACAATATAGAAGTTAAAGTGATGGCATCGAGAGCATGGTCCAGAAGGTTTAATTTCCGTATGGGGAATGATTTGGTAGGTTTCTCTTGTTTGGCTAATTAGAGGTATCAGTCATAATCTAAACAACTACCTGTAGAACAAAGGAGTCATAAAATGTTTGAAGGAGAATCTCGACATGCAACAAAGAGCCACAGAGCAATTAATGTATATTTTTACAAGCTCTATTAAACTAGTTGTGAACCTGGAAAGCCATCTTACATCCTGTTAGAAGTACTCTTGTTTATTTGCCTAGGGATAGTGTTAGTGCTCTCAGCTAGCAGTATTTAATCCCCTTCTCTCTATCAAGCCCCTAAAACAAAATTGTCAGCTTATCAGTGGCACCTTGAAAGCTCAAGTACAGTTGGAAAGATTGGGAAGTTTAAACAAAGGAAAACCAAAGTGATCCATTTCTCACCGCAGTATCTCTTAGGTCCTCAATGATGGGAAGAGCCAGTTCTACACATATATCACTGCAAGACAGGAGATGCCCAGGATAAAATAAAGTGGTGTTGTCATCTCACTGCCTTGGTATTTCGTGAGTCCTCATTAAAGGATTCAAGCAAAACAGGGAGCTGAGCATGGTGCTTGATGATGACCTAGAGGGGTGAAATGGGAGGGTTGGAGGGAGGCTCAAGAGAGAGGAGGTATATGTATACTTATGGCTGATTCATGATGTTGCACTGCAGAAAACAGGGCTTCTCTGGTGGCTCAGAAGATAAAGAATCCTCTTACAATTCAGAAGACATGTGTTCGATCCCTGGGTTAGGAAGATCCTTGGAGGAAGGCATGGCACCCACTCCAGTTCTTGCCTGGAGAATCCCCATGGACAGAGGAGTCTGGCAAGATACAGTCTGTGGGACTGCAGAGTCGGACATGACCGAGTGACTAAGCACAGCAGAAACCAACATGATCGTGTAAGGCAATTATGTTTCAAATAAAAACAAACAAACAAACAAAAACTCAACAACTAGAAAAGGCAATAGTATTAACTAAGGAAAAGTGAAGTTATACTAGAAAATAAATGTACTCTTACCTTCTCCCCCCAACCCCCCAAAATAAAAACCAGCAAAAACTCTAGCATCATCTAGCTCACATACACATTTTGAAACTAAAGGTAGTCAATGAATGAAGACCTGATGGTTTCAGGACAAGATGTGCAGAGCTGCCAACCTGTAATCACTGGGAGAAAGTGGTCTAGGTTTGGGGATGACCGGGTGGTGCCATGGTAATGAACCCACCCGCCAATGCAGGAGACACAAGAGACATGGGTTCCATCCTTGGGTCAGGAAGATCTCCTAGAGTAGGAAAATGGCAACCCACTCCAGTATCCTGCCTAGAAAATTCCACAGACAGAGGAGCCTGGCAGGCTATAGTCCATGAGGGTCTCAGAGAGTCGGACACGGCTGAGCACACAGCACAAGCCCACATTTGCCCAGACGCCTCCAAGCACATTTCTGCTTTGGAGAAAGGGTCACATTATGATTTTCAAGCAGCGGTGGAACTCATCTCTGAGGTATATGGAAATGGGCAGAGGTGGTATTTTACTTTTGGTAGTCAGGATAAGTACAAGTTGCTTCTGAAATTTAGGGGCCAAGGCACCAAACATCCTGAAATGTGCCATTCAGTCTGGCATGAAGAAGGATTGCTCTTGTTGCTCAGTCACTAAGATGTGTGTGGCTCTTTGCGACCCCGTGGACTGTGGCGTGCCTGTCACATGGACAGGCTTTCCTGTCCTCCACTATCTCCTGTAGTTTGCTCAAACTCATGTCCATTGAGTCAGGGATGCCATCCAACCACCTAATCCTCTTTTGTCCCCTTCCCTCCTGTCTTCAATCTTTCCCAGCATCCTTACCCCAAACATCAAGAGCACCTCCACAGAATGCTGTCTGCAGCCAGGGTGAAACATAGGTGAACCCCCCACGAACCTCTTCCATGAATACTGAGGCCAAGTTTAACCTCCTTGAAATTTACTAGCAATGCAAAAAAAAAAAGACAACAAAAAAAAACTATGGAGATAGAATGTCGGTAAACACATACCTGTCTTTCTTCCACTAGAAGTGTAAGCCTTTTTTCTCTACCACAGAGGAAATCAATTTCAGAGATAAAGTTATAGGTGGAACAAAAGAAATCACTAGAGAATTACTCCAGCACATCTCCCTGTGTTACATAGAAATGCTCTGATGATATGAAACAAGACTTAAAAACACAATCCTGTTCTCCAAAGCATATTGTTGAATGATGCATATTGCATGCCCACCCCAAACTCTATTTTCAAATACAAATGATTGTTTCTTTGCAAATGCTGATAGCTTAACTTATGAAAGAGCAACATATAAGACCCAAATTCAGAGCAAATAAGCTCTCCTCACAAAGCTGAGGATCTCCCATTCTCTTTGCCCCTTTTGGCAGGTATCGTTCCTCCACTTCAAATATCAAGGTTGTAAAACCCACTGTGGACATTGAGAAATAAGCAATGATAGAGACGAGAAGCAGTCATCTCTCCCAAGGGTGTATGTTTTAACAGAGTTCAATTCTTGAGTTAGAGTAAATTCTAATTCTTGAGTTAGAGTAAATTTCAGTGAAAAGTATTTCATATGATACCAGACCCTTTCCAGGGCTTGAGAATTCCTGCCACATAATCCATATTAACTTAGTCTGCAATACTAGAAATATAGCTTCTTCTGTAGGTGGCAAAAATGATTTGTTTGTTTGCATTATGGCCCACGATGGTCAAATAGAGATGCAGTCCATTGTAAAGTAATTAGCCTCCAACTAATAAAAATAAATGGAAAAAAAAATAAATTAAAAAAAAAAAAAAGAGAGATGCAGTTCAACAGAAGGTAGCTGCTGCTTCCTGGGACAATCTAGTTCTGGGAGTCAAGGTCCCCGGTCCTACTACCTGGAGTCTGTTTCCAAATCTTCTATATAGTGGTGAGTCCCAACCTTCTGGTATATGAGGACCTCCTCAAATAGCAGAAACAAAATTTGGACCCCATGAGCTGTATTTTGAGGATGTTTTTTTGAGACCAAGCATCAAAACAAAACAAAAAGCTATCCAACATTTAAAATAAAATCAAATAATTCTATAATTTATCCATTAAAACAGCACCTGTTTGCATTTGAATGCCAGCACATACATGAGTGAAATAAGTTTTTTTTTTTTTATACTGTGGACAAGTGTAGCAGGCTACACTTATGCATTGCAACCCAATCCTTGGACTCAATTCTGGAGCTTCTGGAGATCAGTATCGTGGGATCATGCTAGACGCACGACTAGGCTTTGTAGTAGCCAAGTGCATCCTCAGAGGTTGGTAACATTAAATCAGGGAACAGAAATCCAAATGAGCGTACAATTAATTATTTCTAGGAACCATGGTTATCCTCATGGCAATTTTTTAAATGGAAAATTAGCTGTGCTCTCTGCCTTTTTAGACATCCTTCTATTTAATACCATCATGGGTTTTGCTTCTATCACTACCTGCTGAGACTCTGATTCTAAGTGCAGAGGAAAATAGCATTCTTTAACATTTGGGAAGAAAGGGCACCCTTTGACAGCTCTTTTTCTTAATGCCCCCCGCTAATCAGCCATATGTGTCATTTTCTCCCAGTGGGACTAAGTGATTAATTATTCATCTCTTTTAGCTGGGGAAGTTGTTTTCATTCTAAGGGCGATGCCGAAGAAGGACTCCAGGCGTGTTGGCAAGTGTCACAATGGGGGGTGCAAGAGAATTGCACTGGTGAAGAAGGGAACGCAAACAGGTGATCTAATGGCCAACATTCTGAATTAGATGGTTAACCCCAAACTAACAAATGCTCTTAGAGCTACTAATACACCCCCTTGAGTTTAATATGAATATGTCATACTGATTAAGATTCCATGTTAAAATAAAACATGATCTTTTCCTCCAAAAATCATATTTGCTGGAAATAGTGGAAAATAGGAGTCTCTTACCATATAAATTAATTAGTCACAAGAACATTAAAGCTAAAAACACAAGAAGTTTTGCTTGACGTTTAACAGAGCCTGCTGGCTTCTGAGGAAGCCCCAAAGCCAACAAGTAGCCCATCAGTCTGTCATTCTTCTCCTTCTATTACGAGCTCAGTCTTCTTGGATTTCTTCAGCCCATGACACCGAAGCATATTCCACTTACTGCTGTGTTACAGAAGACAAGTATCTGTGCCCTGCACAACAATCCTTTATTCTAGAGGATTTTTTTTTCAAAAGTATAAATATTTTATTTTTTGGGGGGGAATCTTTTTTTTCATTTATTTTAATAATAAACCTTGTTGATTGTTTAAAAATGAGAAAAAATTAACAACAGCATTTAGCAAGTTATATTACTACCAAGCTCAAAATGGAACTATATAAATACTCAGGAAGGTGACACAGATCACATTCTACAGGCAACCACACTGTGGTTGGCGGGGTAATGGGGGCTTTTACTATTTCGGTCACAAAGAAGTTGGGTCAAGGAATGTTCCATCACGTTCCATATGTGCCATCACCAAAGCCATCAGCAAGGGAAAAGAACCTGCAATATTCCTGATCAGACTCTTCAAGTGGCTTAAACACAAGGAAGCAAGTGTTTATTCTTTTCAACTCAGACCCAGAATGAAAGCAAGCATATAAAAGGAAGACTGTCAGACATTCACAGTGGAGCTGACAATTTAAAGTTAATGTTGTACAACCTGCTGTATCCATCTGATCATTAATTCACACACCTCAGCAGTAGGTGTGACAGCTTCTGTGCCCAGAGGCTTACTCATGCCTCAGCATTACCCCGGTAATTGTCTCTCCATAAAAGATATGCAGGCTGGCCCATAAATGTCGCAGCCATCACTGGCATGAGTCAGGCCCATAGGTCCACGGGTCCTGTGGGGATGACAGGACAGAACACATTTCTGGAACTCTTCACCTACACTGACGGACGCCCTTTTACGACCGCAGCTCTGCAGTGGACGGTCAGTTCAGCTCTCCATCAACAGCGCGGCCATCAGACCTTTCCCAAGGATATCAATTAGCTTATAGGGCTTTTCAGCAGCTCAAATTATCAAGTAGCCAGAGGTAGTAGGTTACAACTGTACTGCGCTTTTTAAAAAAAATTCAAAACACATAGAAAAGTAACAGCTCATCTCTCATGTGAAGAGCGCAGCATTTGTCTGACATGAAATGGGAAACTTCTCAGCCTTGCCTGGCATCAAGGGAGCCCCGCTGAGCTCCGAACGTGGCATGTCTAATATACTGTGCAAAGTGCACACTGCAGATGAACATTAGCTTGGAAAAATCATCACATTTTATAAGATGGCTTGTTTACCCTCACTCTAAGGACCTAGCAGGGTCTTCTGACCTCAGAGAGATTGGAAAACAAACAAACAAACAAAATCTGTGTGGCACTCCACTTATTCAGAACAAACTTACCCACAGAGCCCAAATCACATCATTCCAATTGAAATGCCAATTAATCTGTTATTCTGGCTCCCTAGGCTCAGCGTGCTGATCAGAAACAATAGAACTGATTAATATTATATTAGAAGGACTGTCAGAGAAAATAGAGCCGGAGAGAATTATTAGAGAGCACGTCAAACCCACACTGACATACAGACCACATAAGCCGGAAAGGCATGGCTAGAATTTAAGTGACAGGACAGAGTGGAAATGATAGAAAAGGGAGGGGCTAGAAAAAGAACTGGGAGGGGAAAGAAATCCTCCTGCTAAAACTGGAGAGGACTATACCCATGGGAACAAAGCAGACATTGTCTATTTCTGAAAAATCTTAGCGAAGGAGCTCTTCTGAGCAATCGTTGGAAAAAAGACTATGAAAGTCAATCAAAATAATTTAGTCTTAGAGCTCAAAGCCCAATGATGAACACAGTAAAATACATTACATCATCCCTCTGCTCTTGGTGGTCAGACCACATACCCTCTGGGTTCACATGAAGAATACTGCAAATGAGCCCCTTGTCTGCCTTAGCCCCTTCCAGCTTTACTTTCTGTGACGTCTAGGTATTTTATCCTTTATTTCGGTAGTACTTGAAAAACTGTAACTTGCAAAACAACACTCTAGTCTTGAAAGGTAGCCAACTTTGCACTTCTCACTCTGCAAGCGAGGATCCAGAGATTAGGAGTTTAAGTGGCAAAGAGAGAGAAGTTAAATAGCCTTTCTGCTTCCTTCCTTCCTGCTTTTGCACGTGGCCTTTGTCTCCAAAAGAGAGGTCCTTGCATGTCCTCTGCCATCTAGAGACATCACTGCAGTTCATGCTATGAACCACTACTGACAGGTCAAATTGGGTTGGACTCTCCTTGGAGTCACTCAAGCAAATTGAGTCTTTAACTGAGAAGGAAGGTACCACGTGCCTGGCCTGCTGCCCATGCATCCAATCGGCTAAGACCATCCAGAGCACCAGGGGCTTGGAGAAATGGTCAGCTGCAGTCATTAAAGTCTGGCTTGTTTCTAGTTCTGGTATTATAGCCAATAACACAAACCAATGTATTGGTCTTTAAGCTAATCTCTTAAGAACATGTAGGCTATGTTTATTTTTTTTGTTGTTATCTCAACTGTAATATCTTTAACACTGAATATATCTCCATCTGCTTCAGAGAGAACATATTTAACCATAAATTGGCTTGAAATAGAAATTATCAACCACTATAAGTAAGTTTTTAATTGTGAAAATATAGCTCTGAAGAAATTTTTCCCAAGCTAGGGTAGCACGCTCTATTGATTAATTTTTTATATGTCATTGTCCATTATCTTATCATAATAGTAGTTTTAATATTCATATTTTTCACCATAAGGGAAAAATTATGCTTGTTATTTCTCAGTACTAGTCCACTTCATTCCAGTTCACTGGTCAACAAATTGTCTTGGAGTTTTCCTAAGAATCCTGTTTTGTTTTTTTTGTTGTTGTTATTGTTTTTTTCCATTTATTTTTATTCGTTGGAGGCTAATTACTTTACAATATTGTAGTGGTTTTTGCCATACACTGAGATGAATCAGTCATGGATTTACATGTGTGATACAGGATCATGACTGCTTACGTGATCTATTCAAAGTGAGAAACCAACAAATTTTAATATAGCAGAGTACAAAAAGTTCATTGATATTGTTTCAGATCTTTAGTGTTACTACTGTTTGAAAAAATCTCTTGATATTTTTATAGTATCAGAGAGGAATATTCATAAACTTTAACTAAAAGTACATATTGCAACAGAGTCAATGCAAAAGTAGATACGAGAAGCCAGCTATCTTTCATTAAGACAGATTATAAATGTTTCAAAAATGGAAAACAAGTTAACTTTTCTCACTATCTTGCCTCTATTTTGTACTTTTAAAGTTTATGAAGAAACTGTACACAGAAATGCATTTGGGACAGTGGAAGCTATTTTAACAGACTTCATATGAAGTATGTATATTCCCCTCTGATACTATAAAAATATCAAGAGATTTTTTCAAACAGTAGTAACACTAAAGATCTGAAACAATATCAATGAACTTTTTGTTCTCTGCTATATTAAAATTTGTTGGTTTCTCACTTTGAATAGATCACATAAGCAGTCATGATCCTGTATCACCAGGTATCCGTCACTTGAAAGACACCGATGCCCTGAGTTATCTGTTGTTGTTCAGTCGATAAGTCCTGTCCAACTTTTTGCGACCCCATGGACTGCAGCCTGTCAAGCTCCTCTGCCCAGAAATGTCCCAGGCAAGAATCCTGGAGTGCGTTGCCATTTCCCCCTCCAGGGCATCTTCCAGACCCAGGGATCAAACCCATGTCTCCTGCACTGCAGGTGGATTCTTTACTCTGAGCTATTGGGGAAGCACTATGCTATGTCAAACTTCTAAATGATGACATCAACATTGCATAATACCTAAAAGTCACATGTGTCCATATCACCACCAATCTGACAGGAAACGTACTGGGATGCTATCAGGCTCACAGTGGTGAAGCCAAGTTTTCCAATTTTTTAATTTTTGCTTGAAAGCTCAAATATTATCATCGGAAATACTGTTAGTAGTTTGTCTTATTTTTTCCTCTTAAGATTTTGCCCATCAGTATTTTTACTGTTGTTTTTGAATAAATACATATTTTTCTTATTCTTTAACAACTTATTTATATATTTTTTGCAGTAGATCCTTGTGAGTTATATATTTTAAATATAGCACATCAATCTGAAATTCTCCAATGTGTTTTTATTTATTTTTTCCAGTTTTATTGAGACATTATTGACAATACCATATGTAACTTTAAGGTGAATAATATGAGGATTAAAGACATATGTGTGTGCCTGCATACTAAGTCGCTTCAGTCATGTCCGACTCTTTGCGACTCTATGGACTAGTCTGCCAGGCTTACCTGCATCTTTTGCAGCTCCTGAATTGCAGGTGGATTCTTTACCACTAAGCCACCAGAAGACCATTAGATATATACATGCAACAAAAAAATCACCATCTCCAACCTTCACATAATTACAACTGGTTGTGTGTGTGTTGATAACATTTAAGATCTACTCTCTCAAAAATTTTCAAGTATTTAAGCACTTTGATTTTTTATTTTTGCTAATTCCTTCTTCTTACCCCGAAGTGGCCACTTTTCCTCCATTATCTCCATTGACAAATATCACCAATTCTTAAAGACACCGCTTAAAATCTGTTTGTTCTAGGATGTTATCCATAGCTATTTCACCAGATACATTTTTCTCTCTCCTGATTGTCTTCATTATTTATCACTAGGCTTAAGCATATGATATCTTTTGTTTTTTCTACAACTTTCTGTACTTTATTACAGGAAAGTTGGAAAATTCAGATATATCTACAAATAATAGAATATTATTACCCAAATTTGCAGTCAAGAAAATTAGAACACCTCAATAAGTAGTATTTATAAATGCCCTGTTTATGAATGCACATTTTTTCATATTCTCTCCAAAATGGACTAAGTTTAAACCATTGCAATTTGTTAGAAACAGAATTATACTTTTGCTGCTTTACTTTCCATTTCTTTTACTAGGAGTGAAGTCGAAGAATTTCTATGGGACTATTGGCATCCTGGCTTTTCTCAGGGGCAATACTAGTTTAAGGCCTTAGTCTTTTTTTCCTTGAGGATGGCATCTTTTATAATTCATATATTTGTAGAAGTTTCCATAGATTATGGAAATCTTTATGCATGCTACACATATTTATTGCACTTTTTTATGTTTTATAATACTACTTTATTGTTTATGTATAATCTGTTTGAAAACAAAATGAGACTCTAAATATGATGAGGCATTACGTTTCAAGAAACACTGACTCAGAAAAGATTACTAAATAAAAAAAAGCAGAAAAAGTCAAAGAAAAGCAGAAAAAGTCAAAGAAGAGCAGCTAAAACTCAAGGAGAGTAAATAAACAAAACCAAAGAAAAAATTCCCTACTACAAAACAGTAGAAAAAGGTAAATTTCTTGGAATAAAATCTAAAATTGGCCATCTCTAAGTGACTTAAATTGAAATGATAGTATTGAAATGTCATATTTAAGAGATAAATAGCTTGGATAAATGTAAATTGCAATATATTATTAATCAGAATTTAAGGTCAAAACAGTCAGGCTAAAACCTGTTTTAAAATAAAAACCCAGGACCTAAAATACAAACAACAGGAAAAGTATGTAAGAAATTGAGATATCTGAATAATAGATGATGAAATACAGTGTGCAATAATAATTTTGAAAAAAATGCATGATGAATTAAATGTGTCAGAACTGAACAATAAACAGGAATAGAAGTAGTATCTTTAATTCTTATATAATATATAACAACCAGAAACTGAATCTAACTTAGGAATCTAATTTTAAAGAAGTAACACAAAACAAAGAACAATATTTCTGTGTGCTTTTAAGAAGAATATGTAGATAAGGTATTACAGAATATAAATCAGATTTTTTGGTGTTTATGAGAAAGCAAAAACATTAAAAACTTTGAACCTAGGATAGTGTTGGTTTTCACTCATGAATGAAAACAAGACATTCTTGAAAGATTTAGATCATTTACTAAATAAAGATATTTACTCTGTCTGCTAGAAAAACCTATACCAAATATACTAACTACCAGAGTAAACCCTACTATTTGAACATGTAAGTAAAAAAGAGGATGCTCATTACTGTTAATAACATTAGGTGATTTAAATAATTGTTAAATCCAGGTTAATTATGAGTGGAAGGAGATATGGAATGCGAGTGGCATACAAAGCCAAAAAGAAGCCAAGTTCTTCGTTGTTTATGAAAAATCAGAAAATACAGAATTAAAAAGTTTGCAAGCTATAATAAAATAGGCATTGATGGTTAAAAATTGAGTGATAAATTTTAGCTCATTTAAAAGTAGTAGAAAACATGGCAAATTCCACATAAAAATTTTTTAAAAAGAGCAATGAGAAACCTTCGGTTCAGTCCTTCAGTCATGTCAGACTATGAGCAACGAGAAATCTTAAATTACTACGAAATCTACATAAATAGAAAGAGACCAAAAAAATAGAAATTCTTACATTAGCATGAAATTGTCTTCCTCACCTCATTTAAAAGGCAGAGATTCTAATACTGCATTAACATTGTTCAACAAATGGCTGCTTACAAACCAGTATATCATTTAAAAGGCCAGGCAGAGAGGGAGGTGGGAGGGGGGATCGGGATGGGGAACACATGTAAATCCATGGCTGATTCATGTCAATGTATGACAAAACCCACTACAATATTGTAAAGTAATTAGCCTCCAACTAAAAAAAAAAAAAAGGACTAAAAGGCTAAAAATAAGAGATTCAACAAAGATCAATCAAATCCAAGGAGAAGGATCATATGGTTAGTAAGATCAATCAGAGCAAAATTAAAGACAGTGAGTATAACATTAGATTAAAGAAAATGACCATACAATTATGCAAAATAATCAATTGTAAGGAAATCACAACATCCTAGTTTCTCCCACAAAATACACTTTCACACATTTTATTTTTACATTATCAAGTTATGCTAAGAGCCAGGCACTATACTAAGCACTGTGAATATGAATGTGAATTAAGACCCATCTCCTCTACTAAAAATATACCAGAGAGAGGGAAGAAGGAATTTAGAAACATAAGTTCAGTGAAACTTGGCAAATGCAGTAATAGAAATATTATAAAGCATGTGCAAGATAAAGGATATGCAGTCAGTGATTTAAATTACAAGATAAAGAGAGGCAGGAGTACTAGAGAGGACCACAGGTGAGGATACCTAGAGAGTAACCTAGAGAATAATGAGAACTCTCTAGGATAGTTGGACCCACATGGGGAGAAATTCCAGGCATACCACACACACAAAAAAAATGATATCAAAGGACTTGGGAGAACAGCTCAACAGTGAATAGTTTTGGAGTACGGAGTATTCAGAGCAAGAGGAATTATGGCACTTGAGGCTGGAAGGCAAAAAAAGGTACTAATTATGAAAAGACAAATGAGATAAGTAATGCTAAGTAGTTTGATTCTTATTCTGTGGAGAACTAGCAGCCTAGGATTGGTTTTGTCCAGTAATTGAGCAACAGAAGGAAGAGACTCAGAAAGTAGTTTGGGGAAGACATTGAGTTTAGTTTGGACCCTCTGAGTTTTGAAGGCCCTGGTAAGAATCCAGGGAGGGGAGACCTTAGAGGGGTCAGAGGTGGGTACTGAGAAGTGAAGTAAAATCAGCAGAGTTTCAGTTCAGTTCAGTTCAGTTCAGTCGCTCAGTCATGTCCGACTCTTTGCGACCCCATGAATTGCAGCACACCAGGCCTCCCTGTCCATCACCAACTCCCGGAGTTTACTCAAACTCATGTCCATCGAGTTGGTCATGCCATCCAACCATCTCATCCTCAGTCGTCCCCTTCTCCTCCTGCCCCCAATCCCTCCCAGCATCAGGGTCTTCTCCAATGAGTCAATTATTCGCATTAGGTGGCCAAAGTATTGGAGTTTCAGCTTCAGCATCAGTCCTTCCAAAACACCCAGGACTGATCTCCTTCAGGATGGACTGGTTGGATCTCCTTGCAGACCAAGGAATTCTCAGCAGTCTTCTCAAACACCACAGTTCAAAAGCATTAATTTTTCAGTGCTCAGCTTTCTTCACAGTCCAACTCTCACATCCACATATTACCACTGGAAAAACCATAGCCTTGACTAGACGGACCTTTGTTGGCAAAGTAATGTCTCTGCTTTTTAATATGCTATCTAGGTTGGTCATTACTTTCCTTCCAAGGAGTAAGCATCTTTTAATTTCATGGCTGCAATCACCATCTGCAGTGATTTTGGAGCCCAAAAAATAAAGTCTGACACTGTTTCCACTGTTTCTCCATCTATTTGCCTTGAAATAATAGAACCAGATGCCATAATCTTAGTTTTCTGAATGTTGAGCTTTAAGCCAGCTTTTCCATTCTCCTCTTTCACTTTCATGAAGAGGCTTTTTAGTTCCTCTTCACTTTCTGCCATAAGGGTGGTATCATCTGCATATCTGAGGTTATTGATATTTATCCTGGCAATCTTAATTCTAGTTTGTGCTTCTTCCAGCCCAGCATTTCTCATGATGTACTCTTCACATAAGCTAAATAAGCAGGATGACAATATATAGCCTTGATGTACTCCTTTTCATATTTGGAACCCGTCTGTTTTTCCATGCAGAGTTTCAGTTCAGTTCAGTTCAGTCCAGTTCAGTCACTCAGTCGTGTCCAATTCTTTGCAACCCCATGAATCGGAGCATGCCAGGCCTCCCTGTCCATCACCAACTCCTGAAGATTACTCAAACTCATGTCCATCGAGTTGGTGATGCCATCCAGCCATCTCATCCTCTGTCGTCCCCTTCTCCTCCTGCCCCCAATCCCTCCCAGCATCAGGGTCTTTTCCACTGAGTCAACTCTTCGCATGAGGTGGCCAAAGTATTGGAGTTTCAGCTTCAACATCAGTCCTTCCAATGAACACCCAGGACTGATCTCCTTTAGGATGGACTGGTTGGATCTCCTTGCAGTCCAAGGGACTCTCAAGAGTCTTAAGGGGTGACAAAACTCTTGGAAGTGGATCAGAAAAGCAGGCAGAAGGCAGGCGTCCTGGCAAGAGATAGTGCCTGTGGTTTTAAGAATTGAGTTGAAGAAGAGAAAGAAAAGAACCAATGTTCAGAGAAGTAAGAGATCAGGAAACAGCCTGGCCATACAAGTGAAAGCAATAGAGACTTTTCCTGTGGGGGGATCGGCAGTGTAAATGTCACAGGAGGGGAAAAGCCCCCACAAGCTAACAACAGACACAGAAGCAAAAGCTAGGAACAATACAGGATGGATAGAAGCACAGTTTAAAATATGTAGATGCTACAAAAATGATACAGACACACCTATCTGCAGGGCAGGAATAGAGATGCAGATGTAGACAATGAACATGTACACACAGAGGGGTTAGTGGTGTGGGAGATCAACTGGGAGATTGGGGTTGATATATATATATATAGACATACTACCATGTGTAACTCTAGAGAAGGAAATGGCAACCTACTCCAGTATTCTTGCCTGGAGAATCCCATGGACAGAGGAGCCTGGCAGACTACAGTTCATGGGGTCACAAGAGCTGGACACGACTTAGCGACTAAACCACCACCAGCACCATGTATAAACTAGATAGCTTAGTGGGAACATGCTCTATAGCACAGTAGAGCTTAGCTCGGTTGACCTAGGAGGTGGTATGGGGGTGGTGGTGGGAGGGAGGTACAAGAAGGAGGGCATACGGGTATCCATACAGCAGATTCACTTCACTATGCAACAGAAACTAACACAACATTGTAAAGAAACGATATAGTCCAATAAAAAGCAAAACCAGAAAAAAAAAAAATCAAAGTGTTAGGCACTCAGTCATGTCCACCTCTTTGCAATCCTATGGGACTGTAGCCCACCAGGCTCCTCTCTCCATGAAATTCTCCAAGCAAGAATACTGGAGTGGGTTGCCATGCCCTTCTCCAGGGGATCTTCCCCACCCAGGGATCAATCCGGATCTCTTGTATTGCAGATGGGTTCTTTATCGTCTGTGTCACCATGTGGAATGATCATTTGTACCCTCAAATATTTTTTTATATATTAAGCAGAGAAACAAAACACAATAAATTTTAAAAAATCAAGTTAGATATGTTAATTTCATTGAAGTCAATAAAATAAAAAAACAAATACATTAAGTATCAGCAAAAATCTTACAATAATTTGAGTGTTTCCAAGTATGAATTTGGTCAGGATAGAAATAAACTTAAAAAGACTACTAATGGAAGCATTGGATATTACATATTGGTCAAGACAGGAGATAGAGATATCCTCAATGTTAAAAATTTCTATTACTTGAAAGCAAAATGTTGAAAATAACAATAAGAGAGTTAAGCACAGATCTTCAGATCTTGGTTAGGAAGGAAATAATAAAGATGAAAGGAGCAATAAATCTATTAAAACCATTAACATCAGGACAATGTAAACAAAGAGTTGGCTCATTCAAGGGTCTAATAAAACTGACAAATCTCAGGCAAATTAAAGTTTTTTTTTTTTAAAGCAAAAACCTATAAACAGGGAAAATTGGGAGAAGTAAATGTAAGAGCTACCATAAAAAATACTGAAAATTATGAGGAAAACGTTAAGCTAACACGGGCGATTTAAGCTAATTAATCTGTTTCCATCTAATTAATGACTTATTTTATCCATCACGGTAAAAATATCGGCCACAGTTAACAGTTACAAAACCTGAGACCTGGGAGGATTAAGTTCTAAACTTATTGTAAGCACTGGAAATAGAATTTGAGCCCATGTCTTTGGACACATTAGTTTTAGTGTTTTGCCTATACTACATGTTCTGCTGTATTTGCATCTCTCTGACCTACACTGGGTTGTCTCACCAAGTAAAGAACTTTAAAGTCCAAAAGTAAGTTCCTATGTTTCCCAGCACATCTTCTTTATCACCTGCAGTCTCTATCTCATGGGACCATAGAAGTCTCAGCCCTGCCACCCAGAGCAGCCACTTAGAAATTATTCTATCCATGATCTATCATATCCCTCAACCACTGCTGGCATGACTTTGGTTCATTTCTTTACCTCTATTTTTGTAGCCTCAAACCATCTTCATATTCTCTGTGGAATCCTGCATGTGTTCCCCAAAACTTCTCCTTCCATTCAGACCTACCCACCGATTTCTAGGCACTAAAGTCAGGTCTTGGTCTCTCCTGCTGTGTACACAAGTGCTCGAGACCCCGGTGCTGAGTGCCATTATTTTGTTGACAATACACATCCCATTTGTTTGCACCCATAGCTCCAGCCAGTTGAAAGCACTTGGATATTGATTCTGTCACCAGTACATTAATTTTATCCAAACAGATTTATCCAATTTACCTGGCATCATTTGCAAATTTCATGAACATGCTTCCTGTCATTTTGCAGATCTTTGATAAAAGCGATCAACTAGAAAAAACTGCCAAGAAGAGCACTCTGAGGAATAACATTAGATGTCAATCTCTGCGTTAATACCAATACGTGCGTCAACCACCAGGGTCCTACTGTTCAGTCAGCCACAAATACACTTGTCTGTCTTGTCATCTGGCTCACATTCATTCATCTTGTTCCAAGATTATCATGAGACAGTTGAAAAATGCTTGCAAAAATTCTAATTACACAATGTCGGCAACCTTTCCTTGAACCATATGACAAACAAAAGAACACAGATCATTAATTTAAAAATCTACGTTTTCAGCCCAGCTTTCTCTAATTCCCTACCTGGCAATGAACCATCTGAGAATACAAGGTTTCTGCTCATCAAGAGAGATCATCAAAAAGGAAGCAAGGCCAGCGTGGAATGAGTTAAAAATAACCTTCTTTATATTTAAGTGGAGAACATTTGGCACACATAGTGGAATCATTTTATCTCCACGTCTTTCCCACTTTGAGATCTTCCCTCTAAACCTTCAGTCTGAAGGCAAATCTTTACAAATAGAAACAGACACCACAGAGTATTTATTTATGTCAAATGTCAAACTTAGTACATGTTCTTTCTTACAACACAATCAATCACTGGAATCCACTGTGGGACTTGCAGAGGGCCAATTAATCCTTACATAGGATATGCTAATCCAGCAACTCTCAAGAAAATTTGACACTTGTCATATTCTTTCTGCAATCACATTGCATTTTTTTGGTTCTCTTTCATTTTCTGACTTTGTTCTTATTGATATGGAAATACCACCATAGCAAATATAGTTCTGTTCAAGTGATGGAAACTACATTAGGAGGAATCATAACTTGATGAAACAATATAAGATGAGAAAACTAGCCAGGAAATCTGGAGATCTAGTAAAAATACTAAATACTAAAAAAAAAATACTAAAAAAAAAAAAAAAAAAAAGAATGAAATTTTGCCATTTGCAACAACATGGACAGAACTGGAGGGTATGTATCATACTTAGTGAAATAAGTCAGACAGAGAAAGACAAATACTATATGTTTTCACTTATATGTGGAATGTAAAAAAATTTAATAAGCCAACAAATATAACAAAATAGGAGCAGACTCATAGATACAAAGGACAAACTAGTGGTCATCAGTAGGATGAAGGATAGGGGAGGGGCATGTTTGAGGTAGGGGATTAAGAGGTACCAACTATTAGTAAAATAAATAAGACACAAGATGTAATGTAGAGCACAAGGAAATTAATGAATATTTTACAACTTAATATGGAGTATAAGCTATAAAAATATCAAATCACTATGTTGTATATCTAAAACTAATATATTGTAAGTAAACTATACTTCAGTTAAAAGCATAAAACAAGGGCAAGTCAACATGTGGTTATACATATAGCCTATAGCTACAAGCAGGTTAAGTAGAGCAAGAGTGTGAGGAGAGAATACTGATTGATTTATGGAGAAAATTAAGACTAAAAGTAAAATACACATGTGACCCCAAGTTTCATTTCCTTCCTTTGTCCATCAGTAACACTGTTTCTGCAAGAAAAGACACAGAGAATTCATAGAAACCAAATACAGACATGGAGGATCAATGTAATACAAATGAAATTCTATGGGGTTATGCTGTTTATGTTGGACAGAAGTTCATAGAATTTGAGTTGCAAGAGGTGTAATTACAAATAAAAACATGTGGGACTGGTGTGTGAATGAAGAGAGGCCTGATTCTAATCTTCTCTGGCTGCAAGTCTTGTGGGAAGATTAAGAAGATTCCAGATAAAAATATCTATATCCTATGTAAGTCCAAACAAAATAGAAAAATTAAGTATATATATTACATATTTAAGTTTCTAAATACTTATAAAATTAATAACTTAATATTCTAATTCTAAAATTAAAATTAAAAAAAGAAAAACCCATTGGTTTCCCAGCATCATTCATGTTTTTATGTCGTTGTTTAGTCACTAAGTTATATCTGATTGTTTGCAACCCCATGAACTGTAGCCTGCCAGGCTCCTCTGTCCATGAAATTTCCCAGGTAAGAAAACTAGAGTGGGTTGCCATTTTCTTATCCAGGGGATCTTCCCTAAGGATGGAACCTGCATTGCCAGACAGATTCTTTACCACTGAGCCACCTGGGAAGCCCACCACCATTCATGTTAACATCAGTATTTTTTTTCTTTTAAAACAGATAGTTTTCCCCCAAAATAAATGACCTTTTGAATCTCTGCCTCAAATTTGGCCACAGTATCCCAGACTGTAATTGAGAACGTAATATTTTGAGTTCTGTATCAAGTGTTTTTGAAGTTGAATATATTTTTCAATCATTTTAGATCTTTGTTCTATGGCATTAGTACCAAATTCATCTAATCTATCTTGCAACCTTATCTGTCACTCACTTTCTACTAAGAGCTTTGAAATACGATCAGGAGATTTTCTATCTCAGAAAGGATTTGCATTGCTTAGCAAATGTGATACTGTGAGACTGCAACAAAACAATTGTAATATTAAACTGCTTATCAACTCCAGCCCCACTTATCACTCTGATCATCTTATGAATTCCTCCTCGCAAAAAGCTGCCCTAACTCCGCCCTAACTGCGGAATGCCACTTCTTGACCTTGACTTTTCTCAGTCTTTGTATCTTAATTGCCACCCAGCGCTTTAAGAAAACACTTGTCCACTCAATCACATTCTGACATTTAAAATGGGGAATACATGTAAATCCATGGCTAATTCATTTCAATGTATGACAAAAACCACTGCAATGATGTAAAGTAATTAGCCTCCAACTAATAAAAATAAATGGAAAAAAATAAATAAAATAAAATAAAATGTTTATAAAGTAAATAACTTAGCTTTGGCTACATGTTTTGTTTAGGTGGTTACTCTTTTACACACTCTCATCGGGCATCATTTTCCTGCACAAGGCTTGATGAGGACATTTTATTTAAAATGCACATCAACAATGAATTATAAGTATAATTAAAACTAGACTGTAGTAGAGTATAACCATGTCTCATGTCTATAGCACTGTCTAGCAATTTATAATTTTAAAGGTGCTTTACAACTGTTTCATTAGTTATTGAACACAACTGTTCAATGACTTGGGTCAATTGCAATTTGAAGGAGACAGTGAAAGTCTTAAAGAGGGGGCAATAACATAATTCATTTCCTTTTCTTTAGGTCTTTAATTCAAATTCAATGTGGTCTGCTCTTCTGCTCCATACATTGCTAGCTCCTCTCCAACATTCCCTATCCCCTCTCTTCTGGTGGCTCAGAAGGTAAAGAATTCACCTGCAATGCAGGAGACCCAGGTTCTATCCCTGGGTCAGGAAGATATCCTGGAGAAGGGAATGGATACCGACTCCAGTATTTTTGTCTGGAGAATTCCATGGACAGAGAAGCCTGGGGCTACAGTCCATAGGATCTGAAAGCGTGCAACACGACTGAGCAACTAACACTTTTCTTCATTTCATTTTTCTTTAAGAAAGGTCTCACCATCTAACAAACTGCTTACCTAGTGGCTTTACTCTCTGAATTCACTCCCTACATCCCTGTATGATTGTAAATGCCATGAAGACAGGGATTTCCTGAGGGCTTCAGTTTCAGCTGTGTTCTTAACACCCGGAAAGGTGCCTGGCACGTGGTGGACACTCGATGTGTATTTTGGGAATAAATAAAAAGGCACTATCATTAAGTTTCTTATGAATTTAATAGATGCAAGAACAACTCTGCTTCTGTATATCTCAAATGTAATTTTCAAGAGTACAGTAGGGAAACCACATTTGTTTTGCTTACAGAGGAAGAAAACTCAGCACCTGACAAATGTACATCAGTTGTCCAGGTGAAAAAAAAAAAAAAAAAGCCATCCATTGACTGAGGCCCTAACTATTTTCCCCGGTGGTTATGCACGTTTCAACTAATGGGAAAGGCAGGATGGACCATATCTTTCTCATTCCTAGTTATGTAAAGGGGATTTCAAACTGCAATTTCCTTCTGCTCCACCTTACCTCTGACCTACAGATTGGGTAAATGGTCAGAATGATGTCATTGTATTGCTACTGAAATACATGTATATGTATACATGTATATAAACACACACACACACACACACACACATGTATATAAACACACACACACACACACACACACACACACAAAACACGAAGTATTACTGGAGGGTTAAAATTACCATTGGGAGTTCTTTTGGAGGAGAGACAAATAAAAGCAGGGTTTAATGAACTGGAAGATTCCTACAACAGTGACTGAAAGTGAAGGATGGGGAAGAAGAAAGAATAGCCCTTTTATTAGGAATATCAGAGTCCCTAGAATCTACAGGTACTTTCTTTTCTTTCCAACTGTCCAGCCCATAACCTGAAATTCTGACAAGCCTCCTCCTGAGAAAAGCTTGATCTTCCCTTCTCTCTCTCCTACCCTCTCCCCACTCCTTGACCTTGGAGAATCACTTTTTATAATGGGAAGTGTTGATGATAAAGTAATGCTTAATCATGAGAACTTACTCATGATGAAAAACTGCTGGAATCTCTCTAATGCTGTTTTAAAGTCATTTCTAAGTAAACAGGTGAAGTGGTTATAATGTATTTTAATTTTGTTGTAAAAGTAGTTTGAGAAAAACTACATTGTTGTTGTTTAGTCGCTCAGTTATGTCCGACTCTGCGATTCCACAGACTGCAGCATGTCAGGCTTCCCTGTGTCCGTCACCATTTCCCAGGGCTTGCTCAAATTCATGTCCATTGAGTTGGTGATGCCATCCAACCATCTCATTCTCTGTCATCCCCTTATCCTCCTGCCCTCAATCTTTCTCAGCATGAGGGTCTTTTCTAGTCAGTAAGCTCTTCGCATCAGGTGGCCAAAGTATTGGAGCTTCAGCTTCAGTATCAGTCCTTCCAATGTATATTCAGGAATGATTTCCTTTAGGATTGACTGGTTTGATCTCCTTGAAGTCCAAGGGACTTTCAAGAGTCTTCTCCAACACCACAGTTCAAAAGCATCAATTCTTTGGTGCTCAGCTTTCTTTACGGTCCAACTCTCACAACCATACATGCCTACTGGAAAAACCATAGCTTTGACTAGACAGAACTTCGTTGGCTAAGTAATGTCTCTGCTTTTTAATACACTGTCATAGCTTTCCCTCCAAGGAGCAAGCGTCTTTTAATTTCATGGTTGCAGTCAACATATGCAGTGATTTTGGAGCCCAAGAAAATAAAGTATGTCACTGTTTTCATTGTTTCACCTATTTGCCATGAAGGGATGGGACCGGATGCCATGATTTTTGTGTTTTGAATGCTGAGCTTTAAACCAGTGTTTTTACTTTCATCAGGAGGCTCTTTAGTTTCTCTTCACTTTCTGCCATCTGGGTGGTATCATCTGCATATCTGAGGTCATTGATATTTCTCCTGCAATCTTGATTTCAGCTCATGCTTCATCCAACCCAGCATTTTGCATGATGTACCTGCCTATAAGTTAAATATGCAGAGTGACAATACACAGCCTTGATGTACTCCTTTCCCAATTTGGAACCAGACTCTGTTGTTCCATATCCAGTTCTAACTGTTGCTTCTTGACGTGCATACAGATATCTCAGGAGGCAGGTCAGGTGGTCTGGTATTCCCATCTGTTGAAGAATCTTCCACAGTTTGTTGTGATCCACACAGTCAAAAGTTTTGACATAATCAATAAAGCAGAAGTAGATGTTTTCCTGGAACTCTCTTGTTTTTTCTATAATCCAACGGATGTTGGCAAATTGATCTCTGGTTCCTCAGCCTTTTATGAATCCAGCATGAACATCTGGAAGTTCATGGTTCATGTACTGTTGGGGCATCTCTTGGAGAATTTTGAGCATTACTTGCTAGCATGTGAGATGAGTGCAATTGTGCAGTAGTTTGAACATTCTTTGGCATTACCTTTCTTTGGGATTGGAATGAAAACTGACCTTTTTCCAGCCCTGTGGCCACTGCTGAATTTCCCAAATTTGCTGGCATATTGAGTGTAGCACTTTCACAGCATCATCTTTTAGGATCTGAAATAGCTCAACTGGAATTCCATCACCTCCACTAGCTTTGTTCATAGTGATGCTTCCTAAGGTCCACTTGACTTCACATTCCAGGATTTTATGTCCCTTAGAAGATTAGAAAATGTGGCACACATAGGAAAAAGTTCATGCCCTTTCATCAGAGCCTTACTTAGATGAGTAATAAGGCTTCATATTTTAAAAGTCTTTTAAGGCCTCTAAAAATCCATTAAGAGACTATTGTGGGCTTCTGGTTTGAAAGCAATCCATGTTGACCAGGATTCTAGTTCCACAAATAGTGTTTTGGTCAACTCATGTGAGCCAGTCCTTGTATGAGTTCCAGAGAAACAGAACCCTCTTATGCACTCATTCAAAGCAAACAGCAGTAAGAAAGAAAAGAGACAACTATGGTTTCAGGGAAGAGAAGTCAGATTTATAAAGAATGTCTGTGACAATATTTTGGAAAATGGAGATGAGTATATCTTGCTCATTTCCTCATTCCCTTTCCACTTTGCTTTCTCAGAAAACTATGCAAACTTCAGTGGCAAGTGTTATGCCTCTCTGTGCTTAACTAACAGAACTAGACATTTCCCATACTATTGAGCCCCTTTAACATACATCAGTGTAAACAAGAATCTTAAGGATACCTTTTTGTGAATATCATGATTTTGCAAATACCGGTATTTTCCATCCAAGAAGTGAATTTAAAGACAAATTTAAATGTCCTGCCATAAATTGATATCTTCTCTCTCTCTCTATGCAAATGGCACTTTTTTCCTTTAATTGGTAAATGTATCAAATTCATTTGTAGTTCCAAATTATAGCATAAAATTATGTTTCCTTTAAGCACCACACATTTTAGTTAAAAATTAATTCACATATTGCATTCTCTTGATTGTACCTGATATATACATATTATTGTGATTGAGAAATCTGTAGTTATTATGTAAAAATGAAGCTGAAGCGCACCATGTCCCTCACCTCTATCAATTACCTGTTATTTAGACTGTTTGCTAATCAATATTCTATTCATCACTACCATTAAAGAGCAGTGGCATGCATTATCTTGAACTGAAAATTATACTGTAGCATATTAAAAATAGATGCATGTATATGGCAACGAGACATAATAGCAATCCTATTACTCACAGTTCAAAGATGTCAGCATTGCTGTCACACATATTTAGATTACAAATTGCAGGAAAAGTTTCCCACAGATCTAAAGTTTTCATATATAGCTATTTTGAAATTCCTCACATTCATCTCTAGTTTCAAATGAGCTTTCAGCCTCTTAAGGGTCTAGTTAGATTCATGTAAGTGTGTCTGGGTCCCTGAGAGCCCTTGATAATATGGTATGTGTCCTTTTTGGCATAGAGGGATGATAAACTCTTCTAAATCCAAATGCAGTCTTGAAGCTGGGAATGCCAAGAGCTTACCACCCTCTTTCTACTCAAATCCATTTCAGGATGCAGACTTTTTCTTTCAATCTCCATTTTAAGGTGATGTTGGAGTAGCACAGAAATACTGGCTGTCACTCCTCTAGGCAAAAAAAAAAAAACAGATCGAGACGCAAGCCATTGAACTTCCAGTAAAACTTTCCTGATGTCTCAGCACGAAAAGAATCCACTTGCATTGTAGTAGACCTGGAAGTCATGAGTTAGTTAACTGGGTCAGAAAGAACCCCTGGAGGAGGAAATGGCAACCCACTCCAGTATTCTTGCCTGGAGAATCCCATGGATGGTGGAGACTGGTGGGCTATAATCCACAGGTCCGCAAAGAGTCGGACAAAACTGAGTATGCATAACAACAAAAAATTACCTACTTCTGAAACGTTATCAGCCAAGGAATAGAGATAAATATCCAGGAGATGTAGCCATGGATCAGGTCCACCTGGCAAGCAGTACAGAATGTGTGCTTCAGAACTCTAGCCACTGGTACGTGTGTGCAGTCGCTTCAGTCGTGTCTGGCTCTTTGCGACCCCATGGACTGTAGTCCACCACGCTCCTCTGTCCATGGGGATTCTCTAGGCAAGGATACTGGAGTGGGTTGCCATGCCCTCCTCCAGGGGATCTTTCCAGCCCAGCCATCAAACCCAAGTTTCCTAAGACTCCTGCATTGAAGGTGGATTTTTTTACCCACTGAACCACCTGGGAAGCCCAAGCCACTGATATAGGCTATAATCAATACAGCGGTGCCCCTGGAAAGTACCAGAGCAGTCCTGGTAACAACAGTGATCATTATTTCATTTCCCCAAATTGACCAAGCATTCAACTTGGTCAAAGAAGGGAAAGTGGAAATCCATCCAGCTTTTCAGGTGAATCACATTCATGATCAACTTGGTAAGTCTGTCCTCATTCCGTCATCATTCTCTCTGAATCCTTGGTCCTCTAACTCACAGGAGTCTTCAGAGTCCTGGATGCATGCATGCATGAAATATTTCTGTGTTTTCCCTTGAGTTATCATAATCAGTCTTTTACTTTTTATTTTATAGTGGAAAGTGTACAACAGCAAATATTTTTTATTAAAACATAAAGCATTACCACCCATTGCCATTTGTTGGTAAAGGGAAATTTACATACACATATGAAGTCAGACATGACTAAGGTGACTGAGCACACATATGTGCATGGGCTAAACGTGGCCAAGGAACAGATTAGATACTAGTCTTCTTTTTAGTATAAAGTATAAGAACTATCCACTAAATATGCTATGGGAAATAAAATCTGAGCTTTAAGCTAATATAATTTAATGCTTTTTTTGTTCATTTATTATACATTATAATCGAGGGAAGATTTTAGATGGCTTGTAACCCACTATCAACCATTACTAATTATCAATTTGTATGGTTTCTCTTGCAAGTTTGTTGCTGTTTGTTTTTTACAGGAGAAGAATAAGAAAGGAAAATATTTGTGATATTTAATAATCAGGCAATTGATTATTTTTTAAAAAGTTAATAGTACCCAAACTAATTTTCATGTGCCTATTTTGGGATATATATATATAGATATGTAAATTTGGCATACACACACACACACACACACACACACATACTTATTTTGGCTTATTATTTTTACATTTACCATATTACCATGCAGAATTTGTTGACTTTAAATAAACATAGTCTACATTTGAAATTACTCAATTTATTAAAAACATATAAACCTAAATTTTGCTTTGATTAAAAAAACAATGAAAATCTTATCCTCGAAGGAAATATTTCTGAATTTTAAGTACATTAGTGATGGAGCAAGGGGTGAAATTTCAGTTTTTCAAAAGTGTGGATGACTTTTAAATGCTATTCACTCATACAAATACATAGAACAAACAGATCCACCATTCATAACGCTCAGGTTCCACAAGTTTTCCTCTTTTGCAGTTTTTGTTTAAATGATTTGCTAACTTCATTGTGAAACAATAACTCTGTAATTGTTCCCACTTGCGAGATTCTGTGAACATGTTTTAATTATCAACAAAAGTAGTGCAAATTCGAAGCGACTTTAATGACTCCAAATTTGAGTTCTGAAGAGCTCTTTATGGTTCATTCATGTTTAATATAGTTTGTGGCTTATTTGTGGGAATCCAAGCCTTCAGGATGCTTTTTATTTTCTACTGAAACAACAGTTTCATTTTCAACTTGTCTTTTCTTGGGCTGAAAATGCAGAATTCGGATCTTCCATTTCTGTAGAAGCCAAGGGACAATAGTTCTGAATCTAACACAACACTAACAGCAACTTAACCTGGCTAAATTTTAATGTTGGCTAGAGGCCATTAAACTATGTGAGTGTTGAAGTCTTAATATTGCAGACACAAAAATGGGGATTTTGATTAACTATCAAAGTTGACTGAGAAGAAGACCTAAGAAGAACGACCCTCATAATTTTATCAGTTCCTAAGGATAGCGGACATGTCTCTTCAGCAGCTGTTTATTCCTTTTCTCCCTCTCACCACCAATGCCACACAAAGGGTTTTCTATTTCAGTCTATCATCGTGGCTGTTTCACTGCCATTATTTGCTCTTTGTTCTTTTGCTCTGTCCATGCACTCAACAGAAACACTCCTGATAAGCAGAATCACTGAATTTAATGGTACTATAAGAGATACGTCCAGTCTTTTCACCATTTCAAACAACTCTTCAAGGATAACTAAGACATTTTCCCCCTCAGAAGGGTTTCTTTTCCTCTCCATAGAAGTCCCATGGGTAATGGGGTGATATATCAAATTCCTTGAATGCTTTATGCCCAAACACACTATATGGATGACACTATTTCACACTTGGGCTAAGCATCTTTTGTCCTTCAGCTGTTGCTACACATCTGTAGGTTTCACAACTGGAAAAATGCAGAGGGAGAAAGGATCAGGTAGAGCAGAGAGAAAGAAACAAAAGAGGAATCAGAGAATCAGGGTAAGACGCTAAGAGAGCCCTTTCCTATTGGGCAAAAGCACTAGCAGTTCTACACACAACTGGCAAGTAGAAATGCCCTGACATTCAGCCCTCCAACTATTCTCTCTTGCCCCCAAGTCTGGCTTCTTGATTGCTAAAAATAGCTCAAGAACTTTTGAGTACACTATGAAAAGCAACTACGGTATACAAAGTCGGAGATAAGAAATCAAACTATTAAAAAAAACCTTCTATTCTCAAATAAGCTTAATAATGTACTTGCGTTAAAAAGATTTCTCTGATACATGATATCAAGACAAAAGAGCCTTTCTGAGCACATTTTTCTCAAGAAGATCTTGTGAACGGTAGTTCTGTTTTTCAGTGCAGTTTCCAACTTGTAACACCTTGCTATGGACTGTATATAAAAGTTTATACCCAGAATTTTAGCTTTGAAGAATAATTAGGGGTATGCTTAACATATAATTTAATCAACAATATTACTTATCAATATTTTGATGATATGCTTTTTATGATCAGACCCCTCTTTCATACACTGGGATATTCAAGGAAAGATTAATGCAGAAAGGGAGTTTCTTTTTTTTCTTCTATTAGCAAAACTAACACCACTAAAAAGGTGCAGTTCTGAAATTTTCAAGTGGCATAGCTAGAGCCTAACATATTTCATACAATAATTATGCAGAAAGAAAAGCTATAGTCTTGCCCAGTTCTATACAGTAACCACCAGTCATGAAGCATGACATAGCTGGACAAAACTGAGAAGATTCGTAAATATGAAACACACACTGATGGGGAATACATGTAACTCCATGGCTGATTCATGTCAATGTATGACAAAATCCACTGAAATGTTGTGAAGTAATTAGCCTCCAACTAATAAAAATAAATGAAAAAAAAACCACACACTGAATTTCAAAGACAGTACAGAAAAAAGACTGCAGAATATCTCATTAATATTTTTGTATATTGCTGCTGCTGCTGCTAAGTCGCTTCAGTCATGTCTGACTGTGCAACCCCATAGACGGCATCCCGCCAGGCTCCTCCGTCCATGGGATTTTCCAGGCAAGAGTAATGGAATCGGCTGCCATTATGTTGAAATGATATTATTTTAGATATATTAAGTTAAATGAAAATAGCATTAAATGTAATTTCTCCTGCTTCTTTTTGCATTTTGTAACGTGGTTACAAGAAAATCTAAAATTACACATGTGACTTAACATTGTATTTACAGTGGACAGCACGGCTATATAAAAGCCAGAAATCCAAGTGATATGTCTGAGTCGAACAAATATCAGAGAAAGAAATTTCTTAAGATACATTTACTGAATTTGTTTCAAAAATTCCACTACCCTTAATAAGTTGTCATTTTACAAGAAAATGTGTACACTAAAGTCGGCTGCTTGCTAAAGCCATATCTGGTTTGATTGCTCCAGCACTGGGGAACCTAATGACAAAACTCCATGACTGCTGGCAATAACATGCAGCAATCTTTTTAATCATATCTCAATTAGCTTTAGAAGTTTCGCATTTCAGGGATCTCAGGGGTCTCACTGCTTGTCTTTTTCACTTGAGATAAACAAAATCGTCTGTCTCATATTCATCTCGAGTGTTTGTTTTCTTGCGCTGGTGGTCTTAATAAGCTACAACAGTTGATGGTGTTTTCAGCTACAAACACCCCTGCTGTCAACTCTGTTCATCTTCCCCACACACAGCTGAAGCTGCTCCTGTTCTGGAGCGGCGAGCTGCACATCCCCTCCCTCAAAGAAACTGATGGGCGAGGGGGGTGGTTCCCAGGTGTCTCAGTGGTAAAGAATCCACCTGCCAATGAAGGAGACATGGGTTCGATCCCTGGTTCAGGAAGATCCCACATGCCATGGGGCAACTAATTTCATGAGTGTAGTGCTTAGTCGGTCAGTCATGTCCGGCTCTTTGTGACCCCATGGACTGTAGCCTGCCAGGCTCCTCTGTCCATGGGATTCTCCAGGCAAGAATACTGGAGTAGGTTGCCATGACCCCTCCAGGGGATTTTCCCAACCCAGGGATCAAACTCAGTTCTCCTGCATTGCAGGCAGATTCTTTACTAAAACCATGGGCCACAACTATTGAGCCTGTGCTCTAGAGCCCAGGAGCTGCAACTACTGAGCCCATATGCTGTAACTACTGAAATTCTGGCACCTAGAACCTTATGCTGCACAACAAGAGAAGCTTCCACAGCGAGAAGCCTGCACACCACAGCTAGACAGCAGCCTCTGCTCCCCACAAGTTGCAAAAAGCCTGCAAGCAATGAAGACCCAGCTCAGCCAGAAATAAAATAAATAAAAGAATAAATAAAATTTTTAAAGAAATAAAAAACTGCAGTTCTTAGAAATTAAAAACATGACAGCCAAAATTAAAAAAAAAACTTGAAAAAAGAAACTTATAGAGACATCTGGGCATTACTTTGGGTAATCATGGGAGGGAAAGGTGCAAATTTGCACCTTTTTCTTTACAGTAAGAAGCCAGATATGCATCATCTCGGTGTGGAGGGGAAAAGTTGAGAGGTTGATTTTAGTATTATTATTAACTTTATTTAGAATGGGTTGAGATATGTCATTTTTTCCTGTTTTCATTTATTCATTCACCAACCACATACCATCAATTAGGTGAAAGGGGCTAGGGATACGGAGACAGAAAATATGTTACCTTTGCCTTGAGGATCTCACACTTTGATCACTTTCATTATTATTTATATGTAAAGTCGATTTTTTTCTCAAATACTTAGATATTTAAAATTGATCTTAAAGACTGATAAGAAGATGCAGACCTGTTTTTTTTTTTTCCATTTATTTTTACCAGTTGGAGGCTAATTACTTTACAATATTGTAGTGGTTTTTGCCATACACTGACATGAATTAGCCATGGATTTACATGTGTTCCCCATCCCAATCCCCCCTCCCACCTCCCTCTCCATCCCAACCCAGACCTGTTTTAAAAGCATCAGTTCAGTTAAGTTCAGTCACTCAGTCATGTCCAACTCTTTGCGACCCCATGAATCGCAGCACACCAGGCCTTCCTGTCCATCACCAACTCCCAGAGTTTACTCAAACTCATGTCCATCGAGTCGGTGATGCCATCCAACCATCTCATCCTCTGTTGTCCCCTTCTCCTCCTGCCCCCAATCCCTCCCAGCATCAGGGTGTTTTCCAATGAGTCAACTCTTCACATGAGGTGACCAAAGTACTGGAGTTTCAGCTTCAGCATCAGTCCTTCAAATGAACACCCAGGACTGATCTCCTTTAGGATGGACTGACAGCATGCCCTAATATATTGATAGCTCTTTCTTCACTCTATGTCTTGGCTTCCTTTATTTGACTATACCATATTCATTATAATGAATATTCATATTTATAATCTATATTCACAGCCATATCTATGCCTGTAATTGAGACCCATACCTGTATGTGTATCTAGTCCATACTTAAAGTCTGTATCACATATACATGACTGAAAAAAGAAATACTGCAATAATTCTTGCCCCTGGTATAATCAAAAACTTGGTACAATAAATATTCTTAGGATAGATGTAAACCTGAAAAGTCTTGTAAATAGAATCCAAATACTCTGCTGGGTCTGGGCAAGAGCTATTTTCCAGCAATAAGAGAATGTTTCATGACAACCAGATTTATATCCAGAAAATAGGGACTCCATTCAGAGCTAAGAGTCATGTGAGTTCCTCCAAATTCTTCTCATATACACCACTGCTGTGATAAGCAGTGTAGCTGACAAAACTGCAAACACTCTGAAGATCTTCACAATGTAGGATGGCTCCTGCTTTCCTGGTCAGTGTGAGAATTCAGACCCAGAATCATAAAGCTAATGTCAGTCCCGGTACTGAAACTGATTATAAGCGAAATGGCCCTCATTTTCTACCCACTGAGGTCATACAGAGAAGGAACATCACTGCTGTCCAGCAACCCCCTCCCTTCCTGGTCTCCCCCTACACCGCATGTGGACTCCAGAGTAAAGGAGGATTTAACTGGGCTTGCCTCTTTCATCTTCCTTTTGTCCTGACCTTTCAAGGAGGAATGTTGTCAACAGATTGTAATGGGCCCCTCCAGTGTTACCACAAATTGCACATTCCAGCAAGGGGTGAGGTCCCATTTTATTTCTTCTAAGGACCACCTGGACCTACTAAGTCACTCCCAGGTCATCAACTTTTGCCTAGAGAAAGGCCTCCGTGAAAGATTTTTAACTTCTGAGGGTAATGGTGAAGGCTGCCAAAATCAGAAAAGGTTTACTCCTTTCCAACATCCCCCTGTTTACTGTTCAACCTGTTGACTGTTCAACCTGAAAACCTACTGCACAATGTAATTAACTCCGTGTGCTCTAACAACTAATGAAAACCTCAGACACTCAGGGAGCTTTCTGAGGCATGTATCAACCAGAGGAGCCATCAAGTGTTCTGTTAAATGGGATCTCCTGCAGTCGAGGCCAATTAGCTACAACAAATGCAGCCAAACAGGGGGTAGGCTCTGGGTGATGACAGTGCTGGGTAAGATCTCAGCTGGGAAAACACAAGGATTAGCAAAAAAAAATCCATCCAGGATCAAATCTGCAAAGAAATGGCATCCAAGATATTGGGAGAGTTTCGAAATTTTACCTTGAAACTGGAAACCAGGTGCGACGTAGAGTGTGATTTATTAAAGTAAGGCTGTTATTTTTTCCATCTAGGTCAATTCATAAGGCAGCTGGAACATTCCCTAATATATCCACCTGCCTTATTCATCCTAAGAATGCTATGACTTGAACTTACACCTGGTATAAAACTTTTGGGAGGAAAACCAAAGGCAGAAATGAGGGCTTTGTTTTAAGATGATGAAGGAAACCATGAAGCAATGTATAATTAGGTAAACATGCTATTAATGCATATTTATATAAATAAAAGATCACATCCATGTACAGTATGTAAGAAATAGGACCGTTAGTAGAACTGCAAAAGCTCCCTTACCAATCATCATGGAACTTTTAACAGATATTAGTTTCCAACTTACATGTATAAACTCAGAGAATGGGTTCTTCACTGTGGTTCTTATGTGCACCATTATATTTATGAGACATATCAATTTTATCAAGCATAGCAATTGTTGCACGGTATCCATTAAATGAATAAACTACATTTTACTTTGGGTTGCTCCAGTTTGGGTTATTCTGAATAGTGTTGTCATGAATTTTCACATGCACAACTTTTAGGACACATGTGGACACACTTCTGTGGGGGTAAACATTTAGAAATGAAAGTATTTAATTGAGTCAAAGACATGCCTGTGTTCAGTTTTATTTTTTTCTCACACTTTGTTTGAATGAAAGACTTTACATTCTGTAATTCCTTACAATTTTGAAATTTCACACTCATAAATTCATGTAACTGCATAATAAGCCCTTTTAATCCCCTACCTCTATATTGCCCCTCCCCATTTCCCTCTTCCCATGGGCGATCAGTAGGTTGTGCTTTATATCTGTGAGTCTGCTTATTTTTTGTTATATTTGCTAGTTTGCTATGTTTTTTACATTCCACCTATAACTGGCACACAGTATTTGCCTTTCTCTTTTGTCTTATTTCACTTAGCATAATGCCCTCCAAGTCAATCAATGTTGCTGCAAATGGCAAAATTTCATTCTTTTTTATGGTTGAGTAGTATTCCATATATGTATGTATCCTCTATATCCTCTTGGACCTTGCTATTTGTGTTCTTTTTGATAATAACCACTCTGACAGATGTGAGGTGACGTTGACTGGGATTTTGACTCGCATTTCTCTGATGTTCTTAGTGGCTCAGTCGTGTCTGATTATTTGTGACCCCACTGGCTGTAGCCTGCCAGGCTTCTCTGTCCATGGGATGCTCCAGGCAAGAATCCTGGAGTGGGTAGCCATTTCCTCCTCCAGGGGATCGACCTCCAAGTCTCCTGCATTGCAGGCAGACTCTTTACCATGTGAGCCACCAGGGAAGCCTGGTGATTATGAATGCTGAGAGTCTTTTCATGTGCCTGTTGGTCATTTACTTTTCCTCTTTGAAAAAATACTGTTCGGTTATTCTGCCTATTATGTGATTGCATTGTGTGTGTATGTGTATGTGTGTGTGTGCGGATATTGAGTTGCATGAGCTATTTGTCTGTGTTGGATAGTAATCCCTTATTGGTCATATCATTTGCAAATATCTTCTCCCAATCAGTAGGCTATCTTTTCGTTTTAGTAGATCCTGTCCAACAGTTTTCCTAATGATCTCACCCATTTATTCTTTGCTATAAATTGAGAATTCCAGTTGCTTCTCATCCTTGTCAACTCTGGGTATTAATACTATCTTTCTTATGTAAGCTATTCTAATTAGTATACAGTAGTACCTTCACTGTGAGTTTCACTGACATTTCTCTGATGACTAATAAATTCATGCATCTTTTGATAATTTCATTGGTATTTGAATATTTGAGCCATGGTATTTTATAAAGCTATATGTCAATATTGAGTTCCCAGTACTGTGAATCCTCTCTAGTCTGAGCAAACAGATTGTCAGCTGCTCCTTTGAGAGTGTGCTCTGAGAGTTCTCTCCTGGGTGGGTCCAGAGTCTCAATGTCCTTATAGAGTACAGCCCTCAGAATTTTCCTCTGGATGTACAGTAAACCGCACAAAGTGAAGGGGACAGGAAACTCTAGCTCATTCAAACCTCTACTTCTACTACTGTTAATGCAATAAGTAAGATGTAAGCAATTCCATATCATGTCCTTACACTGGCTTAATCATACTCTTGGGGAATTATTCTTTTTCCTCTATTTCATAGTTAAAATATATACTAAAAGTAAACAAACTATACTCATCTATCAATATATTCATTCAGCATACATTAATTGTGTACTAATTATGATTCACGGAAAGCAAAATCCATGCCTTCCTAGACTTTATGTTCTAGTAGTATAACACAAAATAAATAGATACACAAAATAAGATAATTTGAGAGAGATACATGTACCCCAGTGTTCATTTCAGCACTATTTACAATAGTTAGGATATGGAAGCAACCTAGAAGTCCATTGGCAGATGAATGGATAAAGGAAGTTGTGGTACATATACACAATGGAATATTATTTAGCTATAAAAAGGAACACATTCGAGTCAGTTCTAATGAGGTGGAAGAACCTGGAGTCTATTATACAAAGTGAAGTAAGTTAGAAAGAGAAAGACAAATACTGCCTATTAATGTATGTATATGGAATTTAGAAAGATAGTACTGATGTTCCTACATGCAGGGCAGCAAAACAGACGTAAAGAACAGATTTTTGGACTCAGTGGGGGAAGGCGAGGATGGGACGATTTGAGAGAGTAGCATAGAAACATGTGTATTACCATATGTAAAATAGATGGCCAGTGCAAGTTCAATGCATGAAGCAGGGCAGTCAAAGCTGGTGTTCTGGGACAACCCAGGGTGGGGAGGGAAGTGGGAGGCGGGGTTCAGGATGGGGGGGCCTATGAATACCTGTGGCCGATAAGTTGACACATAGCAAAAACCATCCACAGTATTGTAAAGTAATTATCCTCCAATTAAAATAAGTAAGTTAAAAAATTATGAACTCCGAAGAAAGTAAACCTGTAAAAGAGATAAGAAAGTGGTACAGGGAGAGGGTGAACAATATTTTTCACAGGATGGTCAGGGAAGAGTCTCTGCAGAAATGAACTTGAACTAAAACCCAACTGGTTAAAAATAAAACCAAAAACACAGCAGCCAAGTGTTTATGGGGTTGAAGAGAGTTTCAAGGGAGGAGATAGCCCATTACTGTGAGTTAAAGCAAGAGGACCAGAGGAGTTAGAGCTGGTTAGGGAGACAAGGAGGAGGGTGCCCGGTTAGGGATGTGAAGAAGTGAGTCAGGAGAGGCAAGGCTGGGACTTCCCTGGTAGTCCAGTGGATAAGACTTCATGCTCCCAGTGCAGGAGGCAGGGGTTCAGTCCCTGGGCAGGAAACTAAGATCCCGCATGCCATGTGGTATCGCCAAAATAACAAAAAAAGAAAAATTAAGGGCACATGACTTATAAAATTGGCTCTTGGCAAAGGGCTGACATCACCTTTACAAGATCTTAATCCAGGTATACAGGATGCAGAATTATGCAAATATTAAGACTGGAAGTCTCCAAAAAAAAAAAAAAAAAAAGCAGTAAGGCTTTACAAGAAGTTCAGATTTTATCCCATCTATAGTGGGAAGACAAAGGAGGACCTCAGCAATAGAATGACAGGTTCTGACAGTTTAGAGACAGGAGTTGGCAAACTGTGCTCAATGATCCTCCTTCAGTTTGTGTAAATAAAATTTACTGGATCACAGACATGCACATTCTTTGACCTATTGTCCATGGCTGGTTTCATGCTTTTTTCCTACAACCCCATGGTTGAGTGGTCGCAACAAAGATAATGTGGCCCGAATGCCTGAAATATCTTTTATCAGGCCCTTTAAGAAAAAGTTGGCTGAACCCTGTAAATATCACTTTAGCAACTCTATGAAGCATGGCCAATAGGTAGGGGGCAAGAGGGGAAGCTGGATCACTTGGGAGATTTATTTATAGAGGGCCAGGCAGCAGATGCTGGGGCCCCGATTAGGGCAAATGGGGAAGATGAAATGCAGGCTGATTCAGGAAAACGTGTGTTCTAAGACCTCTGGAAGAAGAACTAGAAAATGGGGGAAAAAAAGCAATAATCTGCAGCCAGTGATTAGTTGGTGCTCTTTTACAATTCTTGGAGTTCATATCAAAAGATTTCACCTTTATATGGTACAGGCAGTATAACTCAGCAGAAAATATTATTACAATTATTTTCAAAGCCACGTTTCCCTGATTACAGTAATTGTCTCAGGTGCTCTGCAGAATGAAATAAACATGCAGGCAGGTAAAAGTCTGGTGGCCCTTTTTTAGTGTTCCTGTGTCAGTAAATGCTTGTTTCCTGAAACCTTGTCCCCAAGATTCAGTTAAACATAGTCCAGTCGATAGAAGAAGCACTTTCTAAATAAAAATATCAACATATCAGCTCAAATTTCCTTCCACAGACAAGACTTTTCTCTCATCAATGTTAGTTTGAAAGAAAAGATAATTCCAGGTCCCAAGTCCACTCTGGGAGGGAGAAGGTTAATGAGGAAGCATCAGATCAAAACTCCTCAGGCGGAAAAGGGTCGTTGTTCTCATATGTAAGAGTATGACTCCTAATAAATAGAAAGATGGAGACCATCATGTAGGGATCACGACAGGGAAAAAATGGCTTGGCCAAAAACAGAAAGAATTCTGGTAGGAGGCAGGCCATCCCACTAGCCACCCTTGAAAAGTTGGGAGGATGGAGGCCAGTGAACACTCCCAAGGAACTAAAGCAGGTGTAGAAAAAAAAAAAAAAAAAAAAGGAGGAAAGAGGAGATGCTGTAAATCTGAAAATAGGCAAGGATGTGACCTTAGAAGCTTTAAGGAATCTTCTTTGACATACCCAAAGGAAAGAAAAATAGGACTTCATATGAGGTTTTCTAAACCTCCACTCTATAATATGTGGGCAAGGTCAACATGTTTCAACATTGTTTGGGTGAACTTTTCCCCATCTGGTTCAGGTTACAGAGGTTATTGGCCCAGGAGTTTCAAACAAGGTGGAAACTCGAAGCCAAGTTTATGAGCGAGAACTGAAACTGACAAAGAACTGTTTAAAACAGTCTGGTAGGAATAGGCGAGAAACTCTTAAAGGTCTGACATGAATGCAAGGACATAAATATGTCACTGTATCCCACACAGGAATGAGAGAGTTCAAATAAAGCCACAAGAAGAAAAATAGCCTCCACAAACAGGCATTTGTTTGTAAAACACATGCAGATAGATACATAGATAACGTCTTGATTTTGCTTCCAAGTTCATTTACTAATATTAGCATCCATGAAGTGAAGGGTAGCCTGGAATACCTAAATCTAAAGACGGAAAACTTTAGTTAGGAACTTAAATTTTCGGTGGGACAAACTGAGCACATTCTAATTAATACATCCTGATTTTTAAATTCATTTATATTTTCTATCGGCTAAAAATGTGCTGATTTGCTTGATTATCTAAATAGATGGAATGGAGTACTGTTTTGTTTTTGAAACTAATTATCTCACTACTAATTAAGTTATTGAATAGTACATCCATGGAAAACACTGATTTTTTTTTTTGTATCTTACTAATGTCTGATTTTAAAAAGAAATAACTGATTAAATACATTTTAGAAACTTTACTCACTAATTAGGACAAGGGAGAAACATAAAGTGCAATGATTTGATGACTCTGATAATCATCACTGATAATTTGTACATACAGGGTTGTGATAAACTATAAGCCACATTGGGATGAAGTAACCAGATCCTCACCAGGCAGAGAGCCTTGACATAGCACGTTAGAAAGGATGAGTAGCATTCCTCTGGCTCTTTTGGCCTCCAATTCTGCTCCTAAAGAGCAAGTACTAGTTTGCAAGCCAAAGTGGCTGTTCCATAGTAAGTATCTTGGCCTTTGAAATGTCTGGTTTAAGGCCTTGTAACAGTCAAGTCAAAATTCACAAGGAGCATCAGAAAATAGATCACTCATTATCTTTCTCTCTCTTTCTATCTTAGACACACACACACACACACACACACACACACAAACCTCCCCATATTAGCTCCAATTGAACTATTAGACTATTTATCAAAAATTTACCAAGCTTTCATTTTCTGATTCTACTCTTTACGGTAATTTCATAATTTAGAGTTAATAAAATGACTAAATCAAACTTCCTTAGGAAAAATGTTAAATGACACATGTTTGAGACACAGCATGGAGTTCTATAGGTTATATCATGACTGAAAAAATCCTGCCTTTGAATGCACAAAAGTCATTTTCTATTTTTAAAGCTAAGTTTCGGGGAGATACAATTAGTTTTAGTCTCTACAGTACCTTAAATCAGAGAGAATTACAAGAGCAAACATTCTGAAGAAAGGGATAAAACCATTCTCATTGGTACAGGTGTAATATCTTTAAGGGATGGATTTTCATCACACTGCTATGAAATCAAGATGAATCACACATCAGTGAGGGATTGCACCTTTAAAGTGATACACCAAGGACACAGAATGTTGTGTAAATAAATCCAATTCTATTGAAAAGCATAGCAGAATGTACTAGGGAATAGAGATATAGCAGAATATTAGAAAAAAGATATGTTCAATCTTTATTTCCAGAATCATATTTAAATCTGGTCATTAATCAATGGAAAACTATATCCCAAATTAAAGTCAGGTGATAGAAATTGATGTCTTTGAGATTATGGCAGAAATGTAATTTCTTCTCAATTGCATTGGGGATTTTATTTAGAAACTCCTCTTGAAAACAAAAATACAAGATGAAGAATTCATTGTTTTCCTTCTCCACTAAAAAATACGACATAAGTGACTGAGTAGCTCAAGAGCATGATATGACTAGGGTGGTTATCACCAGCACTGATCAACCAATAGCTGTTTTTAAGAGTGACAGCAAATTCAAAGGAATAAAATTATATACTGTAATTTTGTTTAAACGATGAATCAAAAAGAACATTAGAAACACCTTTCCCTCAAAAGTGATATAGCTTCAAACTGAAAGTGTTTATCTGTGTCACAAATCAAAATCTATTATAAGCAGCTTCTATTCCAACTGGGAAAAAAATCCAGTGGGGAATCTGCAGTCAGTGTGGCCATGCCATTGGTAAATGCTTCTCCAAATGAATAATTATTTACTTATTAAGTATCTCCATACACAAAGAAAAATCTTCTTTTACCCTTTAACAAGTATACCACGGACAGAGGAGCCTGGCGGGCCACAAGCCACGAGGGGGGGGTCACAAATAGTCAGACACAACTGAATGACTAAGCACAGCACTCAGCACAGACCACCGAGGACTTCTCTGCTGGCTCAGAAGTAAAGAATCTGTCTGCCAATGCAGGAGACCTAGGTTCAACCGCTGGGTCGGGAAAATTCCCTGGAGAAGGAAATGGCAACCCACTCCCGTATTCTTGCCTGGAAAATCCCATGGACAGAGAAGACTGGCGGGCTACAGTCCATGAGTCAGAAAGAGTCAGACACGACTTAGGGACTAAACAGAAGCAGGCCATTGAAACACCCCAGCATAGCTCTTTCTCACCCTAGGGTGATCGGGGTTGCCAAGGAAAGAGAGACGTCTTTATTATCAACACATAACATTGGAGTTCTAGGGTTTTTATAGCTGAATAGAAAGTTTACTTGCTAATTTTGTCTTTACCATTCTCTCCAATCTTCCCATGAATTACTAGAAAAAAGTGGAATCTGCTTAGACAGAAAGCTGGAAAATACCACCTTCATACAAAAAGCCTTGGTTGACTACTGGCAGTAAACGGCAGTAGGAGTGGATGAGGAAACGCATTAGTTACCTATTGCTATATAACAAGTGACGCTGAAGCACAGAGGCAACATCAACATTTATCCCATCATCTTTTCTGTAGATCAGCAATCCCAGTGTGTCTTAACCGAATACTCTGGTTTTAGTCTTTCAGAGGTTGTAGTCATCTGAATGCTCAACCAGGAAGGATCTGCTTCCTAGCACACTCACAAGGCAGTTGGCAGGACTTCGTGCCTTGCAGCTGGTCTGAATGATGCCTCACTCCATCGCATGCTCTCGGCAGGACACCACCCTCCAATCTTAGTCCCTGGCCCTCCATGGAATATCTCCCAACATGGCAGCTGGCTTCCCTCCCAGGAAGAGAAGGCCAGCAAGAAAGCCTGGAATCATAGGCTTTGTGATCACATCACATCCTGTTACTTTTGTTGTATTCTTTTTTGTTGTTGTATTCTTTTCATCAGAAGCCAGTTAACAGGAAAGACCTCACTCAAAGAGAAGAGACTACACAAGGGTTGTGAGCACCATGATACAGGACATGTTGGGAGCCACCTCGAAAACTATCTTCCAAAGGAAAGATGTACATTGCAACACAAATACTGGGTTCTGAGTGCTCCATGGAAAAGCCTGGCTTTTCATAAATCATATTACTGTTTCTGCATCAGTAAAAATGGTAGCAATATCAGCTCTATCTACCACAAAGGACTGCCATTAGGGAAAAGACTTAGGTGATTTTAAAAAAGTAAAGCACTCTTATACTAAGCAGACAATTGCCAGTACTATTGCTATTGAGCTAAACGTGTTTGGTTGTTGTTCAGTCGCTCAGTCATGTCTGCCTCTTCGTGACCCCCTGGACTGCAGCATCCCAGATTTCCCTGACCTTCACCATCTCCTGGAATTTGCTCAAATGCATCCTCATTGAGTTGGTGATGCCATCCAACCATCTCGTCCTCTGTCGCCCCCTTTTCCTCATGACCTCAATCTTTCCCAGCATCAGAGTCTTTTCCAATGAGTCATCTCTTCACATCAGGTGGCCAACGCATTGGAGTTTCAGCTTCATCATCAGTCCTTCCAATGAATGTTCAGGGTTGATTTGCCAAATATAAATGTGTATTATGAGCTGAACTGTGTCCTTGAAATAGAGGTATTGAAATGTTAATGATCATTACCTGTGAATGAGACTTTATTTTCGAAATGAGGTCTTTGCAGATATAATCAAGTTAATTAATTGGCAGGGAAGGGGGTTAATCTAACTAGTATCCTTACAAGAAGAGGAAAAGAGACACAAACGCAGATACACATCGGTAGATGGCCACGTGAAGATAACAATGTGAAGACAGAGGTGAAGACTAGAGGGCAAAGAATGCCAAGGATTGCCAGCACCAATAGAATCATGAGAAAATATGGAAGAGACTCTGCCCTAGAGCCATCAGAAGAATAATGAATAAATATCAGTTGTATATGTTGTTACAAATTCCAAGGCATTGAATAATGAACAAAGGCTTGGTAAATGATCTTAAATATTAAAGAAATTAAAACTTTATTTAGAATCTATTAAAATGAACTCAGAGCCTTATATTTATTTTTCTACTTTACTCATTCCATGAGTGTTTTTGACACCCAGTCAAAAATCAAAAACTTAAGTACCAAATTATCAGCTTGCCATTTGAAGTCATGATTCAAATTATTGTACCCAAGGACACACACATTTTATATATACTAATATGTTACTTAAAGCTGATTATCTCTGCATACGATGAGACTGAAAGACTACGGAACGATTTAACAGCCAAAATGGCAGTGAATAAAAATCATATTTAATAATATTTTTGCTCTTAGAAAAGTAAACAGGTGTGTTTTCCTGCAACAGAGCTGCCTTAGTAAACACATGGGCAGAATTTCATCGGAATACTTCCAGCTGTGTTAAGACCATCTGTTCATCCTTTTTAATTTTAATTAGTGCCAGAGACCCTTTATTTCATTAATCTCATCTGTAAATTCTTGTTTGCATCTTGCCCTCTTTATGGATAAAGAAGATGCAGGTCTCAACAAACTAGAAATTCTAATAATCCATTCCTTCTCTAGTTTCACTTTAATCAGTTCTTCTAAAAGTAAATAAAGTTGTTGTTTTTAATAATAATAGCAGTTTTCCATAAACTGCACTGAAGCAGCATCATTTTATAAAGCTACCCCAAGAACTATTTAGCATATGTCTAACAGATGATGAGATTTTTAACCACAGATATTCATTCTACAAAGATCTTTTTCTCCTTCTTTTAAAGAACTCAATGGAAAGGATTACCCACTGTGAAGTTATTTCCATAATATTCTAATTACATTCAAGGGCTTTCAGACATACTTTATTTCCACACTTACATATTATTTTGCAACTTGGTTACACTCAAATTGGAAATAAAAATTAAAAAATTAGAATCAGTTTCAACAAACCAAGTAAAGAACGCTTCCAGTGTGAATGTAAGCTTGACCTTTCATTTATATTTTAACAATGGTACTCAGATTCAACATTAATGAAAAACTGTTTTCCCTGGCCTTATATATTCACTATTTACCTAAAGATATATTTATCTAGAACAGTGCTTATTACACTTTAATGCAATATGGATCACCTGGAGATCTTACTGAATGCTGGTTCTGAGTCAGTTAGACTGAGTGGGACTTGAACTCCTACATTTCTAATACATTTCCAGGTGACTGTGATGCTGTTCTTCTGAAACAGAATGTGGAGTATTGAGGTTATAGAGTAAGTTTTGTTGATAAAAAGTAGCAATCAGAGCCACAAATACATAACAGTAGTAAAAAAACTGCATTCCATTAAGAACTATGAATAGAGATGAGAAAATACATTATTATTTGTGTTATTTAACATTATTCTAGAAGGTTCAGTCAAAATTAAAAAGGAATAGGAAATAAGAGATTTAAATGTTAGAAAGGAAGATATAATCCATCATTAATGGTAAATGATACAATTTTCTTCCTTAGGTATACAAGACAATACACTACAAGAATGTCAGAACTAAAATTCATTCTAGAAAGTTGTTAGATGTACCAGAAAAGTATTTAGAATAAATATCCTTCCAAACATCAAACACTAATTATAAAATGCTTTAGTGAAATATATCTCAGAAAAGCAAAAATAGGAAACATAGAAAAAAGTGAGTGAATAGTATGCAATCCTCATATGAATGAAATTAACTTAAAATTATAAATTACAAAGAGGGAAATCCAAGATACATGCCATGTTCTTGGTTAAGAAAATGTAAATTATTAAATGCCATTTCTTCTTGTATTGATCTATAAATTCATTGTAATCCCAATCAAAATTTCAAGATTTCTCAATGTCCCTGACAAACTTACTTTAACCTAATACATACACAAGGAAATTTTCAAAAATAGCAAGACGATTTTGGCAAAGAATGAGAGAGAAGTCATATTCTTTCATATTAAAACATAGGATAGTGTGGCAATTAAATAGCATGCAAAATATTGCCCCCCAAGTAGACACAGATTAATGATGAAATTAGAAAAAATTTCAATTATGGGTTTTCATGCACGAGAAAGTACTGCTGTATGGCAGACGTGAGAGAATGCAGTACAGTCGATCTTTCAAGAGCATGGGCTTGAACTCCATGGGGTCTGATGATATACAGATTTTTCAGTAAACATACAGTCGGTCTTCTGTATCTATGAGTTCTGCACCTGCAGAGTCAACCAACCATGAATTCCAAACTTAATATACATTCTGCGGTTGACTGAATCCATGGTTGGTTGAATCCTCAGAGGCAGAATTGTAGACAAGGAGGGCCAACTATGGGATTTAAACATCCACAGATTTTGATATTTGTGGCAGGTCCTGGCACCAAGCCTCACTGATACCAATGATGACGGTATTCAGTAATTGTGAGTCATGTCTCTTTCCTGTGCCAATCTCTCTGGAAAGCAGTGCCTGGAACATGAGCTAGCAGGCAGGGATTTTATTTGGGAAGTGATGCCAGGAAGCCAGGGTGAGGGAGGTAGCATGCATGGGTAGAGAGTGAAAATCAGTAGGAGGTATTTTCACAGTCAACACAGTGGGCAATTCAGGCTTGATCATGCCATGACCCTCTGAGGAAGCATGTGTAATATGCTTAAAAATTGTCTGATCAAGGGGCAGAAAGTTGCTGGGGGCGGGGGGGTGGGGTGGGCTTTCTTCACTAATTCCCATAAGAAGGGTTGTCCTTATTAAGGAATGTGAATTCCTTCACATTCCCAGGCTTTGCATGGGTGAGACTAGGGAAGACTTCCTGCCAGTGTCCCAGGATGCTGGGACAGAAAATTAGAGAGGAACAGTACCACCAAGACAAGCTGTAATTTAGTCTACCTTCCTCTGGTTGCTGGAACAAAAGGAGGTTATCAGATGAGACAGAGTCCAAGAATGTCTAACACAGGAAAACAGAAAATTCACAGGTACCAAAACACTTACATGGGAAGACACACACATGTTTAGATTCACCCCTACTGTAGTATGATTCTAGAGATCTTTGCAAGTGCATTAGGATAAAACAAGGTTTTAAATACTACTGAAGAAGTCATAAACTGATCCAAGAAACTCAAGGTTATTCTGTCCTACACAAGACCTTGAAAACCTTCAGTCAGAGTTTAAGCACCATCTCTCCCTTCAGATATATCATTTTGTCACCTGAACTTATAGGACTTTACACCTTGTCTCTAGGATACTTATAATTTCTCAGCTGCTGTAGATGCACTTCATTCATATGTAAAGGATTCAAGTATACTACTGCTTTCAGGCAACTGCATAATTATAAGTAAACACAGAAAAAGTAAAAAGATAAACAAGCTATGAACAGAAATACTTGTAGTTTATAACAGGTAATTTACCTTTAATATTGAAATGTATGTTTATATTATTTATCTTAAAGTATATTTAATTTTAATTTATACCTTGCTGGCATTCAACAGTTCTTGAGTTACCTATGCACCATAAGCATGTTTGCAGCAATTAGGAAAAAAGTTACCTTAAGCTACAAAGGTAGAGATGATTATTCAATAAAAATACAGTGGTTCAAACTCTTTAGATAGTTCTACACTAAAGAACATGGTTTGTTTATGTTGATCAAACATTTTCTTAAGGAAATGTTAAATATGGAGTTAAATTATATGAGTAAAAATATCTGAGGAATAACCAATATTTAAGAAACAATGATAAAATAATTTGGAATGCCAACCTATGGAATTGCCAATCGATAGATGGCCATTCCTAATAGATAAGGAAGCTCTCTATACTAACATAAATTTGTTTTCCTCTTCTACACATATTAGGAAATGGTTTCTGTACAAATCAAAAAGGTCATATTCACCAAATTCACTAGAAAAGGGTGAGATGCCTGTGAAAGCTCGATTACTTAAAAATTGGGCTAGATAACATTTCATAAAATATGTGAACTAAATTTCCCAAGACTATGTTCTGTACCTTGATACTTCATATTATTTAATGTTCTCTAGAGGTGTTATCTTTCAAATTCTAGACATACGTACAATTTTTAGTAGTATCCATCTTTATTTCACTACAATTTTTAGAACATTTACTTTTATTCAAGATTACTAAAATAACTTTCTTTAAATACATTGATTTTAAATTACTTCCAAAGATGTTCATGTAATTCAAACTAAATTCAAGAAAATAATCTCCACACATACACACACACACACACGTAAATCCCTCTTCTTTATTTTTATTAAAGTATTCTGTTCTTGAGCCTAAGTCTTTGCACTCAAAAAGAAATTGAATGCATATATATCCAATGGAATTCACAAGCGAGGGGAAGCTATATAAACTCTGTGTAACTGATGCATCTTATTAATAGAGCCTTTCTGAGTGTGCTTTGAATTATACTTATTTATAATCCTGAATTATTAATATATGCTGTTAATAATTTGAAAATATGCTAGCTCTTCACAATAGAAATCTGATTTTTAATCAACTATGTGTTAGTTGTATCTCTTCTTGGTTATATAAGTGAAACGGCTCACCTCAAAGCAGGCCTGGTACTGAAAGGTACTTCAGTGACACTATTTACCTTAAGCACTTCACTGTTGAGTGAACCCACATCACCACTGGAAATACAGTGTATTTGTTCCAATGAAGACTAAACACCTAAGAACCTAAATTTGTTCCTGAATTTCCTGTTTTCATTTAAAGACAAATTCTGCTCAGCTGCACAAACAAAGTCACAACAGAATTTCAGAAGAAAGAAGGAATGTTTTCAGAATTACAAAAACCTCTTGAGAGGGAAATACCTAAGAGCCAAGAAGAAGTGTATATTCAACGGCCATGGAACTAAAGGAACTTCAATATAAAAATGTCATTTTCCAAGAAAAATGATGCCTAATTCTACTTTAAAATCAAGAAAATATGAAAGGTTATTACCAAGAGGGTGTTAACCAGATGTTCTCAATATCCATGAGTTAGATAGAAAGCAGAGAGCAGCCACACGCGGAAAGTTATTAAGTCTTGGAAAGGTTAAGAAGTGAGGATGTGAACAGTATTTTAAAGATTAATTAAATTTCACCTATCCAAGAAACTTTAGGTTGGAAGAAAGGCGAGATTGATTATGTATATATCCACCTTGTAGAGCCTTCTTTCCTTCTTGTTTTATGGAGTACTTATTTTAATTATATAGTAATAAGCTAAAATAGCAAAGGAAATGATTCTCCTAGTTATAAAATAACTTTCCTACTCAATTTACATACCTGACTTGAGTCTACTTAGTCAGCTAATGGACATGATATCCCTCAATATATTGTATAATGTAATATTTTTGGAATCAGAGAATTGTGAACTTAAACTGTCTTTTCCCTTATAATTCTGTGGCTGGGGTGACTTAGCCCTAAAGATGTATTCTGAGAATTAGCAGCACAAATGTCAGCAATGATCCCAGTACGAAGCCAACATGGATGTATTTCCACCACTGGTTTATAAGTTGTATTCCCCCAGTGGGATTGGATTTCATGAGGACAACAGCATCTTTTACTGAAGTGTCAAGTCTAGTGGACAGGCACACCACCACATGCACAGAACTCAGGTTAAATATCTGGCATCATAACAAAGACATTAGTAGAACTGCACAGCATGTAATATCTGCCAAAAATGCTTATGACAAATAGATTTTGAGAAAAGAATTCATATGCATGCAGTGAAGTGGGCACTTATAAAGAGGCATGATTTAATGTCACTTAACAACAATAAAATCTTCAGTAAGTGAGTATCAGAGGGTAGCCGCTAAACCTTCGAATGTTGATAAAAAGTCCAAAGCCATTGCTGCTAGAATTCCCTAAAGGGTAGTACAAGAAAATTTAATAAACTGAGCACAATAATATCACTTGAGATATTTGCAGTATCTGCTGTCTTTCCTGAGGGGCTGAAGGTAAGCAAATGTGACTCTCAGCCGTAAACAGTCCAGGAATTAAAAAAATACGCTGATATATTAAAATTTTAGAAGAAAATGAAAACAAGACAAAAATGATGGGCTTAGCCTGATTAGTGGTATGTGTTTAAAACAGGATATTTTACATATACACACAGAAGTGCCCACAAATATGTTATTGGATTACAGGAAAACTTGTAAATAACTAAATAATGAATTAAAATTTGTTCATGAAATGAGCTTAGGGTACTTTCACCCACACATTCAAAGTAATTGTAAGGCTTTCTGCTAAATGAGTGATATAAGTTGCTCATGTTTGCTCTTGAGCATGACACTAGCCATATTTTGTGTCTAATATTAAGATATACTAGCTAATGTCAAAATTAACAGAAATCAGGCTTTAGCCATATCACACACTGCTTCCAAAAAAAACCCTGCTTCTTCTTTTGTGTGCCATATTTATTTCCTTTGGAGGATTTAACTACTGGCTAGAGGCTTCTGATTGTCTTGATAGAGTTGTACCAAAGGCCATAAAAGAGAGGCTATCAAAATACATGGAACGAACCCAATTCTATATGGATTTCTCACACTAGATCATCTAGAATAAAACAAAAATATTAATTAACAAAATATAGTCCATAAATGTATTACTTGTATATATTTAAAAAAAAAAGAATAAGAAATAAAAGCATCTACTGTAAGATGCAAGATTTCCTTCTTTTATTAATGTAGGTATTTTGACTTCAAGATAAACCCTTATCAGGCACATTTTTAAGCTCTCCTAGCTTAAGAATAGTGGGGCTGACAATCTAGAGTGTCTTCACAGGGGACGTGTTTGTCTGTTTCTTGGGAGGTAAAACTATTGGTTTAGATGTGTTATTCCATTCATACACCAGCAATTTCTTCTTAAAACATAATCCAGACTACATGGGATCTTCTGCTAAATCCATAAAACCGGACAATATATTTATTTGCAAAGAAACATCATCAGCTAATTCTCCTTATTAAAATAATAGACATTTGTTTTTTTTTTTTAATTAAAAATACAGGTAAGAAGAAAATTAAAATTCTCCATAAGATTATCATCAAGAGACTAATGTCAAGAGAAAAGAAAGAACAAAAGTGGAAGAACAGTTTTTGTACAGCTTCTGACTGCATCTCCAATACTCTCCATACCGTCTTACCTACTTCATTAGAGAAGGCAATAAACCACCCAAATGATGCAATTCTGTCTTGCCTTTGTGTATTTTCAAGGAATGTTCCCAAGAAATGTTATTTACATTATACACTAACTAATTAATTTATTACCAAATTTGTCCCTCCCACTAAACTGTAAGCTCCTCAAAACAAAGAGCTTAAATATATGAAGGCTAATTATAGTAACTGGCAAACACTCCACTACTGAATGAATGAATAATGGATGGGTACTACCTCCTGTATTCTCTAAATGTGGTAGCCCAGTCAAATAGTTTCTCCACAATCCTTCTTTTATTTTAACACAATATTTGCAGGTACTATAAAATCACAAACACTAAATTACAGCTATGGCTTCATCTAAACAAACTGGCTTTCCATGGGAGTGATTAACTGAACAAGAGAATTTGTCATGATTTTACCTAATTTTATTTTGCAAGTAATTTAAAAAAAAACATTTTACTAAAGTTATGAGCAAATAATTACTAATCTTTAAATATATGTTGAATGGTTGTATGAAAATTATACAAAAAATACGTATAATTATAGTGGAATTGTCTTACTAATACAATTGGATATAAATGAAAAATACATAAATGAAAAAGTTGGCTAACTGGCAATTTTTTAAAAAAGTATGACTATTAATTTCCTGATTTTTTAATGTACAAAGAAGCATTTTAAAAGTTAAAGTAGATGTATAATAACCACAGTTCTGAATAGTCTTTCCTTAGAGTGTGTATGTTTGTATGTGTGTGCACGCAGTTGTGTCCGACTCTTCACAGCCCTATAGATTGTAGCCTGCCAGGCTCCTCTATCAATGGAACTGGTCTCCATTTCCTTCTCCAGGGGATCTTCTGGACAGAGGGATCAAAATGCCATGTATCTTAAATCTCCTGCATTGGCAGGCTGATGGGTTCTTTACCAGTAGCACAACCTGGATCTACATCAATCCTACAGTACCTACAATTTCCTCTTCCAGTTCTTCAAGGTGAAGCAGACACCTTAAGCAGATACTGTTAAAGACATTTAAAAAGGAGTGCACATGGACAATCCTCTCACATTTACCGCCAAGGTTTTAGATGTGTCTGCCAGCACCAAATTCTACATTTTTGGGGGGGTGGGGGTAGGGGGGGTGGGTTGTCGATTTTTAATTTTAATTCTTTGCTATTAGACTTTATTGAGTCTTCCCAAAATACTGTTATCATAGAAAAGACAGATTTCTTAAGTATTCATATTTCATTTGTTTACATACCATTTAATTAAATTACATAATTAAAGAATATTACAACTAGCATTCATTAAGGAATAAAAACAACTCACTCTTAGTAAGTATGCAAAAACTGGTGGGAACCAGAGGTTTTTAGAAGAGTAGCCCAATATTGGCAAGCATTCAGCGTGCCACGGGATTAGTGATCGTGATTTGCAGAGGGAATTGTGAACATCAATTAGATATAGATGGGTTAGTAGAGACTGTGCTGGAATTCTCATCCTCAGTATGCATTACTATCTGAATCACTGCTTAATTCAATCCTGGCTCATCTACCCAGCAAATTGCTCACAGCTTCCCTCTCCTCTCATGCTAGCTGCCTTGAATAGAGCTCAGTGCTTCTCAAGTATTCTGTGCTGAAAGATCAATTTTTTCCCCCGATCTGTCACAAACCAATATTATACTTGTAAAATACAATAAAGATACAATGGTGGGGGGGAGAAGACATAAAATGCAAGGGCATTTAAAAAGATTAGTTCAGCAGACATAAAATGACTCTGTTAAACTGCTATAAATGTTTCTAAACATTTTTTCTCGGTTTCTGTTCTCATCACCTCACGAATCTGGAATGGTTTGGGGATAGCATGGGTGTGCAGACTATACTCTGGGTAGTGCTTATCTAGACCAAGGCATTAACTAAGTTGCATTCTGTGGAATTACACTGTATGGGAAACATGATCTAAAATATACTTGAAAGGTAGATATAGAAAGATACATTTTTTCAAAGGAAAATTATTTTCTTTAGATTTGTTTGACTATTTTCTTCTCTTTCACCCACTTTAGAATTTCATGCACAAAATAATGTGATCTTGGGAACATGTGGTTCTATACTACACTACAATAATAATTTAATTTTTTTCAGAGTAACCCAGTTATGAAAACTAACACTGCTAAGATATAAGGGTATTAAATTATGTGGGTTTTTTTTTTTTTTAAGAAACGAAAAAGGCAAAGTCTGAGAGAATGTTAAAGATAGTCTTTCTCTAATCACTATTTCTATGAATTACAGTGTGATCTTCTCATTCAGCTTTTAATTTGTATTGTGGCTCAAAAAAATTGTACAGAAATAATCCTATCTTAGTGTGGGATTTATTTTTTACATCAGGTTCAGATATACACATAAAGATATATCAGAATCCTAAAAGAATCTAGATACTTCCATATATGTGTCCATTAAAGTAATTAGCCTCCAACTAATAAAAATAAATTTAAAAAAAAGCAAAATAAAAAAAAAGAGGAAAAAAGGACTTGACTGTAACTTAATCAGATGGGCACTAAGGAGAATCTGTAACATAAAAATCAATAAATATGGGTAATGTTGGGCTCAAGCCCAAACAATCAAGGGATTACCTATTTTTAAAAACTATACCTAAAGCAGAAATTCCCTAAATAATTGAGTACTTAAGTATTCTGTTTGGTTGACCATTCATAGCTAGTTGAGTGTAATGTTTAAGCTTTGCTCAAACATCATTACAAAGCCAGCTCTCATGCCAAGATAAGACCTAAATACTTTGGTTCTAAATTAAATAAGATCCTATAATCATGGTTATAACAACATCTGCCTGACATTAAGCAGTGGGCTGCTAAAAATGGAGATTTTCTTTTCATCTGTTCCATAAAAATCAGAGACTCAGGGGTAACTCTTCAGAACACCCCTCCCACCAATACACACACAAATTTCATGTCATCAAGCAAATATTTCTAAGAGTTCTATAGCACTTCCCAATGTTTCCTTGCCATACTTTTAATCATTTTTACTACTCTCTCATCTGCCATTAAAATAGGACAAAACAAAACAAAATATTTTGATTGGATTCATTCATGTTTCCAGAATGTATTTCAATCATTACAGTATATCATTTTTACTATAATAACCAACTCTCCAATTTGGTTTTGTGTTTATTCATTGAAATGCTATGTTTGTATGTAGAAATGTCCCTGGAGTGAACATATTTTACAAGCTTTCCTTGTGAGTGGAATTCTCAAGGTCTTTAATCATTGCTTAGTATTTGTGAACTTCTTAAAATACTCCCTTCTTGCAAATTTCCAACATTTGCAATTGTTTTTCTAATCAGCCTAAGTGAAAATTGTCTTATGTTTATCTCTGTATATTCCCTTAACTTAAAGCCTTAACAAAAAATGAATATCATTATTTCACATGTTATAATGACTCAAATCTAAGTGATATGTTAATAACTACTTTGTCCCACATAGTCTTGACCTTCTGTTGTCCCTTTGAAGCAAATGACCTGGTGAGTCATAGAGTAGCTATAAGTATCTGAAGTCTTGATGACACCCTGAGTTTGGGGAAACATTGGTTTAAGGATCTAGTACTTCCTATCAAGGTTTTGAATTATTCATTGAACTCTAGATTTCAAAGATGATGATAAACTGTTAATACACAAGCAAAAGTGCTGAGATGACAAGGACAATGTAAGGTCAACCCCATGAGCTCTGAAACTTCCCAAAGAATACATTCTCCTCCAAGAGACAGATGTATTAATTCTCTGCTTGAAAAAGGAAAACTGCCAACCAATCTTTAGCTCATTTTAAAAGTCATACAGCAGCAGCAAGAGTCACTTTGGCTCCATTTGAAGCAGCCCAAGAGTTTTCTGGATGCCTTGATGTCAGACTGATCGTGCTGGAGCCACGGCTGTTCTTGTAGAATACCCTTCTATTTCTGCTTTCACTTACTCTGCTTTGAAGTCCTCCTGCCTTGACTGGAAACAATTTGCTCTCTCTAAGGAAGATTGGCATTTTTCATGGATGTAAGAGATACAGTAATAGTAAGTCATCATAAAATAATGTATTGGCATGTGTAGAGGGTTAAACCCTCAGTATAAAACACAGAAACTGAAGTGCTTTCATTCTACACAGAAAGAAGCATGTCATGTTGGACAGCTTGACATTTATAACCATGCATCACATTTTTTTTTTCCCTTGGAGTAGCTACAGTGTTAAGAACATTATAGTCTTGGTACATACAAATATTTCCTTTTGTCTTTCTTTCGATTTTTAAGACAGTTAATATTGTGAGCTGGGTAAATAAAGTTGATGCTCCTGCTTTCTTGTAGACTTTTCTTTTTCACTCTCAGGACTGCATTTCACACCATCCACTGATATCCATAAAATAATAACCTAGTTTAGTATATGTTATGACAAAGCAAGGTAAGTTAGAAAACATTTATTTTTTAAAAAGTCATTGGGAAAGATTTCTTTAAGAAGAAAATATGACTGCGATATGTATGAAGCATTTGTTTCATATTTCTACTTGTTTACTGATTTTTTATTGTTGCTGTTGTTTAGTCACTAAGTTGTGTCCGATTCTTTTTTGACCCCATGGACTGTAGTCCACCAGGTTCCTCTGTCCATGGGAATCTCCAGGCAAGAATACTGGAGTGGGCTGCCATTTCCTTCTCCAGGGGATCATTTTGACCCAGGGTAAAACCCACATCTCCTGCTTGGCGGGCAGATTCTTTACAACTGAGCAACCAGTAGTAACAAGCCATCACTTGTTAGCAATACAAATGAATACAATGAAAAAAATATACAATGAGAAAATAAATTTTCAACTGAAGGTACATTGTATACATCCACAATGATAGAGTAAGATTTTTTAAATACTTACCTAAATAATTTTATTGAGCTCAATTTCTCAAGAAAGCATTGGATCTTATGCTTCTGTAGATATCATTCATTTTAAAGACTTCTGAGGAAAAATACTTAGACTTGACAAAATATAATTTAAAAAAAAATCAACAGCATATATTCCTTATATAATTCTATAATTATTATATGTAGAAAAATAAAGTGGAGAAATAAAAATAAATTACATGGAGAAATAATTTTGGATTATAGATCTAATTAGATACTTTAAATATGTCTAATAAACAGAGACATTCTGTAAACTATTATCACATGGATTAAAAAGTGTGTAGTTTTTCATAACCATGGGTAGCCCCTACCCCTTCCCTTCTCTATTTGGTCATTTGAAAGCTAAATGGATATATTTACACACAGGTGATGTTGTCGTAAACAATCCACCTGCCAATGCAGGAGATGCAGGTGCAATCCCTGGGTTGGGAAGATCCCCTGGAGTAGGGAATGGAACCAACTCCATTATTCTTGCCTGGAAAATTCTACGGACATCGGAGCCTGTTGGGTTACAGTCCATGGGGTTGCAAACAGTCAAAGACAACTGAGCTAGTGAATTCAGCACGCACACATACATAGGCTAGGACTTGACCTTTTCTCACAAGCTATTTTTCATATTTTAATCCCTCCTTGAGTTTATCTTTCTTTCATTTGAACTAAAGTTAATATCCATGGGTAAATGTGCCAACTTATAGTTCTCAATCCTGGCTGCACGATGTTAGCTTTGAAATCTCTGGGTCAGTATTTTCTCATGCACAGAAAAGTCCATGGTGTCCTTCTGGGCTCGTTCTCTTGAGCCCATCTTCCCTGAGTTCTAATTAACTCCTTGACTTTTTCAAGCTCCTGGCTGAACCTTCAATTCTCATGGTCTGCTGGATATTCTGTTTGGCCCCAATTAAAAGTTGTGATGAGATGTTTAACTTTTCAGTTCTCCTCATTGTTCAAGTATAGCACAACTCCCTGAGAGTCACTGAAATATATCAGGAACCAGCTCCCCCACACTGAATGCTCCATTGAGGGAATAGCTGAGTTTCAACTATAAGCCAAGATATACAACCACTGATTCCACTGCATTCAAAGAAGTGGGAGAGAGAGCAGGAAGAGTGTGAGGGAAGGGGAAAGGGAGAAGGAGGAGGAAAAGAAGGGAAGGAGAAAGAGGGAGGAAGAAGGATTTTTGAAAGTCAATTACATAACTGTTGAAATTTGCAAGAGCCATGAATAAGCAAATAAATGAACAAGTAAGAGGACTTTTCTCAGAAGGCAGGGCACAACCATTTTTTTTTTTAAGTTGAATTATTAAGCAAGATAGAGGATCTGTCCAGGACTGTCCAAAGTTACCTCGTCTAATCAATGAGAAACGTCAAGAAGGAGGAAATAAGGAAACCGAAAGAAAAAATATATAAAAGAAATCCTTTGGCCTGAAGAAAAAAGAAGTTACACATAGTAAAAGAACGGATAAAGTACAAAAACAAAAAAAAAAAAAATCCACAGTTTGAAACATGTTCAGGAAATATCAAAGATAAAATGAGCAAAAAGTTACAGAGTGTAGGGTACAAAATCCTCCACAGGGACAAGAGTCTGATTGGTGTCAGACTTTTCATTTGCTACAGAAGACACCTAATGAAAATGAACAATATATCCAGAGGCAAAGGATTTCAACACATAATCTACACCTAAGCAAACCATGTATCAGGGCCAAATAGAGGCATGATTGGATGTATTTGTACTCAAAGCATACCACATGTGCACTCTGGCTAAATAAAACAAAGAAATGATCCAACAAAGAGAAACTGGTGGGATCCAAGCAGACGATGTAACTTTGGAATTCAATAGAAGGAAATCAATGATAGCAACTTTGAGCATGCTTTAAGAAGTTCTCCTCCCCACCTTAGGAAATCTGACAAGCGAAATAATTAGGAACCAGTTCATGTTACAGATACAGTTGAATATCACACACACTTCATCTGTCAGAATAAATGAAACACAGTTGAAAATTCAATGTGAAATAAAGGCTGACAATATAATCATAAAAGAAATATAAAGAGGAAAGCATGCTATTGTTTTGAGCAACTGATGTATTATTAAAGAAGGGACTTTGACCTTGATGCCTAGAACATTCTCCTTTAAGCAGCGCACATTAACTATAGGTTATAGTTCCCCGAACACCCAGACACACTGATGAATTCCGCAATACATGATATTTATACAGTCATAATATTATAAACACTACTTGATGGCTTTAAATTTATGTAAAAAACTTATAGGCCAAGAACTAGAAGAGGTTTTTAAATAGTGTAGAACAGTATGCAAATTTAATAAGCCATGCAAATTAATTCTTTCAACAAATCTAAGTGTCTACTTTATGCCAGGTACTGCTCTAACAAATGTGGATTTAACAACAAAAATAGACAAAATGCCTGACCTCCTCTACCTTAAATTGAGGGGAAAAATAATCAAGACAGCAATACACACACACACACACACACACACACACACATATATATATAGTGGCAATTGAGATAATGGGAAGTGATATGGTATAAAATGGGCTTCCCAGGTGGCGCAGTGGTAAAGAACCCACCTGCCAATGCAGAAGACACAAGAGATGTGGGTTTAATCACTGTTCACAGAAGATACCCTGGAATAGTAAATGGCAATCCACTCCAGTATTCTTGCCTGGAGAACTCCATGGACAGAGGAGCCTGGAAGGCTCCAGTCCATGGGGTTGCAAAGAGTCAGAGATGACTGAGCACACACACACAGTATAAAACTGACCAGGGTAGACTAGCAAAGAGGAATAAGTGTCTGTAGCTATTTAATAAAGTGAGTGCTCTCAGAGTGGAAACAAGCCACGCATCAGTTCTCAGGGTGAGCACTCCAGGGACTGCATCCAGTGGCACGTGCCTCAGGTACTGGTTGGCAGTGTTTGAGTTCTGGCAAGAAGTCCATGGCCAGAAAAGAGAAAAGACAGGTAGGAGAAGAGGTCTAAGGGGAAGCCTTGGGTCTGACAATGGACATAAGCTTTTGTGAGTCATGCTGTTGATCTTGGATCTTCTTCTGAATATGATGAAGAGGCCTTATGTGTTTTCAGTTGAGCAGTCCTGTACCAGGAAGAGACTGGGGACTGGAAGAGAAAGAGACCCTAGGAAGGATTTCTTGATGCTTCATAGCAGAGAGGCAAGAGACACTGTTAAAAGTTGCTTGCTCACAAAATACAGCTTCAAATATATAATTTGAAGTTATGAAGGCAAGTAGTATAAGAATAAATATAGTAATACTAGTTTCAAAGAAAAGGAAGGGAAAAACAGGTGACAAAAATGAGTCAAATGCTTATCCTTCACAAGTTCTGCTATAAAGAGATAAAACAAGAAAAGGTGGAATTACAAAGAGGCAAAGCAGTAGATAGATTAGGATTGAGGAAAGAAGACTGTTAAATTCCATTTTCTGTCTTTATTTAGTGTGTAGGTTATTATATCTCATTGTATTAAACTTTGATTTTGTTTTGGTAAAGGCAATACAAAATTCTAAATACTTAAAGTTTGGTTAAGAGGGAAAAGGAAATATGTATCAGTGGGAAATGATGTTTTCTGCCTTATCAAGTACATTCACCACAATTTACCAGGTAGAAAGCCATATTAGAGATCATAAGCATAGAAATGCAGTATTTTCTTGGATTTTAATTTCATTACAACATGTTCACAAAGACTTTTATCTCAAGCTTAAATACATATATCTTCAGTATCTGAATATACAGAGGGAAAAAAATACCAGAAGTTTTTCTACATGGCATTGGCATATACTACATTTAAAAACACTGCATTCAATTAAATCTTAAGATATTTTCCAGTATAATCTCTTTTTTTTCATATGCAATTTAGATGATACTCATTATCAGGGCTTCCCTGATAGCTCAGTTGGTAAAGAATCCACCTGCAATGCAGGAGACCCTGGTTCGATTCCTAGGTCAGGAAGATCCGCTGGAGAAGGGATAGGCTACCCACTCCAATATGCTTGGGCTTCCCATGTGGCTCAGCTGGTAAAGAATCCGTCTGCAATGCGGGAGACCCAGTTTCAATCCCTGGGTTGGGAAGATCCCCTGGAGAAGGGAAAGGCTACCCACTCCAGTCTTCTGGTCTGAAGAATTCCAGGGGATCTCAAAGAGTCAAACACGACTGAGAAACTTTCACTTTCATGATCAGGTAAGGTTTCATTATCATTTTTGTTCATCCTGAATGACCTTTAACTCTAAGAACAAAATGGGTGGAAAACAAGTTCAAAATCCGTAGAGCATAATAAAAATAAAATTCCAATTAACATTAGCTATGTCACAATAACCTTCTCTACTTCTCTGTGCTTATCTTCCTTTTTTCTCTTTTAAAAACATTTATTTTTTATTGAAGGATAATTGCTTTACAGAATTTTGCTGTTTTCTCTCAAACCTCAACATGAATAAGCCATAGGTATACATATATCCCCTCCCTTTTGATATAGTTTGAAATAGCACCAAGCAGCTGATAACTTATAGGAAATCAACGAGAACATACTTAAAACTGCCATTTCTTCATTTCATTTTAAAATATGTTGCATGTTTGAAGTGGAAATATTTTGAGATATTTTTAAGTAATCTAAGAAATATGCCACTATATACTTTGAAAGAAAATTCAGTCTGAGGATATTTTTCAACATCTATAACAGAATTTCCTACTAATAAAACTGTTCTCAAAATCATTCTGCCATATGACCTAGCAATCCCACTTCTGGGCACACACACCGAGGAAACCAGATCTGAAAGAGACACGTGCACCCCAATGTTCATCGCAGCACTGTTTATAATAGCCAGGACATGGAAGCAACCTAGATGCCCATCAGCAGACAAATGGATAAGGAAGCTGTGGGACATATATACCATGGAATATTACTCAGCCATTAAAAAGAATTCATTTGAATCAGTTCTAATGAGATGGATGAAACTGGAGCCCATTATACAGAGCGAAGTAAGCCAGAAAGATAAAGACCATTACAGTATACTAACACATATATATGAAATTTAGAAAGATGGTAACGATAACCCTATATGCAAAACAGAAAAAGAGACTCAGATGTATAGAACAGACTTGTGGACTCTGGGAGAAGGCGAGGGTGGGATGTTTCAAGAGAACAGAATCGAAACATGTATATTATCTAGGGTGAAACAGATCTCCAGCCCAGGTTGGGTGCATGAGACAAGTGCTCGGGCCTGGTGCACTGGGAAGACCCAGAGGGATGGGGTGGAGAGGGAGGTGGGAGGGGGAACCAGGATGGGGAATACATGTAAATCCATGGCTAATTCATTTCAATGTATGACAAAAACCACTGCAATGATGTAAAGTAATTAGCCTCCAACTAATAAAAATAAATGGAAAAAAAAATCATTCTCCTGGTATAAATCAGGTAACTATATCATGTGTGAAAGTTAATTTGGAGACTAAATAAAGCTGAGTTAAATATTTAATACTTCTAATATTTGACAGTGTGTATATCCTCAAGTTCCTTTAATTGCCTACTTTGTTGGTTTAAAAATGAATAAAAGTGTTTATTTTTTGAATGCTAAACATTTTTAAAAAGAGTGCATTATTAGCAATTTGTGTTTTGCTTACTCTTGCCAACCCTACCTCCCAAATATAATTTTTAAAAGTAAATGAACCAATTTCTCACTCTGCACAAAACATAAACATACTTTAAAGTGGTTTTAGGAAGTTTTTTCTTAATAAAAGGGCAATGGTGCATAAATATTTCATAAAGTTTAATTACTAAATATTGCAGAAATTCTCATTTATTGAAGAATCCTTGTCTCTATCATTAGTTTCTAATTGAAGAGCTTTATTATTTTAGTATGAATTTTAACTGACGTGAACATTATTCTTGAGCATTTGGAAAGCTTCTATGATATTACGGAATTTCATTTTTTGAAAAAGTTCGTGATCAGAAGTTCAAGAATGATTTTTCTTCGTCTGCTAGAATGGTGATGTGAAAATTTTTTCTTATTATTTTTTAACAGTTTAGAGGGGTAGGCTAGAGTAGGAAATGGTAACCCACTCTAGTATTCTTGCCTGAAAAATTCTATCGACAGAGTCTGGTGAGCTACAGTCCATGGGGTCACAAAGAGTCAGACAGGACTGAGCACCTGAGTACACACAGCGGAGTAGCATTCAGATTTTGGTCAAGGGCCCAGTGAGAAAGATAAGGGGAGGTGAACATGGTTAAGGCCGATACCATCGGACAGTCAAGTGTTAGGTCAAAGGAATAAAAGAAACGCAAGCTTAATTTATGGCATCCCCTACTTTTATCTGGAGCAGCACCTAAAGGTGCTGGAGCCACCATGTTTGCAGGAAAGTGACGTTATGATATGAACACACCTCCATTTCTTCTCCTAAAGCCTGTATCTGGCACTAGGCTGCCTGTGACGTGCAAGTCAGTTTAATCACTTTGGGCAGCCTTGGTTTATACTATCTTGCTAGGGTAACAGATTTTGTCTGCCGAATAGTTTTCTACAGATGGTGTAGGATCTGAGTATCAAGTTCAGTTGCTGTTTTGATTTGTGCTCATGCTGGAGTACAATTTTAAAGGACTTTTTCCTCTTTTGTGTGGAAAGACATATGAAACTTTTCAATAACACGTAATATGCTATATAGGAAAATATATTTTGAGATAGGCGATGAACCACAAGGAAAGGCTTATTTTCAGAAACCAATTTCTTGAAAAGATAAATGCCTTACCGAGCAAATCTATGAACAAGGGTCTCACTGGCTGTATTCACTACCTCACATTCCATCTTATAGCACTGCCTATGCAAATGAAAAAAAACATTGCACAGTAAGTCAAAGCAATCTAGGAGCAATGCATTAATACAGATTCCTTGGAAGGGAATCTGCTTTTTTCTTTTATTTCTAAGAGTTAAACAAAAGAGAAAGAGGGAGAGAGACAGAGATGAGGAAAGAAAGGGAAAAATCAAACAGTTATTGCTATTTCTCACTCATAAATGCTGTAAAACCATATCAGGCATGCTGAAGTACCTATGGAAAATAAAATGGGAGTTGTGAAGCATTTTAGTAGAATGGAAGCTTATTCAACTACTTAACATACTACACTGAATTTTTGCATTCATACTAAAGCTTACTAGAAACCTGGAGAGGGTAGAAAATAATACAATTAAATTTATTTAGCTAATTTGAACTAAAATGGGCTTTAATCCTCAGTACTACCAAGCTCTAATTTTTAAGCTATTAGGAAAAATGGTTCTTTTCAAAGGTAATAACATTCAGAATAAACCACAAATTGGCCTTGGAGAGCAAGAGCATGTCCAAATATATACCATCAACTTCTCACAGAAGTTGATGACTATCTGGTGAAAAGAAAGCTGAGATGAATTTTTCAAACTACCTTCACTGTTTTAAACACATTCATTACCATAATTGTTATTTACGTGAAAGCACTAAGTAAAGAATTATGTAAATGTAACTTAGTGATGAAAACATAATTCCTAACAATTATTTAAAATTATCTGAGAGCTTTTAGCTTGTGTATCACCCTATTCATTATTGATTATCCCAGCAATGTGTATACCTGACATTGAAGGCACTCATCTTGTAAAAGGAAAGAAAGAAGCCAGAAACTTTCCCTCCATCATCTTATTCTTTATTACACCCCCCCCAAACAAATATACTCTTTAATGAGAAAAGCTTCATCATTGTTCCATCATGCCTATGGAAACTAGCATAGGCAGCAAGTATTTGACTCATAAAAATTTGCTCTTAAAACTAAACAACCTATGCAAAATTTATCTTTAGTAGAATAAATTATAGCGTTGTTTTATTCACTTAATAGGTTAGAAAAAAACTAAAACTAACACAGATATAAGGGAAGAAATCTTATGTGCTACAGATAATATAAATTTAGAGAAAACTAGTATCCTGGCACAGTATCTACACTTTCAAGCTGGATACAAGCTCTCAAATATCTGCCAACCCGGTCTTCATAAATTTTATGAAACTGTGAAGTTTTCCTCACCAAAAAAAAAAAAATGTTTTTTTTAAAAAGTAAGAAGATAAGTGACAAATAATGAGACAGTGGAGGGAAAATTTCTGTATCCTCCATCCTCATTAAATTCTGAAGCAACTGTAACATATAGCAGAGGGACTAATAAAGAGTTTCCAATATTATTTTACAGTTGATATATATTGATTGATCAAACAGTACAGGACAGGTATGCAGGCCATTCACTATAAATGTTTCATTCCATTGTCAAGATAACTATTCTCAAACAAGCAGCAGTATCGACTGACCCAGGCTTGCATTGAAGAAATCCCATTTACTATCTGAGTGACCCTTAGACATTTAACCTCTCTGAGTGGGACCTAAATTAACCTAAAAGTGCAATTTCAGCATTTTATATAAATGACATAGGAAAATAATTAAACAAGAATACTGAATTACAGGGTATGATCAGTTGTTGTGTATAAGTCAACCTTCACAAGAGCAGGCATACAGTAAGTACTAAAATATACTAGTTCCTGTTTTTCTAAATATAACATTTCTCTTCTATGATATCTGAAACATGCTAAGTGATGATTATTTCTTGTTCACTAGAACAAAATATGGATTATTTTTCTATTACCAAACCATATGCAATTCTTGACATATCACTGTATATAATATTGTTCTCTGTTAACCCCCTTTAAATACCATAACTTATAGGAATACAGTCAGTGGCAACTTTCAGGCCCATATCAGACTACAGCAACCAAGCTATTGGCCTTACATGAAGAAAATCAAGAGTTATATACAATGTAATATGCATTCAACCAGGAAAACCTCAGAAACACAGACTTGTGAATAGAGTATGTTTTTTTCATTTCTGATAGCAATTTGAATCTGAAAAATATTTCCTGCAAAAATAGGAAGCCATCATTTGTGAAAAGTTTTTCATCAAATTAGTGCCAAATAGGTTTATCTTGATTATGGTAAGAGAAAAAAACATGGCAATATTTAATCCTGTGAAAGAAGTTCAGTTTCCTTCTGATAATACACAAAGGTTTAGAAAGAAATATCATTTTTGAGTTTTAAAAAATTTTTTAATTGACACACGTGACTGATTTATAACATTATATTAATTTCCAGTATACAACACAATGACTCAATATTTATATATATTGTGAAATGAACATCACAATAAGTTTAGTCAACTTCCATCTCCAAACATTAGAAAACATTTTTTTCTAGTGATGAGAACTTTTTAAGATCTGCTGTCTTAATAACTGTCAAATATGCAACAAAATGTTATTAAACAAGAAACATGTTTTTCATTTTTTTTTTTTTTTGAGCAATATGTATAGGCATGAGCAAAAGTGGTTTGAGATTGTGGTCACTATGGGTTTGACCACAAGAATATCTCAATTGCAAAAAGTCACTAAACAAAAGCTTTCTTAGGAGACAACTTTTATACATCGTGTCTAAAGTTTCAGGCCAGTGGTTTGAAGCAGCTGCTAACTTGGGCAAAGAGACAGGAGACAACTTAAAAACCAGGTGCGTGCTTTGATTACCTTGCACTGCAAAAGTGAATTACCTATGTTCTTCTGATTGCAAAAAGAGAACATTTAAGATTTAAAATCCTCTTATTTCTGTTCACTTTGGTAAAGGAGGCACAAAATGACAGTGAAATACATTACAGAACACTGTTCTGGACAGCAAAGCTACAATGGACAGATTACAAAGAGGTTGGAGAGAAGAGATGCTAATGTCAGTAAAGAACAGTTTTAGTCACCCTAGCACAATGAGGGCTGGCTAGGGAAAACTAAATGTTTAAGGAAAAATTCTACATTAAAAAAAAGAAATATTTTCTCATGATCATCATTACAAAAAGAAAAACAAAAACATAATTTCAAACAGTAAAAGGTAAACTAAAATAAGACTTTTAAAAAACCGAGAATTTCAACATCATAGAGGAAAAACTGGCTACAATCCTGAACTAAAATATTGCATCAGTTTAAAAACAAACAAAACAGGAATTGCTAGAAGTTCATAAGGTTAACATAAATGCACCTTTCCATGTCTTCTTGAGAATATGTGTTCTCAGGTTAAGCACCAATTCAGATGGAGTGGTCTTACAAAAGATAAAGAAAAAATGTTCTTGAGAACATGAGTATCGTTTCCTCATCTTATACAAAATATGCTAAGCAATATAAGAGCAAAAACAATGTTTTTAGAATCATAAAATTTCAGTATGAGGACAGAAAAACCAAATAAACAAGTAGACTTGGGATATATACTAGAATTTATAGAAATCATCACAATAGCCTTTCTGTTTGGGACCTATCCATGGTGCTGAACAGTCAGAAGTAATTAGAAAATGTTCTTCTACTGCCTTTTAATCTGTCTTGTCCTCTCAACTTGAACTATCACTCACAGCAGTTATATATATATATATAAGTTATATGACATTAATTATTACCGAGGTAGATTTAATACCCAGATCCACATCAAACGGGGCTTCAACTTCACCGTTTACCAGCTTCATGCCCAGACAAGAAATTATCCTGACTCTTACCACCTAGTTTATATTGTTTAAGGTGAGTTGAAAACACAGAAAATTCACCACTTCTAGTGGATTAAGTAAAATACTAACCTTTATTATATCTCCTACAAAAAAGACCAAAAGTCCACTTCATTAGCAAAGGAACTAAAAGCGACATAAACCACATTCACATTTTCTAATCGTCAGCATCTATAGAAAAATTGTCTCCTTGTACTAGTAAGAGAAATTCCAGGCTTCCCTGGTAGTCTCACGGTTAAGAATCTGCCTGCCAAGTCAGGGACATGGGTTTGATCCCTGGTCTGGGAAGATCCCACATGCTGCAGGGCAACTAAGCCCAGGTACCACACTACTGAGTCCACTTGCCACAACTTTTGAAGCCCATGCACCTAGAACCTCTCCTTTGCAACAAGAAAAGCCACCACAATGAGCAAATCCCAAGCACTGCAATGAAGAGTAGCCCCAGCTTGCTGCAATTAGAGAAAGCCTGTGTGCAATAACAAAGATCCAGCACAGCCAAAAACAAATACATAAATCTTTACAAAGAAAAACTGTGAGAGCAGTAGTTTTTATCCAGTTTATTGGCTCAGACAAAATTCATGAATCAACACAGAAAATGAAGATTTGGGGCTATGGTGTTACTTCTGTCTGCGTCACTTAGTAGACTTGAATATTATTATTAGAAGTTTCTAAGCTTTAGCTTTTTCATTGACAAAATTAGTGGGATAAAAGGATGTTATACATAGTAAAGATATTATCTCTGGCAGTTATTTTTTTTAATGTAAAGACTAAGGAAAAATAAGACTGAAGTAAGAATAATTTCTCAGGACATCTACATCTGTGGAAGTTGAATGCTGCCTGGAAGCTAAGGTTCTACTTCAAAGACACAAGGCCAAATTTAAATGGTTTTAAATTTTAAATAATGAGCTTTCAAATAAATGTGAGGAGAGGCTACCACCCAAGGAAGAATCCAACTTAAATCCAACAGTTTCATAGGTTCAAGACAAAACTATAGCTATTTCAATGAATTTTTAGTATTTTTTTTCCTCATCAACCAGACAGACAGAAAAGACTGTAGCAGAAAAGACAGACAGAAAAGACTGTACCGAGCTAGCAGACAGAATCTTCAAATTATTAAAGTTATGGAGTGGATGGTAAAATTCTTGGAAGGAAGCATTTGCATATATACTTTCCTTCCAAGCTCACTGAACAGAGGCAATTTAGCTAGGAATGGTCTGTATCCTTTAAAACAAAGCTAGCTTCATAAAATCTTGGCAAAGTATATAGAGCCTTATAAAATCAGATATATAGTGATACTATGTAATTTGGTTAGTCCTTCTTTATTATTGGCAGTAAAACATTAATTTATTGAAAGATGGAATAGTAAAGGTCTATTTAAAAAATAATTATAATTTTCAAGGAAATTAGATGGTCATGATACTCAAGAGATCAGTAGCTGTTATTCTAATTGAAACTCTTAAGCAATATCAAAAACACTATTTTTACTATATATGAGGTCTACTGAGGCTGAGTTGGCTGCAAGCCACCAATTCAAGACAAACTGAGATTGGATTTGAACATATTTATATCAATACCATTTCTGTTTCCAAAAATGACTGCAGGTGATTTGAAATAAAAGGAACATATACAACATAGATTTGAATTAAAACAAGGGAAAATATTTAGTAAAGAGCAGGAAGCGAATCTATTGAATACTGAGGAAATAATCACTATGACTTAAAATTTTAGCTCTTATCTTCTTGATAGGCAGAGAAAAAGAGCAACTGGGACCATAGGTCATTTTCAAACAAGCCACAGATATTTTTGACTGTGGTCTATGCCTGTGCTGTTTCCTTGAACTAGAATGCCTTTCCCTTGTTGCTTTGGTTATTGAGAAATTGCATACATTCTTCAAGTCCTAGTTTGCAGACACTTTCTTCTATTAAAACATCTTTGACAGCTCCTGTTGTGATTTATACCCATGCCTTGCATGCATATAAGACCCATGCTTATATAACTTTGGGTATGTATCTATAGGAAAAATCATTTAAGTTACATGTCTGCCTTTCCATCCAGTCTCTAAGTTCCCCAAGGAAGAAAGCAATTTCTTAAAATAAGTATATCAGAGTCAGTCATAAAAGTTTAGGGTATTAAGTATGTTTTCACAATGTTGCGAAACCATGCTCATTATCTATTTCTAGAACTTTTTCACTGCTCAAGCTGAAACCATGTATCCATCAAACAATGATTCTCCATCCCTCCTAACACCCATCCTCCCCGCCCCAGCACCTGGTCATCTTTTACTTTCTATGAGTCTACCCATTCTAGATACTTCAAGAAAGTGGAATTATGCAATATTTGTCCTTTGTGTCTGGCTTATTTCCCTTAGTATAATATTTTTAAGGTTCATCTGTGTTGCAGCATATACCAGAATTTAATCTTGTTTTATGGATGAATATCTCATTGTATATATATTCACCATATTTTATCTATTCACCTGTTGATGGACAGTTGGATTTTTTTTTTTTTTTTTTACTTTTTAGCTCTTATAAATAGTGCTAATATGAAGACTAGTATATACGCATCTGTTCAAATCTTGCTTCTAATTCTTTTGGATAACATACCTAGGAGTGGAATTGCTGGATCATATGGTGAGTCTGTGTTCAACATTTTGAAAAACTGCCAAACTCATTGGCTTTTATAGTGATGAAATGAGACAGGGCTTTCTAATCACTAATAAAATTCACACATTTCTCTCAATTTTGCTTGTTTCTGGTCTTTCTCTGTCCTTGTTTTGGTTGATGGATTCAGTTCTTTCTTTGGCCATTCAGCATCCACTAGCCCACACTCTTTCCTATTCATCCTCAGCCCCCTCCTCTCACAATCCCAAATGCTTGATAAATTGATAAATTATCAGACTTTGAGGGAATGAATTTTTGGCCCATTCAAGATTCCATATGTTATCAGGGGCTTTCTTGAAAAAATGTGTTAACCTAAAAAAAAAAAAGCAAAAACTATAGAAAAAAGCAAACTATAAAAAAAAGCAAAAATCTTAAGACTTTGAAATGTCCCACAATATGTGGAAAGGATGAAAGGGCAAGTGGGTCTCTAACAGTCCACTTAACGTAATTGCATAGTCAAGCCTCTCTCCTGATACATAGTAAGTAATCTTGGACCTTTTTGATAAGCTTGATAAAGCTAGCTTATATAACAATAATAAGTACTATTAATATTTTTGAACTTATGTGGTATATTTAAGTACTTTACATATACTAACTTTGTTAAAACTTTATAAAACCTTTGTTTCAGGCAAGGAGACAGAGACACAAAGAGATTACATGAATTAGTTATGGCGATATGGCCAGGAAACAATGGGACTAGCTTTTAAATCAGAACTATCCTGCTCCAGAAACTCTTAGTAACCACTATTTCACACAGTAAAACAAATCTCAGCCAATCCATTGGCCTGAACTTTCAATTCTATACCTACATGCCTTAAGTGCTAGATTCATTCATGCACTGCACTCAAGTTTTCTCACTTTAACACATATTTCTGGAATACCTATTATAAACTAGAAAGTGAAAGGTGAAGGACAGGATGAGGAGTCCACAGGTGAGGACAACAGAACTAATAAGGAACTAATGACACTTCTGTGTGAAAGAAATCACAAACTAAGACAGAAAGCAATTTAATGCATAAAATCAACAGCCATTATGTATTTATTGAAGTAAGTCATCTATGTATACAGCAAGAACTTGAAATTTAAGAAGCGAAAATAGTTTCAGTAAAGAATTCCAACTGAATAAAAATAATCTTGGTGAAGTATAAAGCTACATTTTAGCCTGAATTATTCAGATACTTGTCACTTTCTTCTAATCCGTTATTTGTGAACTCAGAGAAATAAAATGTTAGACATGCTCTAAAATCAGTAATGGGATCAGATATTCAGTTCTTTTCCATATAAAAATGTTTAGATCAATATGTTAGTGAACATACAAAATTGATTGCTATGAAAAGGAGTTATTCATCAAAGCTATCATCCTTCATTGAACTTAAAAAAAAAGATGCCTTTATAAATTGTCTTTTTTTAAAGTCAAACTCTAAAAATTTCTATATCACTTCAAAAGAAAATGAAGGATGCAACAGGTAAACAAAACTTTTGAAAACATAAGCTTAGTCACAGATGACTATTATAACAATTCCTAACCAAAAAGAATGATTTACAGTATATTAACCAATCTGACAATGAGAACATTCAATATAGTTAACAGTAGCAGTGAAAGTGAAAGTCTTAGTCGCTCAGTCGTGTCCAACTCTTTTCGAGCCCATGGGCTGCATGGCAGGCAGATTCTTTACCACTGAGACACCTGGGAAGCTCCTTAGCAGTAGCAGAGGACAAACTATTCTTCTTTCTCACCGAGTCTCAGGTGTGCCTTTATACTTGCTGTAGGACCATTTTCCTTTCTTCGGCTTCATTTATGCTACATCAATATCATCTGCCTGCTGCTGCTGCAATACCTACCAAAACGCTTCGATCCCACGAGATCAGGGCACAGCGGGGAAGCCTGCAGGGGCTGCCATGCATCTTCCCCATGAACCAGGGAAAACGCCAGGCGTTCAAGCACTCTTCAGCTTAAGCTAGCCAAAGTAGACAGTCAAGACGAGAGCTGGACAGCTTAATAGACTTTTTTTTTTTTTAAATTTTGATGTTTAAAATAGTCAACCACATGCTACATTATCTAAATATTAAACCTAATTTCTAACTTCATTCAGGGCTTCCCAGGTGGCACTAGTGGTAAAGAACCCACTTTCCAATGCAGGAGACACAAAAGACTTGTGTTCGTTCCCTGGGTTGGGAAGATCCCCTGGAGGAGGGCATGACAACCCACTCTAGTATTCTTGCCTGGAGAATCCCATGGACAGAGCAGCCTGGTAGGCTACAGTCCATGGTGTCACAAAGAGTTTGACATGGCTGTGGGATTATTCTTTCACAATATCAGAAGCTTGACTCAATCCTGATTACTTCCCATAGACAAAGATGATGGAGAAACTCAGATAAATGCATTTAAACTGATGTGATGTAACAAAATCACGGGGAAGGCGGTTAACAACATGAGAAGCACAGCAACCTTAACACATTGGTATCCAAACTGGCTGAAATGAAAGCAAAATAACCAACGTTCACTTCTGGGACAAATGAATGTAAACATCAGGCTGCAGTTTTTGAGCTGTTTTCTGTTGTAGAGAAGAAACAGAATGGGATTTCAAGTCAGAGTACCTAGGCCTAAACAATTCCTGGCTGTGTCAAGTAAATTAATCCCATTAAGCAACAATTTCCTCATCTATAAAGTGCAACTAGAAATGAAAGTACTTTTCAACCTTTCCTCTCAGATCTTTTGTGAAGCTCAAGGAAGAGTGCTTGAGAAAATATTTTTCATAAAATATAGAGTGTCACTTAATTACAAAAGGTAAAATTATAGAAAAAAATTTTTGTGTTTTTTTTTTAATTAATCTATGGACTAAGTTGACCTTATGAAAAATGAACTAACTCCAGGCTCATCAGCACCAGAGTCTAACCAATTAAGCTAAGTGGCAGAGGACACCCACCTTTCAAAATAAAATTTCAGGCACGTGAAACACAGTAACATGTTTATAATGTTAAATGAGGTGTTTCATAATTAATTTTAAATGGCAGGTGTTAAGCTTATACATTCCCTGGCATTTCATGCTGTATAGTGCCAATAGGAAATTAAACATAACACAACATAAAAAACTAGCACTCCGTGTGGAGAAGCTAAGGGCAAAATTGAATTGTCTCCACCTTGATTATTTGGAACAGTGTCATGCATGGCCCAAATCCGAGGCATTTGGCAACCAGGCTGAGATGGGCATCTCACCAAGGGGGACGTCTGACATCAGAATTTTCAGGTGCTTTGGAACCTAACAGTCCTTGCTGAAATATCCAAAGCTTTGTGGCGCTTAGCCCTACTAGAGTCACTGGACAGACCAAGGGTTTTGCTGTTGTCTCCCTTAGACCATTTCAAAAACAAATATATAGGTAGTCTGAAATGAAAGAGAAAACAGACTTCTGCTATGAAAACAATTCACTTCAGCGGCTTGTAAATGGATGCATTCTATCAAGTCAACTTGAAAACACATCAGTTGATATCAGAGACATGATGGATTTTCAATTAAGATAAATCTGTGATTGGGCATTCTAGAAAGCCTTTGTCATCGTTTTACAGCTTCCTATTGATGGGAGAAATGATAAAATATTTCATTATTTGCTTTATCCTTCATGTAGACACATTTTCTATGGCTCCTTCTTAAATGTAGTCATACTTGATGTTTTCAGATGGGATAACTCATTTGGAATTTTAAGTGGCTTTCTTTTTAACGTATAAAATGTTTTATTGTACTTCAATAAAATTTTACTTAAGATATTTATATTTATTAAGAGCCAACTAATTACCCGGCATTCTAGGCGCTAAAGAGAGATCAGTAACAAAACCAAAGTCTGCTAGATGGCTCAGAGACATAAAGAACTTAAGTCCTGTTCCTTTTTCTGTCCTGTCATCCTCAGCATGACATCTGATTAACTATAAAAAGATATCTCTTTTAATGTTTCTAAAAATCTTTTGAAGTAGTATGTGTGCATGCGTGCTCACGTATGTCTGACTCTGCGACCCCATGTACTGTAGCCCACCAGGCTCCTCTGCCCACGGGGTTTCCCAAGCAAGAAAACTGGAGTGGGTTGCCATTTCCTCCTCCGGGGGATCTTTCCAACCCAGGGATCAAACCTGAATCTCCTGCATCTCCTGCATCGGCAGGTGGGCTCTTTACCAATGAACCACCTGGGAAGCTAGTCAGTTCAGTCGTGTCCGACTCTATGCAATCACATGGACTGCAGCACGCCAGGCTTCCCTGTCTATCACCAACTCCCAAAGCCTACTCAAACTCATGTCCATTGTGTCAGTGATGCCATCCAATCACCTCATCCTATGTCGTTCCTTCCTCCTCTTGCCTTCAATCTTTCCCAGCATCAGGGTCTTTTCCAATGAGTTTGTTCTTTGCATCAGGTGGCATTAGCAGAAGGGAATGGCAAACCACTTCGGTATTCTTTCCTTGAGAACCCCAAGAACAATATGAAAAGGAAAGCTACTACATGTTTAGAAATGTTGAGGTGGAAATTGCAAGTAAAGTGGTTTGACATAATAAATTCAAATAATCTTCATCCTCCAAAAACAATTACTGAGTGTCTGAGATGTACAAAAGCATTTTCCAACAAAGAAGACACAATTTCATTCAAAAGGAATAAACACCTCAACTGGGTAAATGAAATATACATGTAAAAATATGAATAGCACTTCAAGGCAAAATATAAATAATAGTTTTAATAGTTCATGGAAGTGAGAAAAGAATAGGTACTGAACTCAGCCCTTTGACAACTAATGTTTTAATCACAGACCAGGGGAACTGCATAACAGTGGATATATTTAGCCTTGTTACATAATAAAAATGATTCTTAAATACAAGTAAAATATCAATTAAAGTGATGCATCCTTTAAAATATTTACATACTTAAAATTTAAATTCTGCATCATGAGAAGGTACATAAGGAACTTTTTTTTTTAAATAAGGAACTTCTTTGACAAGACTTTTGACAAGAATTTTTAAAAGAAAAGATTTAGAAAGAGAAGTAATAAGCTTAATATTAAAGTGGAAATATAAAAATGATATTATAATGAGTACTTCCTATACTTCAGTTCAGTTCAGTTCAGTTCAATTCAGTTGCTCAGTCGTGTCCGACTCTTTGTGACCCCATGAATCGCAGCACGCCAGGCCTCCCTGCCCATCACAAACTCCCGGAGTTTACCCAAACTCATGCCCATTGAGTCAGTGATGCTATCCAGCCATCTCATCCTCTGTCGTCCCCTTCTCCTCCTGCCCCCAATCCCTCCCAGCATCAGGGTCTTTTCCAATGAGTCAGCTCTTCACATGAGGTGGCCAAAGTATTGGAGTTTCAGCTTCAGCATCAATCCTTCCAATGAACACCCAGGACTGATCTTTGGATGGACTGGTTGATCTCCTTGCAGTCCAGGGGACTCTCGAGAGTCTTCTCCAACACCATAGTTTAAAGCATCAATTTTTCGGTGCTCAGCTTTCTTCACAGTTCAACTCTCACATCCATACATGACCACTGGAAAAACCATAGCCTATACTTAACTTTCTAATAAACTACCAACAATCATTTCATGGTTGATAATGAACAGAAGTAGAAATGTTTCTCTTGACAGTCAACTAGAGAACTAAAATCCACAGATATTCATCCCAACATACTGCTGTGGATCACTTAATAAGGTTAAATGTGATTTTGAAAGTTATACAGCAGCCAAAAATTTAATATCTAGATACTGTCTTTTCCTCTCATTTTCAAAGGTAAGTTTTAACAAAGGAATATTGCAGATTCTGCTAACGAATTGTTGTGTTGTTGTTTAGTCATTTCTCTTTTTTTTTTTTCCATTTATTTTTACTAGTTGGAGGCTAATTACTTTATATCATTACAGTAGTTTTTGTCATACATTGAAATGAATTAGCCATGGATTTACATGTATTCCCCATCCCAGTCCCCCCTCCCACCTCCCTCTCCACCCGATCCCTCTGGGTCTTCCCAGTGCATCAGGCCCGAGCACTTGTCTCATGCACCCAACCTGGGCTGGTGATCTGTTTCACCCTAAATAATGACTTGTGGACTCTGGGAGAAGGCGAGGGTGGGATGTTTCAAGAGAACAGCATTGAAACATGTATATTATCTAGTCATTTCTCTTTTGCAACCCATGGACTGCTAACAAATAGAGATGTCTAAATACCATATATTTCAAATATTAAACACCTAAAAGAGAGTACACTTTCTGAAAGAAGCTGCTTTTAGATGTATATAACTCTGAGTGCAGTTGTGTGGCACTTAGACATCTCGTTAAGGACTAAGGTCCTTATATCTCCCAAGCGCTGAGAATGCTGGCAGCTGAAAGTCAGCTGAATCCACCAGAAGTTGAATGTCCAAGGCAAGGTCCCCACCCGAGGAATGGTAGGTGCCCAGTGGCTGACTGGCGTGTGTGTGGGGGAAGACTCAGCTCACTTGCCTCAAGGATGGAAGGGCCAACTCACCTTGAGAGGACTCAATGGATCACTTGGGGCCATGGTTTCAACTGATCAGAGTTCAACTCCTCCTGCAATCCGTATTCCTTCACACCCTCCATAGATATTGATACTAAGGACAAGGCCCAGTAAATTTACAAGTGTGTTTTCATCCTGTGAGCCATCCTTAGGAAACCCTCCTAAGATAATGAGCTTGGAAGAATCCTTTTACACCAGTATGCGCATTACTCCCACAACCTATTCAGTGAACTAGTGATATTTGTAGCTAAACTTCTCAGGGCATTGCTAGTTATAAGTCAATAAGGTCAATATTTCCTAAACAAAATATACTAAAATGTTCTTCTCTAAGTTATAACTGACTTGGAAAAAAAAATCAATACAATTAAGTGGCTGTCAAAAAGGGCGATAAAAGTTAAAATAAAAAAATAGAAAAATGCATCTTGCAGGAATAACATAGATAAAAATCAATGAAACCTACAGCATATATCAATAGATAAAGGCAATAAAATAATCTGATTAGCAGCACAAGACATCATGATATCTTTGGGTAATAGTAAGTTAAAAGTTCAAGAAAATTTAGACATTCTCTGTGATTTCCAATAAGTCAGCTTATACTTTGAATATTTCTTCCCTTATAAAATATTTTTTAAATGGATTGCTTTCTTTAAAATCCCCTGAAGAAACATTGAAATTGCTATGATAAATTACCAAACATCAATTTCTCATTGATTTCATGAACATGTTTTACCACTCTAGGTAACATATATAGATATATGAGTTTAGTTCTCCCAGTCACATAATGCAATGAAGTTTTATTTACTACCACAAGACATTCAAACTGATTTCTGTATATTATTGCCTCCAGTTTTTATTGATGGCTCTCCCCATATCTTCCTTAATCAGTTCTACAAGCATTCACAAACTGGTACACAAAAATCCCATGTTATGCAATTAAATTGTACATCAGCAGTCAACACTTTTCAAATAGCAGAAGCATCAAAAAGTTACCAAATATTCTGCATCTAGTCACAGAAGTTCTGGAAATTGTCAAATGTCCATCTGAATATCTATAATCAAATTACCTTGCATTTAAGAACCACTGCTCCTAGAGTTACAAAATAGAGTATTTATGTGTTTATGTATTATGGCAATGCCATTCAAAAAGGAGTTAGGTTTCTTTATTGCTATCTCATTCTGAGTTACCTTCTTCCATACTCATCAGAAGGAAAAAGACAGAAAGAAACACATTTACAATCACAAAACAAAGCCCGCAAAGATCAATCTGTGATTAAATGTAGAGATAAGACACAGCCCTAACCCCTCTCTCATACCACTGTCACTGCCCAGATTCCAAACCTTATTATTTCTTACCTGGATTATAACTACTGCCTCCTCATCAGCTGCCCTGCCAGGCACGCTTTTAATCAATCCAACTTAATCATCCTCAAGCGCAGCTCTTCGTGTGTCACACTGCTGATCAAAAATGTTTGATGACTCCCTGTTGCCTCCAGTAAAATTCCCCAATAGGGAGGCCACAGATGGAGGATCGGTACTGGGGGATAGTGATCCTCTCAGTCCTGTTGCCGTAGGGCAGGATCTGGGGCATCTAGGAAGTACCCAGATCAGCTGTCTTCCTCTGAGAGCAGTCTCTTTCAATGACCACAGTGCACCATATAAACATTGTCACTGTCATTTTTGACACATTACTTACAGACTTTACACTCCCAGTTGTGCAGCACAGTCTTGCAAGACCCTACACCATCTCACTCAACTCCGGCTTCAGTCACATCTCCAGTCATTCTCCGGGGGCACTCCACATTGCCAGGTAGCTCAGTAGTAAAGAATTTGCCTGCCAACGCAGGAGAAGTAGGAGACACAGGTTCATTTCCTGGGTTGGCAAGATCCCCTGGAGAAGGAAATGGCAACCCACTCCAGTATTCTTGCCTGGAGAATCTCGAGGACAGAAGAGCCTGGTGGGCTATAGTCTCTGGAGTCACAAAGAGTTGGACACAACTGATCACACACACAAACTCCACGTTCCAGCCAGACGCCTTTATTCTAATCCACCAGATTCCCCTGACCTCTTTCCTCTGCCCAGAATTAGTGTGCTTGGAAGTGCAGCTGTAACAAAATAGTATAGACTTAAACAACAGAAAGTTACTGTTTCATGATTCTGGAGGCTAACAGTCCAAAGTCAAGATGTCAGCAGGGCTGGTCCCTTCTGAAAGCTGTGAGGGAAGGATTCTGTCCCAGGTCCCTTCTCTTGACTCAGGGATGGCCCTCTGATCCCATTGTCTCTTCACACCATCTTCCCTATGTTTTTCTCTGCTTCCTAATTATTCCTTTTTGTAAAGACACCAATCACACTGCATTAAAGCCTATGCTAACGACCTTATTTTAACTTGATCATCTCAGTAAGAAGCTTCATCTCCAAATAAGGTAACATTCTGAGATACTGAGGATTAGGACTTCAATATATGAAATTGAGAGGGGAGGGCACAATTCAACCTATAACAGCCTCCTTATTTCCACTTCTCCATATTCACATCTTACTCATCCTTCCAGCGTCAATCAGAGAGCATCTTTTTCCAAGTTGCATGTCCTAATCCTCATCTGAGGCTACATCCCATTGCTTTAGATGTCAGTACTGTGAGTATGGATTATCTGTCTGCACTATCCTCGAGGACAGTGACTGTCTTGTTTGCATTTTTACTCACAACATCTAGCACAGTAAACTGTATACAATGAAGACTGAGTATTTGTCGAATTAATAAGTCAGCATCCATGATAGGAATGCCTTTGGTCACATAATACAATGCAGAGGGTGGGGGGGGAGGGATGTCAAATATTCCAAAAGATTATAAACCTCTACACATTAGGGTTTCTGACTGGTCACGCCTTTATAGTGATGCAATCATGATGGCCATATATAACTGTCATGAAGGAATTTTTTTTTTTTTTTTTTTGCTTCAGTTTAGATACCAGCACGTCTAGATAATAAGATGACCTCTGGAGATAATTCAGGTTGAAATCAACATGAACAATAGAGTTACATCAAACAAAAATCTCTTTTTTGGCATATTTGGATATGGACTCTAGCAAATTTCCCACTCTTTCAGAACAGTTCACAATTTGATACATTCCGCTTCCCATAAATCAACTTAACAGCGGCTATCACTCCATGGTCTTTTGGCTATCATTTGTCTTGATGGATCTAAACTTCTGAATTTCCAATTACTGGCCCACAGGTCACTAGACTGAATCAAGTATTCATCTACCATTAAAGGAGAATTTTCTCCTGGTTCCATTTAACAAAAGGGGAGCCTCATAATACATAATACTTTCAAATTATTCTTATTAGCAGCTATCTAGACAGGTACTACCCACAGCATCTATATGCCATGAAACATTACATACAAAACTGTCTTCTCAGTTTCTTTCCTAAGGATACTTTTTCAATGACTCAAACTTGGAAATCAGAACAGAGTTTCAGGAGAACACAGCTGCTGCCAGGTCTGAGGTCTAATGCAGCTCCCTGTCTGGGGGAAGAGTCAGAAGGCAGGGCAGAGATGACATTACTGAAAGGGGCCCAGTGAAACCCCCTTTCCTCTGGGGACAAGAGATGGACCCTGATGGATGTACCCAGATAGTCCATTCCTTTCCGGCTCTGATGCATTCAGCAGCAGTGTAGGACAAATCTTTCCAAGGGGATGCAGGTGAGTGGGAAATACTAGACCAGTGACAGAGGTCAAATGATCAGGAAGTCTGCACAAGGGCAGAACTGCTAGACTCTGATTGCAGGCAGCAGCCTCTACTGGTGGTGTCCGGTTGTATAAACGTGAGCGTCACTGGACGCACTTGTACTAACCTTAACCCAACACTGTAATGTTTTTCTAATTTACTTTATTGAGGTATAGCTGATTTACAATGTTGTGTTAATTTCTATTATATAGCAAAGTGATTCATTTATATATTATATACGTATATATAATGCTTCTTTTTCATATTACTTTCTGTGATGGTTTATCACCGGGCATTGAATATAGTTCCATGTGTTATACAGTATGACCTTGTTGTTTATACATTCAGTATATTATAGCTTGCATCTGTTCATTCTAAACTCTCAAACCATCACTCCCCCACCCTCCCATCCCCCTGTTCTCTATGTCTGTGAGTCTGTTTCTGTTTCATAAATAAGTTCATTTGTGTTATATTTGAGATCCCACATATAAGTGATATCATCATGGGATTTGTCTTTCTCTTCCTGACCTAGTTCATTAGTATGATAATCTCTAGTTGCATCCATGTTGCTGCAAATGGCGTTATTTCATTCTTTATTATGGCTAATAGTATGGCATTGTATATATGTACCAAATCTTCTCCATCCATTATTTACAGTTAAATTGTGTTCAGACTTGGAGCAAGAAAGACATGCTAAAATTAGTTCACAAATATGGCAACGACTCAAAGTACATTTGGAATTTACTCTACAGCTATAGTTGGCATAGCAACTGAACTTAACTGAACTGATATTCATATTTGTGGGCTCCTCTGGTGGCTCAGGGATAAAGAATCCACCTGCCAATGCAGGAGATGTGGGTTTTATCCCTGAGTCAGGAACATCCCCTGGATAAGAAAATGGCAACCCACTCCAGTATTCTTGCCTGGGAAATGCCATAGATGGAGGAGCCTGGTGAACTACAGTCCATGGGGTCACAAAAGCGTTGGGCATAACTTAGCGACTAAACAGCAACAATCGTCATACTTGTACATCACTGTGTGTAGCAGCAAAATGCTGAAAACAAGCAAGCCTGTATCAGTAGTGGCCATATCTGTAGAGTGGAATAATATGCACCCATAAGGAAGCATATAGAAATTTCTTTCTCTGTCAGTTCTCTATGCTAGTGTGTAAACATCTCTGAGATACTACCAAACTGAGACAAACAAACAAGCAAAATAACCAAGTGGTGAAAGGGGATACATAAAATATGTGCTGTGTTTTTTGTAAAATCAGAAAAAAAGGGGATAAACCAGGATAATAGCTATATTTTCATATCTGTCTATGCATGTAGAAACTAAAAGCAGTATGAGAACTGGGAAATTTTTGGCCAGAGACAGAAAAACCGTTTCCTTCTAGTTTTGATGTTTATTTTAAATTTTTGATCATTCTAGGTAAATTATCTAACAAAAATAAAAATTGAAAAATTAAACAAATTCATTTCAGTATATCAATGTATTTGTTTCATTCTAGTGAGTGCTGCAGTTCAGAGATTGTTAAGGAAATTGGCATATTTTGAACATTTTCTTAAACCAAGAAATAAGTTATCCTAGGCACGAGAGATTTGAAACCTAAATAGCACCTTCTTTCTGCTTTAATTCTTATGACCAGTCCTTTGTTCTGCAATTAATCGTCAATGCTTTATTTGAAAGACTAAAAGTGATTTATATCGCTCTCTTGACCCCTTCTAGTTACTCCTTATGACTTGTTTATACAGTTTCAGCATGGGTTAGTCTCAGCTGATTATTTCAGAGCTCAGCTAATGATATACTGTTCCCAGACTACCAATATCCTAAGTTATTTGAAGAATCTTTGAATAATTATTTTACATTATTAATCATTTTACAAAGGTTTATTGGTACCAACTGTTATCTTCTTTAATCATTAACATTCATACATAACCTGAATCACTTGTTTACCCCAATAATCCAATAATAAGTGGGGCTAAGAATTCACTATTCATTTATCACCTAGAGAGACTGTCCCCTAGAGGGGTACCTATATCTAAGAAGAAAAATATAAAATTTAAATCTTACAAGTATGGAAATCAAAAAGACAAGGGAGGAAGGATCTGTTTTATGCAATGGCTTGACACATATCATTGAGTTCCTCTTTAAGTCTTTTTTTAAAAAATGATATTAAAAAATGATATTGAAGTATAGTTGCTATTCAATATAAGTTCGGGTATATAATATAGCAATTTGCAATTTTAAAGGTTTTATTCTTTATAGTTATTATTAAAATATTGGCCATGATCCCCATGTTGTACAATGTAACCCTCAAATCTTTAAATCTTTTAAGTCACTTCCTGTTTTTAAATTCTGAAGCCCATCACCTCATTGAAGCACTTCATCACCACCTCCTGCCTAGAGCACTGGGACAAAATTTCTCTGGATTTCTTCCCTCACATCTCAGTACTGATGCTATTCCTCCAGAAACAAAACTAAATGAAGAAAAACAAAATGAAAACACACTTGAACAATCTTATCTTTTATTTTTGAGTCCACAGGAACTCCTTTGTTTATCTACAAAAACCTCTACATACCAACTCGCTCTATCCTGAATCCCCTAAAACCTTTCTCTTTTCCTCTCCTCTTCTCCAATCTAGACGTCTAGCTTGTTCCTTCTACATTGAACTTCTCCCAGGGTCCTCGGCTTTGATTCATTTTGTTCCCTTGCTCTGGAATGCCATATGTGCTTTAGTCCTTCAGTCATGTCCGACTCTTTGTAATCCCATGGACTATATCCCACCAGACTCTTCTGTCCGTGGGGTTATTCAGGCAAGAACACTGGAAAGGTTGTCATCCCCTTCTCCAAAGGATCTTCCAAACCCAGGAATAGAACCTGGGTCTCCCTCACTGCAGGCAGATTCTTTACTGACTGAGCTACCAGGGAAGCCCTGGAATGCCATACAAACCTACACAAATCAATGACTTAATACTCAACACCTGTGAACCAAATCCAACCAGCAGATGAATTTTGACAAAATATGCAAAGCATGTTTCCCAGGAAGATGTTTAAAAGAGAGACCCTGATTCTAGGGTATGTATCTTCACAGTTTGGGAGCTCTGACAATATTGGGTCTCTATTCTATGAAGTTCACTACCCACTGACTAGGGCTCAGAATCTATCTTGGTTGTAACTCAAATAGACTCTCTAGTTCTCAAAGGGCTCTCCTCTGGTAACCTTTTGAATTTCCTACCCTTTCCCCCAAACCTGGTGCCATTCCTTGAGGCCCATTTCAAATCTTCATTAATTACTTTGCCTTCCATTGATATATTATAGTACTAGAAACAGTCAAATTATGTAGAAAAATATAGCCAAATTTCTTTGTATCCAAAGGAATCAAACAATTATGAGTTGCATTTTATCCACTTACTGTATTGATATGATTTGGAAAACACTTCAGTTTTGGTTATAATGAAGAGTCAACACTACTCCTTTATACTCTAAGCAATGCTATAAATTAGAAGAAATATTCTGGGGGCATGTTTGCCAATACGTCTAAGCATCTTAAAATCAGATGTACCTTTGGATCCAATAAATACATTTCTAGAACGAGATTTTGAAATAATTGTTCAACTGACAAGCTAAGATGCGAGGATAAGGATGATCACAGCATTGCTGTTAATAGGAAAGACTGGAAACAAAATAAATGTCCACTAAGATGAGTTGGATTAAATTATGACACATCAATACAATGGCCTACTACATAACAATTAAAATCAATCAATATAGAAAGAGTATTGCAATGTATTGTGAAAAATGTACACAGAAAAGATTATATTGTCCATGTGTGTGATGTGTATGCAGTGTGTATTTACATATGTGTCTCCAATTCTTAACTGACATGAACTTGCAAGCCAGCTAGTGAAGTTGTAGATGCTTATTTTTATAATGAAACTCTTTGTCAATCCCTTTAATTGAATATCTCCCTTGAATCCAAACATCATAATAATAATAAAAAAAGAAAACTAAATTGGAGACTATAAAGAGTTTAGAGAAGGCCCTTGAGTTGCATTAACTAGAAGGATGTTTCTAGCAGACACTGTACACCTTAAATGATTACAATTATTTCAGTGCATGTGTTCAAAGCTGTACTTGACTTGAATTTACCCTTAGGACCAGAGAAGGAAAGCTATGAATATAACAGAAGATTTCACTTGAGGTGAACCATAAACTTAATTGTATCCCTTCATTTTAAAACATAAAATGCCAGCATTTGCATTTAAGTTCTGATTAGGGAAAAAGATGAACCTGCCTATTTAGACTTTGGATTTATACCCATACCTGGGTATAAAAACTCCCCTACCCTGTCTTTCTTTAGAGGGAACATCTGACATAAAGCAGTCAAAAGTCATTAAGTGACTGACATTGACATAACTTTGCCACAAGCAATTACCAGGGCTGGTTTGGGCACAGCTGAAGCACCTTGATAAGGCAGCGGTGACAAATGACACATCACACAACCTGAATGGTTTCATCAGAGCAACACTAAATCAGCATGTATGTTTCCCACAGTCTCATTCTGTCAATAATAGAATAATCAAACAGAAAGGAAGAGGGTTTCCTCCTATTTCTGCTGACAGCTAGAAATGGAAAAAAAGTGATACATGCCCGTGTTGTGTCTTTCAAATGTGTTTTAGCCAAGATGGTTTCCATTTAGTATACCATAAACCACTTCATATTTTAAACGAGCATGGTTTATAGTTAATAAGCACCAGATAAGAGGAGACTGCATTTATCTGATTACTCATTTCTCCAGAAACAGTGGTGTCTGATACACTTAAGAAAAATACCCTAAATCCAAAGATAGGACATAAAATCAGTTTCCATCACCAGATGGTGAGACCCAATTCATTTCAGAAAGAATACAATAAACCATGGTCCCAAGATACAAATCTTGATTCAGGGCTTCTGTGAAACAATTATAGACATCATAGTAGGACATTGTTTAAAGGCAATCTTTCCCCCTACCCCCAGATCAGTGTATATGAAAAGTGAAATCTTTCTTCCACATTCAGCCTGATGAACTAAATCCTGATTGATTCATAAGTGACCACAATGTTTCAATACTTCCATTTCACACCATGGTCTCTTGTCTAGGCTTCACGCCCCACAGTACCAGATCACGCACCTACAGCTTCTATCCTGTAATTCATCTTCCCAGCAAACCCTATCCTCCTACCTTAAACTCTGTATTTACATTTACAAAAAGAAAAACTGAAAAGCAGGCAGACAATAAATGTTTACATGTAACATTTTTTAGGATTGGCTTACTCCAATATTGCTGAGTCCAAGTTATAATCAAATTGCTCCCATATTGTGGGAGAAACAAAAGTTCGCATAAAAATCAAAAAGTGAAAAATCATACAGGTATCACCTGGAAAAAGTCAGGAGAAGCTCTGATATGTTTTCTTAATCTTTCTTGTCTTCTGTTGATAGAGTGTACAGGGATAACTTCCTCTTCCATGACCACAACCACCATACTTGCATTTTTAAACATTAAAAAACAGTGTTACATTCAAAGAAAATTCACTTTACCTTGGGCTAGAATAGTAGAAGTGGGAGGGATACGATATGGAAGGAACTTTGAGAGGTCATTAAATCACTGCTTGGTCCCGGGACAAGGCAATATTAAACAGTCCGTGGCGAATATGAACTTGTCCTTTTCTAAAACCATTTCATGTCTGCGATATTCTGCTATCCGGAATTGAAAAATTAAAAGCCCAGAAGCAATGTGGTTTTGTGAAAATAACAACTGGCCACAACTTAGGTGAGAAATGATCTGGAATTCAAAGTCTCCCACTTTCCTTGCATCTTCCCTTAGAGAACTGGACTCTGACCTCAACCCCTGGTGTAATAATCACCCACTAAGACTGCCTGCCTGCCTGCCTGCTGGACTGCACACCTCCCCACCTAACTACACCAGAACTTCTCACACTCACTGCTCGCTCTTCCAGTCTACTCTCAGCATCTTAGAATTTGGGTCTATTTACCTTTTCTATATTTGATTTGCAAAAACACTTTCAACTTTTCCAGGCATGATGCAATTTTAAAACCAAATTAACAAAGTAAACTACTGAAAGGTCACTCATTTTCTCTAATACTGCTTTCTGGGAACAGAACATAAAAATGTAGGGAAGATGTCTAATGAATTTACCTCATTGGAAATATCCTGGGGTCAACATTTTAGCAGAGTCATGAGCCTATATGATGCAATTATACCAAAACAAATTAAATGGCTTTAGTATCCAACATCTCATTTCACCACCTTCTATTGAGAAACTGTGTATGTATGTATATATACTACATATATACATGTATATATATTTGATTTTATATAATCTGACTTATACATATACATATATATATATATATATATATATAAAATCAGACACTGAGAATGCTCTGTTTGGGAGAGGTCCAATTCAATTTTTATTTACAATATTAATGTGCCATATAAAAAGAAGCAGATAACATAGGAAACTCTATACATTTTTTATAGGAAAAATTCAATTTTCACTCTCCTTATTTTAGTTTTCCCCCCTCATATCATCAAAAAAACATACTTTAATTTGCCTCTCAGTGAGCTGACATGCTTGCTTAACTGAATAGCAGCTTTTCCGGCAGAGGCCAGATAACTAATATCCATGGTAAAATCATTTCCGATGTTTCTTGGACTCATGAAAAAGCAGCTTCAGACACTACAGACTCAGTAGTTATCTCCAAATATTAGCTGGAATATATTCAAGGTTTCTCTTAAGCTCATATGTGGCTGCTAAAATGTGCTTGCATACCACCAGCTACTTGGGAATAAAAATAGCAAGAACCCACTTCTATCAGCTAAATGCATGGTCTCTAACACTCGATCTTTTATATTGTTTGTTCCTTGTTCTTCCCTTCAAGATACATTTTTATTAGTTCCTTAAGGGCTTTACTAAATTAATCATAGAGCTAATTAAATTGATTAATTAAAGTAATCAGAGTGCCATAGTATTCATCTTGCTGGATCTCTTCACGGTGAGCTGAAGATTAGATGCCCATAGGTCAGTGCAGAGACCCCGTGGGCAGGGAGATCATCCACACAGCCATGCCACCTTAGGCTGCACTCCCATCTGTCCATGACTGATTATTGAGTGCCTCCATGTACTAGGCATGCTTGTGTGTGTGTTGTCGCTTCAGTCGTGTCCGACTCTTTGCCACCCTATGGACCACAGCCCGCCAGGCTCCTCTGTCCATAGCATTCTTCAGGCATGAGTACTGGAGTAGGTTGTCATGCCCTCCTCGATGTACTAGGCAGCAGGCTGGAAAAGTTGATGAAATACACACTTGACTAAAGTGATATGGGGATCTTGTATTGATAATGGAGACCTGCATGTCAATGGGTGGCAGCCCAGTTTGATAACCATGACAATGAGACATGAGGGTAAGATGTTATGATCATTGGGTGTGACAGGTAACACAGGAGAAGGAAAGAAGAAAGGCTGCTTAGTGGTGATGCTTGAGCTGAGTCTGGGAGGGCCAAGTAGGAGACAGCCCAGCAAAGCAGAATCAACTTCCCAGAGAGAGGACAGAGCAAAGCAGCTTTTCAGAAAAGTTGAGTTTGGTTGGATATAGCTATGATCTGGGCTTCCCAGATGGCTCAGTGGTAAAGGAACCAGCTGCCAATGCAGGAGACCCAAGTTTGATCCCTGGGTTGGGAAGATCCCCTCGAGAAGGCAGTGGCCATGCACTCCAGTATTCTTGCCTGGAAAATCCCATGAACAGAGGAACCTGGGAGGCTACAGTCCATAGCATCGCAAAAGAGTTGAACACAACTAGGAGACAAAACAACAACCACCACTCTAGACTCTGAGTGAAGCTGAACAAAAGGCAGAGGTATTTCATGTTTAGAACTGTGGACTTTATTCCTTAGACCAGTGTTTGCCAAAAGGCAACGCATTACTTGTATCACAAGTCCTAGGAGATGCTTTGAGGGAATAACGAAAACAAAATCAAAACAAAACTTTTTTTGTTTGTGCCTGTTTGGTCAACAGTGCCTACTAAGAAAGGAACTGAGAAGTCCTACAGAACAGCTAACAACTTATGATTCACTCAACTCATCAAACACATGTGATTTTTGGAACCCCCATCCTTAATTACAATGCAATTACAACAGGCTGAGCTACCTGTTTTAGGGAACACACTTTGACAAATGATGCAACAGTCACTGAGAAGCAACTGAAAGACCTTAAGTGGAAGGCTTTCAAAGGACCGCTTATGTTGGACCACAACAGTGTAAAATGAATGGGAAGGGAGCAACACTGCAGGTGAGGGGGCCAGGCAAAGGCTTGGCTCTTTAAAATCAGAGAGCCAGAGGGAATGTTTTCTAAGATCCTCTGTGTCACCATCCTTAAAAGTACAAATAAAATCATTAACAGATTGATCTCCTAATCATTAGAAGCAACTGCTACAAATACATAATAAACATTTTGATTTTTGAAGTTCATTTAGTCTTTTTAAAAGGTTCCCGTATTTTGAGCTATTCTAATGAAGCAAGCAGAGATTGTAAAACCATTACTGAAACACAGTACTTTCAAACATTTATTACATTTGGAGACATATCCTTAAAAATCACACAACATACTTAAAATATTAATGCTGAATTACCTTTCATACAGATTATTATCACTGTTCTTTCATTTACCTTTCCCAGACTATTATTCATCATTACATCCTGCTGGCAAATGTCATATTCACTGTCAGACATAATATTTATGATGCTTCAATCAATTGTTCAGGACTTAAGTCATAGTTATGGGTTTCCCTGGTGGCTCAGATTGTAAAGAATCTGTTTGCAATGCAGAAAACATGGGTTCTATCCCCGGGTTGGGAAGATCCCTTGGAGAAGGGAATGGCAACCCACTCCAGTATTCTTGCCTGGAGAAGTCCATGGATGGTGGAGCCTGATGGGGTCACAAAGAGTCGGACATGATGGCGCGACTAACACCAAGTCATAGTTATAACTCCCAGTAACATATATTCATTATTGTCAGACAATATTTCTGAACATAATTTTTAAAGGATTTCAGGTAATAATTTAAACATCTTTAAAATTAATATCACCTGCAGGAACTTGTCTCAAACTAACTAAAACCTAGCAACTGTATCATTACCTCTTTCCTGAGTCCCACAAGGGAGTCTAGGTGAACACTAGATTCTTTGCCATTTTAAAAGGCTTCGCAGAGTCAATAATCAGGGTGGAAACCTAAGAGGAGTGGCTCTACTGGGTGTCACTCTGTTACATTATAAGGCTTCATTATTGGCAAGCAAAGCGACTAGGAGCTAGTAAGGCCAGCTTTATTGGCTGTAAAAGTATACATCCCAAAGGAAGGCTTAGCGGCACTCAAGTCCTTAATGGATCACCTGTCGGCTACACTCCCAATTTAGTCTCATTGTGCAAACTCTAAGAGAGTGTCCAAACTACTGAAGCTGAGAGCAACAAATCAGGTAACCACAGCCTTCCCTCCTTGAAATTAAAAACAGCCTACCAGACAAACATATTGCTAAATACTTTAGAGTAGGCAAGCATCTTTTGCTAATCGTGAATTAACATCTGTATCAGTCTCTAAGTAAACTAATCAATATATGCCCTTTCTTTCCTTCTCTCCTTCTTCCTTCTTTTCTCTTTCCTTCTTTCTCTCTTTCTTTTCTTCCCTCCTTCCTTCCTTTCTTTCTCCCCCTCCCTCCCTCTCTTCTTTTTTTTTCTTCTTTTTTCCCATAGAGCTCTCACAATTCTACCTTAAAGTGAGCAGGTTGAGATAACTGACACCACAATCCTTTCTCTTGCAAAAAATGCTAACCTGGAGTTTCAATGACCCCTTATTTGTTCTCCCTTTCTTGGATCTGAGGATACCCCTCCAACTCCTATTCAGCCCTGGCCTGGCTTCATCATCACTTCCTCAGGGAAACTGTACACAAACAGTGGGCTCTTGCCATCCCTGGCCCATGCCTCCAGAGCACCGCATCCTCCTATTCTGCAGCACAGTCACTCTAAGAGTCAATTAAATAGCTATTTTTAACGATTTGTGGAAATGTCCGTCTTCACGGGGCCTGGTGTACAAACGTACTTGGTGAAACCGTATTTGCTAATTGACAGACTGCTTGCTTACTACTTTCTCTTTTCACTCTCCATTTCTCGCACTGAATATATATGAACTGGTGAGAGCTGCTATGAATTCTATAAGTAGAGATTCTAGAAAAGTTTTGGAAATGTGAAAAATTTTTAAAAGTGAAAAATCATAATTTTGCATAAGTCTTTTAATTGGTCAATTCTAACTCCAATAGCTGAGTTTTCACTGATATCAAGACGTGGTTCATGAGGCCTTATATAACTTAAAACCATTTGTGTGAATAGGTGGCAATGCTCAGAAAATGGTCAGAAAAACCACCACAACTGCAATTAGCCTCTAATGAAAATAATTTAATTTAAAAATTCCAGAACTTTACACAAAAGAATAGGACTCACCCTTCATATAAGCAGGCATTGGTTCTATACAGTAAAGATTTTCCAGAATGATGGATTTTATTTTCCTCTTCAATTTAAGTCACCTGAAATTGTATGGGTTTCAACACTAACAATTAGAGGTAGTCTAACAATTTTACATAATGTGACTTTGGGAAATTTGTTTTCCTCTTCTATATCTATACCTGGTATATATTATTATTTCAATAACCCTTAAAGAGATAAGAAAGGTATAGTGTAGCTACACAAGCAGCTTTTATTTAAGCTAATCTCAGGGTATATACTCAAATAGACATGAAATTTTGACCAAAAATGACTTATGCTGGACTTCCCTAGTGGTTCAGTGGTTAAGAATTTGCCTGACAATGCAAGGGACACGGGTTTGATCCCTGATCGGGGAAGATCCCGCATGCTTAGGAGCAAATAAACCTGTTCACAACTACTTAAGCCCATGCACCTGGAGTCTGTGCTTCAGGACAAGAGAAACCATTGCAATGAGAAGCCCATACACCACAAGTAGAGAGTCACTGCAACTAGAAAAAGCCTGCATGCGGTAACAAAGACCCAGCATAGTCAAAAATAAAATAAATAAAGAAAAGATTTAAAAATACCTGTTTGAAAAAATGACTTATGTTTGCTGTATCTACAAGAAAGAAGCCAAGAGATGAAGAGGTACTGGGTACATGCAAATTGTTTGCATGTTTGTTTTTCTCTTTTTTTTCCCCCAAGTATAGCACTATTCCAAAGAAGTTATTGTGACTACATCCTTCCCTATTTCTAATATCTTTGAAAGGAAATTATTATAGGTTATTAAAAGAAATGACTATGAATAATTTAAGTCAGATTTCACAGCTAAATTGACAGAGTTAACTGTTAGCAGATAGCATAAGCCCACAATGTACTGGCACTTTCTGGTGGGTCAGAATCATTTTCCTCTAAAACTGATTTACAATATGTCTGTTGTTGGTAATAAATATTTAACATCATGCTGATCTAACTCTGATGTATTGATTTCAGTGGGAGAAAATTACTAAGCTTTTTATTTATAAATGAAAAAAAAAAACACAGTAGAAGAATGGAAGATATTGACTTTTTCATGAATTAAAATCTATTTCAGAAATCATCATTATCACTACAATAGTTATCACTTTTTCAGTGTTTCCTCTTTGAGGCACTTTGCTAGATGGCTTATTTACAGTCCACCCTTGAAGGACATTGCCCCATGATAACATAGGGAAGTAAGCATTTTTATCTCCACTGATAAAGTGAAGGCTCACCGTGAATTTTGACTTACCCAACTAGATTTTCAATGGAATGCTGAGAGATTCTAATGCTCAGCTTTTCCAGTTTGGAATTCACTGAATCTAAAAAAAAATCATTAACCACAGCTATGGCTAGAAATATCTCACTGATTCTGCATTCAGTCCTATGAGAACATGATAGACTTAAAATCAAACTTAAAGGCTCAGAAAATTAAAAATGTTAGATATAAAAATATTTGTGCATTAGGAAAATGTGATGGCAAGAATCTCATAAAGAGGTTTGCAACTTAAAAGTATCACTGAGGATCCATTTATATGGATTTTTTTTTTTCTTAAAAAGTACAAATAAGAAAAACGTTTTCTCCAGCACTTGATCCTCTCCTCCAAATCCAGACGTGGTCAACCAGGGAAGCCACATGGAAAGCTACATTAATGACACCTCCAGCTCACTCAACACGCATTATATGTGTAGTGCTTGCCTTTTTTCTTGTTTATTTTTCTTTAAAGCATTTAATCTTTACACTTAGAGAGTAAGCAATTCGCCTACTTGCTAGGCAGGTCCTGACTTGGGGGCATAACACTGAGCACTTAGTAGGTTTCCAATACATACTGAAAGAATTTGCACCAGTGCTTTGAAGACAAAGTGTTAGTCACTCAGTCATGCCCAGCTCTTAGCCACCCCATGGACTGTGGCCCACCAGACTCCTCTGTCCATGGAATTTTCCAGGTAAGAATATTAGAATGGGTAGCCATTCCCTTCTCCAGGGCATCTCCTGCCCCAGGGGTCAAACCTGGGTCTCTTCATTGAGGGAAGATTCTTTATCATCTGAGCCACCAGGGAAGCCTTGATGCTTTAGCAATTGAAAATGGCAGAAACTAGCTTTCCTAATGATTGCTTCATCTTCCTACTCTTATAACACTTATTTTTTTCTCAGTAACAGCTTACTGCAAGTCAGTTTTTAAAGTAACATACAATGGAATATTACTTAGCCATAAAAAATGAAATAGTGCCATTTCCAGCAACATGAATGGATCTAGAGATTGTCACATACCAAGTGAAACGAATCAGAGAAACACAAGTATATCATATTGCTTATATGCATAATCTAAAAAATAATATAAATGAATCTGTATACAAAATAGAAAAAGACTCACAGACACAGAAAACACACTTACGACTACCAAGGAGAAAGTTAGAGAGGGATAAATTGGGAGTATGAGATTAATAGATACAAATACTATACATAAAATAGATAAGTGACAAGAATTTACTGTATAGCACAGGGAAATATATTCAATATCTGTAACAACCTATAATTGAAAACAATCTGAAAAATACATATGTAACTGAATCACTTAAGCTGTATACCTGAAACTAACACAACATATAAATCAGCTATACCTCAATTTAAAAAAAAAGAATGCAGAAAGCCCTTTACTAAATAAACACATGCTCTTACATACACACATAAACGGTTCTTTAAATTGTCCCAGAAACATCTGTGTATATGAGACTATTTTTGTATATTAATTTACGAATATATATGTACACATACATATTCATAAAAATGCAAGTGGAATTATATAATACATACTCTTTGTGAATTGATTTGTACCTTTATCAATATAGCTTGAGTCTCACGTCAAATCAGCACAATTCCTCTCTATGGTTGCATATCACAGTATGGATATACCATAATCTATTTACTATTCTATCCATTGATTAATTATATGTTCTTAGGTTTTTGCTATTACAAAAAATAATGTAATAAAGTTTTTGATCTTTATATGCTTGCATATTGATGTCAGTTTATACCTAGGAAAAATTCCAAAGGTAAATTCCTGAGTTGAGTATGCATGTGAACATATATGTGTGTTTGTGGGTATGTGTGTGTTCCACCTTGACTGGCTATCTGAAAATCATGACCTTATCTTCACTCCACAGAGTAACACATGAACTTTCAAATTCAGAATATCTGTCACCACCAAATCCAAGGGAAAAGAAAAACCTTCAGTGAACTGGCTGAGTGCAGTATGTAGTAGATAAAGATGGTGCCAATGATAGGAACATTTATATTTTGATGACATCGCAAACATGATGGCTGTTTTACTTATTTGCCTTTATCCCATGGTAGTGTCTTTCTATCTTTACTGTATTTGTCAAATCAATTTCTCATAACAAGGAAAATACTCTGACTTCCAACAAAACTCAATAGTCTACATGACAGCAAATACCTGCTAGCTAGCTATTTTACACAAGTAGAATATATATGTCAACGCTACTCTCTCAGTTCATCTCATCCTTCCTCCTTCTCCTGCTGTATCCACAAGTTCTTCTCTATATCTATGTCTCTATTCCCGCTCTGCAGTGTAAAGCTCCCATATGACACAGGGAGCCCAGTTCAGTGCTCTGTGACAACCTAGAGGGGTGAGAAGGAGGTTCAAGAAGATGGATATATATACACACACACATATACACAGACACACACACACAAAAGACTTATCCACATTGTTGTATGGCAGAAACCAACACAAGACTGTAAAGCAATTATACTGCAATTATTAATAAAAAATAAATACTGCACATTTTATGTTAAAAACACTTCTAAATTAAAAAATATAAAAAATATGCCAAACCCCAGGCACTCTTTATAGGCCTGTAGCTAGGTTAATTGGGATTTTTAAAGCATGACCTTGTACAAACAAAAATATAGGTTACATACCTGAATAATCACACAGGTGATTCTTACAAATTCTGTAATTTGAGAATGGCTCTCCACATTATTTTATTATTTCAAATATATTTTATTTAGAATAAGTGAAATAAGATATTTCCTCAAATATTTCTCATTTTTGAGTGTGTAGCCAAGTAATTTTTATTTGTTAAATGATGTACAAACATTTCAAGCAATTCACAAAGAGACATATAAGTAATGCTATATTCCAAAAGAACAACTAATGCTCAGAGAGAGTCTTTTTAACCTCTCTCTTATACAAAAAAAAAAAAAAAAAAAAAGGAGTAAAAAGAAATGACAAAATGAAAGAGAAAAAGGGAAAATAAATAAAAACACACAAACTTTCACAACATGGCAATTTAGTCTGCGAATGTAATATAACTATACACATATAATACCAGCGAAACTCTGTTCGCTAAGTTAAAAAGGAAAGCAAACGGTCCCTAGAAAGTGGCAAAGAGGGAACTGAAATCTTGCCTTTAGGGCCTCAGTGCATTTTTATCCACACCTCCAGCACAATCTTTGCTATTAATGAACCATTACACTTAAAAGAAAAATGAAGTCACTTGCCAAATTCCACACAAATTCTTCATAGCAGGGCAGACACTAGATCATGTTTCCTAACCCCGAGGCTAGCGGTTGTGTTTTCACCACTTGAAAAGTAGAGGGTACAGTACAATTTTACAATAACCAGAGAAACTGCTGTCATTTCATTTGAATTCTCAGACATAAGAATGATTTGGGCCAACTTTGAAAGGCCAGTATTATTTAGAGGGGGCTTCCCAGTAGCTCAGTGGGTAAAGAATCTGCCTGCCAATGCAGGAGAGCCAGGTTCAATCCCTGGGTTGGGAAGACCCCCGGGAGAAGGGAGTGGCTACCCACCCGCTCCAGTCTTCTTGCTTAGAGAATTCCATGGACAAAGGAGCTCGGTGGGCTGTAGTCCATGGGGTAGCAAACAGTCAGACAAGACTTAGTGACTAAACAACAACAACGTTATTTAGAGACAAGGTTATCTTAGAGCCAGATTTATATAATCAGACAGAAAAGAGGTCAGCAGAAAGGCTAAAGCACAAAAATTAAGTCCATCTGTTTAACAAGACTTTATTAACATATTTCAGTGTCTGTTGATTTTTTTTGTAAAGAATTTGCTGTGAAGAGAATTGCTTCATATAGGGCCATTCAGTTGGCAAATAGTTTGGAAATTCTTCTGCCTGAGGTACTTACTATGCTAGGAACTTACACAGGATTGCAATTCAAAGCAAAGATCCTACTGCAAAGGAATGATGGGATCTTGTGAGCCAAACTGCTCTATGTCATAACCTGCACTGCTTTATGAAACTCACCAGGAAAAACATTATTGTAAGTCTCAGGAGCTTTTTCACATACTTGCTTTCTATTCTGTATTGTCAGTCTCTGAATTCTGCAAAGACAGAGATTCTTTTTGTAACCAGTCCCTGGGGTAGAGTATTTTCCTAGTAAACTTTTGTCAAAGGCCTAGATGAATGAGTTCCTGCCTAATGTTCTCCTTCCCATACAATGATTCTTAGCTGGGCAATATATTATACATTAAAATCACCTGGTTAACATGAAAAATAGTGAAACTTCCACTTGATCAACAGAATTCTGATGAACTCTATTTGATTAATCAGGGCACATGCCTAAGACTGTTTCTTGCTTTTTTGGTTTGTTTATTTTTAATATCCATGTGGTTCTATTTCTTGATTATCCTGTGTCACTTTAGGAGCTATTCCTCTAAGGATATCAAATTCAAGATATTATAAGACACAAGCAAATAAGGAACTACTGCTGGGGGACATATCCCCGGTGGTAAATATACTCAAAGTGACATTTCAAATTAAAATATAACTTCCATATAAGATGTGGAAATATTTTAATATCTTTCTATCTTCCTGCCCTCCTCCTTCTCCACCACAAGGTACTATCAGCTTTCAGTGAGAACTCATTAGCCCAGGTGACTACAAGGTATAAAGACAAATGCCATGGGTCATTCCAGATACTTAAGTATTTATGAATGACTGAGGATTCTAAATGGAATGTGGAAAAGGAATATATATTAAATTCAAAAGAACTGAGCAGAAGCCTGGGGCCTAAGAGCAGACACAGAGTTGGATATATGACTTTAGTCTCACATATGTGATGTCAGACCAATGAGAATATACAGGGATGGCTTTCTGAACAGCTTTGGGGATTGGCAGTAACCTAAATGGTTTTGTTAGGGCAAAGCAAATGTCATGATTACAACTAACCATAGCCACTCTCCATCTGTGTCATTCACATTGAAAAATGCCCAGCCCAGACCTGAAAGGACGCTGGGGTTGCCTGAAACATACAGGGTCCCTCACTTTCTTCCTTCATGAAGACCATCCTGAAGCTCTTAAAAAGAACACGATAATGCTATCTGCTGCAACATGAATGGACCTAGAGTGAAGGACTGAGTGAAGTAAGGCAGACAGAGAAAAGACACAAGTGAGCTTATTTGCAAAACAGAAACAGTCATATGTGTAGAATACAAACTTATGGCTTCCAGGGGATAAGGGGAGGAAAGAAATTAGGAGACTGAGACTAATATATACACTACTATACAGAAAATTGATAATTAATAAGGACCTACTGTATATCACAGGGAAGTCTAATGAATACTATGTAATGACCTATGTGGGAAATAATCTAAAAAGGAATGAATATATATATATATATATATATATATATATATAAACTGCTTCACTTTGCTGTACAAAACTAACACAGCATTTTAAGTCAACTCTACTCCAATAATTAAAAAAAAAAAAAACTGAAAAAAATAAAGCAGTTCATTATCAGACATACTCCTTCAAGGTCAATCTATGACCAAGTCCAACTGACAGACAGTCATTTTTCTAAGAGAATTAATCTATCACCATAACTTTCGACCCTTGTCCCAAAATCCTTGACCAGCGTATTCTTATGACACTCACAAATTTCACTTACTACACACTCAGCACAATTTCTCCTACAGATAGCATTAAACCTGAGCCCATTTCTTTCTCAGTGGTGGAAAAAAAATGATCTTTCTTTCACCCGGCCTTCCCTAGAGCCTTGTAGCAAGACCGAGGTCCCGGTCTCAATTACACTGCTTCCTTTGGATAAGCTATACAACCTTCATGTGTCCCATTTCCCTCAAATTCAAATGAAGCTGATAAAAGGAAAAGTTAATTAATACACCACATTTCAGTTACAAAATATTTGTCATGTGCTTTACCTCATATTACCTTCACCCACCTTTTTCTCATGTGGGCATTTTTGTTTGTCCACATTATGGATGAGTTTGCCAATTCTCAGAGATGTCCAGTAAAATTTTTGAGTTAGTGTGCCATAGAATCAAGATCAAATCATAGACTTTTCATTGTAGATAAGGTGCTATATTTCTGTAAGTAAAATCCAACCCTTGCTCACATAGGAGAAAGGAAGCTGCTTTCCATTTTCACTCATCTCAGGTGGGTCAAGAGTTGTGTCATAGAACTTAATACACTCCTGCCAATGCTTCATTTTAAAGAAAAAATAATAATAAACAGAAGTAGCACCTGTCAAGTTCCCTCTAAAGGGAGGAATGTAAATGAAGGTGATCTCCTAGTAGACTGTCTTTAATGAGTTCAAAGAGTTCTGCAAAGTAGTCAGATTTATATTCTTCTTTAGCATCTCTCATGCCAAGTCCAGATCTAGAGACAGCTTTAAAGAGGAGCAGAAGAATTTCCCAGAGGTGAATCCTAAGAAGTAAATTGTATGCAATGACTACAAAATGTGAACAGATTGAACAAACAGATTGACTCTCAAGGACAAAGCTTGAATTGATATATCCTTCCAGATTCATAGGACTATGGTTTTATAAAACTAAGTTAACTAATTCTTAATTTTCTGCAAGTATGTTCACATCATGTCTTACTCATTTAGAGAGGATAAAATGAAATTTAACACTTTAATCACTGCCATAGAACTAAAAATACTATAAACATGTTAATCCTTGATTTACTTGCCTTTGCCAAGGACTTAAATTCCTAAATACCTACCTCAACAGACCCTTAAAACATACATATGGAAGCAAGTCAGGGATTGAAAAATAACTCTGACAGCATGGTGAATTGGCTTATAAGTAATTTAAAAGCTCAATTTTACTCTCTAAATTGTCTTGGAAATGAGAATTTTTAACTCAGTGCTTTTGAAAATGTTTGATTTCATATTTTCTCTCCAGCCTAGGAAGCTTTATTGAGCATAATAAAAATAGGTATACTACTTTATATTCAAGAGAGAGAATTTTTTTTCATATTTTTGTCCTTTGAATTATAGAAGTAATGCCACAATCCCTAGAGTCAAAGACACCTGTTTAAAGTTTCTAATATACAATGAATGGATATCCTGTTCCCTTTCCAATACAACTTGAACCCTTAATATTAATCTGTACCACTAATTACACACACACACACACACACACACACACACACACCCTTTATTGCTTGCAAAATTGACTTGAAGTTAAAAAGGAAAAGATGTTCATTCTAAGATACTTCCCAAGACAGTAACACAAGATGCAGACAATGAAACAAGTAATGAAGTCAACCATCTAAAGGAATTCTGGTTTTGTTACTTCACAGACCAAAGACATAGTCAAATGACTTAATATCTCTGTCCTTCAAGTAACTCATTGATAAAATAAGGCTATGTTTTGTGAGAATTAGAAAAGATTCTATGGTATACATTGCCAGTAGAACTTGTGTATATGCTCAGTTGTGTCTGATTGTTTGCAACCCAATGGACTGTAGCTTGTCAGGCTTGTTTATGGAATTTTCTAGGCAAGGATACTGGAGCAGGTTGCATTTCCTACTCCAGGGAATCTTCCTGATCCAGGGATCAAACTCGTATCTCTTGTGTCTCCTGTAGTGATAGGCAGTTTCTTTACCACTGGGCCACCTGGGAAGCCCATACCAGTAGAGTTTAGAGTCTTATAATTGTTCAGTAAGGACTGGATGTACACAGTTATTATTACTGACCAACACTGCTACATTTTACAAAGTACTCTAGCACTTGAGATAATTATAGGCTAGCACTGTGGTTACTAAGTGACTCAATTCAGAATATAGATAATCAGGAAATCAATTCCCCTAGTTTACTGGGAGTTAATGAACTAAGTTACCAGGACTCAGAACTTTCAATGCTAAAACTGTTAGAATTCCTAGACAAATCAGGAGTTGGATCCTTTGCAAAATAGGAAAAGGGTAGCAGGGTAGAAGAAAACACAGGAGATAAAAATCATTTAGATGCTGTTGTCTTTCGACCATTGTTAATGTGGTCATGAACTAGAAATTATATTACTATCAGTTATCTCTCTAGTTCACAAGAACAAGCATTCTTAATAAGCTAGACTTTGCCTTAAAAGACTGCTGCCACCAAGACTTAAAGCTGGTTCAACTTCAGGTTTGTATTTGTTTTGTGCTTAATACTCTAGAATGTAAATACTGTATAAATACTGCAGCATAGTTTTTCTTAAGGAAGTAGGGAATCTCGGGAGCCAAATGGAAACTTTAACCAAGAAGCAAATGGGAATTCTAAATATGAAAAAAGAAAAAAAAATTAAAAAATAAAAATGAAAAAAGTAATAAGGAGCATTTCTTTCTCATTAGAATACCCAAATATCTATAATAAAGGTACCCCTTAATTTGGTAATCATTTATTTTGACTATAAAATCAATAATCGCTGAATGCATCTTTCAAAGTTATTTATGACTTCCTTGTCTTGATTTACTTGATGACCTTTATATCAAGTAAGTTCCTTCTTTACATACTCCCTTCACAAATATTTCATAATTAGCTGAAATAATTTTAACCAATTCCCTTGCTAATTTTGGGAAGGTTCCAAACTATTTTATAGGGCTCTACCATTTTATATAATTCCATGTTCTTCATGGCCCCTTAGCCAGTTTTCTTAACAAAAAAACCAACAAGGTCTGCTACTGCTAAGTCACTTCAGTCATGTCCGACTCTGTGCGACCCCATAAATGGCAGCCCACCAGCTCCCCCGTCCCTGGGACTCTCCAGACAAGAACACTGGAATGGGTTACCATTTCCTTCTCCAATGCATGAAAGTGAAAAGTGAAAGTGAAGTCGCTCAGTCGTGTCCAACTCTTAGTGACCTCATGACTGCAGCCTACCAGGCTCCTTCATCCATGGGATTTTCCAGGAAAGAGTACTGGAGTGGGGTGCCATTGTTTGGAACACCTTAAAATTTTGTTTCTTACTGTCCATCTGCCTAGCATAAATTATGAATATTGATACCACTATTCAGTTCAGTCGCTCAGTCATGTACGACTCTTTGCGACTCCATGAATCACAGCCTGCCAGGCCTCCCTGTCCATCACAAACTCCCGAAGTCTACTGAAACCCATGACCATCGAGGTGGTGATGCCATCCAGCCATCTCATCCTCTGTCGTACCTTCACCTCCTGCCCCCAATCCCTCCCAGCATCAGGGTCTTTTCCAATGAGCCAACTCTTTGCATGAGGTGGCCAAAGTACTGGAGTTTCAGCTTCAGCATCAGTCCTTCCAATGAACACCCAGGACTGACCTCCTTTAGGATGGACTGGTTGGCTCTCCTTGCAGTCCAAGGGACTCTCAAGAGTCTTCTCCAACACCAAAGTTCAAAAGCATCAATTTAGCAGTAATTTTATTCTTTAAAGAAATATGATGCATTTGTATTAAAATAAATTACATACATTGAAGTTCACAGTTATATTTATAACCTTTGTGAAGTAAAATTTTTGAATTAAACATTCTATAACATAAATGCAATTCTCACACTAGAAAGCAAACTTTTAACATTTGGATGGTATTCTTTGCCATAAAAAGAAAACTAAACTCATTTAAGAAAGCAAGTTGCCTCTATGTTGTTACACAAAGGCAAGGCTTTACAGGTTTCACATAACATTTTCAGGTTCCACTTTTGCCAGGTGTTTGCAAAAATACTGACTTCACTAGCTGCTGGTGTGGCATTCCCCCTCCACATTTTGTTGATTTGTTAGTATACACATAGATTTTCAAAGTAGGTTTCCTATTCTTTCCCCTGTGCATAATTTCCTTGATATAGAATTTCCACAACCATGGCTGTAAAAAATGTTTAAACAGAGAACATTTTGGTATGTCTGAAACTGGGATCCATCATTTACTGACATTCCACCAAGAGGCTATATTTAAACCTTTACACGACTTGCCTTATCAGAGGAGCAGTTTGGCATTTGGTATTTGGAGACAGCTATAAAGCTACACCATCTGTACCACTCTGTTTCAAGAGGGACATCAATTTTTATCCTTGTTATATCCTGCAGGAATACTCTGCTAAAACTCAGCACATGCATGACTCAGTTATAATTCAGTCATCTAACTGTGGCCAAGGGTATACGTGGCAGACAGAAGCACTTGTGTTCATATCCTTGGTTAAAAAAAAAAGGCAACAGTTGCCTGATATTCAATCACAGAGGCATGAGCTTTCTAAGTCACACTGGCTGATAAAATATCTGGTTTTGGTGGTGTCTCAAAATTTACTTTGGCAGTTTGCCTCTAAAGAAATATTACAGACAAAATTTGACAATAGCATTTTTGTTCATTTATAAGTTTTATTTGGGAAGGCAAAATGTAGAGTTATGGATTACATTTGTCATGTATAGAAATTAGAGGTCCAAATATAGAATTAAAGATTGACTTTTCTTTCAAAATAAATTAAAAAAAATTTTTTTTTTAAATAATTGCTTAATGGAATCTTTTAAAAATGGCAAAAATAAATTTATTTACAAAATAGACTCACAGACATAGAAAACACACTTAGTTACCAAAAGGGAAGGGGAGAGGGATAAATTAGGACTTGGAGATTAAAATACACATAACTTGTGTGTGTGTATGCTAGGTCGCTTCAGTCATGATCGATTCTTTTTGACCCCATGGACTGTAGCCGGTCAGGCTCCTCTGCCCATGAGATAACTCCAGGCAAGAATACTAGAGTAGGTTGCGATTGCCTTCTCCAAGGGATCTTCCTGACCCAGGGATCGGACCCACATTTCTTGTATCGCCTGCATTGACAGGTGGGTTCTTTACCACTAGCACCATCCAGGAAGCTCAAATACACATACTACTATATACAGCACAGAGAACTATACTTAATATCTTATAATAAAGTATAATGGAAGATAACATAAAAAAGAATATATATATATATATATATATAGGTATACATAGGAATCATTTTGCTGTACAACTAAAACTAACACATTATAAGTGAAGTGAAAGTCGCTCAGTCAGATCCAACTCTTTGCGATCCCATGGACTATAGTGTCCATGGAATTCTCCAGGCCAGAATACTGGAGTGGATAGCCTTTCCCTTCTCCAGAGAAAATCCCCAACCCAGGGATTGAACCCAGGTCTCCCGTATTGCAGGCAGATTCTTTACCAGCTGAGCCACCAGGGAAGCCCAACACATTATAAATCAACTATATTTCAATAAAAATCAAAGCATTTTAAAAATAAAATAATTATTCAAGTACAAAACAAGAACTTGTTAGACCACAGAATTAGAAACTAAATGTAGGAAAGAAAATAATGAATCTAAGGAAATAAACAAAAGAAAAGGATGGACGTCTACAAGTAAATGAAAAAGAACGATGATATCAAGTGACCTTTACTTTCTTTGAACATATAAAGATAATAAATGAGCTGAATCAGCATGTGAAATTCAAATTTTTATTAGTAAGGCACTCTTTCCTAGTTGTGATAGTTGTTAAACACTGGAGTGGGTGACAGGGTAAAATAGACTTTCATTATCTAGATGGGTAGACATGTGATGTTGCATGAAGAGAAAAACCATCTCTCAGAGGCCTATCCAAATTTAAAATGCTTTAGCTTTGAGAGTTACTTTGAGATTAAATTATAAGTAACTAAAACTATTTTTATTACTTGACAACTTCTGAGTTTCTAATGGTTCCTAGAGGAGTTTGGATAGCTTAAGGCTGAAAAGAATTTAACTCGCAGTTTGGGGGCTAAAATCTACTTAATATTACTTGACAGTGAGCTTTAACTTTTTTAATCTCCTCCAGCCTTTTTCCACATCCAAAAGTATATGTATTATTCATATATGATATCTATCCTCTATAACATAATGGGGGCTTCCTTGATGGCTCTATGGTAGGGAATCCATCTCCAATGCAGAAGACGTAGGAGTTGTGAGTTCAATCTCTCGGTCCAGAGGATATCTTGGAAGAAGAATGGCAGCCCCACTCCAGTATTCATGCCTGGGAACCTCCAAGGACAGAGGAGCCTGGTGGGTTACAGTCCATGGGATCGCAAGGAGTTGTACATAAATGAAAAACTGAACGCATGCATATATAACATATATATTGTATATATAAGACCATATACATCATAGAATTGAGAACATTAAATTTGAAATCCACATAAAATAATTGGCACAATACCTGTGTTATTATTTTGGAAAAGCACATGGAGACCCAATCCAGTATTCTCACCTGAAGAATCCCAGGGACAGATGAGCCTGGTGGGCTACAGTCAACGGGGTCAGAAAGAGTCAGATTCAACTGAGTGACTAACACTTTCACTGTGTCGTTATTAAGAAAACAATAGAATGCATGGGAAATGACATGAAGAGGTGCTAGAAACCAGGTCTTGTTAGTTTTAAGAGTTCACTTATCTTTCTGGTGTTACACTCTCTCTTTTTTTAATTACTCCTAATCATGACATATATGTAGTCTTATTTAGAAAGGAATACAACTCTGCATATAATTTCTTTTCATTCACAGGACTTCTTCTGGAAGCCTAATATATTCTAGGATGTCACAGACACAGAACAGAGTCACACATGACATTGATAACTCTTAAGGATATTTTGAAAGAAGCCAGTGATGCTCAGAGCAGAGGAATTGAGGCTAGCAAACCACTGACCTCATTCATCATATTCTGAAAACTGCCTAAACGAAGTGTCTTGTTTTTTCTCTAAAAGTCATTGCTTCATGTGCAAATGTGCCAGGTGAATGGACACAATTTCTAGATATCAATGTGTCTACTTGAATCATTATTCTAGCATTTCCCTCTAAGCTCCTGAATATTATGAGTTGCATATAAACAAACTTATTTGTTACACTTTAAAAAGTAGCCTGTGCTAACCTAAATTTAAATAACTTAATGACTCAAAGTAAAAGTATTCCCTTTGGCAGTTGCATTTTTATATGGGAGTTTAATAAGTATTCTAGTGCTACTCAAAATGTGATATGCAAAATCTTAGCAAATATCTCTTGGAACAAACAAAACTATCCATATTGATGAACATTTATTGCCAATATACTGGACTAAAGACATAAGATGCCATTTGTAAAAAAGAGGGCTTAAGTCCATACAGGTGAAAAGGGAAACAACCAGTCCTAGAAGTTTAAACCCAGTTTCCCTGTAGAAATTGCTGAAGACCATAAAGGGTCCATCTTATATCTATGAAGTTCTCTCAGGGAAAGAAGGGAAAGGAATTGCAAGCTCATAAGCCAAGGGTCTTCCTTCCACTCTAGAAAAATCAAATTCCCCACAAATGTGTTAATAAACATCACTTGAACATTAATATACCCTAATATATTGGCTGAGTTTGGGGGCAGGCTCTTGTTCTGTTATTTGAGTTCAGTAATTATTGGAAAGTTATGATGCATGATGGCAGGGGGCACAGAGCAGGTGATGGGGAAAGAGACAAGAGAAGTCTGTTGTGGAGACTAGGATGGGATCACTGTTGAGCTCTATGCGTTAACAAGACATTGTACACACTGCTATAATTAAGATATATAACTATCAAGGACCTAATTTTAGAACAGGGAACTCTACTCAACACTCTGCAATAACCTAAATGGGAAAAATAATTTTTAAAAGAATAGATATATGTATACGTGTATCTGAATACCTTTGCATACACCTGAAACTAACACAGCCACAACACTGATAATCAACTACACTTCAGTACTAAAAACAAAACAAAACATAGCACTGTAAAAGAGATCAATCAAACTTTACACCTAAAGCAACTAGAAAAGGAAGAAATTAAGAACTCCAGGTTAGTAGAAGGAAAGAAATCTTAAAAATTAGGGCAGAAATAAATGCAAAAGAAATAAAAGAGACCATAGCAAAAATCAACAAAGCTAAAAGCTGGTTCATTGAGAAGATAAATAAAATTGACAAACCATTAGCCAGACTCATCAAGAAACAAAGGGAGAAGAATCAAATCAATGAAATTAGAAATGAAAATGGAGAAATCACAACAGACAACACAGAAATACAAAGGACAATAAGAAACTACTGTCAGCAACTATATGCCAATAAAATGGACAATTTGGAAGAAATGGACAAATTCTTAGAAAAGTACAACTTTCCAAAACTGAACCAGGAAGAAATAGAAAATCTTAACAGACCCATCACAAGCACAGAAATTGAAACTGTAATCAGAAATCTTCCAGCAAACAAAAGCCCAGGACCAGATGGCTTCACAGCTGAATTCTACCAAAACTTTAGAGAAGAGCTAACACCTATCCTATTCAAACTCTTCCAGAAAATTGAAGAGGAAGGTAAATTTCCAAACTCATTCTATGAGGCCACCATCACCCTAATACCAAAACCTGACAAAGATGCCACAAAAAAAGAAAACTACAGGCCAGTATCACTGATGAAACACATGCAAAAATCCTTAACAAAATTCTAGCAATCAGAATCCAACAACATATTAAAAAGATCATACATCATGACCAAGTGGGCTTTATCCCAGGAATGCAAGGATTCTTCAATATCCACAAATTAATCAATGTAATACACCACATTAACAAATTGAAAGATAAAAATCATATGATTACCTCAATAGATGCAGAGAAAGCCTTTCACAAAATTCAACATCCATTTATGATAAAAACCCTCCAGAAAGCAGGAATAGAAGGAACATACCTCAACATAATAAAAGCTATATATGACAAACCCACAGCAAACATTATCCTCAATGATGAAAAACTAAAAGCATTGTCCCTAAAGTCAGGAACAAGACAAGGATGCCCACTCTCACCACTACTATTCAACATAGTTTTGGAAGTTTTGGTCACAGCAATCAAAGCAAAGAAGAAATAAAAGGAATCCAGACTGGAAAAGAAGAAGTAAACTCTCAGTTTGCAGATGACATGATCCTCTACACAGAAATCTCTAAAGACTCCATCAGAAAATTACTAGAGCTAAGCAATGGATATAGTAAAGTTGTAGGATATAAAATTAACACACAGAAACCCCTTGCATTCCTATACACTAACAATGAGAAAACAGAAGGGAATTAAGGAAACAATTCCTTTCACCATTGCAACAAAAAGAATAAAATACTTAGGAATATATCTACCTAATGAAACAAAAGACCTATATATAGAAAACTTTAAAACACTGATGAAAGAAATCAAAGAGGACACAAATAGATGGAGAAATATACCATGTTCACGGATTGGAAGAATCAATAGAGCGAAAATGAGTATATTAGCCAAAGCAATCCATAGATTCAATGCAATCCCTATCAGGCTACCAACGGTATTTTTCACAGAACTAGAACAAATAATTTCACAACTTGTATGGAAATACAAAAAACCTCAAATAGAAAGAAGAATGGAGCTGGAGAAATCAACCTGCCTGACTTTAGGCTCTACTACAAAGCTACAGTCATCAAGACAGTATGGTACTGGCACAAAGACAGAAATATAGATCAATGGAACAAAATAGAAAGCCCAGAGATGAATCCATGCACCTATGGACACGTTATCTTCAACAAAGGAGGCAAGAATATACAATGGGGAAAAGACAATCTCTTTAATAAGTGGTGCTGGGGAAAGTGGTCAACCACTTTTAAGAGAATGAAACTAGAACACTTTCTAACACCATATACAAATGTAAACTAAAAATGGATTAAAGATCTAAACATAAGACCAGAAACTATAAAACTCCTAGAGGAAAACATAGGCAAAACATTCTCTGACATAAATCACAGCAGGATCCTCTATGACCCACCACCTAGAGTATTGGAAACAAAAGCAAAAATAAACAAATGGGACCTAATGAAACTTAAAAGTTTTTGCACAACAAAGGAAACTATAAGCAAGGTGAAAAGAAAGCCTTCAGAATGGGAGAAAATAATAACAAACAAAGCAACTGACAAAGAATTAATCTCAAAAATATACAAGTAACTCCTGCAGCTCAATTCCTGAAAAATAAATGACCCAATCAAAAAATGGGCCAAAGAACTCAACAGACATTTCTCCAAAGAAGACATACAGATGGCTAACAAACACGTGAAGAGATGCTTAACATTACTCATTATCAGAGAAATGCAAATCAAAACCACAATGAGGTACCATTTCATGCCAGTCAGAATGGCTGCTATCCAAAAGTCTACAAGCAACACATGCTGGAAAGGGTGTGGAGGAAAGGGAACCTTCTTACACTGTTGGAGGGAATGCAAACTAGTACAGCCACTATGGAGTGCAGTGTGGAGATTATTTAGAAAACTGAAAATAGAACTGCCATATGACCCAGCAATCCCACTGCTGGGCATACACACTGAGGAAACCAGAATTGAAAGAGACACATGTACCCCAATGTTCATCGCAGCACTGTTTATAATAGCCAGGACATGGAAGCAACCTAGATGTCCATCAGCAGATGGATGGATAAGAAAGCTGTGGTACATATACACAACGGAATATTACTCAGCCATTAAAATGAATACATTTGAATCAGCTCTAATGAGGTGGATGAACCTGGAGCCTATTATATAGAGTGAAGTAAGTCAGAAAGAAAAACACCAATACAGTATACTAACACATATATATGGAATTTAGAAAGATGGTAACGATAACCATATATGCAAGACAGCAAAAGAGACACAGATATAAGTAACAGACTGTTGGACTCTGTGATAGAGGGCGAGGATGGGATGATTTGGGAGAATGGCATTAAAACATGTATATTATCAAATGTGAAATGGATCGCCAGTCCAGGTTCGATGCATGATACAGGGTACTCGGGGCTGGTGCACTGGGATGACCCAGAGGGATGGGATGGGGAGGGAGGTGGGAGAGGGGTTCACGATGGGGGACACATATACAGCCATGGCAGATTCATGTCAATGTATGGCAAAACTACTACAATACTGTAAAGTAATTAGCTTACAATTAAAATAAATAAATTTATATTTTTTAAAAAAGAGATCAACCAAACACTGAAAATTCAAAAAGAAATTTCCTACTAATCAATAAGCATGGATTAGAACCAAGACAGGAAAATATCTTCAGGTGTCTCTGTAAAATCTTTCAATTAGACAAACAGGAAAAGGTGAGACAGATTTTTAATTTTCTTGTGAGACAGTTATTAGGAAAGTCTATTGTAACAAATTTTAAATGTCTGAGATTAATTAGGACTTCTATACAGTTTTCCTTTTCTTAATCTGAAGTTTAAATGGTGGTTATGGGCTTCCTCTGGAGAAGGAAATAGCAACCCACTCCAGTACTCTTGCCGAGAAAATCCCATGGACGGAGGAGCCTGGTGCAGGCTACTGTCCATGGGGTCACAAAGAGTCAGACACGACTGAGTGACTTCACTTTCACTATGGGCTTCCTAGGTAGCAGGAGATACAGGACACCCGGGTTCGATCCCTGGGTTCAATCCCCTGGAAGAGGGCATGGCAACCCACTCCAGGTATTCTTGCCTGGAGAATCCCATGGACAGAGAAGCCTGGTGGGCTACAGTCCATAGGGTGGCAAAGAGCTGGACACAACTGAAGGGACTGAGCATGCACACATGGGGTATCTTGTTTTTCCTCCATTAAGTTTAAATTTATCATTTAGCCCAGTGCCTCTCAACCTGACTTGCACACTGCAATCACCTGGGGTGGCATTTAAAGGATGCCAACATCCAGGCCGCTTGATGAAGGATTCTGATTTAATTGGTCTTGAATGGAATATGGGCATTGGTGTTTGTTAATGGCTTCCCAGGGAATTCTAATGTGCCAGGTTTGAAAACCACTGATTTAGCCTTTAGTTTGCAGGACTGTGAAGTGATGTGTGTGTCTGAACTGGTGGAGCAAGGTACCACTCAGACATATTGGAAATCCAGGCTCGCTCTTTACTTTCATATGCAATACCTGGTTCAGATACATTCCTCTGGAATGAGCTGGGTGTCTGTGGTTGAACAAATTACATTAAAGGAATTCTGAATTAGGGTCTGAAGAGCTATTTGCACCTTTCTGGTGACTTAAGCTGTATAACAAGCTAGTAGGAATTTGCAGTCAGGATTTATATATTGTAAAGAAAGTCACTGTGTAGCAAAGGAGAAAAGTGGCATGTAAGTCCCTGGTTGTGGTTGCCTTCAAGGTCTATCTACACCCCTCAACCTCCTGAAGATTAGCTGTACTTGAAACAGACCAGTTCCGTGTCTTTTCAGTAAATTCTCTGTTTCTCTTTAAAGGAAAATAAAGGATCCAACACAGCAAATTTTCAGAATCTATAAAGCTTGTTTTTATTTCCTCAAATAATGAAAACAAATTAAGGCAACACAACGAATAGTTTGTAAAACATGCATATATTTTGAATTTTTTAAAATAAATCAATTAGAATACTCTTCTGCATTTTCAGTATCTCATCTGAATGTTCTGGGGCCATATTACCCAACAGGAACATGGAGTCTTCATTTAAAGCTGGTTTGTCAGTGACCCTCCCTGAGTATGCACATGCACATTTAGATGGAATGACTGAGGAAATCTCTAATACTTGTGGACTTCTTTGGCTTTTTCACATAGACTTAACACTTCTTTCTGAATGCACATTTTCAAGACAGTCTTAGAACAGAAACATCTGCTAACCTGCAATTATGAGTACTGACAGTATATCATCAGACTACACAGAAGCAGGTTCAAAAAAATGTGATTTGGAGGGAAATGATAACATTCCTAAAAACAGAATGTAATATCTGAAGGTACACTTATGCAGCTTTTATGTATTCAGGTATTTGGACTGAGCTTAAGAGACTTAAGTTGCCCATTAACCCTGAACAATTATTGAATTAAGAATGCTTTAAAAAAACAACAAAGAATATGTTGTCTTTTATCTGATAGTCTTGGAAAATGGATTTGCTCAAAGCCTCCTACTTCCAAAAATTATTATGGTCAGAATTTTGCTATGTATATAGCACTTGACATTATTTTTTACCTACCATTAAACTGAATTCCTTCTATGCTTTTAATCTATCTTCCCAGTATGTCAAAAAGTGTGTCTGGGTATATATATATACATATATATATGTGTGTGTGTGTGTGTGTGTGTGTGTATATATCTTTACGTGGACAGAAGAGCTGGTGGGCTACAGTCCATGGGATTGCAAAGAGTCAGACATGACTTGGCAACTAAACAACAACAACAAATATATATTCACAGCTGTGAGGAATTTTTTTTTTCATTCCATTTCATTTCATTCCATTGATTTGGAGACCATGATCATAGTGAAAAGCTTATTCTAAGGTTGAACTGTTACAGAATGTCATTATCTGACACTTCACTAATTGACTGTTATTTCTTAAGAAGTCTATAACACATTTGGCTGAAACTCACCTCTTTTTCTAGAGAAAAGAGCCTGGTGATATGGCTTTATTTTGAAAAGCCAATTATGTAGATTCATCTATAACATATCTCACCTTGCTTTCTCAATATCTACTTGGGAAAATAAAATCATATTTACAGGTTTGGGGCTACAAAATAATCTTACATTAATTCAGATTCCTTAGAATGTTTTCCTAAATAAAGATTTAGGATACAGAATTTTAAGTGCAGCAGCAAGAGATTTGGAATTCAATTATTTGGTAATTTGACCCTTGAGTATTATGAAAAATAGGGATTTTGCATCATCTTTATTTCCTTTTTCTAAAACAATAATTTCAGTACAATATCTAATCCTGAAGGTTTCATTACTTTATTTGAAGAAAGATAACATTATGCAATTCTTAAAATGGACATCTATTCACCAGAACTATATGGAGATACTAAATCACATAATGTACTATGAAATAAAATTACAAAAGATCTCGGATAATTAAAATATTGCACTTTAACCACATGACAAGAATTGTTTGTCTTTTCTTCCTATAATAATAGATTTCTAGTCTCCATAAACATAACTGTTCAGGTTACTGTTTCGGTCACTGAAACAGATTACTGCCCTTAACTATATACATGTGTTGTACTTCATTTGCATTCCAGAATAATAATGAAGTTCTCAATGTAAAAAAAAAGTAAAAAAAGAGAAATTTCCTAAAACTTAATAGAAGCTAAATGGGTCTAAGAATCTAAGTGTTGTCATGAACAGCAGGGAGTCAAAATCTCACAGTTCTTTCTAGATTTCTTCATTACTTCTGAAAAGACAATTGATAATTCGTGTATACCCATCCAGATGAAAAAAAACATCAGGAATTGTGTTTTATTGAGAGTCTATGTCACAAAATGAGTTAAACTCTCTTAAATCCTAGCCTTCAAAAAAGAGAAGTGAAGGGAAACAGTTGGACAAAATCATTTTTAAAATATACTACACTGAACCATATGAAACTGTTGATATACTATTACTTTCAGCCCACAAAGATAATAGATTCATAAGATTCACCTTACTATTTGATTATATGACTGGAAGAGATGACTAAAAGTCACTCATTATCCATCGATCTTACTGTAGGGATCTTTCAAAAATTTTAAAAAGAGTCAACAACAAAATCATTTATAGAATTTATTTTGCTATTTACAGAGACAAAGTCTTAATACATAGCACTTTTCAGTGTTGAATAGATTCAAAAGAGGTTGGGCATCCATCAAGAGGCAAAGAGAAGTCTGGCATTAGATATATGGTATCACTATATAACGCTTAGGTACCTTCCAGTCATGTGACTCTGAATTTTGGGGTTTAATAACCATACTATCTTGGTGTATGGTACAAAGTAACATATGAATTAATTACTTAATGAACATCGATGCTCAAACTAGAGTAAATGAGATACTAACCTGGTCTACTATAAAATACCATGGTCACAGGCTAATGCCTTGATCTTATTTTCTAGACTGTAGTAACACAAACACTTTTATCAGTCTATGGGATACTGCCTATGCATTTCACAGCTGTCAGTGTCAACTCATCAGTGTGGATGCCAGTGAGTATCTGTGCTTCATTTTAAAGATAATAAAGTGCCAGCTAAACAAGGCCAAAGATAATCACAGACGATCACAACACATCACTTTCATTCTGAGATGTATTGCTAAGATCATGCTATAAGCTCAGTAAAGAAAATTATCTCTTATTTCCTGTGCAAATATATTTAATAATGTCATCATCACTTCATTCTCACAGGTCGGTAACTTCAACACTGAAAAGTTGACTCCCTTAACTTTTCAGTAATTTTCTTTCAACCAGATACATGAGAAGCCTTATGCCTTGAACATATGAATGCACAAAATAAAAATACCCAGTGAGCAGGGGGCCTTATGGGGTAGGTGATAAGCTGCAAGACACACGGGTAGATGAGCTGGACTTAGAATGTATGAGGGGCACCTCTGCCATTTTAACAGAAGAAAAGGAGTGAAGCCAGCCTGTAGATGAGAGCAGCTCATATATCTTTTCCTCCAAAATGCCTTCACTGAACCACTTTCCAGATAGGGGGCCACATTCCCATTGTCTATCTGGGAAGGAGTCTTTCCTCTCAGTTCCTGACAAAGAGTCCTATGGTCACACAGTCAAGTGTTTGCTTTCAGATACCTAGATGGCGGTGACTGTACCAGGAAGGGGCATCTAATCCAGGGACACCAGCTGATAGGCTGCCCACTCAGGGTGTGACCAGCTGGCCCATGAGATTGTCTCTTAAGACTTAAAACAAGGAAAGACAGAGAGCCAGGCTATTGGTCCCATGAGCAGAAATTGACATATGAGACAGAAAAACCAATGAGCAAACTGCAATTGCAAATAAGCTGAAGTCTGAGTAAGCAAAAGACGTGATTTGAAGTCAACAGTTGGAAGTGACAGTAATGGAAGAATTGGGCTTCCCTGGTGGCTCAATGGTAAAGCAGGAGACGCAGGTTCAATTCCTGTTCGGGGAAGATGCCCTAGAGAAGGACATGGCAACCCACTCTAGTATTCTTGCCAGGAGAACCCCACAGACAGAGGAGCATGGTGGTCTGTACAGTCCATGGTGTCACAAAGAGTCAGACATAACTTGGTGACTGAACAACAATGGAAGAATCACAGATTGAAAGGACTTTAGTGTTCATGATGGGGAAGACCCAATGAACCCTCTTGATTCAGAGCACAATGAGATGACCCAGACCCCAGATAATCTGAGCCTCCTCCAGGTCCTAAATTATATGTAGTCCCAGCAGGCCTCATCATGAAGGCTAGTCCTGAGTTCCAAGTAATGATCGTCTCCATCTAAGTCTAATCTCCTTCTCCTGAATAACTAGAGTTCCTTTTGTTTTCTTTAAATTTCTCACAAAACTCACCACTTCCTACCTTGTACCACAGACATTTTAACATACATCTTAAATCGCCTAAAAGACATCAACCTCCATGAAGACATAGCTGAGGACAGCCTATCCTTGCCCACAAGAGGTACATAATAAATATTCACTGAAGAAACATCCATTTTATAAAGAAGTATTTATAACCACATTTATTCACATAAGAACATTTTTCAACCTTAAATAAAGAAAAGCTTGAATGGCATATAAAATATAAATTTGCATATACTAGGGCATGTAATTAACCCAGTTTTTTTTTCACTCCCACACATGGTATTTAAAGATAGTTCAGCTTATTAAATGTAGATGGATAGTCAAAGAAATTCAAAGACCATATCTTGATAACCCCATTAATGTCATAGAGAATCTATGAATCAGTGGGTGTCTAGGATAATTGAATAGTTTTTAATGGGAGTGTCACATACATTTATGTTGACATGGTGTTAGCCCTGTATTTTAAAATAAATGCCACAATGTCAAAGAGGATTTTACTATAATTTTGTTTTTCAAGCACAAGTTTTGTTTGCTGTTATTTTTTTTTCCTGTAATGATAACAGGTAACCAAATAGCCTGATTATTTGCCCAATCTATCAGATATTATGATATAGGATGCCAGGGATAAAACCTCCTGGCACTTCTATCTAAAATTATAATCTGTTGTATCTAAACATATGATGATAAGTTTCTCACAAATTATAAGGTCTAATTAATATTTTAGTGAAACACTCAACAAGAAAATAACATGATCAGTCATTATGGGGGGAAAATGAATGTATAAGACTACCAGATTCAGACAAGGATTTTAGTTTGATAATCCAATAAAGAAAAAGCAGAGGGGAAAAACACATACAGCTAATAAAATATGCAGGAATTACTTTCCCATCTGCATTCTTTTAGCTTTTTCTCGTCCCAAACTGTTGATGACATCATTATGGAACGGATTTCTGGCAGTGGATGACATTAAAGTATAAATTTGCCAAGAAAAACTGACTAAAGTACATTGCTGGCCAGTTTACAAACAATCCACAGTGTTCGCTCTTCCAACATGGAAATTGTCTTCAATTTATACTTATTAATGAAAAAACAGAATGTTAGCTAAAAACACAGTTTTGGACTAATGTTCAACAATTCTTACTAAATCCAAGCATGTTACTGCAGGTCGTTAATCAATGTGATTAATGATTTTCAGTAAATCCACAAGGTATTTTATTTGGTCATATCATTTGACAATGACAAGAGGAACATCTCTATAGTTTATAAGTTGGCTTTCTTTTTACCCTTGAATTCCATACTACTAATAGGGGAAGCTGCCTCTCAAAAATTGGTTTCTGTGCCTACTAATTTGCAGAATCTTTTAAAAGTAAACTTAACGTTAAAACATCTACAGGGATGAACATTTCAACTGAAATGATTTCCTTTATATACTGAAACAGTGTTCCTTATGTAACTGTGTGTATCTGAGGGTGGTGCGACCAGATTTATTGTTTTTTTTTTTTTTTAATTTCTTTTAAATGACCAGCAGATGCATGCTTAATGTGATAATAAAGAACTGTCAGGTACACTACAAAGAATAGAAAAATACATTTCTTGTTATCATTTATCTACTGCTAATTCAAAATAGAACAGACCATTCTTTACTTCTCAGCAACTAGCTGTTAAGTCCAGAAGTGATCTGAATGAGAAATAAATGATGTTTCCTATATTGTAAAGAGGATGAGATGGCTAGATCTTATCACCGACTCAATGGACATAAATTTGAGCAAACTCCAGGAGACAATGGGGGACAGAGGAGCCTGGAATGCCTCAGACTATAGGATCACAAAGGGTCAGACACAACTTAGCTCCTGAACAACAGCAAATATATATCCATGGAGAACACTCATCCCCCCTGAAAAGGAAGTGTGATCAGCGGTAAATGAGAACATTCTAAAACATGGCAAGAGCAAGATGGGATTTCAGTCATATGACAGATGAGCCTTCCTTTTCCCTGTTGGGCACACCTGGCATCCACATATTAACAGAAAAAGAATCACTTTTTGAGTTATTAAAAAGGACAAAGTCTTCTCCAAGTTTGGCTCCCTTTTGCCAAAAGTGCGGAGATTTTCTATCAGTTTAAGAACAATGGTTCTTATTTCTTCTCTCTTAGCTGGAAGGCATTTTGGTACATAACCAACTATGTAACCTTTGGTACAGATCCACCTACTGTATTTCCAATAGAACTTCTGAAACTCATTTAAAAAAAATTTTTCTTTTTCTGTCAATTTACAAGACTGGTCCTCCACAAAAAACCCAGAAAAAAGAACACAGTAGAATCTTAACCATATTTTAACTTGGAATTGATCATGAAACATTATGCTCAGAATATTTTCAGGAAAAGCATCTGAGCGGTGTCTGAGGGAAGGACTCCTTCCTTCCTGGCCCAGAGGTCAAGTTCTGAGCTCCCATTCTTCCGCCCCTTCCCCAGCCCTCACCTGCTTGCCTCTCTTCTCCACCCCTATAGCCCTTGTACATTTCTACCTCTTGTGCTTCCCTCCAACCCTCCTATAATCCCACTATTGCATCATCTGCTTTTGTTCTGTCACTTTGACATGTTCTCAAATGAAATCTGTGGCATTCTGAAAGAATTTTCACTGTGTATTTTATCAGAGAGTTCACTGAATAGGACTGCATTTGATTCAGTTCCACCCAATGACTTCATTTGTGGAAAGAATGCAGGAAAGAAATGTCTGCTTCTGGACCACCGGTTATTTATTAATTTGTTGGCTCCTGATTACAAAAGTAATATGTGAACACAATACAGAAAAACAAAACAGAAGAAAACAAAAACCAGAACGTGAGTCACCCATAGTCTCATCATGATGATGGTTAACCATTGTTACTATTTCAACACACTTCATTACCTTTCATTTCTCTGCCTACCCTAAGAGCCTTAAAGAGTATCCTGTAATCCTACTGTTTATACAAATTGAAATCTATTTATTCATTTTAAAAAAATTCAGTGAACAATTTCCTATTTCATGAACTGTCCTTAAAGCATAAATTTTGCTCTTCAGATGCATGACTATAACATAATTTGAAAATATCATAATACCTTTAAGTAGTACCTATTTTCTAAGTGATTACAATCATAAATAATGCTGTGACATTGATACACAGGTATTTTCTTTAGATGGCTAAGAAGTGGCTTCCAGTGAAAATACTACATTAAGGTCAATTAGTGAAATACAAACAAATCTACATCTTCCAGTGATGAGACTCAATAATGACCTTATTTGGTATTTTAAAAATTATATAGAATAAGTATAAGTTCCAAACAAATGGATGGTATAAATTTTTTAAAATAACGAAGTAGCTCACTCCAAAGGAAATAAAGTACAGATTAATTTCCAAAGTCTCAGAGGCTGAAAAGTAGGAGGTAAGCTTTAATGGGGAACTAGACAGAATAATGTATTTTGTGAGAACTAATATATTCCATATTTATAAGCTGATGGGATTACATAGTTTAAAGTGATCAATTGCCATTCAGAACAAGGACATGGGAATCTTTAATGCCTGTTTTTTGAAGACAGTAGTTCAATGCCCCACTGACAGCAGAGAGACATGGATGTATTGAATAATATTTAACTCAGGAAAAGACTCAGGGCTTTGGAGTAGGGCAGAAGCTCAGCCAGCATGCTCGCAGGCATGAAGATGTGGTGCATGACATAATATATAACACTTGGAGGCTAAGAAGAACTTTGCTTAAAGAATATAAAAGCAGGAATATACTTTTACTAAATTTTCAATGAAGAGACCCTGAAATTAGTGAATGAATAAAAATAAGCATACTAAGCAATGAATATGAAATTCAAGGAAATCTCTGCATATGAAAAAAACTGCCTAAGAAAATGTTAATCACTAAAGAACCATGGATACCATATCCATTCATATTTTAATGAAGAAAATAGTTCCAAACTACTTGCCTTCCAAGTTCATTCTCTGACATTTTCTAGGTTTGTATTGAAAAACATATTTTACCTTTTAAGTGAAGCTCACAGATCAAGTGAAAACAGGTGTGAACCTGTTTCAGTTGACAAGTAAATATTTTCCTTAGACTTCTGTAACATCTCACCTCTCAAGCTTTCCTCGTAATATACTAAAGCTGATGAAACCACTTCTAGTGCTGAAAATCATAGAAAAATGGTAAAATGCTGTTCAACAATCTTCTCTAACAAATTATGCTCTGTTTTCCTTCTTTTTCTTGTTTTTTTTTTCTTTTAATCAACTAACTATAATCTGACAGCAATTAGTAAAAAGCGTTAGTCTCTAAAGCCCATGGCTTAGCTTTGCAGACCAAAAATTAAAGGGTGATAGATAGAAATGACCTAAAATCTTGGTTTTATTAACAAGATCTCATCAGAGAAATAAAAATTAAATACTTGAAAAAATTAGTTTCTCACACTATTTAACTAGATGTGTATTAAGCAACACCTGATATATTTTGAGATCTGAACAATAAATGCAGAGAGTGCTACTGATATGCCCAGGTGGAAGGCAGGATTTGAGTTCTGCTGCTGGTCATCCCCAGTTAACCAGGAACCACTTACATGTGACTTGGACCTACCCTGGTGCCAAGAAAGGAGCAAAGTAGGGCTGCAAGATAACAGCTCAAGTAACTACAGCTTCTGACTCTGAGCACATATTCTTGTATAAAGTTTTCATGCAATGATTCACTGAAAATGAACATTCATTGAGGTAAACAGCATTAAATAGTATTGTCATCCCCATTTACAGACGAGTCAATGATGTATCAAATACGCTGTTCAAAGTTGGATAATAAGCCTGGTGAGGTCTAAATCAAGCCCAGGCAGACTGAATGTGGTGTGCATGGCTTAGACGCATCCTTAGATGCTGAGCTATCCTTACTCTTAGCCAATGGTTGCCCAAATCATGTCTGAGTCATTGTCACATTTTTCCTTGTGTTGGAAGACATATGTTAGGTGAATAACATGGCTTCCCCTAACAGTGGGTGTGTGAGAATGAGAAATGAGTTACAACTGTGAAGACAGGATGGGAGAAAAAGCATAATATTCCTCCTAAAAAAACGTATTGCTATTTGACCCCACTTAAGTAAAAGTATACATATGTATGTATATACAACAAAAAGTATATGAAAGGACAGTGTTCAAAATATCAACATTGGCTGTCTCATCAACTGCATTCCAGTGGACATTTTCCTTCTTCCATGGCAGTTCTGTGAATGGTTGCAAATGCTTTACAAAGAACATACATGATTTAAAGAATCAGAAATGAAGTGATACTATCTTCACTCTACATGAAACCCCCCAAAAAGGAGGAAAATGTTTTCTTGACCATAGAAAATACTTCCTATGTTGCTTTTATTTTGTCCCATCTCCCTAAAAAATGGCTATAGAATGCTTCATCTTTCATTTCTTGAAACAGAGTCCCTATGTGGTATTTCATATCACCAGTGTGATCTTTCCATAGTTGAAGCAGTATCTTTTGTTGGTAAAGAGGATACATTTAGGAAACAGATTTAAATTTGAATCTCTACTTACAAGGTATATGACCTTATAACCTTATCCTTCCTAATCCACAACTTTCTTCTATATGAAATGAAGATAACGTCTGCCTGATAGGTTTGCTATGGAAAATAGACAACATACCTAGCACAGAGTAATTACATGATTCATCATTTATTAATACCATTGTTATTATTGTTATTATCTATGTTACCTTTGAAAGTGCACATTGGCATACTCTCCAAAGATGTGCACTACTGCACATGGCAAAAATAAGTGCTTTTAACTCTTTTGTGACATAGACCCTTTTGACATTCTCCTGAAGCCTACAGACAGCTTCTCAGAATAATGTAAAAAAAAAATGCCTAAAATAAAATAGACATTACTACATAGGAAACTATTATGTTGAACGTAAGTTAACCAAGGTATTTTTAATTGTGATAGATGTAGTTCTTTATTAAAACATTAATTGATAAGGTCTGGGAGCAGATATAATTGCTAATAATTATTGGGAAATACTGAAGAGTATAAATGTCACTTTGAGAGATTTGCACCTACAAATGTAATGCACTATGAATATACATGTTAATACTATTGGTGATAAAGCTATAGTTACTGCTAACTCTACAGTTGTGCATTGTCTACTTTCATAATGAATGAAAATGCTAAATTTCTAAATATGAAAAATTTCTCATTCCAGATTGCAAAATCTGTGAGTTCTGTCTAATAATCCCCTTCACTTCAAAAGCCCAGGGACATAAGTTTTCTTTTTGAAAGAGATCCCTCATTCTGACTGCCAACCAAAAAATGAGCAATGATTTTAAACTTGGCATCATTCTTGACTACTTTGCTTCTTTCACAATGGAAAACTAAACTGTCACTAAATTTTGTATACTCCAGTTCCAAATAATTGGAGAATATGGCCATTCTCATTATCTTCATGATCCCACCAGGATCCAGGCAACCTTCTTCTCCTACCTAGATTATTTCAAGGTCTCCTGGCTACTCTCCCTACTCTCTTGACCCCAGTCATACAATCTATTTTCAAAACAAGTCATACAAAATTATGGATCTCTTGAAACATTGCTATAATGTCCCACTTCTCCTGGAGAAAGATTCCTCCACAGGCCCTACATGATTTTCTGAGGCTCTTCAAGGATTCTCATTTCCTACTATATCACCCCACCCCAATTTAGACACACCAGTATTCTTAAAGCTCAAAGATATTCCAGGCATGTTCCTTCCTCAGGATCTTGGCACTATGTTCAATATCTCCTCCAGTGAAGCCTTCCCTATGTGCTCACTTGAAAATATCACCCCCGCCTCCTTTCATTATCTACCCTATGCTTGCTTAATTTCTCTCCACGCACCTAGAAGTATTTCAAAAATTCTAATTTTTTAATTTTTTAATTTCTTTATTATTTGTTACCTCCACTAGAATGTAGTATCACGATGGCAGATAATTTTGTTGTTCTTTTGCTTAATTTTTCATGCTATAATCCTTAACATCTAGTATTCAGTTCCAAAAAAAGGAGCTAAATAACTGTTGATTGAGTAAATGAAGATTTTAATATAAACACATATGCTATTTTACTACTAGTTTACACAAATATTTTTGGAATAAATAATAATTATCCCATGGAAATAAAATTTAGGCAATTACTATCCAGTTACTTTGACATATTATTATACATGTAAAATGAACTTTACACCATTTCCTATGATTTCATTCTAAAATCCCATTCTCAAGGTATAATTGGTCATCGTTGATTTCTGTATACAGTTATAACTTGTTATATTATCTTTAATTAAGTCCAACTGTAATTTTGACTCTTTTTCCCAAAGATAAAACCTAGAATGCCTTCAAGTCTGAGACACTGATGGTAATGAAAGGATCTTGTTAGAGTTGTTAATCTAAAGTAACGAGTGTATCCTGGAAAGCAAATACAGGTAATATTGAAAGAAAGTGATTATGTTCAAAGACAGTTTCAAAGACAGTTGCTACTATTGCTTTGAATAAGGTTCAAACTTTTAAACAGTCTTTACATTTTTAAAATGAAAAAGAAGACTAATCAAAAACATAGTATTGGCTAAAAAAGTAATTGTGACAAATTTTTGCAAAAATTTAGATTTTGAATATATATATAGTAATAGGCATGCATATACATTCATATGTACCTATCCCTATATGTATAGTCAAAAGTCTAAATTTATATATATATACATATGTATAACATGTATATAAACAACTTGTTTATTATCTCCATATTGGAAACATTGTTAATTAATTAGCATACCTTATTCATTGTGAATATTTCAAAACTTATAAAAGGGTTCTATCTCAACAGAGTAAGATAGTCCCAAGAGAGTTACATACCAGCAAATGTCATATCACTAAATGTTATACGTGTTTTGTTGATCTACTTGACAATTTCAGTGTAACTTTACAGTATGCGATTAGAACATTCTCATAGCAAACTCAGATGCCTTTTTTACCTAGAAGCTAAAATGTAGCATGATATTTCTACAGTGTAGATGAAGGTTACATGTTGACTTTATTATTGGATTTCTTTTGGAAAACTCAGCAAATTGTGAACTTTGAAAGGTCTGTTTATTTAAGATGAGTACCCTGTCCTGCATCATACAAAATGACTTGAGCAATCTGGACAACATTGGAATGTCCCCATTTGTCATAGCTAATATGATGGCCACATAATGGAGGTCATGATGCCTGAATATTATTATTCCAAGAGAATGTTCTTCAGTAAAAAACAATCTATTTTAGTAATTCATTTCAGGTTGAGAATTGCACTTTCACGTGGCAAAATGTGTTGACTTTTAGGAGTCTCCTCAGACAGTAGAAAGATACGTGTGTAAGTCCTATGTCTGCAAGGACCTTTTTAACTACAACTGCATATAAGATGTCAATGCTTAAACTCCGCATTTGTCCAGGAAGCATATTTCCTATGGAACTCTACCTGGGCTTCTGCATTTAGGTAGAATACTATTTGAAAATAGTCTATAAATTATTTCACCTGTGTAACCTGAGATAAATCTTCTCTTGAAAGTATGAAGGAAAAGGAAAGTTTCAAAGAACCTATATCACAGAGCTTATGTGAATTCTTCTGGCAAAACATCACAAGAGACCTCTAGTTATTCAATGCGGCTTTACTAATCAGTTTTCCTGAAGTCAGCAATTACTTTAAGAGATTTTTAGGGAATGAAACCTCCAACAGTCTGCCAAGGAGTACAAGCAATTATAAAATGTGCCACATAGAATAATGCTCAAGTCCAAAAAGTCAATAATAGTTTATTACATCCCTAAAGTGAATAAACTATGCATATAACCTATTCTGTAGAAATCCTTCCTTCTCATATTGCAAAGGGTTAGTATAAAGAGGATTATCTTTAAGAAAATGTTAGCATTGCCTTTTTGATCATTGACATTTACTCTATGCCTGCCCACCATTCTCTCCAAACAGATAAATCTGTTTTAATTCCAAGAATTTCCATACATCATAAAGAGGAAAAGACCCAGCATTTTATATTCCTTTGGTCCTCTTTAAGTTATAAGTTAAAATGTTTCCATTCTGGGTTGTGGAGATATGCTCCACTAAGAGGAAAGAAAAGAAAACGTATACCATTATTCTAGGCTTTTGGGAGCAGTCCAGTGAGGGTGGTACCCACTTATAAAATAAGAAGGCATAAAAAGTTCTGTAGTAGTCAGCTCTGATGCAGGAACAAATAACCTGGAAATCCCAGAGACCTAAACAATAAAACGTATGTCTCACTCATAAACTTCTTTTTTTATCAGTGCTTCTAGTTCATTGTTGTGAATTAATGGTTTAAACTCTGCTCCACTCCCTTCTCATCTGGAGACCGAGAGTGAATAAGCTGTTCTTATTTATGGCATGTCATTCTGTGGCACAGAGAAAGAGCAGTAGAGATGGTTGAAACACACAATGATTCTTAAAGCTGCTGATGGGAAGTGGCACATATCCTGTCTTCTCACTTTTTTTGGCCAAAATGAGAAGCAGACCAAGTCCAAAGTCAACAAGGGTGTAGATGTCTAGTGTCCCCAGAGAAACACTGCCCCTCACATGGTAACAAGCAGGAACACGTGATAATATTTCCTACTACACTTCCTTGTAATTAATTCTGCCACTGCAAACATGTTTTTTATTGCTAATTCTCCAACCAACTTGAAAAGCATGTCTAAAAATAGGAAATGCTATTTTGAAAAAAAAAACAAAAACAAAAAACTGAAATTGCTTTGTTTTCCATTATTTATTGTTCATTTCTTCCCACCAGTGTTTTGACCATTGGCAGAATAAATAACCCACTGACCTCAAAACTCAAGAATAATGTGGATCTATTATTTATATGGGGCTTCCCAGGTGACTCAGGGGTAAAGAATTCACCTGCAATACAGTAGACGCATGTTCTATACTGCTTTCGGAAGATCTCCTGGAGAAGGAAATGGTTACACACTCCAGTATTACTGCCTGGGAAATTCCATGAACAGAGGTGCCGGGCAGGCTATAGCCCATGGGGTTGCAAAGAACTGGACACAACTGAGCAAATGAGCACACACACATTATTTCTGAATTATTGCTTTATATTTACAAGTTTCTAACATTTTACTCATTAAAACCTCATATCATTCATTGACTGTTATAAACAGCCTCTATCATTGTTCGTAATTAAACAACTTTGAGGACACTATTCTAGCTACCTATGCTGCTCTCATCATAACCTAACTTCCTCAAAGCATTGCTCATTGAGCCCATCTTGGGATGGTATTAATATATACATTCTTGTTCACTCTGGGTACTGTAATTATGGAACGTGGAGCCAGAAATCTGGAATTCTTGTTGAAGAAAATCAACATATTGTTAAGTAGGTAGAGCTAGTCCATGTGGGGGAATGGAGCCAGAGTGAGGAGAACAGTCCGGGGAAAGGACAAGGAGCTTTTTCCTGCACCAAACTGTTAGTCGCTCGGTCGTGTCTGATTCTGCAACTTCTTGGACTATAGTCTCCTGTCCATTGGGTTCTCCAGGCAAGAATACTGGAGTGGGTTGCCACTTCCTTCTACAGGGGATCTTCCTGACTTAGGGATCAAACCTGGGTCTCCTGCATTGCAGGCAGATTCTTTACCGTCTGAGCTACAAGGGCAGCCCTACCAAGAAGACTGAAAACCATAGATTCTGTAAGTGCTGAGGCTCATCCACAGAAAACTGGTAACGTGTCATTTGCAGGATGGAGCGAAAAACTGAACTACGAAAAGATATGTTCTGTTCCTTCCCAGTGATATCACAGCTAAAGTAATGTGCTTAGAGTGAATCTCACCATACTGTGCCAGGAAATTCTATGCTGGGCAGATCTCACTGGGGGATTTCTCTGATGCAAGACAGATTGCTACAGTTTGCAGCGTTGCTCTAAGCATGGCTTCAACGAAGAGAAGTTGCACATTTGAATTAACACGCACACAACGGCACCAGAACCTCCCAGGTCTTTTTTGGAAGGATGTGGATCTGAAACCATATTTGCAATTCATCTAATTTTTCTAGATTTTCTTTATTTTTCACACTATTTGTAATGAACTTCAGAGATCATTCTTCACTCTGAATAAGAATTTCTACTGTATCCACCCTGGGGCATTTGCAGTGACCCGAGGCTCACTATTTCATGGTGAAATTGTCTCTACCATGGAACAACTCGGGGTATAACGTGTCCACATTGTGAAAAGTCCTCAATTTCTGAGCCTATAGAAATAGAAAATCATTGACTTCTCATAAAAGAAGGATGTTTCCCTAAATAAGTAATTCAAAACAGCTTCAGGTTTTGTTTGCAATTTAGGGGTAATAAGATGGGGCTTAAGGTAGAACTAAGTAAAAAATTCTATTCTGCTAAATTCTGCTAGATTGAGATTTGTGAGATAACTCAACATTCTCTCCTTAATATATACATAGATGTGTGTTTATCTTTGGATAAGTGTCATTAGTCATGATGGGAAAATTCTTACTGAGCTCACTGTGATGTCTAGCAGCTTTCCATAGGCTCTTTGCTTCATTAATCTTATGTAGTAAAACTCTGGGTTGATCTGTGGCAAATTTTACAGTTTTGTTTATTTGAGCTTGTTCATATTCCTTCCTTTGTTTTTCTTTTACTATGGAAAGCTAAAAGCCTACTGTCTCATATCCCGTTGCCTAAGAGTGGTCACATGTCACTGTCCTGGCCAATGACATTCAAGTAAAAGTATGCTAAGAATTTGGGGGAAAATGTTTATATTCCAATACAGATGTTGCTTCTTCCTTCTCCCACCCTTTTCTACTGTGTTTTTCACCGCCTTTAAACTTTTAGCAGTTTGAATGTGATAGCAAGTAATTCAGCAGCGATATTGTATCCATGAAGTAAAAAGTCAAGAAAATTACAGACATATTCACCAGATATCCTGGATCCACAAAATATATGCCAAGACGTGGAAATAGTTTGATTTCTTGTTAAGACAGAATAAAATATTAAATTAGTTTAAGCCACTGTTTAGCAGGGTTTCCTGTAACTTACATATGAATACAATCTTTAACTATTAACGATAGTCATAAGTTATTATGCCCAAAGACTTGGCCTGATAGTTATAAGGTATAGTATAAGTTATTATGGCCAAAGACTTTGCCTGACACCCATTACTGGGATCCTTAGTCATTCTCAACATTTTTTTTTTTAATTGAAGTATAGTTAATTTATAAGGCTGTACCAGTTTCACATGATTCATGTATACACACACACACACATATATATATTGTTGTTCAGTTGCTAAGTCATTCCCAACTCATTGGACTGCAGCATGCCAAGCCTCCCTGCCCCTCACAATCTGCTAGAATTTGCCCAAGTTCATGGCCATTGAGTCAGTGATGCTATCCAACCATATATATATTATTTTTCAGATTGTTTTCAATACAGGTTATCACTGGATATTTAATATATTTCCCTGTGCTATACAGCAGGTCCTTGTTTACCTATTTTATACATAGTAGGGTGTACATGATAACCCCAAACTCTAAAATTATCTTTGCATTCTCAACTTCTAAATGGTTAAATTGTCCCACGAGATTAGGCTGGGTCTTCAGCTGAGGACAGACAGGAGACAGTACAACTGATAAAGGGAAAAGTAATATCTTGTCTGGAACACCAATAATTGGATCCTGAGGTTTCTGAAAACACTGATTCCGTTACAAGCATATCAAGACCAATTCCATATTCAAAGGTCTTTCAGGTCTGAAGACAGAAAGTGTACACTTCAGACCACACTTATTAATTAAAAAATTAAATTAAACTAGCAAATCAGTCTTTGCAAAGACGTGTGGTGAAGTTTGTATTTATCAGATCATTTTTTAAAATGTAAACCAACTAGCAGGCTAAAGTTATCATGAACAAATAGTAATTTGCATCTTCATTTAAAAACTACTCTTTTACATCTAGAGGAAGCAGGGGGTGGGGAAAAAACATGTGTTTAGTAATTTGAAATTATGGGTTCTTTCAACTGCACAGTCCTAACTCTTGATTAAAGACTTCCTAGGATGCAATTCCTCTCTAATACTATATTTAAAAAAAATCAGCAGCAGCATCGGCTGAGAAATTTCAAAACATGTACGTAAAATCTTCAAAAGAATGGAAAATCATACCCTGATTTGTTTTTCTTTTATTTCCTACTCTCTGCTCTTTCTTTCCATTCTTTTTGTGGTGGGGGGACGGCACGGGGGAAATAGATATTGGTTAAAGACGGGAATTATCTAGCCTCTTTGATGGCAAAAGAGTTATCTGGAAAACTTGTGAAACCTGGCTCAGGGGAAAATATGAAAACTACAATAGTCACAATGGCCCATGATCTTGAACCTAAAAAGGTGATGTTTCTTCTATAAACATCAGTTACCTCAAAGGAGCATTGTTAATTACTTCTCCATCTAAATTCACCGAGTAATCATTTCTCATAAGTCTGATCCCTGAGGATATATCAAGTACAGAGCTCAACGAACAGATAAGAAAAGCTACTTGCCAAATTAGAAACTGGCAAAAAAAAAAAGTAACTTGGCAGGCATCACTTTTGGGAAACCTAATTCTTACGGAAAAATTTCAACATAGATTTTACACAAGCCATCAAATGTGTCCATAGTCGATAGAACCCAGAGAGCTTATTTTTGTTTTCTGACTTATCTAAACTCAGAAGGAAATGTGTTCAAAGCCAATAATATTTATTTCCATAAATAGTCCTTTGATGTTTGGTGCTTAAAATATGTAAATGATTTTGTATTTAGTCAAGGCTAATTTGACATTATTGGGAAAAGGACGCTTAAGTTCTGATGGAGGTAAAGGTAAAGTGGTGGTGGCAGAAGGCTTGATTTTATTGTGTGCATGTCATTGTATATAGTATACCTATAGTTCACACACACACAAACACACAAAACTTGGTTATTTGGGAAACATTTGTTATCCTCTTACTTCATTATTGCTGAGAGTCAGACACTGCAAATTTCATAACTCCAGCATTAATCCCAATGATATCCAATGGTCTCAATGTAAAAACTTTAGACATTGACAAAAGATTCTCAAAGACATGGTGGTTTCTAAGCTTTTATCTCCATATCTACTTTAAGGCGATTACAAGCTTTAAACCTTGCAGTACCTTCTTTCTCTGTAAATTTTTCAGTAAGGTAGTCCAAACAAATACTTTGGAAGCAGAGATGTTACGTCAATTTTTAATAGGCTCACCAAAACACTTTTCAGAATCTGACCTCTTCCAGTCTTCTCAATCTCCCAATAGTCCACTACAGCAGAGTTCTGCTAGCAAGGCCTAACACAAATCAGAAACAGAACTGCTGAGAGTCTGTGCCCAAGGAAACCCCAAAGGCCACATACTAAGGTGAATGATCCCATTAAACTGAAAATCACTTGTATATTTCATAAACATCCTATTATATGAACACTTAAAATCAATCTAAATGTTTATGGAATGTCCACTATCTCACGTATTTGAAGTATGCCAGATTCTGTGAACACACACATAGCATATCACAAATGGCACACACTGTGGAGAAAACACACATGGAAACATACATAAGCAAGCAAGGCATCGTTTATATTCCTTTGCGACTGGTGATCAGTTTGAAGAGATGAAATTCATGAAAAACATGAAGTGAAATAACAATGCAAGATGACTATGAAGGTACAACAATTCAGAGTTTTCAGGAAAGCCTTCTTAGAAAACATTAGATTTGGACTAATATTTGGATGGAAAGTGCATTATTTTGCAATGAAAATGTACCATAGACTGGGTGTTTTAAACCAGAGACTTATTTCTCATAACTGTAAGGACCAGAAGTCTGAGGGCAAAGAGATGATGGGGTTGGCTCCTCCTGTGAATCTCCCATCTTGGCTTGTAGATGCCATCTTCTTGCAGCTTCACATGTGACTGTGCTCTGTACCTCTTTCTTCCCAAACACTCTCTTCTTATATAAAGACTCCAGTCAAATTAGGCCCCACTGTAATGACTTTATTTTTAGCTTAATTAACTCTGTCTCCAAATACAAGAATATTCTAAGGTAGTTGGGGTTAGGGCTTCCCTTCTCCAGGGGATCTTCCGAACCCAAGGATCAAACCCAGGTCTCCCGCATTGCAGGCAGATTCTTTACCAACTGAGCTATCGGGGAAGCCTGCAGTTAGGGCTTCAATAAATTATGGGGGAAAAAAACAGCCCAAAACAGACAGAAAAGTCAAAAAGTTTGATGGAGCTTATGCTAAAATCAGGTCTATGATTTTAGGAAAAAAGCAAGTGTATTGGTTTTTATTTATTACAGAATTTATTATGGTCGTTGATACATATGATCCATTGCCAGTCACATAAAAGAGTTTTTCTCATTGTATGAACCAAGCCAAAAAGCTCCAATTTTTAATACCATGTAAACAAATCTTTCTTAAATGTGCAAATATCTTCTTCTAAAAAACTGCTATACATTTTTTGGTAGAAAGGAAATTAGTCTTTAGAGTTACACATGAGTTCACTGATGAGGATCCCTTTACTCACTCAGCAAACATTTATTAAACACCTACTTTTGTGCTTAGGAATACCTCCATTAAAAGAATTAAAATACAACTCAACTGTGACCCTTGATTCATTCTATAGATGGGGAGACTATTGTCCAGAAAACATGGACACGCAAGAACTAGCAACCAGTTCTGCAGTCTCAGCCCACAGTTAGTCTTGCTCACTATGTAATACTGTCTCCATGACACTTGATTTCCATGTGGGGACCTGTTGAGAATTACTGAAGTGAGAAAACAGTCTCGATATGAAATACCTTGAATAATGAAATCTGTGCTACGTGCACAATTGAACAGGCCAATCAATGAAAAGAATTCAATAAACTGTGGCTATATATATACACATTTATATACAAATTATAATAATCCCTACTTTCGTTCTGTGTTGTCTATGGCCAAACCTAACACTGTCTGCTTTATTATATCCATCATTTGGCTCATTTCTCAAAATGACCCTATGGGTGAGGTATAATTATCATGGACATTTTAATAGATAAGAAAGATGAAACTTATAGAGTTTAGGGAAAAATACCTAAGGTTATATCAGCAGATACTATGTTTCAGGTTTTATATTAGTCAATGCAATCAGTGACAGTAAACAATCTGCCTGCAATGCAGGAAACATAAGCTCAATCCCTGGGCCATGAAGATCTGGAGAAGGGACTAGCAACCCACTTCAGTGTTCTTGCCTGGAGAATCCCCATGGACAGAGGAGCCTGGTGGGCTACAGTCCATGGGGTCACAAAGAGTTGGCTACGACTAAATGACTAAGCACAGCACAGGACAGCATTAAGGATGTGTACACAATTTAGCAGAATAGTCTCATCCATTGCTTTATTTAAAGAGTATAATTCACTGAATTTTACCAATTGAGGACTTTAGATGTAGGTATAAAACAGGTTTTGTTATATCTAAACCTAATATCAGAACAAGCTACTACCTGTCTAAGAAAACATATAATGTTTTAAGTTAATTTAATCTTTTTTAACTCTCTAGTACTGAAAAGGACATAAAGAAATAAAGCTGATAAAGAAAGCTGAGTGCCGAAAAATTGATGCTTTTGAACTGTTGTGTTGGAAAAGACTCTTGAGAGTCCCTTGGACTGCAAAGAGATCCAACCAGTCCATCCTAAAGGAGATCAGTCCTGGGTGTTCATTGGAAGGACTGATGTTGAAGCTGAAACTCCAATACTTTGGCCACCTGATACGAAGAGCTGACTCATTTGAAAAGACCCTGATGCTGGAAAAGATTGAGGACAGGAGGAGAAGGGGACGACAGAGGATGAGATGGCTGGATGGCATCACCGACTCAATGGACATGGGTTTGGGTGGACTCCAGGAGTTGGTGATGGACAGGGAGACCTGGTGTGCTGCGGTTCATGGGGTTGCAAAGAGTCAGACACAACTGAGCGACTGAACTGAACTGAACTGAAGAGGAACAACTATGTGACTCAACTGTGAGTTGTGAAAATTAAAAATAAAAGAGATTTCATTGAAAATTAGACTCTTTCAGTGGCTCACTTAGGCATAGCCTTTCTATACTTTTCATAAAAAGATGCAATATTGTGTTGCTATTTTTATTAATGGTGTTTTTCATAAACATTGCAAATCTGATTATTCAAAAATGTATGCATATCTATTTTCCTCATAGACATAACAGGCTACAAAAGAAAACAAGTAAGAATTTCCAGATGGTGCGGGAGACCTTCTCTGTCTGAGTGTAGCAAATGATGCTATTCCAGTTTCCGATATATTTACCAGACTTACTATCTACATAAACAGACTGTGTGTTTAACCTTTTCCTAGAGGCTTTCAACTCTGCTCAGCAGAACTCAAAGACTGTGTAGCCAGACTTAAAAAGCCATTTGAAGTAAATGGATTCTTGGTGATAAATAATGACTTCTTAAAGTAGCTTTTTTTTTTTTTTTTTCCTGGCTGGAAGTACCATTTTGTATCTCATTTTAAGTCCAGTGAATTTTTCTCATGTAACAAGGAAAAACTTTGGCAAATTGGGCCTGACTTATTTGGTCCTTCTCTCTCTGTTTCTTTACTGTAATTGTGCCAGTGGTCTCTCATCTGAGTCCTGGGGTCTTCTTCCCTGTTCTTTTCTTACAACTTTTTTCCCATGCTTTTTAGTAAAGTTGTTTTCAAATACTTTTGAATACCTTTACTTTAAAAATGGCATCACAAAACGGACTCAATAAGAGATGGGAGAAAAAATACTTAAAAAAAAATCTGGGTCTTATTTAAATGATATATTTAAAATATTTTCTTAAAAACCTATATTGATGCCCTCATTTAAATATCTTTATCTCCTTTCTTTGTTCATGGGAAAGGCATGGAGGCAAAATTCACCATGGCTCAGAATCCAAGTGGAGTCATTGACTGGAATGTTTTCCATTTAACCATTGACATAAGACCCAGTGTAAAGCTCCTACAACTAATGGGCCAGACACAGCTGGTCCCAATCATTTAAACCCATCCCAAACACTGGGAAGACTTGTTGCCAATCCCAGGCCCTCCAACACTGTAGAAATATTTGAAAAACATTGTCACGGTTATCAAGGAAAACCTCCACCTACAGCTCTTGTGAAACAGTGCATATTGGTGGACTATGTGTCTTTTGTCTCTTTTATCATGGAGTAGGAAATGCTAAAGAAGTCAACCTTGAATACTCATTGGAAGGAGTGATGTCGAAGCTGAAGCTCCAATACTTTGGCCACCTGATGGGAAGAGTCAATTCATTGGAAATGACCCTGATGCTGGGAAACATGGAAGGCAAATGGAGAAGGGGGTGACAAAGGATGAGACAGTTGGATGGCGTTACCAAATCAATGGACATAAGTTTGAGCAAACTCTGGGAGACAGTGAAGGATAAAGGAGCCTGGCATGTTGCAGTTCATGAGGTCACAGAGAGTCGGATATGACTTAGTGACTGAGCAAAAACAAGCCATGCTGATGCGGATGAGAACAAAACAGAGGAGGAGGCAGTCTCTCCTTGCTGAATCTGAACTGGAAGCACCGTCACCCTCTGAGATGGATCTGAATCTGGAAAGCCACAACACGGAATGTAACTGGTAGTGGTGGTGGTTTAATCGCTAAGTCGTGTCCAACTCTTATGACCCCATGGACTGTAGCCCGCCAGGCTCCTCTGTCCATGGGACTTTCCGGGCAGGAATAACGGAGTTGGTTGCCATGCCTTCTCCAGGGGATCTTCCAGACCCAGGAATCGAACCTGGGTCTCTTGCGTTGCAGGTGGATTCCTGCACTACAGGTGGATTCTTTACCGACTGAGCTATGACAGAAGCCCAAAGGTAACTGGAGAGACTCATAGTTAGAAACAGAAGTAGAGGGAAGATATATAAACAGATAGACAGGCAGACAGACAGGTGAGGGGATGAGAAAGCTGTCTCTGACAGGAAGCGAGGCACATTCACAACAAGAGAGCACTGAACCAGGGCTATGGGGGAGCATCTGAATGAGGATGTGCGGATGCTCTGCTGTGGGCTCCAGGGCATCCTGGAGTTCCTCTGGGGCTCTCTCTTATCTCCTACCTTGTTCCCTGGATGCCAACTATTATCTCAGCGTCATTCCACTGCACAGCCCATTTCATCTATCTGAAATGCTCTTCCCTTAGGTCTCTCCAAGCCTGCCCCCACCTCCTTCATGTTATTTACTCAAGTAACATCAGCTCAATGAGGTGGCAACTCTCTCATACATCATGTTCCCATCTCCATGTTCTCTAGTTTGGTCTTCCCTTGTGGCTCAGCTGGTAAAGAATCCGCCTGCAATACGGGAGACCTGGGTTTGATCCCCGGTTTGGAAAGATCCCCTGGAGAAGGGAAAGGCTATCCACTCCAGTATTCTGGCCTGGAGAATTCCATGGGGTCGCAAAGAGTCGGACACGACTGAGCAACTTTCACTTCCTTCTTATGTCCTACCACTGTCTTATATTTTACATCATTTATTTGTTCACTTATTGCTGCTGCTGAGTTGTTTCAGTCATATCCGAGTCTCTGCAACCCTATGGACTGTGGCCTGCCAGGCTCCTTTGTCCATGAGATTCTCCAGGCCAGAATACTGGAGTGGGCTGCCATGCTCTCCTCCAGGGGATCTTTCTAACCCAGGGATCGAACCTGTGTCTCTTAACGTCTTCCACACTGGCAGGCGAATTTATTACCACTAGGGCCTTTTGGGAAGCCCCACTTGTTTGCTAACTTTACTACTAAGTTTTAAATCACATTGTGAACCTCTGAAAGCATGGGCTCTGGTCTATTTCATTCTCAGCCATATTTCTAGCTCCTAACCCACTGGGAACATATTCTATCTTTTGATTTAATAAATAAATTTAAAGATAAAGTATCATGGGCCATTTACAGCTACTCATTTATTATCAGGGCCCTAAGAGAATAAAAATGATTTTTCAAAAACAGACTTCTATATATGTGTGTGCAGGTTCACAGGGTCAAATTGAAGGGTATTGAACCTGTAAGGCAGCATAAGTTCCTGCGCTTACACAATTTCTGTACTTATTAACTTAATGCTCCATACTTACTGTCTTGAAATCCTTAAAAATTTTTCAGCAGTGGGGGCCCCCACATTTTTTCACTGAGCCCCAGTAAATTAGGTGGCTGGTGCCAGGTATTTGTGAACATCAATCACATCTGGGGTTCAAATCCTGAACATTACTTAGCATCCTGTTTGTATGAATTACATTTCTATGGGAAGCATTCTAGATTCATCTGCCTTACCTCTCCAGAGGAAGTTCAGAAAGGCAGCACTGCTGTGTTACTAATGTATTAACTCTAATGCAGTAGAACTGGACTTAGCCTGTGGTTTCATATCAGCCTATGGCTAGCTAAGGAACTACTCACTTCATCTTCCTGACTTGTAGAAGGAGGCACTTGAGTTAAACAATCTCTCGGTTACCATGCAGCTCTTCTCTTCTTTAATTCTTTTCAATAAAATCATATTACATCTTTAAAAGTATCATAAACATTTACTCCCCACCTCTTTACCAAACTCTTTTATGCAAGTGGTTATGATAGGGAGGATTAAAGAAAGAGCGATCCCCCTTCTCACTTGACATTTTTGCAATACGAATTCTTGTTCTGATTTATGGCCCCTTAAAAAGGTTCAGTTTCCCATTTTTATTTCTGTGCTTTCCAACTATGCACTCCCACCTAAACCCAAGCAACCAATAAATTGATTAACTGTACTCTCATTTTCTTAGATACATTCACATGATCAAATAACTTAATTCCAATGTAGTCTGAGTTTTCTTATACTGATCTTAGTGTAATTTAAAGAGCTGTATGAAGAAAGAATTCTCTGTGGCTCAAAAAGATTTAAGGGATTGCAAAACACGTTATTTGAAACAACTTCAGTGTAGATAACAATGAAACGTCAGTTCTTTACACAGGTTCACAAGAATAGTAAATTCTTAAAAACATCCCTACTATTGCTATTCAATTAGCATGTGTTGAGGAACATTTAATAAAATTATTTATTTTCTTCATAATTATAATCAATTCTGCTTTTACATGACAAATGTATTAGAAAAAAACACCTTGGTCTCCAAAATTGTGTGATAAAAGCTTTTGGGCTTATGAAAAAAATAAAGTTCAGTGCACTACATCCAAACATTTCAACCTTGACACATAGAGAAGAATAGGAACTAGTTAACACCAGCATGGATTACACATGTTGAGCAGTATAAGAAATAAAAATTAAAATAACGATGGCACTTTACTATGAAAATGCCCAGAGTTTTACTTGTGGATGTGGTTATCAGAAGGAGCAGCTTGTGAGTTATTGTGAAGTGGTAGAAGAAGGACTCTCTGAAAATGGAGGGAAAGTTGTAACAGGAGGTATAGATGTAATGTGGCTCATAACACAAGTGATGAACTGAGGTTCTGTGGCAGGGCCAGCTTCTTAGGCATGTGAATTATACACAATCCCTCAACACCCAAGCTTAGAAGGGTGCCATATTGGTTTGACATTCTGCTGCGGCCATCTTGAAATCCTTAAAATTTTTGCAACAAGTAGTCTCATATTTATATTTTTCACCAAGTCTGACTAATTCTGTAGTTAGTCCAGGTTTGAGGGGAGTGTATGTGTGTGTGTGTGTGTGTGTGTGTGTGTGTGTGCGCACATACACTGTATATTCTTACAGGGTACCTCTCAGATAGGTGAACTTTTTTATATTAAGCTCAGAGTGTTTCTCTAGTGGCTCAGACAGTAAAGAATCTGCTTGCTATGCAGGAGACCTGGGGTTAGATCCCTGGATTTGGAAGCTCCCCTGGAGAAAGGAATTGACTACCCACTCCAGTATTCTTGCCTGGAGTAACCCATGGACAGAGAAGCCTGGCGGGCTACAGTCCATGGGGTCGCAAAGAATCAGATACAACTAAGGGACTAAACACACAGACAGGCACACACTGTTTCCAGCAGGTGAAATTCTGCATAAGCAAATTCAAAACTGTCAGTATATTCAAATTCCCCCCTGATATATCCATCATTTTGGGACAAAAAAAAAATCATGCTTTTGAAATACATAACAGAACTAGCTGTATTTAAATTTTAGGAAACTATTACTAATCTGAAGTGAAGCAAAGGAGACAGAGATTGCATAATGAAAAAAAAACAGTGCCTTCCCTATAAATCCAGGCTAATCTCACCAGGGGACCCCTCATTCTAAGCAGAGAAAAAATGTCAAGGTGTACTAAGTCCTCCAAAGACAAGGTTGGAACCCCACAGAGAAAGAGTAAATTTGCATTAAAAATGATGTATGGTATTTACTGCACATTGTTCTGGTTGTTGTTGTTGTTGTTTTTCTTTTTACTCTCCAAGGAATTTCAGAATGAGGTCTTGGTGAAAGAATTGGAAACAGGGTATGTTTTTTAAGCTTCCAGTCAAATTGCTAGAACATTCAGTGGACAAGTTAGGAACAGCATCTCCTATGCAGAGAGGAGGCTGGGCATAGGGCAAGAGGCAGTCAGAAGACCTGGGTTGACACCAGGAAACAAAGAGACAGGAACACAGCTTCCAATCTGAGAGAGGAGAAGGCCTTCAGAATAAGGATTGATAACCTGAAGATCTGAGAACACAGTAAGTTAGGACATTGTAGTCCAGAAGGACTTTAGACATTTTGAGAGTCCTTATTTCCATACACGGTGGCTGAGCAAGGAAAGTACTATTTAATCACTCTTTTTTTTTTGCTAATCCTCAGGCTAAAGTTGCAGATGTAACATCTCCATTCTGAAATTTCTATTTTTAATGAAAAGCCCAAAGTAACTTGCATCTTTATCACAGAAGAAATAATATACCTCCTTTAAAATTTCTCTCCCCATATACACTCCAGTTCAGTTCAATCGCTCAGTCATGTCTGACTCTTTGTGACCCCATGGACCACAGCACGCCAGGCCTTCCTGTCCATCACCAACTCCTGCAGCTTATTCAAACGCATGTCCATTCCATCCAACCATCTCATCCTCTCCCGTCCCCTACTCCTCCTGCCTACAATCTTTCTCAGCATCAGGGTCTTTTCCAATGAGTCGGTTCTTCATATCAGGTGGCCAAACTATTGGAGTTTCAGCTTCAGCATCAGTCCTTTCAATGAATATTCTGGACTGATCTCCTTTAGGATGGACTGGTTTGATCTCCTTGCAGTCCAAGGGACTCTCAAGAGTCTTCTCCAACACCTAGTTCAAAAGCATCAATTCTCCGGCACTCAGCTTTCTTTATGGTCCAACTCTCACATCCGTACATGACTACTGGAAAAGCCATAGCTTTGACTAGATGGACTTAGAGTGAAATAAAAGAGCAGAGCTGAATACAGGTAAATGGTATCTTATTCTCCTTGTAATATTTCCACCCAGTGCATTTTCTTTTATACAGAATAAGGGAAATTTCAAGCAAAATGTTTAAGTTGTTTAACTATAAACCACAGAAGATGAATAAAATAATGTGATAGAAAGCACTCTGCCCAAATCACCTTCCCTCAGAGCTCCAGGCTCCCTCCAATCACGTGATACTTAGCGACTTAAATTCTATCACTTCATTTCAATCCCAGGATTAAATTTTCTTTCCAGAAATCCCCTAGCTTTCAGTTATGCTTTATGAATAGGTTTATCTCCATATATTTATACACACACACACACATATATGTGGCCAGCTCTCAGTTCTTGGCTTATTTAAAAGCACTACTTTGTGATGATTAAGGACTACTGATATGTTGATTTACCTTTTGCTAAGCCATTCATGGTGAGGTTTGGCTCCTTTTCTACACATCTGGTTATCAGGTGCTATTAACAGGTTCATTTCCTTAATATATTATTTATGTGAGTGTAACTTTATACATGTGGTTTTTCTCTAAGCGCTACACACCTGCCAGATAATTATTTTTATTAAATATTATGTGTGTACTTTTATAGGACAATCAAAAGGATGCTAAGTTTTATTCTCTTTTCTTCATCCTGCATTTCCATTCACAATGAAATAGCTCTTAGTGCTTCTCCTGTGAAACCGAGTTCAAGATAACAGAGACTGAAATTCAGACATACAAAGCCCTCCTTTTGAAATGAAAATGTCTTCAAAAATACTACAGCCTCCTCAATCCTCAGTGTTTCAAATGTACTTTAAAATGAGGCAATCTGTTTCTTCCTATGAAATGTATTATTTTGAGAGAGCTCCTCATATTTGCTGTTGTTGCAAATCACTGGGTCTCCCAGTAGCTGCTCCACCGCCAGCTCTCAGATCAGAAAAGGACAGTGGGAGAAAATTCACTATATTGGCAACTTCCCTCATTTATGCTCTAAGAGTCTATGTCTGGAAGACTGCAGAAAGAGAAAAAAAGAAGATAAATTTCTTGTATTCATGTAGTAAATCAAGAGTTAGTGTTCACTCAATGTTAAATTGGAGAATATTAACTTTTAGAATATTTAGTTTATTAGAAGAAATAAATATTACTAAAAAGCCTCAATCACTAGGGCTGGAGAACAGTAGGGGGATCATTCAGAAAAATCATCTAGCACTAAGTCTCTAACTTGAGGATGAAAGTCTGTGTGAGTATGCATGTGCATGTGTGTGTGTGTGTGTTTGTATGAGAGAGAGACACTAAAATTGTTTCTGGATCCATTTAAACTATATAATACTGATTTCTCCTTCCTGTCTCTTTGAACAAGATTTACTTGCCTGTGCACATGAGGTTGCTTCAGTCGTGTCCGACTCTTTGCTATCCTGTGGGCTGTAGCCCTCCAGGCTCCTCTGTCCATGGGGTTTTCCAGGCAAGGAAAATGGAATGGGTTGCCATTTCCTTCTCAACCCAGCAGATCTTCCTGACTCAGGGATCGAACCTCCATCTCTTAAGTCTCCTGATTGGCAAGCAACTTCTTTATCACTGATGCCACTTTATTTCTCCTTCCCGTCTCTCTGAACAAATTTTACTTAGCCTTCTTAAAACTTCATTCTCCTCACTGGTCAAGTGGTGGTTATCACAGAGCCCAATTTGTGAGCCGTTAGGCATTAAGAACCTGAGCACAGTGCCCAGGACATGGTAAGTTCTGAACAAATGTTAGCAATTAATACTGCTAAAAATATTTGTGAGAGTTCTATCATGATTGTGACACATGTGATTGTGTGACATCAGCAAGGTGTATTTGCTTCTCATTTTACTCTGGAACTGTTTTTTGAGCAAGCTTACACTGGTTTTCCAAAATTGTTGTCTAATAAGAATCACATGGAAACTTGCTAATCCCTCTTCGAAGAGCTCTACCAAGAACTCATCTGATCTGGTAGGTTTGGGGGTGTGGACAAAAATTCTCATTTTGGAGGACACACCCAAGTGATGTTACTTACCAATCAAGACTAAGAAACAAGGCTCCCACAAATGTCATCATGGGTAATCCCATTTTGTGGGTTTACTTTAATCAAATTATAAGCTACACAAGGGATGTAGGAAAGACAGTGGTGCTTAGAAAATATTCCACGTGTCTTCAGGTCTCTCAGCCTCCCCTGAAACAAGGTGGAGGTCAGGTGAGTAGTCCTGGCCAATGAGGTGTGAGGAAGCTGCCACAGACATTTCTGGGCACTGCAGTTAAAGACACAGGAACCCCTTCTTAAGGTGGACCTTGAAAGGAGGTGTAAAATATTAATTCCATATCATTGACAGGTGCCCTTGGCAGCCTGTTTCTTGAGTAATTATATACAGCAGAGAACCAATCTCACCCTCTTTCTGCTGGAGCCACCCTATTTGATTGTGTGTGTGCGTGTGTGTGTGTGTGTGCGCATGCACGTGTGTGCGCATGCACTCACGCGTGCATGCACGCACTCAGTCGTTCAGTCATGTGTGACTCTTTGCAGCCCCCTGGACTGTAGCCTGCCAGCTTCCTCTGCCTGTAGAACTTTGCAGCCAAGAATTCTGGAGTGGGGTGTCATTTCCTACTCCAGGGGATCTTTCCAACCCAGGAATCAGACCCACCTCTCTTGCATTTCCTGCACTGTCAGGCAGATTCTTCACTGCTAGTACCACCTGGGGAGCCCCATTCATATAGCAAGAAATAAAATATTTCTTGAAATGAATGGCCACTCTAACTATCACAGTGGGAAAATTATTTATTCATCAAATATAGTCTCAAATAAAGGAAGAGGCACAGGGAAGCTACTGTTCAATAAACACTTTTTTTTTTAAATTATATGGGAGAAAAAGATAACATACAGGAGTACAGCCCAGTGAGATGAAAAACAACACTGACTCATCAGATCATAAGTGGAGGATGTGCAGTTGTCAGCAGTATCTGAAGTAAAGGTCTAAGATGGCAGAAGGAGATGAGTGGGAGTGGAAGACTGGTTATTTCCAAGGAAAATAGCTACTAACCCACTCTTTGCACTCTGACCAACCGTTTACTCATCAAAGGGCTTTCTGCTTTGAGCAATCAACAGTTGTTTGGGAAAACCACAACAAAATGAAGAATCTACTAGATTTTAAAAATTTGGATGGGCGTCTGGTTTCCAGAGAACAGCTTCAAATGTTTAAGCTGCTAACATTAGACCAACAATGAACTTAATGGTAATTGAAAACATCTTTTCAATAAATAAAAACACATTTTGCACACTTTATTTAAAAAGTTTACTCATGAGCTAGACTCACACAGATGTGGTTTAGAGACATTTCTATAGCTAAAAAAATGGGACTTGATGGGAAAGAAAAATGCCAAAGAGGAAATGAACTGATATGATTTAAAATGCAATATTATTACCATCATAAATTATGTCAGCCATGGCTGCCTCCAAGTAGAACTTTACTTGATTTAGAGCCAAACAAGGCCACTGAATTATTTTCAGTTAATTATGAGCTAGCCATATGTTGCAATGAGAACAATGTGCTAATCAGTCAACACTGACTCAATTTTGACAATTAAAATGGTTGGTTTCTCCACTGCTGGACAAAAATGTATCTCAGAGAGAGAAGAATAGAAATGTCATATATCTTAGTAGAGAATACATTATTTAGGAAATTTCCAAACGATGTAAAGTCTGGCTATGGAAGAGATTCAACACGGAAGTTCATGGTTTAAAAAGGTTTAACATCCTCTGAGTGGTGTGATAAGTCAGAAGTTTAGGAAATCTTTAAGTATGAAATATATCTATTATGCAGTAGTAATCTTATCTGTTCTGTATCAAGGGTATGACAGTAATACTTGGAAGGTATTTAATATAACTCCTGGATCAGGAAGATCCCCTTAAGGAAATACCCACTTTAGTCTTCTTGCCTGGGAAATCCCATGAACAGAGGTGAGCCTGGCAGGCTGCAGTCCACGGGGTTGTAGAGTTGGACGCGACTTAGTGAATGTGCGTTCACACAATACGTAATTGAGTAATCTTTTTTTTTAAATAACAGATTTTATTGGTTGTTTTGAGGATCACTACACAGACATTTCAATTTGTACACAATGCCGCACATACGTACCAGAAATCTAAAATATGTCGTTGTGATTCTTAACAGTTATTCTAGTGACTTTCCAGCTTAAAATTGAGTAATCTTATAAAACAATGGACAGAAATCCCAAGAGTCTGGTGGGCTACAATCTATGGAGTTGTAAAGAGTCGGACACAAGTTAGTGACTAAACAAAAACAACATAAAACAATGGCACAGTCAAGCCCTATATTAAAAGAGAAACACACTCTGTTATACTGTGAAAACATGAAACATAAGAAATATATTGTAATAAAATACACATATAGACACACACAGCGAAAGTAATCTGTATTGAGAACCAAAAGAAATCACCATTACTAAACTGTAGGATGGATTTTTTTTTTCTTTTCATTTATTTTTATTAGTTGGAAGCTAATTACTTCACAACATTTCAGTGGGTTTTGTCATACATTGACATGAATCAGTCATGGAGTTACATGTATTCCCCATCCCGATCCCCCCTTAACTTCTCCTGGCTCTTGTAATTATCTACACCATTCATTCAGTCTTAGAGCTGTGAAACAAACTTCTCCTCTGTTACAATAGTCTACCTGGTCATAGCTTGAATCATTAATGGAAAAACATGAAGTAGGATGACTTAGCCATACATTTGATACATTTAAACTATTCCTCAGATGATGAAGTTTCTCAGCTGAACTCATATGCCCGTAATTCAAATTCTGCCTGTTACCTTGTAAAAACACTATACAAATCAGCCCTCTTTCAAAAGGATGCAGTGTGGATAATGAAAGATTTGTTACTACCCAAATCAATAAATCCTTGTCCACCTTAATTTTTAAACATGCCCTGATATTTTCCAGTTGATGGAGCTAATATTGAAACATTTTCACTAAATCCTAGTATAGTTAATTAAAATATTTGGAGCATGGTACAACTGTCAAGTCATTTTGAGAATAAAACAGACTCATGGTTATTGCCAGGCAAGAATTCTCAAACTTCCTTCAGCCAAAGGATAATTAAAGAGGTTGGGTTTACTAAGGCTCCTTGGACATCTGTTTTGCTAAGCCCTCTCTTTAAAGCCTTGATCTTCGCCTCTCTAATTATACATTTTATCAAAGCACTTTTGCTACTCTCTCCTAAGCCAAGTACAATGAAAGTTCTTCCAATTGAGATAAGTATGTGAGCCTCATTGATTTCACTGAGAAATTTCTATTAGGGAAGAATTTAGCTCTATAATTCTTGATTGATACTATTTTTTATGATCAGTTTATCAACCTATGATTTTTCTAGGAACATGACTATAATTTTTATTTATTTTACTAAGATATATACATGCATATTTATACACACATATACACACATATATTTATGCATAGGCATACATATATAATAACAATGTGTGTGCTCAGCTGTGTCCAGTTCTCTGCAACCCCATGGACTGTAGCCTGTCAGGCTCCTCTGTCCATGGAATTTTCCAGGCAAGAATACTGGAATGGAAGGCCATTTCCTCCTCCAGGGTATCTTCCTGACCCAGGGATTGAATCCATGTTTCTTGCAATTCCTGCATTGGCAGGCAAATTCTTTACCACTGTACCACCTGGGAAGCCCAATATATACAAATATAGGATTCCATGCTCAATAAAATTTTTAAAGCGGTGACTATGGAAATAAATCAATTAAATAGATAATTTATAAAAGTCAGCAAGCTTACTTTAGATGCAAAAAAGGTAAATGCTAACTTTCCCCAATATATTTATGTGTTTATTGTTTTGATTTTTTCCCTAAGAAGCCAGAACAAGATTAAATTTTTTTGTGTAAAATACAAATCTATTTTTAACAGTAAATGAGCAGTAAGCTATTTCCTATGTTTAACTACAATATCATGAAAAATACATATGTATAGAAAAAGACAACTAATTTTTTAAAAGAAATACCATGTATTCATTTTGAATACATAAATTATCGTGGAATCTGTAATAATCACAAAGATTACCTTAAATGGGGTATAGGTCATTTTCTTTTATAATTTGTCTTCCTAGAATAATTTCTCTGAAAAGAAAATGACCTATCAGAGTGCCGTAAGTCACGTTTATACATGTTCTGTGTGCTAAGTCGTTTCAGTCGCGTCCTGCTCTATTTGACTGTATGGACTGTAGCCTTCCAGGTTTCTCTGTCCATGGGATTCTCCAGGCAAGAATACTGAAGTTGGTTGCCATGCCCTCCTCCAGGGGATCAGCTAGATCAGGGATCAAACCCACATCTCTTATGTCTCCTGCACTGGCAGTGAATTCTTTACCACTAGCGCCACCTGGGAAGAAATATACACTGAGACTAGGGATTCTGGGAGAACTGAGCTCTACTCTTCTTTACGTAAAATGAGAGGATCAATCCTAGTGATCTCGGCCATCACAGAGCCGAGAAGCCCATGCATGTCCAAGGTGCTTCTGAAGGGCCTGAGAGGGTTGCTGAGCTCCGCTGTCACTGTGCTCAACAAGAAAAAAAAAAAAAAAATGCTTCTTGTACCTGTTTACATCTGTTTCATTTTTTTCAATTCATATGTATTGAGCACTTTCTTGTGCCAAGAATTTTTCTAGCTGCTGAGGACACAGAGATGATAAAGGCAGACCCAATCCCCTCACAGAGCTAGTGAGTTCATTTTTAAAAAGTTTACACGGCTAGGAAAGGTATTTGAAAGCTCCTGGAATCTGTATCTAATCTGCTTTCTAACTCTAAAACTTCTGTAAGTAAAATCTGAGTAAGTAAAAACTTGACAAGCCATAATAAAGAGTCACATTGAACCCCTAAAATAGTATGACTCTATTTGTAAAGCAAAGAAATAGAGAAATAGACACAGACGTGGAGAACAAATGTATACATACCAAGGAGGAAAGGATGATAGGAGGCATTGGGAGGTTGTGATGGACATATATACACTGTTGATGCTATGTGTAAAATAGACAATGGAGAGGAACACACTGTCTAGCCCAGGGAACTTCACTTAATACATCGTGGTCTCCTAAATGGGAGAGAAACCCAAAAGGGAGAGGGTATATGTATACGTATGGCTGAATCTGTATGTGTGCATATGTGGCTTATATACATATATGATTCTGAGCCTGCCAAGCTTCTCTGTCCATGGGATTTTCCAGCCAAAAATACTGGAGAGAGTTCCTATTTCCTTCTGCAGGGGATCTTCCTGACCCAGGGACTGAACCTGGGCCTACTGCATTGCAGGTGGTCTCTTGCGCTGAAGGCTGATTCTTTACCTACTGAGCCACCAGGGAAGCCAAGCAACTACATTCCAATAAAAATTAATTTTAAGAATGATGAATCTCTATATGTTCAACAGGAATATTTTTTTTTCTTTCCTGACTTCCCTCCATCCTTGATGTTACCCCAAGAAGTTCTGTGTTCTTCTTGTGTGGCCTAAGTATAATTTCAATTCTGGTATGGCTTTTAAACAGTTCCCATTCTACACATAAGATTATTAGAAAAAAATTTTAAGTGAATGTAATTCAAGAGAGGTTAAAACTTTCAGTCCATCTCAGGGGGAAAAAAAAAACAACTGTAACTATGGAAGTTGACAATGATGTGCTATTTCCTTTTGGTTAAGTGATCATACACTGGAGAATAATGATAGGTATTTTACTAAAGTTAATAATTACTTATGATTCAAAAAAAAAAAGAGAGGGAGCAAGTTAATGGTGTTGAAAGTTCATGACTAGTCCTACATACCTCATAAGTGTGTTCTCAGATTGGTTGTGGGAATTGTGGTTTGTATTTCTTTAATCTCTGGGTATTCATAAAATGGTATTTTAAGGGAACACATGTTATTTCAAGAAATGACTGATATATTATTTAGTATGGTTCTTGCCTGTGCATTTACTAGTTATATTTGAAGGATCCATCTAACATTGTATGCTATTAATAAGAAGCATTTTTCATACTCTCTATAATTTGTTTCTTCAACTTTCATAACTTGAGGAAATGTTTAGAAATCTAGCAAGAAGCTTAAACACGGGAACTAAGTTGATTTTTCTACCAGATGTGTTTCTACCCAATGTAAAGTTTCAGGCAATTGTTTCTACTTAAAAAAAAAAACAACAACAAAAATTGTTATTAGTGTTTTAATGACATATATTATAAGACACAAACAACTTTCCCTTGATTGGTAAAAAAAATAATAATTTCATAATTGCTTACCTCTGATAAATTTTCATTAAAATATTCAAAACATCCTCTTCCCCCACATTTATTATAATTCCCTAGTTAAGAATTTATATTCTAAATTACATAATTCAAATTAATATTATTATATTTATACAACGAGCTAATTAGCTGCATTTATATTAACAAAAAAGTGAGGATAGAAAAGCTTTTCCAAACAATTTTAATTCAATCTCTTACCTGTTTTCCAAAACAAAGTGAAACTTAAAAAACTAAAGACAGATTTCTCTTTAGTCTTTTAAGCAATTAAAACACAGATGACATGTTTTTACATAAAAACATGTTTGTGTGTTTATATTTGAAATGGTCGGGCTTCCCAGATGAGTCAGCAGTTAAGAATCAGCCAGGCAATGCAGGAAGCTCAGGAGATGCGGGTTCAATCCCTGCGTAGGGAAGATACCCTGGAGAAGGACATGGCAACCCCCTGCAGCCTTCTTGCCTGGAAAATCCCATGGACAAAGAGTCTGGTGGGATGCAGTCCATGGAGTCACAAAGACTCAGGACTGAACGACAGAACACACACATACACATGCATCAGGAACAATGCACTATCCAGGTTAGCTCATTTATTCACTGCTAATAACCGAACAAACAGCTGATTTTATCTTTCTTTCCTCTTTTTACCGATGAGGAAACTGAGGACCAGATGTAATAAATGAATAGGCTTAGAAAGAAAATCAGGAGACAATGTGAAATCTGGGCTGTCTTTGTACTCAGAACATCCCTGTGTGAATATTCCCGTGTCACACAGCAGATTGTATAAATGCATGGATTAAGGTCCTCATACATAAGGTGTTGCTCTAGAAATTTCAGGGGAATCTATGTGATAAAGAGTTTTATACGGTAACTGCATTGGAAGGCATGTGATGTATGTAAGAGCATTTGTGTGGCTGCTGCCCAGATAGCCCGTTAGCAGCAGAATGGTTAGGGAAAATGAAGAAAAGGCACTCGGTGAATCCATAAACCATGTGGCATCACTTACCTTTTTCATTAAATGTCTTATGGAAAATGTGATAACAAAAATGATGGCATCAATCTTTATAGCAAAAGGAATCAATATAGAAATCAAGAGATTAATGCCTTAATCTTAGAGGATCAAGTACTTTCCTATCAAGTTGAGACACTAACTTTAGACAACATTCAATTATGCTAATTTTAAGACTATTTGATAAGTCACCTGATTGTGATTTGTAAGTAAAATGATTCTTGGTAGTTTGAAAGAAAACCTAGGTGTGGTTAAAGTCTAAGCAGCATACCAACGAGATTCCAACATGGGAAACTTTTATTGGCCTACATTGATTTCTTAGGAAATGGAGATTTGAGAACATTTTTAAAGTAAACAAAAATTGTACAATGTTGTAAAACATTTGAATCTCTGTTCTGTTTTCAGCCAAATCTGCAAATGGAAATGCCTGGGGAATCGGTGACCTTATCCATGCCACTGATATCATGATGGATAACACATTATTAAATTAGACGGTAAATAATGAAGCAATTGTATGAATAGAAAACAGATCATCAAGCCAAGTATGTTCAGGGAAAAAAAGAAAATAATGAGTAAGAGGAAAGAGAAAAGCAAAACACAGTGACAAGACTCTTCTCTCTGTTTAGGAAAAATATTCTGTCTTTGGTAACTATTTTAATTTTATAAACAAAAAGTATCATGCTTCAATAAACACATTTTTCTTTGCTTTTAGTATTTTACAAAGAGATATTCTACTGCACTGTCTTTAGAATAAATAAATAAAGCATAAAGTCAAACAATTATGTTCTTTACTTTGAAAAATAAATTCTAGACTGACTCTTGTACTTATTTTACTGTTTGGGAACTCTGGATACAAGTATTTAATACTGAAAATAACTACAGCTCCTTTAGGGTGAATGCTTGCTATCTGTTAGCCACTGTTTTTTGTGTGTGTGTGTGTGTGGTATGTTTTACTTAAACTTAACAATTGCCCAAGGAGCTAGTTACTATTATTATGTCACAAAAAGAAGTACATGGAAATGATCTACCCTAAATGATGGAGGAGTTTGGATCCAGGCTTCTGAACCCATGTCCTCAACTGATTGGCAATGTTGATCATATTAACTTTATTTAAATCATTTTTGTGGTGCACATATCAAGTTTTGGACATTTAAAGAAAGCCTCTAACAATGTTAATACTACATTCTTTTTTTCTGGGCTGTTACATTGTAGTTTAGTTTTAAAATATTTTCTGAGGAGTGATACACAGTAACTCACTGTGTCTAGGAAAATAACATTTATGTTAACATGGTCATAGAGAACATTAAAAAACTGATATAGTGTCTGATAATTTGCTGTCTAATCAAAAAATACTTGACAGGGGAATAAAGTCTATTATGCCTTGAACATAAATGTATAAGGAGACTGACAGTTTTATAGCATTTGAGGTTTTGGACACAATAACTGCCATGTCAGATTGATGTGTGATCTAGTCATTTGCCCACCGATTGTCTCAAATTGACTAGAACCCAGGCAATTTCTACATTTTATAGAGCACAATGAAAAGAAACATCACTTCTGCATCTTATTGTAGATCAGAGGGCAAAGCCTACATTTTAAGGCAGAACTGATTCTCTGTGAAGTCAGATCTAGGGGTGTGGAAACCCGAAACACCAGAGGAGAGGAGGGAACCTTAGAAATGAGTGTGTAACAAACTCCTTCACTAAGTGTCTTCAGCAAGGACACCCTCTGAGTGATGGCTTCTCTGGTGGAGCAAGAAGCAAATTCATACAGTGAACTCCCTGAATAGTAATGACAAAGCCATTAATATAAAAAGAATATGGTTTTTCTAAGGCAAAAAGTTTACCAGGGATTTGAAAAATAAAAGGTGACATCAGTGGCATGTGTATTTGTGTATCTGTCAGAGAGATTGAGAGAAAGAGATAAATAATATGTCAAAGCTCCATACAAAGCATCTTAAAATGAATAAGTGATTGTATAAGAAAAATTTTCAATAGTCAGACAGCTCACTCTTAGGCTCCCTAACCCACTGTCTTTCACCTATAGCCCAGACCCTTCCACCTTTAACCTTAATAACTACAAACAACAACAACAACAACAAACAAACAAACAAACAAAAAAACCCACACACACTTGGCTTAGTTTCAGGAACAAACTAAGCATTTAAATGCAGAGGATCTGATCTGATTGTTCTTGTTTTACTTAAATCTTCGCAGAGTACTTGCAGTTTTCAAGTATTGCAGATTGAGCCCAAGGGTTGGCGACATTGGTCATAAAAGGATATAGGAGTAAATCACGGGGTGGGGAGGAGATGAAACTTAATTTTGCTGTGCCTCTTTCCTGCCCACTTTTTCTGCAGGTCACTGGCAGTTTCTTTGAAAGATCTAGCTAGCACACTTTCAGGAAATAGTACAGAAGGTTTAAGGAGGACAGTCTACTCTTCAAAACTAAAAGGTTATACCTGGAAGGCAAAGCATTTGCAATGAATTCTACCTTTATGCCCAGCTAAGGATCTGTGGAGACTTGGATTTTTAAAAGTAGTTTCCCTCATCCCTCTTGCCTTCAACTACTCCAAATATTTCCATCATAAAAGATACACCCATACTCACAAACAAGCAATTCAACACATACATATGTATACACACATCCCTCCTGTGTTGGCATGTAGTGAAGGAATGATGGAAAAAATACATTTTTTCCTGATTATGTCCTTGAAAATGAATGGACTTCGCATTAGAATTTTTTCTTCTTTCATTTACTATAGTCTCAGCATTTCTGTACTTGCTAATTTATAGCAGAGACTTAAACCTCTATTTTAACCTCTATTTTCTGTCAAGTTCCTATTACACTGGAATTCTAACCCAAATTTCAGAGTCAAATGCCACATGAAGTGTTTTATAATCTATCAATATTCTAATCTATAATAAGGACACCAAAGCAACACAACTCACTTTAGGATTTAAACCACTGTAATTTATTTTTGAGAAGTATTATCATAAACTTGGAATCTATAAATAAAATAAAAGACATTTTCTTAATTATAAAATAACAAGCTGGGTACTTAGTAACCTCACTGAGCAGTCTGGATATTATGTTGAATTTTGAAGATTATGGTTTGCGAAGACTCTGGCAATTATGTGTCACCTTTAAAAATGATGAGCGTGAGTTCAATTTCATTAACTATCTGGTTTATCAATAATTAAATCTGCCCTATGTAACCTCATAAAGGGTAGATCTAAATATTCTTATCAGAAATTAATCTGTACATTTGGTTAGCCTTACATAATTATTTTATTATAATTAAAAGCACTCCCATATATGACTTAATGGCTTTTTTATTATTCCAAGTACAAACATAAAAACAGTTATGTATTATCTAGACATTTCCACTGACTGAGATTATTTTTAAAGTACCTGTAAAGCAAAAGTACTGCTGTATTCTAAATAATTTTTAGACTTTAGCTTTCATTTCAATAAGAAATGAAACACAAGTCTCATCCTAATTTTGATAATCATGAATTAAACTGCAATACCCATAATGTTTTAGAATTTTCAAAACATTTTAAACTTTCCCCTGGAATGTTAACATGATTTGTGGCTCTGTACTGAGTGCTTTAAAAAATGAAATATACCTGTAGCTTCAATTCAGAAACTATACTTCTTTGCCTATTAATCTGTAGGTGATATACACACAGTGAACTCTTTCAATGACAGATACTCTAATGAACAGGAAAAGGAACTCGGTTTTACCCAGTTTCTTTTTAATACACCATCATGTACATATAAATCAGTTGTCAAAGTTGTAACTGTCCCATATTCCACAGTCTTCAATAAGAAGCCACAGCCATTGTCTAAATCTGACCATTGCCTTCATCTCAAAAGCTGACTCAGAATTCTACTCAAGGGAAAGGAAATAAAAAGTTTGTACAGTGCTTCAAAGAGTGATTTCTCATGTAATTATACCTATGAAAGCAAAGAGGAAGAGGAAGGACAGGAAAGCCTGGCATGCTACAGTCCGTGGGGTCACAAGTCAGACATGACTTAGCAACTCAACAACAACACTTAAGAAAATGTTGGTTTCATCTGCCAGTGATGAGATTTTAGACTCTTTTTAACAATTAATAACTGATGAAGATCATGAAATTAAACCTGTGATTCTAAATGAGAAGTCTGATTAAATATGATCTTTTCATGCTATAACTATCTATTGTTAATTGTAGGGAAATAATATTCTGAAGTCACCTCTACCCAATCATAAAGATATTAACTGCTTGTGGTGACATGCCTTTTACACTTACTAAACCAATGCTTTTATAATATAAGTTTCAGTGCACTGATGTATTATGAAATCAATCCAGTGAGCTGCAACCGGCACTTTTTTGTTTCAAAATAAAATAAGACAGAAAACAATAGGGGAGGAAAATCATTAAAATTCTCACATATAGTAAAGGTAAGTATTTTATAAAGTCTTTTTCAATTATATATGTGATATATGTTGTTGTCCCGTCTCTCGTTGGTGTCCAACTCTCTGCGACTCCATGGACTATAGCCCTCCAGGCTCCACCGTCCATGGGGTTTTCCCAGGCAAGAATACTGGAGAGGGTTGCTGTTTCCCTCTCCAAAGGATCTTGCCCACCCAAGGATCAAACCCTCGTCTCCTGCATTGGCAGGTGGATTTCCTTTTACCAGTGAGCCACCTGAGAAGCTTCATGGAATAGTATGCAGGATTAGTTAAGAACATCAATAATCAGAATAAAATATACAATGCCGTGACATCAGAAGAAAAACTCCAAGTGGTGCAGGAGTACTTCAAAGAGAGAAAGGATTAAATATATGGGGAGATGGAATAAAGAAGGTAGAGTCTGAAACTGATTTGGAAGGAAACTCAGTGTTGGCAGGTAGCAGTTAGGACTCGAGGGAAGTATGATTGTTAACAAAGTGCCAGTCTGTAAAGCAATGGTGGGGAACCTGAAGCCCATGTCAGCGATGTCAGGTGACCTGAGGTTGAAAAGGCATCTGGGACCACACAGAATGTGGCTGTAGATCAAGCTTGCAGATTTGAACACTGTCCTAATGCCTAGCCATGGTGGACTCCAAAGCAAGTGCCCCTGGCTGACTGGAGGCTTTTCCTACTTAAACCAGCATGGACCTTTTCAACTCTACCATCTCTAGTCTGCCATGCCTCTCCCTGAAGACAAACTCAGCTCAGTTCAGTTCAGTTCAGTCACTCAGTCGTGTCTGACTCTTTGGAACCCCATGAATCGCAGCACGCCAGGCCTCCCTGTCCATCACCAACTCCTGGAGTTTACTCAAACTCATGTCCATTGAGTCGGTGATGCCATCCAACCACCTCATCCTCTGTCGTCCCCTTCTCCTCAATCTCCTTCAATCTTTCCCAGCATCAGTGTCTTTTCAGAAGTGTCAATTCTTCGAATCAGGTGGCCAAAGTATTGGAGTTTCAGCTTCAGCATCAGTCCTTCCAGTGAATATTCAGAACTGATTTCCTTTAGGATGGACTGGTTGGATCTCCTTGCTGACAGACATACTCACTGCCTGTTAAATTCATAATCAATAACAATAGGGGAGCATCATGTGATGCAGGAATACTGGGAAGGAAATTCCTCTCCATTGGGTGAGGATTTGCAAAAGGGTATGGAGCAAAACTCTTCACAACTTTCCTACAACTCATAGAATATATGAGCTTAGCTCATAATACTAGAACATAGTAGGCATTCAATTAATAGTTTACAGACAAGTAATTCTTCCAACTGAACTATGTCAGTGACTGAAATCAGTGAAGGCAGTAAAAAGTAAAAAGAAAGGAAGTTCATTGTTCTTTTTTTTTCTTTTTTAAATAACACCTAGATTATTTGTAAGCAATCACTAAATTCATCAAATATAACCCTTTAGTTCTAAAATATTTTCTTGGTAACTGACATAGTTTCAAATGCAAGTTTTGAATAACAAAAAATACACATATTGGGGGAAATAGTCATAGGAAAGTAGATGTTTTATTCAGGTCTATTATGCAAGTAAGACTTCATGGCTCCAAAATTTAAAAATAGTCTATACTGGTAGGAGGGAAAGAAATGGTTTAATAATTCAGGTTATATCATGAAGTTCTAGGTCATTCAGTTTGAGGAGGTATAGTAAACATACCATAAGGTTTCCCCTTGAAAATATTAGAAGATGAAAAGGAAGTGAAGTAGAAAATATTAGATTACATGTTTCAAAAAATACATGTATTCTATTTTTACTCGAGCTGTGAAAAATAAAAGCTATGTCAAAATATTAGTACAAATCTCCAGTGTGTTCAGGCTGTGCTGGAGCTTAATGTATTTGTAAATAAATCATTTAGATTTATTTAAAGCATTTATAGTTGACTTAAACAGGAATGTAAGTTCAGAGCTAATTTTTGTTTTGTTTTTTTAACAGAGAAGTAGCAGGTAGATCAAAAGCTATTCACAGATTGTTCTGTATTAGATTATATGTAACTGATGTAACAACGTGCAGCTAATCTAGCTTCCAATCCAATAAATGAATCATCCTTTACATCGAGTCATTGTCTTGAATCAAATTGAATATTTCCAGTGACATCAACTCATAATTTAAAAAGGCAACCTATTTCATCATTCAAGACTCAAATACTTAAACATTTGTCCCATGGCTAATTTAAATGTGCCTCTTCTGCATTACTACAAATTTAATCTAGATATGGGGTAACCATATAATTTATTGTCCAATGAGGAAGATTTTTATGTTAAACACTAATTCATAATTACACAGGCATGTTACCTTTCATCATAACTGCACTGCCTGATTATCAAACACCAAGTTTAATCTGTTTTCACCTGAGCAAACTTGAAATACTTGAAACCTTAGTGGCCAAGGGTCTTCCTTCAAATAACTCATGGAACATCTTCAACAAAGGTCTATATGACTTGCACATGGTATGATAGGAAGTGGATACTAACACATTACCCAAGCAGGTCACATTCTATTTTATGGATATTACTCTTAAAACAAATTGCCCAGAACAAGACATAGTATTTATATGATGGCCTTATGAGTACAAGCTGGAAGTTGATGTCCTATGATATAATGGTATTAGCTAATAATAGATACTATTTATTGGGCACATATGCATGTCAGGTGCTGTCCAAAGATACCTACATCTCTCTAATTATAATATACATAGATATATACTTATCTATAACTATATATAGGAAACTGAAAAATAAAAGAGACACACATTATCATATTTTTTCTTCATAACTCTAGACAAGATATTTAATCTTTCACTAATCCCAATTTTCTCATCTATCAAGGAAAGGATAATCATAGTTAAGATGATTTTTATACGTGTATATTTATATCTTCTCTAACTCTCTCTCATTCTCCTTCACTCTTTCAGTCAATAAAAATTTACTGAATATCCACTAATGGCTAGATTCTGTGCTCAAACCTAAATACGTGATAGAAAAAACTGCATTCCAAACTCTTATCTGGAACTTACAGGCACATATGCTTAAGAAACGATCATTTTTTTTCCATTTTAATTCAATAATTCAACTTTTCTCCTGTAAACCATTCACATGTGTGACACACTTCCATTCATGGCCTCTTACTGTGAGTAATGCTTCTCAAATGCTGGGCAGGATGGGATGAGCTTTAGACAGTGATGCTCAGATGGTGGGTGTGTGTGTGGTGGGGAAGGGTGATGGTGCAACTCCTTGGGAGACTAAGCAAGTTTGGGGAAAGGCATTTTACTGATTAGTTGAAAACATCACAAGATGGTTCTGATGAACTGGCTTATTTTTCATTGCAATGAGCTTATCTACTAAACTAAAAAGTATCAAAAGTCAAATGAGATAATTTGGTGTGATTTACTTTTGGTGAATTCGCAGAGCACCCTGGACATTATCACTTTTCTTTTAAAGTTTTATTACTCCACTTGAGTTTATTGTAAGGAACTGACACTAAATTTACCTGTCTATATGCTACAGGGGCTTCCCTTGTGGCTCAGCTGGTAAAGAATACTTCTGCAATGTGGGAGACCTGGGTTGGGAAGATCCCTTGGAGAAGGGAAAGGCTACCCACTCCAGTATTCTGGCCTGGAGAATTCCATGGGCTGTACAGTCCATGGGGTTGTAAAGAGTCGGAAACAACTGAGCAACTTTCACTTTCTCTCATGCTACAGAGGGTACTCCCAACCACCCCCCCCATTTAAATGCCACGAAATTTTCCTATGTTTATTCTCCTGGCATTTCTCCTATTCCAATTTTTCTGCAAAAATTATGAGTAGTGATTTTGTTATCATATTCATTTATGTATGTTTTCACCTGAGCCCACAAATAAATATACTAAAGCAAATCTTTGCTTTCTTTATCTCACCCATCTCCTTTTGAGAAGTCACTTAATTTTTAACAAATTATCTGTTTTTTCTATCTAGATATGGAAGAATAAGCTAGTATCCCTTGTCTAATAATTACCCAGTACTCGAGATATAAGTTGCATGTATGCATGAATGCATGCTTAAGTGTCAGTCTTCTCAGGTGGCGGTAGTGGTAAAGAACCCACCTGCCAATACAGAAGACTTAGGAGATGCGGGTTCGATCCCTGGGTCAGGAAGACCCCCTGGAAGAGGAAATGGCAGCCCACTCCAGTAGTTGCCTGGAGAATCCCATGGACAGAGGAGTCTAGCAGGCTACAGTCTATAGGGTTGTACAGAGTCGGACATGACTGAAGCGACTGACCACGCACACATGCTTAAGTGTGAAAATCAGTCCTGGAATTAGTTTTATCCAGCTGAGAGACAGATAGTGGTGTGGTGCTTACAAGAGACTTGTTCTGAATCCACACTGTTTGACTTCAGAAAAATTACTTAACTTTCCTGTGACTCAGTCTACCCTGTAAAACTGGGTAATGCACATCTGATAAAATGTTATGATGATTCAGATTTAACACATGGAAAACTCTTGAAACATGGATGACACGTTAAGTATCAAATGTGTTAAACCATCAAACATTTAAAGCAATTCACTATAATACTAAAATATATGAATGCATGTCTACAAGCTTTCTGAATCAATGCTGTAATGTGCTTCACAGGGAAGAGTCCTGATTTAATAATACAATGGAAGATAATTCTCTACAAAGGGTTATATTTTTGCACTGTTTTAGTTAGCATTAGGTGTATATCCAAATTTTGGTCTGAGAACAATTAGAAATGGAAAACGTAGGCTTATCTGCATTTCTTGATAAACCCTGTGTGCTTAACAGGTACTCTTTCCATCATATTTTTTGGGAAAATAAGAGAAAAAAATATTCCATTATGGCACTTAAGTAGTGTTTAAGATTAAAATGATAAAAGAAGTAGGCCACATGTACTGTTAAGCTTGCTCTCCATATTTTATATACTTTGTATGGTTTTATTAATATCACACAAAAATAAATTTAATACAGAGACTGATAAATTCTTGAGAATTTATTCTATCCTTTCATCTGCTCCCAAGATTATTTATATATGAGTAATCATTTAAGTTTTTGCTTCCCTTACATAGCATGTCAGAAAGTGGTTGCAAAAGAATATACTGGAAAGTAACAGCGCTCACAGGAATTAGACTTTCCTGGGGACTTTTCACATTCAAGATTCATGTCAAATTAATTATCTTCCCAAGGGAAATGGTGATGAGGGACAATCAAATTGTAATGCAGTCATCTTTATTTTAATATTTCAGCGAAGTTCAGGAGACGGTCCCTGAAAATGATGTTTCCACAGTTCATATCAAAAACAATATTTGTATTAGTGAACAAATCTTAAAACTGTTCCCTAGAGACATTGTGGAGTTTTTTTTCCTGACAAATAAGAGTTCAGTTTGGCCTAAGAGCTTGAAGCCACTAGGTTTGAATATTTTATTCTTCTCAAAAAGACTAGAAGTATGATCATGATTTGAATTGACTTCTATAGACAGAATAAGGTCTTAAAATGTACGTTTTCCTTTCCAATTATGTTTCTTAAAAATGAAGATACATTTTATTCTACAGAATGTCTACTACAGGTGATACATGCAGAAGCTATGAATTTCTCCAAACCTTACAAATTCAGGATAAAAAGCAAAATGGAACAAGACCCTGATGAATTAAGTCACTCCAAAGGAAAAATTAGGGACATAGGATCTTAGGTGGAGTACAGGAACAAAGGAGATGACAAGAAGTGAAATCTGGGCAAAATTTTGAAAATTTACTTTAGTAAGTTTCCTGTGTTACAAAGCTTTTTGACAGCATTTAATTGACAAAAGAGCTTTCTCTCCCAAAAGGACAAGAAATCACATATATATATCTATACACACACACACAAACACATTTATGTATCTCAGTTAAATCACCAACTCGAATACCCTGACATTTGTGTTCCCAGTGACATGTGGTAGGTACCTGATGAATAACAGCTGAATAAGCAAATGGCTAAATTTATTTGCAGCCAAATGAGAACTATAAAGATAGTTAGCTTATGAGTGATAATGTGAGACGATTTTATCATGAGATGTTCAGTAAGGGTTGTAATAAAGAAGCAAGAGAGAAGGGGTGGGAACAGAATGTCTTCTTGCAGGTAGAACACACAGCCGACCGTATTACCCAATGCAGTGACTACCTGCCAGTTCCAATGCTTGGAGTAAGCAATCTATGTATACTTCCTGCCGAGGTTTAGCTTTTGGAAAGTTCTCTATTTTTCTCTAGTCTTTTCTCCTAGTGAAGACTAGATGAGTTTGACACTAGACTTCCCTGTGCTGTCAGATATGTAGGTGTAAAAGTAATACTTTAAAAAAAAAATTATTTACTTTTAAATGGAGAAAGAGATGAGCCTGCTGGTGCCACATTTTTCACTTAGTCACTCACTCACTCAGGGACCTTTCTCTCCAGATCAAGCCTCCTTGTGCAACCAGACTTTGCTAATCCTCTATACCTTCTTTCTGGAGATATTTTGAATAGGCCGTTTACCTCTTAAAGAGTTTAACATAAGGGAATCCTGTTTAAAACCATGGTGGCGCAGTCTCACAAGACGTGAGCCATGATGCAGCCTAAGACCATCCCCACCGCTTCTTCACAAACACTTCAACAAAGGCTTTTACTTGTGCTGAATTCACTTTGCTCTGAAACCTCAGTTGTAATAATCTTAGCAACCTGCCACTGAGCATTCATTACTTAGCATCTTGTCAAGCTCTTCTGCTGGAATGGACTCTGGGTACCAGGAACTCCTAGGAGCCAGGGTGCATGAAGTATCTACATCCTATTTCTTCTCTAGCTAGTCCAGTACCAGATAAGTGACAGTATTTATTTAATGCTGCTGTTCTTGTTCACTAAGTCATGTCCAGCTCTTTGTAACTCCATGGACTGTAGGACACCAGGCTTCCCTGTCCTTCACTATCTCCCAGAATTTGCTCAAGTCCATGTCCCTTGAATTGGTAATGCTATCTAATCATCTTGTTTAATGTAATACTTGGTTATTTACTGCAAGTTTCTATGTCTAATTCGATATGAGGTGAAAATGGCTGCTCCACTGTTTAAGAATTAGAAAGAATAAAAAATTTACAAAAAAGAAGTTATGATGAGTCTTTTAAACAATCTATCCGAGGAAGCTCAATCTTATAAATATAGTTGAAAGGTGATTTCTTGCTGAAAGATGTTTTATAATTTTTTTTAATTTTTCATTTGGATGAAAACAGAATGAACTATTCAGCAAACGAATTTGCTAGGAAGTTATTTGTGATGTCGGACATAGCTAAGCGACTTCCCTTTCACTTTTCACTTTCATGCATTGGAGAAGGAAATGGCAACCCACTCCAGTGTTCTTGCCTAGAGAATCCCAGGGATGGTGGAGCCTGGTGGGCTGCCGTCTGTGGGGTTGCACAGAGTCGGACACGACTGAAGAAACTTAGCAGCAGCAGCCGCATTTGTGACATGTTATCTAACTCTTGATTCCATCTTTCATTTCTTCTTCTTCTATTGACATGCTTATGGATACCATCTTTTATATGGACTGAAGTGCTTTTTATAAAAGAGTGCTAAATATGTTGATATTTTAAATTAAGCCACTTTAGGGGCTTCTCAGATGGTGCAGTGATAAAGAATCTGCCTGCAATACAGGAGACGCAGGAGACATGGGTTTGATCCCTGGGTCGGGAAGATCCCCTGGAGCAGGACACGGCAGCAACCCGCTCCGGTATTCTTGCCTGGGAAATCCCATGGACAGAGGAGCCTTGAGGGCTACAGCTTACAGGGTCTCAAAGAGTCAGAGGTGACTGAAGTGACTGGGCATGCACGCACTGTTCATTTTGGTATTTTCACTTTTACTAATCCAAGGTTAAGAACAACAACACCCATTTATGAAGACATTCTTCCTCTTCACTGCCCAGGGCTGTCCTGCTTCTTTGACCCCCAGCTGCTCCCCACTTCCCCCCCAGGCCACATTTAACCTTATACTCTACAAGCTCAAGCACAATCTTCAAAGAACTCAGGTAAGACCATGTAAGAGCTGCTTCTTAAATGCATTCCTTTCCTCCATTTTTTTAGAGAAATCACAAAAGCAAGATTTTCAAGAGTAAGCAGAGTATAGTAACTTCAATTCCAACAGGGCCTCAAAACGCTCTCCATTTCATGCTTCTTTGATCAGTTTTATTTTTACGAAAATAGATCTCTATGAGCAAACACTTGGACTCCATCTGCCAAAAACATCTCAGCAATATTATTTGATGATACTTGATAAAAATTTTGATGTCTCTATTTTTACCAGTATTTTGGAGCAATCTAACTGATATCTCAAAATGAAGCTTAAGAAATCAATATAATATGTATGTATGTAAAAAACTCAGGGGCTCAGTTTTCCAAAATACATTCTTATTCTGCAAAGATTGCTATAAGTTATCATACAAATTTAGTGAATAATTTGAAGTGAATATAAATATAATCACAAGGAAATCACAGTTGCTATTTTCTATATTGTAATAATAATTCTGTTAGTAAAGATTTTTAAAGCTTTCTAAATTTAAATATATATATATATATATCAGTAGGGGTATGAAAAGTAGAACTGTTGCAAATCCAGGTATCTCAGACCCAACGGTGACTCCACAAATTATGATGATTTTAGAGCTTCCAAATTTTAATCCTTATTAGTAAGGAAAAGGAAATAAGAACTGTGCTAGAAGCAAAATGATAGGAAGCAAATGACACCAACAGTTTTTGAGCTAGTAAAATCCTGGATTAATTTCACCCTATCTTAATTAACATTGACTTGTATATGAAATTAATGATTTGTTGGCTATATGTTTGATAGCAGCAAGGTGGGTAAGTCACAAAATGTTGCAGGAATAAGCCTTAGTTTAACTCTACTACTTAAAAGCACTATAATTCTTTTTTAAAAAATCACATGTGCTTTGAGACTCCACTTTCTTATATCTCAAAATATGTTTAATAATGCTATATCCAACCATACAAAATTACTGATTTTGTGACTCTACGATGGTCAAATATCATCAATTTCATAGAGTTCAACCAAGATCTCACCATGTAATCAAATGAGACAACATATGTGAAAGTGCTCAGTAATTGGAAAGGTGAATGGAAACATAAGATGATGCCATACACTTGAAATCTGAAGTGGTGCTTAGGCATGTAAGTGCATCCCATCTCTTATCAGAGGAAATTAGGAGGGAAAGGATAACAAAGCAAAGGACAGATTCTGAGGGCAGAGGTGATTTAATAATAGGACACATACTGAATATTCACAACACAGGTATCACAGAATACATAGAAAGACTCTTGACTCCATGTGTAAACATAATTATGCTATAATTCATATATGTGCATCTTCTTAAAGGTAGCTGGCAGGAGACCCAGATTCTCACCAGACAGCATCCTCAACTCTTTGGTTCTTTCAGTATCTCATCTAATAAAAGAAAAGCACAACCAGATAGGTGCACTGACTTCGGTTACACTCACTTTTGCAACTTCACATTATCTACATGCAAAGGCAGTCCTAAGGAGAGTCAACCTGTGACATTCATTACTATTTTGATCTCCCCATGAAGAGACCCTGTGTTCATTAATTTTATGTGTCAACTTGACTGGCTATGAGATACCTAGATATTTGGTAAAACATTATTCTAGATGGATCTGTGAGTGTGATTCTGATGAGATTAACATCTGAATTGGCAGAGCAAGAAAAGCAGATTGCCCTGCCTAATATGGAAGGACCCCATGCAAATACCCAGATTAGAATGAAATTTTAGCCTCCCACAAGGAAGAGGGAAATCCTTTAGACTGACCATAGAGTTGGAACATCAGTACTTTCCTTCCTTCAAACTCAAACCAATATATCCACACTTCTTGAGTTACATGCACGCCAGCTTTCAGACTGGAACTTATACCATCATCTCTCCTGGTTCTCAGGCCTTTGGATTCAGACTAGATCTAGACCATTGACTCTGCTAGGTCTCCAACATGGTGACTGCAGATCTGAGACTTTTCAGGCTTCATAATTACATGAGTTATTTCCTTGTAATAAATCTCTCTCCATAGATACAGATATATATACACACACACACATATATCTTGTTGATTCTGCTTTTCTGAAGAACCCTAAATATCTGCCCCCAAGGCCCCAAAATCAACATCATTTTGGCAAATATTGTCTCCTCTGCCCTGGCCCTTAAACAGTCAGCAATGTACACCTCTCCCATTACAGCCTTGCCAACCCAAACACTAGCTATTACTAGGCTACTAACTTATTCTATTCCCTCTGCCTGGCTAATGTTCCTGATAGCACTTGCTTTAATCTCCACAGTACCTTTCCTTCTTTCATATCTGCCCCTGGCTCTCCTGGGGTTTGCCAGCACACGAACACTGTCTGGACCTGTTGGATTCTGGTGCTACTTGCATGGTCTCCTCCACTGATCCCCTTAATGAGGAGCATGGTATCTAAACTTCAGGCATTTGATCCCACTCCCAGACCTCACCTGCTCTCAGGAGTAAAGGATGAATTGGGCAAACAAAGGCCAAGAGAGTTCAACTACACATGTCCATATTGGAAGTAGTTCTTATCTGCTTTACATTACAGGATGGTTAAAAATCTCCCTGCAATGCAGGAGATCTGAGTTCAACCCCTGGGTCTGGAAGATCCCCTGAAGGAGGGAACGGCTACCCATTCAGTATTCTTGCCTAGAGAATCCCCACGGACAGAGGAAATTGGTGGACTACAGTCCATGTGGTAACAAAGAGTTGGACAGTTGAGCGACTAACATTTTTCAATATAAAAAATGAATGATACTTCTATATTTTCTATGTCCCAAAAGATTTTGCCATATATTGAACATGACTATTAGTAAATAGATGCATCTTTATATAGACATATATGTATATATTTTTTAATTGAGGAAGAATTACAATGCCAGTTATTTGAGTATTCATTCTGTTGGAACTCATGATAATCCTGCTATATAATGATAATGAAGATATATGAAATCACTGAATATTCTCTATAATATGCCAATCAACCACACAGTTTAAAATTATGTGATACTGAAGAACAAAATGATAACAAGATAGGACATTATGTCCCCAGTTTCATTTAGGTTGCTCGTCACCTGTACATGTACAACTAGTACAACTAGCAGAAATTAGATTTTACAGAATGAGACATAAGAAGATGACTATACATTCTTTTGCTACACTGGCAGGAAAAAAGCTAATACCTATAAGTGCTGGAAGTAGTTATCCAACACAAATTCCCTTCTATCCTACATGCTGTGCTTAGTTGCAGAATTGTTTCCAAAAGGTTGTTCTGTGATTGGAAAAGAAATCATACTTCTGTTTATTTAAAATGATTCATGCTAAATAGCCACAGGGGTCTACCACAAGGGGTTTAAAGGAAATGTAGCCTGTCCCTTTGAGATTCAATTTGCTACATCTTGTGTACGGTTTTCAAAGTCTTGATTGTCAAATTATATAAATTCTTCATTAGATGCTCCAGCGTCAGATTTATTTGCAAGAAAGACATATGTAAGTGCTTTTGTGGTAGTTGCCTTGGTTAATAGATGAAAGGAATTATGAAAATTTTGGAAGACAAGTTATTCTGTATGTTGAGTATGATTATAAAAGTTGGTTTCCGTTACAAAGGTATTTTTAATATGTTTATGCAATGATATCCTCCAATAGAGATCTAAAAAGACTCAACAAGTAGTAGAACTGATTTCAAGTACTTCATCAATTCATCATATAGAATTGAGCACAAAAGCACTTTAAAAATAGTTTCTATAATTCATATATTTTATTATTTTTAACTTTTCTGTTCCATTTATTCTTAGCTTATCCATCCTAATAAAATCATTCAATATTCACGTAGAAATATAAATGTCACCAATAGTTTTAGCACTGATCATTCAAGTCAAAGAAAGCTGTTTTTCTCTTACACAGATTCTAAATTTAAGCAGAAGTCAAGCAAACTATTTACAGCTAGAATGCCAAAACTACAAAATACTATTTGTTCACCACATTCTGTTTGATTAAGAAGATAAAAAGCGATGCTGATCTTTTCCCTTTTTTTATCTCGTAAGACATAAACTATTCTCCTTAGATGTCTTGTTTTACAGCTCTGACTGTAAAATAAGTTTAAAAGTAGTTGGTACTTCTATCAGAAATACACAAAGATTAATCTTTTAAAAACATACTATTTCCTTACATTTAATTTTTGATGTTCATAGGATATAATACTTAGCTTAAATAGCATCTTTGAAAAGGCTCTACAAAATTCACCCAAAAATATACCATGATATCATCAGCTATTTCAATATAAGTCCTCGATTCATATCTGTAATCCTAAAATTCTAACTTTTTGAAAACAAAAACAGAATCATTAATCCAAGCTGTTAACTGATAACCAATTTCCAAACTGATGTAAAGTTACTTACAGTCTATGGATCACACAACGAAGGAATATACCTATGTTTTAATGCATAAATATAAATATGCTGGCTTGATTCCACTGGGGATGTTCTATCACATTGTATAGGCACTGAACTAACTTTCTAAAATTTAAAAAAAAAAAAGCTGAATTCTAAAACACATCAGATTCTTATCAGATGAGCAGCTATGACCCCTTAAATTAACCCAGGGATCTGACTTCATCATGCTATAGTTACTATCATATATAACATTTTAACCTATAATATTGATATGAAACAAGGTATCCATTTTTTTTAAAGTCATTCTTAACCATGTAAGCAACAGAGTTTCATGAACAATTCAATAACATAAGTTACTCAACTCTGAAGAATTATAACCACAAACTTGTTAAATAAAGCATTACAAGTTTTAAATAAAAAGCTATACTGAATTCAAAATAAAGGTTCTTTGGTAACTTTTATGGTTTTCTATTAGTCAGGTTGGATTTCATGCCTTATCTATTGGTGATAAGGTGTGATTCATGCCATAGTCATGTATGGATAGTTCTTCAAAATCATTGCTATTAGAAAGAATATTCTTTTTAACGAAACTTACTTTTACCGAAAACAAATGCATAATTAAAAAAAAACAGTCAATTCATATACTCTTTCATTTGAAATACAGTATTTAATAGAGAATGGAATGTTACCCTTCAGGCAAATAAGAATAATATTATTGGAATATATGTTTAAAACACAATACTACATATCTAGGAAGCTATTATTCATAATCACATGTCTTTGAAATATAAGCTTTTATAGTAACACTCCTTTTTCATGCAAAAGAAAGCCATATTTTAAATAAATGGGAAAACTCCTGAGGTAAACACGTTAAGTTCTGCTTTCACTAGATAAGACGAACATGAACCGACTATTTAGCTAATAGTTCTTCACTAACAGCTTGGGTATTATTATACAAGGCTCCCAAAACTATTAATGAAAAACTCACAGCTCTATGCCTTCTATTTAGCAAACTCCCATCTCTTTACTATAAATTACTAACTCTAGTATAATTGCAAATCTAAATAAATTCCCTGGTGATTACAGATTACAGTCACAAATTCAAAAAGCTACAACACAATGCACTTTCTGCAGGAAAATTAATTATTCCAATTCCAGGCAGCTCAATAGTCAGAATTCAGCCACCAGCTGGCTAATATGTACAGTCTGAGCATTTACCAGCAGGCTTCTGCATTAGTAACAGCAAGATTCCATTTCACAGAAGAATTCTGCAAATGCGATGGATAAATGATTCGCTCCCAAAGAGTCCTTAAGGCATAAGTGTTTTAGCCCCTTAAATGTTCAGGCTAACCTGCTCCACATGATGTCATCAGGATTAATTCTGACAAAAGCAAACAAAAGGTGTAACGTAGTACTCTGTGCAGAGAAATAAGGAATGGGGATCCTATATCCTATAAGCTTAGAATTTCAGCATCTTAAAGCCACGAGAAACTTACTCATCCAAGGGTCTAATGGTCTTCCTCCATATTTCCAAAAACTAAGATTCAGAAGAGGTAATGTGATTTTCTGGGACTCCAGAGAGAAGCAGGTCCTGGATTACAGGCTAGAGACCCTCTCCAAGATCAGCCTCCTTACAAGATGAGAGTAGCTAATAAGCAGAAAAGGGCTGCTTTGTTAGAATTTTCCAAACCACACTAGGACTTTCTATGATTTGACCATGGATTAAAATTATTTGATAGATAAATCTTATGGTTTGTAAATTACACAACATGCTTCCCTGATGACTCAGTGGTAAAGAATCTGCCTGCCAGTGCAGGAGATACAGGTTCGACCCCTGTGTGGGAAAGATCCCCTGTAGAAGCAAATGGCAACCCACTGCAGTATTCTTGCCTAGAAAATCCCATGGACAGAGCAGGCTGGCGGGCTACAGTCCATTGGGTTACAAAAAGAGTCGGACGTGACTTAGAGATTAAACAACAAAACAAATGATACAACAATGAAGCTGTTAAAAAATCAATGTGTGGATGAATGGAAGGATACATAAATGGACAAGAGATCTGCAATGGAGTAAGTGAGAAATAAGGGCCTCCCTTGTGGCTCAGAAGAATTTAGTTAGTGAGTTTCGAGATTTTTCACTGTAAAATTCTTTTGATTTTTCTGTATGATTGAAACTGTTCTTAATGAAATATTAGGGAGAAATAAAAAGATAATGGTTATCATGTCTGCAATTTATTCTCAAAGTGTTCAGAAAAAAGGAAATGTAATTAAATGTTAACCGTTGAGGAGTTAGGGTAAAGGGTTATAGAAACTCTGTACTATTTCTTTACCTTTTGAATGTAAATTTCAATTTGTTTCAATATAAAAATTTAACATGGTGGAAAAACACTTGGCCAAAGTTGCTGTTTTAAGGGTCTTTATTTCATAAGGGAAATATATCATGTTAATGTTTTCCTGAGGTATAAGATCTCATGCTTGCTCTACCAGACCTTACTACTCCTCTGCTTGAATTCTCTGAAACATCCAGAGCGGGCTTCTGAATATGGGTGCTCAGTCGCTCAATTGTGTCTGACTCTATGAGACCCCACGGACTGTATAGCCCACCAGGCTCCTCTGTCCATGGGATTTTCCAGGCAAGCATACTGGAAACAGTTGCCACTTCCTACTCCAGGAGGTCTTCTTGCCCCACCGATGGAACCCATGTCTCTGGCATCTCCTACGTTGGCAGGCAGATTCTTTGCCACTAGCACCACCGGGAAAGCCCCATGGCTATATTAAAAAAAAAGAAGAAAAGAAAGAAAGAAAAACCTTCAGAAACCCATGATTGGAGTGAAAGCCAATGGGTGAATGCAAATCATCATGGGCAACATTTTGAATGAAATATGTTAAAGAAATCTAAATAACTTCACACACACAGAATCTCAATAGCTATTCTTTTTTGAAAAAGTTGCTAGCAGGTTATTTTTTTTTATTCACACAGAGATGGAAAATTAAATTTTCCCTTCAGGGTGGTTTGTATTGGTTAAAAAAAATTAATGAGCTTCTTGTTATGTAAGACTGAGGACTTCCTTGATGACTCAGGGGGTAGAGAATCTGCCTGCAACACAGGAGGTATGGGAGAAGTGGCTTTGATCCCTGGGTCAGGAAGATCCCCTGGAGAAGGAAATGGCAAGTTGCTCCAATATTCTTGCCTGGAAAACCCCATGGACAGAGGAGTCTGGCAGGCTAGAGTCCTAAGTGTGGCAAAGAGTTGGTTGAACATGACTAAGCACACATGCGTGGCATGTAATACTAAAGCAAAAGTGCTTGTCTGGAATCCACAGATTCCTTTCAAAGTAGAGGGACATGGCTCCATATCATAAAACAAAAGAATGTCCAGGCTGGGCATAGAGACTCAACTTCTTAATCTAAATTTCCTGAGGCTGTTAGGAACAACTGCTGTGTTTTTATCTCTTTGTCTAGAGAAAAGGATACAAAATTCCCAGTAGGTGAGTGAGGCTAAAAGAAGTCCTTTAAGGAGGGATATACTCCACAGCAGTGTGGTGGGCTGCAGGCTCTGTAAGCAGTAAATGAAGTTCTGCTTGTGTGTGATAAGTCGCTTCAGGTATGTCCAAGTCTTTGCGACCCCATGGGCTGTAGCCTGCCAGGGTCCTCTGTCCATGGGATTCTCCAGGCAAGAATACTGAAGTGGGTTGCCATGCCCTCTACCAGAGGATCTTAAATAAGGTTCTAGAGACAGTTTTGCTGGTTACCTTGTACCAGTTTTAAATATGGAAATACGTTGTATGCTCCCAAATCTTCTGTCTGGACGCCTAAGTCTGGGCCAGTGCCCACCCTGGGTTGAAGAAGCTCTGGGAAGCCTTTTCAGCCTGAGAGAAATTCTGCCTTGGGGCAACAAGAGGAAACCAGGGTGGGAGGAGGACTTGGGTGGGCTTTTTTGTGTAAATCTTCCCGTAAACCTGAGACTCCAGTCAGAGAGAAGCAGGCCCTTCATAATAAGCTTGGGTCCCTGAGAGGAAAGGAGCCTCCTGCGGCCTGAGAGTAGGGGAAAGGTGGGCCCTGAGGATAGGGCGAGTCTGGGATATCTGAGTGCGCTGAGGACAAGCAGTTAGAGGAACTATTACAAGTATTTTAGGACCAACAGCACAGATAATGTGATTTTCCACAAAAATATGGAACTGTGAGTTTGTCTTTTTAGTCATTAGATTAATTAAAAGTTAGAGCTGGAAACAGTCTCAGATCTTATCGAGATAATCTTCTCACTCTGTGTGGGTGTGTTATTCGATCAGTCACATACAACTCTTTGTGACCCCATGGACTCCTCCAGGCTCCTCTGTCCATGGAATTCTCCAGGCAAGAATACGGGAGTGGTTGGCCAATCCCTTTGCCAGAGGATCTTCCCTACCCAGGGATCAAACATGGTTCTCCTGTATTGCAGGCAGATTCTTTACCATCCAAGCCACTCTCTATAAAGGTAATAATAATATTGTGTAACCTGTTCATACAGCTTATGTGCTAGAAATTGTTCTAGACATACATTTACATATATTAACTCTCATAATCCTGCCAATAGCTCTGTGATGTAAGAATTGTGATATTTCCCATTTCATAAATCATGAAACTGAGATCACAGAAGATAATTTGCCCCAAGTTCTGTATTTAATGTCAAAGATGAGAAAATGAGGCCTAAGCAGGTTTGACCACTTACCCAAGTTTACTCATCTTCCTAATAGGAATCTAGGCCATGAACCAGATTCACAGACCAAGTCTGAATCTATTTCCAGTGACTCATGTCATCTACAGGTTCTATTATGAAAACCATATTAAATAACCTCAGGTATCCAAAGCCCCAAAATTTCACCATAAAATGTATACATTAACAAAGGTCTATTTCAGAGAATCCCCAATACACATTACTGGCATATGAATGAAAAGAAGCTGTAAATACTGTCGTACAGAAAATTTGGTGTAACACATAAACTATAGAATTCATCTAAAGTGGAAAGATCCTGGAAAGTTCAAAATGTTCTTGTTTCTACAGCGTGGCAATTATTGTAATTAAATGAAACAGAGGAAGAAATAAGGAAAATCGAAGACAGAAATATCCATTCTATATGTTCATGCTCTAAGAATCTGGTACAGAGACAAGTCAAAGAGAGTTATGTTTTTTTTTCCCCCCTAGAACAAATAATAAACTGTTACTCATCTCTTCATTTTAAAATGAACAGCACTGGTTGACATTCATAGTTCACTGATTCCCCAGGGACTGCTCTAATTTCTTTCCCTGATTTGGAGAAATAAAAAATAACTTGTAAGCGTTCCCTCTAAAGTCATTGAAAGTAATGGGCACATCTGTGTCTCTTAATCAATGGTTTCATCATTCTCCTTAGGAGAAATTACTGAAGGAAAGCAAAAATGGTAAGTTGCAGAAATACCAGCAATATCAAAGCCAAAGTCAAAATTTCCTTTATAATGCAGTTTCTAAGAGGGCGAACAATTCTCAAACATTTCAGATAGCACTTAGCAATGTAATTTCAGCATTTAAAATGCTGCTGATGCACTGAAATGCAAGGTCAAAATGAAAGGACTACCTCTTTTTATCTAGCTGAATGGCTTCTTTTTGGCAGACTGAGCAAATCTTGAAAATTCTGAAGTTAACTGTCATTATACAATATCAAAGTTTTATTTTTTTTTCCCTCCACAACACATACCAGATAGAGTCAGTGAATATTAATATCTTAAACTTCTCTACAAACCTTTACCCTTACTGATAAAAGGAGATTTTTTTTTTCTTAAGAGGAGTGTGGTTGAAAAGCAATTGACATTTTCTGTTCATGGTTTGATTTTCAGTGCCCCTAAAAATACTAAAATAGTGCAGCAGAAAACTGACATCCTATAGAAGTAAAAACAATCAAAAAGTTTTCCTAGCAGCATGAACACATTCTTCCAGAGTCAAGGTGGTAACCTCTGAGATAAAATATACTTTCATGACATTTCTTTTCATTTGTTTAATCAAGTGACCTGTTAAAAATGAGGTTGCATTTTTAAGTCTGAAGATAAAATGCATTATACTTCAGAACAGCAATTTTAAAGCATTTTGGTCACAGGACCTCTTTATAGTCTTAAAAATTATCAGGGACCCCAGAAAGAATCTTTTTATGTATTAGAAATTACAACTGAGAAGTTTTTAAAACAGATAAATACACAAGCACGCATTCCATTATCCTTCAAAACAAAGATTTTAAGCATGCCCTTTGGAACTCTCCAATGCATTCTTGTGAGAGAAAGAGAAGGAAAAAAGAGCAAAGGATGTCTTAGAATTAGTATGAAAATAGTTTTGATCTTAAAGAACCCCTGATAATGGTCTCTGGAACCTCCAAAAGCCCCTGGAGAAGATGCTGAGAACAGCTGCTTTAGTAAGCCATGTCATTTCCAATTTAAAATCAAAGCATTAAAAAAATGTACTTCTCATTCCCCCTCAAAAAACACTGCCACCCTCATTCACCTTATTTCATCTTTGATTCTTTAAAGTCATTGTCCATTTAAATAGTCAATGGTAACAAACACTTGAATCTTGAAAAGGAAGGTAATTGACTATTAGTTTTGCACCCATATTCGCCCTCGGGGGCTTCCCTTGTAGCTCAGTTGGTAAAGAATCTGCCTGCAGTGCAGGAGACCAGGGTTCGATCCCTGGGTTGGGAAGATCCCTTGGAGAAGGAAATGGCAACCCACTCCAGTATCCTTGCCTGGAAAATCTCATGGACAGAGGAGCCTGGTGGGCTGCAGTCCATGGGGTTGCAAAGAGTCGGGCATGACTGTGCAACTAACACACTTACTTTTATTCACCCTCCCCTTTCAAGATAAAACTACTGAGTTGCAGCTAGCCACCTGCCCACTCAGCTCAAACCTGATTTCCCAGGATTCTTTGCAGCTTAACATACTCTTCTGTCTTTTAACTTACAAAGGTCTGGGAGGTTCCCATAGGCTTTTTTCTCTTCCAACAGGTTGGGAGACTGCAACATGGTGACCGAGGGTTTGCAATGTCAGAAATGCATATCACTTCTCACCTGCTCACTATGGGGGTTGCCATGCAAGAGGGTACAAGGCTAGTATTTTATTTTAGCCTCTAGACACTTAGCTTCTAACCACAGTAAGAACATTCATGGTATTGAAAGGAGGTACTCTTTATTAGGCAGGCAGGTTTATTTCACACACACTCACACTCACAAGTGTCTTTTCCTTTAAAACACATTCAGAACCTGAAGAAAGGGAACAGATAGAGAAGATTGAGTCTCAGGGGGTAGAAGGGATGATATTAGATAATTTACTGCTCAGAGTTAGTAGTGTCTGTTTAGGAATTAATACCTGTGTGTCCTAAAAATCAGCGGAATACCAGCAACAAAAATCTTTATTTGGAGGCAGAAATATTGTATCATTGGACACCCTTCCAAAAATTTTTGTCATTGTATTTTTCTCATTTAGTTATCTGGGGTATCCTACACATGAGTTGATGGATTGATTGAGGTATAGCTGATTTACAATATTATATAAATTTCAGGAATACAGCATGGGGATTCACCATTTTTAAAGATTATTCTCCATTTATAGTTATTATAAAATGTTGGGCATATTTCCTGTGCTGTAGAACATATCCGTACAACTCATTTATTTTATACATAGCAGTTTGCACATCTTAATTCCCTACCCCTGTGATTCTGATGCTGGGAAAGAATGAAGGCAAGAGGAGAAGTGGACGACAGAGGATGAGATGGTTGGATAGCATCACTGACTCGATGGACATGAGTTTGAGCCAGCTCCGGGAGTTGATGATGGACAAGGAAGCCTGGCGTGCTGCAGTCCATGGGGTCGTAAAGAGACAGACAAGACTGAACAACTGAACTGAACTGAACTGATCTTGCCCTGCCCTCTTCCTTCTTCTCACTGGTAACCAATAGCTTTTCAATAAAGTTAAGCAATTGTTAAGGTGTGAATCTGTTAGAGACTCACACTGTTACATTAAAAGAGCCCTATAGTTTCATCAGGTTTTATGGTGCAGAACTCTGGGTTCATTTTTGAAAGACTGAGCCAATTTAGGAATACTTTCTGAGGAAAAAGACACTAGCCTGTCTAGATGTAGCCAAAGAAGAGAGGCCTCCTCTATGACAAGGTGGCCTGGGGGCTGGCTACCTTTCCGGCTTGACAGGAGATCTGGTCTGCACTGTTTCTGGACAGTGGCCTGTCCCAGCCCCCACCCACCTGAAGACCATAAGAATGAAGCTCTGCTCTGAGTTAAATCTGACCTCAGAAGAGCTGATCCAGTGGCAGAGGTTCCCAAACACCAGTACTATCGCCCCTGAAAACAGCCCCTGGCTGCCTCAGGAAAATTGAGAAAAATAAAGACAAACAGAATGAGTATTTGATCAAGCTAAATATGGTCCATTTAAAGGTCTATTCTCAGGTCTGAAATGATGTCTTTCCCATCCAATGGAGTTGATAATGAATTCAGTAGCCTCTTTAAAAACTTATTTCTCTCCACAAAATTTTAAAAATGGGCAGCCCTATGCTGAAGCCCCATGGAAAAGGAAATGGCAACCCACTCCAGAATTCTTGTCTGGAAAATCCCATGGGCAGAGGAGCGAGGGGTCGCAAAGACTTGGACACAATTTAGCAAATCAGCACGATGTCAGTTTCCAGATATTGAAATTGAATTCTGTTGATCCCTTAAACTCTAAACATTTGAAAAACATTGCTCCAGGGCCCACAGTTTGTTTTCTAATTTTTTAATCCATAGCATTGAATGACTGCCCTGTCTTACAAACTCAGTTAACAATTAGACAATCTATACAAATAGTATGAGAGAAATAATGGTGATTAATATTTATTTCAGTATCAGGGAAAGATTTTCACTTATATTCTGTTATTTGAAGCTCAAATCAAAAATGAAAGTCCTTTGAAAGTATGGCTCCGATAATTGACTCTTCATCACCAGATAATCAGAAAGCCATACACACAGTGACACCCAGAAACAAACCTGCTTTAATCTCAATGTATATGAAGCACTATGCTTCCACTGATATCTTTTTTTTTTAAGTCTTTCTTAAATTTATTTAGTTATTTGGCTGCAGTGGATCTTCATTGCTGCACACAGGCTTTTCGCTACCTGCAGAGGGCAGGTGCTACTCTCCAGGGGCGGTGCATGGGCTTCTCATTGCACTGGCTTCTCATTATGGAGCATGGGCTCGAGGGCATGCATGCTTCAATAGTTACGGCATGTGGGCTCCGTAGTTGAGGCTTGCAAGCTCTAGTGTGTGGTTGTAGTAGCTGTGGCCCAAGGGCTTACTTGCTTTGTGGCACATGGGGTCTTCCCAGACCAGGGATTGAACCAGTGTCCCCTGAATTGGCAAGCAGATCCTTATCCACTTAACCATTCTTAATCAGGGAGGCACTCCACTGATATCTTAAGACACCACTGGGGCGGTAGCTCCCTGGTGGCTCAGATGGTAAAGAATCTGCCTGCAGTGTGGCAGACACAGTTTCGATCCCTGGGTTGGGAAGATCCCCTGGAGAAGGAAATGGTAAACCACTCCAGTATTCTTGCATGGAAAATCCCATGGAAGGAGGAGCCTGGAAGGTTACCACACATGGGGCCGAAAAGAGTTGGACGTGACTGAGCAACTTCCCTTTCACTATAATAAACACTGCTAAAAAGGGTAGTCTCTATTAAGTCAGTTCCATGTTGGAGAAGACTCTTGAGAGTCCCTTGGACTGCACGGAGATCAAACCAGTCAATCCTAAAGGAAATCATCCTGAATCTTCACTGGAAGGACTGATGCTCAAGCCGAAGCAACAATACCTTGGCCACCTAATGCAAAGAACTGACATTGAAAAAGACCCCTGATGCTGGGAAAGATTGAAAGCAGGAGGAGAAGGGGACAAGAGAGGGTGAAATGGCTAGATGGCATCACCGACTCAATGGACATGAGTTTGAGCAAGGTGCGGGTGTTGGTGATGGACAGTGAGGTCTGGCGTGCTGCAGTACATGGGGTCAACAAGATTTGGACATGACCGAGTGACTGAACTGAGGATTCATGATGCTATCAACATCATAACTCTCCTTATAAACTGATATACCTATTCCCATCCAAGGGGGAAAAGTGTGACATTCATCTGTCTTTCTTCCAGGCTTCTAAAGGCACATATGGGAGGTTAGGGACACAGTTACTGTGGCTCTCCCCTGCCAGATATTTTTAATAGGACTACTTTCTTTATTTTTGTCTTACCACTGACATTCTATTTTATGTTAGGCATTAAGTTGCTTTTGCCACTAAGATTATTTGTGGAGCTAACTCTAATTCTGATGTTGCTGCTTTCTAAAAATGAAATTTACAGAAGGAATGCTTTTCTGATCTCAGTGTACTGAACAGTTGAGAGGTACAGCACTAGCAAAAGGAGGAGAGAAGAGTGTCCAGGGGGGTGGAGGATTCTGGTATGTCCTGATATTGAGAAACACAGACCCTGAATACTAATATTGATATGAAGCATGACTGAAGCTTTCAAAGAATTGATTTGAAGAACTAAAGCAAGACTGATGCTGAAGAATTGATCATTTCGAACTCCGATGTTGGAGAAGACTCTTGAGAATCCCTTGGACTGCCAGGAGATCAAACCAGTCAATCCTAAAGGAAATCAACCCTGATTATTCATTGGAGGGACTGATGCTAAAGCTGAAACTCCAATACTTTGGCCACCTGATGGGAAGAGTCAACTCATTGGAAAAGACCCTGGTGCTGGGAAAGACATAAGGCAGGAGGAGAAGGGGACGACAGAAGATGAGATGGTTGGATGGCATCACGGACTCAATGGACATGAGTCTGAACAAACTCCGGGAGATAGTGACGGACAGGGAAGCCTGGTGTGCTAGAGTCCATGGAGTCAGAGTCAGACATGACTAAGCGACTGAACGACACCAGCAATGAAGCAAGACTCAGTGTATGGACTTGGGAATCAGTCTCACTACTACATCAGTTCACCTTCAGTATCTTGCAAAATATGGCTTTGAGAAATCAAATCTTTAAAAAGCAACTGCAATGGTTCAAAAATGCTATTTTTTCTTATTCAACAACCTCAAAACTGTTAATGTGACAAATTCTCTTACTGCTATGTATGTATGTATACTAAGTAGCTTCAGTCATGTCTGACTCTTTGCAACCCCATGGACTGTAGCCCACCAGGCTCCTTAATCCATGGGATTCTCCAGGCAAGAATACTGGCATGGGTTGTCATGCCCTCTTCCAGGGTATCTTCTCTACCCAGGCACTGAATCTGTCCGCCATTGGCAGGAGGGTTCTTTACCACTGGCGCCACCTGGGAAACCCCTCTTACTTCTATAAGTGATTCAAAATCTAAGATACATTTATATTTGATTATATAGTACATTATATATTCAGAACGATACCCTTTCTAAAAATTATATTAGCATGCTATGCCTTTGATGCTGGCTAGAATAATTTCTATTTAAATTCATATTATTGTTGCAACTTAAAGGCCACTCTGATGTGGCAATAAGTAGGAACAAAAATATGACTGACATTTAATTAACATACCTCATTTTACTGTGCTTCATAGATATAATATTTTCTTACAAATTAAAGGTTTGTAGCAATCTTGCGTGCAGAAAGTAAGTCTACCTGTACCATTTTTCCAAAAGCACTTATTTCTTGTCTCTGTGACACATTTTGGTAATTTCTCCAATATTTAAAACTTTTTCATCATTATTATCTTTGTCTTAGTGATCTGTGATCAGTGATCTTTGATGTAACTATTATAATTTTTGGGGGTGCCACAAATTGCAACCATATTAGATGACAAACTTAATTGATAAATGCTGCCTGTGTTCTGACTGTCCCATCAACCAGACATCCCCCTCCCTCTCTCCCTTCCCTCGGGCCTCTCTATTCCCTGAAGACACCACGATACTGAAATGAAGCCAATTAATAACCATAAAATGACCTATAAGCATTCAAGTGAAAGAGTCTCCTGTCTCTAACTTTAAACTTGAAGATAGAAATGATTAAGTTTAGCGAGAAAGGCATGTGAAGGCCAATATAGGCCCCAAGTTAGGCCTCTTGTGACAAATGGGCAAATTGTTAATGCAAAGGAAAAGTTCTTCAAGGAAATTAAAAGTACTGGTTCAGTGAACATAAGAATGATAAGAAAGCAAACAGCCTTATTGCAGATATGGAGAAGATATGGTGGTCTGGACAGAAGATCAGAGCAGCAACAGAATTCATAACTAGTCCAGAGCAATGCCCTAACTCTCTCCCATTCTCTGAAGGCCAAGAGAGGTGAGGAAGCTGCAGAAGAAAAGCTGGAAGCTAGCAGAGGTCAGTTCATAAAGTTTAAGGAAAGAAGACATCTCCATAACATTAAAGTACAAGGTAAAGCAGCAAGTGCTGATATAGAAGCTACTGCAAGTCATCCAGAAGATGTAGCTAAGAGAATGCAGGAAAGTAGGTATGCTAAACAACAAAATTTCAATGTAGATGCAAAAAGCCTTCTATTGGAAGAAGATGCCATCAAGGACTTTCATAGCTAGAGAGGAGAAGTCAATGCCTGACTTCAAAGTTTCAAAGGACAGACTGACTCTCTTGTTAGGGGCTACTGAAGTAGAGATTTTAAGTTGAAGCCAGTGTTTATTTACCATTTTGAAAATTCTAGAGTCTTCAAGAATTATGCTAAATTGGGCTTCCCTGGTGGCTAAGTGGCAAGAAATCCACAGCCAATGCAGGAGACACAGGTTCAATTCCTGGTCCAGGAAGATCCCACATGCCAAGGAGCAACTAAGTCTGTGCATCACAACTACTAAGCCTATGGTCTAGAGTCCAGAAGCTGCAACTACTGAATCCACCACATGCCACAACTACTAAAGCCCATGCACCCTAGAGTCTGTGCTCAGCAACAAGAGAAGCCCCCATGATGAGGAGCACACACACCACAGCTAGAGGGTATCCCCATATCTCCAGAACTAGAAAAAATCCCACACAGCAATGAAGACCCAGGACAGTCAAAAATAAAAATAAAAATAAATAAATGCAAATTAAAAAAATAGTTTTACAAGTTAAAAAAAAAAATTAGGCTACATCTACTCTATTTGTGCTCCATAAATGGAATAAGAAAGCCATGATAGCAATCTGTTTACCACATGATCTACTGAATATTTTAAGCCCAACCAATAATAAGACCTACTGCTCAGATAAAATAATTCCTTTCAAAATATTGCTACTCACTAAAAATGCACTTGCTCACCCAAGAGCTCTGATGTAAAGTAAAATGAAATTATTTTGCTTTCACACATTCTAACAAAACATTATATAGCTCATAGATCAAGTAATAATTTCTAATTTCAAGTCTTTTATTATTTAAGAAATACACTTCCTAAGACTATAGCTGTCATCAGTTCAGTTCAGTTCAGTCGCTCAGTCATGTCTGACTCTTTGTGACCCCATGAACCGCAGCACGCCAGGCCTTCCTGTCCATCACCAGCTCCTGGAGTCCACCCAAACCCATGTCCATTGTGTCGGTGATGACATCCAACCATCTCATCCTCTGTTGTCCCCTTCTCCTCCTGCCCTCAATCTTTCCCAGCATCAGGGTCTTTTTAAGTGAGTCAGCTCTCCGCATCAGGTGGCCAAAATATTGGAGTTTCAGCTGCAACATCAGTCCCTCCAATGAATACCCAGGACTGATCTCCTTTAGGATGGACTGGTTGAATCTCTTTGCAGTCGAAGGGACTCTCAAGAGTCTTCTCCAACACCATAGTTCAAAAGCATCAATTCTTCGGTGCTCAGCTTTCTTTATAGTCCAACTCTCACATCCATACATGACCACTGGAAAAACCATAGCCTTGACTAGATGGACCTTTGTTGACAAAGTAATGTCTCTGCTTTTTAATATGCTGTCTAGGTTGGTCATAACTTTCCTTCCAAGGAGTAAGCGTCTTTTAATTTCATCGCTGCAATCACCATCTGCAGTGAGTTTGGAGCCCAGAATAGATGGTGATTTTTCTGATAGATCTGGGTAAAGTTAATTGAATACCTTCTGGAAAGGATTCATTATTCTTGAAGCCAGTAGGAATATTTGTGGTTTACGGAAAGAGGTCAAAATATGAACAGTAAAAGGAGTTTGAAGAAGTTGAGTCCAATGTTCAAGGATGACTTTGAGGAGCTCAAGACTCCAGTGAGGCAAGTAATCGTAGATGTGGCAGAAACACCAAGAGAACTAAAATTAGAAATGGAGCCTGAAGATGTGACTGAATTTCTCCAGTCTCATGAAAACAGTTGCCTGGGGTTCCAAAATTTATATTAAACCTATTACTAAGAAAGATAGATACAGTCTTTCCAAGTCACCATTTTAATCATGACATATCTCATCTCATAAACTGCTATGAACTGAATATGTCACCTCAAAGTTCACATTGTAGCTTGAACCCCTAATGTGATGGTAGTTGGAGATGGGGACTTTGGGAAGTCATTATCTAAGAAAAGTTGATAGAATAGGTCCCTAATTCAATAGGACTATGGCCTCTCATGAAGAGGAAGAGCAAGAGAGAAAATTTTCTCTTCCCATCATGTGAGGACTCAGAGAAGACAGTCAAATGCAAGCCAGAAAAAAGCCATGACCAGACACTGAATTCTCCCAAATCTTAGGACTTTCTGTTCTCCAGAACTGAGAAAAAATAAATTTCTGTTTCTTACGCCACTCAATCTATGGTATTTTTTTTTACGAAAGACTTCAAAAATCTTAAACTGCCTCTTAAAATCATATGAAACTTAATAGTAGGCTTCAAGGGTTTTAATCAAGTCTCTTTTCTCATCCATTCCTCCCAATCACACTCAAAAAACAGATCAGAAATAAATAAATAAATCACACAAAGCCATGTATCCCTGATTGTAATTTCAGCTCTAGTTAGAACACTTAAATTGATAAAAGAAATAAGAATTAACCTTCCTGTAGCTCAGGTATATTATTTACCCCATCTAAAAAATCTTTCTTTTTCTTTTTTTAGTTCTTCATCATATTGCTGAACTATACACACACCCACACCCACACACACAAAGATAGAGACAAATTTCCCATGAAGTCGATGTACTTTACACCTTTACCTCACTGGCCTGGGTTTTGACCCCAAAGCTGGGAAGAACGACAGCAATGTGATCACATAACTGTGTGCTTTTGCAAAATTTCCAAAAGTGAGATTATTGATCTGCAATTAGATCAGGATGTTCTCCTTTGTGTCAAGTAATGTTGCAGAGTTTATGGGCATTTTTGGAATGTAAGCAAGAGACAGTTGGCTTGGGAATTCTGGTAATTTGTGTTCAATAATATGTTTCTATAGCTCCCATTACTTCTGCAAAAAGTGTAGTTATTACTAGTATAGTAACAACATCTTAGATTACTCCTAGCCCACTTGACTTCTCAAGTGAAAGATGCCAGGTCAGAGATCATTCCACCATCAAAACATGTTCTGCACTGCCCAGCAGCAGAAGTCTTAGGGTAGTTGAAGAGGAAATAAATATGATTCAAATGCATGGAGGGTTTTTGTGTGTGTTTTTTTTTTTCATCTTCAGAAAAATTTTCTAATTATGAGATAAATACATAATATAAAAGTATAAAGTGAAAGATTTTTGTTTTTGGAAAGTGAAACTGTTAGTCACTCAGTCACATCTGACTCTTTGCAACCCCATGGGCTGTAGCCTACTAGGCTTCTTCATTCACAGAATTCTCGAGACAAGAACACTGAAGTGGGTAGCCATTCCCTTCACCAAGGGAACTTTCCAACTCAGGGATCAAATCCAGTCTCAAGTATTGTGGGCAGATTCTTTACCATCTGAGCCATTTGTTTTCAGTGAGGTCTAATCAAAAAAGTTCTCGCCTATCTAGAATATTCTCAATAATGCAATATATGCAATGATAAATGCACCATACATCTTTACTTTCTTGATAAAAAACTGTTTAATGATTTATTTATTTATTCATTTAATTTATGACTGTGCTGGCTCTTTGTTGCTGTGCATGGGCGTTCTCTAGATGTGGGGAGTGGGGGCTACACTTCTTGCCGTGTGTGGGCTTCTCACTGAGATGGCTTCTCCTGCTGCAGATCACGCGCTTTAGGTGCAGGGGCTTCAGTAATTGCAGCTCATGGGCTCTAGAGCTCTGGCTCAGTAGCTGTGGGGCATGGGTTTAGCTGTCCTGAGGCATGTGGGATCTTCCTAAACCAGGGAGTGAACCACGTCCCATGCATTGGCAGGTGGATTATTTACCACTGAGTCACCAAGGAAGCCCTTTCTTGATGAAAATTATATAAAATTAAATTTATCTGAATTTGTGCTTGTAAGACCTAAATGTGTTAGTAGCATTATTAACAAAGGCCAACGTGGTTGGGTGAAGTTGTATGTTTTATGGTATACTGATGGACTTTGTGTTACCCTTACATTGTTAATAATGAGATTTGAAGTTGAAAGAAAATTTTCTGAACTATTATAATAAAGGACAAATTTCAGTCAATCATGCTAGTTAAAAGATAAGATTTACTTTCCATTTTTTGAATAAAAATATTACAAAACCCATATCATAAGAAGATACCATCGAAGCGTAAAAAGACTTAAACTGGAAAGACCAAAAAAAAAAAAAAAAATTGGGTGTGTTAGGCAGTTAATAAATAAAAGTAATTCCTCCAGATTGTGTGATCTTTTATTTTTCTTTGATGTGTTAATGATTACTGTATTCATCCTAAAAATCCATGTAATAAAGAACTGTATGCTTTCTTACAAAATATAAAATAATTGTGTATTCTTTTTATTAAAAAGAGACACTCTCCCTCTCCTTTTATATAAGATACAGACCTCACAGAACTTGGATCTGTTTTGCCTATAAAAATGTTTAAATTACTATTGTTTTAAGTATTTACTGTTAATATAACAACAAATCTACAGAAGCAGCTGTGAGAATGCCACACACTAAATAGAAGAGACAGTGCAATTCAGGTGGTTCTTTCACTCACGCTAGAGAAAAAGGGATTAAAAACACATACAGGCAAAGCTAAATTTAACAATGAGTCAATGATTTCAAGAAAATATTCTTTATTACTGATGCAATGAAGACTTTGACCAATCTGTGTGCACTTTAGGAATTAGGCTTCGATCTAGCTTACTGGGTGAAAAAAAGAAAGAAATTGCTAGCAATTCTCAGCAGCTTTATGAAACTGAGACTTCCTTAAAATAGGGCAAGTGACTATGATCTCAAGGAGGCATGCAGCTCAGACATGACATTAAGCTGATTGATTTTTAAATTTTATCCGGCAAACCAAACGCTCTCATGAGATGCAATATTTCACAGAAGGCATGGATGATAGTTATCAACACTTAAATGCATCTTTCAAAGACGTACTTGGACTAGAAGCCAGTCTAGGTCAAGAAACAGTAATCTTCCTACTTATTATGAGACACTGAGAAGAAGACAGAATTGATGTGGACAAAAAGTAAGAGTCTTAACACTACCAAATGTGGCTTTTGGTTAAAACAGTCATTCTCAGAGGATGTTCCATGGACCAGCAGCATCATCTGTGACCTTGTTAGGGGTCACAAGCTGGGGCTTGTTTAAAGCCCTAGCACAGGCCTACTGGCTTGGAAACTCTAGGGCTGAGGCCCAGCACGATGTACACAAATCCTTCCTAGAAGTAATTCTGATACGTATTCAAGTTTGAGAAACAATAAATTAAATAAAGGCCTGGAATAACATTCCTTTGATACTCATCAATAGCATTTTAAGTCCTGTCATAACAAATGATCCCTGTCTCCTTTCAGTACTTTTTTTTTTTCCTCAGCACTTTCTTATTAGCCAAAAATATATATTAAGTACTTTATCATTACATGTAGCTAGCCCATGGAGAAAATATAACTTGATGTAAAAAATAAAACTGAACCACATGGATGAACCCCCAAAATATGCTAATTGAAAGAAACCAGAAGCGAATAACTATTTTTATGATTTCATTTATATGAAATATTCAGAAAAGGCAAAATGATGGGGACAGAAAACAGATTAGTAGCTGCCTGGGGCTCAGGGCAAAGAGGAACAGGAAAGGACTACAAACCAACAAGAGAAAGGTTTTGTGGTGATGGAAGGTCTCTAAAGCTGGATTGTGGTAATGCCTGCACAACTCTATAAATTACTAAAAATAACTGAGTTTTGTACTTAAAATTGAAGATTATAGCATGTATATTATTTTTCTGTGGCTTCCATAACTAAGTATGGAGCTGGCCAAAAAAGTTTGTTTAGGTTTTTCCATATCACCCACCATAAACTGACTGGCTTCAAATAACAGGTATTCATGGTCTTACAATTTGGGGCTAAAGTCTGAAATCAAGGTGTTAGCAGGGCCAGGTTTCCTCTGAAACCTTTAAGAAATCATCCTTCCATTATGCTTCCTAGCTTCTGGTGTTTGCTGACAACACTTGGCAATCCTTCCGTATAGATTCATACTCCAGTCTCTGCTTCCTTTGTCACATGACCGTCTTTTCCCTGTGTGTCTCTGTCTTTTCCTGTAAGAATAGCAATCATATTGGATTAAGGGCCTCACTACTCCAGTATGCCCTCATCTTAACTAATTCCACCTGAAACAAGAATATTGTCAACTAAAGCCACATTGTGAGGAACTGGGGATTGGGACTTCAACATTTCTTTTCACTTCACTTCAGTAGCTCAGCCGCGTCCGACTCTTTGCGACCCCATGAACCGCAGCACTCCAGGCCTCCCTGTCCATCACCAACTCCCAGAGTCCACCCAAACCCATGTCCAGTGAGTTGGTGATGCCATCCAACCATCTCATCCTCTGTCATCCCCTCTCCTGTGCCGTCAATCTTTCTCAGCATCCGGGTCTTTTCAAGTGAGTCAGCTCTTCGCATCAGGTGGCCAAAGTATTTGAGTTTCAGCTTCAGCATCAGTCCTTCCAATGAACACCCAGGCCTGCTCTCCTTTAGATTGGACTGGTTGGATATCCTTGCAGTTCAGGGGACTCTCAAGAGTCTTCTCCAACACCAAAGTTCAAAAGCATCAATTCTTTGGCACTCAGCTTTCTTTACAATCCAACTCTCACATCCATATTACTGGAAAAACCATAGCCTTGACTAGACAGACCTTTGTTGATAAACTAATGTCTCTGCTTTTCAATATGCTGTCTAGGTTGGTCATAACTTTCCTTCCAAGGAGTCAGCATCTTTTAATTTCACGGCTGCAATCACCATCTGTAGTGATTTTGGAGCCCCCAGAAATAAAGTCAGCCACTGTTTCCACTGTCTCCCCATCTATTTGCCATGAAATGATGGGATCAGATGCCATGATCTTAGTTTTCTGAATGTTGAGTTTGAAGCCAACTTTTTGACTCTCCTCCTTCACTTTCATCAAGAGGCTCTTTAGTTCTTCACTTTATGCCATAAGGGTGCTGTCATCTGAATATCTGAGGTTATTGACATTTCTCCCAGCAATTTTTTTTGAGAGACACAATTCAATCATTGTTGCTGTTGTTGTTTAGTTGCTTAGTAAAGATCTACTCTTTGGGGACTGCATGGACTATAGCCTGCCAAGTTCTTCTGTCCATGAGGTTTTCCAGACACTAATACCGGAGTAGGTTGCCATTTCCTTCTCCATGGAATCTTTCCAACCCAAGGACTGAACCTATGTCTCCTGCATTGGACAGGTGGATTCTTTACCACTGAGCCACCAGGGAAGCCTGTCAATTTAAACTTTAACTATAAGGATATGTTGCAAGCTTACTTTTAATTGCTCAATTGAAGTCTAATTTGCATACAGTTAATTCACTCTATAACTGTATGCAAATTTAGACTTCAATAAAACTATTAAAAAAAAAAAGCTTACATGATGTCCATGCAGAAGTTCGCATTATACACAAACATGTGCTATTAAAAATGTCTCTAATAAAAACAGTACTCTTGAGACTCAGATGTATGGAACAGACTTGTGGACTCTGGGAGAAGGCGAGGGTGGGATGTTTCAGGAGAACAGCATTGAAATATGTATATTATCTAGGGTGAAACGGATAACCAGCTCAGGTTGGGTACATGAGACAAGTGCTCGGGCCTGGTGCACTGGGAAGACCCAGAGGGATTGGGTGGAGAGGGAGGTGGGAGGGGGGACTGGGATGGGGAATACATGTAAATCCATGGCTAATTCATATCAATGTATAACAAAAACTACTGTAATGATGTAAAGTAATTAGCCTCCAACTAATAAAAAAAAAAGAAAAAAAAAAAAACAGTACTCTTGGCAATTGATGCACTAATACCCATTTCTTAAGAAGACACACCATGAGGATACCTGGTCTTGAACTCAATCCTGGTTGATAATGACATTCACAATCTAAAGGACAATGGATCACCTGTCAATACATAAAGTCTGATTCTCACAGTAAGTGGTAGAAAGAAATCCACAGAAGAAGAGAAAAAAGGCACAGAATGGAATCCTTTGCTGAAAGTTACTGTTCAGCATCCATCAGTTTATGTAGATGTCTTGAGAAAAGGAAGTTCTTATTAAAACATGACCACCTTTTACAGTAGGAGCCAGAATCACATAAAGTAGACACCTGACTCTAAACTCTGTTAAAGAACTAGGTCTAGGCTGCTCAATTTAGCCCAGTCCCCATCTCTCCATTCTCTCATTTCATCCATGTTCAGTTCCTGGGTATTTATTTTTACTGTTTTTGCTTGTTTGGTGGGTTTCAAAATTTCCTTCTTTGTAGCAGCTCTTTTTCCATTAAAAGAAATTTTAAATTTCATTTTTTTTTTTTACATTTTTCCAAGTGTTCAACTCCATCAGATTTGTCGGGTTCAGGGAGTATTGGTGAGCAGGGAGCCACTGCAACCTCAGGCTTTCCTGGTGGCTCACCTGGTAAAGAACTCGCCTGCAATGCAGGAGACCTGGGTTCAATCCCTGTTTTGGGAAGATCCCCTGGAGAAGGGAATGGCTGCCCACTCCAGTATTCTGGCCTGGAGAAGTCCATGGGCTGTCCCAAACAGTGTATGGGGTCGCAAAGAGTCGGACACAACTGACCAACTTTCACTTCACTGCAACCTCACAAATTCTTTCTTTGTTTTATTTTTGGCCACACCCCAACCAAGGATGGAACCTGTACCCCCTGTATTGGAAGCGTGGAATCTTAACCACTAGACCACCAGGAAAGTCCCACAAATTCATTCATTGTTAAAAATTGCTAAATAAATCTATTCTATCAAATGAAGGCCTATCTTACGTGACTTAACTCATTATCCACAACATATACAGTTGGAATTGCCGCACCATATCCCCGTTAATGGGGTTTTTCTATTTATTTCTTCCACAATACTATCAATTTCTAAAATATTAATGTTCTATAATTTACCAACTTAGATAGCATATTAAAAAGCAGAGACATTACTTTGCCAGCAAAGGTCCATCTGGTCAAGGCTATGGTTTTTCCAGTGGTCATGTATGGATGTGAGAGTTGGACTGTGAAGAAAGCCGAGTGCCGAAAAATTGATGCTTTTGAATTATGGTCTTGGAGATGACACTTGAGAGTGCCTTGGACTGCAAGGAGATCCAACCAGTCCATCCTAAAGGAGATCAGTCCTGGGTGTTCATGGGAAGGACTGATGCTGAAGCTGAAACTCCAATACTTTGGCCACCTCATGAGAAAGAGTTGACTCATTGGAAAATACCCTGATGCTGGGAGGGATTGGGGGCAGGAGGAGAAGGGGACGACAGAGGATGAGATGGCTGGATGGCATCACTGACTCGATGGACATGAGTTTGAGTAAACTCCGGGAGTTTGTGATGCACAGGGAGGCCTGACGTGCTGTGATTCATGGGGTCGCAAAGAGTCGGACACGACTGAGTGACTGAACTGAACTGAACTGATAATTTACTAATTTCTAATTTTTTTACATACTAAGTCTCCTTGAATATAATATAACCTACCAGAGAAATGAACTTTTTTCTATTTTTTTTACTGATAAATATCTAATGTTCCTAGAAAAGTCAATGGCACCCAACACATACTTAAGAAACATCTATTGACTTTATTGAGTCATCTTTCTATTATGATTTGAAATACCCTGACCTTAACTTCTGCCTTCTCCACCACCTCAGGTAACAGTTGACTTTGACCTGATGGGCCCAAGACAATTTGATCTTAAGTGACCTGCCATCTCTTTGACATTGTGAGCTTTCTTTTATAAGGTTCTATGCACAATTTAGTGTTCCCTCTATAGTCATGAGATGTAAGGAATTTAATATAAAAGAAAGAACAAAATAGTTTTTTGAGGTCTCATAGTTCAGCATAGAGCAAACCTGTACTGAAAATAAAAAGCTCTGACTTAACAAAGCTTTTATTGAGATCTAAAGCTTCCTTCTGAAAGACCAAGTACAAAAGATATCTATTCAAGAGAGAACAAGATGGCGGAAGAGTAGGCGGACATGGATTACATCTCTCTCCTTGGATACATCAGGAATACACCTTCAGACACAGAAGTGCATGCAGTACACCATCTAAGAGTGGACAGGAGTAGCTGACCAGCAGAAAACAATATATAGACCCACACAAAACTTGATAGAATGAAGGAACTGGGGAAGGGGGGGGGCGGGTAAACAGGAGTGTCAGTAGGACTGGACTTGCCCTCAGTGGGTAGGGGAACTGATGTAGGGGTCCGATCCCCACATCAGGGCAACCGTTTGAGACAGAGGAGAAACATTTAAGGCTGAAAGTGAAATAGCTGATCTGTGGCAGCCTAAATGGAATGAGAATCAGACAGCCCATGCCACAGACATACATACCCCAGACAGGGACCTAGATCCCCTGGAAGGTACAGTGTCTGGGAGCTGGAGTTTAGGGATTGTGAAGCAATCCCAGAGCAAGGTCTGCTATTGACTATAGAGAGACGGATCGAGGGGATGTGAGGGAGGAGATTGTGGTGGGAAATGCCTGTGGAGAAAATCCCAGCAGCCATGGGAACAAGGCGATACTGCTGAGTCACGCACAGGGGGTGGAGCCATCACCATAGCCTCTCTCCGGCCACACTGACAGAGTTGGCAGCTGAACAATAGAGAGGCTGGCCCATCAAACGCCTGACACCCTGAACTACAGAGTAGGACCCCACCCAGGGTGTCTCTTTAAGTGCCTGACTGGCAGACCTAGAGTAGGACCCCAGCCCGGGACCCCCTCTACGTGGCTGATGCTCTGAAAAACAGAGAAGGACCCTGGGCAAGGGAGCCCTCTAAGTGCCTGAACGGGCAGAGCTAGGGAGAAAGACTGGCCAAAGAGGCCTTCTGATCCCCAGCTACAAGAGGCTCAAAAAAAAGACTCTGATAGGGCCATAACTCCCGCCAAGGAGGCAGTCTGTGTGCCTGAATACTTGGCGCCGCCAGGGTCCCCGCAAGCCAAGCAGCTGCGCAGCCTTCATGCTCAACTCTCACTGGGGCAGAGCTGCCACAGGCAAAATAGGTCTTGCGTCTATGCGTGTAGGGTCATTCAGTAGTGTCCGACTTTTTGTGACCTGGTAGACTGTGGCCTGCCAGGCTTCTATGTCAGGGAAGGTGGTTCTCCAAGCAAGAATGCTGGAGCGTATTGGCCAATGGTTGCCATATCCTTCTAGGGCACTATATTTCCTACTACCCTAGCTGCCAACTCCCCTGAGTACCTGGTGCTGCCAGAACCCCTGTGACCCAAGCAGCTGCACCACCTCCACATGTGGCCTTCACAGGGGCAAACGCAAGTCCCACAGAGCAGCCTCAGGAGCAAACCCCAGTGGATGACCCACATGCAGAAGAGGAAATGAAGCCACAATTGACCTCCAGGGGCACTGTGACTACGGAAGAAGACCCAAAACCTTCTCACCAGCTGTACCAGCTGCAGATTAAATCCACATGATCAACTAGGCTGACTCTGTCTGTGAAATATATAAAAGGCCATTGAGAGCTCCCACAAAAGAAAGCACACTAGTTCTGATGGCTGTGGACATTGGAGGCAAGAACATAAAGGAGACGGACCCGATCAGAATCTGAGCTGCCCCCATAACGGGTCCAGAGATCAGCACAATGTTGGAGGGCATCCTGGGGAGGTGAGATGGATCGTGACATGCAGTGAGGGAAAAGATTCTGACAGCACTGACTCTAAAAAAAACATTTATTATTCTTATGCTTTGACTTGATCTGTAGATTCTTTTGGGTTTTTTCCCTTTTTTTGTTCCCCCTCTGTTGTAGCTGTCAATTCTATTGGCACTATGAAATCTAATTAAGCTTTTGAGGTTTTTTTTTTTTTTTTCTCAGTAACATTTTTTTACTGTTGTTATAAAGCTCTGCATCTATGTTGGGCTTTTTCAGTTCTATAGAGTTTTCCTCTTTTTTATAATTTTAATTTTTTTAAAGTTATTACATTTTTTTCGATATTTATTCCTTTGTTTGCCTTTCCTACTATTCGCCTTTCAGTTAGATTTAATGTATATAAATCTTCTTCATCAACCTCTATTTAACTTTGCATGTCTATTCTTTCTTTCTTTCCTTTTTTCTCAACATGTTTGTTAGTTTTATTATCATTGCCTTATTCCCCAATTGGCACCTTGATTTAGTTTTGTTTTCCAGTTTGTGCTTTAGTTAGCTTTGTTCTGGTAGATATAATTTTTGGTTTCCTTTATTCGCCGGACAGTCTATTGTACTTTATTTTTGTTGGATTGATTTGATTTTGCTTATGGGTGTGTGTGTATATGTGTCTATTCAGTCACACTTTTTATTGTTGTTAAAAACCTCTGCCTCTACGTTGGGCTTTTGCAGTTCTGTGCAGTTTTCCTTCTTTTTTTTTTTTTTTTCTTTTTCATAACTTTACCTTTTAATTTTTTAAACCTATTATATTTTTTCTACATTTATTCCTTTGTTTGCCTTTCCTACTGTTCTTTTCCCCTTGCAGTTAAAGTTCAATGTATATAAATCTTCCTTATCTACTTCTGTTTAACTTTTCATATCTGTACACTCTTCTCTTTCTTTCCTTGCCTCTCAACATATTGGTTAGTTTTGTTTTCATTGCTTTATTCCCCACTTGGCATCTCTCTTTAGTTCTATTTTACACTTTGTGCTTTAGTTAGTTTTTTTAACTGGTAAATATAATTTTTTATTTCCTTTGTTCACTGTGTCAATCTATTGTACTTTATTTTTGTTGGACTGTTTTCACTTTGTTCATTGGTGTATATGTATAGCTGTATATTCCATTATTTTAATTATTATTTGCCTGATTTTATAACTGCCAATTATCTGGGGTTCATCTTTGATTTCTCGTTTTTGGATGTCTGTTTTAATCTCACTTAATGCCATAACAAACCACTGTGGAATCTTTGTTCCCGACCAGAGATCAAGCGCTGAGCCTTTGGAGTGGAAGCACTGACTCTAAGACCCTAGACAACTAGGGCACTAACCCTCGGGGGTATCAGACAGTGAGACCTCACACAGAGGAAACCACCTGAATACAAGACCTGGCATCACCCAACCACCAGTAGCACCCTGTGCAGGACGCCTCATCTAAACAACGAACAAAATAAAAATACAAACCCAATCATCAGCAGACAGGATTACCACCTCACTCAGCCTTGCCCATCAGAGGAAAAACAAACACACACAAACTCAGCACATATCTCACCCTAAACTAAGCATGCACAAACCACCGGACCAAGCTTAGTACGGAAGAAACCAAAAGGAAGAAAGAATTCAACCTTGAGGCCTGGGAAAAGGAGACCTCAAACACAATAAGCGAAAAAAAAAAAAAAAGCAACAATTAAAAGGCAGAGAAATACTACAAAAATGAAGGAACAAACTAGAAACACAGAAGTCCAAATAAGTGAAGAGGCAATAGGCAAACTCCCTCAAAAAGAATTCATAATAATGATAAAAAAGATGATCAAAAACCTTGAAAACAAAATGGAGAAAATGCAAGAATCAATTAACAAAAACCTAGAAGAATTAAAGAATAAACATACAGAGACAAACAACACAAGTACTGAAATTAAAAATACTATAGATGGAACCAATAGAAGAATATCTGAAGCAGAAGAATGAATCAGTGAGCTGTAAGATAAAATGGTGGAAATAACTTCTGAAGAGCAGAATAAAGTAAAAAGAATGAAAAGAACTGCAGGCAGTCTCAGAAACCTCTGAGACCATATCAAACGCATCAACATATGAATTATAGGGGTTCCCAGTATGAATTATAGGAGTTCCCAGAAGAAGAAGAAAAAAAGAAAGGGTAGGAGAAAATTTTTGAAGAGATTATAGTTGAGAATTTACCCAACATGGAAAAGGAAATACTAGAGGCACAAAGAGTCCCACGCAGGATATGCTCAAGGAGAAACACACCAAGACACACACTAATCAAACTAACAAAGACCAAACACAAAGAAAGAATATAAAAAGCAACAAGGGAAAAGCAACAAGAAACATACAAGGGAAAACCCATATGTTTAACAGTTGACCTTTCAGCAGAAACTCTGCAGGCCAGAAAGGAATGGCAGGATATATTTAAAGTAAGGAAATGGAAAAATCTACAACCAAGATTACTGTACCCAGCAAGGATCTCATTCAAAATTGATGGAGAAATAAAAAGCTTTTAACACAAGCAAAACTTAAGAGATTTCAGTACCACCAAACCAGCTTTACAACAAATGTTAAAGGGACTTATATAGTCAAGAAATACAAAAAGAAGGGAAAAGATCTACAAAATCAACCCCAAACAATTAAGAAAATGGCAATAAGAACATATATATCAATAATTGTTTTAAATGTAAATGGAATAAATGCTCCAACCAAAAGACAGAGACTGGCAGAACGGATAAAAAACAAGACCCATATACTTCCTGTCTACAAGAAACCCACTTCAGACCTAAAGACACATACAGACTGAAAGTGAGAGGATGGAAAAATAGATTCCATGCAAATGGAAAGCAGAAGAAAGTTGGAGTCACAATCCTCATATCAGACAAAACAGACGTTAAAATAAAGAAGATTACAAGAGATAAGGAAGGACACTACACATGATCAAGGGATCAATCCAAGCAGAAGACATAACAATTGTAAATATCTATGCACCCAACATAGGAGCACCTCAGTACATAAGACAAACACTAACAGACATAAAAGGAGAAACTGACAGTAACACAATAATAGTAGGAGACTTTAACACCAATGGGAAGATCATCAAAACAGAAAATTAATAAGGAAATGCAAGTCTTAAATGATACATTAGCTGAGAGGGATCTCAATTGTCTCTTCAGGACATTCCATCCAAATGCAGAAGAATACACCTTCTTCTCAAGTGCACATGGAACATTTTCCCAGATTGACCACAACTTGGGTCACAAATCAAACCTCAGTAAATTTAAGAAAACTAAAATCGTATCAAGCATCTTCTCTGACCACAACACAATGAGACTTGATAAGAAAAAAACTGTAAGAAACACAAATGGAGATTAAACAACACGTTTCTAAATAACCAACAGGTTACTGAAGTAATCAAAAGGGAAATGAAAAATTCCTAGAAACTGATGACAATGAAAACATGACAACTCAAAACCTACAGGATGCAGGAAAAGCAGTTCTAAGAGGGAAGTTTATAGCAATACAATCCTACCTCAAGAAACAAGAAAAACACTGAATAGACAACCTAACTTTACACCTAAAGCAACTGGAAAAAAGAATCGAAAAAACCCAAAAATTAGCAGAAGGAAAGAAACCATAATGATCAGAGCAGAAATAAATGAAAAAGAAATGAAAGAAACAATGGTAAAGATTAATAAAACTAAAAGCTGATTCTTTGAGAAGATAAACAAAATTAACAAGGCTTTAGCCAGGCTTATCAAGAAGAAAAGAGAAAAGAAACAAATCAACAAAATTAGAAATGAAAAAGGAGAGGTTGTAACAGACAATGCAGAAATACAAAGGATCATAAGAAACTATTATGACCAACTATGGCTTCCCTTGTAGCTCAGTCGATAAAGAATCTGCCTTCAATGCAGGAGACCCAGGTTTAATTCCTGGGTCGGGAAGATCCCCTGGAGAAGGAAATGGCAATCCACTCCAGTATTCTTGCCTGGAGAATCCCATGGACAGAGGAACTTGGAGGTCTATAGTCCACGGGGTTGCAAGAGTGGGACACGACTTAGCGACTAAACCACCACCACATGACCAAATGTATGGCAATAAAATGGATAATCTGGAAGAAATGGACAGATTCTTAGAAAAGTTCAATCTTCCAAGACTGAAACAGGAAGGTATAGAAATTATGAACAACCCAATTACAAGCACTGAAATTGAAGCTGTGATCAAAAATCTCCCAGAAGACAAATGCCCAGGACCAGATGACTTCACAAGAGAATTCTATCAAACATTTAGAGAAGAGTTAATGCCTATTTTTCTAAAACTCTTTCAAAAACTTACAGAGGAAGGAACACTTCTAAATTCATTCTACAGGGCCACCATCACCCTGATACCAAAACCAGACAAAGACAATACACACATATAAAAAAAAACCACAGGCCAATATCACTGATGAAAATAGACGCAAAATTCCTCAACAAATATTAGGCAAACATAATTCAGCAACACATCTAATAGCTCATACACCATGATCAAGTTGAGTTTATTCCAGGGATGCAAGGATTCTTCAATATACACAAATCAATCAATGTGATACAGCATATTAACAAATGGAAAGATAAAAACCATAGGATAATCTCAATAGATGCAGAAAAAGCCTTTAACAAAATTCAGCACCCATTTATGATTAACACTCTTCAAAAAATGGGCATAGAAGGAACCTACCTCAACACATAAAGGCCATATTTGATAAGCCTACAGCAAACGTTATTCTCAATGGTGAAATACTGAAAGCATTCCCCCTAGATCAGGAACAACACAAGGATGTCCATTTTCACCACTATTATTCAACATAGTTCTGGAAGTCCTAGCTACAGCAATCAGAGAAGAAAAAGAAATAAAAGGAATCCAGATCAGAAAAGAAAAGTAAAGAGCTCACAGTTTGCAGATGACATGACACTGTACATAGAAAACCCTAAAGATAGGATCAGAAAATTACTAGAGCTAATCAGTGAATTTAGCAAAGTTGCAGAATACAAAATCAATACACAGAAATCACTTGCATTTCTATATACTAACAATGAAATTCAGAAAGAGAAACTAAGGAATCAATCCCATTTACCATTGCAACAAAAATAATTAAATATCTAGGAATAAACTTACCTAAGGAGACAAAAAAACTGTACACAGAAAATTGTAAGACACGATGAAAGAGATCAAAGATGACATAAACAGATGGAAGGATATTCCATGTTCTTGGGTAAGGTGAATCAATTTTAAGAAAATGACTATACTACCAAATCCAATCTACAGATTCAATGTGATCCCTATCAAATTACCAATGGCATTTTTCAAAGAACTAGAACAAAAAATTTCAAAATTCATATGGAAAAACAAAAGACCCAGAATAGCCAAAGTAGTCTTGAGAAAAAAGGAGGGAGTTGGAGGAATCTACCTTCCTGACTTCAGATTATACTACAGAGTTACAGTAATCAAGACAGTATGGTACTGGCACCAAAACAGAAATACAGACCAATGGGATAAGATAGAAAGCCCAGAAATAAACCCATGCACCTATGGGTACCTTATTTTTGGCAAGCAAGAAAAGACTATACAATGAGGCGAAGACAGCCTCCTCAATAAATGGTGCTGGGAAAACTGGACTGCAAACATGTAAAAGAATGAAATTAGAACACTTCTTAACACTATACATAAACTGAAAATGGATTAAAGATCTAAATGTAAGACCAGAATCTATGAAACTCTAAGAGGAAACATAGGCAAAACACTCGATGACATAAATCAAAGCGAGATCCAACTTCTAGGGTAACAGAAATAATAACAAAAGTAAAGAAGTGGGACCTGATTAAACTTAAATGCATTTTCACAGGAAAGGAAACTATAAGCAAGGTGAAAAGACAACCCTCAGTGTGGGAGAAAATAATAGGAAATGAGACAACTGACAAAGGATTAATTTCCAAAATATACAAGCAGCTCCTACAACTCAATGCCAGAAAAACAAACAACCCAATCAAAAATTGAGAAATAGACCTAAAGAGACATTTCTCCAAAGAAGACATAGAGTTGGCCAACAAACACATAAAAAAATGCTCAACATCACTCATTATTCAGTTCAGTTCAGTTCAGTCGCTTAGTCGTGTCCGACTCTTTGTGAACCCATGAATCACAGCACGCCAGGCCTCCCTGTCCATCACCAACACCTGGAGTCTACCCAAACCCATGTCCATTGAGTCAGTGATGCCATCCAGCCATCTCATCTTCTGTCGTCCCCTTCTCCTGCCCCCAATCCATCCCAGCATCAGGGTCTTTTATAATGAGTCAACTCTTTGCATGAGGTGGCCAAAGTGTTGGAGTTTCAGCTTCAACATCAGTCCTTCCAATGAACACCCAGGACTGATCTCCTTTAGGATGGACTGGTTGGATCTCCTTGCAATCCAAGGGACTCTCAAGAGTCTTCTCCAACACCACAGTTCAAAAGCATCAATTGTTCGGCACTGAGTTTTCTTCACAGTCCAACTCTCACATCCACACATGACTACTGGAAAAACCATAGCCTTGACCAGATGGACCTTTGCTGGCAAAGTAATGTCTCTGCTATTAAATATGCTGTCTAGGTTAGTCATAACTTTCCTTCCAAGGAGTAAGTGTCTTTTAATTACATGGTTGCAATCACCATCTGCAGTGATTTTGGAGCCCCCCCCCCGCCCAAAAAAAAATAAAGTCTGACACTGTTTCCACTGTCTCCCCATCTATTTCCCATGAAATGATGGGACCAGATGCCATGATCTTAGTTTTTCTGAATGTTGAGCCTTAAGCCAACTTTTTGACTCTCCTCCTTCACTTTCATCAAGAGGCTTTTTAATTTCTCTTCTCTTTCTGCCATAAGGGCAGTGTCGTCTGAGTATCTAAGGTTATTCATATTTCTCCCAGCAATCTTGATTCCAGCTTGTGCTTCATCCAGCTCAGCGTTTCTCATGATGTACTCTGCATATAAGTTAAATAAGAAGGGTGACAATATACAGCCTTGACATACTCCTTTTCCTATTTTCACTCATCATTAGAGAAATGCAAAGCAAAACCACAATGATATATCACCTCACATTGGTCAGAATGGCCATCATCAAAAAGTCTACAAACAATAAATGCTGGAGAGGATGTGGAGAAAAGGGAAGGCTCTTGCACTGTTGGTGGGAATGTAAATTGATACAGCCACTATGGAAGATGGTATGCAGATTCCTTAAAAAACTAGGAATAAAACCACCATATGACCCAGCAATTCCACTCCTAGGCATATACCCTGAGGAACCCAGGGTTGACATAAACACATGTATCCCATTGTTCATTGAAGCACTATTAACAATACCTAGAATATGAAAGAAACCTAGATGACCATCAACAGATGAATGTATAAAGAAGTTGCACTATATATACACAATGGAATATTACTCAGCCATAAAAGGGAACAATGGGATGGGGAGGAAGATGGGAGGGAGGTTTAAAAGGGAAGGGATATACGTATACCTATGGCTGATTCATGTTGAGGTTTGACAGAAAAGAACAAAACACTATAAAGCAATTATCCTTCAGTTAAAATAATAAATTAAAAAGACAAAAAGATATCTATTCAACCAATCTTCACAAACCAATTTGAATTACAATCTCTTAGAATTTATCTTCCTACACTTTTTCTCTATGAAATAATAGTAAGTTTCTAAATACGCTTTGAAGCCTAAGAGCACACAGCAGTGGTTCTCAAACTTGTCACCTATATCTGTAGCATGAGAAGGGTGTGTTAAATCATAGATTACTGGGACTTACTTCCAGAGTGGTCTTCCTAGGTGGTGCCAGTGATAAAGAACCCGCCTGCCACTGGAGGAGGCATAAGAGATGTGGGTTCAATCTATGGGTCAGGAAGATCCCTTGGAAGGGATGGCATGGCAACCCACGCCAGTATTCTTGCATAGAGAAACCCATGAAGAGAGGAGCCTGGCAGGCTATATTATAGTTCATGGGGTCTTAAAGAGCCGGACAGGACTGAAGCGATTTAACATGCATGCATGCATGCACCTTTCAGAGTACACGATCAGGAGATCTGGGGTAGGGCTCAAGAACTGGCATTGTTAACAAGTTACCTAGGGATACTGATGCTGATGATCCTGCAATCACATTTTAAGAACTTCCTGTGAATGCCATTCCCAAGTTCTCTTTTATTTTTATTCTCTAGAGTCTCCTAGATTTTTGATACGAAAAAGCACATTTGTAACAGTTCCGAGTTAAGCAACCCTCCACCAGTTAAAAAAGCACTACAGATGCATAAGAGTCATCATGCTCCCCTCAAATCACTCGAGAATACACAGAGAACCCCTTAAAGGACTTCCGAAAAGTCTACAGATAATCTCTTCAGCCTCTTTTAATCGAACCTAGACCACATTCACAAGGAAAAACAGAAAATGTCTGCAGCAGTTTTAAGGCAGTGAAAGAGCTCTAGATGTAGATTCTGATTAAGATTTTGGCCCAGTTACAGCTTGAAGTTTAAACTATTCTGATTTCCAAATGACAATGGTATGTCAACTTTGCAGGGTTATAAAGAAAGCAAAATTGGATCAAAAAATAAAACTGGACATTACATCTATTTAAGTAATATAAAATGAGACCAATGAATCTAACTTTCTATAGTTTAATTTGTGAATAAAATGAATCATCTGCTGGTTGGATCTACAGAAACTATATTATCACTCAAAATATCTGTCCCCTGTGCTATCCAAAATATTAATAAAATACCTAATATAAGCAAAGGTAGTGAAAAAAGTACTGATGAAGCATTACCACTTCACCCTCAAAAGGTATGCCACCTGATGAGTCTAACTTAAAAAAAATAATTTGTTTTGATCAATAAGCTCAATTTTACAAGGCTTTCTTTAGATTTAAAAAATTAAGTTCTTTTAAAAAATCTAAATTGCTAAATGCTGTCCTATATGCTTATTTTGTCAATGCAGATTCGAATACCAACTACAACATACCACATCTTGAAACATTCATTGGAAAGTCAATGGATTTCTGGAAGTTATAAATTTGTAAGAGGCATAAAATTATATAAAACAAATTCTTAATATTGATTTTCTGGTATATTAAAATCTTAAGTGAACCAATTTCAACTCAGATAATGAAAACAAGATTTCCCTCCATGCAAATTTACTAAGGATCAAAACATTTTAAATTTAATTCTCCTTTATGGAGAGCTAATCAGTAAAATTAGAGCTCTCAAACTGGGGCAACAATAAGAAGTGTGTGTGTGTGTGTGTGTGTGTTGTGTGTATGTGTGTGTATGGTGGGGAGAACTGAGCTCGTGAGAAAGATGTTGGAGAAAGACAGCATTGGTGAGCTAAACTTTAGATCCACTATTTTTAGGACTGGGGTGGACAGTGATCATGAAAGCATATTATTATAGGCTTCCTAGGTGGTGCTAGAGGTAAACAGCCCTCCTACCAATGCACATAAGAGATGCGAGTTAAATCCCTGGGTAGGGAAGACAATTCAGAACTAAACTGCTGCCAATTTCATTCTAAAATGGAACATTTGGGGGGACTTCCCTGGCAGCGCAAATAGTAAACAATCTGCCTGCAACGAAGGAGACCCGGGTTCAATCCCTGGGTCAGGAAGATCCCCTGGAGAAGACAAGGGCTAACCTCTCTAGTATTCTGGCCTGAAGAATTCCATGGACAGAGGAATCTGGTGGGCTACAGTCCATGGCATTACAAAGAATCAGAAAGGACTGAACGACTGACACTTTCACTTCATAGTCTTGAAAAAGATCATGCTTCTGCATATTCTAAGGCATTAAAATTTTTAAATATTAAGTATTTGATAACTGTATAACCACAACCATATCCATAACTACATAGAGAGAGAGAGATGTGTGCTTAGTCTCTCAGTAGTGTCCAATTCTTTGCGACCCCATGGACTGTAGCCTGCCAGGTTCCTCTGTCCATGGGGATTCTCCAGAGAAGAATACTGGAGTAGATTTCCATGCCCTCCTCCAGGGGGTCTTCCCAACTCAGGGATTGAACCCAGGTCTCCTGCCTTGCAGGTGGATTCTTCACCATCTGAGCCACCAGGGAAGCCTAGCTCACCCATATATGGTGCGATTACCCCAGAAAGATCTTCAGGCTCCTTTCCAGTCAGTAGCCGCTCCTCACAAACTAGAGGTAAATTATGTCCCCGCGTTGACTTTCGCATTTAACACAGAGCAGGGTTTTTCTCTCCAATGCTAATATTAAAACTGTATTATGGGACTTCATATGGGCTTCCCAGGTGGCACAGTAGTAAACAATCTTCCTGCAGTGCAGTAGATGGGTTCTATTCCTGGGTCAGGAAGATCCCCTGGAGAAGGAAATGGCAACCCGCTCCAGTATACTTCCCTGGAAAATTCCATGAACAGACAAGCCTGGAGGATACAGTTCATTGAGTCACACAGTCGGAAACGATTGAGCACACACACACATACTGAACTTCATGCTTGATTCATCTTTCACAATCTTAAATATAAGTGTGCAATGAAAAAAAACTATGCACGTTGAAAAATGCCAACCCCCAGATTTTGACATACTAGAGACCAACATCAGGGCTCTCTCCGAGCCAACAACTGATTTATGAATAAGTAGCTTTCATTTTCATCATAAAGTACACTTTTATTTATGGCTTCTTGTTTCTCTTTGCTTTATGTGTTAGAGTTTTGTATAATACTCCAAATGAAAGAATTGTTTCCTATTGGAAATTATTTGAAAACGACTACTTTACAACCTACCTGAAAGAAAAAAAAAAATCGTTTCTTTGTAATTGTGTCCAGCATTCACAAATTCACAATTTCAAGAAGCAGTTTTAAGTGTGAAAGTGTTCTTTGTTATATGTAGAAATCTTGTGTGTGCGTGACTCCATCCCTTAGTCATGTCCAACTCTTGAGATCCCATGGATTAGTAGCCCGCAAGGCTCCTCCATCCATGGGATTTCCCAGGCAAAATTACTGGAGTGGGCTGCCATTTCCTTCTCCAGGGGACCTTCCCAACCCAGAGATTGAATCTACATCTTCTGAGGCTCCTGCATTGGCAAGCAGATTGTGTTTTTACTGATGAGCTGCCTGGGAAGCCCCATGTAGAAATCTTATTAGCTATAATATCCACTCATTCAGTTCTACGTCACCTACTGTAAGGTGACACAGTTTTCTAATACAGAGCTGAGTGGCTAGAATATTCTTCCTTCCCCTCACCTCCCTCCCATCATGCATGACCATATAAAGGACTGTATGGCTATAATGGCATAGCCATTACAATTGCATTTTCTAAGTCGACAAAGTAAGGTATGACACAGAAAAATTTCTGCTGTAACATGGGGCTCTTTCCAGGTATTGACAAGTAAATTTCCATTTAATGCATAGTGCTAGTGGTTACTGATGATAATTATGTACTGATAATATAAGTAATTCAAATTCAGATCTCCACAGTGAGGAAAGGGAAATTTCACTCATATACATTTAATCTTAATCAGGTTAATTAATAGAGAATGCACTTTAAAATACATATATATGTCTCAGAACATACTGGAAAGTTCTGCTGTTGAATATAAGACAGTGCAGGATGATATGGTTTAATGGCAAGATTTTCCTTTTTGATGAGTTGAAGTGCACTAAAACCAAATATGCATGAAAAGCTAGTGTTCCCCTAGAACTCTGGCAGTTATTTGACATTTGAACAGCACCATCAACATATCCAGTGACATTAAATAACATAGCATGTTTAAGGAAATAAATCTTTTAGTGACAACCAAGGATCAAAAATATGTAGTAATTAATTCAATCAATATAACTTGAAGCCTTTATCATGAACAATAAACACACAGATATTTTATACTTTAAAGTTAATACAGTCTTTGGGATTTACATAAATATCTCACTATTTTCATACAAAGTCTGAATAAGAGATATTTTTATAATTAATTTGAATTGTTACCATCCCATATATTCTTAACATTGTGAGGCATATTATGCTCAAACAATGTGCAAAGATCATAATATATATCGAAGAAAACAGATTTTTCTCACTTTCCTCTTCTTGCTATTACTGAGTTAATTTTACCAGAGTTGGAAAATCACTGAATGCTAGCCTTTAATTTATAATTCCACTAAGTTATATAATTATTATTCAGAGATTACAGGGAAGGAAATTTCTTTAATCCAATATAATGATGTATAACCATGGATAATGTTGTTCAGTTGCTCACCTCTGTCCCACTCTTCGCGACCCCACGGAAAGCAGCACATAGTCTTCCCTGCCACTATATCCCCAAGACTGCTCAAATTCATGTCCATTGAGTCAGTGATGTCATCCAAGCATCTCATTCTCGGTCATCACCTCCTCCTCCTGCCTTCAATCTTTCCCAGCATCAGGGTCTTTTATAACGAGTCAGCTCTTTGCATCAGGTGGCCAAAGTGTTGGAGCTTCAGCTTCAACATCAGTCCTTCAAAGTCTGGCCTGAGGCTCTCCTCAGACACTAAAGTTTGCTCTATAAACACACATCAGGATTAGAAACAGACCTGGCATGAGGTCTTTTCTTCATCCTGCCAAATTTTAAATCCAGCAGTTACCTTGAAAACTAGTCTGGGATAAACAGATGTTAACTTCATTGTTCTTTCTCAAAAAATTCCTGGAATTCAAATTTAAAAAGAAAGGACAGAAACATACGTGCAAGCCAATTTCTGCCCAAAGGTGAGAGTAATCAGTTAACGAAGGAGTAGAAATATTTGTTTTTAGAAATAACAATAAAATTAATATTTTTTAATGAAAGTAGTATATTATTGAACATAAATGAATGATCCTCTTTAGAAAGAAAGATGGAAACACCCTCAGGTTACAATAAGTTGTAGTGATTTGCTGTAAGGTTGTTCATGGGCTAGCAGCAGATACCTCTCCAATTTTTGAGCTCCTCGATTTTATTGATTGCTTTGGCTTCTATGGCTCCAGGCTTAAGTAATTGTCTTCTTTCTATTCCTTCCCTACTTTATATCTCATAGCATTTGGGTGGAACATAGAGTCTCATGGATTCTTCCCTTCCCTTTCCTTCAACCCCACTATCAACATCTCAAAGGGAGAGATTTGTTCACTAGTTACTTTTAATTACTATCAAACATAAAAGTCTTTGTTGGGTCAAACTCATGCCCAAACTCAACTCTTAAAGATATTATGTTTTCTTAGTTAATAAGATTCACATTAATCAAATGGTTACAAAAAAGCACAAAGAGTACTTCTAAAAGTGAAATGAAAAATGTGCACAGCCTATTAGGCGATCAGTGCAAGCAACTACTACCTCTTTGGAAGGAAGCTCTAAATCCTTTCAGAGATTAGAAGATGCAGTCCTGAAAGATGTCTTCAAATGGTACCGTCTTCTCATTTATGTTCCTTTTGCTCATAGGAAGTTTCTAATTTCTGTTCTACTATTGATGAAGTAAAACGTTCCGGGTATTAATATGAATAGCACTATGGAGGCATTTGTATCACTTACTGCTTTCTTTATCAGTATACTTAGCTCCTTGCGGGGGATCCCTGTGAGCTATGTCCATTTTGGGGTCATCTTTTAATGGCTGTTAAACAAACAGTGGGTCTTGGAATATTGGACCAGAGTCAATCTCTAAGCAAGGTGAACCACCAAGCTTTATAGAATAACTTTAATTACATCTAAATTCTTGTTAGCCTAATTCTTGTGCTTCTAAAATAAAAAAACTTGACCAATCTAAAATGACAGTGTTTTCTTTTTCTGATAACAAATAGGGTATGATTTAACTGGTATTTCAAGTTCACCTCAAAAGAAATTTGCCAGAATATAAATCTCTAATCTAAAAAAAGAGTAAGAAACTAATGCCTTGAATAAAGCAGTTTCTCAAGAATTTTCCAGTCCAATTATACAATACATGTCACAATAATGTTAAAAGAAAACAGAATTGCAATGATCAGACCCCACAGACTCCTTCAAAGTAACCAAGTGATGAAGGCTGAAGTGCTCCTGCATATGTTCTTGGAGAAAATGAGTCAGATTATCCATTTTTAGGTGAAAACTGAACTCTGACGTTTATGATACAATAGAATCATGTAGAATCATGAACTGCTTAGACCTGGAAGAAATTTCAGGGTTAATACAGTTCAATATTTTCTATTTTATTCTCCAAAAGACCAATAGTCTATTGAGATTATTTTATTTCTCACAAAAAGTCACAGGGGTCAACTGTATTTTCAAACATTGCATATTTTCTCCCCTTTCCTCTGGTTAGAATAACCGTTTGCTCCTTCATGCAATAAATTCCTGTCCTGCTAAAATTGAATACAGTCCATTAGCTCTGCTAAGAAGTCTTGACTCTACCAATAAAGGTGGTCATGTCATCTTCTTTGCTTCTAGAATACTGTTTACATGTCTACTACAGTGTAGGTGGTGTTTTTATTGTAGTTATCTGTTAGCAAGACTATTTCACTGTGACAACTAGGTTATTAATTTGGTTAGAGTCATCTTAAATATGTATCTCTGATATGAAGGAGGGGATTCCAGAAGTGGAATGATTTAATAAATGCATCCTAGAAATGCACCAGTTGAACATTATCACTTTTAACAGCAATGAAACTCATTTGCTAAGTTACTATAAGGCATACTGACAATATACAGCACATTTAATTAAGATAAGATTTGAGGACTTAACTTTGAGAAACTAAGACTCAACATACCTTACATAAGTTATTGAATAATATTCAGGCAATAACCACCTTTGTGGCAATCAGTGGCTTATAACACAGTTCATTTATTTCAAGGAGAAATAAAAATTCTACAGCATATCTCTACTTCTCCATCTCTCTGATCTCTTATATGCAGACAGTACTGCCTTATGTCTGATAGGATGTCTGCTTACTGTCAGCTCTGCTCCTAAGTCAGTCATGAAGGTACCTATTTTTTGGAGGTGATTCAACCTCACATTTTTTTCCTCTTCTCTTCTAAATCTTTGAAGCAACTGCACTGACCAGATGTGTTTTTAATGATCCTATACCTATAAAGGTTCTCAGAGTCCCCAGATCAAAGAAAATCTCAATAGATTTTTCAAAGCCCATTAGAGTAATGATGTCCTTAAAAATCAAGAAATCACACACTTCCTAACAAAGGCCAGCTCAAGATACTCTCAATGATTAGAAAAGGCAAAGAGCTGAAAGAGAAGCTTAAATTTGTTAATTCAAAGGACATATATTTCTTTATCCCTGAGGGAGCTTCTTGTTAAAATGCTCCCATATAAACAATGAACCAGTACCCATTTTAATTCCTTCAGGGTTTTCCCTACAAGCTTTTCATTTCCAAAACCGCAGAGGGACCAGTACCAGCCAGACTAGAGCAGGTATATAACTGAAGTCTTAAATTGCGCAATATTACCTTCAGTGTTGCTCTTCCCCTTTGACAACAGAGAGAGGAACTGGAGACATGGAGACATAGATCTAGGAAGATGATGGTGCTGAAGTTATGCACATGGTCTATGAGACTGAGGGCATCTGGGAAATAAGAACTGACTATAAGGAAAGAGACACACAGGAGAACGACAATGACATCAATATGTTGACAAAGTTGAAGAAGGAAAATCAACCGATAAAAACGCTACCGTATGATGCAAATGCTGTATCCTGATATAAGATTTGTCTTTCTTGATTTTATTAAATTTCAGTTTAGGAATGGCACAGGAAAAGGTAGAAAGTAACACAGGAAAGGGTACAAAATTTTAAAATATTAAAAGCAACAGTACAAGGTTAATGAATAGACTTAGGGTATTAATAAGGGATGTGGAGTGATGAGCAATTCCCAAGACACAGCTCCTAGTTAACACCTTATTTGGTTATGCAAAATCTTTAAACAATAAATTGGCCTTTTCCTGGAATTAATTCATGTGACAAAACACGCTTAAAAAAGAAACAGTACAATATCCAAATGTCAAAGTCATTCACTTCTTAGAAGGTAAAAAGTGCTCTTCAGAGGAGGAAAAAAAAAATGTTTCACTGAACTTAAAAGTGTTTTCATCATTGACTTTGACATGAATGTGGTTACTTTTGAAATGAAAGTGGAGAGTAGAAAAACAAAAGGCTTTCACAACCTGATTTCAACATCTTGTTAAGTAGTGAATTTGAAGATTAATGATTCTCCTTAGCATAGCTGCATTTGTTTGTTCTTAAAAATATATTTTTTCCCTGTGGCTCAGTGGTAAAGAATCCATCTGCAACACAGGAGACTTGGAGACAGGGGTTCAATCTCTGGGTTGGGAAGCTCCCCTGGAGGGGGAAATGGAAATCCCCTCCAGAACTCCTGACTAAACAATCCCATGGAAAGAGGAGACTGGTGGGCTACTGTCCATGGGGTGGAAAAGAGTTGGATGTGACGGAGCAACTGAGCACATACACAGAATCCATATATATATATATATATATGGATTATATTATATTATATTATATATATATATACACACACACACACACACACATATATATAATCAAGCATTATTTTATACATACACATATATATATATACACACACACACATATATATATAATCAGCATTCAAAAGGTATAAAGGATATACACTGATGTGTCTTTTTCTCAATCTTGCTCCCAGAGGTTGGTTTCATTCCCCCAAACAAAACGCCATCACGAGTTACGAGTTACGATTATATATGACCAAATATACTATATGTATGTGTGTGTATGTATGAACAGTCATTCACTTCTTTGAGTTTATTGAAAGTTTACACAATTGCTAACTAGGAATTAAAAAAAAAAGAAATATTAGTGAAATCAAGAGTACATTTTTTTAAAGTACATATTTTTAGGTTTTATAGAATCTTTAGAAACTTTAACTACAGTAGTCTCTCCTTATCCATGGTTTTGCTTTTCTTGGTTTCAGCTTTTTGAGGTCTAAAAACTTTAAGTGGAAAATTCCAGAAATAATTCATAAGCTTTAATTTGCATCTCATTCAAAGTAATGTGATGAAATCTTTCACTGTTCAGCCTGCAAGGTGATTCATCCTTTTGTCCATCAGAACCACACCCATTAGTCTCTTAGAAGCCATCTAGCTGCCAAAGTTTTACAAGTGCTTGTATTCAAGGAAGCTTATTTTACTTAATAATAAGTCTAAAGTGCAAGAGTAATGATACTGGCAATTCAGATATTTTCTTACTGTTCCTAATTTACAAACTTTATTATAGGGATGCATGTATATATATAAAACAAAAGGAACCAGTATACACAGGATTTGGTACTATCTCCAGTTTCAAGCATATACTGGGCATCTTGGAACATAACCTTCTTGAAAGAGAGAGAACTACTATATTTTAACCCTTACATTAAAACAGTGACATTATCACAAACTACATGATTTCTTTCATGGGCTAAAGTAGGAAATATATAACACAATTTTGCATTTAAAAAATCTTGTCTTTAATGTTTCATACAATTCAATATAACTCTTGCAACTCCATGCTGGTGGAGTGTCAATGATTTCCCCGGAATAAGCAACATGTGCCCTTCTCTGCTAGCAGAATTGGTCTCTTTTTGGTTCTTAGCCTCCCATCTGTAGACACAGGAGCCCTTGACATTACCACAGCAGGACAAAACAATTTCTAGATCTAATGACATATTTGCTACTATTTGGATTAGAATTTGGGGCACCAGTTTTGGTTGAAAATGGGTCTTGTTTACTGGGTCTGAGATTCTATCTTCGTAGTGTTTCTCATAGGCCAAGCTTTAGACATAAGCTCTTAAACAGGCATCCTGTCACTGTGCCCAGGACTGGCATTTCCCAAGGGCCAGCTGGTGTCTCTGCATGGCTTGACATATTACTTGTGCCTAAATCCCCAGTGATGGCACTCTTCTGTCTATAGAAAATTCTGGTAACTTTGCAGAGAGGTAGATTATTTGGCCAAACTGTTGTTGGTGACTATACTTTCTAAATACTGTTTCTCTCTACACTCCTACCATGTTGTACTGAAAGCATCTATAACTAGGTCCATCTTGATATAGACATGTCGAGTTTAAACCTTCCATGCCTTTTGATGGTTACCTGAATCATATCCAGATATGTCCAAGTGAGAATACCAAAGCATAGATTTACAATAGCGAGGGTAAGGAGGAAACCGAAATGTCCATCAACAGGGGAATAGATAAAAAAAGATGTGGTGTGTTTGATATAAATATATAAAATTGAATATTATTCTACTATAAAAAGGAATGAAATTATGTTATTTGGAGAGATGTGGATAAACCTAGAGACTGTTATGCAGAGTGAAGTAAGTCAGAAAGAAAAATAAATATTGTACGTTAATGCATCTAGAACCTAGAAAAGTGGTAAAGATAATCTTATTTGCAAAGCAGAAGTAGAGAAATGAACATAGAAAACAAACGTCTACATACCAAGGGGGAAGGTGGGGGAATGAACTGGGAGGTTAGGATTGACATATATATACTATTGGGATTGACATATATACACACAGTAATACCTATGCATAAAATAGATAACTAATGAGAACCAACTGTATAGCACAGGGAAGTCCTTGCTCTCTGGTGATCTATGGGAAGGAAATCATAAAAGGGGGATAGTGTACGTATGGCTAATTCAGTTTGCTCTATAGCAGTGTAAAGTAACCATACAAGACAACTAAATAATAACTAAACTAACAACTAAATAGAACAACGAACTCAATAACAACTAACTGAATAAAAATAAATAATTTTGAAAATAAGAATGCCAATGCATTAGTCATGAAATAATGATTGCTACTGAAAATAGAATGTAATAGAAGGGAATAAAATGAATCCATCTACCAACTATCTAGAGTCCAGGGAATAGAAAACGCCATAAAGCAATAGCAGTGTTGCCTTAACTTCCCGATTATTCATATATAAACTTTCACTTCAGAAACAGAGTTCAAATACTTCATTACAAGGTAATTTGATTTGCTTTCCTTCTGGGAGAAACTATGGCTTGGTGAAGGGTTTGGGCTGGATTCAATCCTAGCTCTGACTCTTACAAGCTATGCAAACTCAGGCAAATTACTTGAGTCTCTAGGCAAGAACTTATTCAGCTAGAAAATAGGAATAACAATAATAATATCATCTACCTTGTTGGATTGTTGTGAAGGCTAAGTGAAAGTGAAGTCGCTCACTTGTGTCCGACTCGTGTCTAACTCTTGGCGACCCCTACCAGGTTCCTCCGTCCATGGGATTTTCAAGGCAAGGGTACTAGAGTGGGTTGCCATTTCCTACTCCAGGGGATCTTCCCGATCCAGGATTCGAACCCAGGTCTCCCACATTGTAGGCAGATGCTTTTTACCGTCTAAGTCACCAAGGAAGTCCCTGTGAAGGCTATATGAGATGTAATATGTGGTGTTCCAAGGCATAAGATATAACCAAATAAATATCAACTGTAATTAGATGAATGTATGGGTATGTTCATATTTATTGGGCAAGAACATTAATTTTGGCTCAAAAAAGAAGCAAGGGAATGTAGAGCTTTTCATTTACCAGAAAAACCTCATAAACGTTATGTGGCTCGTGAACAAAAAATGTACTATTGATACCATATAATATACACTATTGACACTGTGTATAAAACAGGTAACTAATGAAGACCTACTCTATAGCACAGGGAAATCTACTCAATGCTCTGTGGTGACCTAAATGGAAAGGAAATCCAAATAAGAGAGGAGATATGTAGTGTGTGTATATATATATATATATATATATATATATATATATATAGCTGATTCACTTTGCTGCATAGCAGAAACTAACACAAAACCATAAAGTTACTATACTCTAATAAAATTTACTTTCAAAAAAGAGTAAACTATAACTATGGATCAGGCATTAGCAAAGGTGTTTTATGATTACTTTCTCATTGTAACTCTCCATAAGGTAGAAATTATTGTCCTAACTGTTTGAGATGGAGAAACTAGTAAGTTCCATCAGGTTGCCCACAGTTCTGCAGGTAGACAGCAGCTGGGCCTGGGTTCAGATATCTGACAGCCAGAACACAGCCAAGTCACAAGGATACCCAGCCTATGCTCTGCTCTGGAATCACTGCTTTCTCTTGCCCTTCAGTCTGCTAAGGACAGTAAAGAAGTCCTTTCCTCACTCTACTGTGCATCGTGGGGAAAAGGCTCTATCACAAATGGTGGTTTAGGTAGGAAAATAAACTTGGATTCAGCAAATTAACTTTCAGCGTAGCTTCCAACGACTAAGGTCTCAGACTATTAAATTTGGAATGTCAGCAGCACGCTCTAGCAAAGAACAACAGCTGCTGCTGGATCCCAAGCCACAAAGCAACAGCAGCTGTAGCATCTGGACTAGCAGATACCAAAGCTGCCTCAGTAAATAAGGAAAAAGTCCACCTGTAATCTGACCCTCCAGAATCTGCTCCCCAAGTTTGCTCTGGGTGGCTCAAAGGTGCCTACACAAAGGAGGCAAATGGCACATTTTCTTTAAATATCTGTTCAGGCAGGAGGCTGTGACCTTTACTCTCTATTGGTGGAATGGATGCTAACATTACCAGCTGGAAGTAAATGGAGATTTTAATTGAAACACATGCAACTACCTACAAGGGAGGGGGATGCAAACAAGAGAGTCTTTCTAAGTTATCTAATGAGCACCCAGCATGGCTCAGCTTCCCACAAATGATCCTCCATTATCCTGGGCTTGTTTTGCAAACAAATACTCAAAAAGAAAACCTTTCAGCTCTTGTACATTTGGCCCCTTTTCCCAATACCAGTTCTGTTAGCTAATGTAAAACACAAAGTGTAACTCAGGAGCCAGTTTACTTTTGTTTCCTGAGGTAATGGAAAAGAAAACAATATTGGGACATAAGCATTACAGTTGAAAAAAAATACAATGGGTTACTGGATACGGTACAATATGCAATTTTTGGTATAAATGTGTGAACACATTTTTGTTTACTCTTAATACTTTGAGAAAATATCCTCTATTCCTCAGACCCTAGTATTCCAATGGGAGAAATTAATTATATTCTTTATTTTTTTTAATTATATTCTTTAAATTTAGTATCTGACCACCTAGTAAAAAGAAAGGTCTTCATCATCATCACTTAATTTGGATCATTGAATATCTAGCACGATAGTTTATTCCGTGTGCTCAAGTTTGTTTAGATGTCAAAAAAAATTTTGTGGGGAAAAAACCATTATTAGTCACCACCGCTCAAGCTAATTAGCCTTTCTAAAGGCCACTGTTGCTTTATGAGAAATTGTCTGTAAGGTTAAGATATTTGACAACAATCATCTGTCCCTTAATTATTCTTCAAATACTAAGAAAGATGATTTAAAATGAAGCTAATGGGCAATGAGAGAAGAGAATAAAGCCACACTTAGGGTTTCACATTAGCAAGAAAAACAGCTAACTTTCTGCTCTGTTATCTAGGTAGCTTTTATTAAGCTCCCAAGAAATCATAGTGCTATGCTATTGAACAAAATTCTCATAAAGAAAGAAAACATATTGTTTATTTCTTTTTTGTTTTTACAAAAAAAATCTAGTCTTTAACTTTGCCTAAAACTGATGACCCTTAGAACATATTTCATTCAAATGAGGAATGGAACAGAGCAGAAATGGATTCATCCAACAAAGGGTCCTGAATGAAGAACCTTAGTCAGAAGATGGCTGCGTTCCCTGAATCAAGTGCTGGCATTTTCTGTCTACTGTGTAGTGAAGGAACAGCATTACTCATTGGCAAAAAAATCCATTTAGGTGCGCAGGTGATGCTCGGGTGATGTTTATGCTAAGGAATCTTAATGTCTTGGCCTCTTAAAGAACTCTACACAAATAGACTTGGTTCAATATTAACCACAGTGAGTGAACCTGGAGGTAAGAGATACTATTAGTCATCCAGTGATGCAGCCTTCATTCACCATTGGCAACCAGCCAAGAGCACACCACACTATTGTGGATCAGTCCATTTCTACTAATGTGAACCAACGGAGATTTCCGTTGCCTTTAAGGATTACACATTTTAAGTGAGGATTTAAGGTTGCTAAAAAGCAACTCTGAAAAACCAATAGTAACTTAATAAGCACTATATACATGGGCAATAAGTAAATATGCATATCTTTACATAATGTAGACTTCTTAACAGAGTTCCTGAGGCTCTGGGGTTTTCAACGATGGGAAGGATTTGAGTGCAGAGAGATGTTTGTATTCATCCATCCCCAATGATCTATATCTAAGTCAGTTGCATACGAAATAGTTACTGAGAAAATTTACCTCATTACATGAAGAGGGCAATTATCATTAGTTATGAGTCTACCACAGCTGCTGACTGGAATACTTGTTGCAGGGTCGTTATCCTATATGCTTGCACGTAATATTGCTAGGGGGAAACTTTATGTTAGATATTTGGAACAGAAATGTAACAATTCATGAAATATAACAATGCGAAATTTAACAAGTTCAAATACCAATTAGCTTTTGAAATTGGGATCTGACACAATTGTGAGAAAATTTCCACAAGACAAATCATTTCATAGGCTGAGGTATGTTGTATACGGAAGGGCCTTATGAAAGGTAATGTTCATTTTATAACCAGGTGAGCCATTTAACAATTTTTGGGACTTAGCAAAGACGACATGCAAATTTGTGAAGTGCTTCATATATTTTTTAGCCTGCCCTAGCGGCTCAGTGGTAAAGAACACACCCGCAATGCAGGAGACACAGTTTCAATCCCTGGGTTGGGAAGATGTCCTCGGGGTGGGGCGCGGAATGGCAAGCCACTCCAGTATTCTTGGCTGGAAAATCCCATGGACAGAGGAGTCTGGTGAGCTACAGTCCATGGGATTGCAAAGAGTCGGACATGACTTAGAAACGACAACAAACAACAGTAAAACACATTCACTGTCATGAGGAACCTCAAAGTAAGATACTGGAAGAACAGTTTATGCTTAAACCTACCGTTCCCCATACATCACTGTTGAAACTTTGTACTTTGAGGTAGAACCAACATTTTAGCAGTCCTCTTGCAAAACATTCTCATACACGCACTACACGTGAAAGAAACTCACAGATGCCCGGAAGTTTACTGTTTATTTACAAATATTATTATACAGGCCCTAACACTGAAGGATCTAAGGAATCAGCGGAATTCATTTTGCTCTCTAATCCACATGCCTGCTGTCAGCCATTAATTAAACAGAACAAACCGCACAGGGTAAACTCTGTAAGTTGTTGCTCAACAGGGATTTTAACTTTTGTCAACAGAACTTCAAGATCAAGTCAACTCAATTATTTAAATGAAAATAAACAAGAAAACCCATTGATTTTCAGAGAATAGAAGCATTTTCCCACTTTTTTTAGCATACACAAGGACCTTACCAATGGGCCCAGCTCCTCTTTCATTCAAGTATCCTTTGTCCACCAACAGAATTAAGCCTGAACCGCCAGATTCCCCACCTTCACACCTTCCCTCACATTTCCACATCCTTTCTTTCTTTTTTTTTTTCATTTATTTTTATTAGTTGGAGGCTAATTACTTTACAATATTGTAGTGGTTTTTGCCATACATTGACATGAATCAGCCATGGATTTACATGTGTTCCCCATCGTGAACCCCCCTCCCACCTACCTCCCCATCCCATCTCTCTGGGTCCAAACTGATGTCCAACTCCTTCCCAACTTCCAAGAGAGTTTTCATTCGATCTTTTCAGAATTGTTTTTAATCTCCCCTTAATGGAGTAATTTCATTCACTTCTTCTACTTTATCTGTATTTTCACACATGGTACCAGTCTGTGTTACTGCTACTTAGATGCTTGCCTATGTGGTTCCATGGGACGGTCAGCTCCCTATGGAAAACTAAGACCATGGCATCCGGTCCCATCACTTTATGGCAAATAGAAGGGGGAAAAGTGGAAGCAAAGATAGATTTTCTTTTTTTTCTTGGAATTGTTTTCCTTAGCTCATTTCTTTGTGAAGAAGATTCATCCTACTTACTTCTTTGACCTTTTCTTTAATATACATCACAATTTATTACATCCCACAAATCTTCAGAACTATGTTGTCATAATTCTGATTACACTCTCAGTAAAGAACACCAACTCAATTACAGTATTAATAAAAGTGATCCAATGTTTTATTGACCAAATGCTATAAAGGGTAGGGAAATATTATTCCCCCCAAAATAGGAAATCCCTCCCTCCCTCCTACAGAGACTGGGTTCTGCTTTTCCTTTTATATTATAAACTATTAAACATAGGAAATAAGAGTTCCAACTTATTTTATTTTTTTAGAAGTTATTTGAATAAACTCTCATGAGAAATCAAATATTTGTGTTACTATATTTTTACCTGTGTCCTCAGAGATCAGATTTTCTTCCACAAGTGAGCCAAAATTTAAAGTAACTTTAACTTCTTTAATGCCTTAAGTTAAATTAGCCAAGTGTTCTATAAAAAACATATAATACTTTAAAATTTAAAAATGCTATTAAAAATAAATTACATACTTGGCTTTAGAAAACATCCTGTAAGCCACAAAAAAAAATAGAGAAAAAAAAATTGAACTGCATTTTCTAGATTGTGAAAAATAAGTATTTGTTAGATCCTATAAACTAGAAAATAAAAGAGGAAAAGGAAAATTTGTAGTTCACAAATATTTAAAAAAAAAATCAACTGCAATATAATTTGGCCTGCAAAACATTACATGAGTTGTGGATCTGGCATGCAATTCAGTGTCAAAATCAGAAGAAAAAAAGAGAATCTTGAATAAGGAATAAAAAAAAGGAAAAACACCATTTGGTCAATAAATGCTTGAATCGTACCTTACATACTGTGGACCTTTTATTGGCAGCTCTTAAACTGACCTTAACAGGACAGAGCAAAGATTGAAAAGCTTCTGTCATTCTTATCTGCCTCAGCCCTACATCTGATAACTGATCTCTCAACTCCTCTTACCCAGTGATACTCAAAGGGTGCTGACCCAGAGAAGTGAGATGTTTAAGCAAAACAAAGATTTCTAAATCCCAAAGGAACCAAAGAATCACAAACTACACTGTTTGAAATTGGAAGAGGACTAACACAGCTTAAAAAATTAATATGAAGTGACAGTAATCAAGGCATTGTAGCAACAGCATAAGGAGAGACAAATAGAGAGCTCAGAAATATATCCTTTCTTATAGGGTTATTTGACTTTTAACGAAAACATCAAAACAGTCCAATAAAGAAAGGAACTGTTTTAATGTTTTAAAAGTGTTTTTTAAAAAATTTCCAGAGCTTGAGCACAAAAATCTCTGTGTTAACTGGTCCTATGAGAGACTCTTGTCACTTAATCCCTCCTTACTCACATGTATAAACCTCTGTATGTATGTATGTGTGTGTGAGTGTACTCATCCCACTTTTTGAGCTAAGGTTCTCCTTCCACTCCAAATAAAGACCATGTTCATTCAGGGAATTTAAAATTAGTTCTATTAAATCCACTGGAATAAATGCTGCTGAAATCAAATATGACTTCCAGGTTTATGGACCCTCAGAGTTAATAGATAACTGAAATTCAAGGCTTCCTATTTTCTTCTGTCGCATTTATTATAGGAGCTTAAGTAATTCATCTGACTGGTCTGTGCCCTTGGGTCTGTGCGGGCTGGTGCCACAGTCAAACAACACTGCAGCATTGTTAAATATGTTCCATATTAAGTCAAGTCTAGGAAGATAAAATAGAAATAGGAGACCTAATCTCTATACTTAATGAGCTTAGACTTCAACAGGGAATAGATCATACTTTTTTTTTTCAAGAATACTATTAAAAGAACACTAAATAAGTGAAACTGATAAGATGTCAACTTCATAAGCACCGAAGGGAAGGAGATAAGACGGCAAGAGAACCAAAACTTGTAGTGACTACACACTGTTCTTTCAAAAGCAGAAAATATGCAAAGAAATTTTCAGAAATAAAAAATAGGTGGAGAAGTACAGTTTCTTCCAACATGGAAAAGCCTTGGAGGCCCAATTTCCTGCTATCTTCCTTCAAAGTTTGCCTTTCATTTTCAAGTTGTTTGGATTCAATTAAACCACTAGGTAGGGAGGATACAGTATGAAGATCACGTATTACTATATATAATCATCTGAAGAATAATATTTGTCTATTTAATGAATATTAAAAAACCTTTTGAAAGAATAATAAATGGAAAATTCTGAAACTGTAATGGGTAATTTTTTTCCTACAATTTCTCTGAGTGTCATGAATCATGCAAACTTATTAGCTAAATCTACATCTGCATGTAAGATTAGGATTCTCCCCCTTTTTAATGGAATAAAGGGAATCACATGGAATTAATTGTTTAGACACGCAGTCTTTTCCTTTGGATTTGCTAAAAGGCCAAACACACAGAGCTCATGATGGTTGTGCTTCAACTAAGAATCATTGGAAGACTATCTAGTGATATAGAAATATTATTTTTAATGCATTTATAATCTATGTTTTACATTTTCTTATGAATCTTGCCAAAGTTTGTGTTGGAATAATCTTCTTGTCTTGGTGTCCATAAATCTTACCAAGAGTTTGACATTTTGAATCACAATTAATAGGAACATTTAAAGATTAAGCCTCATTTCACAGACCTGTTCTTGCAGATAAACTACAGATGCCAGTTCTAGCAACACAATAATAAAATGTTGGGTGGAAGCAGAAGCTAAGTGGCCCTAATCTGAGTTAACAGATCTATAAGTTGTGTTCATCTCTGCAATTTGAAAATGGCATGTTGAATTTACTATTTAAAACATTTAAAACTAGTAAAAACATTTACTATTGTTGAAATGGCAAGACATAAGAATGGCAACATCCACTGACACTGTTCTGCATTCAGAATTGGAAATCCTCAGTTCTGCCTGTGCTTAAGTCAGCTCTCTCCTTAAAAAAATATTAATTACAGATATTTTGGAGTCACTCAAAATTGAGAACATTATAAGAAAGCCTCATGGACTCACCAACCAGTTTCAACCACGATAATTTTTATGCCCATCTTGTTCCTTCTATCTGTCCACCTCACTCCATCAGGACAAGGTATGCCATTTGAAATAAAGAATCACCTGCATAGTTTTTTTCTGAATCTTAAAAAAGCACATAAACATTTTTCTTATTCACATATCATGTTATTTGCTTGGAAAAGGGAGGTCTTATATTGTCTCAGTGAATGAAGAAAGCCCAGTTTTTATTCAAATTCCACACCACTCGAGAAAGGTCAAGAGCTTCTTCATACAAAATTTCAGCTGAAGAGTTAGGACTTACACCATTCCGCATTGCAGATCACACCTAACAGGAGATAATGAAGTTTCCATCGACTTGATACACACCACACAACTGAACCAGTCTACACTGAGCTACTGCATTCCCAGGTCTGGGGACCAAAATTTTTCCACCAAACTCTAATTTATATCACCATTAAATATTTTTCTTGATTTTCATTAAAATAAGAAAACCTGTTTTCCCTAACCAGTGGCAGATCAATTTAACTGAAATAAAATTTCTCTTATAATTTAGTCATGCTTACTCAAAGGATTAGTGAGCCACTGTCAGGGAAGTGATACTTGTCTGCTCATTAACATTCATGACCAAGAACCCTTCTGGTAGGCTGGTTTCAGCCTCTGATAGAGAAATACTTAAAAGAACTTGGCTCGTCTGTGAAACAGCTGCTCAGCAAAGCCACCATGCAAGGGAATTGGTGATAATAAGCTGATAATATCACAACTACACTGGGAGTGTAAAGTTTTCAGTTACTCTGAGGTATGTGGTAGTGGGGTAAGAATTAGAAAATGATTGGGAGCCCATTACAAAGGACACAAAGCTACTGATCAGCAGTATTTTCTTAGTTTTGAAAGATCTGTCCTAAGAGAAGAAAGAGAGACAGAGAGAGAAATGAAGGAAGAAAGGAAGGAGGGAGGGAGATTCCACTTATACAAAGATCAGGGTTCTTCATGCCCTGAATTGAAAGAGTCTTCAACCATGCAAGGACCATTTATTCCAACACCCCGCACATGGATGGCATTTGAGATTTATAAATCTGTTTACTAATTCTGGCAAAACCCAATCCCTGACTAGGTGATTCTTGATTTTGGAAGGGCTGCCCTTTGGGAAAACTGTCAGATTACCTTCCAATGCCATACCTTTCTCTAATTTCTAAAACCCAGTTCAACACATTCTGACTTCCATAGTAGTGTCATCCAGATGAAATACATATCGCTGATATGTATGTATTCAGTCACTTCAGTTCAGTTCAGTCGCTCAAGTCATGCCCGACTCTTTGCGACCTCATAGACTGTAGCCTGCCAGGCTCCTCTGGCCATGGATTTTCCAGTTTAGAATACTGGCAGGGGTTGCCACGCCCTCCTCCACAGGATCTTACCAACCCAGAGATCGAATCCACATCTCCTAGCTCTCCTGCATTGCAGGCAGAATCTTTACTGCTGAACCAGCAGGGAAGCCCATATATCGCTGATATACTGGCCCAGCAATGTTCAAGGAGGCATTTGGGTAACTACATCGGATGCTGATTAACATGATAACCCTTATGAAATTACAGTTAATATCTTATTCTGGTCAATCTCAAGGGGGGGGTAGTAACATAAGAAATGGAAATATCACATCTATGTCTTCTTGAATAATATCAAGAAAGTGGTGTGTGTGTCCTGAGTGTGTTTGTTAATGTGCTAGGATATGGGAGGTAGTGTATAACACATGTGTTTTACTAACTGTGCTTTATTTGGGAAATAATTATTGCTCTTGAATTACTAGAAAACTCTGCCTTCCTCCCCACCTTTGCCCACCTGCCAAAAATACATATATCACAAGTCAATGTGAAAGGTAAAACATGATTTAAGGAATAGCATGAAGAAGTCAACCAGGAGTGTGGTAGGTTATGATGTAGAAATATTTACTCCTTTCCTCAACTCCATCTCCTTCTGGGTTAAACACTCCCTGCCCATCAATGGTGGGGATGACCACAAGATCTGTTTTGGCCAATGGGAGCTAAGAAGACAACCTGCTAATTCTAACTTAGGCTTTAAGGGGCATCATGCTTCTACTTGTGTAATACAGCTGCCAGACTCCACCATGAGAAGAATGTAGATAGAGAGTTACTTCCAAAAAATGTCTAGAACAGACCAGACCAAAACCACAGTTTAGAGGCAGCCTCTTTGAGCACCAGGCCTGAAACAGCCAAACTCTAGCTACCCAAAGGCACACTCAAGGAAAAAGAGAAGCTTCTTACTTATGCCTTGAAATGTTGTGGTTGGTTGTTATAAAACAACAGCAGACTGATACAGGAACAAAAATGTTTCTACAGATTATTTACATCATGAATGTATGCCAAATGTCGATAAATTAACACTGTTGAGAGGAATCAATTGTAATTATGTTGGCATGTCCCAAGGACTTTGTGAGCTATGCAAACAAGATTGATGCCTATACTTCCTCCTGCCACCTGCCTCCTGGCACCTCTTTAACCTTCACAACCTTAAGTCATTCTTTAAGGGTCCAGGGTGTTCCATCTTCTACAAGTCTTTTCTTGTTGTTTAGTTGCTCAGTTATGTCTGACTCCTTTGTGACCACATGGACTGCAGCCCTCCAGGTTCCTCTGTCCATGGGATTTCTCAGGCAAGAAGATTGGAGTGGGTGGCCAGTTCCTACTCCACGGGATCTTCACAACCCAGGGATTAAACCCATGTCTCTGCACTGTCAGGCAGATTCTTTACCACTGAGCCACAAAGGAAGCCCTATCACAACAAGCACTATTCACTTATATGTTTGATTTTCTTCTCTAGTGTCTCAATAAAATACTTGACTCCTTCCAGTTTTCTCTGGACTTCCACTATATGGCAGAGTCAATTCTGGCTTCCTTAGAGTTAGCTTTACACGGATGTCTATACCCCCAACAAGGAAAACTCTGTGATGGACTGACCATATTTCTGTCATTATTAGTGATCTTTGTATGTACTAGACCCTTAGCTAGATGTCTTTATACAATAGGTTCTGAATAAATGTTTCCAAATTGAAATCTCACAGACACACAGACACAGACAGACAGACAGACAGACACATACACCCCACCCATGTGACAGGAAATATAGAAGACTCGGCTACCATAAGGAAAACTACTTAGGGATTTTTGCTTTTCAAATAAGTATATTCTGTGAGAAAATTAGGCCATATTTTAAAGATATCATTACATTATTGTCATCTCTACAGCATATAGATGAGAAATGATATTTTAAAAAAAACACAAGCAGATTTGCAGCGTAAAAATATTATGGCGCCATGTATAAATTATTTCCGCATTCAGTCAAAATGAGAATTCTGAGGGTGTTACCATGGAATAAGTTCTTTGGGAGGATGGAAATTACTGCTCAACTTTTTTTTTTCTTTTTATTTTGCTTTTAAAAATGTACTTGCTGCCAAGATCTCTGGACAAATGTATATCATAAAAATACATAAATAAAAACCATGAAGCAAAGTAAAATAATAAGACCAAGAACACACTAAACAAAAACCTCATATTGAGACTCAGATATGAATAAATACCAGCTCAAATAAATATAAAGAAAAAATTGCCAAAATAATATATCCCTTCAACTAAATTTTTCGGTTTCTGAATAATCCATATTCCATATATGACTCTGGAGAATAGGGTGCTTGTGCTTACATCAGGATAGAAGCTACCAGGGCTTCGTGAGGTAAGGAGAATAAATAACATGCCTTCATTGATTTAATAGCTTTTCTTGCACAAAACACTCACATCCCTTTAATTTAGGGACACTATTCAATTAAACACTGATGCTGCCTTTTCCAAAAATATGGCTAGATTCTTTAGCCACCAATATCACAATTTCCTTGTTGAAAGAAAATCAGTAATTTTTAGCCAATGTCCACTGAAAACAAATAAAAGCTGAGCTAGAATTTCAACCAAATATCGACTTGCTATCATATTACTATTTACAAGTCTGATGTAAGTCAAAGCATCAGATTACAGTCTTGGTTTCATCATTCTTGGTGGAAACTTGGCAAGTCATTTACTCTCTCCAGGCTCCAAGTTCCTTGGGAGCTGGACTAGGTGAGTAATTTTCTTTTCTTTCTTGAAGGATTTTTTTTTTTAATCTCTTTCCACATTTCTCTGTAAGACATTTCCACCTCTTCCCCACAATTACTGGGAGTAACTGGTGGTGGGAGATAGAGGAAAAGATGCTGCTGATGGTGAAATCTCAGCACATTTGGGGACTAGAAAACACAAGGGAGATTATGGGGTGGTTGTGACTAAGAGCAGGCACCCAGGAGGGCTCAGCCTGGGGCAGGGTGCTGACTCTGCCACTGAGAGTCTATATAACTCTGCACTGCAGCTCACTGCTGGTAAACAAGCTGACATCGGTAATGGGCGAGGAACATGGCCAGATGTTGCGTATTATCACCATTCCTATTATCAAAGGATTTGGTAGCCCTCCACTTTCCTAGGATCCTAACAAATTTGAAGCAAGACAGCCACTGGGATTTGGACGCAGATGCCAATCTGACAGGTTGGGCAGTTACTAAACACCAAAATGCTAGGAAAATGAGTGGGTATACAAAGATGTCACTCTCTTTACCTTTATATGATCCATTTGTTTGTATATTTCTGGCTATCTGGGGTGCTTGGCAAAAGTGAGAAAGGCCATAAGTCAGGGAATAGAATTGTGATCATTCTTCCAGGTGTACCTGGCTGGCCTTCATCCATAATTTTAACCACTGGGGTGTGCTGGGAAATCTAGGCTTGGCTGCAGAACAAACTGAGAGCATCCCCATGTCTTTGAGAAGCAGCGGTGGGCAGGTTCTGGTGAGGGGTTCGCAGGGATGTGCAATGCCAAGCAGAGGTGGAGGTTTGGCCAGAAAAGGTAGAACAAACAAGCAAATGAAAATCATGTAAGACACTTGGAAGAGTACTGGTGCCAAGGATATAAACTTGTATATGCAATCATCATATTTCAACTCTGTATTTAAAGGGGGGGGGAACTACTCATCTATAAGGAAATTCACTGCTAAAGAGTGAAAATTTCTACAATTGGTTTTATATACTTTTTCAATTCATTGCCTCACAGCTACCCTTTTTCTCTATCCATTGCTTCACAGCAATACATTTTTAGCTAATGGGGCGAGGGAGCAAAGCTGGGCCCCTTTAGGAAATTGGGGAAAATTCATAGTCATTCAGGTTTAGCTTCCAACCAGGCAATGAATATTTATAATTTTATACAGTATCTACTAAATATTACCAAAGATGTTAATAGAAAATGGGAAAGAATATGACAATAAATGTAATGTTATGTTCTGTTAAATGTTTCTGAATTTCAAATTTTAAAAGTCACCTCTACCACAAAATGACAAGCTAAATGGAATAAAAACATTTCTAGCATAATGACTAGACTGTAGACTAATGATTAACTGTGATTGAATCTAGCCGCTCTGAATAGAGTTTGGACTTGAATCACATATATTAGGTGCAATTTAAATTGTTGCTGTACTTACGGAAAATAGGAAGGTAAGTGGCCACCTTCTTATATGATACAGTCCTCTTTCATATAATAAAGAACACATAACCAACAAAGATGCCTAAAATCCAAATGAGAAATCAAGATCTCTGAGAAAGTGGGACCAGAGGCAGAGATGCAAAATGAACACTTTGGGTCAAGAGATTCCAGCAATCATGCAAAATGACTCAGAATAGGAAGCTACTAAAAATAAAGCCCCTGAAAGCACCATCAGGTTCATCCAGGAATATAAAATCCAAACAATAACATTCCACAAGATCCCAGGAAGGCGTCCTGTGCACACCAGCTGATAGTCATCACTGAATACCACCAGGAAATGGTTAAAAAAGTGTTAAGGGAACAAATGGAAAACTGCCCTCATGAATGTACCAGCATTCCTGAAAGGTGACTTAGCAGGATTGCTTTTGTGGGATAAAAAGATAAATCATACAATTGCATGGATGACCTTCATGAAACTGCTCAAAGGGCAGAAATTATCATGAGGACTAATTTTTTTAAGTTTTGAAGACAACTCTTCAGAAACTAAGCTCACCAGATCCCATTTATATTTTGGGGAAAAAAAAAATAGCTGAAATCTTCCTTAAAAAATATCTTAACTTCTCTTCCATCCCAGCCTAATGCAACAACAATGAAACGCACTGTTGTTAAAGAATTCATCACCCCCATGTCAGATCAAATCTTACCAAAATCAATGTCCTGTCAAATCGACTAACATAAGACCCTTAAGCACATTAGAACAATTTAGAACATACCTGTAAAGATAGAAACACAGAGAGAGAGAAAGCAAGAAAGAGTGTTTTTTTTAAATAGGAGAAACACATCTGGGTTTAATAATTATAAATCCACAGATATTGAAAGTCATTGATAGATGAATACAGGAAGTACCTGACTCAGTCTTGTTGAATAGCTTTACTCATTATTAAAAAAAAAAAAAAAAATTTACCTTAAGTCTATTATTTTTATTTAAAGGAATATATATTATGTAACATGGGCTTCCCCAGAGGTTCAGCGGTAAAGAATCCACCTGCAATGCAAGAGACACAGGTTTGATCCCTGGATCAGGAAGATCTCCTGCAGGAGGGCATGGCAACCCACTCCAGTATTTCTGCCTAGAGAATCCCATGGACAGAATTACCTGGCGGGCTACAATCCATAGGGTGGCAGAGAGTTGGACACAACTAAAGTGACCGAGCTTGCACGCATGCACAACGTGAATACTGCCCTGGGATTATTCCTACTTAATTTTGGAGTACAACTTTATAAAAGCACTAAGAGCTGTTTTCTAAAGATACAGGTCGAAGTCAGAGCAGCAGGCCACCCTCCCCTGCTTTCTGTAACACAGGATAACACATCTCAATTTGTTTCAATTTGAAGTAATCCTGTACATTATAATTCCTCAAGAACAGAGCCCCTTCAGGGCTCCTAAAAGTCACTGGATTTGTAATCTGTAAATCAAGGCCAACTCCCAAGTCCTTGCTGGTTGCACTCAAGGGAACAATAGTCACAGCATCATATCTAAAGAAAGAGTTACTTTTATATACATCCGCACATACAGTTGAACGCAGAGTGAGAGAAAGAGGAAGAACGCAAAAACGCTGAAATATACCTGCAACAATATAAGTCCCTTTCACTTCCACAGAAAATGTCACATAATCTTGATTTTAGAACCTGGAGGACTAATCTAATAGACATCGGTGCAGCCAATTTAGAGCAGCCACCAAGCAGAACATTTTATCTACTACAGAGAGAGAAAAAAAAAAAAAAGATAAACTTAGCAAGATTTTTCTGAACCAGCTTTGTTGTGCATTGATTGGAAAGGATGGAGGAAATGAATGGCTGTTCTGTTTCTGTCAGGCAATTTCCTAAGACCAAGGCACACAGGAAAGGCTCCCTACAATTTGAAAGTCTGGTTGACAGGGAGCCATAGTAAGGGGCATTCATTTCACAGAGCACTGACAACACCTCACTACCCAAGAATATTTATCTTTATCGTTATCATTATTCATTCAGTTGATAAAAGTCAGATTGCTCTTAAAAATCTTTCTGAGGCTCTGATGGGAAAATCCAACACTGAATCCTAGTCACACTTATTTTTTCTCATTGTGCTTTCTAATACAAAATGTTTATTTAACAAACAGAATATAGAAATGAAGTCAACTGCTTATAATCAGGAAATCAATCAAGGGTCAAAACCTTCTGCCAGACGATTTCAACTACAATATAAAATGCAGTTATTTACATTACAGGAAAGGTACATTCTAAAATAAAGGAGTCCACATCAACTGGCACTTAAAACAAGTCTGTCCTCTTAAAAGCAACGTTCTATTTCAAATAATTTTAAATGACATTTAATGACTTCAAGGCAAATCCCTAGATGGAAACTGAAGACGAGCTATGGTGTGACAAAAGCTGACTTAGAATCACTCTGATAATGAAAATGTAAGCCAAAATCATTCCAAATAAATCTCACAGGCAAACTGCAAATGCCACACAGCTCTTTGTTAACTCAGGTTTTGCCAAGCTGTACAAACTGTCAAGAGTGCTCACGGCTTTCCTAAAAATAGACACAGGTATAAATGTTTAAGAAGGAAAGAAAAGCTTCCACTTAAAGCAAATGTCTTCCATATAGGATCAAGACTCTAGCACCGCAAAGCACACCCAGTCCAAGGAGAAGGAAAAGCTGTCGCCTACCGTCAAACTTCTTGTGCCTGGACACGAACGTGGTGCGCACAAAGTGGCTTGTCCCCTCCACCAGGTTTTCAAACTCCAGCTTGCTCTGTTGACTGAGCTTGTCTTCCATTTCCGTGGTACAGCATGTGTACTCTTGAGGACAGATTCTCAAGTGTTCTCCTGCAAGAAGGAAGGAAATGTCAGCACAGAATGATCAGGCCTTCAGGGTGTTTGTTTCTCTGGCATTTCCCTCAAATACTGGGGTCTCTGTTTCACCAGCCCCTCAGTCCTGTCCATGGACTTTTATCTGGGCCGCGGGGTATCTACCATTCCAAATACTCCAGACTCAAGTTGAACGCGAGCCCACGGTCTGATAGTCTCTGGCCTCCCCAATAAATTCATGTGTTGAATCCTAACCCGCAAGGTGACAATGTTAGGAGATGGGGACTTAGGGAAGTGTTTAGGTCATGAATGGGATTGGTACCCACACTCAAGACCTAGAGAAGAGTCCCCCAAGAAACTGAGCTTGCCCTTTCTGCCACATGGGAACACAGCCAAAAGATGGGGTCTTGAATCAGGGAGTAGACCCTTACCAGGCACTGAATCCACAGTGATGTGATCTTAAACTATCCAGCCTCTGGAAATATGAGAAGTAAATGTTTGCTATTTGTAAGCCACCCAGTTTATGGTATTTCTGTCGTAGCACCCAAAGTGACTAAGAGACCTGACATTTAGTTCCAGCCCCTGTCACATAAGGAGAGGTACATTAAAGACCTCAGAAGGCCACAGGGTCCCTGCTTTTATTCAAAATGTACCAAGTAACAACAGGTGACAAGAGATGCAACACAGTTATAAGTGTGCTTATCTTTAGAAACCTCGAGTTAGGCAAGAAACAGTCAGCCCATCACCATAGACTGTTAGACGGCGGGGGCAAGAAAAGATGGCAATCATTCACTGAGTTCTGTGCCTGCCCGTCCAACCGTCAGAACGCATCAGCCTTCCTCCCTGTGAGACCAAGTGCGATTTTACTGGCAGGACTCCTATGCCACGCGTTCCCTTGGTTGACATTCCTTGTCAGAGAGAAATGTCTCCTGCAAGGGGAAAGACGCCGATGGGTTTAATTCATGCTTATGTCATAGGGAAATGTAAAGTAAAAGCTAATGAAAGTCTTGGGTTTAATTCGATAGATTTATCTCTGGATATACTGGGCTGCTTCTTTTGACAATATTGCTTTCTTCAGTGCTATTCGCAAGTGGAAGCCAAACCCTTGCTTGCTTCATGAAATTAAAATGGTCTGTTATTGCATAAAATGTGAATTTCCAATTGATTCAGCTCTGTTAGTGTCAAAAATGTTTAAGAAAGCCAGTGGAGGGAAGAAGGAAAATCCACCCAACATTTTGCTAAATAAAACCAACAAATTGCCCCTGTGATTAAAATCACTGTAGGGCATGGAGAAAGCAAATGAACAGAGTACTTGATGTGGTAATTAAAATTCATTTATCATGTTTAACAGTACTTATGTAAAATTATGCCCCATGTGAAGTATAGGGTGCCTGTCTCATGATTCTTCATGAAGTTGGATGCTTTCATGCCTACTTAAAACAAGCTCAGAATAAGAAAAAAAAGGATCATAGGTCTGCATTAAAGTTAGAACTTATATAGTTCCTGAAAGGGAAGGAGGCCATAAAACATTATGAATATCTTTTTTAAAAAGGAAGGAACATGCAGTGTACTTGAGAATGATAAACATCAAATTCAAGATAACTGTTTCCTCCCAGGAGGAATTAGGATTTGAGAGAAATGACCAAATACTTTTAGCTGTAATCTTTTACTTCATAAGTTGCCAGATATTTGCATGGTGTTTATTATATTACTATCATTACTTTCCTGTGCAATTCAAATATTTTCTAATAAAAGCTTAAACAGTATGTTATGAAAAAATTATACCAGAAAGGAGGGCAGGGGGTACATATGCATGGGGCTTCCCTGGTGGCTCAGAGGTTAAAGCATCTGCCTGCAATGCAGGAGACCCCGGTTCGATCCCTGGGTTGGGAAGATCCCCTGAAGAAGAAAATGTCAACCCACTTCAGTATTCTTGCCTGGAGAATCCCATGGATGGAGAAGCCTGGTGGGCTACAGTCCATGGGGTCGCAAAGAGTCGGACACGACTGAGTGACTTAAAAGGAGGGCAGGGGGTACATATGCATAAAGACAAAACAAACTGCTCTGGACATTGAGAATCCAGCCTGGCACTCGGCCAGGTCACCATAGTCTATTACACTTAAACAAGCTCACAGAACACCCACCTCAGACAAGATCATTCTGACACCATGATGACATGAGACAAAGCAAGGCCACATAAAAATTTTGTCTAAACACAGACAAAAACAAGGTGACTGTGCCATCCAAAAGTACCAAAAATCTCTCACTGGCAAGATGAGCATCTGTGCTTTTACATTTATCCTTCTATTGATTGATCTTCATCATAGTCAACCCCCTTGCCGGTCACATTGGTTGAGATACCTTCCTATGGAATTACCTCCACTTTCTGAGAGCATCTGATCTAGGGTGAAGTGCTGCTTCTTTGAGCGCTTCCCACACATCATCCACCAAAATCCAAACCCTATCAAAGAATCTGTTAAAGTCCCTCTTGGGCTTCCCAGGTAGCACTAGTGGTAAAGAACCCGCTTGCCAATGCAGGAGACACAAGAGGCGTGGGTTTGATCCCTGGGTCGGGAAGAACACCTGGAGGAGTCCATGGAACCCACTCTAGTATTCTTGCCTGGAGAATCTCATAGACGGAGCAGCTTGGGGGCTACAGTTCACAGGGTCTCAAAGAGTCGAGCACAACTGAAGCGACTAGGCACCCACGCCTGCAAAGTCCCTCTAACTGAGAAATCCTGAGGTTCTATATGGTATATTCTCACTTGCTGCACTGAGTGATAACTCATTCGACACAGGTGTGTTCCTGATGGGCTCTGATTTGAAGGGGCAAACCATGCCAAAAGGGGTTGGGATAGGACATGAAAATTTTGAAATTTTTCCCCAAGTGCTTCTGAAACTCACATCCCATTGAGAAGCATAGTTCTAGAGTTGAAGAGACTGGAAAGGAATAAGTGTGGCAAATGGTCCACAAATCACTAATTTTCTTTTTAAAAATATTAAAACTAACTGATAAGAACAACACTGTTTCCAGATCAAATAGATATTTAATACTAACAACTCTGCAGAATGACCATTTCTCTGACCTGTTATAAACTACTAAAAAAAACACTGTTCCATTTCTACTATATTATGCACAAATGAAACATCCATTTCTCAGGATTTAGTAGTACATTGGGACTGCATTCTATTTCTGAATCATTACAAGTGAGTTTACAGCAAAAGGCATGGGACTTCTGGTGAAAAACTGACCAAAAGAAAATAAACATTTCATGATCTGAGGGTAATGGTTGTATTGGGGATATTTGTGAAAGAAATCCTGTGGATCTACATTCATGAAATTAGATGGATTGGTGGTTTTCTAATTTCTAATTGCTCCAAGAAAATCAGTATTTTATCTCAGGTGATAAATAAAAGGAGAAAGGTACTTTTTAGCAGGGCAAATTTAAACCAAACCTATTTCTTCTGTGTGTGTGTATAAGGCCATGAAGATATATGTAGACAGTTGACTTACTAATGCAAAGCAGGGTGATATTTTTTTTAAATGAACTGTAGTGTCCTTAAGAAGGTAACTGATGTCTCCTCCTTTGTTCCTGGCAGAGAGAAAAACAAACAAAACTAAAGAGATGGAAAGGCAGAGATAGACAAATTAGAAAAAGTGAAGATATGGGTAAATTACCAGAATGTTGAAGAATCATGCTACAGAAGAGTGAATCTTTTATGCAAAGTGCCTCTTAGAGAACCTAGGAAGAGACCACGATGTCCCCAAACAAACAGAACCAGAGGTCATGAAACATGCAGTCCATTGAGACTGAGCCTTGCTTCCTTCCTAACGCATCACTGGAGAAGAAGGTTGTGGAGGAATTAAATTCTTAATAGCTCCTCTCTCCCCCTCATCAGAGGCCACTGATAACTGTGAAAACAACTGATGACTTTGAATGGCCAAAAAGACTTAGGACCACTGGCTAATTCTGTTTTGAGTGACTGTGTTAATCTGTTTCAGTTTTGACCCTAGAACAGGGTCAAACATAGCCTCTGGCCCAAATTCAGTCTGCCATCTGTACTGGTAAGACCTGTAAGAAAAATTGTTTTTAAAAAAATTTTAAAAATGATATTATGTGCTCTGTGATGCTTTATGAAATCCCAATTTAATTGTCCATAAATAAAGTTTTATTGGATAACAGTCCCACCCACTCATTTATACCTTGTTTCTGGCTGCTGTAGGGTTAGAAGAGCAGAGCAGTTATGAAAGAGACCATAAGGTCTGTAACACGTGAAGTATTGACTTTCTGAAATCAGACATGACAGCTACTTGGCTGGATAAAGTATTACCACTCACAATTTCTCCACAGAGCAAGAATATGAAACTTTTCTCAGCTTACATACTTCCTGACACTTACAAGTATTAATAATGGGTTTCTTCCCAAGTTGTAATTTATGAAGGTGAAAAAAATCCGTTGTCCTTTTAGAGTTTGCCACCCACACTCCTTTCTCAGATCCCCTTAGGTTCCCTATATGTTACTTATTCCATAACTAGATATAATATTTAACTCAATTGGATCACCACCAGGCACCTCCAAGATCACTAATAATAAAGATACTAAATAGATGGTTCTGGAAGGTCAGGATAAGAGACAATAACGGCAGAAAATGTAAGGCTGAAACTTTGATGACTGTGCCTTGACATATCAAACATGTATTGAAAATCTCCTCTGTGTAAATCATGATGATAGGTTCACATCCAGGAAGATTAGATGCAAGGTCAGGCAATCAGTTTATACATGTGATTGTTTTTTGGGCACCTGAAGTTTAGGCTAGTGAATTCCCAACTTCCTGAATTTTTACAGAAATCATCATTAGCTCTAAAATAAACATTGGTATTACTCAGCCATAAAAAATAATGAAGTAATGATATCTGCAGTGGAAAGAATGGACCTAGAATTGTCACACTGAGTGAAGTCAGAGAAAGACAAGTATCATATGATATTGCCTATATGTGGAATCTAAAAAAAAAAAAAGGTACAAATGAACTTATCTATAAAACAGAAATAGAGTTATAGATGTAGAAGACTAATGGTTACCAAGGGCTAAGAGGCGAGGTAGAGATAAATTGGAAGGTTGAGGCTGATATATACACACTACTTTATATAAAATAGATGGCTAATAAGGACCTACTGTATAAGACAGAGAATTCTACTCAATACTCTTTAATGACCTATATAGGAAGAGAATAAAAAAAAGAGTGGATATATGTATATGTATGACTGATTCACTTTGCTCATTTCACACCTGGAACTGACACACGATTGTATACAAACTATGCTCCAATAAAAATTAAACACACACACACATGAAGGAATCGAAGCTGGAATTTTATTGTAACTAAAATAAATAAGGGGAATGGTAAATGTGAAAGAAGGGAGTTCCACCGGAAGACAGAGGATGAGTGAAGGCTCTGGGACATACACTCACACCATAAATTGTCATCTGTTTTCCAAGACAGAAGAGATGGGGCTGCTTCTCCCTCTACAAACTCCCTTCAACTACGTGTCACCCTTTCTTTACAAAGTCTTTCCATGGATGCCAGCCCAGGAGTTCGTTTTCACTCCAAGATGCCGAGGTGACAGCAGAAATGTGACGCTTGCCAGATGGAGCTCCCTCCAGGGAGGGCCCAGCGTCTGAAAGCCTCCAGGAATAGACCTGGTGAGTGGCACGGTGGGAAAGGCAGGAGACAGGAGGCCCTCATTAACCACAGACGCCGGCCTCTGTGGGTCAGTGACCGGAGACGCACTGCCCTCGGGGGTGACACATGGGGACCTCAGAATGCCCATCCCAAATAAACAAACAACAAAAACGCCATGCACCGAATGAGTCACATTTCACAGAGGACAGACAGCCAGACACTGGTTTTACAGAGCTTGAGAGTGTGGAGGAAAATGACTGCCCTGACACTTCCTAGAAGGTGAGTAGGAGGCAGGGAGGCTGACGAGGGAGGGACTATATATATATAGTTATGACTGGTTCGCACAGTTGTATGGCAGAAACCAATGCAACATTGTAGAGCAATTATTTTCCAATTAAAAAAAAAACAGAATAAAAGCAAGCTGAAGATTATTTTAAAAAAGAAAGTAGGTAGGAAATCAAAAAAACTCAAAAATACAAAGAAAATGGCAAGAGCTCCCAATGCAGAGCACTTCAATGTCTGATCCTATAAATTCCATTTGATTAGAGTGCAATATTTGCCTTAGACTTGGCCCTCTTCAGAGCATGTGTTCTATGCCAAAGTTCTCTCAACCTTGAACTATTAGAATCCCCACAGTCAATTAGCTGTGTCTGGTACCCAGATAGAGTCTCCTCATCATTTGATATGTCACGTCAAATAACCATTCATTTTGTTCATCTGGTGCCTGGTAAGTTGACTGGAGCAAAGAATCGAAGGAAACAGGTTTAGGAAAGTTAAGAGTAAGTGAACTTTTAGCTGAGTTTCTGATAGCTAAGAAAATTTAAATTGGAGTTAATAGTCCTGGACTGTTTTTAGTATTATAAAGTTCCTCTATGAGCTAATAAGAAGTGGCAGAATTGAGAAAAGAAGTATTTTTCAAATCTGTGTTCCAGTTCATTTCCTTAAATTCAAATTCCCCAGACCTCCAAATAAGCACTTCTTTAACATTTTTCAGTGTGAAAGGTTATTATAAATGATCCTTTCATGTCTTGAGGGCTGCTTTTCTTTCACAAAGTTGTTCGGTGCCATAATCAGAAAGTTTTAAACTTTCACACAAGATTTGAGAAATTCAGTGGATCTTATCACTCAAAGAAGCTACAATCGTGGCCTCCTTCATGTTTTTCACTTCCTGATAAAGACTTTGACTACCAGTTCCCTTAGTTACAAAGTTTTCACTCTGCATGCTGTAAAACTAACTCTTTGAGTGGCACCCAGGAGTTGTTTAAATCTGTTCCAAGAATTGCATAAACAGGATTTCAAACATAATGCTCTAAGTTGTGAAGATCCCACCTTCATGGATCTTGTGCCAATGTTTCTGGCCTTTATCGTTTCCTTGCGTTTGTTATTTCAGAAAAGCTGATGATCTGGGGCTGAAGTTAGGGCAAAGAATAGAAATGTGGTTAAAATTAGCAAAGAGTAAGGAGTTTGTGGGACAGAGAGTGGGCAGTGCTTGAATCAGGATGGTCTCAGAGAGTACGCAGCAGCTGGAGTAGGAAAAGCTATCTTTGCTTTTTCTCACATCTTACCTTGACTCGATATATAATAAACATTATTAACCTTGTCAATGGTTTGATCTTTTCATACTGTTCATGGGTATATATATTGTCACCCTGCTTATTTAACTTATATGCAGAGGACTTCATGCAAAATGCTAAGCTGGATAAAGCACAAGCTGGAATCAAGATTGCTGGGAGAAATATCAGTAACCTCAGACATGCAGATGACACAGTCCTTATGGCAGAAGGCAAAGAGGAACTAAAGAGCCTCTCGATGACGGTGACAGAGGAAATTGGAAAAGCTGGCTTAACACTCAACATTCAAGAAACGAAGATCATGGCATCCAATCCCATCACTTCATGGCAAATAGATGGGAAAACAATGGAAACAGTGACAGACTTTATTTTCTTGGGCTCCAAAATCACTGCAGATCATGATTGCAGCCATGAAATTAAAAGATGCTTGCTCCTTGGAAGAAAAGCTATGACCAACCTAGACAGCATATTAAAAAGTAGAGACATTAGTTTGCCAACAAATACCCATCTAGTCAAAGCTATGGTTTTCCCAGTAATCAGGAAGGGATGTGAGAGTTGGACTATAAAGAAAACTGAGTGCTGAAGAATTGATACTTTGAACTGTAGTGTTGGAGAAGACTCTTAAGAGTCACTTGGACTGCAAGAAAACCAAACCAGTCCATCCTAAAGAAAATCAATCCTGAATATTCATTGGAAGGACTGATGCTGAAGCTGAAATTCCAATCCTTTGGCCACCTGATGTGAAGAACTGACTCACTGGAAGAGACCCTGATGCTTGGAAAATTGAAAGTAGGAGGAGACGGGGATGACAGAGGATGAGATTGTTGGATAGCATGACCGACTCTACGAACATGAGTTTGAACAAGCTGAAGGAGATGGTGAAGGACAGGGAAGCCTGGAGTGCTGTAGTCCCTGGGTCACAAAGAGTCAGACATGACTAAGCAACTGAACTGAACTGAATAGATGGATGAAATTTAAATAGAAGGGGTTTCTCCTTGTTTTAAAATGACTACATCTTTTTAAATTCAAATTCATGTAAGACTTTGAAACATTTAATGAAAGCACTGTCCTAATACAAATGATTGTCAATATTTGTAAGTGAAGATACAAAAAGTGTATACACAAACACACACAAGAATGCATAGCATAGTCTTTCCCAGTATTTAAAGAGAGTAAAGAATAGAAAGATTTTCAGAAAATAATTGAATTGCTGGCAAGTTTTCTTCTGCACAGGCAACAGCTCAACAAAATTGTGGTTAAATTTCACAGGGACAACAGTAAATCTGAATGACGAGATAATTCCACGATTCAAAATACATCACTAAACAGCTACTCAACTTACCACATTTCAAAAAAAAGCTAATGAGAAGCAAATATAAAATGTAATCTCAAAGCTAATTGATGAATCAGAGTTTCATAGTTAATTATTCTAAATCCATAGGCGGGAGGGTGCTTAATAACAGTGAAAGTTTTTGGCATCTTGGTCACAGTAAAAGGTAAGAGGTGAATTATTGCGCTGTTTCTTGAGTCTTTTGAGCCTCTTCTAATCATATCCCTGTATTTTGTTGTTGAAGTATTAACAGAATCAGAAAAACATTAGAGTGAGAAATGATCACAAGGCAGTACCCCACTGAGAGGTGTACCAAAATTGAATTGGGGAATGATGGACAGTGGAGAATTAATGAGCATGCTATCCCAAGAGATGCACCTTCTGATAAACAGCCAGTCTGATCAATTCAGTGGTCTTCCAAGGGGACATTTCCTTTCTTACTCCTCTGTGTATTACACTCACCAGGTTGTAGTCTCAATATAAAATATTCATACAGAAAGTAGTCACATTGATAATAAAATCTCAACATCCAAAAGTTAATTTTTTAGTCTCTAGATTGTTCTCTAAGAAGGAAGTCCAGGAAAGAAATCTTGATCTAATTATTTCTGCATTTCAAAATCAAACTGAAAGTTTTCTAAGTATGGAAAACTTCAGTTATAATCCATGAGCATCTGAGAACAAGATAAGCAAAAAGCCAAGTCAAGGTTTTGGATTCCTTCATGTACTTCATGTCCACTCTAACTTTGATGTACACCTATCTTCTTTCTTACATATTCTATGTATTGGATTTTCATATGGCTACTCAGTTCTTTAGGATTTAAATGCATTTTAATTGTTTGAATTTTAACCAGAAGTAAAATAGCATTTCTTCTAGTCTAGGAGTGTCACAGAAAATTACAGTTTTGTGTCAATGTGGCTAGGCTATGGTACCCAGTAATTTAACGAAACATTAATCTAGGTGTTGCTGTGAAGGTATTTTGTAGATGTGGTTAACATGTGTGACTTTAAGTAGAGGAGATTACTCTCCATACTGTGGGTGGGCCTCATCCAATCGATTGAAAGCCCTCATGGGCAAAAATTGAGGTTTCCTTGAGAAGAAGAAATTCTGCCTTAAGACTGAAGCATCAACTCTGAGTTTTCAGTCTGCCTGCCTACCCTACAGATTTCAGAACTGCCGGCCCTAAAATCACATCTCTTTAGCCAGTTCCTAAAAATAAACCTCTCTCTCTATGTATACTCAAAAATACACATACATGTAGGTTATACACAAAGTTTAGAACCATTGCTTATTTTTTTTTTCCCTTCTCAGTGCCCATCAATCCCAGTATCAGAGATACTGGGTCAGTGTTGTTTTGGTGACTGTTTAACAAGCAACTGTAGGTTTTGAAGGGGCGTCCTAATTTATAGTTTGGGAATTTCCATGGTATAAATACTCTCACCACAACTGATTTCTAGTTACCAAAATGATGCCCCTGAATTTCCAGGTGGGAATAGACACCATCACATAACACTTCTTCCTTACAGATACAAAGACATCAAGAATGTAAGTAATAATAAAATCATTAGAAAGTGATGAGTTTTGAAAATTTATTACCTTATTTTTAATATAATTAATTGTACATTTATACAATGTGATTTTTATTTTTCACAGCTTTCAGTATTTGTTGTACCTACATTTGAAATAGCTCTACATAAAATAAGTTAAATATTAAAAAATAAAGTTAAAAATAAAAATGAAAACTTCTTTTTATACAAGTGACTAAATTAATTGATACATGACAAGCACTCAGTATTTTGATACAGCAGCCCAAACTAAGACAGGAAGCATGTGGCTTGGAGTATCCGAGAGCCACATGTAGGCTCTATGAAGAGGAAAACAGCAGATTCCTGAGGCCATTTCATCTCTTGGACCAAGCTGTGTTTGAAAACCCAAATTCTCCCACATTAGTCAATCATACATACAATGTGGTTTTTAAATAATGACTGCGTTTAACAACAGGTTCACAAAATTCCTGCAAAATTAAGCACACTCTCATTGGCTGGAATGTGCCACTTCTGGTTGCACCATGGCATGAAGCTCACGTATTGTGTGTTATTGACTGACTTCTTCTTTCAATTACTTGAATTTCCAAGGTGGCTCAGACAGTAAAGAATCCACCTACAATGCAGAAGACCTGGGTTCCACCCTTGGGTCAGAAAGATCCCCTGGAGATGGGAATGGCTACCCATTCCAGTATTTTTGCCTGGAAAAGTCCATGGACAGAGGAGCCTGGTGGACTATAGTCCTTGGGGTCACAGAGTAGGACATGACTAAGGGACTAACACTTTCACTTTTCACTTCACTTCCTTAGGTCCTCGAATTCAATGAAAATGATCCTAGACCAATGGAATCTGCCATTTCTACAACCCACATTGGGATCTAACAGCCAAATATCTATTTGCCTCAAAAGAAAACTGGTTCTCCCCAGGCATCTCCAGCTACTAACATACAGTAAAGAATTTCCCAAAGAGGCTAGAAAGAGTGAAATAGACTAGTTATTTTAGGAATGGGGACCTTGGCTAAACTGTGTGCTTAAAGGAAAAGTCACCATGAGTCACAAGCAGGGATAATGTCATGGGAGGTGACTCAAGGTAACTGACCCACATTTTGCAATTTTCATTCCCAGATAGTGGCTGCTATTCCAGGACACAGGGAATAGCAGAGTTGAGAAGGAAGCTGTTTCTCTATGGTACTGTTATAAAAACCTAAGGTTCACTATCCCACAGCCATCTGCTCATGTCCACTGTTGTTAAATCCCAAACCAGTCATTATGAGCCTGTCTTATTTATCTTTGTGGTAATCATTGCCCTAGCATAGCTTTTAGCACATGGGACATTCTGTAACAAATGGTGAGTACATTTGACTCTTCTGTTCCCTTCAGTCATTCATCCATTCATTCACTTATTCAATTACCATTTATAACATACAATTAACAGGTTAAGTAGTATGCCTGGTGCTAAGGGATAAGAAGAGCGTGCTTAAGAAGCTTGGAGTCCAGCATAGAAAGATGCATCTATATATTAAGACCACCTTACTGATAGGCATATGATCTAAAAGAGCACATAATTCTCACCATTCACTCACCTACTAGATCCTAAGCACAGCATTACCAATAGAAACTCTTTAATTGTAACTTGCCTACATAGTCTCTCAGTAAGCAGCAGAAGTACTGCCTATCTTTCATGTTTCAATAGCAAGAAGGAACATCCAAAGAAAGGTTTCACCTGTTTCTCTCACTTCACCCCGGTTTGCATATCTTTCAACAACAGGACCTGAATTCATTTAGCACAAGTCCACAAGAATTCATGTTTAAAAGAAAATAGTGTATTTCAGAGCTTATCATATGAATTAAGGGTAAGTGTTTCTTATAAAAGCTTTCAATATAAATAACTAATGAGAACCTATATATAGCACAGGGAACTCTACCCAATGCTCTGTGGTATGTAAATGGGAAGGAAATCGAAAAATGAGGGGATATATGTGCACAAATGGCTGATTCACTTTGTTGTACAGTGGAAAATAGCATTGTGAAGCAACTATAGTCCAATAAATCTTTTTTAATTTAAAAAGTAAAAAGAGAAAGAAAATAATCCCATTAAAAAAGTTGTGCTACTCAATGCAGTAAGGTTATACTTCAATTACAGGGAAAAAAACTATTAAAAATTCCAACACATGGAGGCTAAATAACATGCTTCTGAATAACCAACAAACCATAGAAGAAATCAAAATAAGCATAGAAATGAATGAAAATGAAAAAACAACAATCCAAAACCTATGGGACACTGTAAAAGCACTGCTAAGGGGAAGGTTCATAGCAATACAGGCTGACCTCAAGAAACAAGAAAAAAGTCAAGTAAATAACATAACTCTACACCTAAATCAACTAGAGAAGGAAGAAATGAAGAACCCCAGGGTTAGCAGAAGGAAAGAAATCTTAAAAATTAGGGCAGAAATAAATGCAAAAGAAACAAAAAAGACCATAGCAAAAATCAACAAAGCCAAAAGCTGGTTTTTTGTAGGATAAATAAAATTGACAAAGCATTACCTAGACTCATCAAGAAACAAAGGGAGAAGAATCAAACCAACAAAATGATAAATGAAAATGGAGAGATCAAAACAGACAACAAAGAAATTCAAAGGATCATAAGAGACTACTACAAGCAGCAATATGCCAATAAAATAGACAACTTGGAAGAAATGGACAAATTCTTAGAAAAGTACAACTTTCCAAAACTGAACCAGGAAGAAATAGAAGATTGTAACAGACTCATCACAAGCATGGAAACCAAAAGTGTAATCAGAAATCTTCTAGCAAACAAAAGTCCAGGAACAGATGGCTTCACAGCTGAATTCTACCAAAAATTTAGAGAAGAGCTAACAACTATCTTACTCAAAATCTTCCAGAAAATTGCAGAAGAAGGTAAACTTCCAAACTCATTCTATGAGGCCACCATCACCCTAATACCAAAATCAGACAAAGATGCCATAAAAAAAGAAAACTACAAGTCAATATCACTGGTGAACATAGATGCCAAAATCCTTAACAAAATTCTAGCAAACAGAATCCAACAACACATTAAAAAGATCATACATCATGACCAAGTGGGCTTTATCCCAGGGATCAATCAATGCAATACACCACATTAACAAATTGGAAGATAAAACCCATATGATTATCTCAATAGATGCAGAAAAAGCCTTTGACAAAATTCAACATCTGTTTATGATTAAAAAAAAAAACTCTCCAGAAAGCAGGAATAGAAGGAACATACCTCAACATAATTAAAGCTATATATATGACAAACCCACAGCAAACATTATCCCCAATGGTGAAAAATAGAAAGCATTTCCCCTAAAGTAAGGAACAAGACAAGGGTGCCCACTCTCACCACCACTATTCAACACAGTTTTGGAAATTTTGGCCACAGCAATCAGAGCTGAAAAAGAAATAAAGGGAATCCAGATAGGAAAAGAAGAAATAAAACTCTCATTGTTTGCAGATGACATGATCCTCTACATAGAAAACCCTAAAGACTCTACCAGAAAATTACTAGAGCTAATCAATGAATATAGTAAAGTTGCAGGATATGAAATTAACACACAGAAATCCCTTGCATTCCTATACACTAACAATGAGAAAACAGAAAGAGGAATTAAGGAAACAATACCATTCACCATTGCAACAAAAAGAATAAAATACTTAGGAATATATCTACCTAAAGAAACAAAAGACCTATATATAGAAAACTATAAAACACTGATGAAAGAAATCAAAGAGAACACAAACAGATGGAGAAATATACGTGTTCATGGACTGGAAGAATCAATATCATCAAAATGACTATACTACCCAAAGCAATCTCTAGATTCAATGCAATCCTATCAAGCTACCAACGGCATTTTTCACAGAAGTGGAATAAATAATTTCACAATTTGTATGGAAACACAAAAAACCTCAAATCACCAAAGCAATCTTGAGAAAGAAGAATGGAACTGGAGGAATCAACCTGCCTGACTTCAGACTCTACTACAAAGCCACAGTCATCAAGACAGTATGGTACTGGCACAAAGACAGAAATATAGATCAATGGAACAGAATAGAAAGCCCAGAGATAAATCTATGCACCTATGGACAACTTATCTTCGACAAAGGAGGCAAGATATACAATGGAAAAAAGACAACCTCTTTAACAAGTGGTGCTGGGAAAACTGGTCAACCACTTGTGAAAGAATGAAACTTGAACACTTTCTAACACCATACACAAAAATAAACTCAAAATGGATTAAGATCTAAACGTAAGACCAGAAACTATAAAACTCCTAGAGGAGAACATAGGCAAAACACTCTCCAACATAAATCACAGCAGGATCCTCTATGACCCACCTCCCAGAAAATTGGAAATAAAAGCAAAAATAAACAAATGGGACCTAATTAAGCTTAGAAGCTTTTGCACAACAAAGGAAACTATAAGCAAGGTGAAAAGACAGCCTTCAGAATGGGAGAAAATAATAGCAAATGAAGCAACAGACAAATAATTAATCTCAAAAATATACAAGCAATTCCTGCAGCTCAATTCTAGAAAAATAAACGACCCAATCAAAAAATGGGCCAAAGAACTAAACAGACATTTCTCCAAAGAAGACATACAATATATATGGACTTCAGAAAGATGGTAACGATAACCCTATATGCAAAAGAGAAAAAGAGACTCAGATGTATAGAACAGACTTGTGGACTCTGGGAGAAGGCGACGGTGGGATGTTTCAAGAGAACAGCATTGAAACATGTATATTATCTAGGGTGAAACAGATCACCAGCCCAGGTTGGGTGCATGAGACAAGTGCTCGGGCCTGGTGCACTGGGAAGACCCAGAGGGATCGGGTGGAGAGAGAGGTTGGAGGGGGGACTGGGATGGGGAATACATGTAAATCCATGGCTAATTCATTTCAATGTATGACAAAAACTACTGTAATGATGTAAAGTAATTAGCCTCCTACTAATAAAAATAAATGGAAAAAAAAAAAAAAGAAGACATACAGATGGCTAACAAACACATGAAAAGATGCTCAACATCACTCATTATTAGAGAAATGAAAATCAAAACCACAATGAGGCACCATTCCAGGTCAGTCAGAATGGCTGCTATCCAAAATTCTACAAGCAATAAATTCTGGAGAGGGTGTGGAGAAAAGGGAACCCTCTTACACTGTTGGTGGGAATGCAAACTAGTACAGCCACTATGGAGAACAGTGTGGAGATTCCTTAAAAAATTGGAAATAGAACTGCCATATGACCCAGCAATCCCACTCCTGGGCATATAAACTGAAGAAACCAGGTCGGAAAGAGACACGTGCACCCCAATGTTCATCACAGCACACTTTATAATTGCCAGGACATGGAAGCACACTAGATTTCCATTAGCAGATGAAGGAATAAAAAGCTGTGGTACATATACACAATGGAATATTACTCAGCCATTAAAAAGAATACATTTGAATCAGTTCTAATGACATGGATGAAACTGGAGCCCATTATACAGAGTGAAGTAAGCCAGAAAGAAAAACACCAATACAGTATACTAATGCATATATATGGAATTTAGAAAGATGGTAACAATAACCCTATATGCAAGACAGAAAAAGAGACACAGATGTATAGAACAGACTTTTGGACTCTGTGGGAGAAGGCGAGGGTGGGATGATCTGAGAGAATAGCATTGAAACATGTATATTATCAACTGTGAAACAGATCACCAGCCCAGGCTTGATACATGAGACAAGTGCTCAGGGCTGGTGCACTAGGATGACCCAGAGAGATGGGATGGGGAGGGAGGTGGGAGCGGGGTTCAGGATGGGGAACATATGTAAATCCATGGCTGATTCATATCAATGTATGGCAAAAACCACTACAATAATGTAAGTAATTAGCCTCCAACTAATATAAATAAATGAAAAAAAAAGTGCTATTCTTCTATACAGTATGTATATAATAGGCTGTAATGAACAGTGTTATTTCTTATAGTGAAGTGAAGTCGCTCAATCATGGCTGACTCTTTGTGACCCGGTGGACTGTAGCCTACCAGGCTCCTCTCTCCATGGGATTCTCCAGGCAATACTGGAGTGGGTTGTCATTTCCTTCTCCAGGGTATCTTCCTGACTCAGGGATCAAACCCAGGTCTCTGGCATTGGAGGCTGACACTTTAACCTCTGAGCCACCAGGGAAGCCCCATTTCTTACACTACATGTAGGCAAAAAGTTGGGAAGTCAGAGTTCAATACTATGTTGAAGAAATAAAAAAAAGCAAAGAGCCCACTTACTAATGCATACTTGTGAAACCATAATTAGCCAATGCTTCTTAAGATATGTTGAACTGATATGCATGTTTTCTTCTTCAGTATCAAGATGTCCTCCTTGGAAGTATACCTAGAGATGACTAAGACATCTTTGCCATACTTCCTAAAAGGATTTATACAGGCTTATTTTTTACTTGTGTTTCATAGATACATTATCTTGGGGCCCATAAGAGAGACCCATAACTGCTAAATGAATTCAATCGTGAATATTCATTGAAACGACTGATGCTCAAGCTCAAGCTCCAATACTTTGGCCACCTGATGTGAAGAACTGACTCATTGGAAAAGACCCTGATGCTTGGAAAGATTGAAGGCAGGAGGAGAAGGGGACGACAGAGGATGAGATGGCTGGATGGCATCACCAACTCGATGGTCACAAGTTTGAACAAGCTCCAGGAGTTGGTGAAGGACAGGGAGGCCTGGCGTGCTGCGATTCATGGGGTCGCAGAGAGTTGAATACGACAGAGCCACCAAACTGAACTGAGAACAGAGATGTTTAAGTGAGATTTATAAATATGCTGTCAATTTCATGCCTACTCACAGTTCATTTGCCATGTTATCTTGCTGCTAAGTTGCTTCAGTCGTGTCCAACTCTGTGCGACCCCATAGACAGCAGGCCACCAGGCTCCCCTGTCCCTGGGATTCTCCAGGAAAGAACACTGGAGTGGGTTGCCATTTCCTTCTCCAATGCATGAAAGTGAAGTCACTCAGTCGTGTCCGACTCTTAGCGACCCCATGGACTGCAGCCTACCAGGCTCCTCCGTCCATGGGATTTTCCAGGCAAGAGAACTGGAGTGGGGTGCCATTGCCTTCTCCACCATGTTATCTTAGACATTGCCAAAAAACTTCATACCCAAATGTTCAAAGACATCTATAATTCTACGGCCTGAATGACATTTCTATGGGCATGCTTAGTAAAAATCGAGTTATACTGCTCCAACACTGCTCATCAAATCCAAGCCAACAGTAATTCAGCAGTTCCCAGTGACCTTCTACATGTCAACTGACCAGAGATGCTGACTTATATCTCTCTTGTTCTATAATCCATATTGCATAAATCAAACTGCTGCCTACAAATTCACTCACAGATAATGATCAATCTCAAGTTTATTGCATCTGTAATCCCACACCCCTGTTTGCTCACTCAAAGTTAGTAATTTTTACAATTGAATTTGGTGATCCTGTGGTGATATACAATAAACCAATTTACAAAGTGCTTGTTTTTGATCCTGATAACCACAGATCAGCATTCTTACTAAATTACATGACAACTTAGTAGAGAATTAGGATTTACTGTTCAAAGTAAATTACTGTCCCATGGCTGTAAACTAGGGCAGAACAATTCAGAAAAGGGGCCGAGGCTAGGTAAGAGTGATTAAGAACCTAATCAAATAGAACTGCATGTAAGCCTGTATGAAAAATTATTTTTCTTTCCCATAAAACACTGCAATTTTAGTAGACATCTGTAAAACCAAGATTGCAACACTCATCATATCATATAGAGTAAAGTAATAAAAGGCAAAGTGGCTAGAAATGTTGGAAGATGTATGCTACAGTCTATAAGTGTATATTTCTTTAAGTGTCTGCCTTCCTGACAATGAAACTCCATAATATCTAACCATTTAGAAGTCATAGAGCCATTAATTTATAATAATTACTTTAATTCCCACTAACCATTTAAGATGGATGCCCATAGGTAAATATCACTCAGTCACTATTTCACAGGTGAGTGATGGAAGGCCTACAAAAAGGAGACAGTTCTTTTCCCCTGGTATCACTTTTGCAATTAATAAAGGGCAAGAGGTCTCTTTCTAAAATTTGTATATGGGGACCGAGATTTTAAAATGACATGAGATTTTAAAATGACTTCAAATGCTATGATAAATTCCATCATCCTTTCCAATAGGGGCTTTAAAATGCCATTGTTCAGGTGACAGCAGTACAGTCAAGCATTATCATTCAAAATTTGTGATTAAAGCTCAGTTATGGTTTTAAACCAAAAGAACTCTATAGAATCTCAGAAGAGAAAGGAACAAAAACTCTTCTGAAATTAAAGCACATATCCCTACATATTAAAAGGAGAAATGAAAAGCCAAATTGATTTTTTTAAAATTGGAGGATAATTGCTTTACAATGCTGTGTTGGTGTCTGCTGTACAACAATACAAATCAGCTATAAGTATACATATTCCTTCCCTCTTGAGCCTCTCTCCCAACCAACCCTCCCATCTCAGCCCTCTAGATCGTCACAGAGCACCAGGTTGAGCTCCCTCTGTTATATAGCAGCTAACCACTAGCTCTTTATTTTACACATGGTGGTGCATAAATGGCAACGCACCTCTCTCAATTCATTCCACCATTTCCTTTCCCCACTGGGTCCACAAGTTCATTTTCTATGTCTGCATCTCTGTTCTTGCCCTGCAAATAGGCTTATCTGTATCATTTTCTAGATTCCATATATATGCACTAATACATGTTTGTTTTTTTCTCTTTCTGATTTACTTCACTCTGTATAAAAGTGTAATTCAAAAAGACACATGTACCCCAATATTCACTGCAGCACTATTTACAATAGCCAGGACATGGAAGCAACCTAGACGTCCATTGACAGATGAATGGATAAAGAAGTTGTGGTACATATATATAATGGAATATTACTTAACCAAATTGAATTTTAAATTATTATTACCTAAAGGCAATTTTAAAATGCCTGTACATACTGCTTTAAAGAAATACCTTATTTTTAACTGAAAATAGATCTCAATAGGAGTAAAAATTCAATACTTAAAAGACACTAGGTATAGTCAAAGCCATTTTCCTCTTTGTAGTCTCTTTTTTTGCAATATATTTCTCAAATTGCCCTCAAAAGAGGCAGCATCAATAGCTTTCTATATCCTATAATGGAGATGAAAACCACATGTATTGTTGCTTTTACCCAGAACTTAAAATCCTAATAGGCTAGATAACTGATTAAATTGATTAAATCAATATCACTTAATAAGGAAATACTTCATTTACCAGATTGACTCTTGCATAATAAGACATTAATGGAAAATGAGCTCGAATCAGGCCTTAGTTTTGATGGAAAGGCTAGAGTGGGATGATTAATCTTTGGAGGGCAGACATTGCTTCAAGATGTAACTTTCATCTATGTCTATGCATCCCCTCATGGTTATTTGTCATTATAAGTTACATACTCTGTGTTTAGATGTCCTATATTAAATACTGCTGCATTAGGATAAGAGAAAATATACATAAACATATATGTGGAGACCACTAAAAGTACACGCAGAAGATAAAGGTCCAACTTAGCACAGTTTATAACATATGCATAAGTTATTTGATTGTGCTTACTGAGTTTGTCTTCTCAGGACTTCATCATAGTTCTTTGGGTGATAAATTTTCTGTGACACTCCTAAATTCTTGAAATCTCTCCTGAGTTTAAATAATCTCTCTCCTAAGAAAGGTATATGATCATCATAGTTGAAATTAATCTAACATGTCCCACATAACTGCATTACTTTTTGGTCTATTCATTATACCATTCATTCCAATGCATCTGAGTTGTAGTTATTTATAGAACAGTCTATATTTCCATTCAACCCTTGCCACCCTCCTTCTTAAGTCCTGTGCCAAACACAACTATTGGGAGGACAGAATTATCATGCTCCATTATACTCTGGACCTTGGCACTGCTATTCTCTCCAGAGGAAAGCTATGAGGCTCTCTTCTGCAGCTCTTCCTCTGCCTTCTGCCTCTTCTCTTCCATCAGATTTCAGCTTAAATATCTCTTCTTCTGAGACTTGCCTGACCCTCGAGTGTAGGAGAAGCCATCACTCCACTTCCTGCTATCCCATCACCGACGCATATGGCCCTGCATTACATTGCATTGCAATGACCAGTCTGTCCATCCATGTCCTTCTCAGGGACACAAACTGCTTGAGGGATGGGACTGTGTTTTTTTCATCAATGGCACTTCTACTGCCTAGCCCAGTGCCAGGCCCATAAGGGCACCCAATAAATTTTGGTTCACCAAACAATTAAAATTGATGCACTCGTGCAAATAATGGACTTCAAGTAGTAAGAATGTAAGTAATGGACTTTGTATTCCACTTTCATGTAGAGTACAAGAACATTAAGTCGCTCAGAAACAGTAATTTAATAAGAGAAACATTGTTCAATTATGGAATATCTAGGAGAAAGCAGCAAAGTTGCTGAAGGCTTTGTATTTGTCACAAATACAAAGTCTGCACTAGTGATTTTCCAACCAGTCCATCCTAAAGGAGATCAGTCCTGGGTGTTCATTGGAAGGACTGATGCTGAAGCTGAAACTCCAGTACTTTGGCCACCTCATGCGAAGAGTTGACTCCTTGGAAAAGACCCTGATGCTGGGAGGGATTGGGGGCAGGAGGAGAAGGGGATGACAGAGGATAAGATGGCTGGATGGCATCACTGACTCGATGGACATGGGTTTGAGTAAACTCTGGGAGTTTATGATGGACAGGGAGGCCTGGTGTGCTGCGGTTCATGGGGTTGCAAAGAGTTGGACATGACTGAGTGGCTGAACTGACTGAACTGACTGACTGACTAGTGATTTTCAAGTGGATTGGAATTCAGACTTCCTTTATTTATGTAATTAATTTGAACTTCTATTTATATTCCTTTACAGAAATCTCTTGGTAGTGTAACTGCCCATACAGGTGAATTTTAAATGAATAGAATACACCAAATGTAATCTAAAGAAGAAAATTTTAAAGTATTGATATGTCATCTTGGGCCATGGCTGAACTTGAGGCAAAAAAAAGTAGTTAGATATTTGAGTTACAAGTACTATCACTACAAACATAACAGCTACAGATACAGACTAATAGCAGTACCTTAGACAGGCACATCAAGTATTATAAATGGTATGGCTCCCACTGATAAGATTTTCTAGGAAAAAAGAACAGCTCTTGGTAAAAATCTCCAAATGAGACAAATGCAATTGTATCTTGGATTTATATCATATGCCTAGAAAATTCAGGGTATATTAATATTACATAATAATACTTCATGTTTATAGTAAGACAGAGTTAGATTCTAGGCCTATTTCATTGTAAACAGAATATTTTGGTTACCTATCAAAGAATTTGATAGGATATTAGAAAGTTGTGCAGGATGCACATTTTTTAGGAAACTCTCACTCATGGATGGATAGCTCTTGGTCATTTCCAAGACAAGAATGTTCTAGAGGAGATACTTGCCCTAGAAGAACACTAGACTAAACGAACATAATTGACTTTTTAACTCTAAAATATTTTACATTTTTTATCTAGCCAGAAGATATTTAAGACAAATAAATAATTGTGTGTAGAGTGTGAGCCACTGAGCTAAAATCATAGGTTGTTTTTTCATTCATCTATCTACAACACCTATTCATTCATCCATTCATTCTTTCGGTCATTTATTTGAGTGTCTACTGTTACGAGAGGTCCCTCTGGCACTTCCAAATAATTAACCACCTTGGAATTTTCTAGAGAAAAATCAGCCTTGTGCTCTAGTTTGAAAATCCCATTGATTGTCCTCCAGCTCAACCATCCTCCCAAGTGTCCTTCTGCTGAGTGCACTAAGGTAGATGGAGAAAAAGAATTTCTCCCAAACAGATGAAAACCAGTTTCTCATTTAAAGTGCAAGGAGATTTCAATTCTTTACTCTCCATAATCCTTCCAATTTCCTGGAGAAATTCCCAGAAATAGGGCAGGGAGTCAGAGGTTGAGTGAACCTGTACAAACCTGTTAGAAGAACATCTGACAGTTTTTCCAGACAATCTCCCAGAAGCTATTCTATTTCGCTGACACTCCGTTTCATTTTCTTTTCCAACACACACTCTTAGACAATGGATTTTTGATAGCACATTTTGTGAGAGGAATCTTTAGCTATCTCTTGGGGGGTATGTTCCTGACACTTTGCCCAACACACTGTGGAGAGCAAATGGTAGAGCAAGAATTTGTTTCTTCACCTCGCTGTGCAAATGGCTGTAATTTACAAGGTTGGAAGCACACATCCTCTTGGCATTCCCAGTAAATTCTCCTTTCTTCTCCCTCCAAATTAATTTTGTTTTTCAGATTGCCCTGCCATAAGAGAGAGACATGGTATGTACAAGGAGTTGTGGAATCTAGCCAGGCTTGCAACTTCCATAGGCATCACCTGTAAATCCTGCTGGGAAGACTACAGCTTTCATTCAAGCCAACAATCAGACATGAAGTGAAGTGAAGTGAAAGTTGGTCAGTCCTGTCTGACTCTTTGCAACCCCATGGACTATACAGTCCGTGGAATTCTTCAGGCCAGAATACTGAAATGGGTAGCCTTTCCCGTCTCTAGGGGATCTTCCCAACCCAGGTCTCCTGCATTGCAGGTGGATTCTTTACCAGCTGAGCCACAAGGGAAGCCCAAGAATACTGGAGTGGGTAGCCTATCCCTTCTCCAGGGGATCTTCCTGACTCAGGAATAGAACCAGAGTCCCCTGCACTTCAGGCAGATTCTTTACCAACTGAGCTATCAACTATTAAGAAGAGTCTAAGCCATTTATGGCAAAAGAGGTCTTGAATTGCTCATTTCCACTTCTTCTAATGAAAGTCTTCTGCTGAATTACAACCTCTTTTAGGACTATAACTAAAATTTCACCAGTACATGGCAAGGAGCACAACCATATTCAGTACTGGTTTGACACCTCACAGTGTGAGAAAGAATTAAAGACACCAGGTTCTGTTGCTTGAAAGGCCTATAATAGGCATCCAGTTCACAGAAGTCCACATGTAGCCAAGCTCATTCTCTCTTCCAGCTTCAAGCATGATGGTTTCTCTTTCTCTAAGATAACCTTTGCATGTAAAAGTGTGTCACTCTTCATGAGTGTCTCAAAAGCTAAGAGTAATATTGGATTCGAATTAAGAATGGCATTTGGATAACTAAAGTGACTTGAGTAAACATACGTACAAGTATCAGACCAGGAAGCATGGGTGTTAGTCTCCATGTTAAGGAGTAGACCGAAGTCAGCTTATTCAAGGCTATGTTTTCCGGGGAGAGGTTGACACCAGGAGTGAGGAAATGAGACAGCATTACAATGACTATAACAATAATGAATAATGATCCAATAAACAAAGGAAATAATACACTGTCTTCTTCACCCCCCTCAAGCTCCTCTCACTCAGTCTTCAAGCTACACTCCAAGGTAGGTTTTTTTATTTTGTACCAGTTTACTTTTAATATTAAAACTCATTTACTTAATTAAATTCATTTCAATCGTAGCCAGTCTTGACCACACATAAAATTCCTTTCCAAAGATTCCTTTATTTTTACCTCCACAAACCTTCTACAACTTTCTTTTTTTTTTTTTTCTTTTTTTCTTTTTTCTTTTCATTTATCTCTACCAGTTGAAGGCCAATCACTCCACAACATTGCAGTGGTTTCCATCATACATTGACATGAATCAGCCATGGATTTACATGTATTCCCCATCCCGATCCCCCCTCCCACTTACGTTTTATTACACCTATTTACTCACTGTAGAGGTGAAGTAACTTACTGCCAAGGCCCACCCCTTCTTGAAACTGTCTTCACTTAGCAAGCATGCTATTTTTGCCCCCGATTGCATGCCTATTTCTGGTGATTTGTGGTTAAGGGGGCGGGTGGAGATTCTGGGTCCGAGACAAAAGTAACACAGCTCCAAGTTACCCATTAGCTTTGTCATGAGTTATTTCAGTCACTCTTTGCCAGAAAAGAGTGGAATATTTTTATCTTTCATTTTTACTAGATGAAGGAAATAAAGCCCACACTCATACAGCTCTTCTGTAGGGAGTCCGGAATTCAAATGAAACTGGTTTGTACTCCCGTGAATGTTTTCTCATTTGTGACCACCACCTCTCTCTTCACTCAAATCTAAAAGAAGGGACTCTCACTCTCTACAACTCTTTTAGGTTCTCACACTATTTTTGTCCAGGTTGCCTCAGGCTTAATCCACATTTGATTCAGTTTGCAACTCCCCACCCCCCAAATCCTGAAGCCCACATGGTCTCTGGGGACACAGGGATCCTGGTATAGATTTAAGGAAAAGCTATTAATGAGACAAAGTGGAAAATTTTCAGGAGTTCATTCCTATGAGAAACAAATAAACAAAAACAAAGAAAAGACACCTGAGAAATGGAATAGTTTTAGCGAATCAGCATTAAGACTTCTGGTCTTTGAAATCATGGAGGCATGAGTTTGAATCACTGTTGGATTCAAAGTTGGCATGTGCTCCAAATTAGGAGCCATGTGAGATGTAAAATCAGGCATGATACAATACTGCAAATTACAATCTTGCAGGGAAGATGAAATACAACACCTAAAGGAAAGTGTGTATCTATCTGATGTGCAATGATATTTTATACACACACATATATATATTTTTTTCTTTTCCTCCTTGACCCAAAGTCATAGATGGCATGGCAGTGATAACCTTCTCAACATCAAAACCCTTGTCCCTTTCTCTTCCTTCAATGCTGATGCTAAAAGAAATCACTGGAAGAACTGTGAACCACCAGTTTCTCCCTTTCTAAGCTAACTCATATTTTGGATTTCACCTCTTTTCATGGCAAAGTATAGATTTGTCTCAGAGCTGCTAATTCAAATTTGATAGTCAAGAAATGCCTCCAGATTTTAGCCTTTTTGCAGAACACAGGAAAGGAATAGGTGAGAACTTAAGTACCCACACCACTTATATCCACAGATTTCCTTTTGATGAGTTAGCACTCATCTCCCTAGAACATGGTCTTTCTGAAAGCCAGATTCTCATCATTTATGGAGTACAATAAATATGCAATACATACATCTAAAATTTATACCACAAAGAGAATATTGTCAAAGAATAACTCTTAAAAGAGGGTTAATCATGATTCCAACAAATGTAACATAAACACTTGTCAAGGATCATATTTAACTAATTAATTAATGAGAGAACCAGTAAATAAGATATTATAAATGGTTCAAAGGTTAATTCAAAAGAACTACACAAATACAGCAAAAAACAATGTGGAAGTGAATTGCAAATAAACACAAAACTGGCTTATTCTGGGAAGAGAGTTAGGAGTAGAATTAGAAGCTGAAAATCGACTATATTTCCATAGAACAAAGTGAATTTTTATGCCTATTGTCAGCAATCACTTGCTTTGTTATCAGTTACCTTCAGCATACAGAACTGTATAATAGTTCATATACAATGATAGAACCAGATCCCATAGAATCAGATAACCCAGGGGACATGCCTAGATCCTGCCGAGCTCTCCAGTGTGGATACCAGCAATCATTTTGGCCCATTCCAAAGTCTTTCAAAGCTTTTTTCTCATATATAAACTAAAAATAAAATTAAATAGGATATATCCTGGCCTGGAGAATCCCAGGGACGGCAGAGCCTGGTGGGCTGCCGTCTATGGGGTCACACAGAGTCGGACACGACTGAAGTGACTTAGCAGCAGCAGCAGCAGCAAGATGTTAATTGAGGTTTATTTTAAAAGAAATGTTAATTAAAAAAAAATACTCACAGATACATAGAACAACTAGTGGCTACCAGTGGGGAGGATGAGAGAGGTGAGGTAGGGGTGGTTGAGTGGGAGGTTCAAACTATTAGGTGTAAGACAAGTTCAAAGATACATTGTACAATATGGAGAACACAGCCAATATTGTGTAAATAACTGTAAATGAAAAGTAACCATTGAAAATTTCATAGAGATTCCAAAAATAAACTATTCAATATTTTAAAAAGAAAAAAAAAAATATATATATAGACACACACACACACATATATCCAGTTCCAGTTAAGCAAAATACTTGAGGGAATATTCCATTGAAGAAATAAAGTCCTCCTTCTTATTATGTCAGTCCTAAAAATATTCTCAGTCCTTCCTTCCTCTTCTAATTTAGTGACATGCCTGATGTAGAAGAGGTTTCATTATCAAAGGATTAAAGAACTTGATCCTCAAACAAATATATGTTAATTAATTTAATTAAAATAAGGAAAAGTTAAAGATAAAAGAGACTTAAACAAAATTTAGTAATTCTATGGATATCTCAACATTCAAAAAACGAAGATCATGGAATCCAGTCCCATCACTTCAAATAGATGGTCCCATCACACGAAACAGTGGCAGACTTTATTTTCTTGGGCTCCAGAATCACTATGGAAAGTGACTGCAGCCATGAAATTAAAAGATGCTTATTCCTTGGAAGAAAAGCTATGACAAACCTAGACAGCGTATTAAAAAGCAGAGACAACACTTTGCCAACAAAGATCCATATTAACAAAGCTATGATTTTTTCAATAGCTATGTGAATGTGAGAGTTAAACCATAAAGAAGGTTGAGTGCTAAAGAATTTATATTTTTGAATTCTGGTGCTGGAGAAGACTCTTGAGAGTCCTTGGACAGCAAGGAGATCAAGCCAGTCAATCCTTAAGGAAATCAGTCCTGAATATTCATTGAAAGGACTGATGCTCAAGTTGAAGCTCCAACACTTTGGCCACCTGATGCGAAGAGCCAACTCATTGGAAAAGACTCTGATGCTTGGAAAGATTGAGGGCAGGAGGAGAAGTGGGCAACAGAGGATGAGATCATTGAATGGCATCACTGACTCAATGGACATGAGTTTGAGCAAACTCTGGGAGATAGTGAAAGACAGGGAAGCCAGCTGTGCAGCAGTCCACGGGGTCACAAAGAGTCAGACACGACTGAGGGACTGAATAACAACAACATCAGTAGGCATCAAGTCCAGAGTAAGAAATTAAAACAATGAAAAAAGAAACTCTATTCCAAAGACCTGACAGGTGATCAAATAAATTGTTATGTTCTGCTCTCCTAACTTTTAGAGTTAGCTCACCATCAACAGCTGCCTGAAAACACATTCTCATATATGTCATTATTCTTTTTAACATGTAACCGGGCAATGAGCCCAATACCACTGAAGAATTTAATGAGTATCACATTAAAAACTGTTGAGCCACCAGCCACCTCATGAAACCACGTTGCCATATATTATCTTAGTATTTGTCACAATCTATTACCATGTTTCAGGAGTGGCTGTGCCGTATTAAGAACCATGGAGGCCCACAGGGCTCCCTCCTGCAGAAATAAGGCAGGTGTGGCAGAGAGTTCAAAGGAGAAGTGACAACTGCAAACGCAATAGCTAATCAGCCTGCAACACAGACCACTGGTGTACCTAGACGCCTGACAATGTAAGGCAAGAAAGCTCTGAAACATTAAATAAGTCCAAAGTAGTGTATTGCTCGAAAGCAGAATGGTTGTCTCATTTAAGTAAATGGAATTAGTATACTGAGTAGCTTTACCAAGTATCCTGATCTACTAGCATCAAGGTAACTCTATTTAGTACATCTATTTCCACCCTAAAAATAAAATCACTCTCTGGAGTTGAGTCATCGACTCCTTTATCTCTCTTTGAAAGGGAATGAGGTATCACTCTCATTTAGGATTCACAAAAGAGACTCAGCAAATTCTTAAAATCTGTTCGACGAAATGCCTTACAAATGACTGTTTTCCCTAGGGCTTTGTATTCAGCTAAAAGATCTTCTTAAATTTCTTGAAATTTCAAGTCTTTAATGGAAATGTTCCTCCAATACAAAATCTAATATATGAGAAATGGAATGTTTCCTGCCATATCAGTAAACAAAAGATGTCACGGCCATCAGCAATTTCAGCCACTGCAGACGGTGAGCTGGTGAGATGAGGGAACTCAGGAGGTGAAAACACAGGATCCTGGCAACAAATAGGTGAGATGCATAGCCAAGGAATGATTTCAGTGAGTCTAGAATCTTGCATTTTCCCATATACAGAAAAGCACTAAATTCCTTAACTTAGGGTATCTGGTTTTCTTTAATTTGAAATGATCTTTTGACATTCAGACTACTTGTCCTTTGTTGCAAAACTTCTCTGTATAATCTGGCTCCTTCATCACCTCCTCAGAGTAGTTCTCTCAGGGTTACTTGTGATACTGCCTCTTGGGCTTAGAGTACTATAAATTCCCACCAAAATTGAGAATAACTCTCAACATTTAGGATTTGAATATTTTTAACCACACACAGAAATATATGTTATATACTTTACATATATATGTAAACACACACTCATGTCTACTAAAATCACAATCAGATTGCTAAAATTCTGATATTTTAGATGTTAAGGATAGGGTAGAGGTTACTTTGTGTGACCTTCACATCACACACATAAAACACTGAGGTCCATTTCATCGGTTCCTAAGTCACAGCTTAGGCATCACTGATGCAATGAACATGAATTTGGGCAAAATCCGGGAGATGGTGAGGGACAGGGAGGCCTGGCGTGCTACAGTCCATGGGGTCACAAAGAGTCGGACACGACTGGGCAACTGAACAACAAGCCGTAGCTGATGCTGCATCATGTGGGTTCCTGCCTTGGATATAGTGTCCTCACCTTGTCTCTGTGTTGTTTTATCCACATAAGTCATCCAGTATGAAAGATGCTGAAGATTTACGACTTTTTCCTTTTGTATATTGTTATTGTTCAGTTGCTAAGTCATGTCCAACTCTTTGTAACCCTATGGACTGTAGCCTGCCAGACTCCTCTGTCCATGGGATTTTCCAGACAAGAATACTGGAGAAGGTTGCCATTTCCTTCTCCAGGAGATCTTTATGACCCAGGGATCAAACTCACATCTCCTGCACGAGTCTCCTGCATTGCAGGCGATTCTTTACCACTGACCCACAAGGAAAGACTTTCGTGTATATTACATACAAGCTAATAATTTACAGAAAATTATAGAAAAGCACATAAAATGACTAAAACACAAAGAACCTTTGTATCTTCAGTTGATTTCTAAAAATATTTTTTTCAAAAATGTTCATATTTCTTTTAAAATTCTCAAGTGTTTTAAAAGCTTATTTCAGCAAACTGGCTTGTGAGAGTACTCACTGATTTCTTCAAAGCAACACTCAGTGAGGTAAAGTTGTTCAGTCGTGTCTGACTCCTTGCAATCTCATGAACTGTATCCTACCAGGCTCCTCCATCCATGGAATTTTCCAGGCAAGGGTACTGGAGTGGGCTGCCATTTCCTTCTCAAAGCAAGACTAGTACTTATTAAAATGTTATTCACTTACAACTGGTCTTTTGATTAAAGGGCATTAATGAATTTTTTTGAGCAAGTGACTTCTTAACAGGTCAATCTGTCTGCTAGCAAAGACTTTAAGAAATCTATAACTCATAAGCTAATGGTAAAGAACAAGCCTAGGGCAGCAAGTAAAATTTGTAGTCGACCAGCACTCCTAAAATCAAGGGAGATGGGCCATCTGCTTCCTGGATTGGACAATGCCATAATTTTACACAGTCACCAGTAATATATCAGCTGCACTCTGCAAGTTGCTGGTATTCTGATAATATTTTAACTTGCTTCTAACAGCTGCAAGTCAAAGCTTTTTACAGTTCTTTAAAATGAAAACTAGATCCTTCCCAGTTGGCCTGGTGTGACTTAATCATTCATCATAAGTTTACATACTAAAGTTTAGCAAAAGCTCTATGATGAATGAAGAGCTGATTCTTTCAACATCAGAATAGGCAAGAAAATTAAGATGTCAAAAATGTCTCACAGAGGATGGTTACACTGTCTCATTACAAAATTCAATTTAATACATTTCTTTAGTTTAAGCTGATAAGTTACATCTCAATTAAAAAAAAAAAAACTTTAGTTCTTTTAAAGACTTTGAATTTTCACGTTTTCTGTGTTTCCCAAGGAAAGAAGAGTGACTTAGAGATATCACTTTTAGATTTTTCTTTTAATTACAATCTGATTCAGGTTGGCAAGCCCTTCTATCTAGGTGCTGTTAGATTGTCTCTTTCACTATGAAGTGAAAGCCATTCCCTCAGAATTCATCAGACCAGAATGCAATTAAACTAAAACATTTACTATGATATTAAGATGCACTTTGGTGCATGTATTCTTTTAACTTTCATAATCAGACCAGAAAAATAATCTGCTTAAGTGCAAATTAAAGTGTTTCCATTTGATTTTTTCCCTCCATCAACTAAGACACTATTATTAGAAAGTCATTTTGAGGTTGAAGATTAAAGTTTTATTTAGTGTTTATATCTTGTCCTTGAACTATCACAATGTAGTTTAAGCACTTTTTACACTGACAATGTGTAGAAACTGTCCTACTTTTACAGGGAAATGCTTTACTGTGTGTCTTGAGAGTTGGACTGTGAAGAAAGTTGAGCACCGAAAAATTGATGCTTTTGAACTATGGTGTTGGAGAAGACTCTTGAGAGTCCCTTGGACTGCAAGGAGATCCAATCAGTCCATCTTAAAGTAGATCAGTCCTGGGTGTTCATTGGAAGGACTGATGCTGAAGCTGAAACTCCAATACTTTGGCCACCTCATGCAAAGAGTTGATTCATTGGAATAGACCCTGATGCTGGGAGGGACTGGGGGCAGGAGGAGAAGGGGACGACAGAAGGAGAGATGGCTGAATGGCATCACCAACTCGATGGGCATGAGTTTGAGTAAACTCCAGGAGTTGGTGATGGACAGGGAGGCCTGGCGTGCTGCGATTCATGGGGTCGCAAAGAGTTGGACATGACTGAGTGACTGAACTGAACTGAACTAAACTGAAAGTCATACTGGTTAAACATATCAAGTCCATAACTATTATATAATTTAATATATATATTAAGATGTGGGAATTAAGAATTCAGAAGAATATCCAGAAAGTTATACTTTTTTTGGTAATCTTTTTAAATCAGAGATCAGTAAACTTTTTACAAAAGGCCAGATAGTTAATATTTTAGGTGTCATGGAACATAAGATCTCTATCACAGCCATACGGTTCTGCCATTAAAGCCTACATGAACACAGCCATGCATAATATGTAATCAAATGAGCACAGCCATGTTCCAATACAGTTTTATTTATTCCTACAGGGGGCTTCCCAGGTGGCACTAGTGGTAAAGAATCCCCCTGCTGAGGCAGGAGACTCAAGAATTGTGGGTTTGACACCTGGATCAGGAAGATCACCTGGAGAAGGAAATGGCAATCCACTTCAGTGTTCTTGCCTGGAGAATCCCATGGACAGAGGGTTACAGTCCACAGGGTCACAATGAGTCAGACATGACTGAGCAACTGCGCATGCACAGTGGGCACTGCATGTATAGTCTGCCAACCTTGCTTAAAAATAATAATCTGCTTTATTTTAAAGTGATACCCTATGCTTCATGACCAACCAATACAATGCTTCATGATAAATATAAGTTCTCTTACTACTCAGAAGACAAAGACGTTCACATCTTTTATCTTGTAAAGCATCACAGTGAGATTCTGTGAGAATCTGTGAAAAAGGTCTTAGTGAGTTCCCCATTTGCAGATGAAGAAACTGAGGCTAAACGAAGTTCAATTATCAGCCTCAGTGAGTCTACATGGAGCGCGAGGTCCCCTCAGCCAGCATTATTGTACAGTTCACTGTGAAGAAACCCAATGTTTACAAAGATAACTATTGGGGAAGTTTTTGATTACACATAAACATTAGATTGTGACACCATCAGGGGGCCAAAAGGCTCCCTTTTTAAGAAGAGAAGCTAGGGTTTTCCTCAAGGTGGTTGACGGTGGGGTGAGCAACAGATCCGAAATGCCAAGAAGTAGGAAGGGATGACAGATCTAGATGATGGCCAACTTGTGCTCCGAAGAAACAGCTGATGTATAAATCAGACAGTAGCCACATGAAGGGAATAAAAAAGCCAAGAAGCCTCCAAAAGAGAAGATACAAAGTCATCTTAAAAATTGCCTTGGGAATTCTTCAGAGAGGAAGTAGTGCTGACCCATCACCATTCTCCACTCACAGGCATAAGGCTCAGGGCTCATGTGTCCTTCAACACCCTTAAAAGAGTCAGTGTATCCCAGACAGAACTTAAAGTGATTTGATAACTGAAAGGATTTGACATTCAAAACCCCAGGATTTGACATTCAAAACCCCATGAATCTATGTTAGTCAACTATACACAAATAAAAATATAAATAAAGTGAAAAATTGAAAAGCCATGAATCTACTACCTGAATCTAGTAGACAACATCCTATACTTCTGCCACACATCTCTAAATATTCTACACACACCCAGTGGTATGCATGTGAGGTGATGGACATGTTAACTGGTTTATGGTTATCATGACACTGTATACACACACACATGCACACACATATATGTCACTATATACATAAATGTAAATATAATCACCTTATCATACACCTGAAATATGTACAATTTTTATTTGTCAATTATACCTCAATAAATCTGGAAAAAAACACGAGGAAATAAAAGCATCCTTCAATTAAAGTATTACTGAAAACTAAAATCAGAGAGAGCATTTGTTAAAAGATGAAAATATCTACTGATTTTAAGCATTAAGTAGATAAAAATTGCTGACTTGTGTCTTTTTAGGGATGAATCTGACCTAACTTTAAGGTGTTTTCCTGCCACTCCTTATCACTCTACCCAAAGAAAAGTTTCTATTCCCTCATCTGAGTTATCAAGAGCTCTTGATCAAGTATAAGAATTGGTGAAAAACCAGACTGTGTTGATGCTTGAAACCAACTTATGAAATGGTTGCTTTTTAATTGAATTCCAGGCTGATATAACTGAAAAATAACAACATCCACTGAAGTTTAGTTGGAGTTAATTTTTCTACCAATTAATTCTCCAAAATAAAACTTAAAGAACATAAAAATGCAAAGCATGCCAAATATGAATGAATTAATTATGGTGAATGGAAAAGACTCTAATTCCAAACAAATGACTAACAAAACCTCTACAGAGTGATTCACATCATCTGAAAATTACAGTCGTGAACTTCAAGATTAAATCCAAAGCCATTACAATCTAAAAGAGATTAATTGTTCCAAGTAGAGGATATGAAAATTTAGTATATCTTATCATCAAGTTGCCTGAAAGGAGAGTGAGCCTTGAAAACACATTGCTTCCAAGTGCCGTGGAAATTAAATGTGGGACAGGGAATAATATTATTATCTTACATTTTGTTCATTCAAAGACTCTATAGAGTCTTCTTTAGAGACTCCATCATACTTGTGATGAATGAAAATGCTTCTAAGATTCAAGATATGGTAGGAAAAGAAACAGATGATTCTTGCTGCCTTATTAAAACTCTTATTTCCCTTTAAAGTTTAGTGACAATAGTACATAGTGATTCTCTCTACCTATGAAAGCAGCTAAAAATAACAACAGGTGAGCTCAAGGTGCTTTTCGTTTAAAATCCACATTTCACTGTGCATGTGAAGGAAAGCTATGCACTGCCTGCTACAGAAGATTTATTCAGCAGTCCCTCCTACTAACGGGTGGCTTTGACTCCACTGCATAAGTCCTGGTTGATCTTCTAAAGGTAATGACCCCCTGTTCCGCTAAGCCTGCTGGATTTAGAGGGGCCCAGAGGAAGGTAAGTTACCAGTTCCTCCATTCAATATATCAGTTCCCTCTGCTCCTGCTCTTCTGAGAGTATATGAAAGTATAACAATACGAAATAAACATTTACTTGTCTTCACTTTGTTTTGCACATGACAACACATCTAAGATCATTTTCTCCTGAAAGCATTTTTTCTTTCTACTTCTGTAGCTAAATGTTTTCTTATTTCCCAACACCAATTCTTCCTGTCATTCTTTGGATTTGTTCAGAAACCATTTACTGGTGTTGACAGCCTATAACTGTCCCTTGAAAGATGTACCCGGGATGTTTCTAATTACCATTACTCCACTTCCTGGCCAAATGCTCGAGATAATTGGACAGTACAAGAACTTCACTAACCTGGGTGCTTCTCCCTGCATGTTCCAGAATGTTTTGACTCCAGGACCAGATTTGATGAGTAGATTGAGGTCACTGTGTTCCTTATTCGGGTCTCTGCTCTTATATTTGATGTTAAGCACAAGACATAAGGTTGCTAATAAAACATGGAAAAGTGGGTGTGTGATGTAGAACACTACCCATCTGGAGAGGGTTGAGAGCATCAGAGTTGGGAAGATTTCTCCTTTGATGTGAAGCCTTAGGTCTACTTCTGTCGACTACAGATGCTGGCTGCACTTCTAAAACACATTAAGATTTTTAAGATTGCAAAACTGCTGCTGATGAATTTTTCAATGGTATATTTCTTGAGTAACAGGGCTGTTAAAGAGCTTTTGCCAATGTTGAAAGTAAGTCAAGCTGTTGATCACTGGAAGGATTTAGATGGAACTGGTTAAAAAAATACCTTGAGATTTCTTTAGGATACGACTCAACTGAGTTGCTATCTGAGCTCTACTCTTGAGTCTTTTCCCTGGTTTCCCATATGGATGCTTCCAGCTTAGAGTGATTTCTACAAGATTTTTCTGTAGGTATGTCATCATCTGAGATTTCAAGTACTTCATTTGTGCTTCCTTAATAGCTAAGAAGAACTAAAGAGCCTCTTGATGAAAGAGAAAGAGGAAAGTGAATCAGTTGGCTTAAAGCTCAACATTCAGAAAACTAAGATCATGGCCTCTGGTCCCATCATTTCATGGCAAATAGATGGGGAAACAATGGAAACAGTGACAAACTTTATTTTGGGGGGCTCCAAAATCACTGCAGATGATGACTGCAGCCATGAAATTAAAAGAAGCTTACTCCTTGGAAGAAAAGTTATGACCAACCTAGACAGCATATTAAAAAGCAGAGATGTTACTTTGCCAACAAAGGTCTGTCTAGTCAAGGTTATGGTTTTCCTTCCAGTAGTCATGTATGGATGTGAGAGTTGAACTATAAAGAAAGCTGAGTGCCGAAGAATTGATGCTTTTGAACTGTGGTGTTGGAGAAGACGCTTGAGAGTCTCTTGGACTGCAAGGAGATCCAACCAGTCCATCCTAAAGGAAATCAGTCCTGAATATTCATTGGAAGGACTGATGCTGAAGCTAAAGCTTCAATACTTTGGCCACCTGATGCGAAGAACGGACTCATTGGAAAAGACCCTGATGCTGGGAAAGATTGAAGGTGGGAGGAGAAGGGGACAACAGAGGATGAGATGGTTAGATGGCATCACCTACTGAATGGACATGAGTTTGAGTAACTCTGGGAGTTGGTGATGGACAGGGAGGCCTGGTGTGCTGCAGTCCATGGGGTCACAAAGGGCCGGACACGACTGAGTGACTGAGCTGAACTGAATAGTGAGTTTTACATTTTTTATATATATATATATATATATATATATATATATATATATAAAATTATATATATGTGTAATATTTATATATGATTACCATGGACTGTAGCCACTAGGTTCCTCTGTCCATGAAATTCTCCAGGCAAGAGAATGGGAACTGGACTGGGAAGCCAATCCCTTTCTCCAAGGGATCTTCCGAACCCAGGGATTGAACCTGGGTCACCCACATTGCACATTCTTTACTGCCTGAGCCACAAGGGAAACCCCCTGTTTCTGTGTTTATATCCTCTACTACAGGTACTTGAGAGCGAGACCACATATTTTAAGTGTTTTTTTTTTTTTTTCTAAAGCCAATAATGAATGGAAACAGACCCAAACTTCAAACCATCTCCAAAAGAAGTTGCTAGATACATTTTTTTAGTATTAAATACATTATATAAACATACTTCACCATTCTTTGGTAGCATGTGTTACTTTATGCAATTTTTAAAAGCTATTTAATGGTATAATATGGGTTGTTTCTACTTCATAGGATCTTGTGTGAACAAATGAGGAAACATTTGTAAAAACAGCCTTTATGCATGTGAAGAGCTGTACAAATGTAAGATCTTACCTTACTGACAACCAAGGTGATAGTGTTATTGCTTTATCAACAACAGAAAAATAAACAGATATTAGATCTTTTAAAAAAAGCTATTAGAAAATAGTAACAGGATTTTATCTGTAATTTTCAGACCACAAACAGCCCCAAAGGTCTATATCTCACTGAGAATATATGTCCAATATGGGTTGGTATGGAGCTCTGCCCCTCATCAGTTCAGCTTAGTCACTCAGTCGTGTCCGATTCTTTGCAACCCCATGAACTGCAGCACACCAGGCCTCCCTGTCCATCGCCAACTCCCGGAGTTCACCCAAACCCATGTCCATTGAGTTGGTGATGCCATCCATAGCCACTCAAGAATTTATACTTGCAGATCCCTTCTCAAACCAAATCACACTCTGGCTTATAAAACCCAAGAAAACTCACTTCCACTCACATGTCATAGAGAAAGAAGTCACACAGCCACCCCTAACTTAAAAAGAAATGAAATAAAATCCTACCATCCGTCCATAAAGAGGATAATCAGTGTATTTGTGAGCAGTTCCAGGGACCACTGCAAACATCTACATATGATGTAAAGTGTACCAAAAAGATAAATTATACTCATTGTGTGTTCACCTTCCTGGCTTAAAACTTATTTGTATCAAGTAACTGCTGGCTTCATGTGGACTCTTATCAAAAGACATTTAAAGTCTACTTATTCTTGTTTGATAAGGTTATGGAGCAACTGTGGGCCTTATTTTGCTTGGGGAAGTTCTTTAAAAAAAGGCAAAACACATCTTGAGACCATCAATAGTTGACCCTTTTTGTATTTTGTGAGTTAGTGTACAAAATCTCCTGGCTTCCTTCTTGGCACACAGACCTCAGAACAATTTACTCAAAGAGCTCAAGCCTCTGTGGCTTGATTTGAATGATGAGTGTTTTGTCAATCAGCAAGGAATACATTCCTTTTTTTATCGTGGAATTTCATACCTCTGGTGTTTGGGAAAATCATCAGTGAGACAGATTCTTAATGTATCAAAAGACTTTACTGAAGGACTATAAAAACATTAAGATGGCATGGAGTGGAGATTCAATCAGGTAAGTCTGGCATTATGAAAACCACACAACTGTGCCCTTTAAGTGACTCTGGAGACTACAAAGGGCAGGAGGAGTTACTGAGTAATTTCCTAAATTCCAAATCTGGACTTTTACCTTAGAATCTCTCTACTGCATTTGAATGAAGACACCAAAGCAGACATGGTAAGACTCATTTTGTAAATACCAACATCTACTAACCACCGGCCACAGAAGTATAACCTAGAATCATAGCATGGTAAGATCACAATGATAAAAGGCAATAAATTTTCAGAGCAACAGACACTGATTAGATTTGGCTAGGCTTATGATGCATGCACAGGCTTCCGAGGTGGCTCAGTGACAAAGAAGCTGCCAGGCAAGCAGGAATGCAGGTTTGATCCCTGAGCTGGGAAGTTCTCTTGGAGAAGGAAATGGCAACCCACTCCAGCATTCTTCCCTGGGAAATCCCATGGTCAGAGGAATCTGGTGGACTACAGTTCATGGGGTCGCTAAGAGTTGGACAGGACTTCGGGGCTAAATAGCAGCAGCATGTTGTATATATTTTAAAATCACACAATTGAAAAAAGGCAGAAGGTAAAGAGAAGACAAAAGTTCAAAGGTAAACATTGACATTGTTCAGTCGCTTAGTCATGTCCAACTCTTTGCCACCCCAAGGACTCCAGAATGCCAGGCTTCCCTGTCATTCATTATCTCCAGGAGCTTGCTCAAACAAATGTCCACTGAGTCAGTGACACCGTTCAACCATCTCGTCTTCTGTTGTCCCTTTCTCCTCCTGCCGTCAATCTTTCCCAGCAGCAGGGTCTTTCCTAATGAGTCAGCTCTTCACCTCAGGTGGCCAAAGTATTGGAGCTTCAGCTTCAGCAGCAGTCCTTTTAATGAATTGAAGGTTGATGTGCTTTAGGACTGACTGATTTGATCTCCTTGCAGTTCAAGGCACTCTCAACAGTTTTCTCCAACACCACAGTTCAAAAGCATCAATTCTTTGGCACTCAGTCTTCTTTATAGTCCAACTCTCACATCCATACATGACTACTGGAAAAACCATAGCTTTGACTAGATGGACCTTTGTTGGCAAAGTAATGTCTCTGCTTTTTAATATGTTGTCTAGGTAGGTCATAGCTTTTCTTCCAAGGAGCAAGTGTCTTTTAATTTTATGGCTGCAGTCACCATCTGCAGTGATTTTGGAGTGCAAACAAAAGTCTCTCGCTGTTTCCATTGTTTCCTCATCTATTTGGCATGAAGTGATGGGACCGGATGCCATGATCTTTGTTTTTTGAATGTTGAGCTTTAAGTCAACTTTTTCACCCTCCTCTCACTTTCATCAAGAGGCTCTTTAGTTCTTCTTCACTTTCTGCCATTAGAGTGGTATCATCTGCATATCTGACCTTATTGCTATTTCTCCCAGCAATCTTGATTCCAGATTGTGAGTCTTCCAGCCCGGCATTTCACATGATGTACTCTGCATATATGTTAAATAAGTAGGGTGACAATATACAGACTTGAGGTACTTCTTTACCAATTTGGAACCAGTCATTTGTTTCATGTCCTTTTCTAACTGTTGCTTCTTGACCTGCATGCAGGTTTCTCAGGAGGCAAGTAAGGTGGTCTGGTATTCTCATCTCTTGAAGAATTTTCCACAGTTTACTGTGATCCACATGACCAAAGGCTTTAGTGTAATCAATGAATCAGAAGCAGATGTTTCCTGAAGTTCTGGTTGGCTTATAATCTCAGCGGTATCTGGGGACTGGGATTAGGTGGCGAGAGTTATTCTATTGAGGAGAGTAAACTATAGAGTAAAAGACTTAGCCTTATTAGAAAGGAGGAGGGCAGTACACACATTTTCACCTTGCCTGTCTTTATTCCCAATCCAGTCTCCATTGAGGAGAGACCCAAGGAAAAGAAGAGAGTCACCACCATACTCAAGAATCAAGTTTTTTATCTGATCTACTCTGATGGTTCAGTTTTCTCAAGAATAATAGCTAAAAAGTCAAGCCTTCCAGGCATCTGATGAACATCAGCCATGGGCATCTAATAGAGCTAATTTACTCAAGTTAAATGGACATTTTGCACTGTTATGACTTTCTACATTTGATTTTCAAATAAGCCTTAAAATAGTTAGCTCGCTTTCTTAGATCTATGATATATGTCTGATATTATAGACACCTGCTTTTTCATATATGGGAAATCTTTCCAGCATGTTATTGTTTAACATCTGGATAATAACAATTTTGTTAAGACAACCTACCATTTAGCTACAAATTTAATTTCCTCCTAAAATTGATCCACTTATGGTAACCACATAACCTCAAAAATAACTAGTATGTTCTTCCTTCTCCTAACCAAAATGATGCCAAAATAGGTTTGAGGGGAAGAAAAAAAAATTAGTAGAGAGGATACAGAATTTTTTATTTCAGGAGACCCAAAAAGAAACGATTTTCAAAAGAATCCATTTTATTAACAGAAAGAGGTCTTAAAGTGTAAATTACCTTCTCATGAAAGGAATTCAACTTATGATTCAACAGAAAAAAATCTGTGTGCTGAGAATTCTGCATCTGCACAGGCTCCTAAGAATCGGAAACCAACCAGAGCTGTCATAACTATTATGCAAAGCAAAAATGAATATCAAAGTAGGCAATTTCCTAAGGCAAATTAAAATGCTATTCAGGCATTTCATGAATATTGGAGATTCTCTTTTTCTCAATGACAAGCACCTGCATGCCTTTCACTACCTCTGCTGTTCAAAAAACACTGACTAAATGGTGCTAAACCTTTACTCCAAAGGTGCCCGTGAAATACAACATGAGATTCATGTTTGAGGCAAGTTGCCTGGTTATTTCCATAGATATTTAGACAGGAGCTTTGAGAAGATAATTATCACTATGAATAAGCAAATACTCTACCAGAGAATTCTGAGAGCATCACTGGAAGGCATTATATTATTATATATTATTATATTTATATTGTTATATTTGGGCTTCCCAGGTGGCTCAGATGGTAAAGATTCCACCTGCAATGGAAGAGGCCCAGGTTTGATCCCTGGGTCAGGAAGATCCACTGGAGAAGGGAATGGCTACCCACTCCAGTCTTTTTGCCTGGAGAATTCCATGGACACAGGAGCCTAGAAACAATATCAGGCAAGGTAACCCAGCTCTGATACATAGTTTTAAAGACTGATTTGGAATTTATATGAAATGGAGAACACACCTCATTTTGGAACAGCTTTTAACATGTCATTACATGATTTGTTGCCAGGTAAATAGGCCATTAATGTATTTTCACTTTCGAAGCTGTGCAATTCCAATGAACTTGCTATGGTGATGTTCTTTTACCCTTAGGGTTCTCGCTCAAATTATTTTGACCAGCGCCTTCTAAATGCACATGTTGGTTTTCCCTCTTCCATCAACTCCAACTGGCAGGGGCTGTGTCCACCAGGACCATTGCTGCCCTCCTGCATCCCAGGCTTGCTCCACCATTGTCAATCTCCATCTCGCCAGGGGAGCCATCTTTCTACAGGTCACCATGCAATTCCCTTGCTTTCAAGTTTCAGGGCTCCATCACATGCTCAGACTGAAGCCTAAACTCTCAGAGTGACATACATGTACTTTTTCCAGCCTCCACAGAGACCAGAGCCAGTCCTCACACTCCATGCTACAACATCAGGCCGCTCTTCCTCTTAGGACAGCTGCCCCACAACTTGGAATGTCTTTCCTCCACACTTTGCATAGTTGTCTATGAAGACACTTCTTCCCTATCTTCAGGAAGGGGATAAACCCTCCACCCCCTGTCACTGCTCCTACACTGCCCACTCTGCAGACAATATCTGCTCGGTAGAGTTAAGCAAATCACTTCTGTCCTTCATTAAGAACTTTCAAAGCCATTCCATCTCACTCAGAAGGAAATCTAGCCTTTGTGGCCCAATGTGATTTCAGCTTCTGCTTTCCTCTGACTTCACTTTGTACTACATCCCCCTGTATACTTCCTTTGGCCACACCAACCTCCCTTTTATTAACCAATCAGGCCTAGGATGGTCCCATCTACCTTGGGAACTTTACACTCTGGACTCCCTACTCCTAGAATGCTCTTCTGCTATGTACTAACTGAATGACTTGTTCTCCATTTCCCTGGTTTTTGCCCATATGTCACCCATCTGTGAGGCCATCCCTGACTGCCTGAGTCTAAACAACAAAACACATTTCCCTACTCCCAGGTAATCCCTATTTTCCTGTCCGATATACTCTGTGCATGCTCGCATGCACAGTCGCTCAGTCGTGTCTGACTCTTTGTCATCCTATGGACATCCTATAGCCCGCCAAGCTCCTCTGTCCATGGGATTATTACCAACTGACTGTCCCTTCTAAAGTCACACCTTCCATCACTCTTTATCCCCTTACATTGTTTATTTTTCTTTAGAGTATTTATAGTCAAATGACAAATCTACATGACTCAGTTTTTATTTGTTTATTTTCTCTATTCTCCTACTAGAATATAAACCTTTAAGTCAGAAGCTATATTCCTAGCTGGTACAAACAGTGCCTGGCACATAGCCACTCAATCCATATTTGTTGAATGAATGAATATTATATTTTACTTCACAGTCTTTTCTACTAAATTTCTTGGATTTTTAACTTACTAAAGGCCATCTTTTTCATGTGCTTAATGGGAAAGATAGCATTTGGTAGAGAGAAGCAATTTAATCAATGTGTTTATTAAGCAGAAAAACATTTCAGATTTTGATTAACTCCACCAAAAATGAGAAGTGATCATTTTTCTACTTAGTCTTAAAAACATTCTATGTGCCAGAACAGAAAAATAAAACAATCTTTTAAGAATATAAATTCAACTCATTTTATGAATAGTTTATACTCTTCTGACACTTGTCAGTATTGGCTAACAAAAACAAACAAAAAAAGGTTAAAAAAAAAATCACCTATGATATAGTTACATGTATCTATAACACTTACATATAATACTGAAGTTCCACTGACTAAAGCTGCTTATTGGAATGAAAGTATTTACTGAGTTGAGCTATAAAAATTTTAATAGCTATTTTTTTATGTGGATCACTTTTAAAGTCTTTATTGAATGTGTTACAATATCATTTCTTTTATGTTTTGGTTTTTTGGCCATGAGGCATGTGAGATCTTAGCAACCCAACCAGAGATGGAACCCTCTGGCCTTGCACTGGAAGGTGTAGGTCCTAACAAATGGACCACCAGAGAAGTCTCTTAATAGCTATTTTAAAGGAATTTCATAATAATATGAAGTATCTTCCTGGTTTTGGTAGAAGGAGGAATTGGGTTTTCCATCTTCTTTGATTAAAATTTTTAAAAATTTGATGTATGATATCTCAATTCTGAAGGGTAACAAGAAGTTTAAAGAAAAAAAGTCACCAAATTGAGGAACAATCACAGGGAAAAGAGAGGAAAGAGAAATAGACTATAACTTGACCTTTTCGACATGATCTGGAAAGATCTGAAAGATTGGGTCAAGGCTTCCAAGTAGATAGTGGCAGAGGTGCTCTTAGAATTTCTGTTTCCCACCTTCCTATTTTGCTCTTTATCCTTCTTAAGATACCTCACAGAGGGACATAAACCAATCAGCCCTGGTTTGGAGTCCTGAATACACTCTAAACTTTTAAAAGTACATTTTTAATAGTGTGAATTGAGAGAAAGTTAGAGCCAGGGTATTTAAATAGAAACCACCATGCTTATAAAATGGGTTATGGAACCATTAATTGTCTGTTTAGAGCCTCAATTATAAGACCTCTGGGTTACCATTTCACAAATTAAAGCTTAAAAATGCACCAGTGGTCTGGGAGGGCTGTTGTTGCCTCCCAAAATGCCTAACCTTCCCAAAGGGGAATGACAATCACACATGGAAGCCGGCCTCACATAGAAAACAGTCACCTTTTACCTCTTCCTTACTTCTGGACACGTCAGTTTAATGACGCTTTGAGTAATCTCCTAATAGCTACCTTCACAGTAAACTCTTAGTTTTTCCTACTGAAATAAAGCAAGGGCAATATTTCCCAAGAGAAAACAGATGCTTTCTTACTGGCTAGCTGAAAGTCCTTCCAACAATCTACCAACTACACAATCTTGCAAATCCTCAAAATGAATGAACTCATTTAGAACACATTCTGGAGGCTTAATGGAGAGCTCCTAACCTTTATCTAACCCCATTAATGATGGCTCTCTCCAGGCTCCAGGCTGGGTTTTGAGCCCTGCAAGTAAGCACATGTACTGAACCACAGCCAATAAACAGGTTTCTCCCATCCAATCCCTGAAGAAACTGACTATAGCAACTATAGCAAAGCCTACTGGCCACAGGGGGAAAAAATAGCTTAGCTGGCAATAACTGTATCCAGTAACAAGAGGAAAAGGAAAATGAGACAAAGGGGAGTAAACACATGGCCCAAATCTTAAGAATAGAAATAATGAGGCTATTTTATAATAGAAAACACTCAGTCGATCATCATTTGTGGATCCTGCATTTGCAAATTCACCTAGTCACTAACATGTATCCATCATCCACAAATCAATACCCCTGCCACTTTCAGTCTTTAAACAGACATCCACAGAGCAGCACTAAATATGAGTCAACCAATGTGTTTGTTTCCAACTTGAGTTGGAACAAGGCTGCTCCCTCATACTGTAAACAACTGTCCTTTTTGGGTTCTATTTAGTAGCTTTTTTTTTCTTTCATTTTTGCACTTTTTTGTTGGTGATATGGCAGTGTTTAAGTGCAGTTGTCCAGGGTCCTTAAGCACAAGAAGGCTGGGATGTGCCTTAGAGAGAAAAATGTGCGCTGGGTAAGCTTCATTCAGACACCACTTAGAGTGCTATTGGCCGTGCGTTCAACGTGAATGACTGAACTGAAGGGTAACTTGAAACAAACACAGAACACAACGCTATGTATTGGTTGGTTACTGAAAACGTTGAGAAGAGACCAACTGGAACCTAACGCTGTATTTTCCCACAGGAGTCCTGGGTCAGCATTCCCTAATGCAATCACTAACTCCTTTACATACCAGAACTACTGCAAATAATGAGGCTGAATCAAGGCCAAGGAATTATTTTAGGCCACAGCTAGCATTACTTTTTTAATGAAGTAGGATAATGTTGTAGCATATAATGCAATATGCAGAATGCTATGAATAAAATGGGATAGGGAAATACGGTTTTTAAAAAGTCATCCACTAAAAGGTCACATTTAATATTTTCTTGATGTGAATAGAAGATAGTCATAAGATCTTCTGAGGCATTGCACACAGAGGTAGCATTGTACATAAAGACCAAGAGGCGTGCGCACACACACACAAATGTGAGTTTGGAATCTTATAAGAAGTTCACCAAGGTTGCAAGACAGAGTTAACAACTGAAGCTGAATGGGCCTTGAAATTCTTAAGGTACTGGCACCATCTGTATAAGTCCTTCCACTTATGTTGCAGCAAAGGAATGAATTAAATGAAATAAGTGGGAGGGGAACATATTAATATTATGCTCCACCAATATTCTCTAGTTTAATAAAATGAGCAAACATTTACTTGAGGAAATAATAAAGGTCCAGAACTCATAAGGGGCTATGATGCATTGAGAGGAGAAGGCAGATCAGAAGGGCACTGCCAAGGGCTGTTCTGCGAGGGGAGCTGCAGAGAGCTCCTGTCTGGGCTGCTCTGGCGGGTCAGAGCAGCCTGAGGACTTGAGCTCCCGAGGCGTGAGGACCATTCCATAAGTTCTCAAGGAACATTAAAAGTCATTGATTTCAAAGTGACCTATGCCTGGTTGGTCCTTGCAGCTCTCAGGAAACTTTCACACTGGTGATCAAACACTGATTCTCTCAGCTGCGCTATTTAAAATAGCAGTCTATGGAGCAAAACAGCCTGAAACCAAAACAGTGCTCGCTGGAAAGATGGATGCTGAAGCCAAAGCTCTAATAATTTGGTCACCTGATGTGAACAGCCAACTCACTAGAAAAGACCCTGATGCTGGGGAAGATTGAGGGCAGGAGGAGAAGTGGGTGACAGAGGATGAGATGGTTGGATGGCATCATCAACTCAACGGACATGGGATTGAGCAAACTCCAGAACACAGTGAAGGACAGGGAAGCCTGGTGTGCTGCAGTCCATGGGGTCACAAAGAGTAGGACACCACTGAGCAACTGAACAACAACAAAAACAGCATTTACAGCCTGCAAGAAAACTGACGACAGTTGGGATGAATTTCATTTGTTCTGTGATACTATTCAAGTGCATCACTTCCACAACATCCAAGTACAGCTGGTCTACTGGGCCAGCCAGGAAAATAATGTGTTCTGATAAGTAAGCTGTCTGCTTAATACAGAGGCAAGAAAATCCAATAAGCATAGGGTAGAAAACAGTTGATGCTACAAAATTCAATTGGACATACTCTGGACTTCCTTCTGGCTTTCCTTCATGATTCAGTTGACCTGCTCAAGACAATGTATCTTCCTAGTTTTATCATTTCAATAAAATACAGTACTATTTGCTCCACATATGTGCAGAGGAGATAGTAAAAGTGAAATCAAGTCAATGTTGAGACAATCACACTTTTACAATAAAACTGGTCTCAAGGACTGAAAATCAAATCCTATTTTAGTGTTAGTTTTATCTACAATCCCCCTCATTTCTTGTTCTTTGGAAGGCAGCTATAATAACTGATTAGTTTGTTACCATTTGACATTACTTTGAAGAGATGAACTAAGAAACTATAAGCCTCAAAATGAAAGTGGTGATTGTGAAATGAATGTCTGGGAAATTGACGCTAGGCAAGATTCAAAGTGACAAATTACAGAAGTCATTGCTCACTATCACAGATTGCAGGGGCAAAGTAAACACATAGCCCTGCATGATTTGTGAATAAATACTGTATAAGCAAGCTGACTCCAAAAGCAGAGCAATTAATTATTAAGGAAAAAATAAAACATATGCTTCTTCCAAAAGTCCAATGCATAAGAATCATTAAACCAACACCTCATTTGCACACATTTTTGAAATGGAGAATGACTATTTCACACCTACTCAACAAACTTAATGAATGTCAAAGAGAATTAAAACAATTATTATTACTTGAATAATTACTATAAGAATAATGATTATTACTAAAGCTAATAATCAGAGCAAATTACCTCTTTTTATTTCAACATAGGATTAAGAAATGTTTTGAAAGTCACTAAGTCCTCTACTGTTTGCAGATAAATATACTATCAGTTTTTCCCCAGAAAAATTTTGGGCTTTATATCCTGCTTTTACAATAGGAACTGAGTAACAGGCCATAATGATGGCTTTAACACTTAAGTATAAGCTCAAACATTAAATGCACATATTTGTAGATTATCTGCTTAACTTGGGAACATACATTAGTAGACACTGGAAATTCTTTTCCACGCTTGGGATAGGCACGAAAGGATTAAATCTTTAATAATATAATATGAATAATTAAAAAGACTCTCTCTGTTTATTGTGTACAGAGCAAGAGAAAATATTAAGATTACTTGCTTCTTAACTCTTAGTTGCTTTATTTTCAGGATTGTGTGCTCAGTAGCTAAATCATGTCTGATTCTTTGCAACCCCATGTATGTAATCCACCAAGGCTCCTCTGTCCACGGCATTTTCTAGGTAAGAACACTGCTGCTGCTGCTAAGTCACTTCAGTCGTGTCCAACTCTGTGAGACCCCATAGACGGCAGCCCACCAGACTCCCCCGTCCCTGGGATTCTCCAGGCAAGAACACTGCAGTGGGTTACTATTTCCTTCTCCAGGAATTATCAGGATAGATAATGTAAAATGTTAACTTTAATTTAAAAATCTGGGGGAATATTGGGATGAATAGATTAGCACATTTTCTCAGTAATATGGCAGAGAATAATTTGGTGATGAGGTGAAACACTGTTTGTGTGTACCTTGAAGTGAAGTGAAAGTCTCTCAGTCGTGTCCAACTCTTTGCAACCCCATGGACTATAAAGTCCATGGAATTCTCCAGGCCAGAATATCGAAGTGAGTAGCCTTTTCCTTCTGCAAGGGATCTTCCCAACCCAGGGATCAAACCCAGGTCTCCCACATTGGAGGCGAATTCTTTACCAGCAGAGCCACAAGGGAAGCCCTGTGTGGACCTTAAAAGCTGTAAAAGCCCATCATGATTTTCAGTGTGGACATGCTGAAATGTTATCTGCTTTTGATACCAGCTCTCTTACTGGGGTTTTCCTGGTGTTGCTTGTGGAAAAGAATCTGCCTGCAAATGCAGAAGACTCAAGAGACAGGGGTTCAATCCCTGGGTCAGGAAGATCCCCTGGAGAAGGAAATAGTAATTCACTCCAGTATTCTTGCCTGGAGAATCCCATGGACAGAGGAGCCTGATGGGCTATAGTCCATGGGATCGCCGAGTTGGACACAACTGAGCGATGGAGCACACACACTCTTATATAATAGTCCATACTTGACAACTAAATAAGTTGTAACATTTTCAATTCTAAAGAAGGAAACTGTAGCTACTTCACCCCAAAGAGCAAATTAGAAAGCAAAAGACTACTTGTAAGACTATAGAAAGCAAAAGTCACTATTTGGAATCACAACCAGAAAAGGGGTTTCACGATTTCTTTTTGTGGGCAGGGGGAGGATTTTGTAGGAACCAAGAAGGCGGGACTGAAACATTAGGCAGAAAAAGAGGAGGATTAACTATAAGTCAAGCTTAAAATGAGTGAAAATGTCAGACAATTTAGACAATTTAAGCTAAGCATCTCCTTCTTTATATGGAATCTCCTCCCATTTTCATGATTACCTGCACATCTGCATGAAAACAGACTCCATTTTTCAATATATTTCTGGCTCCTGTGGCTTAGACTCTACCTGAACCCTTAATCCTCTCTTTGTGAAATAAATCCAGTCACTGTGGAAATCACTCCAATGCACTGACAGAAGATTACAGCTTCATGTGTGCAATATGCAACCAGGAATACTTAGCAACTCAAAGTCTGTAACAAAGGCCTAAGAGAAAGCAACATGGAGTAGTGAAATCCCAGCTATAAGAGCACTATTATCATAACTGGTGAAAGTTGAAATTTGGTATGTGATTTCTTCAATAGTTCTTCCTAAAATTAATTCTGTGGGTAACATCAGATTACCATAAGATATTTATTTAGAGGCAGAGCATAACTATTACAATATACCTCTTGTGATAAAGGACCGTACATTGTCTATCCCCTGACATGGACAGGAATTCTCTCCTACTCTTAAGAGGTGAAATCTTGGGCCAAAGAAGAAAATGACATTGACTCTACAGAATCATTGAGTTAAAATGAGCATGTAATTCAATAGTTTGTATTAAGCACCCAGCTCTGCCCCTGGAACATAGAGAGGACTGACATGGAGCATTACTATTTGTGGAATACTATGGTCATTTACCATGCTACCCACTTAATTGTCCATTCTTCCTAAAGGTACTCTATTATTTGTTTTCATTTGCCAGTTCAGGCATCAAATGGAACGACGCCTCATTATTCACAGATTTTGTGAATTTACCTAATTGCTAAAATATAGTTGTAGCCTCAAAAGCAATACTCATGGCAGGTTCACCATCATCTGTGGATGTGAGCTGAGCAGGGATTAATTTCAGCCCCCTGAGCGCATCTTCTGAATTGAGATCGAATGAGGTGATGATCTGCCTTCCTGTTGTAAGCAGCTCTCATCTATAACAAGGGTCCTTTCCAAATCTGTTCAGTGCCATGTTTTTTGCATCTTTGGTTATTATTGGTGATTTCACTGTTTTAAAGGTAGTGCTGAAGTGCCGTCTAGTGGTTCTAAGTGCGAGAAAACGGTGATGGGACATTCTGAGAAAATACTTGTGTGAGATCAGTTTCCTTCAGGCAGGAGTTCAAGTTGTGCTGAGGTCAGTGTTAACGAATCAATGATAGACGGCATTCAGAAAAAGGAAGAGGACATTCTCGGCTCCATCTATATGCAAGGCTGTTCTAGAAAGGGCTAGAGTAACAGCAATAGTGGAGAGAGATGCTGTCTTCAAATAGAAATGTACATAAAACAAGGTTATTTTGCTCAACAGCTGACAAAAATGTTGTGAGCAGAGGCTCACAGATACCCAATCCTCTATTTCTCTTAGAAGCAGTGAATGGCTTAACAGTCACTAACTCAATGTTGGTGGTGACTTTATATTATAGGAGTATCATCCATAATGAGAAGTGACTCTATGTAAAATCTTTAAAGTAAGGTCCATCTACCAATTCAAATCTATAGCACATGAAGTTGTCAGATACAAACACAAGACACCCAGTCAAAGTATGTCCTGTTCAATATCTGGAATCCAAACTTAATCCCAACTTATAAAGGCAAAAGCAACTCTTAAGTTGTATATTTAAATAACAACTGCCCTTGCTTTTACCACTTTCTATATCTTCAAATTTTAACACAATAGAACTTTAAAGTTAAAAGTATCATTTTTTCAGATTGAGCATTTTCTCTTTCCTATTCAAAATTCAGCAGTTCCTTGATGATACATCTCTTCATTTTTATTTTGTTTATATTTTAAAGAATAAGTAAAATTAAAAGTTTTGTAACTTGGGTTTCCTTGAATATTCCACCTGTCAAAAATGCAAATAAGAAACTTCCTTCCCTTGAAAACACTGTATTCAAAAGATAATCTAAAGGGTTAATCCTGTTTCTCAAAAATTAGGAGTGATTCTATACCATTTCTCATGTTATCTTAACAGTGAAAATGTCACCATTGTCTCCTAAAAATGTAACAACTGTTCTATAACTGGTTATATTTTAAAACATGATACATAACACATAGTCATTGAACTTATTAGCATTCGCTTTGCTAATTCTGACAGAGATGTAAGCTTGTATTTCTTGCTTTAGCACTCAAACCCTAAAATTCTTAGACCCTACTTTCATCAGGAAGATTTTTTCACAAGATTCCACTGCTACAGCCTCCGGAATTAGGTCTGATATTAATATATACACAAAGGAATAAGCATCTATAACGGGCATTACCATTATTTACCAATATTCATTTGGCCTCTACTTCCTGGCACATGGGAGGTTATTCGCCCATCTGTATTAAATTAAATATCCCCATGTGACAATGCAATCAGAGTGGAAGTGATGTGTGCCATTTCTGGATGGAAGCATTTAGTTGTTGGTGCTCGAACCTACAGCCCGCTCGTTCACTGCCATAGTGACTGCAAAGCCACGAGCTCTTACAGGGAGGTCATAAGGTGGAAGTGGCCTGGGACGCTGAGCCAGAACAGGGAGGTGTGTTCTCTAAGAGCAGGGTCAGTGAACTCTGACCCAGGGCAAAAATCCCTCCTGCAGCATATTTTCATATGGCTCATTAGCTAAAAATGATTTCCACATTTTGAAATGCAAAATATGACAATGGCTCTTATTCAATAAAAATAATTACTCAGTTTTGCCCCTTGGTCAAATGTTTAAAATATTGACTCAATGGCCCTTCACAGAGAACCCCTGCCCTAAAGAGGCACCCAGACCCTCAGCATCCTTTGTGTGAGCAACAAACAAACTTGTGTGTAACAACAGACATTTGGGTCCTTTGGTTCTTTGTCATAGCTGCTAGAGGGACTTGAGTTCCAGTCCTGGCACGCAGCAATGATAACTTTCTCTGAGATTAAGTTGTCCCCTGGTCAAATGGGTGCATATTAAAAGAGATAAAATACATGAACATATAACTAGTAACAATAAACGAGCTACCATGCTGAGGCCATGCTGAAGCGAAGTCAAACAATATTTTGATTACGAAAATGTCTTCTACCTGCTAGGCAACTTTGCCCCATCTACAATGAATGTGTCTGCAAATGTTTAAACTCTTCTCTTGAAGTGTTGCTTCTTAATTTTTCTGCCACATCTTTCAGTTTAATATTTGGTAGGCACTGTATCAGTGCTGTAGTCCAACATACACATTTCCAAATGGATAAGGTCATGCAAAATTTAAAATAAAAGCAAAGAACCGCTCATTTTTCATGTCCACTTTGACAGTTTAAAAATTCAGAGGAGACTTCACATAAAAATTTTGCAAACAGTTTCCATCTTATAAATAATCCTATGGGACCTCAAGCCCTGATTCCTTCGGGGAAGGAATTTCCCTCACTACTCCTGGTTCTCTGCCTTATTTAAGATGAGAGATTTTCCATTGTGTATAGTTCTTAGCGTTGATTATTCCTTAGGGAGCTATTTCTCTTGAGAGGAGTCTGCATCAAATTACTGCCCAGAAGATTGGGATTTATGTATTTCAGAAACTACCCTCTCTGACTGGAAAAGCCAACTCCAGTTATCTTTACATTTTCAGGTTTAGCAGTACTCTCTAATTAAACAACATACCCATCACAGAAAGCAATGTAAAGTGGATTTCATTGTATTTCTAATAATTCACTGAACACAGGCAGAAAATTGAGAAATATGCAGAATGAAGTCTTCACTTAAGAAAAGGACTTTGGCATCTCAAATAGCATAGAAAATGTACAAAAACTAATGGGAGGTTCTCATTAATAGGAGAACGCATCACAGTCTCGAGTGAGGTAATCGCCATTCTCAGGTGTCATTTCTAACACATCTGCAAGGATTAGTTCCTTGGGTGTGACATTTTGTAGGAGGCTTTCCTGTGGGAGGGGATTGGGCAACCATATTAGCAGAAACCAGCCAAAATGCTATTGCAAACTTAATGTTCTTACTGCTTGTTTTCTATTTTTAAACTTAACACTTCCTATGCTCTTTCGAAAGTGATTATATGGAACCCTTTCACCATGCAGGAACAAGATTTTCATTATGGAAAAATGGTGTTTAAACAGAGCTGTTTAAAAACTTTAAAAAATATTTCCAGCATGCATTGGCTAATTTACATTTTATTCCAAATAAAACATATGAGCTAACATTGGGGATGAGCTCTGAGGATGCAAAATAGATATATGCCCATGGAATATTAAGTAATATGCAATTATTTTTTATAGTTTGGTTGCTTTTCATGTAGAAATGAGTTTTCTCACTACTTCACAGAAGTACAAATTGAAATATTCTCCCTGCTGGTCCTGGCGAAATTGGCTGCCCTTGACTTTCTTCAAATGTTCCCTTATCCCAAGGTATGAAGCTCTGAGTCTATTCACTGACCACAAGCTTTACTTTCTCTCTTTCTCCAAACTTAGTGTCCTATATTCTTGTTCTCGTCCAGGTTCTTTCGAATCCTAGCCCCCACCATCAGATTAATCACTGAGTCTCTTAACTCCTTTCCAATTAGTTCCTGATGTCCTCATTACTTATGAGGCAGGAAAGTCAGGCAGGGGAGCCCTAGGCCACCCTCCTCACATCCAGGCATTAGGCAGAAGGCAAGACCACCTCCTTGTTTTGACACATAGAGGAATGGCATCTAGAAGAGAAATGTGGTAGCATCTGAGCAAGAAACTCTGAGCATAAAACATGGAGCATGTGCAGTAAAAATGCACAGGTTGCTGCTGCTGACCCTGTAGGACCTTCCATGTGTGGTGCTCGACTAGTAAGGGAAAATGTCAGGGAAAACAGCTCTTAAAACCTATGGAAAGCAACTTCAGAAGACAAATCAGTGCTCAGGACCAGAAACTGATGCAACAGGGTGAACTCCGGGCCACACCTCAACCCTCTCCTCAGTGAATATTCCACCCCAATCAGAAAGACTGTTGTACAATATTGTAAAGAAGCTATACCTAAAAAAAAAAAAAAAAAAACAACCCACAAACCTCTACCCATTCAAAGGACTAAAAATAAGATAAAAGGGGGGATCAACACCTTACTGAGCGCTCCTCACTGTCAAGTACTCCGGCACTCTTCTTCTCTGAGTGTGTACATTTTACTTCTGCCCTAAATATACTGCTCCTTTGTACTCTTTGCTAGTGAGCCTGTGGGCGTGTGTGTGTGTGTGTGTGTGTGTGTGTGTGCGTGTGTGTGTGGGTGAGTGGGTGGCTGTGGGTGCAGGTGTGGGTGTGCGCGCCTTTGTGTTTTATGTTCCTGGCCCAAATTCTTTTAGCTGAGTTGAACAAGAGCTTGGATTGTTTGCTAAAGATTCTCTAGTATCAATTATACCAAATACCAGCCCAGAATGGTTTGCATCTTCTGTCTCGTGGGCTTGCCAAAGAATTCCAAGATGTAAGAGGATGTAACATCAAGAAAAGAAGAGAGAATAACAAGCACAAAGAACTCTGAGCTTGAATTTCATAGACAGTCCACCAGGTCTAGCCAAAAGGCTAGGCCCTAGAGCCACTTATGCTACTAAAAGTCAGAAATCTGCATGTTATCTACCCAGTATCTACCTTCCTAAAGCCATTTCCTGAAAGTATCCAGATTGTCCTTGAGGTGTTGACTCATTCCCCCTTCCTGCCCCCAGGAGAAGCTCACTCCATCCCTAGCCAAAGGCTTAATTTAAATCCTGTTGCCTACTACTTGACTGACTTTGATCCAAGAGGGCAGGCACCCTAACTCACCCTGTCCAGAAGCCAGGACATCAGTCCTTTCTCATTAAATGAATACAAATAGGGAAGATGGAAACTCCTATGGCAGCCAAGGCCAATCTATGACTTTGCCACAATAGGAACTTTTAGTTTAGTTTGGAGCTCTGATAAAATAACAATTCTATAAAAAAATAAATAAATAAATAAAATTTTTAATTATGACATTGCTAGATACTGTACCTGCCTCTGCCATTGAAACGAGAGAGAGTCTAGAGAAAGAATAAAAACTTAAGGATTGTGGCCAGCATCATGTTAACTTTTGTCTCATTATATTTAATATATTTGAAGATCCATAAAACAAATGCTGAATGAATAAATACATGAATGGATAAAAAACAAAATGAAACACAGGTCTTTATACATAGATATTTAAATTGTGCATGCTTGCTAAGTCACTTCAGTCATTCCAACTCTTGCAAACCCATGGACTGTAGTCACCAGGCTCCTCTATCCATGGGACTCTCCCAGCAAGAACCCCTCCTTCAGGGGATCTCCCCAGCCCAGGGATTGAACCCCCATTTCCTGCACTCCTGCATTGCAAGCAGATTCTTTACTGCTGGGTCACCAGGGAAGCCCAGGCATTTAAATCATCTGCCCTAAATTCTAATATTGTTTTGAGAATGCTGAGAAATAATCCAGCTTAAAAAAAAAAAGAAAAAACACATTTTGAGGGAAAAAAAAGGGGGGGGCGCTGTGATCAAGTTTTTTGAGGTGTAGGCTTTTACTGGCAATGGAATTCAAAGCAATGAACAGATCAAGGCCACGAAGAATGTGGCGTGTACATTTCTACAAGTAAAAGGGAAAATAAGACACTTAAAAATGCATCCTCAAGCGTTTGTAGGTATATCCAAGAAACCAAAAGTGGTTCACCCTCGATTCAAAGGGCAGCCACATCATGTTACTTACGAGGGAGCACCCTGAGAGCCCTAGAGGATGACAAAGCAGCCAGAGTGACGAGAAGAAAAGAAACACAAGCTGAGCAAGTCACACCAAGCCCAGCGCTGGGCATCATTTGATCAGCAACTGCACAGGCTGAACAGAACAAGGACAAACTGTCAAATGTAGAAAACAACAGCAGCCAGCAGATAGGATTCATGGTTTAGGAGGTGTCGAGCTCTCCTAAAGCCACAGCCAACTAGGGCAACTGGCCTCAGCTTTTCACCAACCCAAGGAAGCAACAGTGATATAGAAAAAGGCGACACCCTTCTTTCTAGTGCAGTCTATCCCAGCATATCTAAGAACATTGTTTAGCCTGACCATCAACTTTCAATTCACTTTCCTCAGGACAGACTTGTACTTGAACTAGATCCAGCATTCCCTATGGATCGCCCTGTCTCTCTGGGATGCTGAAGAGATTTCTGCAATGACCTTTGGTTCACCCATTTGTCATGATCATCATTACTGGCTCTCTGGCTCAGGGAATGTCAAGCTCAAATTAAGTTCATATGAAACTTGTTCTGCAGAGATGCTGGTTCTGTGACCCAACAATTTTCACTTGAAAAATTTAAGGACCTGATATGTTATCAATTGCCCTTCAGCCTCTAACTGTGTCAACATTATGTTCCTTAACATAAAAGTTTCATTTTAGTCTTTTATTTTCTGTGTTAAATGGCCATACATCTCTGTTAACTGACCAGGATTACACAGCATATGGAATGCCAGACCTTCTCTCTTTGAAATACAATTTCCTTCTGGCTTTTCGCCCAAAAGCAGTTAAGTAGTATTAGCTCCCCAGGCAGACCTCATCGTCTTTGAGTTAAATACAGTAAGAAGTGCTGATGCTTCTATTTCACTAATATCTTTGCTCTATAATCCTTTATTTTATGACCTGCCCCTGGCTGTTCCCTGAGCTAAGAATTTGCTGTTCATAAAGCGGGGTGACAAGTCTCATCACATAATGATAAAGAAAACGGTGTAACTTTAGCTGGCACGGGAGCAATCAGAGCACAATATGAATGTAGATGCTCTAGGCTACTATCTGATCCAATGTGAAAAGTGAAATATTACCCTTTCATCCAACATGAGAAAAACCTAGATTTTTGTTGTTTTAATCTTTTACTCATAAAAGAGACACAGACAGAATCAACCACAGAGAGTCATGTTCGAACAGCATGATGGCATCAGGGTCAACCTTTCCTGAGCCTTTCTTGGATTAACACACTAAAAGCACATTGAAAGGAAATTCAGTTTGGGTTGGTGTTAATCATTCGCAAATTGCTGAGCAATGTTCAAATCAAAAAGAAAAAAAAAAGATAATTCTAATTTTTTCTTCCTAATAAATGCCATCTTTTATTTATCATATTTCACACAAACTGCTTATATAATAAGTCTTCAGTGCCAGGCACACTTCTAAGTGTTTTAAACTGTTACCTCATTCAGTCTTCATAAGGACAGAGAGTGGGTTCTAAATGGTCAGCAAGTTTTACAGATGAAGAAGCTGAGGCACAGAGAAGTTAAGTAAGTTGCCCGAGGTCACAGAGTTCGTAAGCGGCAGAGCCAGACAGTCTGTCTCCAAAGTATGTGTACTCTCCCACCATAAGAGGCTGTCTTTCTCTATGAAGAAGTGTTTAATATAAAACCCAGCACTTAAAACCTTGAATTAGCATTAGTTAAACCTTGTTAAGAGAGAATACTACTAGACCAACTTCAAAACATGGATGTAGAAAAAATAATATGTATTTATACTTCTTATTTTGAAATATCCCTCTCAATAAGATAAAGTGGAAAAGAAAGATTGTAGATCTTTGTCTCTAAATCTTCAATAAATGAAACAGGTTCGATATTTAAATTTAATTTAAATTAAAATTTGATTCTGATAAGCTTCTTAAATGACTACTGTTGTTTCCCCTGGTACATAATGATTTCACATCTTACTGTCTGTTTCTAGAAAATAGAGAAAGAAATGCATCTGATTTTTAAATGCCTCTCCTACTTTTCTTTGGATGACACCATTGTGTTTAAATACAAATGATGTGGTAAAAGCAAAGAAACAAAAAAGGTTTGAACAGGGAAGGTAAATGATCAGTGTAAACTGTCTTAAACCAAGAACTTTGTTTTCCCTCAACTTCCCATCTCCTCTATACCCCTGTGCCCTCCAAAACTGGTAGTAACCCCATGTTTCCTGTCTCTTCTCTAGTCTCAAAAACTCTTCCACACTTAAACTGGGGTGCCCTGCCACAGACACCTTCAATTTTTAATCATCTCCTCTCTTTTATCCTCTCTACTGCCTTTCCCCTTTAAACTAATTATGGGCTTCTTAAATGTGTGCCTTGGGACAATAATGCAAGAATATTAATAAATTTGTAATAACAAAATATTACTAGCAGGCCTATGCTAAGTGTCTTGCATAATCACCTCCTTCATTCCTCATAACAGCACTTCCAGGTTAGGTGGGGATGATGGTCAAGATATTTAACACCAATTACAATGGCCACTGGCCATAAACAAGGAGTAGAGCTGGAAGTGTGCAAACTGCCAAGGATCAAACTCCTGGTGAGTGTAGATTATATTTATTTAAGGTGACTCAGCTCAGCAAGTTTAAGTACCCATGGCTACCCATCAGCCATGCCATTACGGAGATAAATAATCAACAGGCTTATAACCACTCTCCGGATAACCACTTTGTTTTTCCTGTTGGATGACAGTATTCAGTTAATTACATGAGATAGTCAACACTTTATCATAAATAGGCTTTGCCCAACTTTAGGCTAAAAGAAGAGTTCTGAGATATTTAAGCTGGGCTAGGGTAAGCTATGAGGAAAAGGCAATGGCAGCCCACTCCAGTCCTCTTGCCTGGAAAATCCCATGGACAGAGGAGCCGGGTAGGCTGCAGTCCATAGAGTCCCTACGAGTTGGACACGACTGAGCGACTTCACTTTCACGTTTCACTTTCATGCATTGGAGAAGGAAATGGCAACCCACTCCAGTAGTCTTGCCTGGAGAATCCCAGGGGCGGGGAGCCTGGTGGGCTCCAATCTATGGGGTTGCACAGAGTCGGACACGACTGAAGTGACTTTGCAGCAGCAGCAGCATCAGGGTAAACTACGACATTTGGTAGGTTAGATGTATTAAATGCATTTTTGACTTAGGATGTTTTCAGTTTACTGTGGGTTTATTTATTACTATGGGTTTACTATGGGACATAACCCCATGCTAAGTCAAGAAAAACCTATATTTCAAAACCACAGCTGGGGAAGTATGATTTTAGAAACACCAGCAAGTTTCTCAAACAATTTCCTGGACCCCTCCAAAACTAAAAGTTGGGTGCAATAAGTCTCTTTTCCTTCTAATCTAATATCATTTTGTTTTTTATTTTGTTTTGGGCTGGGTTTGTATGACAATTTTATTTTATAAGAAAGTGACTTCCCAGCCATTAATTTGGCTTATGAAACAGGGAAACTAATATATAAGTCAATTCTTAAATATTTATTAAATTCATGCCTTAAAAATATAGATTACATTTCATTCGATTCATATAAATTTCACTGTGTTATCTGCTAGGATCTTCCATGAATAGATTTTTCAAATTAATTGTAGTAGAATGTAGGAGAATATGACCAATTACTTAGCATCTTACATTTGTGAATTAAATATTTTAAAACCACACTCTCATGGGGCAATCAAACAAGGGAAAGGAATAAAAGGCATTTAGATGGAGAGGAAGAAATAAAGATAACTCTATTTGCAGATGTATGATCTTATATATTTAAAATCCTAAGTAATCCATTAAAAAAGAGCACTAAAAATGAGGAAGGTTGCAGACATACAAAAAACACTGATATTTCTACACATGCAATGAAAAATTTGAAAATGAAATAAAAGAAACAGTTCCTTTTACAAAAAACCTCAAAAAGAATAAAATACTTAGGGTTAAATGTAATAAAAGAAGTATGTAAATGTATGAAATGTATGCAAATATAAGAAGTATGTAAATGTAACACATTTACACTGAAAATTACAAAACACTATTGAAAGAAATTAAAGGAAACCTAAATAAATGGGAAAGATATTTCATGTTCATGAATGATAAGACTTTATATTAAGATGCATTCCTTCCCAAATTAATCTATGGATTCAATCCAATAGGTATGAAAATCCCAGCTGCACTGAGAATGGGCAAGCTGATTCTAAAATTCATAGAGAAATGTAAGGGAACCTAAATAACTGAAATGACCTTGAAAAAGAAGGACACAGTTGGAGGATTCACATTTTGCAATTTCAAGTCTTATTACAAAACTACAGTAATCAAGTAATCAAGATAACTTGGTATTGGCCTAAGCACAAGAATAGAGAAGAATGCAACTGAATTGAGAATCCATAAATAAATCCTTATATTTATGGCAAATTGACTTTTTACAAGGGTGCCAAGACCATCCAATGGGGAAAAGGCAGTTTTTCAAAAAACTGTGCTAGCAAAACTGGATATCCAGATACAAAAGAATGAAGCTGGACTCTTGCCTCACACAGTATATAAAATGTATCTCAAATCATATAGCTATAAGAGTTGAGACCTAAATTTAAGAAATAAAAATATAAAAATCTTTGAAGAAAATAAGAGTAGATATTCATGATTCTAGATTAGGCAATAATTTCTTAAATATAACTCCAAAAGTACCAGTGACAAAAGAAAAATAAATCAAAGACTCCATCAAAATTTTTAAATTTTGTACACAAAAGAACATCACCCAGAAAGCAAACAAACAACCGACAGAAAAGGGAAAAAAAAAAATATTGCAAACCATATTTCTCTTTAGGGGGCTTGCATCTAAAGTATATAAATATAGGGTTATCATTACCATCTTTTTAAATTCCATATATATGCATTAGTATACTGTATTGATGTTTATCTTTCTGGCTTACTTCACTCTGTATAATGTCTCAGAATAGCATTGAAACAAGTATACTATCAAGGGTGAATCAGATCACCAGCTCAGGTTGGATTCATGAGACAAGTGCTCAGGGCTGGTGCACTGGGAAAACCCAGAGGGATGGGGTGGGGAGGGAGGCGGGAGGGGGGATCGGGATGGGGAACACATGTAAATCCATGGCTGATTCATGTCAATGTATGGCAAAATCCACTACAATATTGTAAAGTAATTAGCCTCCAACTAATAAAAATAAATGGAAAAAATAATAAAGATTCATACTGAAATATTAAAAAAATAAAATAAAATAAAGTATGTAAATAACTCTCACACCTCAAAAATGAAAAAGAAAATCTCCTAATTAAAAAATGGTCAAAGGATAGGAATATATATTTCTCCAAAAAATATATACAAATGGTCAGTAAGCACATGAAAAGATATTCAACAACATTAACCATCAGAGAAATGAAAGTCAAAACTGTAATTCAGTATGACTTTATAACCACTTTCCTGGTGGCTTCCCTAGGGGCTCAGATGGTAAAGAATCTGCCTGCAATGAAAGAGACATGAGTTCAATTCCTGGGTGGGAAGATCCCCTGGAGAAGGGAATGGCAAACCACTTCAGTATTCTTGCCTGGGAAATCCCATGGACCTAGGAGTCTGGTGGGCCACAGTCCATGAGGTTGCAAAGAGTTGCACAGAACTGAGCAACTAACACTTTCACTTTGTAACCACTAGGATGACTATCTTCAAAAGGACAAATAATAACAAGTATCGGCAAAGATATGGAAAAGTGGAACACTTATACACTGCTGATGGAAATGAAATGGCACAGTGACTTTGGGAAAGAGTCTGGCAGTTTCTCAAATGGTTAAACATAGAGTTCCCATATGACCCAACAATGTCACTCTTAAATGTATATTTCACACAAAAACTTGTAAAGGAGTGTTTATGCCGGCTTTATTCATAATAGGCAAAGAGTAGAGACAACCCAAATGTCTATCAATAGATGAACAGAGAAGCAAATTAAGTAACCATGCACTGGAATATTATTCAGCAATAAAAAGGAATAGAATTCATATATGTGCAGCAGCATGCATGAACCTCGAACATATTACACCAAGTGAAAAGAAAAACAGCATTTAGATGCAGTGAATTTAGATCACAGAGAAAGAAAACATATTAGTGGCAGACAGGTGTTGAGGGAGAGGGCAATGGGAGTGATTGCCAGTGGGTATGGGGTTTCTTATTTTTTTAATTTTTATTGAATTATAGCTGATTTACAATGTTAGTTTCAGGTGTATAGTAAAGTGAATTACTTACACATATACAGATATATAATCTTTTTTAGACACTTTACCCATATAGGTCACTACAGAGTCCAGTTCCCTGGGCTATTCAGTAGGTCCTTATTAGTTATCTATTTTATATACAGCAGTGTGTATACATTAACCTCAATCTTGTAATTTATCCTCCCCCCCCCCAACCGCCTTACTCCCTGGTAACCATAAATTTGTTTTCTACATCTGCAACTCTATTTCTGTTTTGTAGATAAGTTCACTTGTGCTCTTCTTTTAGATTCCACATGTAAGTGATTTCATCTGATATTTATTTTGTCTGAGTTACTTCACTCAGTATGACAAAATCTAAGGTCAACCCATGTTGCTGCATATGGCATTATTTCATTTGTTTCTATGGCTAGTACTATCCCATTGTATGTATGTGCCACATCTTCCTTACCCATTCCTCTAGGTTGCTCCCATGTCCTGGCTATTGTGACTAGTGCTGCAATGAACACTGCTGTACCTTTTGGAATTACAGTTTTCTCTCAATACATGCCCAGGAGTGGGGTTTCATTTGAAGGTAGTGAAAATGTTCTAGAAGTATGTGAACATTTGTTGATCACATGGTGATCAATAGACAACTTTGTGAATATAATAAAAAAACCTTAGAACCATATACTTTCAAATGGTTGAACTTATTGTATGTAAATGATATCCAGTAAAGCTGTTATTTTTTTAAACCACATGTTCTTGCCCTATACCTATTTTTTAAACTCCTCAGTGTAATATATCAATAGCTTAACAGCAAAAAGTAATCATTGTGTTGCAAAACCCTAGTTTAGAGTATCCAGCTTACATTTAACATTAGCCACTAAGAACAGACAAGATTATCAAGATAAAAAGGATCATTATATTTAATTAAATATTTCAAAACTATACCCTGAAAGTATATGTAATCACCATGATGTCTTTCCATGTTGCATTGAGAGTAACACTGAAGAAATAAATGCCCTCTAAATCTACTGTATATATTATAATTTAAAATGTTAATTAGTTTTCATCTAAGCATTAATGTCCCTTAGAGAGAAAGTGACAAAAGCCACAGGTGGAAATGAAAGAAATACTGCTTATCAGAAATGAGGGGAAATGTCTATGTTGCCAAAGTAACAGAACTGTCTCATAAGAAATGTATGATTTGACATTCATTTATCAATATTTCTAAAATGCAACTCTTATCTTGCTTTTGTTGCAAATTTCATTTCTTAGTAATGACTTCACAGATTTCCCCCCCACCTTTATATACACATCTCATTTATTTCTGTTTCCAGAATGAATTAAACCGGAGAAATTTGGCTCAGGCTGCTTCTCTCACTCTCTGTGGGAAATAAATCATTGTTTTCATCCAGAATATAACACAATATGATAATTGAACACTCAATTTTCAGTCTTCCACCTGAACCCTCTCTTATAAGGATTCCCAAACCACAGAATTGCTGAAGGCAAGGGATCCTAAAGGTATGTAGCTCAGGGCTCAAAGCAGATGATTAATGAATATGTATTAAATGAAATCCTCTATGTTTTAGCACTAATCATCTCTCCTCAGACTCACAGTGAAGCAATGGTTTAAATTCCAGCAACCAGGAACTCACTGCCTCCTGAGATTCTATGTCCCACTGTGAACTGCTTAAACTGTTAGAAAGCCCTTTGCCTATGGATATTTAACTTCTCAGATCCTACCTGTGTCTTTTGTGGCCACACACAATCCTGCTGTTAGGCTTTCCCTGTAAATAATTAGGTTTATCTTGTCTGATATGACTTAGTACAGTTTTGTGTTTGTGTGTTTCTTTACAAGCTCAAAACTCTGCCCTTCTTCCTACTAGCAACGGTCAATCTTAGTTCACCAATCAAGTCTGAGCAGACAATTTTTGGATCCTGGTGCTTGAATCCTTTTTTGGAACTATGCACTGGCTACCAAAGTCACATCTTTTCAATTTATGACAGTTCTTGACTTATAATATACCATCCCAATCTCTTTCCAAGCAGGTGTTCTCCTTTTAAACAAACTATAGCTTTATCCAGGCTGCAAGGTCTATCCTTCAAAGTCTAGATGTCAGTTGGGTCAACTAGCCTCTAGGCAAATAATTCTTAACAGTGCCCTCATTCAAATAGCTTAAGCTCCAATCCTGCGAGGAAAAATTTCCCTTTCTGATTTTATCTACACAGCCAGCTATAGAACTTTTTTATATCCCTGTCTGTCTTATTTTTTTTCCTGTTTTTAACATTTATTTATTTATTTATTTATTTATTTTATGGACTCATCATGTATTTCTTTATTTGTTTTCCATTTATTTTTATTAGTTGGAGGCTAATTATTTTACAACATTGCAGTGGTTTTTGTCATACATTGAAATGAATTAGCCATGGATTTACATGTATTCCCCGTCTGTCTTAAAAGGTCCAACATACCTACGATTAGTAGACTTGGGAAGAATTTCCCAAGTTATTTGTCTTTCAAAGACAAAGTAGAACAGGTGGAGGCTTTCGATTTTGATAGGTTTCATAAAGTTTGCCTCCATATCTCAAGTACACTTCGTGGAGACACTCCATGTTCTGATTGGCCATGCCATATTGACGGAACACACTTCCCTAATATTTTTCTAGCAGCATCTTCCTTACATTTCTATCACACCCCCTACCATCATGTCCCTTGATACCAATAATAGGTAATTCCACTCTGAAACTCTCCTTAATGTCTTATAGATCCAGATTCAGATAAACACTTCGAAGGAGTGAGAGAATTATTCTGAATAACTGGGTCTCGCCTAAAGAATTTATTCAATCATAATTGTCTTAAGATTTGTTCAGTAACTATATTCATGTCAGTGCAATCCTGACAAAATGATTCACCCTATTATATCTCAGACTGATTTGTAAATGGGGATCTCAGGGCATCATCTATTAAAAATGTCCTCTTGAGAATATTTTATTCTTTCCTAGTGGCTCAGATGGTAAAGAATTTGCCTGCAATGTAGGAGACCGGGTTCGATCCCTGGGTTGGGAAGGTACCCTGGAGAAGGGAATGACAATCTGCTCCCTTCTCCTGGAAGTATTCTTGCCTGGAGAATTTCATGGACAGAGGAGCCTGGATAGTTACATTCCACAGGGTGGCAAAGAATCAGACACGACTAAGTAAATAACACTTTCTTTTTCCAGCATACTTTGCATGTTAAACTCCATATTACAACTAAAAGGAAGAACTAAAGAATAAATGCCTTCATGGCCTGGGTCATGTTTTACTGACTTTTATTACTGGAGACCAGAACAATGCCAAAAATCACAGATTTAAAATCAGTCTATGCCTCAAACATATTTAAAGTTTGGGTCTATAATTGCTAAGCTATACTTTCTCTAAGAAGTGAAATAGTCTCTGGGCCAGGCCTAATCATTTCCAATGGCCAGAACATAACAAACGGCCCCCAAATATTAAATACATGAGTTCTAACTCTTCTGAAAGTCTCCATCTCGAAACCTGTAATAAGTAAAGCATGCACATATACATAGACTATCAAAGTGCCTTTACATATCATATATTAATAATTCTAAACAAGCTGCTCATATACAGTAGCATGTTAAGATTAAAAGGCTTCATACTTTTTTCCTCATATTAAAAAGAACACCTGCTGTTCAGACTGTACTTACTCTCTGCATAAGAAACAAATAGTTAAGAATGAAGTAATTAAAGGAACTCTCAAAATCTCAGCACCCTTGGAGAAAAAGAATTCTACACAAAAATAAGCCAGATTTTACGTGTACTTCTATTCCCAGCTTAATACATGAGAATTGCCCTGAAAAGGGTACAGACTCTCACTCCTATAAATTATATGCTCATTTCCAAATATTCCTCTGATTATATATTTTTTTAAAAGTAAATAATTTCCTTGTGCATAGTTTGCTTATGATAGTTGAGTTCACTGGGTTTTGACGTTTCTGTAATAAGCTTTAGAAATGTACTAACCTAGCCATGCTCTTTTGCTTTCCTCGGAAGCATGAAAACTTGTTTAAACATCATAAACATATGCCATTATCAGCCAAAACCAGAGTGTAATTGTAAGATAAAAATTTCAGAGTAGTGGTCTAGTTTGCGAATGTGGTACTAAACACTCACCAAAGAGACAGAGATCTTTACTTTTCCTGTTCAAGGAAAAACTAGTTAACATGCTTTAAGAATTAAAATAATTAGAACTTTAAATTAATCAAAACTGTCTAATTCTGTGAGCATACAAAAACTTTGGGGTTTCTTTTCAAAGAAGATTAAACTAAGATTTTTAAATCTGAGATGCTCTAAAACACCATTTTTGCTTTTCTAAAATAAAAAGCTTTTTTTTTTAAATGCAAGTAATGTTAAATATGAAACCATTTGGGGATGGGTCACAGATTCCACAAAAATATAGCTAGTGGGGAGAAAAAGTGAGATGTTATTCATCAAAATTTTGCTCAGAATATCTAGACATATCTAGATATGGTTCTTATAGATATACTACAATAAAGAACAGTGATTTCAGTTCATTTAGAAACCCAAGTGGATTGTAAATTATGTTAATGTGAAAATTTGTAGGTTAAAATTTTTCCTGTATTAGTAGGGTCTCCTGCATTGTACGCTTCTGAATCACCAGAGAACACCTTTTTATGTACAAAACTTGTTTAGTTTTGGAAAATTGGTTTGAAGGACACAACACGATAAAGGCAGGCACTAATCAACATGCCTTGACAAATTATTTCTATTTTCAACATGATAAAGTTATACAGTGTAGAGGTGAAGATAGCTTGAAAAAGCACTTCAGGAATCAACACTTGCATATTAAAGACTTTATCCACCACAGTAACTCAAGTATATTGTAGCTAAAATCTACGGATGGCTTTTCTATGAACTAGGTTTCCTTCTGAACTGATGTAGCACACAGAAGGCTAAAGTGCTGGATAATTACTTTAAAGAACTTGCTCAACTGTCCACTGCATGTTGTTACCTTAGGTATTAACATCCCAATGAATGGGCTTCCCTGGTGGCTCAGAAAGGAAAGAATCCACCTGCAACGCAGGAGACCTGGGTTCAGTCCCTGGGTTTGGAAGACCCCCTGGAGAAGGGACTGGCTACCAACTCCAGTATTCTTGCCTGGAGAATTCCATGGACAGAGGAGCCTGGCAGGTTACATTCCTTGGGGTCTCAGTCACACATGCCTGAGTAACTAACACTTAGCAATGGGTGAATGAACGCACGTGAGGAGAAACCAAAGACAGGAGTGTTCTTTTTAAGACCAACACCTATATCTATATTGTTTAGTTGTTCATACACATTAAAGGAAAAACAAATCATATTCATTTCTATCCCAAAATCCATGGAGTTTAAGTGTTCTGAGGGACATTCTTTCAACATTTATTTTCCTAAGATATCAATGATTTAGAACACATAGTTGATATATGATACTGTTCAAGGTGGCAAAATTCACATCACTATTCCTGTTTGGTTGGATTTCACAATAAAACATGGAGAAACCCATTAATCTGACAAAATCTGCCAGGTGACTAACCCATACAGTTTAACAGTACTCATATATATTTAAGAGGACGTGAACAAGGGAATGGTCCGTTGTAAAAAAGAATCCAGTCATTCTCAAAAGTATAACAAAATAATTCTTCTAGACTATCTTATTAGCAACATCATGAATTATACAACAGAAATGCTTGTTCAAATTGTTTTTTTTTTCTGATAAGAAACACTGCATTTTAAAAAGCAACCTCTATTTTAATATTTAATACCTCAGCATATCCAGATCTCCAAAAGTAGCAAGCTATTTAAGAAAGAAGTGCACTTCTTGTAATGTTAAAAGCATTTCTGGCATTTTATACTATCTGCTTTTTAATGACTGTATTTTCCTAGCATTAAAAATGAATTAATCTCTTTCTTCCTAAGTACTCTGTTGAACACGGTAAAAGAAACAGTTCAACAGGTTACTTTCCCTAGTAAAAGTCATATAGATCGTTGCCTCTTTTTGCATATTTGGTTTGAAAGCAAAACATCTAAATGTGCAACCAACTCAAAGCTCATCACCTTTCATAGGATATTGCAGATACAAGGTTTTCTTATTTCCCACTGAATCATACTGACTCATAGGTAGAGTACTGAAAAGCATAAGAAACATAATTAAGGTACTGTGTATACAGCTTCATTCAGCAGAAAAGTTGGAGTTTTACTCCACAGTCTTATAAAAATTTACTTTAAGTAAATTAATATTAATAATTTGGAATGGTCTATAAGAAATGCAAACAACTGCCACATTGATTTTCCAATGCTCTCAGTCATGTCCAACTCTTTCAGAGTGGGTAGCCTTTCCTTTCTCCAGAGGATCTTCCCAACCCAGGGATCAAACCCAGGTCTCCTGCATTGCAGGTGGATTCTTTACCAGCTGAGCCGCCAGGGAAGCCCAAGATTGCTGAAGTGGGTAGCCCATCCCTTCTCCAGGGGATCTTCTCGACCCAGGAATCGAGCTGGGGTCTCCTGCATTGCAGGAGATTCTTTACCAACTGAGCTATCAGGAAAGCCCTTTTCCAATGCTATGTTAGATTTATTAAGTAAAGATGTTAATGCTTTTGTATACTGACATGTCTCAATCATCATAGTCTTTGATATAGATTAATTTAAATCACACTGACTGCACAATAGCATCTTGATGAGAGATTGTTTAAAGAATGCAGTAAAAAATTCCAGACCAGGGTAAGAAGGAAGTATACAGCTACCACCATGCCTCTCACTGAATGCAACTGGGCAGGAAAGCAAGGAGCAGTTCTCCGAGGACTCTGAAAAGTAAACAGTTTCAGGCAGAGTGGAGGAGGCCAAGATTAGAAATACCACCAACCCAACGGTGAGTTTGCCATTGCTTTTCTTCTGGGATACCCTGGCCTGAAGCCAACACACTGGCAGTGGGTATTGGGAGCAGTCAGAAAGAGTTCCAGGAGAAGCCCTCTAGTTTGGCCCAAGGATCTGAAAAGGATACTGTAAATAGAGAGAGTGCAAAAACATTCCATTTAGCCCCACCCTTCACTCTTCACTTCAGCCCACGGTAACCAGTCACGACAGGCACAGACAGCAGCAATGGGGCTTTGTAGGAGCCAAAACTCTGAGGGAGAGTAACTGTCTTCTGCATTTGAGGCAACTGGCTTTACAGGAGGGCAGGGCCAATCTGTGTTCGTTCCTCTCCTTCCTCTTAAAAGTGGGTCCTGATGCTGGACCAGTTGTGAGAGTACATGGCAATGGAGATAACTATAGACTCATCACTCTGGATGGAGGAAAGACAAGTGTCAGCCAATGGGAAAATTCTGGGGAAATAATGGAAAGCAAAGAGTTCAGGAAACTGATCTCATAAAGTTCTTTTATAAACACCTAAGTTCACCTTCAACTATGCACATGTAGATTTGATCCTATTCAGCATGACCAAAACTTTCAGAACTGAATTAATAGATAGATCACTGCACAAGTCTCAAGCTAGCTGATAGGTGGTACACACACTGGACAGATGCAAATAACAATGAAATGACTCTAAAACTGAACTGATATTGGAACTACCACAACCCACCAAGAGTAGGTTCAAAACATGTCCTAAACCTAAACCAGCATAATGTACCATGGAAAAAAAAAAGTCAATACTTTCTAAAGAATTTAAACAAGATTCAGGGCTTCATGTAATATTCAAAATATCCAGGATAGAAGCCAAAATTACTCAGCACATAAAGAACAGCAAAAATCCCAACTGCACAGGAAAAATATTAAAGAGAAACCATTTTATTAATATAATGATAAAGGTCAAGTCAGCAAGAAGTCATAACCATCCTGAGTATGTAAGAAAAAACAGAGCTGAATAAATGGCCCCAAACAACAATACTGAAAAGTGAAATAGACAATCCTACAAAAGAGAAATAGACAAATCTACAGTGTTGATGATTCCACCACTCCTCTTTCAAGAATAGAATCTATAGAAAGTCAACAAGGATTGAGAACTAGAAATCATCATCAATCAGTTGGATCTAATTGACATTTATAGGTTATTCAATCCAACAATGATAGAATATACATTCTACTCAAATGCTCTTTAAACATTCCCCAGGATAGACCATATCCTGGGTTATAAATCAAATAATGAGAAAGCTACAGGAAATCAAACCATTCAATCCTAAAGGAAATCTACCCTGAATATTCATTAGAAGGACTGATGCTGAAGCTGAAGCTCTAATACTTTGGCCACCTGATGTGAAGAGCTGACTTACTGGGAAAGATCTTGATGTTGGGATGATGTAAAGTAATTAGCCTCCAACTAATAAAAATAAATGGAAAAAAAAAAAGAGTAAAGGCAAAAGGAAAAGGGGGAAGCAGAAGATGAGATGGCTAAATACCATCACCAACTCAGTGGACATGAATCTGAGCAAACTTCAGGATATAATGAAGAACAGGGAAGGCTGGTGCAATGCAGTCTATGGGGTCAAAAAGAGTCGGACACAACTTAGCAACTGAACAACAACAAATAACAAAATAATTAAAATAATATACAGTATGTTCTCAGAACATAATTGAATTAAACTAGAAATCATTAACAGAAAATTAAGGGAAAATTCCCCTCAAACACTTGGAAGTTAACAATATACTTCTAAATAATCTATGAGTCAAAGAGAAGAATCTCAAGGGAAATTAGAAAATATTTTAAACTAATGAAAATACAATACGTTAAAGCTGTGAAATGTATCTAAACTATGCTGCTGCTGCTGCTAAGTCGCTTCAGTCGTGTCCAACTCTGTGTGACCCCACAGACGGCAGCCCACTAGGCTCCCCCATCCCTGGGATTCTCCAAGCAAGAACAGTGGAGTGGGTTGCAATTTCTTTCTCCAATGCATGAAAGTGAAAAACGAAAGTGAAGTCGCTCAGTCGTGTCCCACTCTTAGCGACCCCATGGACTGCAACCTACCAGGCTCCTCCGTCCATGGGATTTCCCAGGCAAGAGTACTGGAGCATAGGAGGTAATAAATGCTTTAATTAGAAAGAAGTCCCCAAATTCCCAAATAAAGGCAAATAAACACAAGGCAAGAAAACAGAAGAATATAAGAGATGAAAAATAAAACCAGAAGTCAATGGAATTGAAAGAAGCAAAAGAAAAGAGAATGTCAACAAAACCAAAAAATTGATTTTAAAAGATCAATAAAATTAATAAATCTCTAGAGATATATAAGAGAGAAGACACAAATTACCAATATCAGCAATGAAAAAGAAAATATCACTACAGATCTTAGTGGCATTAAAAGGATAATGAGGCTATGTGTGTGTGTGTGTGTGTGTGTGTGTGTGTAAAACTGTGCACATTATTCTAGTAATTTAGATGAAATTTATTAAATCCTCAAAACACAAAAACTACCAAAAAAATAAAAAAAGACAAAAATGAAACAGATAACATTCACGACCCCATAACTATTAAAGAAATTGACTCTGGGACACAAGTTTTTGAAAAGAAATCTGCATGTCCAGATAGTTTCACTGGTAAATTCCACCAAACATTTGAAGAAGAATAAAACAAATTTTATAGAAAATTTGTCCAAAAATTCTCTCAGAAAGCTGGAAGTAGAAGAGAACTTCCTAAGACTAATAAAAGGCATCTTAAAAAAAAAAAAAAAAAAAAAAAACCCTACATCTACCATCTTTATGGAAAAAGACAGAACACTGTCTTAAATAACCTTAGCCAGTGCAATAAGCCAAGAAAAATAAATAAGAAGCATATAGAATTGAAGAGGAAGAAATAAATCTGTCCTTATTTGCTATATAATTGTCTACATAGAAAACACCAAGAAATGCACACAGAAATTTTGTTCTTTTGTTTGTTTGTTTTTTAGAACTAACAATTGTGTTTAGCAAGGCCATAGCATACAATATCAACACACAAAATTAACCATATTTTTATATCCTGGAAATATGCAATTCAAAATCTATTTTTAAGTGTATGGTTTATAATAGCTCCAAAAATTAAAATATTTAGGTAGAAAATAAAATGTGTACAAAATCTACTGCTGAAAACTAAAAACGAATAATGAAAGAAATCACAGAAGACCAAATAAATGGAGAGATATATCACATATACCAATCAGAAAATTTACTTAGTAAAGATGTCAATTCCTTTGAATCACCAAAAGATTAAATACCATTCCAATGAAGCCTCTGCAGGATTCTTTTCTCCAGTCGATGCAGATAAGCTGATTTTAAAATTCACATGGAGAGAGTTCCCTGGTAGCCCAATGCTAACAGTCTACGCTCCCACTACAGGGAGCACAGGTTCAATTCCTGATCAGAGAACTTAAGGCCCCACATGCCATTCAGTGTGGCCAAAATAATAATAACAAATTTTTTTTAATAAAATAAAATTTACATGAAAAGTCAAAGAGCCTAGAATTACTAAAATATCTCAGAAAAGAAGAACACAGTTGGAGGAATTACATTATCCATCCTCAAGATCTACTACAAACTACAGCAATCAAAACTGTATGGAATTGGTAGAAGGATATACACGTTAACCAACAGAATAGAACAGTGAGCCCAGAAATAAACTCACCCCATGATGGCCATTGTATTTTTTACAAAGATACTTAAGCAATTAAAAGCAGGAAAGGGGTCTTTTTAGCAAATGGTATAAGAATAGCTGAACAGTCACATGCCATGAATAAATAAATAAACCTCAACATAAACTTCACACCTTAAAGTGGATCATAGATCTAAATAAAAATGCAAAATGATAAAACTTCTACAACACATAGGAACAAATCTTTATGACTTGGGGTGAGGAAGAGACATTAATAGGACACCAAACTCATAATCTGTAAGAGAAAAAATGGAAAACCTTTTGTTCTTTGAAAGACACTCCTTAGAGAATCAAACGACCAGGAGCTGACTGGGAAATTTTTTCTAAAGTCACATATCTAACAAAAAACTTTTCTCGTTCTATGTCCTGAATGTTTCAGTGATTACTCAAATCTATACATATAAAATTCACAGACTTGCAAACCAATAAGTCAATTTCTTTAACTACATGATAAATTAAAAAATAAGACAAAACAAGAAAAAGATGGAATAAAAATGAATACCAAAGTTCTAATTACGATTTTTTTTTTAGTAAGGTCTGAGGTAAAACTGAATAGTGCCCAATCTAGCCATTTTTATATTTTCTTAGATAACTTTTAAAATGATCTTAATTACCCTGGGGATTAGTCACTGAAAGTAACAAGGTTTAAATGGAAAAAGAAGCCTAAGAACTCTGCCCTCTGAGAAAGCAAGAACTAAAAAAAATGGTCTAATTAGTGTCATTTGCAATGATATATTGAGGTGCTTAAATGTTAAAGTGGTTTTCCTTGACAATTTACAACTAAGCCAAACTCTTATTTTCATTTAATCTAATCATCCTGCCCTATCTTTGCATAGTCCAACTGCATTAATTAGAAATTGTCCCAGTTTACTTTAGATATTAATATTTCTGTTGGTTTAACTTAAAGACACTCTTCAGTTGACCTGTGTATTATGCACGCTCCTCTCTTAACACTGAACATCACACCTGTGGCTGTTTTTTCTGACTCCTGTGAATGAGAACAACGCTATGTATTTTTTTTTAAGTATCAGTATTATGGAAAGCTAATTAAATCTTTAAAAAGAAACTTACTCCTCTCAAAATTCAGTCCCCAAGCCAGAAATGCATTTTGCTTATTACAATAAGATATACAGGCAAATTAAATCTTCAGGCTCTATGGGGATGTTTTACCTCAATGAATCTGTAATTATTTTTCATGAAAGATAATATTCCAAAGTCTCATTTAGAGCACAGGGATAAATAGATGAAACTTCTTATTTTAAAGCATAAACTTGATTAACGTAGGTGCACTAACACAAACAATATCTTAAAATTCAATAGCCCAAATTCATTCAATATAGGCCAATGGCCATTAAAAATCAAGACTAATTGTCAAAAACATTTGTCATGTATGTGGAAATACGCTTAAGAGTTTTACTTGCTACAGTCCTTTAACAGTTTGGGACTCAACTAAACATTCAGTCTCAGAGATAACTATGAGCCACACCTGCTATTGGTCATGTACAAGGTGAGACAGCAGGAATCACAGCCTGCCAGCTGGGCAGCAACCATCATTCTTCTAGAGACCCTCTACAACAAGTCACACAGTTGCTCAGGTATAAGGAGACAGGATTTGTATCAGTGGACATGGAAGTCATGCCCAGTGGAAATCCATATCTACTGTATCAATACCATTAGAATAACTTCCAGGCTACTTCTCATGGGACATCCCAACTCTGACAGTAAATAATCTGCCTGCTATGTGGGAAAACCAGATTTGATGCCTGGGTCAGGAAGATCACCTTGAGAAGGGAATGGCAACCCACTTCAGTATTCTTGCTTGGAAAATTCTATGGACAGAGGGGTCTGATGGGCTATAGTCCGCAAAGTCACAAAGAGTCAGACACGACTGACTTTCACTTTCACTTTCTTTCATACTCAAGGAAATCCAACATTATGGCAAGTCCATTAGGTATGTTTAATTCAGGTATAATTCCTCCCAGTACATATGCTGTTTACAGTCAGGGGTCATGGTAGAAGCAATAATTACTACTTAGTAATTGAGCTGGTTTACTACGCTTAACAGTTTATCAGGAGATCAAAAGTAGAGAATTAACCGAGGTTCAAATTCTTAAGCAGAAAGAGGAAAGGGTTTGCTGACATTTTGATTGAGTAAACAAGTATATGAGAAAGTATTCTGGACTTGGAGATGGAAAACATGGATTGAATCCCGATGCTGAACTTGCCAGCTGTTTAACATTGGGAAAATGATTTTACTTCTTTGACTTCACTTTTTTCATCAATAAAATGCTAATGATAATCACTTTCCAGCATTTATTTGAGAATGATATTATAAGGCAGATTTGGACTTACTTAGAGGATGGCCCAGAATTAGAGTTCAATGAACATTAAAAAAAAATTATACTAATGAGACAAAAAACTTACTGTTGCCAGATTCACAGAATTACTTTACCAGTGCACAAGAGTTAAAGCTCTAGTTTAACACTCTACCATCAACCAATGGTCTGTCCTTCTGATTCTCCCATCCACTTTTCTGTATACATGCCTAATCTTTCCCTAGATTATGAACTCTTTGGGAAAAAAGGACTATACCCAACTCTTTAATACTCCCCAGAGAATCAAGCTAGATATTAAAAAATATATATATATATTAAATAAAAAATCCTACTCATCAAACACAGCTAATAAAAAATCAAACTACACAGTTTAAAAATAAATTACTCTTATAACATAAGCAAAACATTAATAGTTGATCTCAATCCTTAGACTCATCCACTGAGTCTCATTCCATAATTATTGTCTGAGTCCTTACCATGTGTCAAGGTCAACGTCAGTTGCTAGAAATACAGTTCCTCACAGACGGTAAACATGGTCTTTGCCCTTAACATATCCTTCACATACCAGCTGAGAAAGCTGTCAAGAATACTGGGGTAGGTTGCCATTGCCTACTCCGGGGGGCCTTCCCAATCCAGGGATGGGCAGCTGCTCTAGAACACAGGGAGCTCAGCTCTGTGATGACCTAGCAGGGTGTGGGAGACTGTGAGAAGGAGTTTCAAGAGGGAAGGGATGTACGTGTACTTACAGCTGATTCACATTGCTGTACCGCAGAAACGAATACAATATTGTAAAGCAATTATCCTCCAATTAAAACTAAACACTGTAAGTAAACATTCCAAAAAATAACTCCCTGTTGCGTTACCTTGGTGATGGAAAGAAAAGACTGAGAAAGAAAATAAAGCAAAAAAGCATTTTATACGAGGTGACCAGGGATGGTGACAAGTAAGCAGACATGTGAAGAATCATCCAGGCAAAGATGCGGGAAAGAAGAGAAATGAACGCAGAAGCCTTGAGTTAGCAAACAAAAATCTCAGATGTTTGAGGATTGCTAGAAGAGCACCTTTGGATGATGGTCTCTTAGCTTATTAGAGCTTATTAGAGCAAAAGGGGAAGGACAAAAGAAAAAAAAAAGGGTAGCAGTTTACTTACCAGGCGACATTATTTCAAGAGTTGTTCCACAGTCTGGTTCAGATTAATCAGAGTTGTTACCATTCAGGTCCTAACATGGTCTCTATTTCAACTGACAAAGCTCAACACTGGTATGGAGAAGCATGCCAAAAATTACTAATGAGACATCGACGATGAATGCGGATAAAAGACTATGGTCAAAAACCAAATCATAACTCGCAAACATGGCAGCGATTTGAGCTGCACCAGAACCCTTTAATGTTAAGCAGATCTGGTAACTGGATCACCCTAGGAAGGGTACTTTACACTCAAATTGAATCTAGAACAAATATCCAGCTCCTGCCAGATTTAATTAACTTACAGTCTGCCCATCTGGTCTTCTCGTCTACTAAATGAAATATGGTAGCTGTTTCGGCGAACTTCTATTAAACAGATCTCTACAGACATTATTTCTTTTTCCTTCTCAAAGAAGCACCAGTATAGGGGTCTGACGCTGTGGCTACCTAATGAAACATTTCAAGTAGGAGATAATCAGGGATTTGTCTAAAATAATAATAGATTATAAGCATGTAATTTAATTTCTAATCTGAAAGGTGCCCCCGAATGTGATGGCCAGAGTGATCTATGCAACCTAATATTTGGATTGAAGCACAGTGTATTTTCCATAAGCACCTGAAATAGAAGCACAGTTAATTCTACTTCAGGAAAAAAGAAAAAAAAAGATTGCCCTAATTCTTCAATAAAATGATTTATACACAAACCACCGTATGTCAGGAAGGCTTTAGAAATGTGTTTTGCAATATTTTGAAACCTTAGGAGGCAAATAGGAAAGTAGAGCAGAAACAGGGCAGAGGGCAGGGAGAAGGGAAGGGGGAGTCATGTGTGAAATCCAGACACCGTCAGGACCCAAGAAGTCTGCTTTGTGGCGTTTTATTCTTTGAATCTTTTCTTCTTATACAGAGTAGGCTTGACGATGTTCCGCTTGCACCCAGGAGAGTTAATGAAGTTAGGTGACCTCTTTACTGTAATGTTTATACAAGAAGTCGTTCTGCTCATTCAGTTTTTGTATTCAGCATTTCTTTATTATCTGTTAGTTTTTCAATCTTTATAACATTTAAGTGGAGACAGATCTTTTTTCATTAGTCTTTACAGAACCTAGAATCTGCTGGCACCCTTGAGTTTCTTAGCTTTTTCATCTTTAAGGTTAAATTCTTAAAACTGAAAAGAATGACCACCTCTTGAAAATATAATTATAAAAACTGCCATCCAATCCTACCGAAATATGACAGTAGGGGAAAATAGATCAAAAGTCTTATCTATACCAGTGGCCTCTTTAGGTCAATGAGATGTCAGTGTTTAAAAGCGAAGTGTCAGTAGAAAATTTGCATTTTTTTCTCATAATTTTCTGTGATAGGTTGGCAATGCTGATTAGAGTCTGTCACTTTGAGGCATCTGAACTTCATCATTCTCCGTCTGCTTTCTATATGCTCCATGAGTTCTGAAGGATCTTTTCAAGGATGATGAGGGATGGAATCGCTCTTAAAGTATATTTTGAATCTCATCCAAAAGAGATGACACAATAAATCTTCAAACTATTTTTGACCATATGTCACAACTCTTGAAGGCAAATGAAGGCTCTCACAGCTTGAAAGGATTACTTAACATTGACAGCTGTTAAGACATTTATCCTGAGTTTTCTTTCTTTCCATCGAGATTATATAAGATGGCATGGTTTATGAGTTGGATTATATGTAATGTGCTTGATGCATAGTGTGACATCACATACATTTCCTACATTCCTTCGTGTTTATCCACCTCAGTTCATCTACAAATGTCTATACCAACTGCTTTCCCCAGGCTTGGGAATGTACAGATGAGATCATACAGAGTTGGAAAATTCGAAAAAGAAGATAAAACAGGCTATGAAAGGTATGACATAAGGTTACTTAAAAAAAAAAATCATTATTGTATCAGAGCTGAGCAAGTTGGCTCGGGAACGTTTAGACTGGCAATGAAGAGACCTAGATTTTAACAAGTGTGATTGAGGGCAATCACCAAACCCCTCTAGGCCTCAGTGACTTCAGATATGAAATGTATGGCTTAAATTATCCTGTCTTTGAGATTTCCCCATAGTTTTCAAATTTTCCTATATAATTGTAAAACACAATGTAGACTGAATCTATTATGTATCATAGTCAAACATTTTAGCAGTGTGTAGGTGCCCTTTTGGAAACCAGTGACTTCTATTGTATTTTATTTTATTTTTTTTTTATTGGTGATTTTTTTTTCCATTTATTTTTATTAGTTGGAGGCTAATTACTTTACATCATTACAGTAGTTTTTGTCATACATTGAAATGAATTAGCCATGGAGTTACATGTATTCCCCATCCCGGTCCCCCCTCCCACCTCCCTCTCCACCCGATCCCTCTGGGTCTTCCCAGTGCACCAGGCCCGAGCACTTGTCTCATGCACCCAACCTGGGCTGGTGATCTGTTCTTTTTGGCTGTGCTAGGTCTTTGTTGCTGGTCCTGGGCTCTCTCTAGTTGCAGTGAGCCGGCGTCTCAATGTGATGGCTTCTCTTCGCTGGCTACAGAGCGTGTCCTCTAGAGGGCTAGGGCTTCACAGGCTTAGCTGCCTCACAGCAAGTGGGATTTCAGTTCCTGGATCAGGAATGAACCTGTGCCTCTGCACTGGCAGGCGGGTTCTTAACCACTGGACCACCAGGGAAGGCCTAGAAATCAGTGAATTTTAAAGCTGTCGTAAAAGGATCAAATTCCTTAATAAGCTTAACAAATGCATTTGTAATAAAAGGAGGACATTTTTTTTGCACCTAAAAGTCCAGAAGAAAAACTTTTATTTTCTAGAAGTACATTTTTAAAATTGCTTTAATTGGAGGATAATTGCTTTGCAATATTGTGCTGGTTTCTGCCATACATCAACATGAATCAGCCATTGGTATACACATGTCCCCCCCGTCTTGAACCTCCTTCTCACCTCCCACCCCATCCCACTCCTGTAGCTTGGCACAGGGCACCACTTTGAGCTCCTGAGTCACACAGGAGCTATTCCCACTGCCTAGTATCCAGCTGCTATAAGATTTTTTTAGTTTAACTTTTTAAACTTTTTTTCTGATTCTAAAACTTCAGAGAAAGATCAGTGGAAATTTTTAGAAGGAAATCTAAATAATGCTTGAAGATGGTTCAGTAGGCAAACTATCACTGAATATAGTTCGAGCAAAGTGTATAGCTCTTTCCTCAGTAAGCAAAGCTTTAAAAAAGATATCACAGATGCATTATATGGTTCAACATCAGCAGAGTAAAGCTGGCTTGCAATGAGCTTCCCAGGGAATATGTACAAGACTCAAAAGTCCAGTTTCCAAGGGAAACCGGTGACAATTGGTATCACTTTTTCAGGTATAAACATATCAGCTCCTGATATTTTCAAAGTTTTACCAGGGATCAAGAACAGACATGGATGTAAGCAAAATAAAAAGCTTGACTATTGTAAGACTAAGAAAGAAAAGCTTTTGTCTAATAAACAAGCTTCACTTAATCCGGCTTCAGGCTAAACATTGCTTTCTAAATGCTAGCCTTTAGTCTGCCTGCATAGGAGAAAGAGAGTTTGAAAAATTAGCCCCTCTCTGGCATGACTCTGAAGATTACAGCCCAAGTACATTAAGGGTGGGGCCTAGAAATCCATGTTCTGAAAAGCCTTCCTAGTTGATGGCTGGCAAACAGTCAGGTTTGGAAAATGAAGATGCTGAGTTGGTTATACTCACATCTTAGTTGCATTTCCTTAGTGGAAGAGCTAGAGCTAGAATTTAGTTCCTATGAGTTATTAAGCTGTAAACAACTATGTGGTCTAGTAAAAATAAAACCTAATTTACTAGTATTATGTCTTTCAGATAAGAGATATTTGAAGACCACACACACAAAAAAAACCTTTGAATTTGTCACTGCCAGATTCCTTCAGGAAGTGTTTACTATCAACTCCTTAATCCATGCTAGATTAAATTTTAAGAATAATGGGGGCAGAGAGTGAGGTGGAATTGAACAAATGACGGAGACTTCATTGTATAAAATGTTCCATGTGAATCATAAATTCATGTACACATTATAATAAAACCAGTATAAATGAGCTGGTGTGCAAGATACACATAAAATACTTTTAAACCATGTGACTCAAATCTGAGTTTACATAAGGGGTATCACACTAACGATGAATTGCTAAAGAAAGGAGCACATCACAAGAAGAGAGATAATATTAATCATTCTGTTTATCTGATCAACAGGAAAAAAATGATTGATGTGATTTTGCTCCAAATTGTGGAGGATTTGGGCCAAACTCTTTCAAAGGAATGGTATTATTTTTTACTGCTAGATAATTATATTTTTCATTATATTTTTAAAATAAATCAAGAGTTTCCCTCTTCATAGATGAAAATGAATACCCTTCTTAATATTTACATATATTAATGCTGTACTATAGCATTTGGTCATGGGGATAAGTTGGTGACTTTTAAATAATTATCATTATCATTAAATATAATACTAAATGCAATGCTCTTTATTAAGTAAATGTGTTTGTGCAATTTTTAACTTAACTATTATATAAAATTAGCTGAAAAGCATATGAATTGAAACCTTTAACTTAAGACATTATGGCCAAAGGCTCTCTATTTCGAAGCTGTCAAATATAAAAACTGATAATACTGCCGGAGTTTTCCCCAAGGTTGAAGAACCAGCAGTAATTAAGGAACATTTATCCAGTCAAAAAACAGAGACACAAAATGCAGCATGACATCAACTTGGCTGCCACAGTCTCTCTCAAGGTCAGGAAATCCATCACAGTGACAACAGTTCATAGCTAGAAACTGGGCAGGCCGACTCTAAGGAGGAAGAAGCAAAGACAGCATTTTGTAAAGAAGCCAAGCAGACGCTGCCATGTACGACAGGTGCCCCCAGAGACTCCCTGAAGTTATTTCAACCCTGATGTGGAGACGAAAGACGATGAAGCAGGTAATGGTGAACACACATCAGAAGCCAAAGAACAAGAGTCAGTCTCGAGGTTTTCTTGAATCCTGAATAAACATCGTTGATGTAGAAAAGTCTGTGTGGTTTACGTCTCCCACAGGCTTGATCATGTAAGCCCAAATTTAGACATCACATAGTATAATTGCAGGGGATACCATTGACCTGGAATACAATGTGATTATATCCTAATACACTGAAAAAACTAGCAGCACTAATTTTATAATTAAAAAGATCATGCCTTAACTGTGTCAGAATATCTTAAGGTAATAAAGACATCATCTAAATGAAGAATTAGGAGAAAATAGAGTACTTACAAAACCTCAAAAAAATCACATTGTACACTTATTTTATGTTAAAAGTAAGACAAACTGACAATGACAGCTTAGAAAACCCCAGGACCAGTAATTTCCCTCAACTCATCTGTGTAAACAAGCAATAGTGCATGGAGACTCTTGGGTTGGAGTGCAGTGACAACTTTAATTTTTATAGTCAGTTGTTTTCACTTGAGCAGTCAATAAATCTTGTCATAATTGTTTCAGTTACAATCCAGTGTTAGGGAAAGAAGCCAAATAATTTTTTTTGTTTTTTGTTATTAAACACCAAGTAATACTCCTTTTTCTTTAAAAAGATCATTTAAATCAAGTATTTCCTTAAAATACATATGAAAAACTTTGCCTGAAATTATCAATAAAATCCACCACTAAAACTAACTTAGAAAAGGATCATTTTACTTAATGGTTTCAGACCAAATTCATTTACCCCAAATTACCCTACAAATATAGTGACAACAAGTGTTAAGTCATGGACCCTTTGGTATAACTCCACTGTGACTAGATGGCATATATTTTTAGACATAAAATGTATTGTTTCTTGAGAATAAGATAAATGAACATAAGTTTATAATAAACAGTATGTTGTCATAAGAGGCCTCAGGAGAATGTATGTGCTGTGGAATCCAGGAAGAAAAATAAGTTGTTCTGAAAGTATTATAAATGTTTACACTGTAACCCTCTAGTTTCACATTAACCAAACCTTTGTTATTGTTGTTTAGTCACTAAGTCATATCTGACTCTTGCAACCCCATGGACTGTAGCCCACCAGGCTCCTCCATCCATGGGATTTTCCAGGCAAGAATACTGGAGTGGGTTGCCATTTCCTTTTCCAGGGGGTCTTCCCAACTCAGGGATCGAACCTGTGTCTCTTATGTCTCCTGCATTGGCAGGTGGATTCTTTACCACTAGCGCCACCCAAGAAGCCTAAATATAAAAGATAAAAAAACAAAGAAAATGTTCATCACATTTTCTGGGAGGCCATTTCCATGTTTACATGGTCCTATCCCACTGTCTCTTAATTATGAATGCTGAAGCTTTTAGCTTCAGAGGATCCTATAGGTTTGCTATGAATGATTAAGGGCTCATAAAGTTTTTACTAGCACATTAATCTCCAGATGCAGAGAAATATCAAGAAACTTGTTAAAATTCTCTAGTCCTCACACAAGGTTGCCTCAGGAAACACGGTAAATAGTATAGCGGTGGGTCCTCAAGACGGCACCTAAACGCATCAACTTCAAAGGAAGGCTATCAAGACAAAAACCCGGATTCTACTTTCAGTGAACTGGCTGAAAAAGTAAAGAGAACTTTATGTTACACGGCTCTTTCTTTCTGAAATGCAACACCCCACGAAGAACAAGTTCATGACGCAGAATTTAGAGACACGGAAGATGCTTGATATTTGAGAAGGTGTCCCTAGTCCCTTGCAGAGAGCATCAGGTCACCCAGGGAGATGACTGGCACATTAAGAGGATAAGTGGAAAAAAGAGACACAAGGAAATGTACCAGTTAGGCCAGTGACAAACTCCTCTCACAGGCTTTACCTCACAGTCCCACCTCAACCACCCAACAGTTTTTTTATCTTAGAAGCCCTGCTTCCCATGGCATTTTTACCTCCTTTAGTTGCCTTTCCTGGCTCCCTTTTGAGCCTACCTTTTAAGGAGAGATTTCTCCAAGACATATTCTTTAGCTCTCTGCTCTTCTCTGTATACACTTTCTCCCTTGAGGAGACAGGCAAGTGGCTTTGAAAAAAATACCACAGGCTTTACACCCAGACTATTTTACGCAGATGGGCCAAGTAGTCAACAAATCAAGTCCCATGAATTTCTTCTCCTTGACTTGGAAATAATCATACTTTGAAGACGGTTCTGAGATGTAAGTCAGTTTTAACTATAACACATGTAATCGCACAGTACATAGTAGGCACTCCCCAAAGTCTAATGACAGATTCTTGAAGCTCTCACTCAATACCTTGATTTCCATTTCCTGTCATATCATAAATCTGGGAAGACTGTGGAAAGCAAACTTGGAGTGGAAAGCAATGGTCAAAGATGAGAGCATGTTGTATGAGAGCGGAGGGAGAGGAAGGAGAACTGTGTAGGTTTTAGAACCAGAGACTGCAATTTGGGAACGACCTAGGTCCCTGACATCAGCATTGCTTAATAATTCTCAGAAACCAAGCAATATTTGAGGCTAAAGAGTGTCCAGGAAATGGCCTTCTCTTGTTAGCTTGGATACTTATACACAGAGTTTGAGGATGAATTTATTCAGGCCATGCCAATAGAGTTTACTATTTAGGATTCACATATCAAAGCACCCATGATACACATGGGGGCATAAAATAAGCACATAAAACTAACTAATGTTTAGAAATAAATCCCATGCTGGTGAAAGGTTGGCACATTTGGGGGATTAGGGAAATTAACAAGGGGCATAGATGGGAAGGATACTGGAGTAGGTGGCCATTTCCTTCCCCAAGGGATCCTTCCAACCCAGGGATCGAACCCGAGCAATCAGCATTGATAGGTGAATTCTTTACCACTGGAAATTCCAAATGGCTTAGCAACTAAACAATAACAAGCAACAAAAATAAATGATAGATAAACAAACATACCCTTCCCAGGTGACTCAATGGTAAAGAATCTGCCTGCTAACTAGAAGATGCTGGTTCGATCCCTGAGTCATGAAAATTCCCTGGAGAAGGAAATGGCAACCCACTCCAGTATTCCTGCCAGTAAAATTCCACAGACAGAGGAGCCGGAGGAGCTGAAATCCATGGGGTCACAAAGCATCAGACATGACTGACCATGTAGGCATGCACGCATAAATGGCAAGGGTTTTGGAGGAAAAACTAAGTTAGCTCATCTACATGAGTGGTTTTCAATATTTACTTTAATCCATGTTCTTTTTGAAGACCTTCAAATATGTCTTAGTCGCTCTAATGTTACCTGGAATTTCAATATAAAGTAGTAAGACTAAAAGAATCAAAACAATGGACCAAAGATCTGTTACACGTCTGTTACAGAAGTAGAGGAAAAAATTTCTTCTAAAAGGGTTTGTAAAACTTTCACTTGAGACTGCTTCATGGTCAATAATCTCAATAGCCATAGACACCTTAGAATTATGTCACACGTATAAATATGACAGCAGTGATTCTTAAAGAAGCTCTGAAACAAGAGATACCATGTTTTTGAACAGGTGTCAGTTGATTTAAGAGTTTTTAAATCAAATGGCAAAACTGATTAGATCATGCATTGTTAATTGGCTGAGGGAACATATGAAGGAAAGGAACCAATATCTGATGTGCATTCTTTTTTTTTTTTTTATTAGTTGGAGGCTAATTACTTTACAATATTGTAGTGGTTTTTGTCATACATTGACATGAATCAGCCATGGATATACATGTATTCCCCATCCCGATCCCCCCTCCCACCTCCCTCTCCACCAGATCCCTCTGGGTCTTCCCAGTGCACCAGATCCAAGCACTTGTCTCATGCATCCAACCTGGGCTGGTGATCTGTTTCACCCTTGATCATATACATGTTTTGATGCTGTTCTCTTGAAACATCCCACCCTCTGATGTGCATTCTAATATTTTATATCACTTTCAACAAATTGAAGAAGTATACATATAAGTGCCAAGCTTTGTATGCAGCAGAAAAATCTGCTTTGCAGTACCAGGCCTTACTTATAATTCTGAAAATGGTATGCAATGCAACTTGAAAAATAGTTATTACTATGGTTGGCTAGATAAAGTTATTTTTTTCTAAAAGCAAATAGGTTGAAGCATGACTGCAAACCAATTTCAGCTCTAACAGCTACCGTGTAGCACATAGCATCATCTCAATACCTAACACATTCTAATAAAGTTGACTGTAACATGAAATACTTCTGTATTGCTAATGATATTGCAACTTGAAGCTGCCCAGAGAAAGCATTTGCCATTATTTTTTTTAATGTTGGCATAAAGATAAACCCAGCTAAGACGCCATCTCTATTTTTTTTCTAGCTCCTGAATTAACTTTACCTTCTCTGAAATACACTTCCATATTGCTCTGGTCCATAAATACTAGGGAAAGTCAATACTAATTAAATGCATTAATAAGTTTTACATTGGAACATCTGGTGGCTGGCAGAGTTATCAATCTAAAAACCCAACTAGAAGAACATCCCCCAACTAGGATGCTGTTACATTTTTTTAAGTTTTTTTTTCTTAATTTAGAATCATCAAATTTGAGAATGAAACAATCATTTAGTCCAGGGATCATCATATGTTTTTGTAAGCAACCAAGTGGCAAAAATTTTAAGGCTGTGATTTCTAAGGTCCCTTTTGCAACTATTAAACTCTGGGGTTGAAAAAACACAAAAGTAGCCATATACAGTATGGAAATAAATGGGTATTGCGGTATTTTTAAAAACTTTATGGAAACTGAATTTAATTTTCAGATAATTTCTACTTGGTGGAAAATATTCTTCTTTTTCAAATTTTTCACCCATCCATTTAAAAACTTAGAAATCATTATTAACTTGTGGGTCCTACAAAACCAGGCAACAGGCCACATTTGGCTTAAAGGCTTTAGCATGTCATCTAAGGACTGTAGTGGGGAAAGGCCTAGATGGGGAGCTAGGCAGACAGCAGATGCTTTCTCATCTCAAAGATGTGCAATGCTTGGGACTTCCCTGGTGGTCCAGCTGATTAAGACTCCACACGTCCACTGCAGAGGGGGCTTGGGTTCGATCCCTGCTCAGGGAATTAAGATTCCCAAATGTGATGTGGTCAAAATGTTAAGGGGAAAAAAAAGATGTGAAATACATTTTTTAGCTGCAGAAAAATCTAAACACTTGGCACATATTAATAGATGTACATATTTTGTGAGTAATGTAAAATATTAGTCAGAAAAAGTAAACTCATTTCTTATCCCCAACTTGATCCTCTCTACATGTTCTCTATCTCAGTGAAATGTCCATGCCCAGTCCTTCAACTAGACAATTCTACTGTCTCTCTTAAGCCTCTCATCCAATGAATCATTCACTCCTAGCAGTTCTTCTACTTAGATAACTTACAGAACTCTACAATGTACTCCACTGGTCGAAGCCACCATCACTTCAGCTTAGTTTATAGTAACAGCCTTTTCACTGGTCTCCACACCTTCATATTTATCTGCCTGCAGCCCAGGCTCTTCACTGCAGCTAGACTTTTGTCATCTCCACCACAAATCTGATTGCTTTCAGTCCCCCAAAGATGCCAATGGCTTCCTATCATCCTTAAAATAAAATGCCAACTCATTAATGGTTTACAAGGTCCTTCATAAGCAAATGCTTTAGTAAGCACCCATCCTTATCTTGCACAATATTTAATGAAACAGAGCTACTGAAAGTGGGAAAAGATGAGGCTCCCAGCAGCTTTTTGATTCTCCACAGAGGTAGCCATGCCCCAAGGGAATGCATAAGGTGAAGAAGGTACCACTTCTGTCCAACATGCAGAAGCATCAGTAAGAAACAGCTTTACCAGTTCCCACTGCTGCAAAGAACATGGTGCACTGTGTGGGAATGGAAGGTTCTGGCAGCATCAAGTCGTACAGTGAGATTTTCTTGGTTTGTGCTAATTGAATGACATCTATTTTCCTTGTTTGTAAATAAGAATGTACACCACCAGTTCAATTCCAAATTAACATAAAACACCTTGGCATCACAGCTTCCCAGGTAGCTCAATGGTAAAGAATCTGCCTGCAAGTGCGGGAGACACGGGTTCAATCTCTGGGTGAAAGATCCCCTGGAGTAAGAAACTGCAACCCACTCCAGTATTCTTGCCTGAGAAATCCCCTGGACAGAGGAGCGTTGTAAGCTACAGTCCCTGGAGTTGCAAAGAGTCCAATACAACTGAGCAACTTGAAAACACACACACTGAGGAATCACAGATGAGGGGTCTCATATAATTAAAAACTAACTGAAAAAACTACACAGGAAATGGGGTTTTGCCAAAAGAAAAAAAAAAAGAAATGAATAAAAGGCTGACTTGTGAGTGGTGTGCTCTCTGAAATTGTGAAGTTTATGTTATTTTTCTCTGGTTTGCTCATCTGTAAATATTTAACTCTAGTGTTAAGAAAAGAACAAACATTAAGTCAAAGAAGCTACTAATGGGACGTGAGGCAAAACTCAAGTGATAGAGAAAATAAACAGTGACTACGAGAGAACTGTGATGGAAGCTGGGCATGATCAAATGGAGACAGTCCAGCAGTACTGGGAAGGGAAGGGACATTCTTTGCAATCAGTAGAAAGTTCCATGAATTCTGTGTGGTCTCCACATTTAGTTGACTCTTCTTACTTAAGTGAATGTGAAATGAAAGTCACTCAGTCGTGTCCAACTCTTTGTGACCCCATGAACTATACATTCCATGGAACTCTCCAGGCCAGAATACTGGAGTGGGTAGCACTTCCCTTCTCCAGAGGATCTTCCCAACCCAGGGATCAAACTCAGGTCTCCCACATTGCAGGCGGATTCTTTACCGGCCGAGCCACAAGGGATGCCCCTTCTTACTTAAAGGGGGGTGTTAATACATGCATCAATAGAGTGCAGGAGAAAGAATTTGAGTTTGGAGACTGTCTCAGTCAATACTTCTGAAGGCATTTAAGACTCACCTCAACATGTGACCACTAGAACCTCCATGACAAGGTGCCCACCTGCCTTGCATGCCTTCATTCTGGTCAGTATCTGATCCATATATTAAGTCTCAGAAACACCAAATTGTCTATAATCCCCCACCTACCCATCATGGTACCTGGTCATGTCCTTCCTCCTTTTTCTACTGTTTCTATATTCTTCACTTGAGGCCCTTTCATAAAGGAGTAGGGAATCCAGCACATCTGTGCCTCCAACACGACCTGCCCGCCTGGGCTTCTTTATTGCACTTCATCTGTTCCTTTCACAAACATCTACCAAGTACCTATCTGTGTCTGGCTCTGTTCTAGGCCATGAGTATTTATCATAAAAATTCAGATGTGTCTTTACACATTATTATGCCTTCACCTCCTTGAAGATAAGAGTTCTGGCTTATGTATCTTTGTACTTTTCTCTATATAGTAGGAACTCAATACTGCTCACCAAACGAGGAAGCAGATTACTAATGAATGAAGAGCTATGCTGAGAAGCCTAAGTTTGATCGTACTCTTAAGTACCTGGGAGCCTGAACATCAGAATCTCTCCTGGAGCTTGAACTTGATAAAAAGAGATTCTTCTTGAATCTCAGACAAGATATTTACCACTGGATAGAACAGAAGAAACTTATTAAAACACTGCTTCACATATAATAAAACAATTCTATTTAGATACAGAGGATAGAATCAAGCCAAGCTCCAATACACGTCTCAAAATTGTATTATATTACTGTACTTATTCTTGCCTGACAGTGAACATCTAGAGAGGTAAGTCTTTGAGATTCTTGCTCGAATGTATGAATAATGGCTCTGTGTGTTCTTTCAAGCATGGTGATTTTTTAAAATTTTTACTTCGTACTTATTAATATTTTCCCTATGTTTTGTTTTATAACTAGTCTTGCCATAGCATTGTTTTCTCTTTTATATCTTTTTTATTGAGGTAACGTTGCATTATAACATTTTGTATGTTTCATGGTATAGTTTTCTGTATTCACTGTAGACGGCTCACCACCAGATTTTAGGTTCCATCTGTAACCAAACAGTTGATCCCCTTTACTGATTTGGTCCACACCCCGTTCTTCTGCAGCAACCACTGATCTGTATCTGTGATTTGTTTGGTTTTACTACTCTACCAATGAGTGAAATTATATGTATTTGTCTCTAGTTCTTTGACTTTGGCTTCCCTGATAGTTCAGTTGGTAAAGGATCCACCTGCAATGCAGGAGACCCTGGTTTGAATTCCTTCGTCAGGAAGATCCGCTGGAGAAGGTATAGGCTACCCACTCCGGTATTCTTGGGCTTTCCTTGTGGCTCCTGGGTTGGGAAGATCCCCTGGAGAAGGGAAGGGCTACCCACTCCAGTATTCTGGCCTAGAGAATTTCATAGACTATAGTCCATGGGGTCGCAAAGAGTCAGACACAACTGAGCGACTTTCACTTTGACTTTCTTCACTTAAATATAGGTAAAATCCATGTTTCTCAGGATCTATCTGTGTTGTCACAAATGGCAGGATTTCATCTTTTTTAGGACTAAGCAGTATTTCATTATACTTAGATAAGACAGCACCTCATCTTTATCCATTCACCCACTGATGGGCAATCATATTTTTCCATAGCTTGGCTAATGCTGTGATGAACACAGGTGTATATAGCTTTTCAAATTAGTCTTTTCATTTTCTCTGGGTAAATAACCAGAAGTGGAATGGCTGGATTAATGGTCATGATGATTTTCATATAGAAAAATATAGCAACCTACTCCAGTGTTCTTGGCTGGAAAATCCCATGGCAGAGGATCCTGGCAGGTTATAGACCATGGGGTCGCAAAGAATCAGACACAACTGAGCAACTAAACAACAAAATTCTTTGGATAAACAACCAGAAGTGGAATGGCTGGATTGTGAGATAATGATCATGGTGATTTTCATATAGAAAAATACAGCATCCTCCACAAGAGAACCTTGACCTATACTGTGATTTTAGAAGGAACTCAAATTCACATAGATAAAAATTTATCATTAATTAAGCCTACAAATATACTATAAGAAAGTTTATTACAGCAGAAAGGATCATATTCAAGATTAAGAGAGACAGAGGGGAAAAAATGAGAGTAGTTGCCTCAGCACCATATATAGAACCATGTACCAGATTAAAGCAAAAAGGCTTCATATCCATTTTATCCCAGTTATGTATATTCTTTATGACTAGAAGCATACAAATGCATGACTAGATCTATTTCTGGATTAGTTCATTAATGTCAAAGCTAATAGACTTAACTCTGAAATACTCTAGTTTGATAATAATGAGAGGTTAATAAAAAACAATGTAAAACAACAACCAGGTACCAAATTCTTGCAAGGCATCCTGATAATATATACAGAGAACTGCATAATCGATCACACCCAGGTGACTGAGACAGAACATCATCTGATAAGGACAGAGGACTGATAAATCGGACTACATGATAACATTTCATGCATGCTTCTCAGATTGAAGATTTTATGTGTTTCATAATCATTTTGAGTTTTGAAAACTTAATATAAAAATCATTTGGGAATAGGGCCACTTGTAGTGTCTTCATCAAAGTAATGTGCTCCCCTCTACCTAGAAAAGGGATTGATTTCCTTATCCTGGAACTTTGGAGAAAAATATTCAGAATAGATAGAAGGAATCAGATTGGTGTGACCTGTCAAGCCAATCCCAGTCATCTATTTAGCCAAATTTTTGCACTGTTTCCCTGGTGGCTCAGATGGAAAAGCGTCTGCCTACAGCACGGGAGACCCGGGTTCAAGCCCTGGATCGGGAAGCTCCTCTGGAGAAGGAAATGGCAACCCACTCCAGTACTCTTGCCTGGAAAATCCCATGGACAGAGGAGTGTGGTAGGCTCTAGTCCATGGGGTCACAATGAGTTGGACACAACTAAGCAACCTTGCACTATTTGGAAAAAAGGCTAAAAACATTCTTTGCCGATAGTATAAGAATTTGTGAATATCATGAATCACTTAATGGTAGCTGGAATCAAGTGTCACTGGTCCCTCAAATGGCAAAACATCCTTCAGTCATGATTTTTGCTAATGTGACTGGATTCTAGATTCGGGCTCCCACTTACCTTTTGCTAACTCTGTGATAGAGGGCACACATTCAGCTTCTCAAAGTCTACTTCTTGTTTTGTAAAATGATAATAACAATAATACATTGTCTGTACTGTAAGAATTAACTGACATAATCCATGTAAAACGTGCAGCAGAGAACCTGATACATAGTGAGCATCTTCAAAATATTAGCAAAATACTTTATGTTTCTGCTAATGGGCTCCAAATTAATTTAAAAAAAATCTCTTCACTCATAAATCAGAACCTTACCAAACAAGAAAAATGATAGTTAAATAAATTTCAACAAGCTAAAAAAACAAAATTGGGCTATCAAAATTATTCCTTGTCAAGTTCAGATTCTTAAAGGAAAAATAAACACTGAATCAAGTAGAAAGAAGGAATTTTTCTCTTTTTTTTTATAGTTTAATTTTTTTTTCCATTTATTTTTATTAGTTGGAGGCTAATTACTTTACATCATTACAGTAGTTTTTGTCATACATTGAAATGAATTAGCCATGGATTTACATGTATTCCCCATCCCGGTCCCCCCTCCCACCTCCCTCTCCACCCGCTCCCTCTGAGTCTTCCCAGTGCACCAGGCCCGAGCACTTCAATTACTTTTTTTACTTCAGTAGAAAAATGTACTCTGAACAGTCTTTGAGAGGCCAGCTTTTGGAGACATGGAGAAAAATATTTGAGGGAAATCAGGAAAGCTGGGTTGTAGTCATGATGCCGTATCTATTCCCATCAGATGGGTTACTTCTGCTCCTTCATGTGTACAAAGGGTAGATTGTAATGGATCACAAAAGTCCAACTTGACTGTAAAACACTTAACTTGTGATTCTAGAAGCTTCTGATAACTTCCAATCCAGAGTCACTGCAAAATAATTGTGACAGTAATATTCCTGAGTAAGCATTCAATTGATCTAACAAAAGTGATTCAGAGCGGCAGCAAGCCAAGAGGTATGCAGAAATTTCTGGTCAAAAAACCAGGAAAAGAAATTCGGGAGTAGGCCATGCAAACTGGGATTCTGATCACAACATCTTTGAGCATTTTGGAGTGAAAAAAAACAGCTGGTGCAGACTATGGAAGATGAATTTCAAACTAGCTACGATATCCAAATAGCTTCATCTTGATGGGGTGGATAGTACTGCCCATAAAGCTTTCAGTTCAGTTCAGTTCAGTTGCTCAGTCGTGTCCGACTCTTTGTGATCTCATGAATCACAGCACGCCAGGCCTCCCTGTCCATCACCAACTCCCAGAGTCTGCTCAAACCCATGTCCATCGAGTCAGTGATGCCATCCAACAATCTCATCCTCTGCCGTCCCCTTCTCCTCCTGCCCCCAATCTCTCCCAGCTTCAGGGTCTTTTCTCAATGAGTCAACTCTCCCCATGAGGTGGCCAAAGGATTGGAGTTTCAGCTTCAGCATCAGTCCTTCCAATGAACACCCGGGACTGATCTCCTTTAGGATGGACTGGTTGGATCTCCTTGCAGTCCAAGGAGCCTTCTCCAACACCTCCTTCTCCAACATCTCAAGAGCCTTCTCCAACACCACAGTTCAAAAGCATCAATTTTTTGGCACTCAGCTTTCCTCACAGTCCCACTCTCACATCCATACATGACCACTGAAAAAACCATAGCCTTCAGCAGACAAACCTTTGTTGGCAAAGAAATGTCTCTGCTTTTTAATATGCTATCTAAGTCGGTCATAACTTTCCTTCCAAGGAGTAAGTGTCTTTTAATTTCATGGCTGCAATCACCATCTGCAGTGATTTTGGAGCCCAAAAAAATAGTCTGAGACTGTTTCCACCGTCTCCCCATCTATTTCCCATGAAGTGATGGGACCAGATGCCATGATCTTAGTTTTCTGAATGTTGAGCTTTAAGCCAACTCTTTCACTCTCCTCTTTCACTTTCATCAAGAGGCTTTTTAGTTCCTCTTCACTTTCTGCCATAAGGGTGGTGTCATCTGCATATCTGAGGTTATTGATATTTCTCCCGGCAATCTTGATTCCAGCTTGTGCTTCATTCAGCCTAGCGTTTCTCATGATGTACTCTGCATATAAGTTAAATAGGCAGGGTGACAATATACAGCCTTGACGTACTCCTTTTCCTATTTGGAACCAGTCTGTTGTTCCATGTCCAGTTCTAACTGTTGCTTCCTGACCTGCATACAGGTTTCTCAAGAGGCAGGTCAGGTGGTCTGGTATTCCCATCTCCTTCAGAATTTTCCACAGTTTATTGTGATACACACAGTTGAAGGCTTTGGCATAGTCAATAAAGCAGAAATAGATGTTTTTCTGGAACGCTCTTGCTTTTTCGATGATCCAGCAGATGTTGGCAATTTGATCTCTAGTTTCTCTGCCTATTCTAAAACCAGCTTGAACATCTGGAAGTTCACAGTTCACGTATTGCTGAAGCCTGGCTTGGAGAATTTTGAGCATTACTTTACTAGTGTGTGAGATGAGTGCAATTGTGTGGTAGTTTGAGCATAAAGCTTTACGATGTACTAATACAACTTGTACAACTGAATTCTAAACATCAAACAAGAAGATTCCTTTAAATTCCTTATATTTTTTTTATCATTTTAACATGATTACTAAAAAGCTATCTGCCCATATTTTGTTGGATGATCTTCTATTCCTTTTCCTCACACTCTCTCTCCCATCTTTGCCTGGGAAGGCTTCCTTCCCCTGACTCCGCCGTCAGTGGAGATAAAGAACAAGTCTTTTCTGAGGATTTTCTTGCATAACTACCAAATTCATGTTTTAAATAAGGGTTTATTAAATAAAACCAACTAACATTCATTGTTTTGTAGCCTTTCTATCATTCATTCACACAGCATTTACTTAAAATCTACTGAGTCTATGGTCATGTGCCAGGTGCCGGGGAAGATGAATAGGACTTCATTAACAAGTTCACAAGTCATTATGTGGGCTATTTTTCAAATATCTTTTGATATTTATCTCTAATATAATTGTACAGTGATAAGAAAACATACTCTGTATGATTTCAATACCTTTAGACCATGAAGGTCTGTTCCTGGGTATGTTCCAGTGTCTCCTAGTTTATAGTCAATGGGAACTTGGATAGAATTTGCATCCTGCTGTTGTGTGAAAGCACCCCACTCCAGTACTCTTGCCTGGAAAATCCCATGGACGGAGGAGCCTGGTAGGCTGCAGTCCCACGGGGTCGCTAAGAGTCAGACACGACTGAGCGACTTCACTTTCACTTTTATTCATTGGAGAAGGAAATGGCAACCCACTCCAGTGTTCTAGCCTGGAGAATCCCAGGGATGGGGTCACACAGAGTCGGACACGACTGAAGTGACTTAGCAGTAGCAGCAGTAGTTGTGTGAAAATCGTATAAATCATAATTATTTTGAATTGGTTCATAGTGCTTTTCAGGTCCACTATATCCTTCTACTTCTCTGTATAATTATTTTATTAACTTTCGAGTTTGATACTGAAACTCCAACCAAAACTCTTAATTCATCTACTTAAGAATAATTGTGATATATAGTAGAACTACATATGTAACTTTGTTCTGTATTTTCCAAGTCTCCTGTAAATGTGTAATCATATTTTCATAATCTAAAAAATAGAAAAAGAAAGAAAAAATAACAGGTTCACAAGCCAGAATAGGATACAGAAATGCACAGAGTTGATTAAAAAGTGGCATGACTGGTGCTACAACACCTATTGATAGTAGGGGCAGTGGGGATGTGATAAAGGTAATAATTCACTCTGCAGAAGGGAGATGACAGTGAAGAGTTGACAGACTACATTTCTGGAAAGCCTGGAGCATCTTTAATACTAATTTGAATTACTGCTCTTTGAGAACAGTGGAGTTGACTTAGATGTGTCCAATATTACATTTTACTAGAATTGCAATCTTCGTTTAATATGCACAGCATGCAGATAAATGGTATTTACCAGGTCTGAGCATGACAGCCTTAGGAAGGAGGAGATACTCTTCATCTCTAACCTCCCATTAGAGAAAATGAGGTTACATGCAGGTAACTACTCTACTCCGTAAAGATAATGATATTATATTCACTATTACCTCAACATAGACTGGATATTAAAGGGAAAAAAAACACATAAAAATTTTTACTAACCTTAACACCCATATGGTGTATTTTTTCCCCATTTCTCTAATACCTTCTACACTCTATGAGGAAATATAATTGAAATAATAAGAAGGTTTATTATAGCAGAAATGTTTGCTTTAAACTCACAATAGGCAAAGACCAACTTCTAGTCACATAAAGAGTTGGTGTCTTTTATAAAAATAGGTGATATATTTTGAGGATGAAAGATTACATGTCCTCTTGTTTCTAAATTTAAAAGAAGCTAAGCTCTACACTTAGTAAAATAAATGCATGAAATTCTTTTCTTCAATTGTATTTTTTTCTTAAAAGATATTAGAATATCAAAAAGGCTAGACATGTTTGGAAATAATAAAATGCATGTATAACAGACTGCATATCATACATATAAAGTTTAAAAAGTATTAAACGGAAATAATTATGTTGGCTGTAAGAACCAAAAGGTGAAATTCAAAGCTGTGTATTAAAATTTTATGAGAACTTCTGTTCTAAAAGACATTCTAAAAGAACTGCTATGAAGATATATTGTTTTGGGTATATTACAGGCATGACATGCCTGTGTTTGTGATGATGGGTTAATTTTTCAATTTCTATGCTGTTAATAAAATGAACCTTGGATATTAGAAAGCACACCAGTTCCCTTGTCATCACTGCTACTCAACACCTATTCACAATAGAAAAGAAAAAAGATTGCAGTTTTACTTTTTACTGGAGACTTCATGTTGTGAATCCTTTAAGCAGTATTTTTGATAACATGTTTAACAATTGAAAATAAATGGATTCACTAATCAATGTTTCTATCTGAAATAAATTTGAAAATCTAGAAAATAACATAGAGAAAAATACGGATTTTGTGTATATGGTCACTGAATGAAAACTAAATCCCACAATCCCTTCCAAGCATATACATATGGAGTTTGGCTATTCTAAGTGGTTTCTATTTTCACAAAGCAGTGATTTACAGCATTGATATTATAAGGCAGCTGCCTTGATCAAACACCGTTGATACTTCCCTAATGTCTTCAGAATCAAGTTCAAATTCCTTAGATCATTATTAAGACTATTCACATTTTAGGTCCAATCTATTAAAATCTACAGTCCTAGCTTTCAATCTCACCATCTCTTTCTATTGGCCACCTGATGTGAAGAGCTGACTCATTGGAAAAGACCCTGATGCTGGGAAAGATTGAAGGCAGGAGGAGAAGGGCATGACAGAGGATGAGGTGGTTGGACGGCATCACCGATTCAATAGACATGAGTTTGAGAAAAGTCTGGGAGATGGTGAAGGACAGCGAAGCCTGGTGTGCTGCAGTCCATGGGGTTGCAAAGAGTCAGACAAGACTTAGTGACTGAAAATAACAACAATCTCTTTCTAGAATGCCTTATCCCAATTCCTGAAAACACCATGTGTTTGAGTAACCTCAGTCTGGTATAGCCTTGATCTCCTCCAATACTACCACTGGAGTTTTTCATCCTCATTTTAACAGCATGCACTGTTGTATCCTTAAGTCTAACTTCCATTAAGTAAACTGGCAATACACCTGGGTACCCTGACAGGCTGTATGTTCCCTAAAGACTGAAATCATTCACCTTTTTATCACCCAATGACAAGCACTATGCCTTATACCTAGTAGGTGCTCAGCGAAATGGGCTTAAATAAATTCAGTGAGAATTCATTACCTAACTAACCTTGTTTGTCTAGCCAGACTCCTGTTCATAGACTTATTTTGCTATCATTCGTCCAATCAACTTCTCAAAATAGTCTCATGACAGCAAAAGCCAGGCAGAAAAACCATATTTGGACAGTTTATTCCAGAGATGATTCTGAAACATGATTCATATCATTAAAGTTTGGGAACATCAGATATGACCCTTAAGTGGTTTCTCATTATTAAAATTGATTTTATATACTAGTGTTGGCTCCTTTATATAATATGGGCAAAGCAAGAAAAAAAAAAGACAAGTAATCTCATGATAAGCAGTTGAACTCTTAAGAAGATTGTGGTTAGGAGTTAGCGTCTCTAAGTAGCAAGTAGTGTTTAAATACTGTTCAGCATGCTATGTATAAACAGATGTTAAGATAAAGGTTTCCACTTCTTTCAAAGAAACCTCTTAAAGCAACCTTCAAAAAGCAAGCACAGGATGATGTAACTAGTAGTGAAAATTGATATAAAAATGTAACATTACAAATCAATATGTAATCTTTACATGGACATAGGGGGTAAAGAATGGTAGATTTTTTTAATGTTTTCAACAATCAAATATATATATATATATACTTGTTTGGTAACTATCCACAAAAAAAAGTCAGACTTTGGTAACACACAATTGTCTTCATGAGTCATATTCTTCTCAGAAAATCACTGTATATCTGGTCTATCCATAATATGTTTGGGGACAGGAGCTACTACATATTCCCAGCAATCATGGATCCTAACAATCCTGGAAAAACTGATGTACTGATAGAAGCTCTTGGCACTGAAAAACAAATGTATTCTTGTAAAACTCAGCCTTCTTTGGAACTTATTTGTGTAGTTTTCTATGGGGAGGGTTGGTAAAGCGAGAAGAGTAATAAAAAATTTCATCTTGTAAAGAGATCGTCATGTTAAGGAATAGACACCTACCCCAGCTTTATATGTAATCCTCAAAGCACATAAAATCTTTTAAATCACAATCTTTTCCAAGTCTACCAGCAACCCCGCTCCTCCCACCCCCAGCTTGGGATCCTATCACTTTGATGCAGTCTTGCTGCAATAGCAGCTTAACTGGCTTCCTTGCTCAGAGTCCTTCTTGATTCAATTCCACAATGCTGCTAGAATAATCTTCCTAAACCCCTTTTCATTATGTCTTTTCTCTGCTGAGGAGCCTCGGGTGGGTCTTTGTCACTGCTCAGATTGAATGTACTCTTCTCAGGCTGATAACAGAGTCAGGCAGTCATCTTTCCTTTTTTCTCCAATAAGACCCTTTCCTCCTTCCCACCTTAAAACCAAGCTCAATTCATGTATTTACTACATTCTTGCTGTTCAAATGTGCACCCCATCCTGTTTGAAATCCAGATCATTCCATACAGTGGAGAACAACCCTGTCTCCCTAGTTAGATGTCCCGGAGCTAGTTCATCCATTCCTGCTCCTTCTTCTCAAAAGAAGTGTTTATTTCCAGGATTCATAGTTTGCATCCACTGACTTCCTCAAAATGCCACGTTGCTATCTAGTTCTTCAGTCAAACTGAAAGGCCCCTAGGCCTGGGGGATGATCTTTTCTGACATCTTACCTGATATCAAGCAGCCTTGGGCTTCCCAGATGGCGCTAGTGGTAAAGAAACCACCTGCCAATGCAGGAGATCTAAGAGATGTGGTTTCGATCCCTGGGTTAGGAAGATCCCCTGGAGTAGAAAGAGCAACCCACTGCAGTATTCTTGTCTGAAGAATCCGATGGACAGAGGACCTGGCGGGCTATCGTCCATAGGGTTGCAAATACTTGGACATGACTGACGTGACTTGAGCATACATGCACGATATCAAGCAGATGCCTGGGTGCTTAGCAAGGGCTTATCCAGGAGTAAAGAGCTTCTGCTTTGTAATGCCTTTCCTACCTGGTTCTTCCCTTGCAAGAAAAATGTAAAGAAAAAACATTTTAAAAACCATAACAATAAAACCCATAGGTGAAAATCTTCACTTCCATGTACTTCTCCACTAACATCTCTGCACAAGTAGACCAAGTAAGAGAAACTCAGGAGGTAACACAACTCAGATCTGTACTTTCCCAGTCTGTGACAGGGAGTTTTAGGAAGTATGAAAATAGTCAAGTGACTGAAGAAACAACATCTGTGAATAAGACCTTGATCTTCGGAAACTGATTATAGGAAAGCTTTTTATATGAAACTCCTTGGCTTTGCTTTGACTAGGTTCCCCGAGATCATCTGGCCATAACAGTAGTGCCTGGATTATTTAGTAACTCCCTCATCAACTCAGCCAACACTTGTTATACTACGTTGCAATATACATAAAATAACATGTGGCTATTGTTGGTGGCCTCTCCCAGGCACTGTATGGAGCATTTCAGAAGCATTCATTCATGAATGCTTTACAATAAACCTATGAATGATAGTGTACCATTATCACTAATACCACAGATGATGAAACTGAGGCTTAGAGAGGTTAACAACTCTCACAAGGACCCTGGCAAGGAAATAGTGGAGAGAAGGTACCAACCAGTAGCATATAATGAAAAGGGACCTATTTTCTACAAAAGCCTTGAATTGAATGTATTTCAGATCTGAACTCTGAAATGGTAGTCTCCCTCCTCCAAACTTTAACATAAAGTGTGTTATTCTGTGCTGGAACATAAACCTTTGCAGCACAGAATTATATTAATACCAATCTGTAAATGTGTCCATTATCCCTAATAGGTAGGCAGCGAGCTTTTGGAGGCAGAGGACTTATTTTCATGGTTGTGATCTACTCAGGATACAGAACACAAAGAAAGCCCACCCTGATTATATATGGAATGAAAAGGTATTTACACAGGTATAACGAAGTCTGAGATACAGATTTTTTTGAATCTTTGTTTATAGGTTAATAGCAGAGACAGCACTTTGCCAACAAAGATCCGTATAGTCAAAGCATGGTTTTTCCAAAAGTCTAGTACAGATGTGAGAGTTGAACCATGAAAAAGGCTGAACACTGAAGAACTGATGCTTTGGAATTGTGGTACTGGAGAAGACTCTTAAGAGTCCGTAGGACTGTAAGGAGATCAAACTAGTCCATCCTAAAGAAAACCAACTCTGAATATTCATTGGAAGGACTGATGCTGAAGCTGAAACTCTAAGACATTGGCCACCTGATGCAAAGAGCTGACTCATTGGAAAAGTACTTGATGTTCAGAAAAATTGAAAGCAAAAGAAGAAGGGGCTGAGGATGAGATGGTTAGATAGCATCACCAACTCAATGGGCATGAATTTGAGCAAACTCCAGGACACAGTGAAGGACAGAGCAGCCTGGCATGCTACAACCCGTGGGGCCGAAATGAGGTGGACACAACTTAGCAACTGAACGACATTTACGGGTTAAACCTTCAAAACCTACATCTTTCCTTTGGCTACTAACAGCCTAATGCCCGGTATTGCTTGTCAGATAGAACATTCAAACATTTGAAAAAAATTTAGATATGTATCAATGTGGATTGCAGTCTTACTATCATATGGTGCTGGGATGGTACACAATGGATTCAGTGTGGTCTGGAAAGAGATCTGTAGAGAATAAGAAAATGCCTGATTTACTGTCCATAAACTATAAATACATTCCAAAGTCTTGTTTTTCACTTCTACCACTGACAATTGATGTGCAGATGGTTTCAATGTCTTATTCACAAAGATATTTCCCCTCTGTATGCAGTCCAGAGCATTCTGCCTTTCAAGTGAGTTTCCATGATTATTCAGGGTTAGGGCCTCTCTTCTATTTTTGGTATGAAATTGACCTAGTCAGCTGCTGGCTTCTATGTTAGATTCATGCAAATTTCTTCAGTTGGTCTTGATCATGGGGATTTACTTAAGCAACAGAATGTGCATTATGGCAGAATAGTAGTTAAGGATTCTCTGAGAGTGTGATCATCCTACAACATGGATTTCTGGGAACACCAAGGGCAGATGTTATCAGTGAGGCAACAAGTCTTGATCCGAGAGGCACCACTCTATGCCAGCTTTCTACAAACAAAGCCTGCTGCTGGTTATTTGAAAAGGAAATCTACATATCTGAGAAACGTCAGTTGAAAATTTCCCCACTGGATCCTTGCTGTAGAACCTTGAATGTACAGTTTTACTTCATTGTAATTGCTTTACTTCATTGAAAAAAAAAAAAAAGAATGGATGCTTTCAAACTGCGGTGCTGAAGAAGACTCTTGAGAGTCCCTTGGACAGCAAGGCGATCAAATCAGTCAATCCTAAAAGAAATCAACTCTGAATATGCATCGGAAGGTCTGATGCTAAAGCTGAAGCTCCAATAACTTTGGCCACCAGATGCAAAGAGCCAACTCATTGGAAAAGATCCTGATGCTGGGAAAGATTGAGGGCAGGAACAGATGGCTTAAGAGAGGAGTTTCACTTTTCTTCTCTTGTTGATGGGATCACAGGAAAGTAAAATGAGATTCCTCTGTTATTTGGGGAAGAGTAAGACTTTTCCTTCTGGTACCCAATATATCAAGGCTATTAGAAGTATTCAGGTCAATCAGAATGGCTGCTATCCAAAAGTCTACAAGCAATAAATGCTGGAGAGGGTGTGGAGAAAAGGGAACCCTCTTACACTGTTGGTGGGAATGCAAACTAGTACAGCCACTATGGAAAACAGTGTGGAGATTTCTTAAAAAGCTGGAAATAGAACTGCCATATGACCCAGCAATCCCACTTCTGGGCATACACACTGAGGAAACCAGATCTGAAAGAGACATGTGCACCCCAATGTTCATCGCAGCATTGTTTATAATAGCCAGGACATGGAAGCAACCTAGATGCCCATCAGCAAATGAATGGATAAGGAAGCTGTGGTACATATACACCATGGAATATTACTCAGCCATTAAAAAGAATTCATTTGAATCAGTTCTAATGAGATGGATGAAACTGGAGCCCATTATACAGAGTGAAGTAAGCCAGAAAGATAAAGACCATTACAGTATACTAACACATATATATGGAATTTAGAAAGATGGTAACGATAACCCTATATGCAAAACAGAAAAAGAGACACAGATGTACAGAACAGACTTTTGGACTCTGTGGGAGAAGGCGAGGGTGGGATATTTCAAGAGAACAGCATGTATATTATCTATAGTGAAACAGATCACCAGCCCAGGTTGGATGCATGAGACAAGTGCTCGGGGCTGGTGCCTGGGAAGACCCAGAGGAATCGGGTGGAGAGGGAGGTGGGAGGGGGGATCGGGATGGGGAATACATGTAAATCCATGGCTGATTCATGTCAATGTATGACAAAACCCACTGAAATGTGAAGTAATTAGCCTCCAACTAATAAAAATAAATGAAAAGAAAAAAAAAAAGAAGTATTCAGCAAAGCAGCCAAACTAAACACCTAAACTAATTAAAAATTTTTTATAAAATTTACAATAGTGACATAGGAAACAAAGTGTATATGACACTAACCAATATTTCATTCAAATTTTACTTTGCACGTGTCACTGATTTATCAACAAGCAACTCCAGCAACTCCCGATTGGAAAAACTGATTTCAGTCACTAAACCTATCAATAAAATCAGACTTGGGGATAAACTATGTTACCTACAGCCTCAAACTGCATAGACTCAGCCCACAGGAAGATTATGCTCCCTTAACTTTCAATCCCACAACTGAACATACATTAATAGAATCAAGCTAACTAAAAAATCCTATGCAGAGTTTCTCTCCCCAATTAGTCAGGGCACACACTCCATTCTTGCTCATTTGTTTACCTTTTTCAACTTTAAAGGATGATCTTCTCTGTCTGGACTCAACAATGGGGTCTTTTCTTCATATCTTTCCCTCATAAAAGGGAAAATGTCCTATCCCTTTCCCCATAATTCTTCATTACCTTTCTTTCTCCATCAAAATTCTGCCAGGCTCCTATGCAGGCCCTGTCATTTGGCTCTCCCAAGCTAAGATTCTTCTGGGATGATAGGGAAGCTTCAGGCATAATATCAGACTCTAGACTGTACTATGCTGAATCAGACAGAAACAAAAAAATATTAATTTTCATTTCTACAGATCTGACCTCTGGTCTTGTGTTTGTGTGGCTCGATGAAAGCAAAGACACAGGCACAGGCAAAGCCAATAGCAATATTACACCTCAATACCACTTTAAGAGCCTGGGTTGCCCCTCCATGCCTCACTATATCAAGCAGACTGAAAGTCAATCATGATTGAGACCTCTGTATTTAACCCATAGTTTCCTATAATACATATTACCCCATTTAACACACAGGGAAACTGAGGTGTAATAAGTAGCCCAAGATCACATCACTAGGAATACAACTCAATGTCTATCATTTTTATAACTCATTGTACCAGTTTGAATCCACCTCTCTGGGTAACACTCTTCTTGGTATTCGTGCCTTCAGTTGAACATTAAATCACACATTCTTTTGTACAGTTTCATGTCTCCTATTTACCATCCATCTCTGAGATATATGGCAAAGACTATATGAGCACTTCCCAGGTGGCTTAGTGGTAAACACTCGCTGCCAGTGCAGGAGACATGGGTTCCATCCCTGGGTCGGGAAGATCGCCTGAAGAAGATGATGGCAACCCACTCCAGTATCCTTGCCTGGAAAATCCCACAGACAGAGAAGCCTGGTGGACTATAGTCCAAGGGATTGCAAAAAGAGTCAGATATGACTCACTGACTAAACAACAATGTATTATGATTATGGCCATTCCCTCTGACCCCTGAAAACCTATCATAGCCCAGCAGCCCCTGGGAAAGCTCTATGCCTCTCTCCTTGGTTCAGTACTATCATTTTGATAGTATCTCCAATTTTATTTTTATATTTCACTTACAGTTAAATAAAATTGACTCCAGACTTGTAGTCCCACATTTGTCCATCATGTGCACAGTATGTGTTGCATTTATTTAAGAGTTTATACCAACTCAGAGAAGCTCAGATGAGTCAGATAAATGGCTCTAGAAGTCAGATAAATTGGCTAATTTTCAAAAGCGAGTTTGTCTAATTCCAAAGGCTATGGTCTTCCCCACTGCCTCCTTTTACACTTCTTTACGTATAACTTCAGTGGTTTTACTGGGGCCTCCAGAATTTATTGGATTTCACTAAATACCTTTTGAGGCCCTGGAGCAGCAACAGTAAACTGATCCGAAATCTCCCTATGACTTTGCCCAGGACTACCGACCTCCTCCACAACTCAACAAATCAGATCTCACAGAGATTCTAGTCCCACGACATTTTCATGGTACATCACCATTTCAAATATCTCAGCTTATTCACTATTCAAAAAAATCACCCTGAATTCTCATGCCACACTAATGCATATGTACATGCTAAGTCGCATCAGTCATGTCCAACTCTTTGCAACTCCATGGACTGTAGACCACCAGGCTCCTCTGTTCATGGGATTCTCCAGGCAACACTACTGGAGCTGGTTGCCGTACCCTCCTCCAGGGGATCTTCCTGACCCAGGGGTTGAACCTGGTTCTCATGTCTCCTGTATTGGCAGGCGGCTTCTTGACCACTAGCGCCACCTGGGAGGCCCACATTAATAGCTAGCTATCAATTTACTTAAATATGGACACTCTTCTGTAGCCTCTCAGTAGAGTGTTTTTTTGTAAAAAGAGACACACTTACATTTTAAGTGAAAAAAGAACAAGTTTCAAAAACAAACTTTGAGAGTTTTGGGTTTTTTCCTATCAAAATCTCCACCAAAGCTCCCTCTGTACCCTCAGAATTGCAACAATGCTTTATCACTCTCTTTGGGTTGAAGATTAGTTAACAAGAAATTTAAAGGAGATAAATATCTTTAATTTTCTACCTCATTTTGTCTTCACAAAACATAGGCAAGCTGCGCTTTGCTTTTACTTACTGCTTGTTCCTGCTAGGTAGTAAATTAATATATCTTTTAGCAAGGGAGCTATTTGGGGCATTAGTACCGCCATTTCACTTTAAACTGCACATTCTTAGAGCTTCATTCACTAGAAGCACACATTAAAATGCTTCAGCAAGACTGAACTTTTGAAGATATTTTGTTTTTATATAGCAGCACACAAAACCCACCAAACTTTGAAATTCTCTCTCTGTGCGACTGGGGTTCTGGTTTATCCTTTGTTCATTGGCTTCACACCTTCATGGTTCAGCTCAAAATCACCTCCCCACAGCCTGATCCTCTATATTCTATTGTACCAACGCATTTAAGTTACACCCTTATTAAGGTTCCCAGCAGAGATCTGCCTGGAGATAGATTCATGCATGGATCTGTCAATAATTCTCACCCACTGCCACTTCATGTTCACACAGTAGAATCTGGACTTTTCAAAGGCAGATATATAATCTAAATACATATATATATAATCCACTCTGGGTAATCTGTCTCTATTAAAGATTGGCAGGGTATGTGCAAAAATTATTTAGTTGAATTAAATTTGGAAAAACATCTCTTATCTCATTCTGAGTCAATCCGATTATAGATCCATCTAATAAGGATTCTGGATCTGACAGTGGTATTCATATATATGTTTATGTATATATACTTAAAAGTTTATATAAAAGCTATTATATGTGTATTTATGTAAATTTTTATGGATACATTTTTGGTGAAAGAATACTGAACTTCACTGGACCCCCATGATCCATTAACCAGACTTAATAATACATGACTTTCTCATCTCTAGCCTTTTTTATTATCACAATACCACTAGCATTCCAGAATGGCAAGTTTAATATGTCTTAATTCCAGGAAGAAAAGTAACACTTTATATTCTAACCATCTATTATCTGCCAGGTACTGGGATAGATACTTCAATAAACTTTGCCAAGGATTACTTTCAAAGCCAATGCTGACCATTTTTTTCTCAATCTAAATTTTTGTTCTTCATTCTAAATCCTTAATATCCAAATTCAAAGCATGTACTGATCATCATAAAGATGGCTTTCATAAAGCATATGTAAGATTTTAAGACTTTAAGAATGTGTGTTGTGTATATAATAGCAAATTGTAAGTGACTTTTTGAATTAAGCTGGACTTTATTCTCCTGACTTAATTTTCACTTATCTTTCACTTATCATGCTATTGCATAAAACTATCTTCCATCTTAATTTGCCTTTATCTGTGATGTATAGATATGGTGTTTAAATATTTATCATTTTAGTTGCTCAAGTTTAAAAATGAATAAGGACTTTATGGAGACCTTATGAGGACAAACCTTATTTCTCCAACACTTTTTAGGTAAATGTGTCCTTTCTGATAATGGATCTTTCTTTTCAACTTGGCTTAAAATAGACATGAATTCCTTAAGGGTATAAATCATGCATTGCATAGAACTTGATTTTGGGATCAATACAAGTGCTTCATAGGAAATGTTAAGTTAGCATAATAATCAAAAATGTGTTTAGTGTTAAAAATATTAATATTTAAGATCATGATAGTCAAAATACTGCTTGTTTTGGCAAAAATCAACAGAATTTCCTAGATTCAAAATATTACAATAGGAAAGATACTCCTTTCTTGATAAAAGAAAAAAAAGAAAAGAAAAGAAAAAATTATACTGTTCCCAAAACACTTAATGGTAGAAGTTTGAACACAAAAGACTAGTGATACATCTAAGTTTAATTTCCTAAGTACCAGCCTTCTAATATTTGTATCCATTATGACCAGTCTGAGTGAGGTCAATTGAGTTTTTTAAACTTGTAGAACAGTGACAAACTGTTTCCTGTAGGTACCACTTCATGAAGGAATAAACTATTTTCTCCTTAGTTTCAAATGTAGAATAGCTTGGTAACTTCATAGCTCTGCCATATAAACAGAAAATTTTGTAAACATCTTAACTTCTTTCAAGAAGCAGTTTCCAGGACTTTTGAGATGTAACGCACAAACAAGTGGAATTTTATGGTATCCAAGTCATGTTTGGTGTTATTATTACTAACTTCTGCCAAGCACACTCTGAGGTCAGTAAGGCGACTGTGCCTTGCTTCCTTTTACCCCTGCTTCTCCTCTCTGCCGCAGATCTGCAGGGTCTACTCAGTAAGTTGTTGACTTTCCATCTTGCCATCGAAGTCATTTCTCTTACCCCTTCCTACTGATGGATCGTCCAAAGTCATTTCCCCTTTTCTTTCCTCAAGGACAGCTCACAGAGTTAACTCTGAAAATGTCAAAGTAAATTTTGGTGCAGATGAACCTATTTGCAAATCAAACATAAAGATATAGAAGTAGAGAACAAGCACATGGATACCAAGGGGGAAAAGGAGGGGTGGGATGAATTGGGAGATGGGAGTTGACACATATACACGACTATGTATAAAATAGATAACTAATGAGAACCTGGTGTACTGCACGGGGAACTCTGCTCAGCGCTCTGGGGTGACAAAGAGGATACAGATGTGTAACAGCTGATCCACTCTGATGTGCAGCGGAAACTAATAAAACATTGTAAAGCAACAAAATTCCAATAAAAAAACAAACAGACAAAAAAACACATAGACACGCAAAAATGGTACCTTTCATTCAGTTAAGCAGTTTCCTAACTTCTTTACTTTCTCTTTTCACTTTCAAAACTAATATTACGCTAATGGTGCAGAGTATAATAATAGTAAAGACAAAACTGTACTCTATTTCTAATTATGTATTCCACATTCTGCTTCCTGTTCTATGTTAGGGAAAAACATTCTCAATCGAGACTTGTAAAAAAAAAAAATCTATCATTCCGTTTACATGGCATGTGACTAAGAAAGGCATTAATAATTATTTTATCAATCATCCACCTCTTCCTTAATTATTTTTTTGCTTATTTTTCTACTCCAAGTCTTTCCCTTCCCCAAAAGAATTCTTCCGGTGACAATTAAGTACGACAGTAAAACTGTCACAGCATTCTTGACTGCAACCTTTGCCCAAGGCACACTAGAGTAAGGAATATTTATTAGCAAGCTAGCAATCCAGTATTGTTAGGAAGAAAAAGCTCCCCTGGAGTTTCTACCTATTGATCAAACCCTAAGCCTGAGGATCATGTGTGTATCCGGCGATTCTTTTCACAGGTACCCAGATTCCTGAGCACACAGAGTCCCAGCTCAGAGATGCTCCTACTGGTCATTCCTTTTGTGTGGGTCATGACACAGTGCACAACTGACAGACTGTCTGTCTATCAGTCCTCAGGAGATGCACTGCCTGCCTTGCCCACATAAACTTACAGTATAAGGGAGACCAGAAGAAAAAATATATGGGGGGGCAAGGGAGGGAGAATTCGATGACAAAGTAATTGCATGTCCCTTTTCTTAACATAGTAATCCACAAAGAGATGAAGACTCTTGTTCTTGAACGCTCAAGGGCTATTCTGATTTCCCCGAATAACAAGTGTTTTAGTCATCTGCCTAGTTAACCCACCAGTTACATGGATTGGCAGTGCATCTAGAGATAGGGAGCAAAAGGAAAGATGGAAGCAATATCAGGAGTTGAAACATCTGCCTGTTACTGGGGAATCCCTCAACAAGCCTCCCAGACAACACTCTCATCCCTCGCCTCTGGTCCCCATTACGAATCCACGTCCTAATGTCAAGTTTTCACTTTGAGTAGGAAAACTGGTCATAACCTGAGGTGCTGATGAAACTGATGGAGTAAATAAAATAACAAAAATCTCCTAAAGGACAGATTTTTTTGTTTCGTTTTGAGGAGGCTCTGAGAAATAGAAAGTATTGCATGAAATAAACAGAAATATATATGAGGATTGTAGCCGCTGAGAGGTACTGAAATTACCTTCAGGAGAATTTCAGATGATTGAAATGCAGAATAAAATGCTTAAGGTCACTTTAGCAAACATTTCATTTCCTTTTTTTAAATCTATGTAACGGTACTGCCTGAGATTCCAGTCACTTCGCCATTTAGTGAACAGCCCTGCCCCCGTACACAAGATGGTTAGCTTTAGTGGAAGGATTCTGGTCTGAAGGGAGAAGACACCTACTTGATGCTCAAAGGTTCCTATTACAAAATGATTGGTTCATGTGCCACTAGCAATCATGTGCCTTCTGGGCTTCAGTTTTCCTATCTGTAAAATGAGTAGAATGGAATTAGATTATGATTTTCAAAGTGGTATTTTTTTTCTCTCTAGCATTTCAAGTATGTGTTCAAACTAAGAATGCACAGAAGCTGATGCTATAAAACTTGGTGTGTGGAGGAAGGGCAGGTGTTGGTGGGCAGAATTCATGCTGGAGAAACACCTGGTAACATTCTCCTCCCTAGGAGATTCCTTGGAAATCCCAGAAGAACACAAGGGAAGATGCTGGAAGAGATGGTCTAATAATGATGTAATACCCCATGAATCTCAGAGGTGCTAATGCAGACTGTATTTAAGAATCTAAGTAGCAGGTAAAAAACTATGGATGATATTCATGACACAGTGGTAGTTTTCCTCTGTCTTCCAAGGCCAGGAAATAAAAAAAATCTACCTCCAGAGTGGAGAAGTTTTTAATCTTCAGACAGGGAACACTGTCAAAAGATATTATAGTGGAGAAAATATAGATTTTCATCCCTGAGAGATGGAAAGAAAAGCCGAAATCTTTGGATAAACTGTAACTGCAGGAGGTGGATTACCGCTTGTTTGATGCTCCTAGGCAGGCAACGTTCTCTCTTTAATATGTCCACACTTTCATACCTGCTTTCTATAAAATAAGGAAGCCCTTTTTTCCCCATCATATCACCCTAAACTGTTTGTAAAGTCTCACTCACTGGGTGATGACTACCTCATTATATGACACATAAATCCTCAATAGAATTGTACTCAATTTAATTGCTTTTCACCTGGTTGAAATAATGGAAATAAAATCTTGACACATAAAAAAATGTGGGGTCCTCAATTTATAATAAAGTTGTCAGAGTTCCCAAAAGTTCCCAAAACTAGGATGGTAGGACATTTCGACCTTGCTAATTTTGTTTAGCTATATGTGAGTTAAATTCCACTAGAATACTGCTAAAATTACTATGGTGTGAATAATGATTTTGCAAAAGAAAACGTATTATGTTTTATCTAAAATGTTTTACGTTTTACTCACAAGGATTATCAACTGCAGAATCTTTATTAAAATCAAATGAACTCAAATGTGCGTGTGTATGTACCTGTGTGGGCTTCCCAGATGGAGCAATGGTAAAGAATCTGACTGCAATGCAGGAGACCCGAATTCAATCCCTGGGTCAGAAAGATCCCCTGGGGTAGGAAACAGCAACCCACCCCACTATTCTTGCCTGGGAAATCCCATGGACAGAGAAGCCTGGCAGGCATCAGTTCCTGGGGTCACGAAGAGTCAGACAGGACTTGGATACTAAAACAACAACAACAATGCACTGGGGTATATATCACAAAATAAACAAAGGATCTGGCTGATCAGAACCATCCACACATTCATTTTTCACTCACGGATGAGCCATGTGTGCCTCTGAGGCTAGCTGTGCTAGGAGCTGAGGATACAAGATGAACACAGCTTCCTGAAGAATTGAAGGCTTCTCGTCTTGATTTATTCATAGATAAAATGCAATAATATGAGGTTTTACAGTAAGAAATGATCATGTGATAGTATGAAATGTACTGAAATCACATACAATATCTTATGTAAAGCTCTTTCACAATGTCTAGCCTATAGGAAGTATTGGGTTGGCCAGAAAGTAAGTTCATGCAGATTTTTCTGTTACATTTTATGAAAAAAGTTGAATGAACTCTTTGGTCAACACAATATTATATAAACAGTTTCTGTTATAATCATTTTCATGAGTAATCTGCATTACTCAATAACAAATAAAAGCCTACTTGGAGACAAACATAAACATATCATTCTATATCAATACAATGGGCTCAAAGTGAGGAAGAAGTTTCTGTTTTTAACCCAACCTCAGGAAGAGGCAGTAAAGGCTTCAAAGGGGAAGTGATATGTAATGAGATCTTGCCTTGGGAATAATTATTCTCTAGGAGAAGTCAAAGAATAAATCAAAAAATGTCAGGGAGTGCAGGGCAGGCTTCTCTTAAGTCTGGGGAGGAGAGGTCACGGTGGGGTGTGTTACTGGAGCAAAAGCTGTTCATATTTGTGACTTTTGGTAAAGTTTTGTCAAGGTGGGGTTAGGGGCGAGATGAGACACAACAGCCAAACTGCTCGAAGGGCCTCAGGTGCCTTATTGAGAAATTCAGAATTTATTCCATAGGGAACGGATAGAGGTTGGCAGTTTTTAAGCTAGCAGTGAGTGAAATCAGTCACAAGAAAGGAGAAAACGCAAGAGTGCTTTCATAACACACACCCTTTTGGGAGAACTAGGGCCTGCGGGCCTTCTGCTCTTCCAACTCACCTTTGACCCCAAAATTGAGTCTGAGCTTTTAAACATTTCAGTGACGCTGGGATTTGACCACTGGCTGTGTCCCGAAATTGATTATTTGGTGAAACCTGTTTAATCCTGCAATCCTCTTCTTATCTCCACCATCTGCAGCCCGGATGCCAGCTCCCAGCTCCCAGCAGTCTGCCTCGGGCTGTTGTGATACATGTACACTGAGCTCATACATTTAAATATATTCCTTCTATTATGTTCTTAGAATTGCTAAGGAATATCTGCATTGATTTCATTTAGGGTATTTACGGAATTGCTTATTCAATCAGGCCCACGGGATTGAGAGCAGGTTTATCGGATTCTTTCTAAGGTGGAACTCAAGTGGCCAGTATCCAGCCAAGCCACAGTGGAAGCTGAAGCAAAAGGGAAAATAAGTAATAATGATCTGAGTGTTCAGTCACTTCAGTCGTGTCTGACTCTTTGTAACCCCATGTAGCCTGCCAGGCTCACCGGTTCATGGGATTCTCCAGGCAAGAATACTGGAGTGGGCAGCCATGACCTTCTCCAAAGGATCTTCCTGACCCAGGGATTGAACCTGGGTCTCCCACTTTGTACGCAGAGTACTTACCTATGGAGCCACATTTATCATCATATAAATGTTTGCCTTAATTTTTTTTTAAATATTGCATTGTAATATTTTTCTTTTGATACTCATTCAATTTGGCACCCAAGCTGAGTGCCTCACTTGCCCTACCCTCGTTCCAGCCCTGACAGTAGCAAATATATCCCAACACTCCATCCTGGGATCAGGTTGGGCTGTGTTTTGGGGAATGGAGGCACAAGGTTCAGAATGCACTGTGCCAAGCAGTCTTCCAGTCACGGAAAAAGGACAGTGTTTCCCTGGAGATCAGCCCACGTTTGCAATCACTTCATGGTTCTGTGCATGGAGTCCTGTTTGCATGCCATCTCCCATGAAACGTATGACATACAAATCAAGCCTTCTTCATTTTAAGATTCAAAAGCAAAGCTAAACTGGAATAAAATAATTCAATGAAAATGTTTGACTAATAAGACTAAAACCCTCTATCCCAGACATTATTTTCCTATACTTATGGACAGAAGAGGAAATGGCAGTATTGCTGTCTGGAGAATTCCGTGGACAGAGGAGCCTGAGGCTTCAGTTCGTGGAGTCACAAAGAGCCGGACATGATTAAGTGACTAACACTTCACTTCACATGGACAGAAGAGGGCTTCCCCGGTGGCTCAGCGATCAAGAATCCAACTGCAATGCAGGAGATGTGGGTTTGATCCCTGGGTCAGGAAGATCCCCTGGAGGAGGGCATGGTAACCCACTCCAGTATTCTTGCTGGAAAAATGCTATGGACAGAGGAGCCTGATGGGATATGGTTCATGCAGTTACAAAGAGTCAGACATGACTGAAGAGATTGAACACATGGACAGAAGAACAAATTAAACTGTGTATTACCTGTACCTTAAACTCAACCATAATAATAATAGTGTCTTTATCATTTTTACTATTAGAATTAAATTTTCAGGTTTTTTGAATCAGAATGAAATTTAAGACCTGACTGGAAACAAACCCTCAGGCTGCATGGTGGAGTAGGTATGACAGTGTCTCCCCTGGTCTCCCATCAAGATGAAGGAATGGATGGGAAGGATTCCTTCACTATCAGGGATTCTTATGGCCAACAATCCACCATCGAGCCTCTCTCCAGGACCTGACCGTCGCTGCAGGGAGCTACTGTGCCCAAACTAGAAGCTCTAACTCTGGAGCAGCCTACATCCAATAAACAGTCCAGGCAGGGATACCAGGACATGGCCCCTGGCCCAAATCTGGGGGATCCAAATTTCCAATATATTCAAAATGCCTCCAAAGGGACATTTCAGCTGCAGGCAGCCTCAGAGCTGAGACCAGCTGAGGCCACTGCATCAGCTATAGAAAGTTCAACGTTTCCTCTTTTGGATTCTGTTTCCCAACACGTCTTACTCTCAAGACAGACTTACTGCAAGCCAACTTTCCTCTCAGGGAACTCAGCATGCCACACACAGAAATCCTTAGAACATACAGGGTAAAAAGAAGACACCCAGCTGTGTGAAAAGAAAAAGGCAGACACAACATCCCAGCTGGTGAAGCGGGTGGCTGCTACCAGTTGTCAAAGTTCTACTCTGTCTTAAGCATCCATGTGGTCATGAGTCATCCATCCCTTTAATATGAGCAGGTACTTTGTCCACTACATAAACTGTCCCAAGTCTGCCATTACCCATCTCGATTAATGAGATATCATACCCTGAAGCAATTTCTATTGATTCAGTGGAAAGGGCACACCAGCGGCTCTCATTACTTTGTAAGGTCAGAGGAGGAAATGACCACACCTTCATGAGTCAAGGATAGATCAGAAGTCTGTTGATGCCAAAGTGGTGGAAATGATAAAATCGTCTGGGAAGAGAAAAGAATGCTTAAGAAGAAATCATTGCCAGAGACACGATCAAGTCCAACTACAATAACTTAGCAACACCCTATTAAAAAAAAAAATGTTTCTGTAAATTTGGAAATAGCTGGATGTATGTATTGCTTAAAATTCAAGCTATTCCTTCATGGAATAACCAAAACATTTTCACTTTATGCAATTTCTGGAGGTAAATAGGATGGAATATTTTCTGAAGTTCAGTGTTTCTGAGTCATCCTTCCAATATTAAGCAATGAGAAATTTATTACTCAATATTCAGCAACGTTTCATTTTTTTTTTTTCTTTTACAAACATGGGATCCTCAGATATTTTTAGTTTTCCAAATTTCTGTCCTTCTTAGAAACATATTCTTCAATATATCCAAAACTATGCAGTTAGATATAACTGGCCATACAGGAAAGGATTCAGTCTTATTGAATGGTTATTATTATTAATCTTTCCATGTCCCAGAAACCTACAAAGTATGCATTATCTCAGTGAATCCTTACCAGATCGTATAAGGCAGGAACTACTACTGGCTGTTTTATGGATGAAAAACCCAAGACTCTTAAAGAGGTTATGCAATTTGCCCCACACCACACAGGTAAGAAATGGGGAGCTGGGTGGATATAACCACCATGTCTTAAGCTTTTAATCAGTGCCCAGCAGTGACCCCCAACAATAAGACAAACATCCCAGACAACCTACTCTGTCTTTTCAACACCATTTTCTATGGAAAACAGTCTTTAATTAAGTCTCTACTCTGTGCTTTTTAAGGCCTTCATTTAATTTGCATGATCACATTCTCTCTCAAGCTAACTAGATCCTTCAAGTTAAGGGGAGATAGTTTTTTTTACTAAGAATGCCTTTGAGTACTCTTTTTACTTTTTAATATTGAGCTATATTTTGGACAGTTAGCTCAGTACAGGGATATTAAGTTTAATTTCTCAGTCATGTCCAACTCTTTGCAACCCCATGGACAGAGGAGTCTGGTAGGCTCCTCGAGTGGGTTGCCATTTCCCTCTCCAGAGGATCTTCCAGACACAGGGATCAAACCCAGGTCTCCCACATTGTAGGCAGATGCTTTACCATCGGAACCACCAGGGAAGTCCTACAGGGATATTACGCTATCATAAAATGTTATCACCTTATATAATTATCACCTTAAGTATGAATATTCTGCCAGCTCTATCATCTTTCTTTTGTTCTAATGAAATGCTGGTATCCATTCACTCACCTTCAAAAACATATGTAGAGGAGGGCATGGCAACTCACTCCTGTATTCTTGCCTGGCAAATCCCATGGAGAGAGGAGCCTGGTGGGCTACAATCCATGGACTTGTGAAGAGTCAGACACGACTTAGTGACTTAGCATGCCTGTATGCATTCACTCATCTCCAAAAACTTCTTTTATTAAAAAGTTCAGAGAAAAAAGGCTGAAAGGAAACATATCTTGCTGCTGCTGCTGCTGCTGCTGCTGCTAAGTGGCTTCAGTCGTGTCCAACTCTGGGCGACCCTATAGACGCCAGCCCACCAGGCTCCCCCGTCCCTGGGATTCTCCAGGCAAGAACACTGGAGTGGGTTGCCATTTCCTTCTCCAATGCATGAAAGAGAAAAGTGAAAGTGAAGTCGTTCAGTCGTGTCCGACTCTTAGCGACCCCATAGACTGCAGCCCACCAGTCTCCTCTTCCCATGGGATTCTCCAGGCAAGAGTACTGGAGTGGGTTGCCATTGCCTTCTCCGAAACATATCTTATACTACCCTAACAGACTGAAGGTAATTTTTTACTTTATTAAGTATTTTCTCATTGTAACTCTTAAAACAATAAGATCAACCAAGTTAAACATATGCTCTATCCCTACAATGGCAAAAAAAAAAAAGATTCAGGAAGTAATTATGTGGTTGTTTAATCTGTGTTTGATTTAGAAAAGCAGGCAACTTAATTTTAAAGGCAAACTATACATTAAGAGCTTAAAGAGAGAAAATCTCACTCATGAACACAGTATGTCATTATGATCATTTTTCTAAATGAAAAATCTCAAGTAATGAATTTTGTGGTTGATTTCATATTTTGAGGGTGTTGCTCACAGTTTTTTTTTTTCCCATTTGAAGGAAAAAAATCTTGTTCTTCTTGAGGCAGAATGAATCTGGGGTCAATCTGATTCAACAAATATGTGTCTACTCCTTTATTGAGGCAAAGCAGTGATAGGAAACAGGAGTATTACAAAGGTCTCCCCTTTTTGAGGGGTGATAAGGTAACTACTTCAGCAAAGACTTTTCATTTCTGATTATATTTAACTTTATTGGTAACAGAGACTCAAAATTCTATTAAAATGTAATGTTGAAAATTGCAACTATATAATGCAATTGCACCAAGATTGGTGGAAAAAATATTCTATTAGTTGGGCTGAGGAAATCAATCCCCCATGGTGCATGCAAAGCAAATGGCACAGGACCCCACTTAACATCCACTTTCATAACAGTTCTGGAACAGGTCTTCAAGCTAATGAAAAATAACTTTCCTTTCCAATAATTTTTATTTTCTGGTTGGAATAATGACATGTTCAAATAATAGCCAAAACAGCCATTTTAGTCATTTTTCTTTCAAGATTTCCACAGCTCTCATTAAAGACAATGCGAACTGGAGCGAAGTAGACACTGGGGTCATTTCAAATGCATCTGTGCACTAGGGATGTTCAGAGTAAAGTAAATGTTGTATTACACACCACTTTAACAGCAATACTGCTTTAAACAGTGGGAGAAATATTCCCTGTGTATATGGTTCATTTTGTTCTTTCAAGAACAAAGAAATTTCTGTTTCCCTCTACGTGGTTGTCTTTTTGGCATTTACAAAGTGGTGAGCAGAAAATCAAATTCCCGACAAGTATCATGACCAATAGTTTCTTAAAACAACTAAATGACAAGGATGCTAAAAGCCAGCACCATCATTTTTAATAAACTAATAGGAAAGAGCCAACAAGAATGTTCACGAATCAACTGCTTCTCATATAGTGAATGACACAAGAGGAGCGTGGGGCTTACAACCAGGTGGATAATCCTACACTTGTCCCAAAAAAGACATAAATAGTTGTCACAGCACCCTAAACTCTTCTCCAGTCTTCATCTCATTCTCTGTCTCCATGACCACTTGCCCCAAAGTCTCACACAAAAAAATGGCTACTAATTCTAAACGATGAGGCCTCAGCTGACTTTGGGGGGTGGGGGGCACTGTGATAACTTCTCATGTGATCGCTCCAGCCACAACGATGTTTTTATGCCAAACTTGTTTCCTCGCAGTGCCTCTGCATTTGTTCTTTCCTAAATTTGGAACATCGTGCTCAAGACTCTTTCGTGCCTGGCTTCTTATCATTCAGCCTCCACCATGACCGTGACACTCTGTTTAAGCAGACACACTTCCCCACCACATTACCTTCTTTTATTGTCTTCATGGGACTTAACACTACCTTCAGTTTTCACTAGAGGCAAAGTTTTCTGACAATAGAGTTCTTACCTCTCTTAACAACCCTGGCCTCCCCAGGACAAACTATTGTGTCCTAACATGTCATAGGAGTTCACTGGATTTTTCTTGAAAGGATAAATAAACAAACCAGCATCTTTTGCTCAAATGACTGTAAAAGTCTCTCTCCCTCTTTTCTCCCCATATTCCATTCTTCACAGAAAAACAACGATGACTGCTGCAATGAACAACAGATGCCATTTTCCTGCTTCAAACATTCCAATGGCTTCTCTTTGTAATTAAAAATCTAAAGGCCTTATATTGGTCTTCAAGGTCCAGCGAAACCTGACTCCTGCTTCAACCTCATCTCAAGGCCACTCTTCTTTACCATCCTTCATCCCCATACTAAGCTCAGTCCCTCTGAAGTTTTCGTATTTTTGATTCCTTCAACTTCAAAGGCCCTTCTCCTAGTCTTGACATGGATGTCTGCTTCCCTGTGGTACCATTAGGACTCAGTTCAAACAGCACCTCCTCAAAAGCCTTCCTTGACCACCTCAACTAATCCGGAATCAAATAAACAACCAGGACACAGTTTTTGAATACATATATTTATAAAAGAGCAGGATGAATAACTTTAACTGGGATGGGTAAGGAAAACTATTCATTTTTAGGACAGTTAAAACTCAGCTTATATTTGACAATGTTGTCAGTGCTACTTACGTGTTAATCTTTCTAGAATGTTATTTTCCAGATCTATAACTATTAATATGTTTTTCTACAATAGTAATCTTGGGCGAATGTAGTATTCTTCTATTGCATGCATGCTACAGAAGTGTTACTGAGCACTATTCAACGAGTCTGGTGTAACTTTATTCTATCTGCCTTTAATTAAGAAATTAAGCTTTTCTTCGTAAAACATGTCTACAATTCTCTTTCCCTCCCAACATCATATGCACAGAAGGGTAGAAGTGCTTGACAGTTTCAGTTGTGTTTGTATTTATTCACACTTACTGTAATTTTGAATGTTTAACATAAAACAGTGTCATCTGTAAACACAGCTCTTAGTATTCTTAACAAGTAAGGCACAGAAACACAAAAGGATATCTTCAAAGCAGGGCGGCTGTCATGAAGGAACAATTCCCCACCAGGAGGCAGGTAGCCTCAGAGAACTGTTGCTAATGGAAAGTTTCATTATATCAAAGGCTTGGATGAAATCCTTACAGAGAAGGTATCATGCTACGTATCAGTTGAAAGGCAAATGCAAAAATGCATGTATTCATTAGTTTTCACATAAACTCTCACTTCAATAAATATTCCAAGCACTGAGCTCCACAATAGTCAAAGCTATGGTGTTTCCAGTAGCCATGTACAGATGAGACAGCTGGACCATAAACAAGGCCGAGTATCAAAGAATCGATGCTTTCCTATCGTGGTGCTGGGGAGAACACTCGCAAGTCCCTTGGACTGCAAGGAGATCCAACCAGTCCATCCTAAAGGAGATCAACCCTGAATAGTCACTGAAAGGACTGATGCTGAAGCTCCAATACTTTGGTCACCTGATAGGAGCCAGCTCACTGGAATAAAACCCTGATGCTGGGACAGATTGAGGGCAGGAGAAGGGGGCAACAGAGGACGAGATGGTTGGATGGCATCACTGATTCGATGGACATGAATTTAAGATAGTGAAGGACAGGGAAGCCTGGCATGCTGCAGTTCATGGGATTGCAGAGTCAGACATGACTAAGGGACTGAATAACAACAATGAGATCCACAATGGCAAAGTGGATAAGGAAACAGATTTCAAAATGGCAGCCAAAATAGAAAGGCTACGATGTATATTACCTTTTCGTGTTACTTGGCACTAGTATCTTCTCTAACTGCAGTAAATGTTCTTGATATAAGAAAATGTTATTTTTCAAATACCTTTATCTGTGAAATTGAGCCATAAAAGCCCAAAAATCTTCATTCCAAGTTATTAGGACTGAATCTGTCCTTTTTAATTTGGTGACCTGTTCCCAAATAATTTCACAGAGACCATATATGCACATTCTTCTGGCCTCATTTTCACTCAGACGTTGACTTTTATGTAAAAAAAAAAAAGGAAAATATTTCTCCACAGACTTCTGGAAGTACTATCCTATGATTAGATTTACTAAAACATATATAGCTTTATATCTTTTAATTTTAAAATATTTTTGCTCTGTTGTGCTGCTAACTAAAAATAAAACAGAAATTTGGATATCCTCTGACAATCAGGCATATTTTGAATAGCTATATTTCTACGTACAATAGAGCTGTGTTTTGCAAATAAGATACCTATTTTTATAATGTATAAAAGCTAATCAAAATTCTATAAATCAGCAGGTAAAACTGAATAGTTAAATAAGAAAGGAATGGCCATCAGAGACATTGGTCTCTTCCAACAGGCTTCTGAAAGACAAGATGGTATTTTTTTTCATACCAAAAATCCAGAATATAATAAGAGAATAGAGGATATGTATGTGTGTGTGTGTGTATACACACACATACAGAAAGAGAATGATACTTAATTTAAATCCATCTCAGTTCCAATCTGTTCTTGCAAGCATTATTTCTTCACTGGCTATATGTTTAACAACATGCCCATGAACGAGTTTATAATAGGAGCCCAGTCACAGCTTGGCCATTCTTTCTCTCTTCAACTTTGTTTAAATTTTCAATTTTTCTTTACAATTTTTCAAGGAATACTGAGATCCTACCACACTGCTTCCTCCCACCCCATTTAACTTCTTTCATGAAGGAAATAATTCAGCACAGCAAAACCCAGACTGGAATAGTAACTCCCTGAAGAAATACATTCTACCACAAGTGCACTGTTCCTCTGCATATCGGTTCCTGGGTATGAGAGCTCAAAGAAAGAATTGGAACTAGTGATGAGAAGCTGATTCAGTATCACGTTGTGCTCCAGAGACCGCTATAGAATTATTTAGTGAAAAGAAAGGCACCAGAAATAAGCGAGAAGGAGAGTACTTTCCATGGATATTCATTAAAATCCCTTCTTTATGAGTAACTTGACATTATCCCAAGGCTATGTTGCTAAAAAACAAACAAACAAACTGTGAAATCAACTGAAAGTGAAACAAGCCGTCATGAACGCCATACACATTAAAGAAAACAAACACGCTCTCACGCCATTGCTTTTCACTTTTCATTGTAAAACTCAAACTAGCATTTACACAGCAAATTCCAAAACATATGTTCTTAAAATAAGACAGACACAACACAAACAGCCCAATGGCACTTGGGAGCTTCCCATTATTGCTCCTCGCTAGGGTTAGAATCCCAGTGGTTCTATTTTTTCTAACAAAAGTGAAGAAGGCGCATATTTCCAGGTCAAGTGATTCAATGATCAAGGAAGAGGGGAGAAAAAAAAAGTACTAGATTCAAAATCTGCAGACCTGTGTTTTCAGTCACTGCGGTGTTCTTTAACCTCTCAGATTCAACCTTCAACCTTCACTTCTATAGTAACAGGGAACTGGGGCTTGCCTGGTGGTCCAGTGGTTAAGGGCCCACCTTATAATGCAGGGGTCACTGGTTCGATCCCTCGTCCTGGAAGATTCCACATGCCTTGGGGCAGCTAAGCCATGGTGCCACAACTACTGAAAACCATATGCCCTAGAGCCCGTGCTCTGAAACAAGAGAAGCTACTGCAATGTACAGCTCACACACTGCAACTAGAGAGGAACCTCCACTCACCTCAACTAGAAAAGCCCTCACATGGCCGAAAATAACTAACAAAATAAAATCACACACACACACACACACACACACATATATATATAAACAACAGGGGACCACTCAGTGCTCCCCACTGGGTTATTGTCATGACAAATTAAATGAGATAATGTATGGAAGTTAGAAGCAAACTTCAAAACAGTAATGTTTATAAAGTGAAACTTCATCTCTTTCAGTTGAAATATTTGTGATTCACAGTGCAATTTTAGGATAACATCATTCACAATTTGTTGAAAAATTAAACCTCATCATATGTTACATTTTAGCAACTATATTCAAAATCTTTTGTCAAATGGAAATGGCACCCAATCATTGAGAAGTGCTCAAAAATACTGATTTTTCAAGACAAAAGTATGACTGAAAATAGTTGAATAGATTTGCATAAGCTAAATAACAAAATTCATGTATGAGTCTGAGGCAGTCTACTCAACTGTTTGACAACTTCACAAAGCCTTAAATTATTAGGTCAAATCACTAACAGCTGCTATTCTGTAAGTCAAGAATTGTACGATATTGTTAATTTCATAGTGAAAAACTAAATATATCAAATACTTAATGTAGGCATTTTGGACATTTTGAACTCCATCACCCTAAAAAATTAATCTAGTGATAATTATGTTTCTGTCACATTATCAATACAGAAAAAGATGCACACAGCAATGGAAAAGTTAGAAAGAATACATACAGATAAGCAGTTCACTCACAAAAAAAAAAAAATACTAAAGACCTAAAAGAATATTAACAATTTTTACTTTCTTCTGTATTCAAAGAGATCTAAGTTTAAACAAAAATATTTTTATCACTTACTAAATTGACCCAAACTGGAAAGAATTTATAGTATGATTAAAAACAAGAAAAGAGGAACAAAATGGAGTCCCTTATGCTAAGACCCACATTACCAAACCTATACATAATTATAGTTTTGGCTCTCCCAGAAGCGGAATTTTAAATCAGTCATTAGGAATTGCATAATCAGCATTAGGTAATGTCTAAAAGACCTCTGCCCTCCCCTAAAGGAAAGTGACTGCCATAACCAATCCATTCCTTTAGTTTTATAACTTCTTTTTTCTTCCTATGTTCTCCCTATGAAAGTCTTTCATTTCGTAAACTTCCTCAGAGTTCCTTTCTGTCTGCTGTACTGGATATTGTCTGAGTCATGAATCATTGAGTACAACCAATAAGGGCTTTAAAATGACTCAGTTGAGGTTTGTTTTTTTTTTTTTTTTAATAATATTTAGTGCTAGAAAGAGCAGTGTTCTGGAAGGCAAACTGCTATTTGATTCGAAAACATTAAAAATATTCATACTTTTTGACCTAGTAACTCCTTTCCTGGAAATTAATCATAGCAAAGCAATCTTAGATTTGCACAATCATTTATGCAATGACCCATTATACCTTTAAACTTTTATTTTTAAAGCAAATATTGATTGAAATGAGGATTTTGACATACAGATGAATATTATACAATCATTAAAATGGATGTTTTAGACAATTATGGAAGATGATTATAAGATGAAAAGGAAGAAAGTTTAGAATATAGATCATGCTTATAAGTTGATATGGTTGATATAAATATGAACAGCATATACATTTATAAATATCCTATGTGCCAGCAACTAGGTCTAGCTCATTAAATGCATTAGCTTTATAATCATCAGGACAATTCCATGAAATGAGTATAATTATTATGATCCTCACTGTATACAAGAAAACAATGGAGCAGGTTTTACCAAAAATCACATAGTAGACAGCAGAGCCAACATGTGAACGCAGAGTTCGAAGCCTGTGATGGTAATCACTCTAATAGATTGCCTCTCAGCTCTTAGACAGGTGTCTCAGAGACAACAGATCAAATGTTAACCATGATTATTTCTCACAAATGGAATGTCAGTTAGGGTTGTATTTTTGGTTTGTTTTGTTTTTTATTGCTATAAGATCTAAATTTTCTACTCCAACTTTTTGTTCCTTTGACATTTGTCATCATCTGTTATTCAGTACATGTACATTATTTTGAGTCAAAAAGTGGTACTAACCTTAATGTATCTAAAGAAATCATCCTATCAGGAGGGAAAAAGAAGAGCTATAAGAAAAATTCTATGAAATAAGTGTCCCTGCACCTATCTTCACCTCTCCATTCCTATCATCACCACTTTGGCAAACCTTTCATGGTCTCTGATAGTAAGTGCCTGTCCAATCCCCTGTCTGCAATCTTTTTCTCTGCATCCTCCCCATTCCCACAAGGGGACTCTTCCTAAAATACTTCTGGCTATCTTAGAATACTCACTATTCATTTATTTGTGAAACATTTTCTGAATGTCCACAGTGTGCCAAGCACTGTCTTAAATCTTGGGTATATAAAGATCAGAAATCATCTCCACCCTTAGATTTCTGAGAAATAGACTGCTATGCTGTGGTGCTTAGTCACTCAGTCGTGTCTGACTCTTTGCAACCCTATGGACTGCAGCCTGTCAGACTCCTGTGCCCACAGGGATTCTCCAGGCAAGAAAACGAGAGAGGGTTGCCATTTCCTTCTCCAGGGGATCTTCCCGACCCAGGAATCAAACTGGGGTCTCCTGCATTGCAGGCGGATTCCTTACCAGCTGAGCTAACATGTGTAACAGATAAACAGCAAAACAGACATCTGCAATGAAACATGACTAACAGAGCAAGGTACAAAAGAAATATGAGAACATAAAAATGTGCAAAAATAATCTTCCCTTAATAGGAACAATGGGTAGATTTCCCAGAGGTTGAAATATTTTAGCTAGTAGTGGAGGATAAGTAGGGTTTGGGAAATTGAAAGTACCATAAACAATCTTCATAGGAATAACACGAAGCACAAAGGAATTCCATGGTTGATGTGGTCACCTAAATCAAGTAAGCACTCACAAGTCCAGCCCCTCTCCTCCATCTCCTTGAAGGAATGGTTTATAATTAGCATAGGATAAGGAATATGGCCCCTGATGAACCTTCAAATTAATAGAGGTGGGAGTTGCTGGAGAGAAAAGGTTTACTCTTTTTGATGGGAAATTGCCAACATCAGCATGTTTTTCAGCAAATTATTTTGTGTCACAATAAACAGAAATAAAACAAGTTTCAAAATAATAAGATCCAAACTAATTTGAGCTTTTCTATTATACATGTTTTTGGGGAAAGATATTTGAAGAATATGAAAAGAAGAATTTTTTCCTTTCATCTAAGTACAAAATTATTCAAAGTATAGCCATTTTTAATTACTTCTAAACAACTTTTATTTTCAAAAGACTCAAAGAGTGAATTGAAGGAGCAAGATTAAAATGAAGATTATAAAAGAATACACTATCAATTTAGCCTATAAATTTATTAATTTATAGTCTACATCCTTGAACATATGTGAAAATATCCTGCATTCATCCACAAATAATACTGCAATCACAGTATTTCCTCAAAATACACATATAGCTGCATTTATGAAGAACAGCATAAAATCCTTTAATTTCCCAATTTTACACTTATCTCTTCTGGTAAAAAGCCCTATTTCATAAAAGAACCAGGAGATGAAAGTTACGTACATGTCTATTAATTTGTATGACAGGTCAAACCTTATATATTCAGTACATCTGCAATGAAATGGTACAGAAGGCTCATTAACCTGCTTTTGCTGATGACTCAAATCTCAGCTACACCCAGTGCTAGGTACACAGTCAGTACTTAAAACAGTGCTAATGTAATTAGTTCACTGAGATATTCACACACAGTCATTTACTTACATAGAATTAGCACAGGCTCCATAGTACAGATATTGATTATTAAGCCCTGAAACACTCACTGCAGTGAGATATTCATTAAGCATCTCTTTATAATGCAAAACAAGTATTTGATGTTTCACATTTGCTGGGATCACCTCGAACATAAAGAAAAACCCATGTTTTTCTTCATAGTGCACATTAAACAAATCCAGCACCTAAGGTTTTCCTGTATACATAATTTTTTCCTTAAAATATCCAGAACAATATTTGGATTTATTTTACCACTGATAATCATGCTTTCTCTTATTTTCCTCTTATAAACAACCTAACACCTACCACCAATCCCCACACAAGTCAAATACATGCTTATATAAATATAGAAATCAAGGAACCAGTTAAATGCCTGAGATTACAGAATCTAGGCAGGTTTCCAGATACAAGTTATAAAAGGACCTTGTGCTTATTTTCTAAGCATCAGTTTATTAGCCATTGTAGGTATACGGAAAGATGGTCAAAAGTGACACTCAGATTCACACATAATAAATAAATAATTTAGGACCTAATTGGTGGTATTGCTCTACTAGCCAACCCTTCCTGCTAGGTTTTGCTTTATTATAACAATATACATGATGCTCGATTTTGTTTGAAAAACTCATTTCTTCTGGGGGAAATTTGTTTCTACTTTATGAGGCAGAAATACATCAACTAATGACCTGGCATTTTTTATGAAAGAGTTCTTAAGTGGTACCTTTGATAGCTATAAACAGAACTGGAAATTACGGTTATGTTGAAAAGATGATGGCTCTATAGCTTTCAATCAGGCACTGAAAATGCAGTTGAATCAAGCATCACGTGGATACTGGTGCTGATGCTGGCTACCCAGTCTCCTTCTAAAATTAAGTTCTACCCTTCTACCCACTTATGATATATATCTTTACTTTCTACACAAGGAGTATATCAAGATATTAAAGCAGTGGGTGCAGGGTTTTTTCCATCTGGTCACGCCTGAATAATGGAGAAGTGAATACAGTGTCTTTTCAGTTACACGGATGGATAGAAGCTTTGTCAACAATCTTTATTTCAGAAGCAAGATAGAGCTGCTCACTTTTTTTTTATTTCTCTTGAGAACTCTATTAAAGAATGAACTGCTAGTAATGTGTCTAGGAAATCACCTTGATTACAGAATAATAATAATAGTAATAGCAATAATCATAGAGTGTGCTATGCGCCCACTCTCTGGGAAACTCTTATCTGCCCACTTCTGTCTGACTGCACTCCATGAGTCTTTCTCAATCAGCATTTGAAAATTTTCACTCTCTGCTCCATGTCTCCAGCCACTAAGATAATCAAACTGACATGCCGTGCAGCCGAAGAGTCTGCCTTGGGTGCTGGGAATAAATGGATGTGGACAGACCCTGTCACAGTAATCCCTTCATCCACACTGTGTGGGACATTGGCTTGACAGTGTGGGCAGTGATGAGGGAAGCAGGTCATGAATAGACACCCAGCATTTCCTCATCCCCAGCAGGCGTGGTGTCTTTTGATGAAGACTCCAACACAGGTAGGGCCATATTAGCAGCTAGAGTAATCTCCCCCAGCTACCAAGTATCAAGAAATGGGAGCCAACACTGGGCTTAGCCAGTCTGCGGGAAAGAACATTAGCTAAAAATGTAATATCTCATGTGGAGAGTCCTGGGACAGAAGACGGCAACATGCATCTGTGGCAGACAGGTGTTTATGTGATATGGGAAGCAAGAGATGTTGGGAAAGTCTTAAGGGCGAGAGATGTAGTTGACATATATGGATGCAATCATGGCAAATTTGGGTTGGATCCAATTTCCATAGTTTAACTTTGGCTGAAACTATTTTGCATGCTGCTGAGTATCATTTCCCCTGAGAAAAGAGATGCTCTCTAAGGAAGGAATCTAGTGTCACTCCAGAGATTTGTCACTGGAAGAAGTTTAAGATGAAAGTTATAATTGCTTTTTTAGAAGTTATATTATGAGCCAGAAATTCAATGAACATCCTGGAGTTCTAGGGTAGTACTTCATAAGCTTTTTTTTTTTTTCCTTCCTTCAGATGAAAAATAAAATCCATTAATTCAATACCCTGTGTAGGACCATTTATTTTATAAAAGTCCTAGAAACTAAAAGGAAAATTGACTTGTCATAATAAATTTGTATCCCAACTGTCAGAATTCACTAATGCTGTCTTCAGCTGACTTTCTTTTCAAAGTATTAACAGGTGAAACTAGGGATAATTTATTTAAATAATTGGCCCATATTCTTTAAAGCAGGGTACAGTCCTAATGCAGGCATGATGTTCCTGTTAGGAGCCATGATAATGACATTAACTTATAAAAGCTTTACCAGCTGCTCTTTCACTTGATTTACACCTGAAACCTTAGCTCTAAGGAATGAGGATAATGAATTTGGGCTTTATTGTTTAGTGATGAAAAATGAGTATACTGATGCAAGCATTTTCTAAAACCTCTTCTTATGTAGCTGATGAAGGAAGTACAGTCTATAATCAATGGTTTTGTATTGAAAGAATGTGATGAAGGATCATCAACTGGGCCTTATTTTAAGAACTGAAAGTTCCTAGTGGAGAGAATAAACTGAATACTACAGAATAAAGGTATTAACAGGTCAGTAGATTTTAATCTGACAATAAGAAGCTGGATCCATGAGCTGAGAACAATCCTTGGCACACAATTTTGTTCATTCACCTAATCATTAATTCCCTTGGTAAAACACTTGGTCAGTGATGTCCAATTAGACTAGCTTTCAGGAATGAAAAAGTGAGCCCTATTTTCTTTTCTTGCCACCATTGGCCATTTTCTTAAGTTATTCCAATTAATTTCGATCCTCTAATCTCATAGTTTGAGCCAAAAATTCCACTTGCTTTTAAGCATCCTCCTTAATTGAAAACACACACAAGTTTATATACATCTTAACATATTACAAATAAAGTGCTTAGCTCAGAACCCAGCACATACAAAAACTCAACAAATATTTGCCATGGCTATTGTCATTCATTATTTTTCATATGTGATTGACTATCCTGAAGACAACAAAAATTTCCTGGTCACAAGCCAAGTACTGAAATGCCTGTGATACCTCATCCAAGATAAGAGGCAAAGACCCTGTTTACCAGGAACACAGGGTAAGAGAGAGACAGTACACACTCACCATCCCTAGTTTATACAGTCCTTTCTTTTTTCAGCTATAGAAACCAAGGCCCAGTGGGAATAAGTATGATTCCAAGGCACAGAGCTTATAAATTAAATATGGAACCCAAACTCCATCCGAGGCACCAGTTCCAATCACAATGTCTCAAAATTAAGTACTGATTCCTCCCTGCTATAGTCATCAAGTTTCAATGATTATTGCTTACAATCCTTTCGAGATTCCTCTGGATTAAATAAGAATGCTATACTCTTTGTCCTTTCTCATCACTAATGAGTGGAGTAACGCAGCTGCCAGCTGACTGGTGACTATTCACCAAATGACATGTGAATTAAACAGATACGTGGAACAGGGAGTGATCGTTACAAGAAAATGCGTGTGCGCATACAAACAAGCAGCTTACTTGTGTATCCACTTGACCTCAAAGGAGTTCCAGTGTCTACACCCTCTCTACTCTGAACACCCTCCGGTAAGTGCATCAAAGCCCACGGCAGGAACTAGCGACAATGACCTCAGAGGTACTTAATGTGTTATCCTCAAACTGAAACCAAATCATCAGCTTTCTCTCAAATCAGTTCCCAATGATTTTTTCCATCACATAGGTTGGAATTTTTGTTTATTCTTCCCTTGAGTTCAGGAACAGCAAATACATGACTCTTATTATGGTTCCACTTTTGACCTCTGCAGACATCACTAATCGATCACAACCCTCATCACCGACTACTTCCATAGAACCTTACTCCTTCTCTGAAACTTCCCTGACGGTGCTTCACTAGAGCCTGTATTTCAGAGCTGAATACTCATCCTCACACAAAGTTTCCAAGGGAAAGATATCTGCTGCTCTTTCTCTGCATGATGTTGCCATGCATTACTTAGTTTCAAATTTAATCACTCTCCAATCAATCCCCTATTCAACAATCTGTATTGCCTATCATGAGTTTTTGCACTGCTTTCACTGTTCTTATTCAACAATATTGCTCAGTTTCGTCCAACAGGCAGGACTCCAAGTATATCTCAAGTTGGACCATAAATAAGGCTGAGCACCAAAGAATTGATGCCTTCGAATTGTGGTGTTGGAGAAGACTCTTTAGAGTCCCTTGGACTGCAAGGAGATCAAATCAGTTAATCCTAAAGGAAATCAACCTTGAATATTCACTGGAAGGACTGACACTGAAGCTGAAGCTCCAATACTTTGGCCACCTGATGCAAAGAGTCTACTCATTGGAAAAGACCCTGATGTTGGGGAAGACTGAAGACAAAAGGAGAAGACTGAAACAGAGGATGAGATGGTTGGATGGCATCACTGACTCAACAGACATGAATCTGAGCAAACTCTGGGCAATAGTGAAGGACAGGGAAGCCTGGCATGCTGCAGTCCATGGGGTCTCAAAGAGTCCAACACAACTCAGCAATTAAACAACAACTGTGTCGGCATAGGAGCTCCTCCTGCAATGTCTATGCACCCGAAGAACATGCATACCAGACTTCTTTTCTCAGATCTCCCGCATCCACCCAAACCGTTTCCAACCCTGTTACACCCAGAGCATGGCTAACCTCTTCTCCTCTAAATCTACAGAAGACTCAGCCTTCTCTAAAAGAAGAGCTGTAATTTTAGATATTATGAAGCACAGTTTAGAGTGGCTAATTATTTCATAGATTTTCAACCACCTACACTTCTAGAGCACAGAGAGTTGGCACAACCCTTCAGAGATGACATGGTCAGGGGTATTTTTTTCTACCTAGCCCTCCTCCTCAAAACCCAGCCTTATATAAGAAAAAAATTAAGAGCTATGCAGGAAAACATATTCATCAAAATATAGGTAGATTTCTCAGCACAGTAACTCACAGGTAAAGGATGAAACTTTACACAGGATCCTGTAAGGAAACCTCTAAACAGGAGCAGAATCAGTAAGTATTACCTTGGCTCCTCAGCACGGCAATACTCTATGTGTCTTCAAGATTGAACATTTGGATGTTTATAAAACTTTGCACTTAGGTAATTAATCCAGAATGTAAATCAGAATTTGCTTCTCCATTTTATGAGAGGACCAAGTTTCCACCCAACTTAAAATGCCTTGCTCAAAGTCATTCACAGAATATGAGCAGAATGAAATGAAACCCTTGTCATCCTAGGCTTCTGGCATAATATATAACTCTGTGAACCATGATGCCCACAGAACATATAGGCAAATCTTACCATCTTTTATTATGACACATTACAGTTTTCTACTTGGTCAACTTTTCCTATCAATTACCATATTCAAACAACTGCCTATACTTGAGATTCTTCTCCTGGCATATGTCTGTAAGTAAAGAAAATGTGCCTTTTCAGAAATGCAGCATTCTGAAATTGAATTCCTTAGAATTTAATCACATAGTTGGCACTGGATACTTTATCAGAATAGCTCAAAGCCAGGCATTGTCTCAACCACAAAACACAAGTTAGTGACATTTAATTTGAACATGTTCTAACCTTCAAAAAAATTAAAGGTATGATGAAGACATATGGATGTATCACCTTCATTTGTAAATTAATATTTTTGCCACATTTGCTTTCTCTCTCCTTCAGTAATAAAAAACATCTGTGTATGTTCCTATATATACACACACTGTATACATACATGTACATATATATTATATTCATTTTTCCTGTTGGCCCATTTGAAAATAAGTTCCAAATATCTTGAGTCTTCCCCTCTAAATATTAATACATCACCCTTTTTCTTTAGGAATAAGGACATGCTCCTATATAACTGCCAAATTATCACACACAAAATTATGTAACATTGACACAATAGTACTATCTAACATGTAATCCCCAATTGTCCCAATAAGGTCTTTTATAACTTTTTAAAATCCAAAATCAAATCCAGCATTGAATCATGAATTGAAATTTTAAGTGTCCCTTTCACTGAATTTAATCTAGCACAGTCCTTCAGCTATTTTTGGAGGGGGTATGAATTTTGCAAGAAATTGACGCCTTTCTAAGATTTCAAACTAATTCTTTTCTGAAATATCTCATGATCTGTGTTTGTCTGATTGCTTCTCAACTATTAGATTTGGCAAGAACGCTCAGGGGAGATACTGTAACTTTCTCATCGTTTCATGTCAAGAGTCACATAATATCCCACTGCTGCATTATTGATCCAGATGTCATCATTTGAATTGATCCAAGTTTTATCATTGGTTAAGGTGGTATCCAAATTGATAACACTTAAAACAGCGGTTTATGCCATAATCTATGTAGGAAACACATAACACATGATGGTATTGTTCAGAACCTCAAAAGATGCATATTTTTAGAAAGTTTAGAGATAGAAATAAGTGACTTTTTAAAAATAATCTGAGCTATATTAAAGAACTGATCAAAGTGAGGAGACAAGAGTGATGGAGAAAGAAAAGACACTGGAATGAAAGCCAGGAACTCTGAATTTCCTATCCAGCCTCCATCAGTAGCTCACTGCAGAGTCCAGATGGCAGATATATTTCATTTCTTGTGGCAGTTATGATTGATTTGTGGTGACTGCCTGTAGGACTGTGTTAAAAAGGATTTTAAGGCTGCATATTGACCTGGCCAAAAAAGTGTCTTAACTAAGCATATGGCATGGATCTTGGAGGATGAGATGACAGTCTATGTGTGGTAGATTAAATACAGCCACAAACTCCTTGCCACACCTCCCAACAAGTGGTGAATTCTATTTCCCAAGTCTTCTGTTAAGACTCTCCTTTTCCTTGCTTTGACCAGTAGAATGTAGGAGAATTGATACTATTCAGAACCCAAGTTTCAAGAAGCTCTGCAACTTATGTCTTCCCTTTCTAAGAACTCTAAGCTGGAGCTGCATGTAAAAAGCCAGTCCAACAGGATTCTGGATTCTGGGGAAAATAAATTTGTGATATTTCAAAAGGCACTAAGTTTCATAGCAGTAGGTAACATACAAAACAAGCCTCTATTTTTTCACCCTGGTCAGTATCTCCCTTAACTCTGCCAATTACCAGTTTACTCACTTATGAAGTAGCAAGGTTCTTTCTGTTAAGATTAAGGAGTCTTTTGGAGGAAGATTCCAGGCTAGAATTAAATTGGCACTCCCAGCTCCATTCAAGGGAAACCACACCCTGAGTTCATGGCCAAGAGGATAAAAGGAGCACAGCAGAAGTTGAGAATGTTCTATTTAGAAAAGACCCTTCATTATGAAGACTAGAGAACCAAGGGTCTCTGTTCTGAAATGATCTGTCCGACACCATAAGCAACCTAGTGGCAAGTTCTGGTACTGCAACTTCCTGAAAACAATGCCCAGAACACAGCAGTATCTGATACATTTTTCATCCCCTTACCTTCTGTTCATGCTGATGATGTCTCAGCTTGGCTCAATAGCTCAATTTCCCTCAATAGCTCAGCCTCCCCAACTAAAATGGTATGTGCCAGGAGATAGAGACACGCACTGGGTTTGGGAGGAAAAGGGAGCTTGGAACATGTACAGATAGACCTCAAGACAAGAACAGGTCAAAGGAATCAATAAGCCAGGATACAGTTAAAGGTTGATATGCATCTCTGGCTAGCTTTCCTTTTCGGCCTATTTGCTTCATCCCCACACTGAAAATCAAGCAGAAGCACTGGTTTCTCTCAGTATTCATTCATTTTCATCTTTCATTAAAGATGCTTCATCTTCCTATGCTTCTTCTTTGTCTTGCTATGCTCCTCTTTAATTATTCGATAAATAAGGTGATTAACCAGAATGGGCTTTATACCTTCTATCCAACTGAATTTTGTAAAGAAACCAAGACTGTCAGAAATTTACTGCTGCTAAAATATTAACAAATGAATGGTTACAATTATTGAATCTCACCAATCTGATCAATTCGAAACCCAAGTTGGTTATCATACAAAAAAGTTTCATAGGGAAGGGGAGCTGTATTACCTCCATCTGAAAGATCATCTGACAAAAGATTTCAGTGAATCCCCAGTTTTTTCCTGAAAATGATTAATCATTGTAGTGATCACAAGTATGCCCAGCAGAAAATCAGGCTGATTAAAAATGTGATTAAGGAAGCCAATTAAGCAAGCAATCTACCAAAAATCAGCCTTTCTACACAAGAGGTAATACGGTGGTATTTCTATTTTCAACAAGTCTCTTCTAATGTAATTTAATTTTAAAAATTAATAGGAATAATTCACCTTATACCAATGAAGGGAATTAGAAATATAGGAAGAATTGGCACTTTTTCTGATGGCAGCAATTAAGATAAGTTAAAGCTTAATTCAGATTTTATTGTGCCCTGAGCCACATCCTCAGTCTTCCTGCATTATAAGTCCTTCTTGATGGGCAAAGTTTCGTTTGCTTTATTTCTCTCACTCCCCCTGCACATCCTAACTCTCCCTCAAAATATATAAAATCCCAGAAGTCAAATCTTCATTTTTTGTGTGTGTGTGTGTGTATGTATGTTTAGAGTCTGTTAATCTTAATAATACTCAAAAACTAAAATAAAGTTTACTTGCTAAAAAGGGACAGAAAAACCTAAATGGACACCTTTGAACCACAAAGCTGTCATTTGAGGTAACAGGAAATAATCCTCTCTTAATTCACTAGAGAAATCACAACCACTTCCCAAAAACATGTGCTTTTCTCCCACCACACCCAAATATGACTTCATAATATCTAGATGACTCCATGGAGAAAAAAAACATTTTTTATTCTATAATGTATTAGAATCTTTCATAAGAAAGTTATATGTAGACAAAAGTCTACTTAATAAAAGGGAAATTTTTTCAATGTACATTTGTTTTCAACTGAGAAGCTCATGTTGAGTTAATTGAATATGTAGCTCCTGAAAGGACAGACCTTAGAACAGAGAAAGAACAATTAGCATGATTAAGCTAAAAAAGAAGGCTCCAATTGCCTTGAGAGAAAAAAAAAAAAACATGATCTCCAAGTCATGGCTTATTTTTTAAGACACATGTATTCCTAAAGACACAATTTCCAAAGTTCAATCAAATCATCTGGGAAGCCACAGAGATGGGAAGAGATTAAGTTTTTTATTTCTTTCATGTTGGAAAATGAATCCAATAAGTAAGCTTCAACTTACTTCTCAGAGAGGAACTTTCATGGGAAGCAGTGATTCCCCCCCAAAAAAGATCCAGAGGCGGACTCACTCCACATGCATTTGAAGGCTGTGAATTGGCCACTGGACGTTACAACCTTCTAGGTGTAGATCTTCCCAGGTGGAAATCAAGACCCATGATGGCTACAGTCAGGACAGTGTGGTGCTAAGAACATGACTGTGATTTCAGACCCTCACCTGGCCCCCCATTCACTCTGACATTTCCCAGATCTAATACATTTTTGTACATCAGATGCAATTAACTTTGTTTTCACTGAAGACTGGCGATAAAAGGAACCCCAGAGAGCATCCCTTCCAGGGCCCTCCTTTCCCAGATTAAAAAATCATTCGCTATGAATAGGAAGGTGAAAGGTCACACCGCGCATCTGGACTGGAGGGTTCAGGACGCTCGCTGTCTGTTTTTGAATGTACCCTCCTGCTTTGCTCTAGTGCTTACGAAGTTGGCTCAGCACTTGGATAATTAATTAGAAGCAGTAACTGACACATCTTCTTAGAGTGGAAAAGAGCAGAAATGGCTCAGACGTCAGAAGACCTGGGTTTCAGACACACTTGTCCTCCTGATGAGCACTGCTGTTCCAGAAAGTTGCTAACACTCCATGGAAGCTGGAAGACACAGCTACAATGTTTGCGGATTTTAGGAACACCTGGCCTTGCATCCAGACTCTTCCTTGCACTTGCCCTCTGAGATGGCAGGTTTGTTAATCTATTTGTGGGATTCACACAAGTGTTAGTTGCTCAGTCGTGCCCGACTCTTTGTGACCCCGACTCTTTGTGACCCCATGGACGCAGCCCACCAGGTTCCTCTGTCCATGGGATTTTCCAGGCAATACTGGAGTGAGTTGCCATTTCCTTCTCCAGGGGATCTTCCCAACCCAGGGATCGAACCCAGGTCTCCTGCACTGCAAGCAGATTCTTTACCATCTGTGGGATTCATACTCTCACCTTATTAAGAGGAAAATAATGCCCTGTTTCTCAAAGGTTATTCTATGCAGATTAAATATGAAGAATATGCAAAATATCTGATACATGGTCTCCAACCTACAACATTATTGTTCATTTATTCATGTGCAAAATAACTGCTCTATTTGACTAGTGTTTCTTGTTAATGGGGATTAACCCAAGAGCAAGTATAAAAATAAATAACTGCAACAGCATAATCATCTCAAATATACACACACAGTAAACTCATGGATGTTTCTTTAAAAGCTTGTAATGGCATGACTTTTCATTTTAAAAAAGGCCATTCACTGAAAAAGAGGCAGAAATATCACCCAGAAGTTGATTTCTCTGCAGTTCTATCCCACACAGGTAGAAAGTCATAGTAAAACCTATCTAACACCCTCTCTCTCTTTGGGTTCTAATCCACTGTGTTAGAGAATAAATGCCAGTGTTTGAATAACATGGCTACTATTTTTTTTCAGTGCAACCTAACATAACTTACGGAGAGAAATTGTAGTAATTCCCTATTGGGGGATAAAGAGTGGTAATTTACATCACATTCCACATTGAATGCAATGCTTTCTACTGCATTTTGGATATAATCCTAAATCCAGAGCATACCCTGAGACCTGCTCTCTGTGGCTTACTGGACTCTCTGTGGGCCAGTCCTCCAGGTTTCAAGCAATATTGGGTGCCTACTGTTTGTCAGGTGCTACTCTAGGTACCATAGATATAAGAGTAAAAGCAAACATGCAGACACACACTATACAGATAAATACCTCTGCCTTCATAATGCTTAGATTCTATGGGAAAAGATAGTAAAAAGAGCTAAAGAAATTCAATTGATCTTGAGTTAGACACAAAACAGTGCTATGAAGAAAGAGTTGGGAGCACCGTGAGCTGTGCAGGGGCCGGTTTTCCTTCAGTCACTACCAGGAACCAACCTCTTCCTGCCCCATGTGCAGGCTTGCCCCTCACCAGCCTCTCAATTCCAAACAAGTCCTACCAAGCTCCATCCTGCAATTCTCATCTTCCGAGATCAGTTTGAAATAAACAAAAAGTACTATTACAAAATGCAACGGGAGTGAAGAGAAGCAGCGCATGCACTTTGTCAGCTTCATTCCTGGTGTCTAGAACTCGAATGTTTACCAATGGAAACAAGCATCACCAAAGATATTCTTCTTGAGCATCAAAGATTCCACATATAAGATGAGAAGGAAGAACAAGAGGCCAGAGCAGACAAGAGGGTAACGCCTCACATGGGTTGGGGAGGGCGTCAGGAGAGGGAACAGGTCCAGGTAACAATTCAAGAAAGGCTTCTTTTTCTCTTTCTTGCCCAAGGCAATTAATTGCAACATCAGAAAAACATCATCAACAGGGAACACCATCAGTGGCCAGTGGGAACTGATGTGGCAATAGACAAAGCACCCTCCCTTTGTTTTCTATTTTTTAAACATTTTTATACAGTTGTAAAGGTTATACTCCATTGATGTGTATGCTTAGTCGCTTTAGTCATGCCCGACTCTTTGCGACCTAATGGACTGTAGCCCGCCAGGCTTCTCTGTCCATGGGGATCCTCCAGGCAAGAACACTGGAGAGGGTTGCCATTTCCTTCTCCAACATTCATTTATAGTTATTACAAAATATCGGCTATATTTCCCATGCTGCATAATACATCCTTGCAGCCTATCTTACACCCAAGATTTTGTACCTCCTACTCCCCCTACCCCTATATTGTTCCCCCCACCACACACACACACTGGTTACCACGAGTTTATTCTCTGTTTCTGAAAAGCACTCAACTCTTAAGAAAACTCTTCAGTACAGGGTCAGGACATAGCCAGTTCAGAATCCCAACCCCATCACCTGCAAGGCATTTTTCCTGGGAGCATTACTTAGTCACTCTGATACTCTCCGTGTCTTTAAAACACAGAAAGTAATTGTCTGCCTCTTGAAGTTGATGTAAGAATTAAATAATCCATGTCAAGTATTTAGCACAGTGGGCTTCCTAGGTGGTTCAGTGATAAAGAATCCACAGGCTGATGATGCAGGAGACACAGGTTCGATCTCTGGGTCAGGAAGAGACTCTGGAGTAGGAAATGGTACCCACTCCAGTATTCTTGCCTGGGGAATCTCATGGAGAGAGGAGTCTGGTGGGCTCTAGTCCATGGGGTCGCAAAGAGTGAGACATGACTGAGTGGGATAGCATGCAGGCATTTAGCACAGCACCTGGGTTGACCTGTAGGAAGAGCTCAGTACAATAATTAACGTCACGACCATGATCCCCAAACCCGTGTATGCGGAACCAGCCCATGATCCAATGTCCTGCTTGAGAACACACTCGAACTCAGCTGGCTGTTACTCTAGCTCAGGGCATGGGGTGCAGACCCACAGATGGAATCAGACTTTGAGGACTTTCAGTATCACCCAGACTTTCCTGTCCTTCGTTTTCCTGCCCTGCTACGGCTGGATGACAACAGTAAAGAAAAACAGGATGTCGGGACAGTAAGTTTCAGGAAAGCCCAGTAGAGTTCACAGATGAGGAAAAAAAGCACATCGCTTCTCCAATCACTATTACTCATTCTGAGCCTAGGGTGCAGTCAGCTCAGACGAGATCCAAATTTGACTCGCAGCTGGAAAACCCTGCCAGCAAGTTTAATGGGGGAGAACTGCAGATGAGATTTTTAAAAGTGAAAGGAACATACAGGTGTTTGCTTCAGTGGACTCAGGCTTTCTTGTGGATGGTTCTATCAACAAGTTTACCTTTCCTTCTGGTTATATTATTTCAATACCACTCTATGCTCTGGCGTGTTTTGGGAGCTAATTCAAGGTGTATTGAAAAATACTACCTCCATGTAGCTTCAAAATGCTGAAATGGGGATTGGAATAAAGCAAGCCAGAAGTAAACCCAAAATAAATGTATTATTGACAGAATCAACATTGGATCCAAAGTATTAAAACTCTCCTTGGTTTCACAGAAGCCTTATCAGATACTTTAGCAGCATCTTACAGCACTAGGGAACGCTGTCAGTTTGTGCTAAGAATATACATTTCACACTCTGTACAGGGTCACAAAATACTATATAATTATACTTGGCAAAGGACATGCTTCCAAGCTGAAGAGGACTTTTCAGTAAAGAAATAGCTTCTACGCAGGGGAAAAAAAAACAACAACGTGGATTCCAGCCAGCAATGGGGATAAAACTGACACCTTAAAAGCAGGACACATATGTATGTACCAAGCAACCCAACACAGAGCCTGGCACATAACCACACTCTTTATATGAAGAAAGGACTCTAATGAATGGTCACTGTACTACCACCAAAACAGATTACAATACAAAATCCAAGGAGCCTAAATTATCTCTTCCATGGTAAATCTTTACAAGCACAAATTTAGAACATCACCTCTTAAAAGGCAAATAACTGAAACAACAAAAAATAAACAACCTAGTTTAAAAATGGGCAGAGCCTTGAACAGACATTTCTCCAAAGAACATTTCCAAATGGTGAATAAGCACTTGAAAGATGTCCAACATCATTAATCATTACTGAAGTGTAAGTAAAGGCCACAGTGAAATACCACTTCACACATTTTAGATAATTAAAACAAAAGGACTAGGGAAATAGCAAGGGTCGCCCTCAGTGTGGAGAAACTGAAACACTCATCCATTGAAGGTAATGGCTGCGCTGCTATGGAAAAGAGGCTGGTGGTTCTTCAAAACACTAAACACAGAATTACCATGTGACCTAGCAGTCCCACATGGGTATATACCCAGAAGAATTGCATGCAGGGACATGGAACAGACAGTTCAATGCCAACGTTCACTGCAGCACTATTAAAAATAGTCAAAAGATAGGAACAAACCAAATGTCCCTTCACACATGAATGGATAAACAAAATATGGTATAAACATACAATGGAACATTATTCAGCTATAAAGAGGAAAGAAGTTCTTATAAACACCACAACATGAACTTTAAAAACATCATGCTTCATGAAATGACAGACACAAAAAGACAATTTATAATTCCATTTTAGGTGAAACATCTAGAATAAGTAAATTCATACAGGCAAAAGTTAGAAATAACCAGGGTCTGCGGGGAGAGAAAGAGTGGGACAGCTTAATGATTAAAGTCTGAGGTAATGAAAACGCTTTGGAAATAGCAGTGATGTTTGCATAACATCATGGATATAATTTATAGCACTGGATTATATACTTTAAAATTATGAAAATGGTAAATATTATATTACTCTTATTTTACAATAATTTTTAAGTAATGTAATACCTGTGTGTGCTCACTCACTCAGTCGTGTCCAACTCTTTGCGAGCCCAGGGACAATAGGATGCCAGACTCCTCTATCCATGGGATTGTTCAGACAAGAACACTGGAGTGGGTTGTCATATCTTAGTCCAGGAGATCTTCCTGACCCAAGGATCAAATCCATGTCTCTTGCATCCAATTGGCAGGTGGATTCTTTACTACAAGCACAGCCTGGAAGTCTCACATGTAATATACAGATAATACAATATTTACCACTTAACAATTTTAAGTGTACAATTCAGTAATCCTAATTATCACTGAATTATACATTTCAGTTGTGTAAATTAATTATATCTCAATAAAGCTACTTTTTAAAAAAGGTAAATAATTTGAAAATTTTTAAAGAATTAGGCTCTTTTGAACATTAATTCTCCTTCCAGGAATCTATCCCAAAGAAATTATCAGGACCATTCACACAATATATAGCATACTGTACATTACAGTATAATGTACAATTGTCAAGATTAGAAACAAATAACTAAGGATGGTTAGACCAATTATGATAGGAATGAACAATGGGATAATGTAATTCATAAATTCATGCTCTAAAAGAAGAAAGTGGGTATAAAAAATGTTTATGATATACTAAGTGGAAAATGTAAAGTAAAAAGCTGTACACCAGTGTTATGGTTCAGATTTTTAAAAAATAAAATAACTAGAGATATAATATTACGTGAGTACATACTACATGAACATATCAAGTACTTTTTTAAGTTCTTTAAGCTATACATTCACTTAATGCTCACAGGTACCTTCTGATGTAACCAATATTATGATTCCCGTTTTGTAACTAAGTACACTCAGAACTCAAAAGGTGAGATAACTGTTCCCTTGCTCTTAAACTAGTAAGTTGCAGAACCAGGATTTAAACCTAAGCTATCTAGTTCCAGAGTTTATATTAAAATGTTAATAGCAAAAAAAATAAAAATAAATAAATTAAATGTTAATAGCAGATTCCTAGTGATAAATTAGAGATATCTTAAATATCCTTCTTTTGTAGATTTCTATGTTTTCTAAAATACCAGCAATAGACATGCAACCCATTTTATAAATAAAAAATTTTTTTTTAATTTCACATGACCTTTGATTGTGTGTTTAGCTCTGGAAATAAGCAAGGCTCAAGTTCACTTCCAACTAATTTCAACCCCCAAGATGTAAAGTTGGATCTAAAGTCTGAGCTTCCTCTTCTAAACCATTGAGAATAAATTCCCCCAAGGCACTTTTTTCTAGGAACAGTTCAACATATAATTCTCTACTTTCAGCTGGGAAATAAGTAAAACATATGCTCTTCCAAGTAGACATCTGAAATTGCCTAATGCCACATAGTGAAACAAAGCCAGGGTGTTCATTCAACTTCCTGTGATGACTGAAGGACTCATGAAGGGTTTGAGGAAGACAGGCCCTAATTCAAGCACTTGCCTTTCCACCTACGATCTTGATTGAATCACTTAAGCCTTTTGTCCTGTATCCATAGGATGGGGGAGATAATTCCCGCCCTGTCAACCTCACCAATTTGAAGAAGATAAAAGTATGCTGAAAATAAAAAGCACTATACAAACAGGGCATCTTTTTATTAATTCTTATTATGTTTAAGTAGCAAGAAACCAACAGTGCAAAAGAATTATCAGGTACTGACAATGACTGTGGGCTAATAACCAAATGAATTATATAAGTCACAGTTTTGATTCATTTACAAAATAGTAAAGACATTAACCAGATAATCTCCAAGGTTCATTGCAGTCCTATTCCCTCCATAAAGCATTTACTGAACCTTTACTGTGTGTGAGGTACAAAGCCAGATATAAAGAACCCAAAAATGGGTAAAGCAGAGCTCTTTCTTTATGGAAACTTGGCTCAATGTGGAAAATGTGTGTGTAAATGCATGTTGATGAGCACATGTAATGAGCTCTATAAGAGTTACAAGTATAAAAAGAGAAACCAGTATTTTCTTGTGAAGTCAAGTCACCAGAAATAAAGGCAGCAGAGATAAAGCTTCATAGAGATGGTAACTTCTGAACAAATTCCTGGGGGATCAATATCAATATTTTGGAAAACTGGAGAAAGGGGTTCCATTTGAGACATTAGCAGTAGCAGTAGCAAAAATGTGGGTTGGAAACCTATATTTCCAAACTGAAAATGGCATATAGATGAATTAGGGAAGAGTGTTTCCATAGGCAAGAGTACAATATGGGATCTGTAAGCCTTTCCTTGGGGTTGAAAAATCTTCAAGTGAGAGTGAAAGTGAAAGTTGCTCAGTTGTGTCTGACTCTTTTGTGACCCCATGGAAGTCCATGGAATTCTCCAGGCCAGAATATTGGAGTCGGTAGCCTTTCCCTTCTCCAAGAGATCTTCCCAACCCAGAGATCGAACCCAGGTCCCTCGCATTGCAGGCGGATTCTTTACCAGCTGAGTCACAAGGGAAGCCCAAGAATACTGGAGTGGGTAGCCTATCCCTTCCCCAGCGGATCTTCCCGACCCAGGAATTGAACCAGGGTCTCCTGCATTGCAGGCGGATTCTTTAACAACTGAGCTATGAACTTGACAAATTCTAGGAAGAAAATTGAGGGAACCCAGGGATGGACAAAAATAGAGAAAAAAGGGTTAAGTCCCTCTTTGCACATCCAACTTTTAGTATCTTGAATATATATTTTCAAGCTTTGGAATTAATCACAAGCAAACTAGCCATTCTAGAAGATGTCAAAACTGCCTGCTGGTTTACGAAAACACTTAATACTCTGGCAATTTTAACGCTGTCAAGTGGGTCATAAAGTTATAACAAAGGTTTAATATGCAATAAATGATAAGGTAACACAGAAGCATATGCACTAATCCGCAAGAAACTTCTCTATTAGGACAACAGGCAAAGACACATTTTAAATTATGAAAACCTATTAACTTTTGCTTAAAATATAAAGGCTTAGATTTTAAACCATGACAGAACATAACAGTTAATCACAGGTACCTTTCCAAAAGGCTTTAGCAAAACTTGATCTTGGTCTTCCCTGTTTTGTGGACGCAGATTGATAGTAAGTACTGAAAGACTTGAAGTAAAGTGTAGCTCAGTATGGTTGTTGAACAGTGCCATTTTCCTTTTTTATTTTTTTGTTTGTTTGTTGTTTTTTTAATTTATTTATTTTCAAATGAAGGATAATTGCTTTACAGTATTGCATTAGTTTCTACGAAACAACAACATGCATCAGCCATCCCTCCCCATCTCACATCCCTCCCCATCTCACTCCTTTAGGCTGTCATGGAGCCCTGGCTTGAGTTTCCTGAATCATAAGGCAAGTTCCCACTGGCTATCTATTTGACACATGGTAATGCATATGTTTCTCTCTACATACCTCCCACCCTGTCCTTCTTCCCTCCCCCCAGCCATGTCCATAAGTCTGAATCAATCCAAGTGAGATGTTTCTTTGAAAAAGCTGCAGAACTTGGGGAAAATAAGGAAGAACTACCCACTTATTTATATTTGGATTTTTCTTTCCAGGTCATTTAGCTCTACCACTTCCAGCAGCGAGACGGATGCTGAGCCATCAGTCTGCACAGAAGCTGGCAGGAGGCCCCTAGGACTTCCTTTCGCAATTTTCAAATTGTTAAAATCTTACATTGAGGGTATTTCTGAAAATTAGGAGATCTATTAGCCAGCCCAGAAAATCGATAGTTAAGGGCATTCTTTAAGGCAATGTTGATGAGTTTATAAAAGAAACAGCCACTGCACTTTGTGCAACTATCTTTTCAGAAAAGGAAGGATGGAGTTTCATTATTTCTGAATAAGCTCAATAAAGTAAAAAACAATTAGGGCAACCAAAAAATCATTGGTAACGATTGGCTGCAGTTGCCAGGCTAATGGTGCGATTGAAGCTGAAACTTTCAATCGGGCGTTAGGCAGCCAGAACAAGGAAAATTGCTCCAAGTGTGCCCTTCAGTTATTGAATAGCAGGGTCGACATTTTGTTATCAGCTTAATTGAATAGGAAGCAATGAAGACAGAGAAAGGATATTTGAGACCCTAAGATTTCCAGAGAAACCTAAGTCTTCCATAACTGAGTGTTATTCCACTTTACTATAAGTCCTGATTTAAGAAAACTAAGAAGTTCTTTCCTGCAGAGTACCATCTGGCAACAGAACACCTTCTGTAAGAGAGCTGGGTCATTTTGCTGATATATAGCTCAAAAAATACAGCTGAGCAGCTGAGAAACTAGACGCTCAATAACCCCCCATCCTTTTTAACTGTCAAAACACTACGAGGGTCCATCTATAGGAAAAAAGAAAAATATATATATTAAAGAATCTGCTATAACTCATCTTCCAGAGTGAATGTAACCCATGAAACATGCTAGCCAGTAGCAACATAAGTGCCTTTTAGTATAAGCCATTAAACCTTAGAGCTAAGAAAAAGAAACCCAAGAAATGAAAATCCACTCTAATGGGTGGTAGAATCACAAGAAAAGTTGAAATTCAGAAACAGCAACTACAAATAGTGCAAACTATATTATCCTTAAGTGTTTTTTTTTAATAAAACCAAATACACATGCGTGTGTGTTCATCTTTGTATCTGCAACCGAGATCAAATTCAAAACTTATACTGTACAAAGAGATGTTTCCTCTGAAAGACTTTTACATTAGTGTGAAATACAGTAATGGATTTATATTTTTGAAAGCCATAGCACACTTGAGAAATACTGTCTTTCTCTAGTGACCAAAGGTAGTTGGCATTTGTCATCAAGACTTACAATCAATCTGATGTAGGCAGACATTCGTTATATGCAGTGACACAGGTTGTAATTGTATCATTTAAAATCTCTCCACTGTGTCCCTGAAAAAGGACAAGTTAAATTTATACTAAAGTCATAGCTTAGAAGATAGTTTTTAGAGCTGTAGGAGCTGATGGTCCCTCTCTTAATAACATTTCATAGTCCTCATGCTTCTAAATTATGCAGCTCCCTACTGAGATGGTGATTTATTTCTGGTATATTGGCACTACTCTAGAATGAGCCACACTTTGCCTATGTTATTACAATAAACTTAGTGATGCGAAAGTTGAAAAAAGTTCCTCCTCAATCATCAAACACACTACACATAATAAAGCAGATACTTCCCTCAAAAGAAATGAGACATTTTTAATTTAAGGGATCACAAAATGAACCCAAAGAGACCAAGAGAAATGTGATGTTCTAGTGACTTTCCAGAGAGTTTATATGAAAATAGTAAAGAAAAATAGTGTGACCTGAGTGTTATTGAACATGCATGAGAAGAGAACAAAGTGAATATGCCTAACTTAAGAAAAAAGCAATCAAAGAAAGGCAAACAAAAAACACTTCACTGATAAAAGTTATTTTTAAGACATATTTAGAACACATATTACCACCAGATAGCAAAGAATTAATATTCTGAAGGAAAAATTAATACATCACAGCTTAGCAGACCACCCCCCCCCCCGCCCCACCCATTCTAGGAAAAGTGAAGGGCTGAAGGCCACACACCAAGTTCCTGGGGCTGTGCTTGAATACACTGCCAATCTCTTTCCACTCCTGGCCAGACTGCTCTGAGAGGCAGTGAACTTGATCCATTATGATGTGCTTTGTAAGTGTTAGGAACTACTTTAGCACCTCAGCTGGGTTTCCAGAATATACTATATTGATGGCTCTATTACCTTTTTCATTGTCTCTATAAGTTCCATTACTGAAAAGGAGGAAGTGGTAATAGAATAGAAATTCACCGGTAGCAAAGATGCAGAGCTGAACTCTAAGTAAATGTCTCCATTCTCTCCCATCGGCCACCTCTGATGCTCTGACCCTCCTACTCTATTATTGCTCTCAGAACTGGTTATCAATAATTTCCACTCAATCCTGTAAGGCAATTTGGAAAGCCGTCTTCTAGTCAAGGAAAAAAGAAAAAAATAGAATTTTCCTCTCCTATCTCCTCTCTCTTCTCCTCAACCAAGTAAGTCCTATTTTTCCTCTGTTCATCACCTCCCAATCTCTCCTTAAACTTAACCTGTCCTTTACTAGAGACTCAGGCATCGGGTGGAGAAAAGAAATGCCTGAATCTCCTTCCATACTGTTAAATCTCCCACTAGAATTACACAACCTCTCGGACTCTTGAAAATCACTAATAGTAAAAGCAAACAAAAATCAGCATTTTTTCGGTATTTTTCCAAGAAATTCCTGGCATACTCATATTTTATAGGAATAAATAATTAAATTTAAATAAATATCCCCAGCCTGGACTTTATCTAATGGGTCTAACATTTATTCCCATTGTTTTTTCTGACTGTAGACATGTGTGTTAGTTGCTCAGTTGTGTCCGACTCTATGCGACCCCATGGACTGTAGCCCACCAGGCTCCTCTGTCCCTGGAATTTTCCAGGCAAGAATACTGGAGTGGGTAGCCATTCCCATCTCCAGGGGATCTTCCTGACCCAGGAATCAAGCCCTGGTCTCCTGCATTGCAGGCAAATTCTTTACCACCTGAGCCATCAGGGAAGCCCACGTATTAATATATAATTTAGCACTATGCATTTTAAAATGTATACATAATATATATTAAAGGCAGCATAAATATATTATATACACAATATACATATTATATATGTGTGTGTGTGCACTTAATCACTCAGTCATGTCCAACTCTTTGCAACCCCATGGACCGCAGTCCACCAGGCTCCTCTGTCCACAGGATTTTTCAGGTAAAAATACTAGAGTGGGTAGCCATTTCTTTCTCCCGGTGATCTTCCTGATCCAGGAATTGAACTCGCGTCTCCTGTGTCTCCTGTGTCTCCTGCATTGCAGGAGGATTCTTAACCCCTTAAGCCATCAGGAGGGAAGCCCCATATACAGCAATGATTAGACATAAATATATGCTGCTTGTGGTAAATATACTTATGAGGCCATTTTATATATACACTCTAGTATTCTTGCCTGGGAAATCACATAGACAGAGGAGCCTGGTGGGCTACAGTCCATGGCGTTGCAGAGAGTTGGACATGACTGAGCGTACACATAAGCACACACACACTGCTGTGCCCGACACATCTTCCCACCAGTCTTCCTACTGCTTTCACCCTAGGATTTCTATTTTTCAGCTCTCATGTAGAATCCTGCTCAAGAGTAATCATAACCTTCACCCCACATCATTATAGTAAGTGAGAATACTGCTGCTCAATAGATATTGCAATACCAACACTTAAGCAATGTTTAGGGCTCACTGAAGTCCTATAATTTCCTCAAAATCAGCAAAGGAAAAAATAAGTAGGCATGAATCACTAGTTTAATCATGATGACAGGGAATGCTCACACACTCACTCAATCACACCATTTTACCATATTTGTAGCAAGCTCTTTCCTACATACTGAACACATAGAAGCAAAAAAAGACAAAGTTCTTGCCTCCATGAAGCTTACAGTCTAATGAAAGGCAGAAAATAAAGGAAAGAATAAACATGTAAAATGTGTCAAGCAGGGATACGGGGAGAGATGGAGGAGACACAGCAGACAGGAGAGATGGAGTGTGAGAGGAGGCTGTGGGCATTTAAAGTGATGAGATGGAGTTCCCAAGACATGTCATCAAGTATAAGGCAACCTTCCAATCTGGGAAACACAGTGAGCTTGGCAAGATGCTCTGTTCACCCTGCTGGGTGATCTGCATCCAAACAAATACTGCCTCTGGAAGGAGATGAAAGGGGAAAGATGTCTCAAGGCAAAAAACTCTCTGCCCCTCACTCACTACTGGCTGCTAGTAGTTCAAGCTGCCAGGCAGGAGTCTGGACAGACAATGTGACCCCCTTATGTCTAAGCATTGCCCTCTTCTCCAGCGAGCTCCCTGGCAGGGCACACCGAATCCAGCAAAAGATCTTGGATTCAGGAACACAAGCTCCAGGTGACACTGGGTTAACAGCAGATAAATGTACTGGCCTCCTCCCAAACTCCCGGTGAGTATTCTCGAACAAAGCATTTTGGGCGTTGGTCAAAAGCTTGCACCCTGGACCCAGACAGACCTGGATTAGAAAACCTGTTCTTCTGCTGACACCCTGTATATCCTTAAGCAAGTCTTCAGCCCATCAATTCCATCATCTGTAAAACAGGGGCAATAATACCTATTCCAGAGGGTTGTTCTGATGCAAAATGCTCAAAATAATGGATGAGTATCTGGCAGAGTTCTTATCCTATAGTTGAAGCTATACAGGACTATGATGACCAGAACTGAGGCTGAACAAAAATTGGTAATATAAATAGAACTGAAAGGCTAGAACTTTATATAAATACATAAAAGGCAAACAGTTCCCAAGCTAGAACCTAATCTATGTCCAAGAACCAATACTTGAAGCCCAGTAAAATGAAAAAGTCATAAGTGCAAATCATATTTGAAAATGAATTTCTTTCAAAGTCTCCTTTAAGAGCTCAATTAAGCAAATTTTTAACATTTTACAATTAAAAGAAAATATTTCTTTGTTGAATTCTATTCGCTTATTAAAAATGTATAGAGATTTTTGGCAATATTATCTTCTGACAATCCTATGAATTAACTGTACTCCATTTTATTCTTGCAGCAAAGCATTGAGAATATGTTATTCTTATTGTTGGTAAAAGTTGATAAGATTCAGATGAGAAAATAAAGGTGCCAACTCACATGCCTTTGCTTTGTGTTCTGAGTCAGTGACTATACTAAGCAGGAACACTGTCCCCTCAATTCAGATCCATCAGGAACCTCAGGATATGATCTTATTTGGAAATAAGGCTTTTGCAGATGAAATTAAGTTAAGGATGAATCTGAGAAAATGCTGTATTAAGGAGAGCCCTAAATCCAAGGAGAATGTTCTTATAAGTGACAAGAAGGATACACTGAGACTCAGGGAAAAAAGACAAGAGAAGACAGAAGCTCACTGATGCAGTCACATGCCAAGCATAGCCTACAGCTGGAAGAAACAAGGAAGGATTCTCCCTTAGAGACTTCGGAGGGAGCATGGCCATGAAGACACCTTGATTTTGAACTTGTGGCACCCAAAACTGTAAGAGCACAAATTTCTGTTGTTTTAAGATACCAGGTTTGCACAGCGTTCACAGAAAAATAAAACAGTGATGTTCTGAAATATTCAGTTCTTTCTATCATTATGATGGTGTCCACCAGCTCCAGGTTTACTCTCAGAATCCCAGGGTAAGACTAGAATGTAGAGGATGGCAGAGGCCCTTTCTAGAACTTCTACCCTTTAGGCAGATGGGTGGATTTAATCATGTTTTCTGTAAGTTGCTATTGACCTTCACTGTGTACTATTAGTGTAGACACTCACATGAAACTAACACAAAACAGGGTTGGTTCCCATGGGCCACGCTTCTTCCATAAATTTTATTCCTGACAAGAGAAAAAAAAAGCAGGATCACAATTACGAGTGTTAGATCAGTCTGGGGAGATGTAGTGGGAAACAATAAACAGCGTTTTAAAGGGCTCAAAGAGGAGAATTATCTGTATCGAAGCAGCACTGTTCCCGCAGTAATGTTTCTACCTTCCATTTAAAGACAGATAAATTTTCCATGACAGCTCTTAATAGCCTCCACAGTTATTCACTGAACTTGCCCTCAAAATTACAGAGTAATAAAAGGATAATAGCATTTGACTGACTACAGTGGAAAGGTGGACTTTTTCAATAAAGTGGCCATTTCATTTTCCCCTTTATCCTGGATTATCCAGAGAGGGTGCTCTATGTGTCTACGGACTGAGGAATAGCCATAATGCATCTTCCATCATAGCAATGCCATCTGGACCCTTCATTTATTTATCCACAGAGGAGGAGAATATTTCTCTTACTAGATACCACATTGACAGTAGACAAATGTTTCAATGAGAACAGTTAAACTCTGAGTCTTTTAGGTTGAACCACATGAACCAGCCAATACTCAACCACTGTCACCCACAAAAATGGCAACTATGTAAATGACAATCTAACAAAAAATATACTTCACTTACTACTATGTGAACTATAATTAAAATAGGGGAATTTCTCTTAGAATCAACAACTGGAAAACAAAATAGTGTTAATTAGAAATGTACAACAAGTTTTAGATGTTTAAAAAGGAGGAGCCACATTAAGGAATATGGACTGAAAAATGTGTCCCAAAATATTCCTTTCTCTGTATTTTTCAGATGGTTGAGTTAAAAATGAATGAATTTGGAATTGTGTACACTGCCACTTACATTGCTTGATTGTCTAAGTTTCTCCACGTTCTCTTTAGGTGCTCCTTTAACCCATTTTTCCACAGCAGTTGCTTTTCAAAGCACAGATCAAATGGATCAAGCCTTGCTTAAAGCTTAGGATGACCTCCCTCACTGTTGCACACTCCGACGTCCGGGCCAAGGCTTAGGAAACTCTGAATGACATGGTCCTTGCCAGCCTTTCCTGATTCATGTCCTCCCCTCCCCAGTGTTCCAGCCACACTCGTCCAGCTCTCAGTCCCTGGATCACGCCAAACTCAAGAGCTACCCACACGGGCCAAGCTCTTTATGTAGCTGGTTCCATATTCTTCAAATTCCTTTTCGTCTCTATGCCCACTCCTACCTCTTGGTATCATTCTTATCTATCAGAGCTCCCTATGCATTCCTTAATGTTTTCCTCAATTTTTCATATAATAGTTTGGATGTCTTGCTTATTTTCTGGGTCTCTCCAGTAGAACAGAATCTCCTTGGAGGCAATAACCTCAGCACAGTATACCTAATGCCTAGCACAGTGCCTGGTCCAAGGTCAGTACTCAGCCAATATTTTATGAATGAATAAATGGGTGAACATATGATTCAAATTTAGGAGAACAGATGCTAAAAAAAAGCAGTCTTTCCAAACCACAGAAGGGTATCTCATTGCATAGTAAAAACACACCCAGCTTGTTCACTGTCTGCCTGGTGTCATGGTAAAGCTCATGGGTATATACAACTCTTCCTCTCATTCACCACTCAAACCTTCAAAAACTCAATATGCAAATAAGAACTAATTTTGTATTAAGTCTAACATAATAAGCAGAGTTACTCAAACCAGTTTAATGTCTTAAATAATCAATTTTTTTTTCATTATTCTATTTTTCTATGTAGGTACACTAGGAGATACTGTGGGAGCAGTTCCAGACCACCACAATAAACCAAATATCACAGTAGAGTGAGTCACAAGAATTTTTTGGTTTCCCCAGGCATAGAAAAGTTATGTTCATAGTATTCTGTAGTCCATTAAATGTGCAATAACATTATATCTAAAAAAAACCACACACAATGCACATACCTTAATTAAAAATACTTTATTGCTTAAAAAAATAATACTATGCTCTGAGTCTTCAACAAATGATTTTCTTTTTATTTTTTTGCTAGTGGAGGGGCTTGCCTCCATATTGAATGGCTCCTGACTGATCAGGTAGGTAGGTGCTAAAGGTGGGGGTGGCTGTAACAATTTCTTAAAATAAGACAACAAAGTTTGCTGCATCAACTGACTCTTCTTTTCACAATCTCTCTGTAGCATGCTATAGTGCTGGATAATATTCTACCCACAGTAGAACTTTTTCAAAATTGCAGTCAATCCTCTCAAACCATGCCTCTGCTTTATCAAATAAACCTATATCGTAGTCTAAATCTTTTGTTGTCATTTCAACAATCTTCACAGCATCTTCAAAAGGAGTAGAACCCAGTTCAAGAAACCACTTTTTTGAAAGCCATAAGAAGCAGCTCCTCATAAGACATCCATGAGGGTTGAAATTAACTTCTTTCAAACTCCTATTAATGTTCTATTTTGACCTTTTCCTATGAATCACAAATATTCTTGATGGCATCAGTAATGGTAAATTCTTTCCAGAAAGTTTTTAATTTACTTTGCCCAGATCCATCAGAGAAATCACTATCTATGACAACTATAGCCTTGCAAACTATTTCTTAAAGAATAAGACCTGAATGTCAAAATTACTTCTTGATCCATGGGCTGCATAACAGATGTTTTGTAAGTAGGCATGAACACAACATTAACTTCATTGTACAAATCCAAACTCATAAACAGTAAAATATCTAAAAGGAAAACATCCCCATACATCTCAGGACTGAAACAAAGATGAAGCAGACCCCAGCCCATCACTAGGCAACTGACTTCCTTTCTCCTGATCTCATTTCAGTCTCTAAAGCAAATCATAGACACTTTTAAGAACTCTCAAAGTTACCTGAATGAATAGCACCTGTAAATGTTTTAATACTATAAGTGAACCTAGAGAGTGCTTTGGTGTTAAAGCACTTTTCACATAAATTAACTTTAATATCAACCTCTATCTTTTTTTTCCCCTCAGTTAGTTGATGACTGAATCTAAGAAATGTCATAAGATAACTGACACTTCCATGTTATCCTTCCAACCTTTTGTAAATGAGAGGAAAAACCAAACCAAGATACACAATTATTTGCCAGCATTAATTTCTTAAGAGCAATGATTATATATATGTTTACACATCAGCAATAAAGTAACCAAAAGGAAGACACGCTGCTGGAGCATTCAGAAACAGTAAATTATAAGCATTCAGCACGATTTAATAAATTATCATCAGTTCAGTTCACTTCAGTCGCTCAGTCGTGTCCAACTCTTTGCAACCCCATGAATCGCAGCATGCCAGGCCTCCCTGTCCATCACGTCAGTGATGCCATCCAGCCATCTCATCCTCTGTCGTCCCCTTCTCCTCCTGCCCCCAATCCCTCCCAGCATCAGGGTCTCTTCCAATGAGTCAACTCTTCGCATGAGGTGGTCGAAGTACTGGAGTTTCAGCTTCAGCATCAGTCCTTCCAATGAACACCCAGGACTTATCTCCTTTAGGATGGACTGGTTGGATCTCCTTGCAGTCCAAGAGACTCTCAAGAGTCTCCTCCAACACCACAGTTCAAAAGTATCCATTTTTCAGTGCTCGGCTTTCTTCGCAGTCCGACTCTCACATCCACACATGACCACTGGAAAAACCATAACCTTGACTAGATGGACAAAGTAATGTCTCTGCTTTTTAATATGCTATCTAGGTTGGTCATAACTTTCCTTCCAAGGAGTCTTTTAATTTCATGGCTGTAATCACCATCTGCAGTGATTTTGGAGCCCCAAAAAATAGTCTGACACTGTTTCCAGTGTTTCCCCATCTATTTCCCATGAAGTGATGGGACCAGATGCCATGATGTTAGTTTTCTGAATGTTGAACTATCATAGGAGATATTAAATCCCAAGGGAAAAATACTGGAAGGTTATTGAGTGTGTTCCAGTGCGATATATAAAGTATTCTTAGTCTGTACAATACCTAAGGTAAAATCTACAAGACCAATAGGAACATTTTTCTCACAGTGGCATGACTGGGGAAATTTAATTTCCCAGCCCTAGCCAAACACACATTGAAAACAAATAGGTCATATACTCTTCAGAAGGTCACAGTTATACTATACACAAGCTATGGTAACAGGGAGAGGAAGGAGGAGCTGGTAGACAACCATTCTCAATACATTAATAGCGATTTCTTTTTCAGATTAGTTAGTTGTCAAGATGTTAAACAGATACACCAAATACACTGGTGAGATGGTCACAGGACAGATATCACCATTTGATCATGACAATCATTCCCATTGATCAGAGCTGTAATCTTGAGATCTTTGCCAACACATGAATCCAGAAAACAATAATGAATTGATGTGGAAATATGATACCAACATTAGTCTAGTATTAGAGGAATCCCACAGAGACACTATGGAGGCAAAGACAGATTGAGTTAGGGTAAGACAATGAAGGAAATGGAATAATCCTGAAGATAAGCTTGCTTCATTAACCATTTCTTTTAACTAGTCCTAGACATAGAAACTGAATTTTCTAAGAAATATGAATAATATCATACTAATAAAAGAAATAGCACAATATGGCAATTTTTCAGACATACAAATACACAGCACTGTTTATGTCTTTAGGAGATGATTTTACTGGCAATGAAGCTCAAGAAAATGAAAGATTCATAGATTGGTCAATCATTCTAATTCTAACCCCTGTAAGTTTGTCAAGCTTTCTCACTGTTGTTTTAATTGAATTTCCCTAAGGATTCATGGTGAGCACTTTTCAAATATCCTTGCTATATAACTTTGGCAAAATGTCTGTTCATCTCTTATGCCTACTCTTCTATGAATTTTGGCAATTTTTTTCTTTAACAAAGAACAGTGAAACAATAAAGATATGCTGGAATTTCACACATTTTGTGACTTTTTGCTTTATGAAATAATTGCTCTTAATACTGGAAAGAAATTGGATTGGATTAGATTTTTCTTTTCCTTAGCACTATTTAATAAATTATGACAATGTAATTGCCAGTGACTTTTCCACAGAATCACAGGCTAGCTAATAATAATACAGACATTAAATGAATCTGTGGTACTAGATTCATTAATACCAAATATAGAAGATGTCTGTATTAAAGATCATGAAGAATTACTTTAAATCAACTGAAAAAAGCTAAAAGTCAATTTTTAAGTTTAATTTGATTGTCTTAATTTGAAATAAAAAGTTTGAGACATTCATACTTGATCAATAATTAATCACAACAGTCAATGAGGAATGAAAAAGAATGGCCCATTATATCATCTCTAGGATTCAAGCTAATTAGAAAACATTATAGTCGAGTGTCTAATACACTTCACTGAACAGACCTGCCTGCTGATGTCAAGTTAGATTACAATGCTGGTCAACATCAGCATTGGTAAGAAATCAATCAAAACATCATTTGGAAGAGTGCCTGAAAAGCTTGTCCAAACAATGGAAAGTGAAATCTTTTCCTTCAATGTGCCTTCACTAAATAAAGTTCTAAAATATATACCTACTGATCAAATATATATATGTGTGTGTGTGTGTGTGTGTGTATACACATATATATGTATGCATATGTATATAATATATAATATATATACACTAAAACAAATTCAAGTTGGAAGGTATCTCTTTGTTTCCCTAAAACTGAAACATTTCAGGTATTTTCACTGAAGAATATCTAAGAAAGTTATACCTTCTAAGTGATGAGCCCCTCTTACAACCTTCTACCTGGCAGTTATTAACAAATAGTAAGTACTAAAATGTATGCATCAGTAGGTTGAATGGACAGAGGAAAAAAGAATGAAGCAGTGTGATGTGGTGGAAAAAAAAATATCCCAGGATTAGAAATTAGGAGATCTTCAGTCTGGTGCCACCTCTATAATTAATCCTGTGAAATGACACTGGGAAAGCAACTGAAATCCATTAGACTTCAGTTTCCTCAACTATGAAATTAGAAAACTAAGGAGGAAGCAAGTAGAGGACAAAGAAAAAAAAAAGTAAAGAAGGACAGAGAAGAGAGCATTAATGTCATCAACAATTTCCCCCATGGACATTTCTTGACAGCCATACTCAAGTTCCCCTTCTCTCAACCACAGCTGAGAGTTTCTTCAAAAGCATCCCTGGTTATTGATTACTCTTAGGGCTTGCTACATCTGAGGCAAATCACAATGTTTTCTGAGGCAAATCACAATGTTTTTTGTAAGTGTTCAAAACGATTGTCCAAGAAGTAAAAAAAAAAAAAAAAAAAATCCCACTTAATATTCTAGATCTTTGAGAACATGAGGAATAATTGAATGAGCACACTTCCATTTACATATCACCCTGGGATGTATTTAAGTACATTTACATGACTGCACATTCTTATACTGCTACCTGTATTTCTAAATACACAAAAAAGTCAGTCTATTCAAATTTTATTCCAAGTCAATTTTCCCAACACTCCCTGGTTTTCAATGCACCTCAGTGCTCAGTTACAAAATTGATGTCTGGGTATTTAATGAAACCAGTCTTTACAACTCTCCGGCAATGGATTTTCTGCACAATTTTTTATGCTTCTAATTTAATTAGCTGGAATCATTTCTGTGATTTATATTTATCTATTTTCCCCATTTTTCTCATCATCAATTTTTAAGCTAAAGTTGATAATCTTAGGCAATAAACACAGGAGATTCTTGCTCCTGGTTATCAAGGCATAAAGGATATGTAAACACTGACTGCCAACACTTTCCCACTTAATACCATTCAACATTGCCTTACTCCTGCTAGTCAGTCAGTCAGTATGAGTCGCTCAGTCAGGTCTGACTCAACTGTAGACCAGCAGGCTCCTCTGACCATGAAATTCTCCAGGCAAGAATACTGGAGTGGTTGCCATTTTCTTCTCCAGGGAATCTTTCCGACCCATGGATTAAACCTGGGTGTCCTGCATAGAAGGCAGATTCTTCGCCATCTGAGCCACCAGGGAAGTCCTATGCCTGCTAGAAAAGGAACAAAGGAAGACTTCCGATGCTCTGCATTAGGCTTTTTAAATTGTTCGAGTACTCCATCAGTTCAGTTCAGTTCGGGTGCTCAGTTGTGTCCAACTCTGTGACCCCATGGACCGCAGCACGCCAGACCTCCCTGTCCATCACCAACTCGTGGAGTTCACTCAAACCCATGTCCATCGAGTCGGTGATGCCATCCAACCACCTCATCCTCTGTTATCCCCATCTTCTCCTGCCTTCCATCTTTCCCAGCATCAGGGTCTTTTCCAATGAGTCAGTTCTTCGCATCAGGTGGCCAAAGTATTGGAGTTTCAGCTTCCACATCAGTCCTTTCAATGAACACCCAGGACTGATCTCCTTTAGGATGGACTGGTTGGATCTCTTTGCAGTCCAAGGGACTCTCAAGAGTCTTCTCCAACACCACAGTTCAAAAGCATCAATTCTTCAGCACTCAGTTTTCTTTATAGTCCAACTCTCACATCCATACATGATCTCTGGAAAACCCCATAGCCTTGACTAGACGGACCTTTGCTGACAAAGTAATGTCTCTGCTTTTTAATACGCTGTCTAGGTTAGTCATAACTTTCCTTCCATGGAGCAAGCGCCTTTTAATTTAATGGCTGCAGTCACCATCTACAGTGATTTTGGAGCCCCAAAAAATAAAGTCAGCCACTGTTTCCCCATCTATTTGCCATGAAGTGGTGGGCAAGTACTCTATAACCCAAAGCAAACTTTCTTGGCTGCTTCTTTAATTATTTAGTCTTAATAACATTAGAAACTATGACACTATTTGTTTCATTATTCAAGAGTGTACACCAAATTTTCATGATCTATAGGCAATATATATAGGATTAATAAAAGCTACATGTATTTTCCCACTGTTTAAAAAATTGGGGGGTATAACAGAATGAAAAAAAAGCAACTGAACTAGAAAAACAATCCATTTGAATATTCTTAACAGTTTTATGGCATCCAATAACATTATGAAGGGTATCCTATCCCATATTTTAGGGAACTAAAAAAAAATGGCTCAAAAAGATTGGATCCCAAGTTCCCTAAACCTCTGGGTATACACATATATAACAAACTCCAGAACATATAAGTATATAATAATGACAATTCAACAAGTGCATTTTGATTTTTTTCATTTACTCCTGCCTTCTTTGAAAAAGCTAGAGATGCATATATAAGAAATATAAATGCACTGAAATTCAGAAACCTAGTCACTCATTTTCATGCATCCACTTATTTTAAGGTCTTAATAGATTTCTGATGTGTTTTAAGATATACTCAACTAAAACTAGTGAGTACTACACATGCGGGATACAAAATAATATAACATCTTAATTACTCATTTTCAGGTAACTCTCAGCATAGTATTACAGGCATAATCCTTTACTTACTGTATAGGTTGTGGGATAAATGATAAGTTATACAGATGTAGTCCAGCCTAACAGGGCTCAGAGTTCCTGTCTGTGTTTGTTGATATGGAAGATACTGTTCCCCAGGTTACATGTTGAAAATTTGTAGCAGTCATTTCTACTTTGTAACACAATTACTCTTTAGCACTTACCATTGAAAATCTTATTATTTAAGTATAATATAAAACAGTTTTATTTTATTTCCCATTACAGTTGGATTTAAAAAAAATAATACAGATGGGTAGGTCATACATCTAAAGAATTCAAGTAAAGATAATAAGAGGGCATTATAAAATGATTGTTATTAAAAGAGGACTTATTCTGTAGGAGTGGGGATTTCTCCGGTGGCTCAGCGGTAAAGAATCAGCCTGTCATGCAGGAGACTCAATCCCATTCCTGGATCAAGACGATCCTCTAGAGCAGGGCATTGCAACCTACTCCAGTATTCCTGCCTGGAGGATCCCATGGACAGAGGAGCCTGGTGGACTACAGTCCTTAGGCTCACAAAGAGTTGGACACGACTGAAGTGCCTTAACACATACACACGCATGCTATAGGAATAAGAACCACAATCTACAAGGATTTGCAACCTATAAAAGCATAATGTGAAATATACTAACTACTAAAACATCACTGTATATAAAGTGCCAAACAAACACTAAAAAACGGAGTGACTAACTGAGGGCTTAAGAGATGCATTACCGGACAGGTGACATTGAAACCAGGCTTTGAAAATTAAATAGGGGTTTCCAGCTGGAGAAATGCCAAGGCTGGCCTGGGTTGGGGCAACAACAACATAGGAATCAAGCTGTAGCAGAGGAAACACAATGAGCAAACAATTGAGTCAGATGATGAAGTTAATATATCTGACTGAAGCAAGTACCTGTATTTCACACTAAGGAGTTTCAAGCTTATCAAGTAGGCAGCAGGAAGCCATCAAATTGCAGATTAATTTCTCCGGTCATTTCTGATTTCAAAAATATGCAATTATATTCAATCCTTTGCCTGGAGAAATAATTATTAGAACCTTGATATTTATATTTTGCTTACTATATTATTTCAAAAGCTTAGTTATTCTGCTACAGGTTTTTAAAACACCTCAAAGTGTTCAAAGCGAGACCATGATTTTGAATGCAAATGAAAATCAGAAAAGGAATATTGAGTTTAAATCTACAGTGTTATTTCAAAAATATGCCTTTGAAAATGCTATTCCAAATGAAAATACAACCAGTTTACTTAAAATATACGTTCGTTTGATTAACTTTTCAATTTTGCCTGTTGCTTCTTTTGTAGCAAAAGGTGCTCCTTTCGAATTATATAGCCTTCATTTTTGAAGTTTCCAGGGGAAATTATTTATTAAACATTCCATTTTAGTTAGCATAGATATTTTTCTTATCTCTTATTTCAGACAGGAGAGTGGTGAGGATGCCCCACTTCAAATCAAGTTCTTAATAATGAGATACACATGTAACAACTTATTTGTATCAAAGCGAATTGAAGTTAGAGAACTAAAGCATGATCAAAAGACCTTCTTTTTTGCTTCCCAGAATTTTATCTGGAGATATTGGAACACTGCTGCTGACAAAGGGAGTTCTAAAGAGTTGGATTCCTTTTGTTTTATCACTGCTTTCTCAAACCAGACCAGTGAACTCTCCACCCCTGACCCTTTACACTGGACTGACCCTCCACAAACTAATCTCCGCAGGGCTCATAAAAGCGAGTTGTAAACTCCAACATCTGTCCAGCAGAAAGAATAGTACAGGACCCCTCCCTACCTTCTTGCTCCTTCGCTGACACTAAACACTTCCACATTCTTTCCTCATCTACCTTGGCCAGGACACGGAGCTTCCTCCTACCCTCCGTGATGTGGGTCATCACAAGTTTGTGCTCCTGACTTCTTGAACTTTCATATAGATTCTGGCTTAGGAAGGAGGCCATGGGAGATTCACTTTCCAGCTCTGATGTTTCCACAGCCCATCCTGACTCTCCATGTAAAGTGTCCTTTGACACATCAGAGATACTGACAAAGACGCATTTGTCTTTTTTGCAGTCGTAGCCTGAATGAGGTTTGTAGATGACTCCTGTGTGTGTGAGTGTGTATGTAAATATATTTATATGACCATCTAGCTCAGCTATAAGGATTAAACTGATTTGAAGGCTACATGTTGGAACAGAAATTATTTAAGTGGAAAAAAATTCAGCAGGAAAAAGAAATTAATACAAGATGGCCATCTGAAGACATTCAGATAAACGTATTCATATTCTTAATGACTGTTCACACATTGAGCTATTTATTTTATATGTATTCATTGAAATTAAGCTGGAAATAACCATTGTGCACATAGAAGTGTTGGAAATACCTAAAATGAGCATAGCCACAATATTATACATATATATTTTATATAATAACATATTATATATACTATATATATATATATACACACACTCACACACATAGACACACACACACACACACACACACACACACACATAAAAGCTATAATCGCTAAATTGTGCCTGACTCGTTTGTGACCCCATGGACTATAATCCGTATCATCTGCCCAGGGGAACTTCCCGACACAGGGATCAAACTTGCGTCTCTTGCATTGCAAGTGGATTCTTTACCACTGAGCCACAAGAGAAGTCCACGTACTCTCTATTCTACTAGGAGTGTCCCCATGGAAAAACTGAGTAGAAACCAAGAGGTAAATGCAGAGGAGAAATAAAAGGGTAGTTCAAACAGAAAAATAAATTTTCACATGGAGAGTTACTGGCAATTAGGAGAAGGAAATAGCAATCCACTCCAGTATTCTTGCCTGGAGAGTCCTGTGGACAGAGGAGCCTGGTGGGCTGCTGTCCATGGGGTCACATGCAGTCGAGCATGACTGAAGCGACTTAGCATGCGTACATGCATGCATTGGAGAGGGAAATGGCAACCCACTCCAGTATTCTTTCCTGGAGAATTCCAGGCATGGAGGAGCCTGGTGGGCTGCCGTCTATGGGGTCACACAGAGTTGGACACGACTGAAGCGACTTAGCAGCAGCAGTTACTGGCCATAGAATACAAAGCAAAATAATACAGCAGTTAAATAATAAGATGTTTAATCAACATTAATAAAGTTGCCAGGGGCTTCCCAGATGGCACTAGTGCTAAAGAACCTGCCTGACAATACAGGAGACATAAGAGATGTGGGTTCGATCCCTGGGACAGGAAGATTCCCTGGAAGAGAGGATGGCAACCCACTCTAGTATTCTTGCCCGGAGAATCCCATGGACGGAGTCCATAGGGTCACACAGAGTTGGACACAACTGAAGTGACTTAACATGCATGCATAAAGTTGCCAAGTGTTTTCTTTTGTCAAAGGTTACGTGCATTGCTGCTAGAATCCTACAGTACAACAGACTATATGATATATAAAGGACAAACAAAACTAAGGACTTGACAGGAATAAAGTACTTCTGGTATTATCTTTATAGACCAAGGCAGTTTTTGAGCAGAATTACCCTATTCGAAGATAATTATGTAAATCTTGATTGTATTTCACCATGAAGCTGGGAAACCCAATCCTGAATGCATTTTTAAAATTAAAATTTTCTGTTCAGTACTCTTCATGTGTGCTCAGTCGCTCAATCGTGTCCGACTCTTTGCAATCCCATGGACTGCAGGCCGCCAGGCTCCTCTGTCCATGGAATTTACTAGGCAAGAACACTGGAGTGGGTTGTCATTTTCTCCTCCAGGGGATCTTTCCCACCCAGGAATTGAACCTGAGTCTCCTGCGTCTCCTGCATTGGCAGGCAGATTCTTTACCACTGAGCCACCTGGGAAGCCATGTCCAATACTACACTCATTCAATTCTTTTTAATGATTACATGCTTTATACTACGGATATTATGTTTAAGAGAGGTTGAGTTACATGAATTCAATGAAAGCAGCCCACATTATCTTGATACCATGGGTTTTCCTACAACTCCTAGTTCTAGAACCCGTGTTCCATGGAAGGGTTTCTGTTCTTACTACCTGTACAGACAACATTTGCAAGCAGGACCAGGAAAGGCTTGTTCTGTATCCTGTTCTCTTCACCAACCTCCGTCCATACCCCCCCAAATGTATATCTCTTCCATAAATAATCAGAGATGCAGTCAGTCATACTCTGAGATAACCCACCAACTATTACAGATTCTAGCACCTACAAACATGTTGGTTTTCTTTTTTTTTTTTCTTTTATAAAATTCTAATTTTCACTCTCAAGGGCAGGAAAGATTCCTAGATTCATCAGTTATACTTGCCTTTTACTTTCGGGATGTAGAAAAGAGGGAAAACCCACATTTCTGGTCCCTTCCCATTCTATCCAACTTCTGCAGCCCACTGCAGGGAGGTTTTCAAACAAATGGCTCTGGCACAGGAAGCTGTTATGAAGGCGGGGTCAGGGGAAACAAGCAGGACTGCCAAAGAGCCCCTGATCAGTTTCAGGTCCCTTCCACGGTCAGGCTATCCAGCCAGGATGGCCATCAGGCCAAGGGTCCTCTGAAGCTGCCCTGGGAGAAGGAAGGATGGGAAAGACTCATTCTTCCCTGCGGTTGTAAAACAGTGGCAGGAGCAGACTGGAGGATTTATGATGACCCACACTCTCCTTTTCCCTTGTATGTGTTGGTGGGGGTGAGGGCAGCACATAGGAAGAGCCAGATACACTCAGATAGCCTTCTACTCGTGTGTAACCTCATCACTCCATCGAGTGTTTAAGTACAGCTGCAGAAAAAAAAAAAAAAAGAAATACCCTTTCTGCACATTGGGAAACACAAGTTCTTTAAGCAGTGCTCAATGTTAATGGAAAAATCTCTCTCCTACTCGGAGCTTGGTATTGTTATTACACTGCTGCACACAAATACCGCCTTGGTTCCCCTCCCTTATAGCCGTTGTTTTGTCTGTTCGTATGCGTTCCAGAAATAGCCTAGACTTTCAGTGTCATTGACATCAGGGTCAGAAGAATAATCAGGAAAATAATAACTTATGAATAATTAATTAGGCCTTACACCATATTAGAGAGGAGCTATTTTTAATTGACAAAGGCCAGGATAGCATGGGTTTCAAAGGAAGAAGGGGCATGTGGCAATTAAAGAGGCTGACTGATGGGAGAACTGATTGCTTATCAATGACTAGATCATCACTGTTTGCGTTCCACTGCACACCTCAAACATAAGGCGGCTAAAGGTAAAATCAGAGACCAAATACATCATAACATGTCTCTGGACACAGGTTTAATTTTGAGTAAAAAAAATAATTTTTTATTCATGGAATGATGAAAATGATACCTAAACTTATAAAACTAAGATTTCATTTTCTTGGGCTCCAAAATCACTACAGATGGTGACTGCAACCACAAAGTTAAAAGACGCCTGGTCCTTGGAAGAAAAGTTATGACAAACCTAGACAGTGTGTTAAAAAGCAGAGACATCACTTTGCGGCAAAGGTGCATTTAGTCAAAGCTATCATTTTTCCTGGTGGCTCAGACTGTAAAGGATTTGCCTGCAATGCAGAAGACCCGGGTTTGATCCGTGAGTTGGAAAGGTCCCCTGGAGAAAGAAATGACAACCCACTTCAGTATTCTTGCCTGGAGATTTGCATGGACAGTGGAGCCTGGCAGGCTACAGCCCATGGGGTAGCAAAGAGTTGGACACGACTGAGCAACTAAGATGTTCACTTTGGCTTTTCCAATAGTCATGAACAGATGTGAGAGATGGACCATAAACAAGGCTGAGCAAGAACTGATGCTGGAGAAGATTCTTGAGAGTCCCTTGGACTGCAAGGAGATCCAACCAGTCCATCCTAAAGGAGATCAGTCCTGAATATTCACTGAAATGACTGATGATGCAAAGAGCCAACTCATTGAAAAAGACCTGATGCTGGGAAAGATTTAGGGCAAAGAAGAGAAGGGGACAACAGAGAATGAGATGGTTGGATGACATAACTGACTCAATGGACATAAGCTTGAGAAAACTCCAGGAGACAGTGAAGGTCAGGGAAGCCTGGTGTGCTGCAGTTCATGGGGTCACAACTTAATGACTGGAAAACAACAACAACCAATGAAACAAAAAAATGGGCTTACCATGTCCAAACTTAACTGATGAGGAAGATAGGAATCTAGGAATTAGTGGAGTAGTAATTTGCTAAATAGTTTTATTTCATTATCTCTCCTTTTTTTGTCATTTTTATTCAACCTGTTTCTAAAATAAAGGACAGTGAGATTAAAAGAGGTTGAATTATTGCAGGGTTCTGACACTAACTACAAGTTTCCAAACAGCAGCAAAGTCCATACTAGTAATATATTTAAGCTATGCTTCATCTGAGCTTCTTCTTGCCCTTCTTATCATCTCTTCCATGACTTAATATTACTGGTACTTATTCACTGATATCTTGGGTCGCTTCCACCTCCAGCACAAGGAAAAGACTCTCTGTTGAAGGAGAAGATGCCCTGGACAGACATGTAGAGAAATAAGCACATCGATGACCTTATTACTCATCAACTTCCCAGCTTCTGCAGAGATGGAAACTGTATTTGAACACAGGGAACACTCTTAATCAAGACTCATAATTCTATGAGTTCTACCACTAGCTCTGGAATCTCTAGGCTTTCCATTATAGGGAAGCTGTTAGAATAAATATTCTCTAAGTCTCTTCCAGATCTAAAATACTTGACTTATTTCAGAAGTTCCCAATTTTGTATTCTAACCATTAGAAAGAAATAATAATTATGAAACATGATACAGATGTCAATTTTTCTTACAATAGCAATGGTATTACAATATATAAATGCATCAAATTAACAGGTACACCTTAAATTTATAAAATATTACATGCTGAATGTTAAATTTCAATTTTTAAAAAAATGCCAGTTCTGAACATTTAATGAAATCATTAGGGGGCCTCTAGAAAAGTCTGATTTCTGAGTTTTAACTTGGACTCCCTGGATCAGAATCTCCTGGTATGACCACTTGGAATTATTTTATGAAAGATCCCTATGTGAATTTGATGACATCACCAGAATGATGCTAAAGATGTCAGGGATGCATTAGATCCCTACGTTAGATTTAAACCCTTCGAGGGCAGCAACTGTATCTCGTGCATCTTAAAAATCTCTGTACAGGACTTGGGGTATTAGAGATGTTCAATAATTTAACTGCTTGATGATTAAATAATTGCCAAACAGAACTTGAACTATTTTTTGTTGTTATTGGGTCATACTGAAAGAGGCTATATTATGAAGGCAAATGGTATGTTTATCTAATGTCACCTAATTATAAACCCATAAAACCTGACCTCAGCTTTAACTAAAGTCAGAGATATAAATCATAAGTCAGGAATTAACTATGGAATTAAAATAAAAATTTTTATTTGATACAAATTTCTGAGTGGCTCATTCTTCTAGGCACTGGTTTTAGCATTCATTTGAATAATATTAATCTGACCTATATCTTTTGCTTTCACAGAGTTCATTATCATGCAGGACATACTAATCTAAGCAAAATGGAGCATACATACAAGAGATGGCTTCATGGATTCAACACTGGTCATTTTTTTCATTACGTCATTTGTTTTCCTCTTGGTTTGTTTTTCAGTTGCCAGAGGAATTAAAAGTCAAAATATAAGCTGATGTTAATTTGCCTCTGAATTAGATCCCTGTTTAGAGTTTAGCAACGATGTCAAACATTCCCTACTAGGAAGCTATTAATACTGGAAGCAGAGGCTCAGAATGAAGAGCAGAGGTTGAGTATTAGTGTGTTTATTTTGTAATGATGTGAAATGTGCTCCTCTGCATTTAAACGGACAGAAAAAGACCCAAGCATTTACTTGGGGTTCATTAAAAGTAAACATAAGCCTGTCCATTCATTACATTTCCCCCCAAAATCTCCTCTGGTGAAAAACAAAATCACCAGCACAAACAGCTGGGTTTGTGTGACGCCATGCTGCCTGAACATCATTGTTTGATAGGTTTAATGTCACTTTTGTACTATTATAAACCACAGAGAGAGATGGTGAGCTGCATCCAGCAGAGTGGCTAACATTCTGTAGCTAATTGCATGTAGCTCCACAACAGTATGAAGGAAGGACGACCCTGCATATGTCTCAGAAGGGAATAGAAAGATATTTTCTTTACAGTCGCCCATCTGTCTGGTCACAACAGAACTGCACACAAGTACTAGCCACAGTTCAGACTGTCCTTCAAGAATGATTTTCCACTTATACACATTCTATCACCTACCTCTCAGATACAGGCTGCTGGTCATCATTTCTATCTATTTTATGAACAATAATATATCTGATATCCTAAGGGTTCAACTGAAGTGAAGTTCTTCTAATAGATTCCAAAATCGAACAGACAATATTGTTATGTTGGATAAAGGCCAAATTCAAGAAAAGGGAGGGGGAAAATGTTTAGGAGATGCAAAATGAAAAATCACATGTCTACATTTCAACATATCTGTGCCTGTCTTTTGTGTGTGTATGGCTAAAAATAATGGAATGCATACTCAGCTGCATTGGAAAGGATCTAAAACAGTATCTACCCCATACCTCTCATTTTGTGCCCGAGTATAAGGTGCAGAGAGGTTAAATGGCTGGTGCAAAATCCAAAGAGTGAACCTACATTTCCTGAAACCTGAAGCTCAATATCAACATGCAAGCAACCCAGCTGAGAATTTTTTCAAGCATTTCTTCTCACAAACACTGAAGACCCAGAGAGAATGGCAGAAAAGAAAGAGCAAGCAAACTCACTATAGACAAACCATCTCCTCCAAAGGAGGAGAATCTCGACATCTCTCAAGGGATCTGAAATGCTCTATCCTGTTACCACTAACTACCATTTACATACTGTATCTTACCAATTAGAGGTCAGTGCTTCTGTCCAAATTACATGTCTACCATAAAGCTTTTTATGCACAGTAGGTGCTTGGCATACATGCAAATTGAAAGGATGAAAGCTGGGAGGGAGGTTCAAGAGGGCGGGGATATAGGGGATATATATAAATATACATGCATATACCTATGGCTGATTCGTGTTGATGCTTGGCAGAAACCAACACAATTCTGTAAAGCAAGTATCCCTCAATTAAAATAATAAATTTAAGTTTTAAAAACAAAGAATAAATGAATTAATGAAAGCAAAGTCCATCCAAGTTAACCAAGTACCAAAATAAGTCTTTACTTTCATCAATCCAGAAACAGGCCAACAAATAACACAATGGAATGCTTTACCAATGTAAGACCAATGTAGCCTATCCACAAATGTGCTCCCATCAGCTTCTGATTTCCTCATGAACTTATTGCTATGTGATATTGGATTACACTTTTCTCCACCCATTCATCCAGTGTCCCTCTTAGCCTTGTTACCCGATATTGGATTATATTTTTATGTGTTTACTGGTTCACTGTCTGCCACCCATCTACCATATGAGCTTTGTAGAGCAAAGAGTTATCTGGTTCATTCTGTGCACTCAGTTTTCACATAGATATTGAATGAGTCAATCAGACTGAAATGATCCATTGATAGATTCAATCATAAAAAACTTGCAATTTTAAGATGTTACTTTTCCATCAAACTATTTATTATGCTTTATAACTGGTAAAACTTTTCATGAATTTGTTTCCCTATCACCCAAATCATAAAGTTTGACAATAAGAGATAATATTCTCTCATTATTGCACAAATACTTAGCCCAAAATCTAAGCTAATTAGATTTGGTTTATAAAATCCACTTAATATAATCCTTTGCAATCTGCCTGGTGTATGTGGCAGGTTGTATGATGCCCACCCAAAGGAAGTTCCACAATCGATTCCCCACAAGTTTCTTTCTCAAACTAAATATATCCTAGGGAGGGAGGTTCAAGAGAGAGAGGACATAAGTATACTTATGGTTAATTCACACTGATGTATGACAGAGACCAAAATAGTATTGTAAAGCAACTATCCTGCAATTAAAAATAAATAAATTTAAATAAATTTATATATATATATATGTGCGTGTATATATATATATATGCTGAATCATTACATGCTCTAGCCATGAAACTGATTTTCTGTTATCCTTGGAATAGGTAATATAGACGCTAAGAGTTATTTTAAATTTCAACTTAAACTTGGAAAAATAGAATAAAAGAGCTGTTACGACCATCCATGTTGCTGTAGATCTAGTTTATCAAAATTATGAGATCATCTATTATCCATTAGTGTTCTAATTTTCTTATTTTCACAGATCCTCTTTTCACTATATCAGGGTCAATACAAATGGGAATGAAGGCCATCTCTCTAAACAGTGAAGTGCACTGAGCCATTCTGAATTTTTTTCTAAAGAGGGAATTAACAATCTAATGATATCTATATGTGAAATATTTTGTTAAACAATAACCAAGATTATCCTTCATTATTACATTAAGAATGTACCCAATCATCTAAGCTAACCAGATTTGGCTGGTAAAATCCACTTAATGTAATCCTTGGTAATTTGCCTGATGCTTATGTCAGGCTGTAGGTCTTCCCTGGTGGCTCAGATGATAAACAATCTCCCTGCAGAGCAGGAGACCCAGGTTTGATCCCTGAGTTGAGAAGATGCCCTGGACAAAGGATTGGCTACCCACTCCAATATTCTTGCCTGGAGAATTCCATGGACAGAGGAGTCTAGTGGGCTACAGTCCATGGGGTCACATAGAGTCAAGACATGACTGACTAACACTAATTAACTAACTGTGTGAGGTTTTACGGATGCCCAACCAAAGGTTATCACAATCACCCACCAGGATCCTCCTCAACAACAGAAGCCTAATTTTAATAAAACCTTGTTCTTGAAGAAGTTATACATAAGTAACCCTAGAACTTCACTGCATTTAAGTTACTAATGATTTGAAAATCAATCCCTTTATTGAGTTTGATCTTCTATACTTTAAACAGAAAACCTTGGCATTATTTTTCTCTTGCTGAAACAATATAACTATTTTTAATCATTATCTTTAATTAGGCATTATGACTTCAAATTATGAAATTATTTATAAGTCTGCTTTATTCAAGGAATAGAAGGGGGACTCTGATCTGGAGGTGTTTATGTTTGCCATATCAGCTCAGTTCAGTTCAGTCGCTCAGTCGTGTCCAACTCTTTGCAACTCCATGGGCTGCACCATGCCAGGCCTCCCTGTCCATCACCAGCTCCCTGAGTTTACTTAAACTCATGTCCAAAAATCTTTATATTATCTAGAAACCAAAAGAGCATACCAATTCTGAAACTGTAATTAAAATTTTAAGAAGAGTTTTCATTTAAGTATGATGACAACTGTCTAGAATAATGAATGCAACATTGTACCCTGTCTCTTCCACAATTTAAAAGCATCTACCCATAGGTCTCTGGGCATGATTGAAGGACTGCCAGAGAAAGGCAGAATAATGTGCATCATTTTAGTGAATTTGAAAAGTAGTTCCTTGCTGCTTTGGAGGGAATGTCTACTGGCATTAAAAAAAAAAATACAATAATGACACAATCTGCATAATTACTTGTCAGTTAGCTTGGGTACAGCAGGCCATGGAGAATACTGATTGTTTGAAATACACTGTCTTCATAGATATGGATTTAATGATGATAATTTTAAAGCTAGGAATATTAACAAAAGGGTTGATTGAAGCTTTTGAACATTTCTTTTTATAGTTCTGGTATTTTCATTCCTTCTTGTAAAATACTGACAGTTTTCTCAAGTGGCAAAAACGTTTAAAGTATTGCTTAAAACGTCATTAAAATAATAGCAAATCTGAACAAAATCAGCATACTTTTGGGTTTATAATTCTGCTCAGACTAGAACATCCAAATATGATTATAATCAATTAGTATTTTATTTATTAATAACATTACATGATATCAATACCATTCCAATAAAAATGATAGACTATAAAGACAAAGCCATTTTTATTCCTGCTTTAGAAAAGTAAAACGTAATTTGAACTACAATATAATTTATTTTAATGTTCCACTAGTTGATATATTCACATTTAAATTTACTATGTTTTTTTATGTTGGATTTATTCCTTAATATAGACACTCATGCTTCTTCTTGATTAACATTTGCATGATATATCTTTTTCCATCCTTTAACTTTTAATATTTCTGTATCATTACATTTGTAGATGCTTTCTTACAGACAGCATAAAAGTTAGAAAATGTTCTGTAACCCATTCTACTAATCTCTGTCTTTTAATTAGTATATTTAGACCATTTACATTTAATGTAACTACTGATATGTTAGGGCCTAATCTGTGTTATCAGTGGAGAATATGTGACAAATCTGTCCTTCACCCTCACTCACTAGTAACAAGGTACTCCTTTCATTCCCCAGTGGGTGATGCCAGAGGAGATCTAGAAAGGAAAGCACTCCACCACTATCCATCAGCTTTCCCTCCATTGTGCCAGTACAGGCCACATAGGGAGCCAGAACTTCCTGTCATCCTATATTGCCAAATGAAAGCAGGAGTATATATTTTAATATTACATAGAATAGAATTCAGAGCAAAGAAAATCACCAAAGTCAGTGAAAGACACTACATAATTATAGCAGGGTCACTCTACCAAGAAGACGTAACAGTCTGAACTGTGTATGCACCAAACAACAGAGCCACAAGACATGAACACAAAGGCAAAATACACAACTTAGCAACTGCAGTTAAAAGACTTCAACAACTATTTCTCAACAAGCAGTAGAACAACTAGAACTAGAAAAATCTTGGAAAGACCAATAGAAAAGACAATCCTCTAGCAATATTTAAAAAAGGAAATTTTCTGGGAGAACATGTAAGTTGTTCTTATCAAGAGTGAAACAGGGGGTACGGACAGAGGATAGCATTTGTTTCTCTTTGTGATATGTAATTGCTAGTGTCAGGTTAACTGTTGCGCAATTAATGCTATTCTCTAGGAGGGCTGAATTTCTTTCTGATAGTAGTTTAAAAGGCAAGCTTCTGCAGTAAAATTCTGAATGTACAGTTCTTTTTAAAACAAGATTCCACTACTGCAACCTCAAATAAGCAATGAAATGCTTTTCAGTGATGATGAAATTTTAAGTTTGAAAAGTACAAATAATGAATAAGCTCCCCAAGGGTTGGGACAGTGCTTCTTTTGTAATCACCAGCACATTCCCAGCATCAAGAACAGTTTCCACTGTATCTTAGAGACAGTAAATATTTGCTGAATGAATAAATGAAGGAGTTAGAAGTTGGAAAAGGTACAAACAGTATAAATTAGAAAACAGACTAGGAGTTTAAATAAATGTTTGATTTACTTGATTTTAGTAAAAAGAAATCCATAAATCAGAGCAAAAGTCATGGGAGTGGCAGAAATGAAATTTGGCTTACAAATCAATGTGACATAAATTCTTGCTCAAATTTTTCAGTGTCCCTGCTATATCTCAAACCCACTCAAATACATGGATTACAGATCACTGGCATTCTGCTCTGTTTGAATCAGAATTTTTTCCCCTAACATTTCCCACCAAAATATTATAAGACTTACTGAGCAGTAAACAAATTAAACTTTTTAGTGAAAAATGCACAGGAATATAGAATAAAAAGACTGGGGAAACACAGGTGGCTGATTTTAGAAAGTTAAGTGATTTAATTCAGTGATAATTTCTAAAAAGGAAATTGAGCTTCAATGAAGCATGCATGCCCTCTTCTACATTATCCACAACAGTGCATGTAATTTGCACACATTTAATTAACTAATAAAACCCCTATCTGTAACATCAGGTTTGGAAATGTCATTGTTGATGACATGCTACTCCATCAGGTTTACTTGATTGTGTTTTGTTTTGCTAACACCAAGTGACAACATATCCAAATGTGCTGTCTAGCACTTCTACTTGCTTTCAAGTATTTCTCTGTTTCTTGTTGGGGGCTTTCCAGGTTATAAAAACCCTGGTAGGGTTTCCTAGAATAGGATAGGTTTTCTAGGTAGGATAGAATTTACAGAATTCTGTAACTACAAAGCTTTAACTAAATGGTGATCTAAAGAAAAACTGAGGCATGAAAGATGCATACTCACCAGGGGATCCACACAACCACAGATTGTGTTTTGCTGCAGACAAATCAGGTTGTCGATTTGACAAGAGATATATAGTGTTATCTCTCACTCCACAACTTAGATTGTTTTTTTGCCTTGTCCCCTGATTCAGAACCCTAGTCTGAGCTTGTAAAATACTGCCATGACACTAAAATCTTGAAGATAGAAGATAAAGTATAAATAATATGTTCCATCTATATTTTACACATCATACTAAGTCTTTATTATATATAGAATCATATTTTTCCCTGGAACTAAATGAATCAGGAGAAGAGCCATTCAGTCTCTCTATTATCATATGTATATAGTATCAGCTTTGTCCAGGGGGAAAAAAATTGTTAGAATCTGCCAGGTGAAGAAATCAGAAGCAATCACCCATAGTCATTTGTTCATTAACAGAGATCACTACTTCATTGCCAAGTAAAAAACACAGTTGTTCTCATAAAATAATTAGGTTAAGGGTTTCTCTAAAATTTAGAGTTTATGTTTCATTAAAACACATACATGTACATGTACTTTAAGATGAGAGTATTCATACTATAACATAACAGTTCCCTGTATCATCATACTTGTGTGTAAAGTATTGTTGTTGATTTTTAAAGTCAAAATACTTGACTACTAGCATTGAAGTAATGAGACTGGGCTTGGAAATGAGGGATTGAGGATTAGACAGAGGATCTGCAAAGCCAGATCAATAGAACTTGACACATGACCAGGCACGGGAAGGAATGATCCAGGGGAATTCTGTTGCCAGTAACAGAGATTAGACAGTCCCAAGAATTTATTTCCTGATAAGTATCAAGGAAGGACATCAAAGAGAGTGGAAGAGAAATGACAAGTTCACCTTTGAAAGCCTGAACTTCAGGAGACTCTAGGAAGTCCTCCTAAGGAAGACGTGCTGCAGGATGTCAAATGTGATGGTCTAGGGTTTATTAATAAGGTCAGAAATGAGAGTTAACCACAGACGAGCTTGTCATTGACCTCACTGTATGCACCTGATCCCACTATAAGGAGAAGTGAGATACAGGAAGTTGTTTTAAATTTCAGGAACACGTACTTCTTTTATTTCAAACAAGATTCACTTAATTCATAGTGTTTACTATCATATCACTGGCTAATGGAATAAAAAAAGGGGAAAAACATTACTAAATGTCATATCACAGCAATGTGTAGCACCAATAATTAACCCTGAATAGCAGTTTTATTAATATAGTATTTCCTTCATGAAATGTGGAACCATTAAGATTGCTTTAGTGTTTTTTAAAAAAATTACTGACTTACCATGCATCATGGTTTTTTTTCTCACTACTCTATGACATAAATTCTCCATGAACTTGATCTTTCCATTCTAATTTCTGCACATGGTGATTAAGACAAAAATTATTTTTTCTTCATTCAACAAGAGTTATCTCTTTGGCAACTTTATTAGTGATATTTACTAAGGCACAAAACCCACTGACATCATTTAGTACTTGTGAAATGTCTCAGTAGAGATGCTAATAAATTTTTCAGCCATTTAGGAAATAGCCATTCATCAGTATTACTTAGACTTCTAACTGTCCTGACCTCTCTTTTCACCTAAAAATGAATACTTGCTCTTTTAGTCAGAAGTCAGTGGGGCGAGGGAATCTTAGAGACTTGCATTTGTACTTGCTAAGCAAAAGCATTTATTTAAAAAGATGCAGGGCGCTTAAAATTTTAATAGCCACTTGAGTACTCCCTTGAGAAATATTTATTTAAGATAAAATGTACCATGGTTGCTTCCTAAAGATTAGTAAAGTAAGTTAGAATATTAGAAAAATCCCTTCTTCATAAGACTGCAAACTGCACACCCTCTTGATAAAGTAGGGCTTCCCTAGTGGTTCAGGCAGTTAAGAATCTGCCTGCAATGCAGGAGACCCAGGTTCGATCCCTGGTTCAGGAAGATACCCTGGAGAAGGGAATGGCTATACATTGATAAAGTCACTTCCAAATTTCTAATACCTCTCAGTTTAGTCAATCCAACTCTACCCCTATTTACTTGGAATTTATTAAGTACCCAACAGTACGCACAGGGGAACTCCATCATACAGTTTTCTGGTAAAACCATTCCGACAATATTTAACACATTTTAGAACCTTTCTCGTGACATTATTTGGTCCTGATGCAGTCAGAAATGCTTTCTTCCGTCCTTCTACTCTCCCTGTTGTTGGGTTTATAGCTCTTGCTGATCAAAGAGATCCAGCCACAGGTAATACATCTTCCATGGCACAAATATCCATGCAGATAGTATACTGGATCCAACATTTGGAAACTTAAAAGCAAAAGGGTTGGTTGAGAAGAACCAAAACATACTACTTAAACACTGGCAGCTCCAGAATTTCTCCCCCAGAAGAGCTAAGCAGAGGTAACCTGCAGTACAGAAGAGCTGGAGGTATCCAGTAAATTGACATAGCAAGCCCATGAGGTTCTCTTTGATTATTTATTCAAAGTGGTTTGTAGAAGGGAATTAGCAGAGATGTTACAGAATTAACTAATCCCCACAAATACCACCCCGACTGCATCCCCCAAATAGTTGTGAAAGTCACCTTATTTCTAACAAAAACAAGGCTCTTCTATCACTACTAATCCATGAGACATGGTATGATTCTCCCTGAATATTCATTGGAAGGACTGATGCTGAAGCTAAAGCTCCAATACCTTGGCCACCTGATGCATAGAGTCGAGTCATTGAAAAAGACTCTGATGCTAGGAAAGACTGAAGGCAGGAGGAGAAGGGGATGACAGAGGATGAGGTGGTTGGATGGCATCACTGACTCAATGGACATGAGTTTGAACAAACTCCAGGAGATGGTGAAGGACAGGGAAGCCTGGTGTTCTGCGGTCCACGGGGTCACAAAGAGTGGGACATGAATGAGCAATTGAACAACAACAATGATTCTCTAGGTGGAAGAAAACAATGGAGAGTAGACACAACATTCAGAGACACTCCTCCAAGTGAGTGATCTTTGTCTTCTCTTAGAATTCTACCAGAGGAGACTGTCTGCTTCGATGGGCAACATCTCTGAAAGAACAGTGACCTAGAGGCTGTGCACTCCTTGGACACTTACTGAAGTTGGATTTTCAATGTCCAAGGTTTTCTGCTCAACCAGTACTGCTGGTCCTGTATGTTTCATCCATCTCAGTCTATTAGCATTTGCATGGTCTTACATTTCACAGTAGAAGAAGCGGTACTTCTATAAGCAGAGAAATGAACACTTTTTTTCAGTTATGTTCTGTGGAACTTTTAAATACTATTTTTTATTTTCTTAATATATGCAGCACCTGTTCACGGTAGAAGGTTTGGAAAATATTCTCAAAAAAGTTAAGAAAAGAAAAAATATATTTAATCTCCTGTTGTCCCACAACCTAAGTCTGATCTGGAGCTCATGAATATCTATGATATGATGTGTATTTCCTTGGATGAGGTTTCTATGTCAGAGGCCAAGTCTTCACAGCAGGAAATGCTTTTTGTAACAGGAGCTTGTGGGAAGGAATTAGAGAAAAAGGTAGGAGAATCAGGCTGCCAGAATCTTTTTCACTTTGGCCTAATACCTTGGAGATGGGGTGGGAACAGACAGAAGCCATGTACTTTTGAACATTTTCCATGTTTAGAACTCTAGGAGGAAAACTTCTCCCGGCTCCTCTGGCCCATGCATGGCAGGAAAGTTTCAGAAGTTCAAGCAAGCAGCAAGGGAGGGCCCATGAGGTCTGAGGTCTGAATGCTGGTGGGAACCAAGGGCATTGAAGCCTAGGGTTAAAGGATGGGCCACCTGAGTTGATGAGCAAATATAGATCACAGCCAGACTTCAGAGGGAATCTGTGTGACCAGGTCAGCAAGACAGGGACCCGATTTGCAGATTTTAAGAAAAACACAAGCAAGGTTTCAGAGGATACGATGAGATCAAACCCTCCACAGTAGATGCAGCATTCACAACCCAGCACCAGAGCACTAACCCCACCTTGGGTAAGACATAATCAAAGGACCTCCACATCCACTACCACAGAGACCCCTAGGTCCTCCCCTGTGTATGGAAGGGAAGAGACAGAGGAGAAACTACTATAGGATGTAAAACTATGAACTTACTGGATAATTATCTGGTAGAAAGTGCTTGGAAATAAAAAAGGTATTTTGGAGGAGATTGATACAATGTGAATACATCGATTCAAAAAACTTCCATCCCATTTCCATCATCTCTATCAAGAGGAGATTAATATCAATTACAGAAAACAAACGATTCAATTTTCCTGCATATCTAATGTGGAGGGGTTCCATTTTTATTCAGGCACACATACATACACTGCACAACAGTAGTCTCATACTTTGTAAATCCATTATGTTATTTTATACACACTCCTGTCCTCAAATGTACTGACACAGGGCTATGATGATTGCCCTGTCATTCTGCGGTGCTCTGCATGTCTGCTTTGAGGCAGGTGTGCTTTTCTCATGCACTCACAAACCCACTCTCAGGCTATAGATCCCTAAGAGCCATGTTCTATATTGCACCCCTGACTCCATTTTTGTTTTTTCACCCACCACTATGGTTACATGGAGTCAGCTCAGTTCAGTTCAGTCACTCAGTTGTGTATGACCCTTTGCAACCCCATGGACTGCAGCACACCAGGTTTCCCTGTCCATCACCAACTCCCAGAGCTTGCTCAAACTCATGCCTATCGAGTCGGTGATGCCATCCAACCATCTCATTCTCTGTCGTCCACTTCTCCTCCTGCCCTCAACCTTCCCCAGCATCAGGGTCTTTTCCAATGAGTCAGTTCTTCGCATCAGGTGGCCAAAGTATTGGAGCTTCAGCATCCGTCCTTCCAATGAATATTAAGGACTGATTTCCTTTAGGATTGACATGGAGTAGAGGGTCTATGTTCCCATCCAGTCTCCAAATTCCCACCACACCCTTAGGCTTGACTAAACTGATTCTCTAAGTGGTTTTCACTCTGAGGTTTCAGTAAGCCTCTGGTCTCCACTTTCTTCTCAGTAGGAGACACTCTTTATCCTGTTCTGATGTTTTTAAACTGGAAACAGTAGCTTCTGGAATGATGTTCCTTCTCAGGCTCTCTCAAGGAGAAAACGACTTTCTGTACAACAGTGATTCTAAATTTCTCCTTGAAAAAATTTTCTTTACTCCCAGTAACTCGGGGTAAGTAGTTTAAAATGTCTACGTTTAATCCAGGAGCTGGGGAAGGAGAATAGCTTGCATTTTGATGGTTTCTCTTCCAACAACATGTTTAAAGTTTTAAAATGTTTTTCTTACCCAATTACCTACCATTTACTCACGACAGTAAAACACAGACATAAAGAAATCAAGTGTTCAAAATGTCCAGCATCTATTCTGCATTGAACACAATGACATACAGTAGAGAGACCCACGTGCTCTCTGGGTGTCGTCCTCAGCTCACCCGACCTTCCTCCAGGTAAACCAGATAACCTCTTCTCAGACCCATGGCGTTATCATGAACTGTTTACTCACATGAGCAATCAACTTTTGAATTCACGTCTCCAATACTTCGGAAACATGCTCCAGATTTTTTAAGCACTTCAAAATATACTTAATGTTATTTAAACCCCAGGCTTAGTGATACCATTTTCATATGTAGCCTATTATTGCAGCTTGTGCACTCAAGTATTTTTTAATATATTTTTATTAAAATGCACACCCATATGTCGATGTACACATACACACAAAGACATATATCTAACTTTACTTTATCCACAGTGTTACAATCAACCAACTGCGTCTTCACAATTAAAACACTGGGACTGATTCAGCATCTGTTACCTGGTAATGCACTGAAAACCACAGGGATGGGCAGAAACAACTAGAAAAATAAAAACTTCTGCTCTTAGGAAGTCTTCACACTTGCTGAGGCCATATGATATAAAATGAATAAACAGTTAAATTTATTTTCCCAGAAGTCATAGAAACAACAGAAGGGATCCACCTTCTAAAATGTTCTCTCTTTTAAGAAAAAAACAGATCAATTAGTGTTAGGACCTCAATAAATGTGTATTGGATGATGACTGCATATTCCTACATGACAAAATTAGTGGCTCAAATCGTTATTAACTGCTTTGAGGTGAGTTCTGTGCAGGCTCCAGAGCCATGCTGCCACTACTTAAAATCTGTGGGATCTTCTGAACTTCTCTCTGTCTCACTTTTCTCAGGCATTAAAGAAAAAAAAAAAAGGGATGATAATATTGACTGTCTCATAGTTTTGTAAAGGCCACATGAGAAAATGCAAAGAAGCATTGACAGCAATCTCAGGTACACTGTTAACACAATAAATGTTCACGATTACCATGAGGCTTGTAATCACAGACGCCTTTCTAGGAAGGAGAAGGTTTACTGGTGCCCAGTGTCCCTTGAAAAAACCACTCACAGGTCTCTTCCAATAGTCAGCTCCTAGATCTTCCAAGATATACGTGAGTAAGATCTCAGAGATTGTCAGATTACATTAACATATGTAAATTCAAATTCTAGTGTGAGTCAAATCACTGTGGTGTTCAATTATAGAACTCCTTACATTTTTAAGATAAAATACTCATTTTGTCCAGAGAATACTGTGGTGCCAAAACCATTATCTGTCGATAGAGACAGAGTCAAGCATGAAACAAACTGATGTTGTTAGAATTCTCTGGATTATTTTTTATCTCCTTTCTATTCACAGATAATTCAATAGCGAGTAATGAGAAACACATTTCATTATCATTCCAAAGGACTTAATAGAGAGGGGGGAGAAGTAAAATAAAAAGCACATTGATGCAATTACAAAACTGAACAGGTTTATTTACTGCTGCTGTCTATTTTGCATACAGCTTTCAATGTAGGCAGACACAACCCACAGCATCCACAAACCACCGAAGAGCAATGTAAAACCCCTACTTGTTCCACTTGCAAAAATTCAGTACACAGTCAAGGTGATTCACTCTCTTTGAGGGAAAGAGAGTTTTCTAGCCACCACATTATCCTCCAAATGGAAGAAACAGGGTTATAGGCTACACATGCAAATAGGAGGGAGAAATTTACTTTCTTATTTCTTTCTGTTTTATAAAAACAGCAATCTGCTTAGAGGATTCATCACATTCTCCTAATAGCGCTTCCTGCCATAGCCTGGTGACCCTGGATCTCCCGCCCAAACTCAGTTCTATATAATAATCAGATATACATTTCATCCTTGCACCTGTATCCATCTCCCGACGAGTCAATTCCATGTACTGGTCTCAACACGATTACATTATTGACATTTCTCAGCTGAAAGGCTCCTGCAAATACCATCCAATTTTCTAGCTCTTTCTGAAAAGATCAAAAGATACACCTTGCATAGTAGACAAGAATTTACACTGATGGCTGTCTTTGTCCTGAATACCAATGCTGCTGGCAGTGTTTGCCTGGAGCTCCCGGGTAAGTCTCTATGATAACTAACGGCGTTCAGTCAACTAGAGCGACTTTGACTGGACATAAAATATGTTTGTGCTTGTGAATGCTTTTTCAGCTTGAACAACCTTGAGGCAATGATCTTCAAGGCCTCCTAATTAGGGAGGTTGGCAATCAAATGAGAAAGCCTTGCCCTTGGAAATCAAACGCGTGCCATGCCTGAAAGGCAAATGCCTTCTTCACTGGATCATGATTCACACTTACAGAAGAGTCTGCCTTTAGAGTCGCAAAGCTGTTTTCAACAGAGTTCTTGCAACAAACCTCATTCAAGGAAATTATCTTGAATCCTTGCCCTACTGGAGACAAAAGGAAATGTGCTGTATTTCTGTATATTGCTTAGTTAAAATCTGAGCTTTCTTTTAATGAACTGGAACATTAATCATATAAATTACCTAAAAGGATGCTACTATATCATCCAGTTTCATTCACTACCTTGCAACAAATAAGGACCAAATCCCTCTCTGCACTTCTCCCAAGTCCAGGCCTATCTTTGCAGCTGGCTGTAGGGCATGTCCACCTGTACCTGCTTCAGGAACACATGCAGAATGACATTCACTTCCCTCCTCTTCACACCAACTCTTGCTCACGGCATCCTTAGTTCTACGTAAGACACTCATTTTCTCAGTTCCCTATATTCTGTACCACTGTCCCAGAACCCTTCCCTGGGGTTGACCTGTACCCCAAACACTACTCAGTCCTATTTTTCACATCTCAATATTCTTCTTCCCAATATTTCTATACATCCATCCCCCCCGCCGACCATGTCCTTTCTATTTTCATCCCACTCAATAACCTCCATCAGCCCCCTACCACTCAGGACCTCACCACTTCCAGACTAGACCAATACCACTATCTTTCTGTTTCAAACTTTCTTACCAGACTCCATTCTGTAAATTCTTCCCCATTTATCTTCTTAGACTATAGTTCTAATTACATCACTTCTCTGCTCAAAGACTTTCTAACAAGCCAGTCCCTGGAGTGAAGAAAAACTCCACCTTAAACTGACTTCCAGTGACACCCTTGTCTCCTGCTCACATCCCAGGTACCATATCTCCTGTTGTCAGTTCACTGCTCATCGGACAGTCACCTGCATGCTCACCCTATTTATCTTTTGAGACTAATCCAAAGACTGCCTCTCCCTCACTTGCCCAAATTAACATGGCAGCCCTTCCTTGAGTCTATCACTCTGTTTATGTCACATCATATTTCACCTTGTGTCATGTATGTTCCTGCCCTATTGCCTTAGTATGGCCACCCACATCATTTCTTTCTAAGTAACAGTCACATCATTCTGCTGAAAATGGCTGTATATCCCCTGGAAATGCTTTCATCCTGAGAACAATAAGTTTTACATGTTTCACATGTAAACTTGTTTTAATGTTTTACATTTACAAACTTTACATGTTTTACAAGTTTTACATGATATTAAGTGTTTATGCCAACTCAAACTGCGAAGGAGAAAAGAAAGGGGAAAGAAAAAATGCAAGAAGAAGATTACTATTTATCAAGATATAAATACCAGTTGCTTATTTTTGGAAGACAACCAATCACTCCTACTTCCTGTAATCAGCCTGAGATCAGGGTTTACGATGAACAGTTCTTTACAGCTCCTATGTCATCCACAACTGCAAACAACTGTATGATCAACAATTGTTTCTTTGAATTTGTTAAATATAACTGTTATTATTAATGTTTTAATTGATAAAAACCAGAAAGGGATTAAGTTGTTCTTGGGTTCCCCTCTGTCCTGAAAGTTCCCACTTGCCTCTTAAGGTTCCCCTCTCAGGTCCTCTTACTCTTTACCAAATTTCCACACACACACCAACAGCCGGACACAGAAATGTCAGTGCAGCCTTCTTCCCAGTGAGGCTTTCTAGTGGTAAAGAGCCTGCCTGCCAATGCAGGAGATGTAGGAGACACAGATTCGATCCCTGGGTCCGGAAGATCTCCTGTTGGAGGGCACAGCAACCCACTCCATTATTCTTGCCTGGAGAATCCCATGAGCAGAGGGGCCTGGTGGGCTACAGATCAAAGGGTCACAAAGAGTCAGACACGACCGAAGCGATTAAGCACACATTCAGGGAACCAGAACCAGTGTGAGTGGTATGAGAGCAAATATATTTAAACTCTTTATTCTAAATCAAGCTTGGCCATTTAATACAGAGTACATGCTGGAATATATTCTTCTATTTTAAATCCCACCAAAAAGAGCACTTGATTGTGACTTGCCTTTTACATGATATTAAACTGATTGAAGCCATGAAATTAAAAGACGCTTACTCCTTGGAAGGAAAGTTATGACCAACCTAGATAGCATATTAAAAAGCAGAGATATTACTTGGCCAACAAATGTCTGTCTAGTCAAGGCTACGGTTTTTCCAGTGGTCATGTATGGATATGAGAGTTGGACTGTGAAGAAAGCTGAGCGCCGAAAAATTGATGCTTTTGAAGTGTGGTGTTGGAGAAGACTCTTGAGAGTCCCTTGGACTGCAGGGAGATCCAACCAGTCCATCCTAAAGGAGATGAGCCCTGGGTGTTCACTGGAAGGACTGACGCTGAAGCTGAAATTCCAGTACTTGGGCCACCTCATGCGAAGAGTTGACTCATTGGAAAAGACCCTGATGCTGGGAGGGATTGGGGGCAGGAGAAGGGGACGACAGAGGTTGAGATGCCTGGATGGCACCACCTCTCGATGGGCATGAGTTTAAGTAAACTCCGGGAGTTGATGATGGACAGGGAGGCCTGGCGTGCTGCGATTCATGGGGTCGCAAAGAGTCGGACACGACTGAGTGACTGAACTGAACTGAACTGAAGCTAATAATGACAAAATCTAATTGTTCCAGTTCTTTGACTACTCAGTGATGAACTCCTATATCATCCTATATTCCTAATCACAGTCCCCTCCCACCCTGCCATTCCATGATCCCTGTAACCACATGTGTCAGACCTTGGACCTTAAGCCTAAACCTCTGGGAAGGAAGTGAAAGTGAAGTGAAAGTCACTCAGTCATGTCCAACTCTTTGCAACCCCATGGACTATACAGTCCTTGGAATTCTTCCGGCCAGAATACTGGAGTGGGTAGCCTTTCCCTTCTCCAGGTGATCTTCTAATGATCAAAGCAAATATACTTCAAATAAAAGCCTACAGTTTGACTTATGAGTCTTGCTTCTAAGTTCTTGTCTGGTTCTTAGAAAAATAGATCACCATATAGTAAATGTGATTTCCCAAATCAGTTGTTTGCAAAACATCAAGAGTTCCGCTTTTTGCTCTTCAGATTATCTATCAAGTAACATACCTTTGTGACTAAAAACTATTAGGGTATAAAATATTCCTTCTTTGTAAAAATGTATGTGAATTTTGTCAGAGACAGATAAGAAAGTGCTGCAAGAAAAGGGAGGATTGTGAATATTTACATCCAAACAGCAAAGGGGGAATGCTAAAGCAGTGAAACTGGCAGGGGACATTAAACATAATAGCAAAGGTTTCCACCCAAGTTACGGAGAGCACTTAGGTGAGTAATCATGTGCAAAAAACCAGATGACCCAGAGCCTGACGAGATTCGGAATCACATAAATCTGGGAGTCCTAAAAATGCCAAGTAATGTACTAACATAAAGCAGGCGATCCTTCTTCATTTATCCAGTGGCTTATTTTTAACACCTTTCCAATGCTAGACATTATTCTGACACTGTTTTGAAGGGCTTAGAGTGTAATGGGGAAAATAAATGAGTAAACCAATGACTTCATGAGCAGCTCATAAGTTTCTGATGGTGTCTTTATCTGATGCTAGGAGCACCAAGTCGCCAAATGTTCCTGATTATCATCCTATAGCTTCACCCGGGATCCACTGTTAAATGTTGGTTTTTGGCTATTTCTCTCCTTCCTGAGCCCAGGGTAGGACTGTTGCAGACCTCAGCCCTACGACACCCTCTTCTCCAGCTACTCATTCTCAGGGTGATCTTTTCTAGTCTAATGTATTTATACACCATCTCTATGCTGATAGCTTCCCAATTTCTAGCCCCAGTCTCTACTCTTCAGGTGCACATGTCCAACCTCTTCTTTGTATATCTAAAGGCACCTCCACCTACATGCTTGATTTCCAATCCCTCCAAGAAATCTCTGACACTCTGTTTTCTTTTTTGCAATACAAGGCACACGGTTCACCCTTCTCTTATCTCACAGCCACATATAATCAGCACTATTTTAAAATATACCCAGTATCCTACCGCTGGATAACACCTTTGCCTGGACAACCTTATCTCAAGCCAGCCTCATTTCTTGTCCAAATCAGTTCTTCTCAAGCTTGAAAGTTTGAGATTCACCTGGGGATACACTGCAGTAGTAGGTCTAGGATGGTACCTGAGAACCTTCATTTCTAGGGAGGTCCCAAATGATGTTGATACTGCTGGAGACAACTTCAAGATCTTCCTAACTGTTTTCTTTATTCCATCTCTGGCTATCCATGCAACAATCAGAGCAATCACATTTATGATGTAAATCTCATTAAGAGGCTCTCCTGCTCAAACACTCTGAAAGCGTGCTATATCACTTAGAATAAAATCGTAAGGTCCTATCAGGCCTGCAGGTTTTGTAAAATCTGGCACCTGCTTAGCTCTAGAAAGGTACATCTTTCCATTCCTCACTCCAACGCAGACAAAATGCCATTCAAATGTCAGTCTGTTAAAAATGCCAAGCACGCTCCTACCTCAGGCCATTTGAATGTGATATTCCCTCTGTCAGAAATGTGCTTTCTCCAGGCAACCCCATGAACTCTTCGGTCACTTTCTTCATGCCTCTGGCCAGTCTCCTCTCAACAAGCTCTACTCTAAGCATACTGTCTAAAGCTTGGCAAGCAGCACAGATATGTAATATATACATATGTTTTCCAGATCTGACCTTGTTTTAGTTTTCTCATCACTACCTAATAGTGTAGTAAATATTTCTTTATCATGTACTGCTCTGCTTAGCCACGCAGTTGTGTCTGACTCTTTGTGACCCCATGAACTGTAGCCTGCCAGGCTCCTCTGTCCATGGGATTCTCCAGGCAAGAATACTGGAGTTGGCTGCCATGCCCTCTTCCAGGGCATCTTCCCGACCTAAGGATCAAACCCTCATTGCTTAGTCTCTTGTGTTGGCAGGCAGGTTCTTTACCACTAGTGCCAACTGGGAAGCCTATTCAGTGTATTAGGACTCTGTAAATATGTAGTGAATAAAAGAACATACTTTTGAATACAGTGTAAGCAGGTAAATTTTAAAAGATAGTCTCAAGTACTATGTTCTACCATTTCTGTCCATCTCCCTTGTATATTTAATGTTTTAATTACAATATAAAAAGACTTTAACATAGTCCAAGAAAACATGCCACTGAATTAACTTCAGTATGGCTCCTTCAGCAAACTCAGTAACAAATACTTTGCCCCCGTGAAGAAACATCTTATTTTTCACTTGGCTTCTTTCAGTGCTAGAGTAGCAACACTGACTCTATTGAGACTAATTCATCTTTATGGGATGTACTGGATTAGAGAAAAGCTAGTTTAATGGTTATAGAACAAGTTTTGGGATCAATGCAGATCAATCAAATATTAACCTTGCTTTCCTCAGCTATTAACTAGGTAAAACAGTATACTTCATAAGGCTGCTTTCAGGAATAAATTAGATAATTCATGCAAAGAAGTTGGCTCAGTACCAAGAAGGATTAAATTCACAATAGCAAGCAAATGTATAGGAATATACACTGTGAACCTCCAACTGGGAGACTTCTCAAAAGCTTTAAAGTCAACAAATTCAATTCTGGCCAAAAAAGTCTGCAAAAGGTAAATTGCTAGAATTCACTAAGCCAAATAATATTTCAGTTGTTCAAAATATTACGGTTAGGGTTAGGTAGGGACTTTGTTTAAGAAATTATAAATTATTATAATCTAAATAACCTTAAATAATCCCCATGTGTGCTGCATACTAAGTTGCTTCAGTCATGTTTGACTCTTTGTGACCCTACAGACTCCATACTGCATTATTAACTTATTAAGTGCACAGTGCTCTATTTTAAAAACAAATTGCTTGCAAGTAAAATTTTATTGGAATACTGCCACACCCACTGTTTTCTAAAATAATTTGAGGTGAAATTCAGATAACGTGAAATTAAGCATTTTAAAGTGGAAAATTCAGTAACATTTAGTACATTCACATGTTTTGTATCCAGTACATCTGTCTAGTTTCAAAATACTTTCATCATCCCAAAGGAAATCTCATGTTCATTAAGAGATTACTACCCATTTCCCCTCCCCACAACCTTTAGCAACTCTACCAATCTTCTTTCTGTCTCTATGGATTTACTTATTACTCTACATAGTTCATATAATTGGAATCATAGAACATGTGACCTTTTGTGTCTGTCTTCTTTCACTTAGCATAATGTTTTCAAGGTGCATCCACATTTTAGTATGTATCAGTACTCCACCCTTTTGTACAGCCAAATAATATTCCATTGAATGAATATATCACTGTTGGTTTAGCCTTTCATCCACTGATGTATATCTGGGTTGTTTTCACCTTTTGGCTAGTATGAACTGTGCTGCTATGAACATGCATGTTCCTGCACTTGTTTAGAAACTTTAACCAAAAATACTTAGTCAGTGAGAGATATCAAGATATTAGAGGTTTCTTTTCTTTTAAAACCAAATATGAAAACACTTACATTATAAATTATGCTCTAATTCATTAGACTCTGTGTATCTCATCTGTAAAGCAGTCAATTAGAATAAATACTACCTCATAAGGTTGTTGTTAAAATTAATTTTTTTCCTTAAAATTAAGTAAAAACACCATAACATTAAAAATTTCAATGAAGTCAGCATTTTTTATCTGTTCACATTTAAACCAATACCTGACATGTTATATATTTATTTAATGGCTTTCATTTATCTAATGAATTTGATTTACTAATTAAAACTCATTTTATATTAGCTTGAGTTCACGTAGCATAAAAATACTTGCAATATATTAGCATAAGGGAAAAAACTAAAACAAGTGTTTGATATAAGGAACGTTATTTTAGATTAGAAAGAAATAAAGGTCACTTGATTTAAAATATTTTTCTGTACAAAGCAAAGAAACTACTTTAGTACTTATGCAAGTATTCTTAGAAGACTGATGTATTGCATAGTATTTAACTGAAACTTTATAAACACTTTCCTTTGAAAAATTTAAACGTTGGCATATTTCCAGATCAGAAACATCAGTATACAGAGTCTGCCTGGCAAATTAGTCATACATAGAATTTATCCTAAAATAATGATCTTAGATACATTTCTAGGGCATTATACATTTTTTATCCTAGACACTTAGTGTAGCCTTCAGAGAAGGAACCAATCTGTTTAATGAATAAGACACTCTAGAGTTTGTGTAGAAAGCAAAATCAATTTTTCTGAAACTAATTAGTATTTAAAACAGGATAGATTTTTGAAAATATCCTTGATATATATTTGTCGACGGCACAATTTAGTAACTTTTATGGACTTCCATGGCGGCTCAGATGGTAAAATTTCCCCCTGCAATGCAGGAGACCCAGGTTAGATCCTGGGTGGGAAAGATTCCCTGGAGAAGGGAATGGCTACTCACTCCAGTATCCTTGCCTGGAGAATCCCAAGGGCAGAGGAGTCTGGTGGGCTACAGTCCATGGGGTCACAAAGAGTCAGACACAACTAAGTGACTAACACTACTTTCATGGGAAAAAATCCTAATATATTCTGAAAGTGAAAAAGTGAAAGTGCAAGTCACCCAGTTGTGTCCGACTCTTTGCGACTCCATGGACTATTCAGTCCATGGAATTCTGTAGTCCAGAATACTGGAGTGGATAGCCTTTTCCCTTCTCCAGGGGGTCTTCCCAACCCAAGGAGCAAACACAGGTCTCCCACATTGCAGGAGGATTCTTTACCAGCTGAGGCCACAAGGGAAGCCCAAGAGTACTGGAGTGGATAGCCTATCCCTTCTCCAGCGGATCTTCCCAACCCAGGATTCAAACCAGGGTCTCCTGCCTTGCAGGCGGATTCTTTACCAACTGAGCAATAATATATTCCGAGAAAGTGCGAAGATCAACACACCCCCTAAATTTGAGCAAAAGATTTAAAGAACTTGTTAAATGCAGTCCTAAGTTCAGAGCAATTATCAATGCATGTTAGCTAAGACCTGATTCATCTCTCTCTTGAACTAATAAAGACCTGACTTATGTTGAGGCCAGGAATATAACATAGAAAGCAAACATAATGTGACATCCTAGAACACTGCTCCACCAAGGACTCAGTCACTGCAAAACTGGGGCCAGTGCTTTGATGATGACTTACTGGAGGCATATTCAAGCACAAAGCTACTTCAGACACAAAATGATGACATTAGTGACCTATACATTTTCTAAGGAAGAAAAAAAATTCCCTGTGTGTGTGTCTCTACTTATTTAAAACTGAGCCTAAGGGAGAGAATAAAAGACCAAACTAAGAAGCAATGTGATTCCAACTTCTATTCATTAAATTTGCATGGGCTTCTTTACAGCTAGTAGGGAAAAAGAAAAAAAAATGTATGACAGCATGCTTTATCCAATCAAGATCTGGTTAACTTTGTATTTTCTGATATTTTTGATATCAAAAATATCACTAAAAGACAACACACTGTCTAAAGCATTTTGATCAAAAATGGAAGGAAAAGTTTTTGTTTCTGGAATTGTTTATGGGTGTCCCAGGGTAAAATGCATTCAATCCTATGAGCATTACTAATTTTAAGTTCCTGATGCTTTAATCAGAGGTAGGGTGACAATTAACCTCATACTCTGAATCTGTGAGCAAAATCTTTACAACCAAATAAATAATGAAAGAAAGATGCCAGGAGGATTAGAAAGGTTAAAAAAAAATGAGATGGTGAAAATGAAGCATATGATGTCTTCCTAATTATAAAGGGTTTTTTTCCTATTAGAAAAAAATCACCAATCACTCAACAAAACATTCAAAAGGTTCTTCTTTTTCCATTCCAAAGCCTATCTTTCTCTAGTTTAAAAAGGCCTGTCTCTAATAGTATTGAGATTTTATATTTACTTGCAATTAACTTGCAATTAGAAGACCAAAGATTGCTCATTATTGGCCAATCAGTACCTGCAAATGAAGAATACATCATCGGAACTGTTTGCTCACTTTCTTGGGTTCATAATCCAATTTCCACCTTCATGGGAGTTGTTGTTCAGTTGTTAAGTCATGTCCAACTCTTTGTAACCTCATGGACTACAGCACACCAAGCTCCTCTCTTCTTTACTATCTCCCAGAGTTTGCTCAAACTCATCTCCATTGAATCGGTGATGTTAAACACTTCATCCTGTGCCACCCCTTTGTTCTTTTGCCTTTTATCTTTCCCAGCATCAGGGTCTTTTCCAATGAGTCAGCATATTGCATCAGGTGGCCAAAGTACTGGAGCCTCAGCTTTAGCACCAGTCCTTCCAATGAATATGTAGGGCTTTTTTCCTTTAGGATCGACTTGTCTGATCTCCGTGCAGTTCAAGGGACTCTCAAGAGTCTTTTCCAGCACCACATTTATGATATATTAAAAAGCATTAGGAAAAAAAAACAGTTAGATGGTCAATGAAGCTGTGCCAAGTCTGGACTGAACAGTCAAGGGTTTTTTTAACCAGTGCAAGGCACCAGAAAACCTTGACTTGGGGAGGGCTTCCCACATCCTGCAGAGAAGAGCCTGCAGCTTTCCCCATACTGGTTTATTCATGGGCCCTGCCTCCTGCCTGATGCATCTCAGTGTGACTCATGTTTCACAAAAGCACTGGGAAGGCTGTTATACAGCCCTTCCAGGGAAGCTTCTGGCAGGACTCAGTCACTCGGAGCATTTACAACTTTCACAGCATCATCTCTCTCTGGAGTGAGCCTGAAGAGCGACAGATGACTTGAGTTGGGATCACAGAACTAAAAAATAAAAATCAAAGCTTCCAGCTGTGCAAGCCCATCATTTTTCAAAAAGAATGGAAAAAAAAAGATGAAGAAAGATAACCTACAAAGCCTAGCACTTTTATTAGGGTGGCCACCACGATGGAGGCTTCCCCTGTGGCTCAGTGGTAAAGAATCCTACTGCAATGCAGGAGACGCAGGTTCCATCCCTGGGTTGGGAAGATCCCTTAGAGAAGGAAATGGCAACCCACTCCAGTATTCTTGCCTGAATATCCCAAGGACAGAGGAGCCTGGCAGGTTACAGTCTGTGGGGTCACAAAGAATCAGACATGCCTGAAGTGACTGAGCACAGTTATTATGGAGGAGCACCAGATCCAATGCTGGGACCCCCCCAGTATTCAGCAAGCACTGTCCCTCCTCCCTCTCAAGACAAAAACAATGGAGTGAATTTCTTGGTTGCTATAATGCTAAAGACAATGCTAATCTTTTCTCTTACCACTCCTTTTACGGCGGGAATATGCATTCACATTACAAGGTATGTCTAATGTGTCCACAATATCTAGAAGCATCAAGAAAACAAAACTTCCTAAATAATATGTCAACATGGAACTTAAAAATGGTAAAGCATGAAGAAATTTTCTTCCTGACGCAGTTGTGTCAGCATAAATGCTGCTGCTGCTAAGTTTCTTCAGTCGTGTCCGACTCTGTGTGACCCCGTAGACAGCAGCCCACCAGACTCCTCTGTCCCTGGGATTCTCCGGGCAAGAATACTGGAGTGGGTTGCCATTTCCTTCTCCAGGCAGCGTAAATTAAGTCCACACATAGGTCAGTTATTCTGTCTAATGCAAAATAAGGCCATTTCCTAAAACTGAGTGACTGAAACTCCCTAAGCCATGTCTGACTCTTTGTGACCCCATGGACTATACAGCCCATGGAATTCTCCAGGCCAGAATACTGGAGTGGGTAGCCTTTTCTTTCTCCAGAGGCTTTTCAAACCCAGGTCTTCCACATTGCAGGCAGATTCTTTACCAGCTGAGCCACAAGGGAAGTTCAAGAGTACTGGAGTGGATAGCCTATCCTTTCTCCAGTGGATCTTCCTGACCCAGGAATTGAACCAGGGTCTGCTGCATTGCAGGCGGATTCTTTACCAACTGAGCTATCAGGGAAGCCACATGTTTTCAGAAAAACTTCATGTGAACTCCTTTCATTTATTTCATGCTTCTGTAAATTCTCTTCCCTATACATTCAGGAAGAAAGAACATCACCATGGGAGTAATACTTGCTCTCTATGTCACTTGGTCCTTTTGTACTCACTATACAAGAAAAAAAAAGAATAATAAATTAATATTTATCTACCATTAATCTATGACTAGTGAGCCAAATGGAAAGATTGAACGTGTTAACAATGGTGACAATAAGGTAAAACTATAGAAAAGGACCAATGGTATTGGTCAGCTCTAGAAGAATCTATGATCAGTAATGGTCCTATTCTGGTTCTGTGGGGCAGGCTGCAGGTTTCTGGCTACAGCATGAGAATAGTGCCCAGATTTATGAATTTGGTTTCTAAGTTTAACACTGGTTTTCATTATGACCTTGATGAGACATTTAACATGTATATGTTGATTTTAAAACCTGAAAGATCATTACTTACCAGTACATCAAATGAGCATTATAAAATGGGCTTTTTACAAGTCATCCAAGAAAAATGCACACATCCACTAAAACGCACATGGCAAAAGAGGAGTCCTTTCCAAAACTGCATTTAGTATACCACTATATATACCTATATAATGTTCTCCACTATCCAGAAACAAATGTCAGTATAACAATGCCTGAACTTTTCACAGCAAGTATTTAAAATCGCAGCACAGAACTTGTGGAATTTGGGTGGCAGATTCAATTTCCATTTTCAGTCCACCCTTTCAGTCCCTTTTCTCTTATTTCTTTCTTCACTGTCATCCTAGTCCAGCAAAACGTATGTTCATACATCTGATCCATTCAAACATATTCATAGACAATTTCAGACAGTGGACAATAAGGAAGAATGAGATGCATGTGCTGCAGTTCAGTGGGGGGGGGGGGGGGGGTACAAAGGACATAAAACATTATTCTTTAGTACCTCTAAGATCACAGGCTAACACTTAGTAGTCCTGTGTACACTTAAAGCTGACATGAATATGACAACAGGGACTGCACACCATGGACAAGTCAGTAGATGCACTTTGTCAGTTTCCCTGGGAACCCTTGAAACCTTCTCTGTATGCCTACTGATTCCAGAATGACTAAAAAGGATCCCAGCAATTATAAATGGGAAGCAAGTATTAATTGACATAGTTCTACATTTATCCGTTTCTGCTTTGCTGCTCTCCTTGTCCAATCACTCAGATTAGACGCCTAAAGAAATGCATGGATGTAAATGGACATCATAGATGTCAAATTTAGTGTGTTTCATTCTTCAACCCTTCACCTTCTCTTTAAAACTTAATGAAAAAAAAAAAAAATTAACTGCAGGACTCTGACCACAAGGCACTTTGATCTATAGTGGTTTACTTAGCAACAATTCAGCTTCATTTGTATGACACTAAAAGCAGTCATCCCATAAGGCTTTCTTAATCAACTAGCCCAGCAGCTTTCAATAAAGAGATTAACTATGGAATTTTAAAAGGCCATGCTGGTCAGTCCATTCTTATAAATTCCACATGAACCAGTCTTGCAAACTATGGTGAACTTTTCTTTACCTCACCAAAGAATTCTCTTATATCCTCAGATCTCAGCCAATATACCAGATAAATGTGTACTAAGCATTTTATTTCCTAAGGCATCTTGTACCAGAATATCACCTTAAAACTATACATGATGTGGCAGCATTCAATAAAAGGCAGCTTTAAAATAAATATTCTCCAAAAGAGTTTATTTTTAAAAGACCAAAGGAAATGCATCATAAGCTAATTGTATCAATAAAATAGCCCTATTGAATGGATTATGGATTCAGTGTTTTTCAAAGTTCCAACCAATTACTTTGCTTTTCTTAAAAAAGTTAGGTAAATATGTTACAAAATCCATTTTTATTATGCTTTTTAAGGTAGGGTGAGTGTGTGCATGCAGTTTTAAAAGTTCTAAATCATTCACATTTTTAATGTGTATGGTATGAGATTTTTTTGACATGTAGAGTAGGCTCAGTTCCTCTGCAATTACAAGCAGTGAGATATAGGACAAGGAAATAATAAAATAACACCAGCAATCACACCAGCAAACAGAGCTGAAAAACCACAGTAACAAATACACACTACATGGCATGAACTTGCTCACTTATTGACATGCATTACTCCACCCAATCCACTCAACAACCCTGCAAAATGGTTTTCCTGTCAATATGCAGATGAGGATCTCAAGACCAAAGAGACTAAAGAACAGAACCAAGGTTATACATGCAGTAAGGGGGCAGAAAAAGGAGCTGGAATACAGGTCTGACTCCAGACTCAATGCTCAGAAAAGCAATGGTCCCCAAACATTTTGATCACACATCTTATCACTAAACCCGTTTTCATGTAACACTGGTTGCATGTATTTTTATAAATTATGTTCCCATTCAATCAATACTCTGCCAATATACCATGTATATTTATGTACACACTACTGATACTATATATAGAATAGGTAGGGCTTCTGAGGTGGTGCTAGTGGTAAAGAACCCATCTGCCAATGCAGGAGACAGAAGAGATGCCCAATTAGTCCCTGGGTCGGGAAGATCCCCTGGAGGAGGGCATGAAAACCCAGCCTAGAATTATTGCCTTGAGAATCTCATGGACAGAGGAGCCTGGTGGGCTACATTCTAAAGGGTCACAAAGAGTAAGACACGATTGAAGTGACTTAGCATGCATGTATAAAATAGATAACTAATGAGAACCTACTGTATAGTACAGGGAACTTTACTCCGTGCTCTGCCGTGATCTAAATGAGAAGGAAACCCAATAAAGAGGGAATATATACATACATGCATGCATGCTAAGTCACTTCAGTCATGTCCGACTCTTTGTGACCCTATGGACCGTAGCCTGTCAGGCTCCTCTGTCCGTGGGATTCTCCAGGCAAGAATACTGGAGTGGGTTACTGTGCCCTCCTCCAGGGAATCTTCCCTAGCCAGGAATCTCTTACAAAGCCTATATACATATATATATATATATGTATATCTGATTCACTTTGCCGTACAGTAGAAACTTGCACAACATTGTAAAGCAACTATGCGCCAAAAAAAATTAATTTAAAAAATAAATAAATAAATAAAAATAGGAATTAAGAGACGTAGTATCCAAATAAATATAATGGGATATCCTATGCATCCCCCAGGCAGTGTACACTTTGCTTTAAAGATATTACCTCTAGTATTAAATAAGGGTCCTTATAACTTTTTCCAAATTTCTAGAAAATAAGCTTTTATGATAAATGAAAGAAATCTGTCAATCATCAATCCTCTGAAAGTAAAGGTGGCAATTCATTAGGAATTCTGAGCGATGCTACTGGTGAGCTCAAAGCCCGTGGTAGTAACCGGAAGAGCAACGAGGTGAAAACACCACACAAAAGGCTGTGAGATTGTCAGGCTTCTATAGTCCCGGCAATTATTGAATTAAACTGTCCCATTCAAGAGTGGGAATTAGGAAGTGGGAACATAGCCAAAAATGGATGGGGCAAGCTGAATAAAGAATAAGCCACAATATGGATCAAGAGAACAAGGTTATGGAAGGAAGTAATGGACCTCAAAAAAGATGTAACCTATTTTATTGATGAAACCAGAGACCTGGAAAATAGGGGCTGTCAGGCTAATCTTAGATTAGCTGGAGGTACTCAAGGGAGAGAAGGAAGAAAACACCTGACAGGTTTTGGAGAATTCAAAGGGAAACAATGTAATCCAAGAGAAAGCTTGCCTGGAATGTAACAAGTCCATTGGGCCCTTTAATGGCTTCTCCCTGGCCTCTCCCTGGCCAGCCCACTGGCAGGATCATTCCCCTCTATGAATTTATTTTCCACCACAAAATGAAAGAGGCTGGGTCACTTCTGAAAACTGAAGAACGACAAAGATTAAAGGTTCCAATGGCCTTGCTGGCAGCCTGATCTCTTCCAGGATGGAAAGTGGGAACTAGAAAAGCATGCCCCTAGCTGCATAATTTCAAAACTCTGCCTTGAAATTATTTTTTTTTCCTGTTGCTTATAGTTAGATGATAATTAGATACTGAAAATTCAATTAAAGTCATCAAATTCTAATTGGCAACATCCTATGCGTAAGGCAATGTGCTGGTACTAGAAAGCATTTGAAGGGTATGCTGGAATGAGGCAATAAAACCCTTAGGATGTCCAGTGAGGACCAGAGGGAAGAGGTAAAATATCAAAAGAGAGGAACAGACAGATTATTGGGAGATCAAAGGATGGCCTATTAGTTAGGCATTTGAAATAAGTATAATTTGTGACAGGCAGGGATGAGCGGCGTAAAAAGGTAATTTCAAACAGAAAGAACCCAAGGAATAGAGATGCAAAGGGTGAAATTAGGTTTGTGGAGGAAATGTCAGTCTAGCTTCCTTGGCCTAGAGAGATCTTCTGGGAGATTAAAGGAGGATAAATTTACAAAAGGTCCTGGGAAGTCATGATGAGGGTCTTGAAGGCTGAGCTGAACAGTTGGGGGAAATGGAGAAGGCATCTTTGAGTTATAAAAAAAAGTCAAGATGCAAACAGGGAAAAAGACAAGAAAGAAGTGTGTTGGTTTTTGTAATCTTCTGGGTACATTAGTAACAGACAGGTCTCCTAGTTCTAGAATAATGTCATTATATTAGTACTAATTAACAATGTTACTGGTGACGATCTGGGGCACCCTAAACCAATTACGAAGCACTGGGCGTCTGCAGTCAGAAATTACGATGCTCACAGGCACAGTGGTCTCTGGCCAGGAGCAGAACAGATGGGACCCTCTGCAAGCACAGGGAACGCACTCATGAGAGGAAGCCAACATAAATGAATGTGTTAAACTTGATCCACACGCTCTATCTCCTTGAGTTTGCCAGCCAAATTATCCCAAGTTATGTAAATGAGCTGTCTTATCTTTGGAAAACCTTGCACTGTTTTGAAAAGCGAAGCAAATTTATATCTGTACAGGTTAACCCTAGCCAGTGGTAGAGAAGAGCTGTCGTTACTTCTCAGAACTAAGAAACAAAAAATATCAGATATACTTACATTTCTAATGGATTAAGTAACAGTAAGGGAGGGCTGTGAAAGGGAAAAGTCCAACCTGTCTCGTTGACCAACTGGTGTCCACATTGTTCCTTCTCTCATATGCAGGAGGAGGCTACTAAGATTTAGGACTGGAAATGGGGAAAGGCTTTCACAGCATGTATTTCCAAGCCAATTTTCTGCATGTTTGTACCTGAAAGTGGGAATATCATTTCATGAAACCCAAAGTCCATTTATATAAGATAACTGATCATTCCAGGAACAGAATTTAGTGGGCTTTGTTCTTCTCTTCCTGCCATTACATGGTAAGTGACATTCTTACTTCCTCTCTTGCACCTACATCGTCCCCCATCCCACCCTGCAGTAAACCTGTCAGTGTTACTTCCAATACCCACCTCCAAATCCATCCACTTGTCTGCATGACCTTCATCAACTCAGCTAAGTTGAGCCACCATCATTTCTCTCCTAGTTTACTTTCAACAACTTTTTGGATCTCACATCTTATCATTGTTCCCTAGAATTCACTGTCCCCTTGCCAATGGGGTCCCACTCTAAAATCTTTCAAAGTCCTCAGCATGGTCCAAAAGGATTTCATGATGAGAATGTAGGCCCTCAACTTGATCCAAACATCCCCGCTGACATTCTTCAGTTACAGCCCATGGAATTTTCTATTCCTTGAGTGCACCAAGCCCTCTCCCGCCTCAGGACCTTTGCTTCCCTTCCTACCACTGCAATGATAAGCACTTTCTCATCCCTCAGATCCTTCTGATTTTTCCTGGGCTTAACCTAACTACCAGAATTCCCAGTATGTTCAAAGCAATCATGTTTTAGGAAAAATCAGAAGCAGCTAAAACAAACAAACAATATAGACAAACACAAACTTGAAAGCTTTTTTTCTGAGCATTATGCAAAAGTGAATACTCTCCTAAGCTCTGAAACGTATTCCAGCTCTGATTGACAACTCAATTGCCAGTTCCCAACACCAGGGTGAGGAGAAAGGGTTCATTCAATCAACAATTAAGTCACTACTATGTACAAAGCACTGTGCAAGGAGCTGGGATACATCAAAAAAACAAGTCTGGATGCTGCCTTCCTGGAGCTTCTGGTCTATTCAGGAGAAGGGCAAAAATGAATACACATTAGAGGTCCATGTCTGCCAGGGTCATCCTGAGAATAAAACTAGAAAACACAAAAACCCCTATGCAGCACTGGGGACACCAGAAAGTGGTATGTGTGAGTGGGTGAGGGTGGTGTCTCATTTTGGAATAAGTGTCCATTTTCATAAGGAACGTAGAAGGAGAATCACAATCATGACAGATTTTCAAAGTATGGAAAATAAACAAATGTGGCGTGATACAATGTGATGAGAATAATCAGAGTTATTAAGATGGCTCCATACAGTTGAAAGACCATCAGGCAGAAAAGGAACAGAGGCATTCTGTGTCTTCTTAAAAATTTGAACTAGGAATTATTGAATATGTGGTTCCCAAAGTGTTATGGGCTATTTCTAAAAGACAGTGAAACTGTTCATCACTGGAAAAGTCCAAGATGAAAGCAAGCATTCTCATTTTTAATGAAGTAAACTCTTTGAAATCTCCTGGTAAGTTTAAACTATAAAATGGCACCAACTCTAGATCACTAAGTCTCCCCGTTGCTCTCTCCTGGCCCTCCCAATACCACCTCCACACCAATTTGAGGCCTGATGAGGGGAGCAGGATTCTCCTCAACCACTGAAATAGTACAGACCTACAGTTAATATCATGCTTTTAAAAATATACTGGAATAGTAAAATATTGAATGATATCTAGTCTCTAATGGGGAATGTAAAATGCATTAAATTCTAACATGCTTATAAAATTCAGAGAGGTAATCATTCATGGACAGCCACTAATGATGGTGATTAAGGAAGATGACTTTAGTTCAAACAAGCAAATGATTAAGCTTGAGAATACAAAATGTTAAAGGGCCCTAATTAATAAAGCAGCAAATTTTTCTTCTCAGCCCACTTCCTAGAACATAAATATGTGAACCATCCTTCCGGGATAGAAATGAATGACCTTCGTGTTCTAAAATTCAGCTCGGGCAGAAACCACTGCCTGGAAACCAAAGTGTGATTCCAAATGTCTACTAGAAACATGTCAGAGATCCGTGAAAGAAGCCTTGTGTGTGCGTGTGCTCAGGTGCTTCAGTCGTGTCCGACTCTTTGTGACTCCAAGGACTGTACACACTGGGCTCCTCTGTCCATGGGATTCTCCAGGCAAGAGTTCTGGAGTGGGCTGCCGTGTCCTCCTCCAGGGGATCTTCCCAACACAGGAATCAAACCCGCATTTCCTGTGTCTCTTGCATTGCACGCAGATTCTTTACCGCTGAGCCACCGGGGAAGGCCAGAAGAAGCCCTAATGAGGGGGATTCGAATGAAGAGAAATTCCAGATTTTTCAATTTCCTGGTCTGGCTTCCTGTCATACATTTCCATTTCATGCATACCTTATTGAAGAAATTACTACCGTTGTATATTTATCTTTAAAGTCTACCTTTCCATTCTTTCTTTAGATCCATTTGGTCATCAGCTACTGGTGAATTATAATGCCCATATTCAACTCACTGGGGTAATAACTTTGCAGAGTCACTCTTTTTGTGTTACTTGCTGATTTATATTTATAGAATTTTTAAAAAGGAAAAGAAAGCAGGAATCCCAATTCTTAAAATCAATTGCTTCCTCATAATATCGTAAAATATTAATATTAAAGCTAGCAAAAGACAAACAAAAAGAATCTGTAGTGAGTCCTTCCTTTCCAAAGGGGTGAAAGTGTTAACCCCTCAGAGTCGTGTCTGACTCTCTGCCACCCCCATGGACTGTAGACCACCAGGCTCGTCTGTACATGGGATCCTCCAGGCAAGAATACTGGAGGGAATAGTCATTTCCTTCTCCAGGGGTTCTTTCTGACCCAAGGATGGAACCCAGGTCTCCCACACTGCAGGCAGATACTTTATCTTCTGAGCCACCAGGAAAGCCCAAAGTGCCCTACAGTTATCAAGGGTAATTCAATTCTGTTGTAAATGAAGCACCATCTGAGGTTTCAGACTGCAGTAATGCTTTGGGAGAGGAAAGACCTAGGATAATGAGAAGGAAAATGGAACTCTGGAAAGTTCACTCTTCCTGCTCCAACTACTCTCCATTTTCAGACTTAGAAAATGTGACCAGAGGGGTAATCTAAACTTTGTAATCCTAAACTACATTTAGAGAATATATCTATTCTCTTTGTTAACTGTAAAAAGACATCTCCATCAGACAGGCAGGCATTCAGTATATGTGCTCCCATTCAATGCCAAGAGTGTATCTGATGTCAATTCAGTCGATTTAATGCATTAATTTTGGTTAAGTGTGCAAACTTTGGAACCAGAATATCTGGGTTCCAACAGAGTTTCCTCCATGCCCTGTCTATGGCCTCAGAAAAACTATTTAATCTCCTATACTTTAGTCTTTTTTTTTGTAAAATCTGAAATGAGGACAATGACACCTAATAAACAAGTGTGTTGTGAAATTAAATAAATACATATAAATACTCCAAACAGTGCTCAGCACAGAATAAGCACAATGCCTGTGTCAATCAGTAATCACCACTGGTAAACTAGTATTAAACAGCCATATAAACTTGAACCCTGAACCACATATGGGCATCTCATTTTTTACAAAAATCTTCATAGAGTTATCATTCTCAGCTTGTACCTTAGTCTTGATGATAAATTCATGTCTAATATGATGCTCTGAAAGTCAAACTAAACAAACTCAACAACTTCACAGCAGGTGTCTTTCTTTCACTTCTGGGAGAGAGTGAATTGTTAAGAGTCAGCACAACTTCCCAGCTGTTAATTGAAGAATTTTGCCACTAATGGTCACTGGAACAGGACAGTGATTGTACTCTGTGGCTAATGGGATGGCTCCAGAGACCACACTGCATGTTGAACAAACAACAACTGATGCGTGTTTGGGCATCATTAAAATAAAAGTGAACATGTTAAATACAGCAGAAAATCTTTACATTGAAGGAGCTTTGACAGCATTTGTCAGCTTGAACATTTTATGGCACCAGCGCAGCTTGTTAAGAGGCAATGAAAGACAGCACTATTAAGCTCAGGATGGTGCTGAAATGGTTTCATACAGCCCTTAACTCATTTTCCCTACCACCAAGCGGGGCTGCCCATTGAGAAAGGCCATCATGTACAGGAGGTCTCCGCAACTCATCGCTAGTGATTGTAATGAGGAAGACATTCTGTTGCCACCTGGAGTTACAGTCTACCTCGTAACCTACACAGCTGTTTTGATTAATACACAGACTTACATTAAAAAGGACTTGTAAAGCACTTTTCCCTAACAGGGCTTCCTCTAATAAATTCCGAATAAAATGGAGCTTCCGACAAATAAAGGATTCCTCTTTCTTTAAAGAAACAATTCCGTTCTTTAGAATTCAAAAGCCTACTTTGAAGGTGGAAATGGATGAAACCGATCTACCTTTCTGGAGTTAACAGGGCATCATTTTAGTCAATAGTTACCTGTCTTAATTGCAGCTTGATTAATTTTGGGTGCTAAGTAAAACTGTGAACTACTGGAAAGCATTCAAATCTGGAGGAACAAGTATTGCACTGGTAAAAACTGTAAGAGATGTCCTAAAAGAAGACAAAGAGAAACATCTACCCTCGTAGGAAAAGAAGCATCAGTATAATTGTGTGGAGTGTCAAAACTGTCTTCTGCGAAGATCTTTCCAATGCACTGGTTTTATACACCTTATCTGCCAATAGTAACAATAAAACCCAAACCCTTCCTGATAAAATTCCATACAGTACCAAACATGGGGCAGGTTTGATTTTATGAGCTGATAAGTTTTTATCAGTTGAACTGAGCAATTTTCTCTCATAAGGGGAACTGACTACAACAAAATTAGATTTTGAGAGATAAGTTCAAGATCTTATCTTCAGAGGAAGATTTAAATCTTTCCCTTCATCAATTAGCATTTAGCAAGCACACATTGGGCACAAGGTTCTCAGCACCCTCAAGGCATAGAATTAGGTCTTCTATGCTTATTCTTAGGAGGCTAATAATTGATCTCTCTTTTCATAATAGAGCTGCACAGCAGTCTAAAATATTTGTCTAGTGGTAAGTAATCAGAAGAATTCAAGGAAGGAAAAAATGCAAGCATGCAATACAGGGCCCCTGGCTTACTCTAGGGCACAGGTCATAAACGCAAATGCCCAGAAAAACTGGGAAGGCAAGGAAGTACAACTTAGCTGGGTATAAAACGAGACAGAAGCAGGAAGCCTCCCAAGAACCATAGCTGGTAAATCCCAACAAAGGTTGCCACATTAGAAAAACTGAATAACAATTAAGAAAAAGGTCAGAGGGCTTATTTGGCCTATGGTCCCACAATCTCTGCTACCACCACCCCTTCGATACAGACGCAGGAATACTGGCTCTGAGTTCAGCGAATCTGAGTTTGATGCTCACCTCTACTGGAAACCAATGAGGCCATCTTCAGCAAATTACTTAATCTTACAGGTTTCACTTTCCTCCTCTTGAAAACAAGGATAATAACTCATTCTTGGCCTTGATAATGTTATTGGGAGACCCAAAAGAAATGCCGTGGATGGGAACCCTCAAACAGATGTGATGGATATTATTTTGATAATAAGCCAGATAATTGTGTAGATTTAGCATCAGCTACATAAGAAATTTCGTATTTGCTATTGACAGCATTGTTCAATATGATGAGGTATCTGTCCCACATATGAAACACATATTAGAAAGGAGAACTGCCTACACAGCTAATTATTACTAGCTGAAGAAACACCTGCCTTCTGCATAATTAGCCACATGACTGGCACTGAGAACGTGGACGATAATCAACGTGATGAATGATCAGTAGTTGGAAGAAACATTTGCTCTGTAGAGTGAAGAGAGAAGGCTCCCCCACTAATTCTCCATGTACTTTCAGTCATTCTATTTACTTTACTGAGATAAGGGGTCAAATATCATTAAAGTAAAATGTAACTTTTGAAGGTGAATAATTAAAAATATTAAGAGAAGCATAACTGATTTTAAGGGTCGGGATAAATTTTTTTTAAATTTTTGTTGGAGTAGAGTTGCCTTACAATGTTGTGTTAGTTTCTGCTACAAAGCAAAGTGAATCAGTTGTATGTATACATATATCCCCTTTCTTTTAATTTCCTGCCCATCTGGGTCACAACAAAGTTCCCTCTGCTCTACAGTAGGTTTTCATTAGTTAACTGATTTTACATAGGGTAGTGTATATATGTTAATCTCCACATCCCAATTCATCCCACCCACTCTTCCCCCTCAGTATCTGTAAGTTTGTTCTCGACATCTTTGTCTCTATTTCTGCTTTGCAAATAAGTTCATCTGTACCATTGTTCTAGATTCCACATACAATTTTACATGATATTTGTTTTTCTCTTTCTGACTTACTTCACTCTATTTGTTGTTCAAGACTTCTATGAAAAAAATTCATTGAAGGACACTTAAAAATGTAAATCAATGGTGAATTATGTATGTTGTTAGATAATACATTTCAGTATCAGAAAGATTTCTTTCCCCCAGATTGAGAGATTGGACACAATTCTAACCCAAATCTCGTCAAGCATTTCATTAGCTGATACCCAAGAAATTTCATTAGCTGATTTCATAATGTCTATATGGAAGAGTAAAGGACCAGAAAAAACTAGGAAATTCCAAAAGAACAAGATGAATAGAATACTAAGATTTTTATGCACTTACAATAATTAAAATAATTTGGTTTTGCTATACATTTAGATGAACAGACTAAAGAGGAAAGTAAAATCCAGAAATAAACATAAACATATAGGAAAACTATTTATGACAGAGCAGGCATTACAGATGGGTGAGGAATAGATGGACTAATCAATAAGTAGTGATGCAAATTGGTTATACAGAAATAAATGAAATGGATCTCAACTTCACAACCAACATATAAAGTCACAATAGGATATCCTCATAAAGTTATGATAGAAAAGAATTTCTTAATCAATACACACAGAAAATAATATAAAAGGAACAGTCTGATAAATCCAATTACATTAAATTAAGGATATACTTTTTGTCAAAAATAAAGTCAAAAGAAAAGCCACAAACTGGGATATCTGTAGCCTAAAGCACAAGCCAAAGACTCACATTTAGAATACATAAAAACTGCTACAAATCAATTCTAAAAGGTACCAGAAAGCAGAAAAATGTTTAAACACACAAACAAAAGTTTTGCCAAAGAGTATCCATGAATAATGCCTAAACACTTTATAGCCAATACTTTGGCAAAATTTTTAAACTACAACATCTGCTACTAGATGTTGTGCAAATTGGTATGACCACTTGGAAAATAACACGGCATTTTCTAACAAGGTTGGACACACACATATCCTATGAGCAGCCACTGTAATCCACACACAAACTCCATACATAATCCCTGCATGCTTGAACCAGGAGACTTGAACAACACTGTCCACAGAAGCAGTGTTGGTAATATCAAAAATGCAAGAATCATAACTTTAGTGCCAACCAGCAATATGCTGGATAAATAAAATGTGGTCTATCCATTCAAAACAATACTCTGGAGTAGAGAATAAGAGATAACTGTTACAGGCCTCAGCATGGATGAAGCTTGCAAACATAATAGTGTGTAAAAAGTCTTCAAAGAAAATCATTAAATATCATTATATTGATATAAATTTCAAAACCAGGCAAAACTAACAGAATATTGCTTGCAGATACATATATAGGTGGGCTTTGCAGGTGGCCTAGAAGTAAAGAAACTGTCTACCAATGCAGGAGACAGAAGGGATGCTGGTTCAACCCCTGGGTCGGGAAGATCCCCTAGAGGAAGAAATGGCAACCCATTCCAGTATTCTTGCCTGGAGAATTTCATGGACAGAGGAGCCTGGCAGGCTACAGTCCATAGGGTCACAAACAGCTGGACACAACTGAAGCAACTTAGCACTCAAGCAGCACACAGATACATAAGTAGTAAAAGTATACATAAAAAGCATGGGAGTGATTTACACAAAATTCAGCACAGAGTTCGCCTCTGTGGAAAAGTGGAGAGAAAGGTGACCAGCGAGAGGATACAGGATGCTTTTAAGATTCTAATGTTTTTTAACCTTCAGATGGTGAGCACACAGTGTCTGTCTTACTATGCCAACCATATACACACATTAAATAATCTATGTATATGATAAATACTACTATAAATTCTTCTCAAAGAAGAAATTATTATCATGGCATGTAAGTTTGCAAGAGATAATGAACTGACCATAACAAGTAGCTAGGTCTCAGCATATTTTGAAGCAGCAGAATAATGCAAAGGATAAATAAATTACAACTTTCTTCATGAAATTTCAATAATGAAAAGCAGAAAACTGAGAAAGGAGCAGTGCTTTTAGGGCTGGAGGAGATGATTTAAAATGTCTTCCATAATAGAAAAGTATTTATTATGCAAATTATTCAGATATTTATATGCCTATATTACAAGAGAAAGACAAATACATTTGCTTCAAACGGTGATAAAAATCAACCGGTATTTCTCATGCAAATTATTTCCATGGCAAACCTTTCTCAATCTGATGATGAATCATCCTTCGCCAAGCTTCTTAAGAAAGACAGCTAAAGGGCAATATTTTTTTAAAAATACACATTTAAAAATAATAATAGGAGAAACTTTTAATTTGGGAAATGCCAGTAAGAAAGGACAAAATTCCTTGCAAAACGCAGAACTGGTGGGTGTGTAATTAAAATTAGGCTACTTGAGACCCGAAAAAAACATAATATGTCAGCATATTTAGAAAGAAAGAAAAAAATGAGAGAAAATGAAGGAAGGAAATTAGTTAAAAATATATCACCCATCATTAACAGACATCACATCCTAGAAAATAACAAACAAGAGTGAAACTAAAAACTCCAAGCCCCAAAGAGCAAGCCACCCTGGAAATACAATGAGCATGTGAATCTTATGAAACAGTTATTAATTATTTATTAATAGTACGTTCATTTTCCCATTAAAAACAGAACAAGCTCGCCTTTAGATTTATTAAGAGATCTATTAAAAAAAAATAAGGCTAATTCCCAGGATCTGCAACCAAAAAAATTGACAGACGGATAAGAAGATAAAATTTTAGAATACAAAATTTTGTTTAACTGTTAACTGTTTTGTTTGAATTTATGTATGTTTAAACAAATAAGACTGTTTATATTTTGACAGAAAGAAGCCAGTAGAGAAAGAAAAAAAATGAATGATTCAAGAGAATCTTTGGAATCAGTAAAGCCAGGCTTGGAATGAGGTTTGGGGAGGCAGTGGTACTGGGATCAAGGCTTAAAGAAAAGAGCGGGGTACCTGAGGGAGAAAATAATGGTGACAACTTAAGTAAGAACAGTTAAGTCTTATGATAAAGAAGCAATTTACAGTTAATGAAGTAGCAGTCCTCAGGGGAGTGCCTAGAAATCTATCCAGGAGTTTAACGATCACAATGAGGGGTGGGCTCCACTGGCATCCAGGGACTGGGGACCTGAGCTGCTGAACCACCCTACAGAGCGCAAGACACTCGTGCACAATGAAGAATGTCAGTCAGTCAGTTCAGCCGCTCAGTCGTGTCCGACTCCTTGCGATCCCATGAACTGCAGCACGCCAGGTCTCCCTGTCCATCGCTGACTCCCAGAGTTCACTCAAACTCATGTCCATCGAGTCGGTGGTGCCATCCAGCCATCTCATCCTCTGTCATCCCCTTCTCCCACCTTCAATCTTTCCCAGCATCAAGGTCTTTTCAAATGAGTCCGTTCTTTGCATTAGGTGGACAAAGCATTGGAGTTTCAGCTTCAGCATCAGTCCTTCCAATGAATATTCAGGACTGACTTCCTTTAGGATGGACTGGCTGGATCTCCTTACAGTCCAAGGGACTCTCAAGAGTCTTCTCCAACACCACAGTTCAAAAGCATCAATTCTTCTGCACTCAGCTTTCTTTATAGTCCAACTCTCACATCCATACATGATCACTGGAAAAACCATAGCTTTGACTAGACGGATCTTTGTTGGCAAAGTAATGTCTGTGCTTTTATAATATGCTGTCTAGGTTGGTCATAGCTTTTCTTCCAAGGAACAAGCGTCTTTTAATTTCACGGCTGCAGTCACCATCTGCAGTGATTTTGGAGCCCCCCCCCCAAAATTCTCTCACTGTTTCCACTGTTTCCCCATCTGTTTGCTATGAAGTGATGGGGCCAGATGCCATGATCTTAGTTTTCTGAATGTTGAGCTTTAAGCCAACTTTTTCACTCTCCTCTTTCACTTTCATCAAGAGGCTCTTTTAGTTCTTCTTTGCTTTCTACCATAAGGGTGGTGTTATCTGCATATCTGAGGTTATTGATATTTCTCCCGGCAATCTTGATTCCTTCTTGTGCTTCTTACAGCCCAGTGTTTCTCATGATGTACTCTGCATATAAGTTAAATAAGCAGGGTGACAATATACAGCCTTGATATACTCCTTTTCTGATTTGGAACCAGTCGGTTGTTCCATGTCCAGTTCTAACTGTTGCTTCCTGACCTGTATACAGGTTTCTCAAGAGGCAGGTCAGATGGTCTGGTATTCCAATCTCTTTAAGAATTTTCCAGAGTTTGTTGTGGTCCACACTGTCAAAGGCTTGGCATAGTCAATAAAGCAGAAGTAGATGTTTTTCTGGAACTCTCTTGCTTTTTCGATGATCCAGTGAATGCTGGCAATTTGATCTCTGGTTCCTCTGCCTTTTCTAAAATGAAGAATGACTTCATTCCAAATGCAAAAAGCATCTATATTAAGACACACTATGAATCTTTGTCTTCTTTTATGCTTATACTGACTTTGGTCTTAATTATATGCAGCGAGATCATTAATTAGATTTCATTATATGCAGCAAGTTCATTAAGAAGATCCTGAAGAAATGGCAAACCACTCCAGTACTCTTGCCTGCAAATCCCATGGACAGAGGAGCCTGGCAGGTTACAGTCCACGGGATTGCAAGAGTGGGACAGGACTTGTTAACTAAACCACCAGGATCATTATAGTACAACTTCCAAGATTCATCAAACTTCCAATTGTAAAGCAGATCATTTTAATGTTAATAAAATATGACCTAAGCCTCTGGAATTTTTCTAAACAATGGATTTACTTATAATTTCATTATCTTACAAAGAAGTTCAATGTTATGAAAACTTTGCAACAGAGATTTTATCTGTTCATTCCATTAATTGATGAGTTTAAGGTAACCAGGAAAAAGGAAACACACTGATCCTGTTTGATGTGACTGTGCTTTCAGTTGCTCAGTTGTGTCCGGCTTTTGCAACCCTATGGGACTGTAGACCACCAGGCTTCTCTGTCCATGGAATTCTCCATGGAAAAAATACTGGAGTGGATTTCCTTCTCCAGGGGACTTTTCTGACCCAGGGATCAAACCTGCATCTCCCGTGTCTCCTGTATTGCCAGGTGGATTCTTTATCATTGAGTCACCTGGGAAGGCCAACCAACAGTGCTTGCTGAACACAATTTCAGGGAATTCATTACCATTTAAACATCTGCTTCTAAGGATACAGTTAAGAAAACTCTTAAAATATCAATAATATAATCCATTCTTTCCAGCAAGATCAGTAGACAGGCTCTCTGTTTTAAGCCATTTTTTTACCATTTACTACTAAAACAGAGAAGATCCACTGAGAAAATCTAATTTAAGAAACTTTAAGAAATAACATAAATCCCTATTAGCTGCCAAAACTAATTTAAATATGCTTTCAACCTTTTATATTGTTGGTGATCAACAGACCCAGAAGTAGGGAAATATTTACAGAGTCACCAATCCCATTTTTAATTAAATTGGAAAGAAAAGACTAATCATTTTTTACATAATTATGAGCCTTTTAATCCATTTGTGATTTAAACTAGCTGCCAATATAGACTAGTGAGTGGGCTTTTACTTTCTTCTGTTAGTATCAAATGTTGTCTACCTGCCATAAATCGTATTGTTTGCAGTGAGTATCAGAATGAGATGGGAAATGAAGAAATTTTTCTCTGTGGGCAGTTAGATTTACCACACAACCTAGGGAAATTGTGTCTGAATTACCCTGAGCTCAATATATTAAGGGTAATAAATAAACACCTCAGTACTTATTTTAAGTTAGTAAGTTTCAGGACCCAAAATTTAATTGAGGTCACCAAGACAGGACATTTTATAGGCAATTTTAGCCAAGATAATTCTTACAAAGATTTCCTCTAATGCTTGAAAACACACAGTCTACTTCGGTCTTTCACCCATACACAGAATCAAAATCAGCAGCCCTGAGTTCTGATGACTATAACTAAATACAAAATCTACTTCTTACATTTCCATATTATCAACAGGAAGCACAGAGATATTTGGTGAACTTCTACAGGGAAATCTCTGATTTTCCCAGTAGTACCTAATCTTCTACAATACTAATTCATCACTTAAGGTAAATACATAGACATATCTCATATTTGCCATCCTATTTTAGAGATTATAGCTAGCGATCAGGTTAATTTCATTTCAGTATGAGCCAAATTTTTTTAGTAGAAGTATAGAAACAAAATAATCTCTCTAGACTCCAGCTAATTATTTTGTTTTTCGTATACAAAATCTAACACATACACACTTTAACCTTAGTGGGACACAAGGTAGTGTTTTCTTTTCTAGGATACCAAAAGGTAGATGAGAGTGGTTCTAAGCTTTATGCATGTTTGTGCAGCTGTGAATTTGCTTTATGTCTTTACCTATTTAGTTAAATAATTTTTAAGAAGCATCCCAGCATAGAATGTCTCCTGAAAGAAAGGAACAGGAAAGTAAAATGTGTGGGACCATGCTAGGAAAAGAAAAGACCTAAGACTTTGGGAGGATTATAATCCACAAGGTAAAAAAAATGATACTCTGTGGTCAAAATGATCATTTTCAAAGACGTGTTTTTATACTTCACACAGTTTATCAACATTTTGTATTATTTGCTCCTGAATCCATCAATCATTCAGCTCTACACCTTTTGCATCAGAGAATTTGTCACCAATTTCCATGTTAAACAATCAGAAATCTTAAAATATAAATTTGAGTCTTTCTTTTTTAAACTGTTTTATTCTTTTTTTAATTAATTTATTTTAATTGGAGGCTAACTACTTTACAATATTGCGGTGGTTTTTGCCATACATTGACATGAATCAGCCACGGGTATACATGTGTCCCCCATCTTGAACACCTTCCCTGCTCCCTCCCCATCCCATCCCTCTGGGGTGGCCCAGTGCATCGGCTTTGAGTGCCCTGTTTCATGCATCCTACTTGGACTGGTCATCTATTTCATATATGGTAGTATACCTGTTTCAGTGCTATTCTCTCAAATCATCCAACCCTCACCTTCTCCCAGAGCCCAAAAGTCTGTTCTTTACATCTGGGTCTCTTTTGCTGTCTCGCATATAGGGTCATCGTTACCATCTTTCTAAATTTGACTCTTTTTTAAGATATTTTGTCTTCAATGCCATTAGATGAGATATTTAAATACTTATCCTTTTACAAAATGGGGAATAAAGCCAATATTTTATAATAATGTAAATGGAAAGTAATCTGTAAAAATTGTACAAAAATTTAAAAAAAAATTAAATACATATTGTTCAATGTATTACTTAGGTATTTTTCAATCAGAGACACTTCATTATGAGTCCTGCCTTCATAAGATATTTTCTCCTGGCAGGCACAGCTATTACTATATCATAAATACATCTTGCCTATGCAGTATTCCATGGTAAGGAGACATGGCTCTGAAATGATTATTAAACTGGCCAGAAACTGAGTCAGGATTCGAATCCAGGTCTTCTGACATTAAGCACCTTTCATTATACAGTAACTGTCTCCCTAATGAGGTTCTGGCCTATTAATGAAACTGAAACATCTCTATCATCCTCCATGCAATTGACTTCTTCCCTATCAAATAAGAGCAGAATCAAAGAACAAGTGTAACAGGAAATAAAACTACAAACCCAACCAAGGAGAAGAAAGTCTTACCCCCAGAATATCTTACATGTCACAAAGACCATATCATCCTACAGACACAGTGAACAGAGGAATCCACATCAGAGAAATATTTCCATTGAAAAGGGGAGTGAAGATTTCCTCGTGTGGTCCAGTGGTTAGCAGTCCACCTGCTAACGCAGGGGACACGGGTTCAATCCCTGGTCTGGGAAGATCGCACACACTACAGAGAAATGAAGCCCGTGTGGCCACAACTACTGCGGCCATGTGCTGCAGCTCCTGAAGCCCACCCACCTGCAGCCCATGCTCCACAAGAGAAGCCACTGGCAATGAGAAGTCCGAGCATCACAATGAAGGGTAGACCCTAGTTTTCTCTAGCTTTCTTGCAGCAACTAAAGAATAGCCCGTGCAGCAACGAAAATCCAGTGCAGCCAAAAATAAATAAATAAAAATTTTAACAACACAACAATTCTCAGTGAGAAAAAAAGGATCAACTTTTTCTAATAAGGGAGTGATATTTACTCATTTCCCCCCAATGATGTATATGGTCAATGCTCAGAGCAAAGACAATGTTCTCTAGCCGCTGTAAGAATAACACTTATGAAAAGATAGATTTAAGTCAAGTGGCTCATTACTACCTAAACATTGACTGGATTTCAACACATCAAAAACTCCTCAAAGGAATCCTCCCTTCTTGTTATTCTCTCTGTGTTAGAAAAGGTCTTTTCTGTACCCTTGTCTGTGCTCATAACTACGATGCAGAAAATAAAAATCTAAAGATTCTTTCTCAACTGTTTTGCCTAGTGGGGCAACCAAAACGTGAAAAGTCAATAACATCTACTGTTTCTAAGTGCAGGTTCAGAATATGACATGCAATTATATACTTTTATTCCACGAATGACATTTGCTATCTTTTTTTCCTGAGGCAAGAAACAGGAACACATTTCTTAAAAATGTTAGCTGGACATGTTGTTTTCTCTTCTTTATCACCTTTCAGATTTTATGGATTAGAGTTGAAAAGTCAACACTTAAAAACAAAGTGTGGTTTGGAAATGGTTATCTGTAAATACGAGTTCATTATTCCCCTCTGACAACCCTAAGTAAAGTCAACAAAATATGTTCTGTCCATGTTTGACATAAAGAAATATTTTCCAGATGACCTGGAGATTACGGACTTTCGGCAAAAGCAATTTCATTGTAAATGAATGTGTACGTACACATATGTAGGCATTCCCCAATCTGTGAGTGGTTCTGCTCTTAAATAGTTTGTTTATAAGTTTCTCCTAAACCTTTAAGTGTGTGTGTGTGTGTGTGTGTGTCTGTGTGTAGACAGGGAGAGCCTAAGAAAGAAATGATGTGGCTATTCTCCCAAAGCAAATTGTTATCTATCCAATTTTTTTAACTACATTAACAATATTTAACCAGTTCTAAAACTACAGTCCTACTGCTTCCAGTATGGTCCATGGACCAGCAGCATCAGCATTGCCTAGGAGCTTTTTAGAACTGAAGAGTCTCAGGCTCCACCCAGTCCTATTGAAACAAGAGCAAGACCCTATGGTCCTTGCCTGCTATGTCCTCTGTTTGTAGGATAATGAGGAAATATATGATAGATGCTAGTTGTCCAATGCTGATGAAGGGGTGTTCGACTGGTTCCTTTTGTCTTTGTAAACACTAGCCAGAGAGTAAGTTTAATCAGAGAAGTAGTAGAACGTGCAAAAACAAAGGAAAGCAGTCAAAGGAGACCAAATAATAATAGTGTAGTATTATTATAATAAACATAGTCCAGGACCTTTGGGTCCTTCTCAAAGGCTACCGATAATATTCTGAGTCATATCCTGTGAGCTGTGTTACGGATAGTGAAACTCCCACCACGTGGACAAAGTGAACTATGGGATAACTAGACTATAGCCAGGACATAAGCTGCCACAATTCTCAGAACTGGCCTCAAGAAAATAGAAAGGAAGATTAATTGTACTTAAAACAATTAAGATGATGCTCATCAGACCACTGAAGACCAGTTTCAATACTCTTTCTGCATGGAGTCCCGTCACTGAGCCCATAAAAGCTCTTGCCCATTGATTGTCAGCAGGAGGGAGTCGGCCTTTGAACAGAGATCCCCTCCTTCTCCATCCCCAGTGGCCAGCAACCAAAATAAAGTCAACTTTCCTTTCCACCAACCTTGCTTCTTTATTGGCTTTTGAGCAGTGAGCAGTCAGGCTCCACTTTCAATTACACTATTTGCATCAAAATTTGCATTTTCACAAGATGCCAGAAAGTGCCAGACACACATTAAGGTCTAAGAAGAAGCACCCCTCCAGACCTTTCAACCTTGAAGTTTCCCAACTACTTCCCACATACTCTCACTCATCTTTTTTTCAAAACTGAACATCATCTTCAACTGCAGAGACGTCACCTTCAACTACATACATGAGCCTCTCTCTCTTCTCGTATTTCCTGTAGCTCTGAGTGTGTCAGTTTCCACCTAGTCACCTGAGCAGAGATCTGGAGGCTGGCTGAGTCCCCCCTCGATGTTCCATGCAGGCAAAAACCATGTCTGTCTTGCTCTTCATTAAGTCCCCGCACCTGGTGACTTCATGACTATTTGTTGAATGGAGAAAACAAGTAACCATGGAGACACCTCCCCACGCCCCTGCTCTCAGCCACACTGCTGGAATCTCTTAATCAAGCTCTGACTCCTCCTTTTCCAAATCAAGAAAGGGGTACGTCAAGGCTGTATATTGTCACCCTGCTTATTTAACTTATATGCAGAAAGTGAAGGAGAACTAAAGAGCCTCTTGATGAAAGTGAAAGAGGAGAGTGAAAAAGTTGGCTTAAAACTCAACATTCAAAAAACTAAGATCATGGCCTTTGGCCCCATCATTTCATGGCAAATAGGTGGGGAAACAATGGAAACAGTGAGAGGATTTATTCTTGGGGGCTCCAAAATCACTGCAGATGGTGACTGTAGCCATGCATGAAATTAAAAGATACTTACTCCTTGGAAGAAAAGCTATGACCAACCTAGACAGCATATTAAAAAGCAAAGACATTATTTTGCCAACAAAGTCTGTCTAGTCAAAGCTACGGCTTTTCCAGTGCTCTTGTATGGATGTGCTGCTGCTGCTGCTAAGTCACTTCAGTCGTGTCCGACTCTGTGCGACCCCAGAGATGGCAGCCCACCAGGCTCCCCCATTCCTGGGATTCTCCAGGCAAGAACACTGGAGAGGGTTACCATTTCCTTCTCCAATGCATGAAATTGAAGTCATTCAGTCATGTCTGACTCTTTCTGACCCCATGGACTGTAGCCTACCAGGCTTCTCCATCCACGGGATTTCCCAGGCAACAGTACTGGAGTGGGGTGTCAGTTCCTTCTCCAGTATGGATGTGAGAGTTGGGCTATAAAGAAAGCTAAGCGCTGAAGAATTGATGCTTTAGCACTGTGGCGTTAGAGTTCTTTGGACTGCAAGGAGGTCAAACCAGTCCATCCTAAAGGAAATCAGTCCAGAATATTCATTGGAAGGACTGATGCTGAAGCTGAAACCCCAATACTTTGGCCACCTGATGCAAAGAACTGACTCATTTGAAAAGACCCTGATGCTGGGAAAGATAGAAGACAGGAGAAGAAGGGGAAGATAGAGGATGAGATGACTGGATGGCATCACTGACTCAATGGACATGAGTTTGGGTAAACTCCAGGAGTTTGTGATGGACAGGGAGGCCTGGCGTGCTGGCATGGACCCCTGCAGTCCATGGGGTCACAAAGAGTCGGACACGACTGAGTAATTGGACTGAACTGAACCATGGGACTTCTCATTTCTTCAAAAATCTTCCTAAGTCTTTCAAAACAGAGCTATGTGTCTACAAAATTGTAATTGCCCACTGGCTGCACATGAGTCTTTCCAGTATTTGTTTTCCAAGTACATACCACAGAGAGGTCAGGTTCTGTGCTGGTTCCAGTTGAGTCTTGAGGTTAAGTACCACTTCTGGTTCTTAAAATATGGGGTTTCCAAACAGCATAAATCTTGGAGCCACCACAAAAGCTGGATAAATTGAGGTGCCCGAACATGTAGCTCCAAAACCCAGATCTACCATTTTTCACATCTCAGTGCCCTTTTCAGATTTATCTGGCAAAGAACACACTGCACACTCCGCTCCCCGGAACACCCACACCCTCCACCACTGAACTGCCTTCACGTAGCTTAACTGTGGCACTCTTGTTAAGTCTTTGACTTATGCCCAACATAAATAACCTACTCCCTCTTTTATGTCCTCATTGTACCCTGAAGAGACTTCTAACAGAGTTTCTGTCAGCAAGTTATTCACATGTTTACCTCCTACTAAACTCCAAGCCCTGGCTTGGCCGCGGGACCCATGTGTTCATCTTTTTTTCCCAAACACTTGGCGTGGTACTTCATAGTGAATAAGCAAACTTTTTTCTTTTTTGGCCATCCTGCACAGCACGTGGCATCTTAGTTGCCTGATTAGGAAATGAATCCGCACTCTCTGCAGTGGAAGTGCAGATACCTAACCACTGAAACCACCAGGAGATTCCCTAAGCAAACTTTTAATGTATGTAAAACAGTATAAAGAGCCACAAATGTGCAGTTATGTTGCAAAAATGAAACTTTCTGAGCCCTAAGGGTTCTGATTTAAAGTCAAAAACTGAATCCATCTGGGAGTTGAGATGAACCCCACTGAATCATGGGCTGGACACAAAATAGGACTTGAATAACAGGTGGAAGCTGACCACTGAGGCAATCCCCTGACAACATGGCGGCCAGGCTCACCAAGGAGGTGAGAGAGAGGATGGCAAAGAAGAAGGGAAAGGAAGAAAGGAAAAAATGTCAGCCAAGATTGCTCAGTCGTGTCCAACTCTTTGCCACCCCTTGGACTGCAGCCTGCCAGGCTCCTCTGTCCATAGAATTCCCCAGGCAAGAATATTGGACTGGGTAGCCATTCCCTTCACCAGGGGATCTTCCCAACCCAGGGATCAAACCCTGGTCTCCCACATTGCAGGCCATCTTTGGCATCTGAGCTACCAGTGAAGCTCCATTTTATTGAGAGGTCCTTGGTAACATAAGGGCTGAAAAGTTGACAGCTGAAGCATACATGTGTGTATGATATACATACAGCACATATTTTGTCCATTACATAATAAGTTTGTCTATATTAATAAGTCCTCAATAATGCTATCACACATCTCTTAAGTTTATAATGGTCACCATAATGGAAACATTAATAAGGCAACTGCTGATCAGTTACCTACTAAGAAATCTGTATTACAAAATCATTTCAATATTATATAATTTAACATAAAAATGACAAAAATAATATATCAAATAATTGTCACAAAAACTGATATAAAAGATGGATCAACCTTTTGTATTACTGGACCAGACTTTAAGATCTGTCCAATTCCAGCACAAAGAAAAATTGTAAACCTGTTACCCAATATCAAGTCTAGGAGACCATAGCATTGACACTCAAACTGAAATGCTTTATACCAGACCCTAATGAGATAAATATAAATATTAGGGGTAAGCAGAATTTTTTATTAGAAGTTGATAATATCAATTGAATCTAACACTAATGTATTTGTATCTTTTAATTCATTGACAAATTAATTTTATTATATTTTATGAAAGAATCAATCTGCAACGAACTGGAAGGAAGAGTAGAAGGAAGAAGCAAAAAAGAAGGACTGGTCATTCGTGGCAGAGTTTGAGAAGCACCGTTCTACTACTGAAGAAGGAAATGGCAACACAGTCCAGTATTCTTCCCTGGAAAACTCCATGGATGGAGGAGCCTGGTAGACTATAGTCCATGGTGTTGCAAAGAGTTGGACACGACAGAGTGACTTCACGGGTTCACTGGTTCTACTAGATGTAAACCCCTCAGAAGCCTGCCCAGTTAGTGGCTGACATTAGCCTCACACTAGAACTTGCCATGGGCTGCCAATTCCAGGTAAAAGATCACAGGCAACTTGAATCTGGTTATTTAAGCTGCTCAAGACATGAAGCACTGTGGACAGTACCTGAGTGATGTGACTTATTTGGGGCACTATTTTCTCAGGGGAAATGAAAATGTCCCTCTTCAAGAAAAATAGTCTTTAGTTTTAATAGATGGACATGGAGGAAATACTTCCTAGGGTTCATTTCAACCCTAAAATTCTCTGATTCTATTGTTGGCTGATTGCTGAAATGTTACACGGATTTCTTTGCGGTTTGACAAAATAGTTTATTTGACACTGGAATCAAGGAAGGAATTTTCAGTTAATCTGTACTATAAACAACATAAAATAATTTGGAGCTCTCAAATCCAAGAAATAAAAGAGACAGGCATTACTTAGGAAAGAGAAATCATTCCTTTACTTGTGGGATAGTATTAAAGAAGAAAGAAAGGGAGGCAGGGAGGGAGAGAGGGAGACAGGGACAGAAGGACACAAGTAATAAACTGTTAGCTGCTAGTGATAAATTAGGCTGTGAGAAGGTTGAAGTTTTATTTGAACAAAACACAGTCATTAAAGATGGGAAATTAGCAAACTCTAATGTGATGTGATTCTGAGTAAGTGAGAAAGTGGCATTTGGTACTTCAGAGGCTTTAGACAGGGTGACCTCACCACAGTTTTAAATAGACTGTCCATTATAAGCATAAATTATCACCCCATGAAACTTTGATAGATTGGACACTGACCTGGAAATTAACAATCAAGCATACTGTAGAAAAAAATTTAAGTGAACCTTTAGCTTATAATCAGCATGAGGCTGATTAGAATAAAAAGTGAAATCATCACCATTTTTTTTATATTGCTATTGCTAAAATAGAAATTAGCTGAATGAGCAAAGAAAAATATAATGTTTCACCTGTCATAAAAAAAAAAAAATCATTCCCTCTCCTGCCATGAAGATTTGTTCATGGAGACCAATTTCTTCTGGAAAGTATTAGTAGTTGAGCAGTAGAGAAACTACAGAATTTGGTTTAACAATTTAATAAACTGCTCATTTGGAGAAGGAAATGGCAACCCACTCCAGTGTTCTTGCCTGGAGAATCCCAGGGACAGAAGAGCCTGGTGGACTGCCGTCTGTAGGGTCGCACAGAGTCGGGCACGACTGAAGCGGCTTAGCAGCAGCAGGAGTAAACTGCTCATTAATGAATTGCTATATCAAATAATATTGTGGAATGTTTCCCAAGCTGAATCCAGTGTTTTGTTCCAAACCATTACAGAACATCAAAAATATATCATCAGGTTTAGGTATAGGTACATTGTTTTCCAAAATATTTTTCCAGTATGGAAAGTCACAGTATTCTCCCTTAAACCATTCCTCTTGGTTCATATATTTCAGTTCAGTCGCTCAGTCATATCTGACTCTTGCAACCCCATGGACCGCAGCATGCCAGGCCTCCCTGTCTATCATCAACTCCCAGAGTTTACTCAAACTCATGTCCATTGAATTGGTGATGCCATCCAACCATCTCATCCTTTGTGGTCCCCTTCCCCATATATTTAATGCCACTTAAAATTCTGAAATTTCTACCTGCTACAAAATTGTTTCCTCTCAAAAAACCTGATTCCAATTGTTTACTAGTATTATGTATTGTTCTCTCATGATTTAAGGCCCTTTTTCTTTGAGAAAGTATCTTCTTTAATATAGAGCTAACTTCAAATGAATGTAACACATTTACAGGAATCACTTTAAAATGTAACTGAAACTATGCTTGGTGATTTATTATTCTTAGTAAAGCAAATGAATACACAGCTCTTGAGTCAATTTTTTCTGGAACACATAAAAGCTCTACTTTTGGTTAAGGTAATGTGCTCTGTGCTGTGCGGTGCTAATAAGCCACTTCAGTCATGTCTGACTCTTCACGATGCTATGGACTGCAGCCCACCAGGTTCCCCTGTCCATGGGATTCTCCAGGCAAGAATACTGGAGTGGGTTGCCATGCCCTCCTCCTGGGGATCCTCCCCACCCAGGGATGGAACCCGTGTTTCTGATGTCTCCTGCATTGGCAGGTGGGTTCTTTACCACTAGGGCACCTGGGAAGCCCAAGGTAATGTGCAGCATTTGCATTATTATGAGTCTATAGTTTCTCTCATGAGCCAGATAGTGTACTGATTTTTAAAAAAATTATTATTTTCATTATTTTCTCAGATTTAATTGTCACCTCTTTTTTTTTTTTTTTCCTTTTGCTTAGACCCTTGCTAAACTCTCCAACAGTAAAAGCAGTCAAGATACAGGTTTTCTATGCGCAAAGATATCAGGTAGTCCATAGTCTGGCACCCTCATATCTCCTCCTCCAAATTGTGTTGGTTGATCCCTAGACCTGTCAAATAACTACTGACCTGTGATCTCTCATTTACTGCTTCTAATTTCCACACTGCTGCAGGGGCATCCTGTATCAGTCGCATTCTTTTTTTTTAAAGTTTTTGTTTATTCAAGTTCTGTGTTCATTCCAGAGAGAAAATTTCTATTTTTATTATTTTTCAGTGAAATCACTACTTATTTATTTCATATTTATTTACTTGGCTGCATCAGGTCTTAGTTACAGTACGCAGGATCTTCCTTGCATCCTGTAGGATCTTTCGCTGTGGCACACGGAATCTCTAGTTGAGGCCTGCGGGCTCCGTTGCTCTGCGGCTTGAAGGATCTTAGCTCTGAGACTAGGGATCAAACCAGAGTCCCCTGCATTCAAGGCGGATTCTTAACCACTGGACCACCAGGGGAGTCCCCATCACTTGCATTCTTAATCTATTGTATACAATACATATATTTCTCATTTAAAAGCCTTTAGGCTCTGGTCTTCAAGCCTAAAGTTGTAAAATTTCATAATGATGTTCTTGGCTTTTTTTTTTTTTCATGAATTTGGTTATGAATTAGAATGCATAAGCTGTGTCCTTCAGTTCCATAACAATTTTTTTTATTAGTTTGAAAATTTATTTCCTTTCACTTGGCTCTTTTAACAAAAACACTATCAGCTGTAGATTATGTAGTCAACTTGTTATACTTTCCTGGATATTATTGCCTTTAATGGTCATACTGTTCTATTGATTAAATTTATTTCTGCTTTCAATTTTTTTCATTTTCACGAGGTCTCTTTTGTTCTTTAATTGTTCTGAATGTCACAGCATCACATTCCTTTTCATAGAAACAATGCCTTCTCTTACTTCCCTATGTTAATTTTCCCTTTTGTTTATTTGAATCATTCCTCCTGCTCCTCAACTATTAATTCAATTTCTCCAAGCTTCTTTTTAGTAGTTTTGCCCATGTACGACCTGTTTCTGTCTTGTTGGGGTGTACTCCAGATACTTGGTGATCTGTGGATATATTTAGGAGGGAGAAAATTTTAAAATGACTGGGAATACTGTGGGCAAGGGCTGTGGTTTATCAACTGATGGATTTCACTGCAGGGTGGGCAGGCAGGCATCTGAGATCCTTCAAATATAAAAAATCTATAGATCTTTTCTTTAGAGCTAGTTTCTCCAGAAAAGAAACATTTACTCATTCAGGTGGTTCAGTGTTAAAGAATCCACATGTCAATGCAGGCGACAGAGGGTTCAATCCCTGGGTTGGGAAGTTTCCCTGCAGTACAAAATGACAACCCACTCCAGTATTCTTACCTGGAAAATTCCATGGACAAAGGAGCCTGGTGGGCTGCAGTCCACGGGGTCACAAAGAGTAAGACATGACTGAGTGACTGAGGGCCCACAGGCGTGTACACACACACACACACACACACACACACACACACACACACACAGACATTCCATTTGGGAGTGACAAGGCTGTCTGCCAATGCTATTGGAAAAGACGGCAGGAGAGAGCTAGGGATCTCACTGCTAATTACACAGACTACCCTCAACTGTGCAGAGTGTTCCCGTGTCTAGAATCTCCAGCTCTTGGCCTCCATAGAATAAATCTCATTTCTGACTAAGAGTAAGAGCACGCCAGCAATTTGCTATCTGCACATACAGAGGAAGGGGGCCTGGAGAGCTATAATATACCCAATTCAGACTTCCAACAAATTTCCTGCTTTTTGCCCTATATTTCACTCCCAGCTTCTGCAATATCTAATATTGCCCATTCCTGTCTTCTCCAGGATTCTGAAGTGTAAATTTGTTTCTGCTCGTGGGCTCCTTCCTCCACAAGCACAAGGGATTCGACTCTCTCTCTGCTCTAGTAATCCCTCCTTTCAATTTATTTTACCCAGAAATTCCAGGCATTTCCACCCATCATCTCCCCTCCAATTCTCTTTGCTCCGGTGTGTTTCCAGCCTTTTCACTCCTTTCATTTCAGCAAGGTGTTCAGTAACTAGCAGAGGCAAACACATCTGCTCAAGTTGCTGTGTTTAACTAGAATCTCCAGGTCTTTTTTTCTAAGTCAGAAAATATGCTCCTCCTAATTGAATCAAGTTATCTGACACTGAATGCAGAAATGAACCATATTCGTCATGTCATTCATTCACTCCCTGGATTTAAAATAAAAGGAGAGTCACTCAGTCATGTCTGACTCTTTGCAACCCCATGGACTGTAGCCTGCCAGGCTCCTCTGTCCATGGAATTCTCCAGGCCAGAATACTGGAGTGGGTAGCCTTTCCCTTCTCCAGGGGATCTTCCCGACCCAGGGATTGAACCCAGGTCTCCCGCATTGCAGGTGGATTCTTTACCATCTGAGCCACAAGGGAAGCCCCAGATTTAAAATGAGCCCGTCTTTGGGCGGGTAGGGTTGACGAGTTCACCAACATCAAAGGTAAATATCGACATCAGTAAAAATAGACATATTTACAAATGAAAAACTGGCTATTTACAAATGATTCAACTATCTAGAATGACTCTTAAAATGTATTTGGTTGTGGGGAGGGAGGGGAGCCTCACATGGGCTGTTCTCTGTCCACTTTCCACAGCTCAGGAGATCAAACCTGTCAATCATCTGCAAAATACAGAGGGCTACTCCATCTTCTTGGCATCCATCATCAGAAATTTCTGGGCTAGTCCTCCCTTGTAAAATGACAATGCCACATAATAACAGTTGAACTCACTGGAGAAAAGGCATGTATGATGGGAAAAGAGGACATGACTATGACAGAAAGCATTGAGTTGGTGGTTTCCCTGGCCATTTATCATTCCTCCTGCCTTCTCCACACCATCATAAAGAAATCTCAAGCCTGTGCACTGAAAGAGTGGCGGGGCTTATCATAGTACAATAACAGCCAGAGGAAAGTCCAAAATGAAAACAGACTGACTTTATAACAAGAAAAAAAAATATTTGAAGTTGGATTTCAATCAAGGTTCGAGCTCCCTCCATCCATTGCACTCTCCACTGGAAATTTTAACAAAACCAATTGAGAATTCACCAAAATCCCATCAGTTTTCTGTTAAAATCAATAAAAAAAAAAAAGTAAATGCAGGGGCATAGAGGGTCAGCAATGATGCCACACACATTTCCTTTCCTCCAAATTAAAAGCTGTCATAAATTCAACTCAAGAAAAAAGAAAAGAGAAAGGAAACAAACAAACAAAACAAAACAGAAAAGCATGTCTCTCATGAAAACTCAGGGCTCAGGATGACCAAAGGAGGTGTGTGAGGTTTCCATTGATCACAGAGTTCCTGTGAGAGTTCAAAGCACAGCCTAGTTATCAAAAAAGTTAAGACAACCTTGACCAGCATACAGAGAAGCATAGAGGGTATCCAGCTAATCAAAGCACAATTTTCCCAAAACTTCTACTGATAGAAATTGTCATTTTTTTTCCTTTTCCTGTTTAGAAAACATCAAGATACCCAATGAGCTTATCAAACAGTTTTAAATATAATGAATACTAAGGCAGTATTATATGACTTGGTGTGTGCAAATTCTGATTCTTTTAATGGAAAAAAAAATGCTTTAAAGAAAGAACTGTTAAAATCTGGATTTGATTTCTTAATGCAGGACCACATACAATCCATTCATTCCATGAAGATATTAAAAGTCAGCCAATTTTTAGCAACACAAAGGATGAAACAGGGACCACCTCTGCCATTACATTTCTAAACCTCCCCTCACGTTTATAATACAGGTCTACATACTTGGAAGTGCTTTTGAAATTGACTTGCTAATGAGAGTGGGTCAAAGTACTAAGATAGCTTGCTCCTAAAATGCAGACCAGATAATGAGAGCTTTAGCATTTTAGTGTATAAGCTGTAGAAATCAAATGAAAACAAGGTATGACACCTTCTCAGAAAAGCCAAGTGCATTAAAGTCTATGCTGAGCAATGAAACAAACATTTAAGCCATGAGTTCTGGAAAATATCTTAAGAGTCTGAGTTACTGCTTTTGGGGAAAGGCTTGTGAGTCTGATAGAACAAGGTAAAACATTTTAGTAGAATACCAGTCTGAAAGAGATGTTCAAGAAATGTGAGTAGCACATAATAAGGGATAAATGACAGTTTTTCATTTTTATTATTATTTCCTGATTGTTAAAGAAATAACCTGGTTTAAAAGTTACAGTTTTCCAATGAAGACAGTGGTTTAGAGTATAGATATAGTCTAGCTGGTTCTTTCCCTAAATGCCTAGAGCATGTTTTTGACGCCATCCCTAACAGCACTCCTACCGTACCATTATTCATTTATATGTCCTCCTGGCAACAGGGCTTCCCAGGTGGCACAGTGGTAAAGAATCCACCTGCCAATGCAGGAAACACAGGAGACTCGGGTTCAATCCCTGGGCCAGGAAGATCCCCTGGGAGAGGAAAAGGCAACCCACTCCAGTACTCTTGTCTAGGAAATCCCATGAACGAAGGAGTCTAGCAGGCTACAGTCCATGGGGTCCCAAAAGAATAGGACACAGCTTAGTGCTTAAATAACAGCCTCCTGAAACACCTGATCAGCAGCCCTTTGAGATCAGGGAAATATTAGGGCTTCTCAAATGTTTCTGAAGAAATATATTTAATTACTAATGAAATGACTGAATAGGTAAGCCTTATCTATTCATTGGTAATGATTATAATTTGTAATAGCTAATACTGTACCAATTTAAAAAGCAAAATCAATAATGAATGTAATTGCAATTACATTCAATAAGGGCATTTAATATACCTATTCTCTTCCAAGAATACGTTTTATCATCTCCCTAGAAAACAGAACGATACTTAAAGATAATTTCTCCACAATATGACTACAGTCAATCTGATGCAAGAAAAAAAATCACAGTATTAAACATATTCAATTACATTTGAAAGAAAGTGAAAGTGTTAGTCGCTCTGTCATGTCCAACTCTTTGGATCCCATGGACTGTAGCCCACCAGGTTCCTCTGTCCATGGAATTTTCAGGCAAGAATCCTGGAGTAGGCTGCCATTCCCTTCTTCAGGGAATGTTCCCGACCCAGGGATCAAACCCAGGTCTCTTGCATCACAGGCAGTTTCTTTACCGTCTGAGCCACCAGGCATGCATGCGAAGTCACTTCAGTCCTGTCTGACTCTGTGCGACCCTGTGGACTATAGGTCAACAGGCTCCTCTCCCCATGGGATTCTCCAGGCAAGAATCCTGGAGTGGGTTGCCGTGCCCTCCTCCAGGGGATCGTCCTGATCCAGGGATCAAACCCACTTGTCTTGCATTTCCTGCATTGGCAGGTGGGCTGCCCAGGTGGCACTAGTGGTAAAGAACCTGCCTGCCAATTAAGGAGAAGGAAGAGATGCAGGTTCCATCCCTGGGTCGGGAAGATCTCCTTGAGGAGTGCATGGCAACCCACTCCAATATTCCTGTCTGGAGAATCACATGAACAAAGGAGCCTGGCAGACTACAGGCTAGGGGTCGCCAAGAGTCAGAAATGACTGAAGCAACTTAGCACAAGGGTCCAAAAGAACCAAGGCCTACTGAATTGCAGTCCAATTAGAATATCAAAGGCAAAACTGATAACCTAAATTAAATGCTTCTACTGTATATAGTGGGTCATGAAAAACACAAGAATGTGCTGTGGGGACTGTAAGATACTAAGCTTATATCCCAAGCCTGGTCACCTGTTCTGAATCCTCAACCCAACCATGTTTCACCCCTCAGACTCTTGAACTGCTATCATCAATGTTCAGGGTTAGAAAGGCAGGTTAATGCATTTCATCAATTTGGTCACTTTGATTCTATGCAATTCATCTTGTCTTCAAGTTTTCTTTGATCATCTCTGCTGATTTAAGATCTGAAGACAAGGGACTTCCCTGGTATTTCAGTGGTTAAGACTCTGAACTTCCACTGCAAGGGGCATGGGTTCAATCCCTAGTTAGGGAACTAAGATCCCACATGCTGCACTGCTTGGCCAAAATAAAGAAAGAACAGAACTGAAGATAAAAAGACACATTTTAGAACAAGGAAAACTAGAATAGAGTTCTCCTGACAGCTCAAACTCAGGGGATGGTTTTGCTTCATGTAAATGCATCAAACTTACAAACAGAAAAACAATCCAGAATAATCTAAATTAAGCAGGGTTTTCATACCTACAATGTGAAATTGGGCATCCATTAAAAAAAATGAGGTCTGTGCCAACACAGAGAACTTCTCAGGGTACATGTGCTTGTGAGAAAGCAAGCTGGAGAATTACATATGCAGTATCATCTCATTTATATAATTCTTAAAGGATAAAATTCTACTATATATATTCCTGTATATGAATAGAAAATATATAGAGGGTAAACACAAGAAACTATTTACACTGGTTATGTTGGAGTAGATGAGAAACTCCTCTATTCACATTGCAGCGCCTCAACATATTAATTATTCAGTACAAGCACATTTTAAAAAGAGCACAAAAGTGCTGAAAGCCATGCTGTTGGTCATCTCAAGTGCTTTATGTTGTGGTCACACTTGAAAGTGATCTCTCAAGTTCCAACCAAAGGCTGAGAAACTGATGAAAAATGTTCCCAACTTATTTCAAAAGAAAGTATACCAACACTGCTAGCTATCTGATGTTCAAATAATGGATTGGTTTTACTTATCCAAGGAAAAGAGACACTACTTTCTGGGTTTCAAGCCTCAAAGGTTTTATTTGTTCTTCATTTCTGTTTGTGTTTGGTTTTGATGGGTTTTATTTTTGGGTTGTGTCAAATAAACGATCCTAGACGCTATGATGTCAAAACTTCTAACAGATAGCTAAGTATGTGGCCATTTTGGAATCATATTTACTTAGATCCAAAAAGGAATCTCTAAAACAGAATTAACGTGTGCTGACATGGCATGTTAGCTTCCTAACTTCATTACCTAGAACACGTTGCTTCTCTATTAAATGTGAAAATGGTTATGTCTCTAATATCTGCTTTCATTATCACCTAATATCATCATAGACTAAATTACATTATTAATTGCATGGCAAAGATGGCTTTCAGTAGTTTATAGTGCCAAAGAGGATATCATTAAAATTACATTAAACCATCTCCTGGCAAGGTAAATCTACTTGGGCACAATAGATTTTAGAGAAGACAAAGTCACACGCCAGCATGTGGAACAACTACGGAATTCCTGCAGTACGCAGAAGTAGCTAAAGATTTCAAGGTGCTCAACTAAATAAATTATTCTTCATTTAATTGACCATGCTACTCACAGTGCACATCTCTTTAATAAATGGCACAGTTTAGGGATACTGACTTAAGAACTTAAAGCAGGTTATCCAATTAGAGAAGGAAATTGATATCTAATGATGGAAGAATGCTACAGGCCTGTCAAAGCAATCACTAGGCCCTGTGAAATGAAAAGTGTAAAAAAGAAAAAGAAAGCAGGAAACTGAATAAGCTGTAGGCCTGTAAAATAACAATAATAATGGTAATAATATAAGCCACTGACAATCAGTTTCAGTCTTTCTTGCTTAAACAGTTAAACTCTCAAAATAGGAAATAATAGGTAGATCTATGTAACTCACAATACAAGAGGAAATTGACCTGAGAAGTCAGACCTTTTGGCCATATACATTACAAACAAGAATGGGAATACACCCCATTCTCAGAATCTATTGACACTTTGATACAAACAAATAATGAGGAAATATGCTGAAAAGTGACATGCATAAAAAAGTCATTTTCAACAAGAGAAAAGAACTGAAATCTACTAGAGGGAGAAAATTATTATTTTCAAGAAACTGTAAAAAAAAAAAAGAGAGAGAGAGAAGCTATCTGGTTTTGTAATGCTTTCTGAAGTACTGCCAATTTCACATGAGACAGGTATGAAATGACTATATAACTAGGATGCTTAGGTGTCTTCAAAGCTGCAGTAACTTTCTGAATGAACTGTTTATTACTCACCTACTACTGACAAGTACTGCATGTAACTTTCTTCGAGCAGTCTATAAAGGGACTCATTTTCTCCTCAGCTTCTCTTTCTTTTTACCCCACATCACAGGCTGAAAGTCATTCTTCTGACTATCCCAGAAACCCTCCTGTCCCTGAACCCTCAGTGGTTATCTGACATACAGGTGAGAATTTTAGAAGGGTGGATTCTTTAATGGTTCCTGATTCACAAGTTAGCTTTAGATTTGGATTCTGTCACAATTTCCACCTTCACGTTGTTAGCCTTCCGGGTTAGACTGTGAGCGCTTTGTATGGGTCAAAGATTACATCTTCTTCTATTTAACTCATCATTTGTTTACAAAGGGACTAATCTCTACAGGTTTACATGAAGTTCTAAGCATCATAAGTTAATCATAAAACATGTGAAGGAAGCATAGCTTAGTCAAAGTAATTATAGACTTAGAAGGGCTTAGCTGATTTCAGTAACAGTGCTTGTCAACACTATGATGGTATTACCAGAAAATATAAATACAAAAGTGTGCCATCTTTGCTTGAAATAATAGAAATATGGTGTCCTGTGTCTGAAAACATGGTCTCCCTCCATTACTGAAGATGTTCTGGAGCCTTGAAAACATTCAAAGGAAGATTGGCAGAAGACATTCAATGTCACTGTATTCAAATATCTAAAGGGTCATCCGTGAAAATAAAGGGTTTCTTCTGCATGTCCCTGCAGGGAAAGTGTAAAATGAATGGGTAGAAGATGCAATTAGCCATACTCCGTTCCCCACAAAAGAAGTTATTTGGAAATGAGAGCTTTCCAGAGATTAAAAAGTGTGGCAGAATTTCCTCCATAGAAACAGCCAGGGTGAGCTAGCATTGCCCCACCCCATCTGATCCTGCAGACCGAGGCTTCAGGGCCTAGTTAAGGTGTTATCTAAATTCCTAAGACAGTGAGGATACCATGGGGCTTAATTCTCTGGGGCCGAACAATTCTTTTGCATACCAGAAATGAAACTCATAGACCATATAACCTACCTACTCAAATATTTTTTTAATCAGCAAAATGTTCTAACTATAATAGAAAAGGATTTTGCAGTTTGTAAAAATTATTTGCAATAAAATAATAGTAGTTATAGTAGCAACAGTAGCAATGCTGAGGTTAGACTTCACAAGAAGACCATTAAAATAATGAAAGGACAACAGCAACTGCCAGTGAACGAAATGTGTCACATGAGTTATCCCGGTACTAACGGCAGTTTAGCCATCAGTTGTGTGATCTTTTCCAATAATGAACAATAATGCTTGGTAAAATATGGAACATAATAAAGTATAGCCTTTTCTCAATTTACATGGTAGCTGCATTTCTGAAAAATTCACTGCATAATAAAACACTGGCAAAATAATTTTTTAACAGAGTTATTTTCCAAACTCAGAATATTATACACAGGTTTTTCATTGACTGGAATGTCTTCAAGGATAATTGAAAGCCTTGCAAGAGGTCAAGATCTAGTCCCCATCCACTGCAAGCCAGTGGCAGGCACTCCACTGCTGTGACACAGATATGTCATGTTTCCAAAGTACCCTTGTAAGCAACGCTGTTTTGCTCATTATGTTAGCTAATCTTATATGTCAACATGATTGGGGTAAGGGACTCCCAGATACCTGGTAGAACATATCTCTGAGGGTGTTTCTGGAGAAGATCAGCATTTGAAGCTCTCTTTTTCCACTGAAAAAGAGATCCACCTTCCCCAGGGCTAGTGGGTAGCATCCAAAGCTTAAGGATGTGACTAGAACAAGAAGCCTGAGAAAGGGCAAGTGCCCTGAGACAGCCATCTTCCCCTTCCCTGGGACATCCCAAGCTCCTGGTTCTCAGCCTTCAGACTCAGGCACTAAAACCATGGACCCCTGGTTCTAACACCTTCAGAGTTGGACTAGGTTAAATCCACTGGCTTTCCTGGGGCCCCAGTTTGCAGACGGTATACTGTGGGACTTCTCAGTCTCCATAAGCACATGAGCCAATTCCTATAATGAATCCCCTCTTCAAATCTATGTATCTATTTATCCATATCAATATGTTGTCTCTCAAAAGAATCCTGAATTCTACACCCATCCTGTTGAGACAGACTTTCATCCACAGATTCTTCAATGATAAAGGGACGTCAAACCAAAGCTGAGGGGAACGGATGTAGAAGGAGTAGGTGGAAGGAAGATGAGGCCTGGAGGAGCTCCTTCAATGAAAGGAAAATTAGCTGCAGCGGTGTTTACATGCTTTCTGCAATTGTACCTCCATTTGAGCATTCAAGGGTCAGTTCAGAAGCAGAAACTGAAAAGCACTCAGTCATGTCCTCCTCTTTGCGACCCCATGGACTACACAGCCCATGGAATTCTCCAGGCCAGAATAGTGGAGTGGGTAGCTGTTTTCTTCTCCAGGGGATCTTCCCAACTCATGGATCAAACCCAGGTCTCCCACATTGCAGGCAGATTCTTTACCAGCCGAGCCACTCAGAAGCAGAGGGAGGTGATCATTTCCAGTTGGTGAAAGATGGTGTCCAAGCAAACTCTGGATGACCATTCACAGGGAAAACGGAAGTGGGGATTGAGACATCTATGATTCCCTGAGACTGTGTAAAATATTTACTCACAATGGTAACTGGTCCAGTCAGACTTCGAAGGAATCTAGAGTAGAGTTGTTAGCTTTCACAGCGAGTTCACACATAACCCTTCTCACAACGTAGTCTGACTACAGAGACTTTAATCATTCACCAGCCAAATCAGGTCACTCGGACAGTGCAAGTAGAAGCTCAGTTTTACTGAATTCCCTGGCATAACATATATAAACCAGGACCATCCCAGGCAAAACTGGACCCGTGATTACTGTGTCTACAGCACTCAGAAAAGAGCCACCAAGGAATAGTAGCATTAATAATAAATAATACTCCCACATGACTGTCTAACCATTCAAGGCTTTTTCCTCCTATATTTATTTTAAAAGTTAAAACACCAAAATTATGGCATCATGAAAATAATTATAGCTTATTATACTTCTATATATTTTCCCAAGTAATATATTTTCTAGATGCTTACACTAAAGCATATATACTTTATAAGTTATACCAATTATAGTTTAAAATATGTCATATTATTAAATTAAAAGCTTCATTAATTTAAGAAAATGTATATATAAATATATCATATTGCACACTATAATATGTTAGCAGAGTGGTTTCAAAGTGATTTGATATATGTAATCTTACTAGAATCAGTCATCTAAAAATAAGAACCAGCATGAAGGGGTATATTCATACCAACCAAAATATTAGCAATACCATGAATTATCCTTATGTTTATATTTCAAGTCTAATGCTGAAATGGCTATTTATAGTCATTCTTTATGGGAAACAGATAGTTACATATTCAAATATTGGCTCTATGATCACAATCTACACCATTCAGACCCTTTAAATATTTTTGGGAAAACACATTGTTTATATTTAAAATAAAAATTATTTGTGTATAATCTGTATAGTCTTCTGAAAAAAATTAATACCTCTTTGAAGGGAGGAAAATATCTGAATCCACTCACTGTTCCAGTTTAGTATTGGCTCACATATGGCCAGCTGGTAAAGATTCGCCTGTCAATGCACAAAATGGGGGTTTGATCTCTAGGTCAGGAAGATTCCCCTGGAGGAGGAAATGGCAACCAACTGCAGTATTCTTGCCTGAAGAATGCCATAGACAGAGGAACCTGGTGGGTTACAGTCCATGGGGTCACAAACAGTCAGACATGACTGAGTGACTGAGCAAGCAAGCAAGCACAATAGTACCTACTCAGTAAGTGCTCATTAAACACGGGATGACTGATTAAATGAATGAATGAACCAGCAATCTCAAAGGGAAATGTTTAAGATGATAACTATTCAATGATCATCAATATTCTCAGTGGAAACAAACTAACTGCATCTAAAACATAGTATTTACTGAATCTAAACCATAGTATTGCAATTTGCTATTTACATTTCTTAATCCTATATCACATAGAAACATTAAAATTATAGGGTCAAGTCTTATTTAGCTGTATCAAGGTTTCAGAAATTCAATTATATACATGCTATGCTGAGTTGCTCAGTCGTGTCTGACTCTTTGCGACCACATAGACTGTAGCCCACCAGGCTCCTCTGTCCATGGGATTCTCCAGGCAAGAACATTGGAGTGGGTTGCCATGGCCTCCTCCAGGGGATCTTCCCAACCCAGGGATCAAACCCAGGTCTCCCGTATTGCAGGTGGATTCTTTACCATCTGAGCCAGCTGGGGATTTCTCTGGAAGTACACTGGTTAGGATTCTGTACTTCCACTGTGAGAGGCATAGTTTCAACCTCTGGTCAGGAGCTAAGACACCACACGCCCCGTGATGTGGCTAAAAGAAGAATTATATATAGTTATAGATCCATTTATTTAAATTTGGTTTAATCATTGCTACCAGGATCAGAGGATTTACTATGAACCAACTACTTCTTAGCCCCCGTGGACTAAGGGTATATAAGTTAGGCCCTGAAGCAACTTTTTGCCTAACAATAACATTTCTAAATTAAAATGAGCATTATTATAAAAGTTTATCATATCAAAGCCGCAGGACTCTTAATAATTGGCCAGAAGTTAAGTTTGGCTTTTATAACATTTGTATAAAGATTCCTAAAACCATCCTCAATCATATATATAATCATAAACTCTCCTGGGTTAATACAATAGAGCTAATAGAAAGAGCCCTTCACACTTCACCTATGTCTCTCTTAATGCACAATTATGAATGATTTATAATTAGCATCTTTATTATAATGACAATTTTTAAAGTAATCTGAATATTTTTAACTTTTCCCCTTGCACTCTAAATAACCACTGCCCGAACTTCCTGGTTAAGATTGGTTAACCTTAATCTAATGGTTAACCTTAATCTAATGGTTAAGATTAATAAGCAAGGATAATTTCATCCCACTTCCCACTTGATTCATCATAAAATCTGAATTATTTGAAGAGGCAGACAATGATATATTAATGTATAATTGTGAAATAACAATGAGAGGACATGATCACTCATGTAAGTAAGATTTAAGTGAATTAGGCAAACATATGACTATAATTCCACCCATATCATGAATTATACTTTCACTATTACCATATAGAATCAAACATGACTTAGCGACTAAACCACAGGTGACTATCACACAATAGGTGAAATTCTACAACTGATTACCAAGGGAAGCTAGAATACCTCTTTCACTGGTAATATTTTAAAAGAGAAATCAAAATTCAAAAGGATTTACTGAGTTTCTAGGTTCCATAGAACATCTCAATTTCATTTATTGCTCTTCTAAGCTACAGTATAAGCATTAAGGATACAAAGATGGAACATGCTCCCTGCCCTTTTCAAACTTCAAGTTTGGTAGAGGGCATAATATTTAAAAAGAAAAACAAATATGCACTGTGGAAAATGTATTAAGAACCCAGTCCTTTGGATCACAAAGAACAACTTCTCAAATGTATGGTATGCTTTTGATGTGCAACTTCAAAAAGATGGATAGACAAAATGACTTGACAAGATTCCTTTTAATCGCATGATTCAGTGAATTTAACTTCCCTAGAATGTTAAGTAAATGAAGTTGTTTTAAAATATCAGATAGTTTCATATGACTCTCTTGGAGATAGGACCTATTTGAAGTGAAATCTTAGATCGATCAATTATATGAAATATTTAACAACTTTATTTCCTATGGTAAAGTATTAAATCTGTTTACTTTTCCTCTTAAATTTTAGAGTTATTATATTCTATTTTCCTCTCTGAAATCTTTTGCAAACAAAAAGTCATTAGATCCATCAAGCAGTTAAATAAAAGATTTGTCTGAATATATTCAAAGCCCAGCTTAACAAGGAGTAAACCAAGCTGGCCCTATTTTAATTATATACTGGCTAATAAATAGAATTTTCCCACTCATAAACATCAGAAACCAGCTCCCCAAAATTTAGGTCACTGTAATAGAAATTCAGCATTTACTTTTATCATCACTTTCCATCACATACTGAAATTTGATCATTAGTTTCTACATTTCAACTTTTTATAAAATAAAGGCTATATGGTTTGCACTCTTTAGCAAAAGATATGCAATATCTCTATATTGAAATGAGATTGTTCAATATTCACCTGCATTAGTTTGTTATATACTATGAAGGTTGCTATGAATCCTATATTAATAATATAAACATCGTTTGAACTGAATATACTATCTTTCCATTCATTTATATAGGAAATGAGCACATTTATGACTATCTTAATCTTTTAGTGATCTCTACTTTCTACTCTTTCGTTTTAATATTTTATTTTCTAATATAGTTCAGTGCATATGGGAAGCAGAAAGTTGACTGATAAGCACATTTAGAAAAATATGAGAAAAATAAAAACAAATCTGGAAAGTAGATTGCTTGATAAAGTCATTTAGGAAATATGAGAAAACTAAAATCAAATCTGGAGTACTTTTCTATACGAAATGCAATATAAAAAGTTGAGAAAAATAAAGTTGTTAAGTCATCCATAACACATCTGTGGACCCTAACGTAAGATAATGTGACAAGAAGAAAAAAGAAATATGTAAAAAGACATACTCATTTAGAATCAAATTATATACAAGAAATAAGAGACTCAATACTCCGTCTTCATGGCTTTGGACATTAGGAAGAGAGAGTATCAGCTCCCTCACTAATTTTGTCACCTTGACGAAATCACTTAACCCTTCCAATAATAATAGAATAATCATGCCTCTCAAGATTGTTGTGAAGATTAAATTAAATGATATGCATCAATCAGTTCACATGACCTACAATATACATGAGATACAGGACTTCATGTTCTGCTCCCTCCTCTAAAAGTTTAGGGACGTGGTATTAACCACGTCCTATAGGTACAGTAACCTACAGGTTTACAAACTAAGACTTTACTTGGCAGAAAAGCAGCCCCAAGTCCAGAAGGAATAAGTGATCTAACAGAGTGTCCTCATTAATTTGGGGACAGTTTCTCCTCATAACTTTTCTAACATAACCACCAGTCAAGGTCCCAAAATGACAGAAAACTGGGATTCCCATCAGATGCTGACTGGGTTTGGTTCTCAGCCCAAACTGTTCATCAGAATCAAGAGAAGCTTGACATGAAATACCAATGCTTGGACTCAACTCCAGAGATTCAGACTTCATTGGCCTTCTATGAAGCCAGATAGAGTTTCATGGTTTTGCATTTTTGACTGGTTGTATTCAAGTGTCCCCAGATGTTTCTAATGAACAGTCATGTTAAGGACCACTGCTGTAAATTATCTAAATCCTGGTCCCCGTTGTCTACTCCGACCCCATGATCTTCAGTAGGAAGTTGGGACTGATCCTATTGTGGGTTTCAAGGATCGCAAGATCAGAAAGAGAGGCTTAAGGGTGGAATGAAGAGGTGGGGTGAGAAGTTCTCAGCCAGCACAAAGGTAAGCTGCCAAAACAGAGAGACAGTGACTCCTCCTTGACCAAGATTTAGTCAGTCTCTTTGGAGCCCTCTTCTATAGTAGCCTGTCCTTGGCCTGCTGAGCCAGTGAAGCAGAAATCTGCCACCCATCCCTGATATCTAATCAAGTTCCTCTTAGGAAATTTCCATCCTTAACCCCCTCACTCTGCCCATTAGCTATACATCGCAATCTGTCTTTCCTGTATTTGGAGCTGAACTTTTATACCTAAGGCTCTCTCTACTACAGTAACTCTAATAAAATCTGTCTTGCTGTTTTAACAAGTATCAGAATTATTCTGTAAAAGTTTCTATGTTCTCCAAAATACAGTCAAAACTCCAGGAAACTCAACTCCATGTAGAAGTCTAAGGATGGTGCCAGAGATTCTTTGAATCAGAGAAAAGCCATAGAAAGCAAGACCAGATAAAAGGGAAAGGTTCTATAGAGATATTCTAGAGGAGTTGTGAGAAGGGTGTTGTGAAAGCCGAGAAGAGTGCCTAAAGTTGAGGCTACCAACTGTCAACTGCCATCAGACATGCCAGCAGGAATTCTTTGTAAGTCTCACACTGGTTGCAATGACTAATGCTTTGTAGCCCCATTACCCTTAGTCATATCCTGGATTTAAGTCCTATGACAGAGTTTTATTGATGGTAGTATTTTCTCTCCTCTGAATAAGTCCCAAGAAACACCTCCTCTTGCGTTGTGTAATCTGTAATCTCGTTCAATAAATTCCTCCATATTTGCAAGTCCTTTTTTGTATGTAAAATCCATCATTGAACTTAACTGAAAATCCTCATTGAATATGAAGTGTTATTCTTAAAGAATATCAAGAGATTGAGAAATGTGCTCCAGTCCATATGGAAGTCCACTGAAGAAGGAAATAGAGTCAAAGGGTAACCAGATCACTTGAATGATTCCAGAAATAGATGGCATTCCAGAAATAGATGGACTATGTGCTTTTTCATCTTTAGCAGTACAAATTAAAGATTTTTACAATCAAAAAGATTGAAGTCAATTAATACACACTATCTTAGGCAGGAAACATACCAGATCCCACACATTTTTAGAATTTAATACTTAAAATAGTAACATCCCATTAGCTAGAAAAGAAAGTGTTCCCACAGCATTCCCACATCCCATTCCCATTTATAAACAGGCCTTCATAACACTTTGCTTAACACTTTCTGTACTCACAGAGGGAAATACACAGTGACCTGATTTTGATCTTTTCAGAAGTCTGAATAAATTTTATTTTATTTTTGTGTGACTAAACCAAGTTCTTAAGAGGAAGCTTGGCAGGGATGTTAAAATTGCAAAGATTATCTTGTTCATTACCCTAGAAAGCTCTAGTCACCTTGTCAACTGAACAATCTATTAGGACTAATATTAATGTGATGCTCCAAAAATGGCTGCCCTTTGCAGACATCAAGGGAGATCCTACTTGGTTTTGGACCTGGCTAGAAGAACCATCCCAACTGGCCAAAGAAGGATGTTCACTGGCCATGGCATGTCTCGGGATTTTTTCCTCCCTAAAGCTGCAATTGTGCTGGGGAAGGAGGAATCATTATTGTAACAATCTCCCAGGTATCCATGAGCTCTAAGAAGTCATGATCCCTGGAGCTGACAGAAACAAGGTTAAATAAGTCAGTTCTCCAACTCTGCCAGTGAGAAGTGAGTGCAACTTATTCAAGGCTGTGAAAAGAGGCAACATACCCCCTTCGACGCTTCCTCTTGCCCTTCCTCATCCCTCGCCAATACAAGCTGCATAAATTAACTAATATCAACAAGGACACCAAGCTCAGCTTAGCAAAGTCACAAAGAAAACTCTAGAAACTACGAAGAGTAACATGCTGTTTCCACTCTCTAGAAAGTTCTTTGTAGAATGACATATACCAGTCATTCCAAATTGGGCTTTCTCTGTGAAATCTTCTGAAGGTCCCTTCGAGAGGACCAGCAATACATTTCCAACTATCACCATTGTAGCATATAAACTATTACTCTGTGATTACTTGTATACAGTTCAGTTCAGTCACTCAGTCGTGTCCGACTCTTTGAGACCCCATGGACTGCAGCACACCAGCCCTCCCTGTCCATCACCAACTCCTGAAGCCTACTCAAACTCACGTCCACTGAGTCGGTGATGCCATCCAACCATCTCATCTGTCGTCCCCTTCTCCTCCTGCCTTCAATCTTTCCCAGCATTAGGGTCTTTTCCAATGAGTCGGTTCTTTGCATAAGGTGGCCAAAGTACTGGAGTTTCAGCTTCAGCATCAGCCCTTCCAATGAATATTCAGGACTGATTTCCTTTAAGATTAACAGGTTTGATCTCCTTACTGTCCAAGGGGCTCTCAAGAGTCTTTTCTAACACCACAGTTCAAAAGCATCAATTCTTTGGCACTCAGCTTTCTTTATAGTCCAACTCTCACATCCATACATGACTACTGGAAAAATTGTATTTGTTTATATACAGCACCAAATTGCAGACTTGAGGCTTTTTGAAATCATGACTCTTCAGTTTTACATCACACCACCCAAGACAGTAAGAGCTAGCTAGTGTGGCTTGCAGTAACATTTGTTGGGTCAGTGAATGAATGAATGAGTGAAGCTGAGAATAAGGTGCATGCATGCATGCTAAGTCACTTAAGTCATGACTGATTCTTTGTGACCCCATGAACTGTAGCCTATCAGGCTCCTCTGTCCATGGAACTCTCCAGGAAAGAACACTGGAGTGGGTTGCCGTCCCCTTCTCCAGAGAATAAGGTAATGTTTGCCAATTGAACAGGGTTGATCTTGACATAGGGACTTGCCAGTTGGCACAAGTGGTGAAGAATTTGCCTGCCAATGCAGGAGGTGCAAGAAACACGGGTTTGAGCTCTTGACATGGAAATAAGAATGTAAGCCAGTGAAGATTTTCTTTGATTTTCTAGAAATTTGGAGCTAAGAGTTGGTCTCTATATTCTCTCCCCTGCTGCCCTCCGTCCTAGTCTTATACCTCAATTCACAAAAAGAACTTGCTGACTTTACAAATAATGAAGCAAGACTAAATAAATATGAATACTCACTTTCAGTAGTACAGAGCTAAGACACAGAACCTCAATACATTGCTAAAATATCCACCTGAAGAGTTATTAATGGTATCACTAAATGGCTTTGCAATCACTACACTTTCCTGGCTGTGCCCCTGGTTTAGAGATATGCATTATAATGAACTGGCTCCACGTGGTCACTGGCATTATGTAAATGGTGACCTTGGTGCTTACTCGGAGATAGAATCCCTCTCCTCTCTGTAGGCTCACTACCTCATTTCACTGGGAATGACGGTTTTCCCAGATGAGGCTATGCTGCAGCTCGCTGTCGCTGTTGATGTTAATTAATTTATGCAAATCAGCTAGATACCATCCCTGATTAATGTCTTCACCGCTTTATTAATTCTGAATACTTTAAGAGGCTGTTGGACATGTATGATGCAATATCTGCTTGGAGAATCACTGCTCACACGATTAATTGAGACCCTGAAGAACAGTACTTGATCTCTTCTGGTTGATACCACTAATTATACAAAATTTATAACTTTAAAAAAAGTACCTGTGCCAGAAATGAAGCTAGGTTTTACAAATTTTCTACCAGTGACATTGGCATATAGCACCCTTAAAAATAGCAGCCTGAAATTGCAATCTAAAATTAATAGCAGGAGAAAATGCAATGAGGGCCTCTTATGTGCCAGGCTCTGTGCTAAGGGCTTCACATGCTTTCACCGTAACAATAGCACAATCTAGCCAAGCAGACAAGAGTGGCAGTTCTGGGAGTCTAACCTTGACCGCAGACACTGGAGCCAAATTCTTAAGCACTATGACATGTGGACCAAAATAGCTCACACATTCAACAAAATTCATATAGAATACATGGAAGTCATTTTACTTATCACTGTTCCATTCAAATGTTCATGTTTTCTGACCTTATTTGCATCTGTTCCTCTACTAAGCACCAAGCTTCCATGAGAGCTGAAATCATATCCCACATTGCTCTCCTTTACCCACAAACATAAAAAACAGTGGCTTCCACTGAAACTGGCATCATTGATTTAATTTTATGCTTAAAATTATTTTCTTTCAATTTGCTAACAGAGAAAATCTTTTTATTCTCCTCCTTAGCTATTTTTCTAAATGGTAAATGCTGAAAGGCATTGTGGTATAACAAGGGAAATGTTCATTATTAGGGAACCCATGACTTTTTCAGAGAGGGACAGAAACAAGATGGCAAAAGAAATGAACAATCTTTTTGTCTTCTCTGCACTTCTAGGTCAGATATCCAGAGGGGAATAAAGCTGAAAAACTCACGTTCTCAACTCATGAGTGAATACGTGGTAAGAACTATGCGTGCTAGTTACCTAAGTAACAAAAAATAGGAGACACAGACAAAAAAGCAAAACAAAGGAAGAAGAATAGTGTGCTATTGGGTATGAATGATTGTGTCTCAATGCAATAAATAATACCGGTCCCTATTATATATATATATATGGGCTTCGCTTGTGACTCAGTTGGTAAAGAATCTGTCTGCAATGTGGAAGACCTGGGTTCGATCCCTGGGTTGAGAAGATCCCCTGGAGAAGGGAAAGGCTAGTCACTCCAGTATTCTGGCCTAGAGAATTCCATGGACTGTATAGATCATGGGGTCACAAAAAGTCAGACAGGACTAAGTGACTTTCACAGGGCTTCCCTTGTGGCCCAACTGGTAAAGAATCCGCCTGTGATGCAGGAGGCCTGGGTTTAATCCCTGGGTTGGGAAGATCCCCTGGAGAAGGGGAAGGCTATTCACTCCAGTATTCTGGCCTGAAGAATTCCATGGACTATACAGTCCACGGGGTCGCAAAGATTCAGACATGACTGAGCGACTTTCACTTTCACTTTCCTATTACATAAACCATTGGGTGTGTGATGTTCCTTTTTAATAATCTATATTACTTTTACCAATGACAAGTTCAAGACCACTCAAACTCAACCCCTCAACTCTGACTTTATGCCTGAGTACTCCACACCCTTAAAAATATACTGAAGCTTCAAGTAACATGGTTCTGACTCAGAAAGATAGATATCAGATTAATTTCTGGAAAAAAAAAAAACCCTCTCCTATAAAGGTGCATTTTTTTTCCTGGATTTTCATTTACTGGAACTGCCAAAGGTTTCCAAATAATATATTGTTATTTTTCAAAAGTTAAATAAAGAGGTGTAATTATTGATTTTTTAAAAAAATTCCTAAATATTTCTAATATTGTGATACAAAGGCTAAGCATTTCGAATACCTAGACAGAGAGGCCAAGAACAATATGTCTTTAGCCAGCCTCACTTGTCAGTGAGGCAATAAGCCTTTATTAACCCAATACACATTATTTTCTAGAGTATCTTCTGCTTTATGGTAAACTGTAGAAACAGACCTCTGCTAAGGATTTAAATACAATAAATTTAATACAAAATGAATATGGGTATTGAAAAAATCTAAGTATTTTGCTAAATGTAGAAGAACCATGGTAATTATATACTTAAATTAACCATGCACTTTAATCACTAAAAGTAAATTAATTGCCAAAAAAGTGGGGATTCACTTCTATTATAGACACATCAGTACACTCTGTATACACTGTATTACTTATCATTTATTCTATGTATGTTTACTCTGCTTGACCAAACTATATAGGTGTGTGTGCGTATGTGTGTATTAGTTGCTCAGTCATGTCTGACTCTTTGTGACCCCATGGACTGTAGCCTGCCAGGTTCCTCTGTCCATGGAATTCTCCAGGCAAGAATACTGGAGTGGTTGCCATTCCCTTCTGCAAGATCTTCTCAAGCCAGGGAGCAAACCTCGGTGTCCTGCATTGCAAGCAGATTCTTTATCATCTGAGTCACCAGGGAACCCCAAGTATACAGATATGCAATACCTATCATGTTTTGGAAAGATTATGAATATTTATGAGCCTATTTCTCCGAGCATCATATTATTGTAAAAATTTCATTATGTGGGTTTGTCTTACACACTCGAACATATTATTAAACTATACTTTGTTCAATATTGGTCCTTCAAAAATGTTTGTCCCTTTCAAAAACGCTATCCATTTTCTCAAAATGTCAGAGCTCCTCTCAACTCTTAAAAAGCATCTTTCTCTGGATAAGATTTTCCATGAAAGAGGAGCTGCGCCTTGAGCGGGGCACCAAATCATGAGTCTTCGTAGACGCACTCACGTGAGGTAGAAGTTATACACGCAGTGCAGAGCATCAGTCTTAGGGCGCAGGACATCTCCATTTTCATTCTCCCCCAACAAACAAGCCAAAAAGTAAACTCAGAAATACAATAAAAATAATAGTTAGCTATTGGCAAATCTGCTTCAAAGTGCCTTAGAGTAACAAAACTGCCTTCCAACTTAGTGATCATCACTAAGTGTTGTCAATCATATATAAGAACTGTGTGTGTATGTGAGTCATTCAGTCATGTCCAGCTCTTTGCGACCCCGTGGACAGTAGCCCACCAGGCTCCTCTGTCCATGGGATTTCCCAGGCAAGGATACTGGAGTGGGTTGCCATTATCTTCTTCAGGGGATCCTACCGACCCAAGGATCAAAGCCACATTCCATCTGAGTCACCAGGGAAGTCCTATTCAAGGGTTAGGATTCCTAAATTGAACTAATAAAAGTACGTTACAATATTTAATATTTGCAGCATTTTAACTTTTGTATTTTTTGTGGTACACTGAAAATTTTACCATTATCCTTTGTTTCCAATATCTTACTAACAAATGTTGGGCAGGAGATAAAGTAAAACATACTGTCTTTCACAAGATGAAATCTCTTTGGATGGGAAATACAATTCCATGTTTTACTGATGCTGTTTGTGACACGGATATTAGGGTGTTGTTCATACTAATGTGAGCTTGACAGGTAAATTATGGAAAATAAGTTCATTCTTAATATTTTTGCTATAGGGATTCATATTCCAAAAATGAAATGGCAGGTAGACAGAACTGATAAAATGCAAGTGAGACTAAAATGTTCAGATAATGAATAGTATAATTTCCCATGGCCTAATGCTAAAGAAGTAAAATATAATACAGGAGTCATATAACATATAAAATATATAATATATAAAACAAAGAAATTGTTCTAAGACTCCGAGAATCAGAACTATATAGCAACTGGGTTGAACTGTAGAATGAAAATTATGAAGGCCCAGTTTTATTTAGCCTAACATATGTTGTTCAGAAACTCACGGAGTATATATGGTACTATTGGTACCACTTGGGTAAAGAAACCAATCAAAGAATTTGCCTGTTGAGGGTTATATATAGAAAACCAAATTGAAATCAAGACACGATGACAGTTTTTAAATTAATAACATTTATTTTTAGAGCAGTTTTAGGTTCACAGCAAAATTGAGGAAAAAGTACAGACAGTGTTTTTACATCTTCTGTCGCCACACATAAAACCTCCACCAAAATCTAGATTCTGCCGCAGAGTGGTGTATTTTTTTTTTTTTTACTGAAGTATAATTGACTTATAATGTTTCAGGCGTACAGCAAACTGATTATGCACACACAGACACACCTTTTTAGATTCTTATCCATTATAGGTTATGACAAGATATTAAAAATAGTTCCCTGTGTTGTATAATAGGATCTTGTTGTTTACCTATTTTATATATAATACTGTGTTAATCCAATTTCCTAATTTATCCCTCTCCTACTTTTCCCCTTAGTAACTGTTAGTTTTTTTACATCTGTTGAGTATAGTTTTGTATCACTTTTTCTAGATTCCACATATAAGTGATATCATATGATAGACAATGGCATTTTCTAAGTAGAGTCAACGGTAGGTCACTTGACTGATACTGTCAGCACTAAGACTTCACTAAATAACCTCACAGGTCAGATTTCCAAGGCAGAGGTCTGGAAACCAATATATGGATAAAACATAAATTGCCAGAATCTTGACAAAGCTTATAATCCCTGAGTCCACTGTCAACCTTACTGGTTTCAACCTATATCAATGTAATATTTTGTTAGCATTCATATCAGCCATCATGCATCTAATTTTAAATAGTAGTTCCTAATTAATTTTCTCAATAAAGTTGAAATCCTATTGAGTTAAAATTCTCAATGATTTTCTCAAAGTTTTGATTGGTTTCTTTACTCAAGTGGTTGGCCACAATTAGTATTTCAGGTCACAAAAAACATGCATAAAGAATTTTAAAAATCACCATCACGGAACATTAATCAATACATCCATAATTATGACCATGCTATTGGGTACATGGTTTAAAATATAGACTACGCTTATGCAAACCTTCACACTTTTTGTAAAGACATTTTGTTTACCTAAGAAAGCCGATTCTTCACAGCTAAGTTATAAATCTAAGACCATATCCTGTACGGGGATAAAGTTATGAGATCAGTGTGGTTCCTAGAAGTTTTATTTCTGTTGAAGGTTGGAACAAATGACTCATCAAAATTATACTAGTTTTCAAGGAAGTGGGTAGTATGTCTAGGCACAGAAGTCTGGTATAAAATGCATTTAGTCAGACTGGGCAATGATAATTCCAGTGACGGGTTGTGGAGATAGATTCTACCAACCTATGTTGCTTTGAAAATTAGACAATCATAGACTATTATTTGTAAACAATTTCCTAAGTAGCCACAGAGATAGTATCACCGAGATTTCAATCAAATTGTTTGATTACTCTAAAATGAACCAATTTACTAGCTATATTGTCTCCATTTTTCCCCTCACCATTAAAAAGAAAAATAGGAATGTACCAGCTAATGGTTGCACAGTGCAGATTATTTCTGAACTCCTGGACAGATTGTGGAAATACTTTTTAATTTATGGTGCCGGGTGTATAAGATCATATCTCAACTCTCTTGTTCATTTATGTTACTTTCCTTTGATTTCAACCCAGCAGCCATTGCCTGCCCTTTTCATTTTTGTGGTTTAAAATAAGTCACATGGAAATACTCCTTATTGGGGGAAGGATTTAGATGACTTGACAAATTTGCACCTGGATCTTATCAAATCGGCAAACAGTTCTGCATGATTGCCAAGTCTGTTACACTGACCACCCCACTTCATTTAGAGTCCAGACCAAATTCTATGAAACAAAAATGAAAAACCCCACGTACTGACTCCAGAAACCCTACCAGAGTCAGCTTCTTCCTAAGTACACGTTCAAATGATGATGCTTCTAAATAAAGAAAATGCTTCTTTACTTTGTGAGTCCACACGACACCAAATGATATCTCCCAAAAGAGGTGCTATTTTTTTCCATGAAATATCAGTGTTGCATGACCAACCAAAATGACAGATTCAGAAAATATAAAAGAAACTTCAATATTTATTTTCAGACTGTGCTGCTCACCTCTTGATCCTGAAAGCAATGAAAGCTGTCCACATAAACAAATCCTTTTATATAGATTGGAATTCATATCAATTTGAAATGGCTCAAAAGTACCAAATAAAATCTGCCTGGACTGTTTGTAGAATCTGCTCACCTAAATTGAAAAGCAGAATTCTGCATGCAAGTTTAATCAACAGAGTGTAGTTTTCCATATACATACAGGTTTTTGTCTCTGTAAGTGGATATATGGATGTAGATTTTTATCTGTATCCAGATCTTAGTAATTCGGGTGTATAAATATGTATGTACTATACACAGAGAGCACACATCATTTTTATTTCTAAAAAAGGATCATTACCTTCCCTAAAAATACTTATAAATATGTTTATTTCACCCTTTGGCTGTCAGTATATTGAAAATAATCAGTTTAATGACATTCTTATATCTTCATGGTATCTTTCAATGTTTCCTCATATTTTGAAACCGTGTTTGAGTTTCGAGGTAGATACTACTAACTGCATTTTACCAAAGGGAATACTGACGTTAAGAAAGATTCAATGACTTGGGATAGAAGAGGACTGAAGAATTCTGCTGCCCGGGTAAGGGCTCCTCCCCTTGTCACCTGTTGTCCTATATGGAAGATGTTGTGCGGTGAGCATTATTAAAGCTACTGATATTCATTACACTAGGGTTTCAACATAGTGCAAACAAATCCACTGAGCAAAATCATATCATAACATCACTATCTGGGAAGATTACCACTCCAACCTTGACACTTTTTAATTTTCCATTTTAGACCAAAATGAGAAAATCCAAATAGTCAGAAGGCCATGTTCAGATTCTCACTATAGTGTCCTCAGCATCACAGCTCTTCTGTTGCTTATTTCATCAGTGTAACTGGCTTGCGGTTGTGGACTGTCCTATACAGGCTGTATGAAGATTAACATTTGTCCGTCAGGTGGTTTAACCACTTTGTGGAAATCACCTCTAGAACCATCGATCACCTTAGCAGGCTAGGTATTTAGTGCTGAGCTTCTGTGCATGGAAAAAAAAATAATGCCTACGGAAAATGGATATCATACATCAAATCATCTATTCTTCATTTTTCATATACATATTGTTTAAAATTCAGCAAAGCATTTTTAATCCATATAAAACAATTGTGTGATATCAGATGCTATTATTAAAGACTATTCTTAAGGTAAATGCCATTGTATAGTGTTAATACTAACTTTATTTTTTTAATTTTATGAAGGCCCTTTTTAGGAAAACCAGTAAAAATGTTCATGTTATCCATATACTAAATACCTCAAATGTCTGAAATAAAATCTGTCTCAAAGATATTCTTTCATCATATTCACAGAATCCCTAGATTAGAACCCTTGATTAGCAAAACAAAAAAGAAAGTTTTTTTTAAAGATTTAGAGGAGATATTAATGTTAATTAAATCTCTTTTTTCTGGATTGATTAATGCAATTCATTATTCACTACTCCTCTGGACAGATGTGTTAAATTACAGTTGATACAGAATACTGCTCATAGTTTATTTGATCACATTACTTCAGCCTTAAAAATATCCACACTTGAAGAGAGAGCACACAGATTTCTCAAGAGTTTTTCCTGCTCAATATTTTTTGAGAAGGATCAACCTCAAATGGTGTGACTGTCTTATTTTGATTATGTTTCTACTAATTATCCTTTGTAATTATTTCAATTTTACAAGTAGTATTACTTGGCAGCTTCAAAGTATGGGGATATGAGAATCTCTGATACCAAACAGCTTATTTCAAATAATTTACAGATGCATTTTATGAAGGAGGGCATTTCTGAAAATTTTACTTAAAATCAAAATTGATGATACTTAATGATAGTTTAATAAAATGTAATAAATTCAAGGGATTGCTTAAGACCAAATCATGATGATGGTATTCACTTGCCATCACTAAAGAGCTTTTCCCATAGGGATATTTGAACAAAATTCAAATTATAGGAAAACTTTTTAAAAAATCATATCCTTAAAAATGTATTATTTTTAAATGAGAAGAAACTTTCAAAGCACTATCAAAGAATCCTTTAAATATACCCTTTAATGAACTGTGCAAGTAAATCAAACATATGGATATCATTTTCCTTATAATGCGTATGGGTAAAAACTACAGGAAATATCATTACCGAAATGTGTTGCAGACTTGATTACACCTTTTAATATTTGAAAAATAGTTTGATGTGTTTTATAAAAGCAACATGTGCCACATTCCTAATTATTACTCAATTCCATATTTCCTCTGTCATATCTTTAGATTATGTTGAGGTGATGATAACGTTCTTCAAGATGAAAAGATGCATACTCAGTAACAGATGAATCACCAGGCCTTTCCTTACACACTGGCTTTTTTAAGAGCGAGAAAGGAACTGGAAGAGCTTCTGGCTAGTTTGCTGAGTGAGGACAGACACCAGACGGGGAGGCTTTCTAGGAGGTTGAGCCTCAACCTTGAACCAATCTCCCCCAACTGTGGGGCGGTGCAAAGACCTCTGCCTTTTATGTCACTGGCTCACTTTTGGCCAAAATAGCCTCATGGAATTATTTTACATTCTCATGGTGACTTTTCAATTACCTAGATCATATCATTAAGTTATAATTCAGCTTATTTTATATTACTAAACACTACGTATTGGGAAGGAGGAAAGAAGGAAGGGAAAGAGAGAGGCAGGGAGGGAGAAAGAGAGGGAGAAAGTATCCATATAACCCGGCTTTCACCACCACCACCCACGTGCTCGGAAGGCAGGGAAGGAAGGCCAGCCTGCTCCAATTTGGTAGGGAAAAAAAAATATTTACAAGAGATATCGGTAATTGGCATCATGAATAGCCTCTTGAGGACCAGGCTTTAGAAGATTTCAACATCCTCTGAGCCTTGTTGGACCTCCGGCAGTGGTGGGACTGCCTCTCTGAGTGTATAGAATCACTGACTTGAGATGTCCTTTGTGTTCTGTGACTACATTTTTTAGAGCTATGTCTGCTTCCCTGATGGGTCTTCTCTGTACAATTTTCTGCCCCCTCCAAGCTGCCAACTTTTGGTACCTTCAAACATACCTGATATCTCCTAACATTTTTACCTTTCTCATATAGGTTTGATTTATGTAGTATGCATTTACACTGATAATACTAAAGGAGAAATATCTATACTTCAACAATTTTTTAAATGTCCTTAAAGGTAGTAATTTTCACACTTTTTGCATGGCCTAGAAAGAACTAAGCCAAGCTCTGCAACTTTTTAATCAGGGTTTTAAAGGATGTCATTATTGCTACTTTTCTCTAATCATCAAACACGCTTGTGTTTGTGTTCACACACAAACATGCACATATACACATACACCTCATCTATATACATACATACACATCCCCCAGAAGATAATTTCTCAATTTTGATGGAAAAACTAATTATACACATTGATTTTCTAACAACAGAGTGAAGTGAAGTCACTCAGTCGTGTCTGACTCTGCGACCCCATGGACTGTAGCCTACAAGGCTCCTCTGTCCATGGAATTTTCCAGGCAAGAGTACTGGAGTGGGTTGCCATTGCCTTCTCCAGGGGATCTTCTTCACCCAGGGATCGAACCCAGGTCTCCCGCATTGCAGGCAGATGCTTTACCGTCTGAGCCAAAGTATGTTAAAGATATAAACAGAACCATCATTTACAGTTTAGTTGCAAACTAAGGCTACAGTATGCAAAAATATCATTGCTTAGCTTAAGAAATTATTTCCTATTCCAAATATTAGTAATATAGCAGAGTAATAAGGATTGCATCTTCTTTAACCAGTTCAAGAAGAGTTAATGCTTACACATTTATTTTTATCTATAAATAACTGGAAGGAAATTTTTTTTCAAATCAATAACTTTTAAACTTTTTCTAGGGTTACTGAAGTATAATTGATACATAAAATTTTAACTTAAAAAATATTCAGGTTAAGAGGCTATGGGTGATGGGACTATCAGTGATCTTAATCTTCTCTGTATAACAGTTACAAAATTCTTCACAATAAGCATGTACTATCCAAAGATAAAGATGGAATCTTTAACATAACTCACCTCACCCAATGGTCTTGAATCTCTCCCTGTACAATCCATGGAATCCTTTCATTTCCTTAAAGAGGCCTCAGACCCTCAGAAGCTGCTATTCCTTCTCATTGGAAGGTTTCCTCTTATTCCATCTTTAGTAAAGACCTACTCAAACCTTCAGCTGAGTCCAGACATTTAGTTTCACAAGGAAGTCTTTCCTCACTTCCCAGACCAGACAATGTCCTCAGTAAAGACACTGAGTAAGTGGACAGTCCTCAGTAAAGAACATCCTCTACTTCTCTGGGACAGTACTACTGTAATTTATACTCATACATTCATTTCATTAGTATTTTATTTCTCTAAGGCATAAGCTCCACGAAGCTCAGTTTTGCTCAGCCTTGCATCTCCAGCACTTGGCATGTAAGAGGTACTTGCTGAGTATTTATTAATAAAATGTAGTGAATGTTTTTATTACATGTTAAAATAGCCATGAGATTTATGCATTTACTACATGATTCTTAGACAAATCTGGGGTTAGAAAAGTGTTAATTACACAAATGCATTGTATAATGATTTCACCAGAAATCTGACAAATATATGAAATACAGGGCCATATATCAAAAAATGTCTCCTATTACCAACATTACTGCCAGTGAATAAAGAGAATGTCAAATAACTACAATGAATATACTGAAGAATTTCATTTGTTGAGACATTTCTGCTCATTAATCCTGATAAAAACTATTAAATATTCTCTGTAGCTCAGACAAAGCAGCTAACTACTGGTATAAATCTTCATAAGCCTCTAAAAGAACTTAAAGGACATAATAAACCCTATTTGTAAGACATACACATGATTTGAGGTTGGCTCAGTTTGGGTGTCCAATTAAAATTATTGCTAACTGCATTGCGACTCTACCCTGAGGGACTTACTTTGTGACTCCAACTCAACGCTCTTGCTGTTTTCTTCTGCTGTAAAGTATACCCTTTTAAACATAAAATCAGACTTACTTGCTTAACAAAAGCACTAAACTACATGCTTTAATTTGCCATCTGCAAGAAGCTAAACTTTGTTATTTCAAATGCACAAAGCTAGTGAGCTAAGAACATTCAACACAAAAAGCATTACCTTCAGAGAATTGTCAATTCTTGATCATCCATTTCGGATATTTTGTCTACTTTGTAAGTCTTCCAAAAGGAATCTGAAATTGCAGGTGGGCTTTCTGCAATCTATTTGCTGAGCTATAGACTTGCTCCAATTTGTTATAGGCATTAGGAATACCAATTAAATATTAATCAAATGAAATGAAATATCAGAGTGAATAAATATAATAGCAGCAGTCATATTTATCCAAATATATGAAGACATATGTTGTGTCAATGGCTCAGTCATGTCCAAATCTTTGCAACCTCAGAGACTGTAGTCCACAAGGCTCCTTTGTCCATGGGATTGTCTCAGCAGGAATAATGGAGTGGGTTGCCATTTCCTCCTCCAGAAGGTCTTCCCAACCCAGGGATTCAACAATGCATATCCTGAGATTCCTGTATTGGCAGGGTTCTTCACCACCATGCCACCAGCCGAGACATGAAGACATATTGTTGTTCAGTCCCTAAGTCGTGTCCAACTCTTTCCGACCCCATGAACTGCAGCTCTCCACTTTCTCCCTGAGTTTGCGCAAACCCACATCCATTGGGTTGGTTATATCAAGTATCAAATTAAAAAGCAGAAACATTACTTTGCCAACAAAGGTCCATCTAGTCAAAGCTGTGGTTTTTCCAGGAGTCGTGTATAGATGTGAGAGTTGGACTACAGAGAAAGCCGAGCGCCGAAGAATTGATGCTTTTAAACGATGGTGTTGGAGAAGACTCTTGAGAGTCCCTTGGACAGCAAGGAGATCCAACCAGTCCATCCTAAGGGAAATCAGCCCTGAATATTCATTGGCAGGATTGATTTTGAAGTTGAAACTCCAATACTTTGGCCACCTGATATGAAGAAGTGACTCATTTGCAAAGACCCTTATGCTGGGAAAGATTGAAGGCAGAAGGAGAAGGGGACGACAGAGGATGAGATGGTTGGATGGCATCACCAACTCAACAGACATGAGTTTGAGTAAGCTCCTGGAGTTGGTGATGGACAGGGAAGCCTGGCGTGTTGCAGTCCATGAGATTGCAAAGAGTCAGACACGACTGAGCAATTAAACTGAACTGAACTGAAAGTTCTTTGTACCTACCATTTGAGATTACCCATGATCACGAAGAACTGAACAAAGATCACACACGTAATTTCTCACATGCATTAAACTACTGACTTCTCCCTTCCAGCTTTTTACTGTTTTCTTTTGTTCTCTGCAAATCATGAAAATTAACATTCCATCCTTCTGAACAAAACTACACATCATATCTGTTTGTATCAACTGGTCATTCTCCACTGGTCTATATCAGTGCTTCTATTTATCAAACTGTAATGAATTACTGATAGCAGATGACAGCAGCTCACCCCTGGAAGATTAACCCATCCTTTATTTTCTGGAAAAAATTGAGGCCATCCAGTGTGACCTTTCCTAACATTTTGTTTTCCTCAATCTCAAAAATCTCACTTTTCTCTCTATTTTAGCTTATTTCCTATCAGCAAAACAAAACAACAACAACAACAAATCTTCCTAGTTTGGGGCTAGAGATAGATAAAGTTAAGAAAAAAACAGAGTACCAAAGTCTCTTCCACCATAGTGGGCAATCAATTCAAAAAATCTAAAATTTTAAAGTTAATTACCAAAAAAACTAAAACTATTGTCTCTGTGGAAAGAGATACAGAAATGGCAGCAGGTAATTTTTCTGCATGAGGTATTTTAATGTTTAAACCATGCTATAATTTTAAAATAGAATTATTTCTTCTGTCTAGCAAAAATTAATTTCCCTAGTCAGTATATTCAAGTTCAAATACATACTTATATTAAGTATTATATATATATACAAAGTATATTGGGGTTCCCCCATGGCTCAAGTGGTAAAGAGTCCACAATGCAGGAGATGCAGGAAATGCAGGTTCAGTCCCAAGGTAGGGAAGCTCCCCTGGAGAAGGAAATGGCAACCCACTCCAGTATTCTTGCCTGGGAAATCCCATGGACAGAGGAGCCTGGTGGGCTACAGTCCATAAGGTCACAAAGAGTCAGACACGACTGGGCATGCATGCATTCACTCATTCATTCATTCATTCATTCATATGAAGTATATTAAAAGTACATACAAATATTTAAGCATAAGTGTATATATACATATATTTATGTATAAGTATATACTATATTTAAGGACAGAGTCTAGAGACAAAACTGACTGGAAGCTTTTTTCACTCTAAAACATGAGTTAGATCAGCTGAGACAGGCAGGATGGGGAATTAGAACCATAAGAAGAATTTTTCATAGAACAGTCCCAGCCCTTTTCTCTATAGGGCCTCAGAGGGCTCAGAATCTGGCAATGGAAGATGATGCTTTTGGTTTGTAAATTGCCCAGAATGGTTCTGATAGAGTCTCCTGAGTTAAGAACTTTCCTCTCCACCATGCTGAGGATGATTTTCACAGAAAATTCAGGGCTTTATCTCCTTAGCTCAAGGGAAAGAGATAAGCCTATTCTGAGCAGGGACTTTGGTTTCTTTCATGCTTCCTCAAAAATAAAAAAAAACTCAAAAATCTGATTGTACTAGGAGAAAACAATCTAAAAATATTTCTTCATTTTATTGAACATTGATCCCATTAAACAATGTATCTTAACCTTTTACCATCAGAGGTTATAAAAAGTTCAGAGTAAAGGCTCAATTCAAAAATAACTATATACATGTAAATCCATGGCTGATTCATGTCAATGTATGACAAAAACCACTACAATATTGTAAAGTAATTAGCCTCCAACTAATTAAAAAAAACAAACTTTATAGTAAATATTATCACTTCCTGTTAATTCTATTTCACTCAAGGTGACTGTATTTGTACATATATCAATGTATAAAAATGAAAGGCTAGATTGGCTCTATATAACCCACCTTTCTACCTTTCCACCCAGTACCCACCCACAAGAAACCACAGACTCTCTAATTCCACATTGTCCTTCCACTTGCCCAGCAAAGTGAAGAAAGCCATAGAGGAAATTCAGAATTGGTTCCACTGCAGTGAGCAAAAGAGCTCATTAGCTGATGTGGACTAAGCTAATGCCTGAAGAACAATAAATTACATCAGATGAAAATCACTGAATTGTTTGCATTTTCAAATGGAAGTATAAACCTAGGGAAAAGACCACAGTCCTACACAACAGGAGAGCCTAAGGGACATGAGAAGATTGGGGACACAGTGAGGCCAGAACATGGACCACTTCCATGGGCAGACTTCCCCCAACCAGTTTCTAGAGTCACTGCTATACAAAAAGGTCAACATGTTGTCCACCCATGGGAGCTGCTTTGAGGAGTGATGACTTGGGGTCCCCAAGAAATGATAGTCGATGCTTCCCCTTTTTCGTGGTGAGAAAAAGAGACTAGCAAAAAAGGCTGGTCTCCAAAGGATGAAGTGAACTTTAGGTAACTTGTAAGAGATGGTGAGGGACAGGGAGGCCTGGCATGCTGCACTCCATGGAGTCACAAAGAGTCGGACGCAACAGGGCAACTGAACAACAACAGGAACAAGCTAGCCAAGTGGGTGAACTGATTGGCTTAACCACTTAGAAAATCACATTTGTCACCAAGAATTAACAGATTTCTTACTATTCCTTCTTAAAGATTAGGTTGCTTCCTTTTAAAATACCTGAAACTTCATGGAAATAACTTCTACTTAATTGCTTAAAGCATGGTGTATAGTTTGATAGGTCACCATTTTTCAACACTATTTCTACCATTCACCCACACTTCCATGTTTTCACATAAAGGATGTACTAGGGACTTAAAATGACCTTAACAAAGACAAGATACCTACAGGAAAGGGAAAAATAAGACTAAGAATACCATTTTGAATACAAGAACAAAGTCAATTTCTTATTCTAAGTTTCAATTCAGTTCCGTCGCTCAGTCATGTCTGACTCTTTGCAACCCCATGTACTGCAGCACACTAGGCTTCCCTGTCCATCACTAACCGCAGGAGTTTACTCAAACTCATGTCCATTGAGTTGGTGATGCCATCCAACCATCTCATCCTCTGTCGTCCCCTTCTCCTCCGGCCCTCAATCTTTCCCAGCACCACAGTCTTTTCAAATGAGTCAGTTCTTCACATCAGGTGGCCAAAGTATTGGAGTTTCAGCTTCACCATCAGTCCTTCCAATGAATATTCAGGGCTGATTTCCTCTAGGATGGACTGATTGGATATCCTTGAATGCAGGTCTCCCACATTGAAGGCGGATTCTTTACCAGCTGAGCCACAAGGGAAGTCCAAAATGAAACTGAAAGTTGCTCAGTCCTGTCCGACTCTTTGCGACCCTATGGACTATACAGTCCGTGGAGTTCTCCAGGCCAGAATACTGGAGTGAGTAGCTTTTTCCCTTCTCCAGCAGATCTTCCAAACCCAGGAATCTAACCGGGGTCTCCTGCATTGCAGGGGAATTCTTTACCAACTGAACTATCAGGGAAGCCCTTTATAAAGTTTAGAGGTATCATGATGGCACTGGCGTCAACAAATAAATACAGAATAAATTCAATTCAGTGTTCATATCTTCTTTTTTCTTTTTGTAGTCTATATACTGAACAGCACAATTTTCTAAGTCAGTGGTTTCAAAATAGCTGAATATTGGAGATTTTTCATTTAAAGCACTTTCTTGACATATTACCATCAGCAGTTAGTACGGTGAGATTTAACACTGAACTATTACAACTAATTATTTAGGGTTGTTTCTTATATATTTTAGTAATTCCTTTCAACTACGGAGGAGTCTTTTCTCTGCTTTCAAAACTTCAGTCTGTTTTCCAGATAAGCTCCATGCTAGGCTTCTGTATTCTGGCCTTCTTTCCACCTAGTAAGTGGAAATGTGATGTGGAATTTGGAGACCAAATGCTGGTTCAAAACCTGTTCTGACTGTAGACAAGTTATGCAGTCTTTCTGGATCTCCTTATGTGTTAAAATGAGGGTCATAACATCTGTCTGAGAGAATTTGCTCAGTCACATGTGTAAAGCACACTTTGCCGGGCATTCTCGAACAGAGTCCACCTGGTTTGCAGTAATGAACGGGATATATCATGTTAGATATTCAGCACAATATAAAAATATTAAAACTACATATATTACGTGCCTGCATGCTAAGTCTCTTCAGTCGTGTCCGACTCTTTGCAACTCTATGACTGTAGCCTGCCAGGCTCCTCTGTCCATGGGATTCTCCAGGCAAGATTACTGGAGTTGGTTGCCCTGCCCTCCTCCAGGGGAACTTCTCAACCCAGAGATCAAACTCGCATCTCTTATGTCTCCTATATTGGCAGGCAGCTTCTTAACCACTAGCACCACCTGGGAAACCTATATATATATTACATATATTTTAATTCAGTATATATTTCAGTATATATTTTGTGTCTACCCATGTACACCATTCATCCATGTGGGATGTATAAATTCCAAAAAGAGAAACATGGGGGGGGAAACCAATATGTCATATTAGGTGTCATTATTTATTTTGTTTATTTTGCGTCTTTGTAGGAATTCTTAGATCCCTGGGCCAGTTCCATTATTTTGTCCCAGATAAAGAACAACAAAAAATGTTTAAAAAATAAACCTACAGACAGGAGATTATCACATGCATACAAGGAATGGGATGTCTGTGATGCTAAGTTTACCTAAGGAATTAATATTGGTCTAGGCCTGTTCTTGGCAGCAGGCACAGGAAGTGGGTGACTTTCTTTATACTTTCTCGAGACAGAGCTTTGTTCTGATCCTTCTGCCTGAGAGTCTGAGGACTCTGGAGGATGATAACCATGTGAAGAAGTCTCACCCCAGACACAGGGGTGAAAAGACACATTCAGGTGAATCACAGGATAACCACGGGATGCTTTTAATCCCTGACTTAGCACCACCCTCCAACACATGCCACCTGGTCCATTTCAGACTCAAGCAGGTATCATTATGCTTCTCAATTCTTCCAGTCAGGTTAGGCATTTGCTTCAATATTCAGACATTCAGCCAATTTGTGTGTGTCTATCATTGTGAAATTGACCACAGATCATAATCAAAGTCAAACAATTCATTTAAGATACTATTAATGATAGAACTTTTCAGTTACAAACTTCAAACACTGGAATACAGGAAACAAAATTTTTTATTTCCTTTATTTACTATCTCTGAAGAAACAAAGTACTGGATTTAGCAAATTCTTTCTTCTCCTCTCTACACTAGGAAATAGAGTTAAATCATTGTAAAGATAAAGAGAGATGAACAGCCCACTGCCCTGCCTCACGGTGAATTTTATAACCCTATACTCTCAATCACACACTGAAACCTTATACTGTGCTCATTCTTTATTCTAAAAAGCACTTTTCAAGTCATACAACTGACTGTGAGTGTCCCTAAAAGGTAATGTTTAGATGTCAGTTAAAAGATGGCTCTGTAATCAAATGAACTGAGGAAATTTCAGGAAATAAAGGAAACCAGATTAAAGAGGCGACTGCCTGGCAGTATCACAAGGAGTCTTTCACGTGCAAAGGGAACAAGGACTCCCTAAAAAGATGACTTCTAAACCCACTGGATAGGTCTTAAAAAACTCTCTCTATTCATAGCTCAGTCAGTAATGAATCTGCCTGCAATGGCAGGCGACCTGGATTCAGTTCCTGAGTTGGGAAGATCCCCTGGAGAAGGAAATGGCAACCCATTCCAGTATTCTTGTCTGGGAAATCCTCTGGACAGAGGAGCCCAGCGGGCTACATCCCATGGGGTCGCAAGAATCAGACATGACTTAGTGACTAAACCATGACCAACTACTTTAAAAAGTATCTTGGAAACTTCTGCTCCAGACCAATAGTTCTCAAAGTGTGGTCCTCGGGTCCAGATTATCATCAGCATCACCAGGAAACTTGTGAACAAGACAAATCCTCAAGTATCTCTCTCAACCTATTGAGTCAGCAGCTCTAGAGGTTTGGCCCAGCATTCTGGATCAAGAAGCTCTCTCTCCAGGTGATTCTGATACACACTTGAGTTTCAGAACTGCTAATGCAGGGAGACCATTCTTCTCCACAAAAGTAAAAACATGGTTTCTACAATCATCTTAGAAAAGAAAGGGTTTTAAAATTAAAGTCAATCTTTAGTAACAAGCACTTTTAAAAATATATTGCTTCTTTTCCTACTTAAACTTAGTTTGATTCAGAGAAGTATCTACCGCTTTACAAATTATAGAAAATGTTTTCATTTGCTCTCTCATGGTTTTACTGTTTTCCTTTAGCAAGGCACAATTCCTGACCTATGTTTAAAGAAAATTAGTACCTGGTTTGGTTATATAGAAATCAAAATGAAAATGTTACTTAGTATTACATGATCCAGATTTCATATATGAGTCTAACTGACATAAATAAATGCAGAAATAAAAACTAATGTATCAAGGACTTCCCTGATAAGCCATTGGTTAAGACTCTGCACTTCCACTGCAGGGGGTGCAGGTTCAATACCTGGTTGGGAGACTGAAGATTCCACATGCCTCACTGTATGGCCCCCCAAAAAATTCTAATTTATCAATATATCTTTTTAAAAATATTTGTCTATGAAGTATCTGAAGTAGTCAAAATCACAAAAACAAATGTAAAAAGGAGGGAAAACTAGTGTTTAACAGGCATAGAATTTGAGTTTTACAAGATGAAAACATTCTAGCAGTCTATTGAACAACTACGTGTATATACCTAATGCTACTGAGCTGTACACTTTAAAAAATGTTTAAGATGCAAAATGTAATGTTATGTGATTGAAACCACAATTAAAAATAAACAAACATTTTTGAAAAACATGTCTCTATTCAACTCATAGAGTGAAACTGAATCATTATGAAACTTCCTAACTGTTGGAAACAGCATTATTACAATATCAATATACTCTACCCAGGAACTACAGTACTGAAGGAAAAGATTTAATTCACTGGAACACAATATAAACTTATTTTCAAAATAAGTAGTGATTAAAAAGTGAAGAGCACAGCATGGAGGGGCTAAATGCTAATATTATGTTAGAAACACAAACATGAAAACCCTTAATGTGAATAAAAGAAACTTTTCCTACTCCAAATTTCTTCCACAAGCTTCTATTGAATGCCAGGCACTGAGCTTCCTAATGGCTGGGGAAACAAAAACAGAAGAGATAAAAAGATTCCTGTCTTTTGGAAGCTTATAGTACTTTGGAAAGAGATACACAAATACTTACAAAAGATTCTCCAAAACCCACAGTTGAACAATTATTCCTTAAAATAAAGTGAAAGACAATCCAAAAAGTAAATTAAAAAAATGTAATCATAGCCTTTGTCAATATATGCTTCCACAGTATAGCTAGAACTCATTTATGTTCTAGGACTCTCTGAACATTTCAAGTTCAAGTTCAGACTGGGATTTGAGGAATTGAATCATAATAAAGACACCTTGGTTTAGCCTAAATAGACAAGATTTTTGAAAAGTAAAAGCATTTATTATAAGCTTCTAATGCCTCCAGCATAATTTCACAATTCTCTACCAGCATTCATCATTGCTATTTGCATAGTGCCTGACAGTTTATAAAGCACTTTCCTTGATGCTATTTCACTTGATCCTTACAACTGTTAATTAGGCTGGCAGATACTATCTTCATCATTTTATAGATGAGATGCTGAGACAGAGGGAGATGAAGCAACTTGCTAACGGTCACCAGGCTATTGCTTGCAAAATCAGCACTAAAAACCAGGCCTTCTTTTCACTGTGTTACTATATTTTATTTGGGAATTCCTTTGCTGACAGTAAAATTATGGGACAACCTTTGCAAAGGATCATAACTCAACAAATAATTAACCAAAAATTATGCAATTAGATTCTGTATAGGGTTGCATACAGTATAAGGCTACAGGCTATGTCACGGGGAGGGACTTTTAGGGAAAATTTTCCCTCCCTGGGTTTCTCTTCTCTCCACAGAACCATGTAATGAGTATGGTTATAAGTATTTTAGAAGAATTGACTATCATCTTTTTTGCCTTAAAAATGCTGAAATGTGGGTGTGATTTGTATGAAGCAGAATATAAGGGACATAAAATAGAAAGTCTTCATTAAAAACCACCTAGGAGGCTGGCAGGAAAAATGATAAGCTGGAAAGACACAAGAACAATCTTGCCCAAGAAGTCACAGAGTGGACACTGCCATTCATTATTCGACAACAGAAACCCCATCCATGCAGTGAGGCTTTCGTTAGACCTCGCACTCCACATCCCAGGTTCTCCCACGGAAGATATAAGAGCTGGCAGCAAGCCCTGAGCTCCATGAGTTGCCACTGCCACTCCATCTATGCCCTTCAGAGGAGCCTTGACATCAAGGCATTACCATGACTAGAGTACTCTTTCTCCGTCCATTCTAGGGAAGCTCATCCAGACACCTCCTTCTCCAAGACCAACCCTCAACGTACACGTAAGCCTGAATGTGCACATGTGCGCATTACATACTCCCTGAATTCAAGGTCTAAACACAAAAGGATCCATAAACTCGCCGTTGAAAAAGCCAAAGCTTCACGCATTTTTTAAGTTGTAAGCTCTTAACTAACAGGGTATAACAGTTTCATACATCAATGGTGAAAAGGATCCCAGTTAGTTTATTTGACTTTTCACAACCTAAAATGAGAAAGCTCAAGCAGAAAGTTACCTCTGGTGTCAGGAAGAAACTTAAGGACTTACTTTCTCATCTTCCCAGACCATCCTTGGCTCTTGCTTGGCTAAACATAAATGTTTTCACCTTGGTCATTATAAAGTATTTAAAAATGTTCCTATCTGTTATGGGCCATATTGTTCCTCTCCCAGAAGAACTCATGTGTTAAAGCTCTAACCCCTAGGACCTCAGAATGTGACCGGATTTGGAGGTAGGTCCTTTGGAAGGTGATTAAGCAAAAATGTGGCCAGTAGGTGGGTCCTGATCCAATATGAAGGGTGTCCTTATAAGAGGAAATGGACACACAGAGAGACACCAAGGATGCATAAGTACAGAAAAAAAAAAAAAAAGACCATGTGAGGCCACAGCAAGAAGATGGCCCTCTGCAAGCCAAGGCGAGAGGCCTTGGAAGAAACCAATCTGCCCAAAAGAGACTTGATCATGAACTTCCAGCCTCCAGAACAGTGAGAAAACACAATTGTGCTGCATACACCAACCAGTCCAGTATTTTGCAATAGAAGCCTTAGCAAACTAATATACCAACTGAATCCCATGTTCCCACTTGTATCATGGTAGAGGTCTGTTGACTTCCTCTTTGCTCTCTAGTCAGAGTTTCTAAAGAATGAAGCTCTCTTCTCATTTCTATGCCTCATCAAGTTGTGTAATGTTTAAAACAAAAGGATCCTTGGGTACATGTTGCAAATGTGCACATACCAGGATCAATGACAGAAGAAATCATTTCATGTACCCAATTAAGGTCTTAAATGAACCATTTTTAGAAAAATAACCATTAGGAGCTTTAAAACAGTCTTTCCCCTGATGAGATGAAAAGAGTTTCAATGTATTACTGCATCTGTTTGCAACATGTCAGAGTTGGCAGACAGGTTAGTCTCTAATCAGAAGAGGCTTGCAGTTGGAAAGCAGGACGTGTAACATTCCTCAATATTTTGCCTGATTAAGTGCTTAAATTCGGAAGGTTTGAAAAGACAATCAAAATCTGTGAATATGTGATCTTGTGATTAAATTTCCTGAGTGTCTAACCCCAAATCCTAACTAATTCTCTATACAATGTTTTCCTTTAGTCTTTTATGCAGTCTTAGATAAGACTCTAATTTGGGAGGCAAGATTTGTATGTTAAAGTACTCTGAAACATAGGAAACTGTTATATCAAAATTAGAAATAACTGCATTAGTAATTCCAACCATGGCTACATTGCTTACTTGTGTTTATCGATTTCTAGTCATAAGCTTTACTTTCAGATCCTTGTGTCAGAGTTTATGTAGATAATCTGAAGTTATATTTGATGCACCTCAAGCTTCCATTTTGTCAACAGCTTTAGGAATTATCTGGATTGCAATGTTTATATCAAAGGTTTCTACATGCTTTTACCTAAAGCCCTAGCTGTTTCGGAAGGAGAAAGCTATCAATCAGTGTTTTCCAGACAATACCTTCATTGTCTTAGGGGAGAGCAGGTAAGACAGGGAGACACACCAAATTGATCATTAAATCAATTTCACGTAACTTAACAGAGTTAAAAATTGAGTAAAACAAAAGATAACATACAGTGATTCAAGGTCTACAGTGCGAGTACAAGTCTCTCCCCTGTAGCATTAAAGTGTTCAGACTCCAGGCATCTCTTGACCCCGTGGGCACAACGACCCAGGGAAAGAGGAAGTATTGTCACCACTGGTGACGGACGGACAAGGAATCCAGTTTGCAGTGCAAACTCTCGCCTTTCCCTTGAATGAATCTGCTTTCTGTTCAGCGTTCTGCCCAGAGGGAAAAAACTGCAGAGGCCTCCAGTCGTCCAGATGCGCCATTAACGACAGGGGCAAGTCTATTAAATTCTGCTGGGAATTGGCAGCAAGCCCTTTTGACCTGAGATCCTAATGCAGATTTACAATCAGCTTTAATCTCCATTTGTCACTTTAATCTCCGTTTATCTGTCTTCTCTATACTGTTTCTCATTTGGTCTGAAACTGTGGAAGCAAAGGAAAGGGAGTGTTAGTTTTGTTTCTCTAAAACCTCCAAATTTATATAAGACATGGAGTGGGGGTAGGGAGTAATGTCCATTGGGATTTTACTCCATTTTGAGGGAGATGAACACACAAATTTTAAGAGGTGACACGTGAGGATGCTATGATAGACATTCCAAATATATGAAGCTGGTCATTCTGGAAAGGCTTCCATGAGAATGTTAAGGTGGACATGAAAGTATTTTGAACTTCAAAGGTAATTTATAGAGAAAAGGAAGGAAAGAAACTGCAGATGTACAGAAACAAAATGAGTTGTAATGCTTTGTTAAGTGGAATTAGGAGGAAAAAACACACTGGGGACTTCCCTGGTGGTCCAGTGGTTATTAGGACTCTGTGCTTCCACTGCAGGGAGCCCGGGTTTGATCTCTGATCAGGGAACTAAGATCCCACATGCCACATGCAGCATGGTCAAAAAAAAAAAAAAATACTCATTTATAATGTATACTATCTGATCTCCAGACATGCTATAAATGTTATCTACATGTCTATAAAGATAAGCATATAATATTGTGTGTGTACTCATATGTGTAAAACTCTCAGAGAAAATTGATGAAACACATTATTTGAGAAGAAACTTGAGATTCCAGGTGGCCACGAGGACTTTTAATGTTTACTCATACCTCCAGTATCAGAATATGTATACCATATACTTCTATATATTGGCCTTCTGCTCATCTTCTACATATTTAATTGAAAAAGAGGACAACAGAGACAGACAGAAAAGAAGGAAGAAAAAGAAGGGAGGAAGGAATAGAGAAGCACACTGAGAAACACATGATAATAGAATTACATGAGCCTTAATTATTTAGAAGTTACTCTAGGACTATAAAATGTCAGTGGAAGACTTTTATGACAACCAATATTCATTACATTGGTGACTACAGAAGTAGAAATCAATACCCAAATTTTCAACTGATAGAATGAGAGGTAAATGTCATGGGGAAACTCATTTGTAAAAGTATAGGCTTTACATGTCTGTCTTAATAAATCAAAAGTAAATTATATAATCTTTTCATTGATAGAACCCTCAGTCAATACTCTATGAGATTATTTCCAAATTGGTGACAGGCCTCCAATTATTCATCAAGTACATCGTCACTCAGAAGATAATATTCCTGGCATAAAGCATTTTTTTCTAGGGTAAACTGTTGCATTCTAAACATATCCACAACCCACTACTTCTCTTTTTCCATGATTAAATAATTAACTCATTCTATACATTTTGTAAATTTAACCACCATCATCTATTTTTTTTCCACTAAATTGAATTATGACAACTCTTACAAGTGCATCCCAGAGACATTAGAAGGGGAAGAAAGAGGGTCTGACCTTGGCAAAGAGATCAAGGCAGGCTTCCCCAAAGCATGAAACCTGGGCTGAAATCTGCAGGATGCACAGGAGGTCATTTGTTGGGTGGGGGGCAGACAGAGAAGAGAGCATGCGGCTCCTGGAGGAAGCCTGACTTCTGGTCAACGTGCTGGCAGTGGAGAGCATCAGACAACAAGGATTTGGGGAGTCAGATTAAGCAATTAAGTCTTCTCTCTAAAAGCAGTGGAAGGCACTGCAGAGCTTGGACTAGAGGACTGCCGTTTTGAAAAGACCTCTCTGGCTTCAGTGAGCAAATATTCCCAAGAAACTACATACTCATGTTCTTCCAAGTAAGACTGATCTGGCTGCAGCAAATGGCATTGACACTAAGATGGCCAACATGCTTAGTAGATGGGCCATTCCACTTCTTGCATCTAGAACTGGTCTTCACGTAGCCAGATATGTTACATCCATCCACATCATTCCCACTACACCTTGTAGGCAGGAGCCCAGCTAGCCTATTCATAGCTCTATTCCCCAGCACCTAAAGTAGTGTCTGGTATATTCTTATGTAGGTTTTCTCACTGACTGAGGAGCTTAATATTCAGATTTTAATATTCTAAATGGAAATTAATCCAAGACTTGTCTCTGCAACTATACTTGGTATATTAACTTGGTATAAGAGCTGACTCATTGGAAAGACACTTTATATATAAAGACACTAAAGGTGGGAAAGATTGAAGGCAGTAGGAGAAGGGGACAGAGGATGAGATGGTTGGGTGGCATCACTGACTCAATGGACACGAGTTTCAGCAAGCTCTGGGAGATGGGGAAGGACAAGGATGTCTGGCATGTTGCATTCCATGAGGTCACAGTCAGACACAACTGAGCGACTGAACAACAACCTAATATTTGATACAGGTCAACACACCTGCAAATACATGGGCAGAACCAGCTTAGGGTAGGTGGTATTGTAGAGTCTATCTTCTATAAACTACATATTGATTATCCAAGGGACTCTCAGTATATGTAAGACCATGTATGAATGTATTGTTCAAATAATCCTCTCATGATGCTTTTTCCCTACAGAAATGCACATAACCCACTTTAAAACACCTTTTATAATACATAACATGCTAAAAATGAGGCCTGAGAAAGCTAAGCAAATATAGATCATTTATTTTTAGGTAAAAAATGAATACAATCTAAATTAAGAGGTTAGTTACTAAGGTTACAAAGAAAGACTGAATAAAGTAAAGCAGTATTTCAGTCAGTGTTATCAACAAGTACAAAAAAAAAACCATGCACTTAACAACACATATCTCTACAGAGAAAGCTATGACAATGCGTTCTTCACCACCACCACCCCAACCTGAATCCCTACTAATCTAAGAACATTCATTCTTTTCTTCTTTTTCATCTGTTACATAAAAACTCTATTCCTAGACATATATATAAACCCTTGGCTCAACAAGCTGATGACAATTTAGGTGCAAAACCTAACAAACTATTAATTTGTCCAGGTGACATTTGGCTTTTAAAAGAAAACATTGAATACTGTTTTAATGTGATCTGGCTTTCTCCAGATTCCAAAGACCACACAAAAAGTTCCAGTCCTAAAATTCTCAAGTCTGGCATTGAAAAATATTTACAGTGATTGAAAATATTATACATTCTTGTAGTTCTTTACACAGTGTTTTCATTAGATCATTTAGAAATTTTTTTTAAAAAATCAAAGACAAGTGTGTAGGAATTAGAGTTATTAGCCTAGGAAAAAGAAGAGTAGATGTAAGTTTATATGAATCTTCAAATATACAGGCATAACTCATTTAATTGTGCTTTGCTTCATTGCACTTGCCAGATACTGTGTTTCTAACAAATTGAAGGCTTCTGGCAATCTGGCATTGTCAGATGATGGTTAGCATTTTTAGCAATAAAGTGTTTTTTAGTTAAGGTATGTACAATGCTTTCTTAGACAGAATGCTGTTGCACCTTAACAGACTACAATGTAGTATAGACATAAACTGGGGTATATTTACTTTAAAATGCTGTGTTAGTTTCTGCAGTACAATGAAGTGAATCAGCTATGTGTATACATATATCTCTCCTCCCACCTCCCATCCCACCCTTCCAGGTCACCACAGAACACGGAGCTGAGCTTTCGGTACTGTGCAGCGGGTTCCCACTAGCTATCTCTTTACACACAGTGGTGTATATATGCATAAACATAAGTTTTATTTGCACTGGGAAACTCAAAAGTTGGTAAGAATTGCTTTATTGTGGTATTCACTTTATTGGGTGGTCTGGAACCAAACTGGCAATATCTTCCACGTCTGCCTGTATAAAGAGATTTTTCAAAAACACTCATCAGAAATAAAATGATAGAAGAAGGAAACTGACATAAATTACTTCCTGAAGGATGGAAGTCTATATTAAAAAATTCACCTGGTTGAAGATGTATGTTGACATCTCCAAATGAGAGTGATTTAAGAGCTCAAGGTAGAAACTGCAAAGCCTTCAACTAATCTGACCTCTTACCTTCTTGGAAGGACCTGTATGAATCCAATCTTAAATTCCCATCTCAGAGAAAATCACAATCTTCAATATTTTCATTCTTAAAACTGGAATGAAATAGGTTGTAAGAAATTTGAATTCCTCAGTGAAAGTGAAAAGTTAAGTCACTCAGTCATGTTCAACGCATTGTGACCCCATGGACTGTAGTCCACCAGGTTGCTCTGTTCATGGAATCCTCCAGGCAAGAACACCGCAGTGGGTCGCCATTCCCTTTTCCAGGGGATCTTCCTGACTCGGGGATCAAACCCCAGTCTCCCGCACTGCAGACTGAGCCACCAGGGAAGTCCTTTGAATTTCTCCAGACCCAACGAAATAAGTCTTCTTCAAATTTCCAAAGGACAAACATGTAAACTACATTTTACTGGTATAGTATTAGTTTGTCAACTACAAGTTGGCGCTGTGGCATTTGCCATCTGCCTCTGAGGAGATTGAACCCTGTGCTGATGCAGCTGCCAACCTTCAACACCCCCTGAGGGGAATTCAGGGTGGAGAGTGAGGCCCTCTGTGCTCCAGGGAAACTGGTGGACAGGTCCTTAGACAGTTAGATATTTTCAGGAGCTGATTTCATGACCCCAAACCTCACATCTCTTTGTCTCTAGAAAAGCACTAAATCCCTTTATGGTGATATCAGCTCCTCATGAACAGCAGAAAACCTTTTGGGAGTGAGTGCTTGACTGCACTGAACTCCCCTTTCATCAAAATCTTATATATTGACCTTGCCCCACTGCCTCTTTGGAGCAGTCTCTGAGACCTATCTGAGGTGCTGTTTCCCAGACTGCAGTCCTCATTTTGCCCCAAATCAAACTTAACTTGCAGCTCTCACACTGTGCATCTTTTAAGCCGACATATTAAAAGAAACGAGCAGAGCTGGCTTTCATTATTAGGAAATCATCCCTATTCCTGCTTAATTTGGGTTTTACAAGTTATTTTCTTTATAGATCAGTAAGTCATAAACTAAAATAGGTGTCAGAGTCTGCTTATAATCTCTTTTGCATCCAGAAAACATGAGCCTCCAAGTTCATTTTTATGCAGGATTTCCAAGTCATCATTTCTTTGTGCCTCTTGAGTAATACATGACAGAGTACAGAATAATAAATCACATTTTACTACTTACAGAATGGCAAAAGCCGCAAGGCTATATACAACTGTCTATTACTCCTGCCTTCCATAAATGATATTTACCAGCAGAGCCCTAACTCTGACATTTAATCTCCTTAAATTCTGATCAAGTCATTAACATTACCTGTATTTGACTGGATAAAAGTCATTCTTCCCTATTTCAACACTGAGGTAAAATTAACAACACAACCTGTATAGGTTACTCATCTGCCTGCCCTTAAGCCCTCAGCTTCTATATTCACAGTCAAAGCACTGAAAACTGTGTTCTGCTGGATGGGGCAATTCAAATACTAACTCATATGACTCCCACTAGCATTAATTCCCATTCTTCTTTCTATTTATACAAGAATGACTGCATCACAGGAATTCCAGCCATCCTTTCAACTTTAAAGTGTTTCTTTCTTTCCATAGCAGCCCTTCATTCCATAATCAGCCCGTGTCTGACTCTTTGTGACCCCATGGACTATAGCCCGCCAGGATCCTCTGTCCTGTTTCCTAGTAGCAAGTATTAGGGAACTGCTTGGTTTGTTACAGTGTTAACCTCCCACCATGAATCTTGGTAAATCATGCTCTTAAAATGCTTATAATGCATTATTTTCAAGAGATTCCACTGGTATAAAAACATTTAAAAGCAACCAGAAATTATACATAAATTAAAAGTAAACTGTAATGGCACATATGTACATTATTTGCACATACAAAAAGTAACAGTGATCCATAAAGCATTACTAAGATTTTGTTAGTCATCCAGAATAACAGTAATCCCGAATCCAGAAAAACATCTACTTCTGCTTTATTGACTACCCCAAAGCCTTTGACTGTGTGGATCACAACAAACTGGAAAATTCTTCAAGAGATGGGAATACCAGACCACCTGATCTGCCTCCTGAGAAATCTATACGCAGGTCATGGGGCAACAGTTAGGACTGGACATGGAGCCACAGACTGGTTCCAAATCAGGAAAGCAGTGAGTCAAGGCTATATATCATCACCCTGCTTATTTAACTTATATGCAGAGTACATCATGTGATATGCCAGGCTGGATGAAGCACATGCTGGAATCAAGATTGCCAGGAGAAATATCAATAATCTCAGATATGCAGATGACACCACCCTTATGGCAGAAAGTGAAGAACTAAAGAGCCTCTTGATGAAAGTGAAAGACGAGAGTGAAAAAGTTGGCTTAAAATTCAACATTCAGAAAACTAAGATCATGGTATCCAGTCCCATCACTTCATGGCAAATAAATGGGAAAACAATGGAAACAGTGACAGACTTTTTTTTTTGGGGGGGGGGGGGGACAGTGCTTCAAAATCACTGTAGATGGTGACTGCAGCCATGAAATTAAAAGATGCTTACTCCTTGGAAGAAAAGCTATGACCAACCTAGAGAGCATATTAAAAAGTAAAAACTTACCTTTACCAACAAAGTTACATCTAGTCAAAGCTATGGTTTTTCCAGTGGTCATGTATGGATATGAGAGTTGGACTATAAAGAAAGCAAGCACCAAAGAATTGATGCTTTTGAACTGTGGTGTTGGAGAAGCCTCTTGAGAGTTCCTTGGACTGCAAGGAGATCCAACCATTCCATTCTAAAGGAAATCAGTCCTGAATATTCACTGGAAGCACTGATACTGAAGCTGAAGCTCCAATACTTTGGCCACCTGAAGAACTGACTCATTTGAAAAAATCCTGATGCTGGGAAAGATTGAAGGTGGGAGGAAAAGGGGACGACAGAGGATGAGATGGTTGAATGGCATCACTGATTCAATGAACATGAATTTGAGTAAGCTCTGGGAGTTGGTGATGGACAGGGAAGCCTGGTGTGCTGCAGTCCATGTGGTCGCAAAGAGTCGGACATGACTGAGCCACTGAACTGAACTGAACTGAACTGAAAGTTTTGTTCAGAAAAGTACAACAGAACTAAGTTCTACTTTTTCCTGCTTACTGAAAATCAGACATGGCAAACAAATGGCCTTGTCATAGTTCTGTAGGTTGATTCATCTTGGACAGAGTATCAATTATACATACATATGTACACTGGTAACAACCAACTTTCTGGGAATTGAGGCCCAATTTTAACAGTTTTCCAATTTCTATGGTGTAAATACTCTACAGTAGTCAATACTCATCACAAAATATTTGAAAAGTTAACAATTAGTCTTTACGGCCCAGTATGAAGTGGTTTCATCACACATCTGTGTATACATTTGAAAGATAAATGTATATACATACATATACATACCCACATATATGTGTTTATGTTGCTATACATTAGACACACTGAAGAGGAAAGAAATATCACTGTTAACAAATCAATTTTTTCAAAGTTTACAGCAGTTCTTTCTAAAGATCAGAATTTCACTTTACATCTCATGTCTTTCTAACACATACCATATTATTGCTGCCTCAGAGGCCCTTATAGAGAAACAACAAGGGTTTTGAAATGCATCAGCATTAAGCAAATAATTAGCTATGGCCATATGTTTAGTGTCTAAACTGAAGCAAGCTAGATTTAAAATCTCAGCAAACCTCTAAGTAATTTCATGACTATCTTCTTAACATCTTTCATGAAGCTCTTATCCAAATGCATACTGGTAAATGAATTTTGGGTTCACTTGGACACCATTCACCCCACATATTTAATTGGTTTATTTTTATTTGCACCACTTTCTTCTTCTTCTGCTGCTGCTGCTGCTAAGTCACGTCAGTCGTGTCCGACTCGTGTGTGACCCCACAGACGGCAGCCCACCAGGCTCCCGTCCCTGGGATTCTCCAGGCAAGAACACTGGAGTGGGTTGCCATTTCCTTCTCCAGTGCATGAAAGTGAAAAGTGAAAGTGAAGTCGCTCAGTCGTGTCCGACTCTTCGAGACCCCATGGACTGTGCCTACCAGGCTCCTCTGTCCATGGGATTTTCCAGGCAAGAGGACTGGAGTGGGATGCCATTGCCTTCTCCAATGGTACACAATTCTAAATGTTGCCTGAAGGGAATTCAAAATCTTCATCCATCCATCTACGCCATCTGAAGTTGAATAGCCTATAGCCTGAAACGACTATCAAGAGCAATGAGCTAGCATCAGGCAGAGCCAGAAGGACCTGCAGACAGACCACAGCTCCACCCACATATACCACCCCAACCTCCTCGGGGCTGTGCAGCACTGTGACGGAGCGCTCCTGCTCCATCAGAATAAACTGGCAAACTAACAGAGAGAGAAATGTAGCCATGTCAATCAAAACGTTCATACCTATGTCTTTTTCCCCAGCAATGCCACGTCCCAGAATCTATTTGTGAGATAAACCCCCTCTATGTGAAAATGTGTATATGTGAGGACATTCACTATGATACGGTTTCTAACAGGAAAAATGAAAAAAAAAACACCTAGACGTCCATGTGGAGAAGGCAATGGCAACCCACTTCAGTATTCTTGCCTGGAGAATCCCATGGACAGAGGAGCCTGGCAGGCTACAGTCCATGAGGTCGCTGGGAGTCAGACATGATTGAGCGACTTCACTTTCATTTGTCACTTTCACGCATTGGGAAAGGAAATGGCAGCTAACCCCAGTGTTCTTGCCTGGAGAATCCCAGGGACAGGGGAGCCTGGCGGGCTCCCATCTATGGGGTCACACAGCATCAGACACGACTGAAGCGACTTAGCAGCAGCAGCAGCAGATGTCCATGAATGGGACATCAGTTAAATAAAGTATGGGTAGTCTGTATGGGGCTTCCCAAGTGGCATTAGTGGTAAAGAACTCACCTGCCAGTGCAGGAGACCTAAGAAACTCAGGTTCAATCCCCGGGTCGGGAAGATCCCCTGGAGGAGGGCATGGCAACACACTCTTCTATTCTTGCCTGGAGAATCCCCATGGACAGAGGAGCCTGGCAGGCTACAGTCCATGGGGTCACACAGAGTCAGACATGACTGAAGCAATTCAGCAGACAAGTTTGTACAGTGGGATAAAAATGCAACCTCCAGTGAGATGGGCAGAAAAAAAGAAGCAGGTCTTTATGCACAGAAATGAAACAAGTTTCAAGATAAGCTGTTACATGGTAAAAAATACCTGCATAAAGATGTACATAGTGTCTTACCACTTGAGTAAACATATATACTTATGAATATTTGAATATGCATAAGACACCAACTAAAGCATCACAAATGCCTAAAAGAATGATTGTCCCTGAAGAGATCAATCCTTTGGTATCATTTAAATATTTTTGTTTTTCTTTTTTTTCATTTATTTTTATTGGAGGCTAATTACTTTACAATATTGTAATGGTTTTTGTCATATATTGACATGAATCAGCCATAGATTTACATGTGTTCCCCATCCCGATCCCCCCTCCCACCTCCCTCTCCACCCGATTCCTCTGGGTCTTCCCAGTGCACCAGGCCCAAGCACTTGTCTCATGCAAAATATTTTTGTGGTACTAATTCATGCATTTTTAGAAATTAAAAACACCTGGAAGAAATTGTCATGATATGTCAATTGTTCAAGTTTTAAAGAACTGTGGGCCCCTCGTTCTTCTTTTGGAAACTTCTTCCTGTTCTTTACTGAGGCAATATTTGAAGTCAATGTCCCCAAGTTCACTGTCGGTATAATTATATTTAGTGAGAAAGGTCAAGGTTATTTTGGGCTTAAGGAAACTTCTAGAAATCAAGAAAAAGAATGGAAGGAGCTATGATATATTGTTCATACAATATGTTACCATTTTAGACTCAGAATATATGTATCCTGACTCTAACACTGGCACTCTTGTTAATGACTTTCCATTAAAAAAATATATGGGACTTCCCTGGTGGGGAAGTGATTAGAACTTAAGTGGTTAGAACCTCATGGTTCTACTACAGGGGGCATGGGCTTGATCCCTGGTCAGGGGACTATGACTCCCCAGCTGTGCCACACAGCACAGCCAAAATACACACACAGACACACACACACGTATATGTGTGTGTGTGTGTGTGTATAAAACATATGCAAGTATGTGTATGATGTATGTATACATACATATATATGTGTGTGTGTATATGCACATATGGGGAAAAAAAGGTAAATGTGAATGATGCCAAACTATGGAAGTCACTTCATCTTTATCTTCTTTTCCACTCAGTACTTGCCTAGCTTCCAATTTTTCACAAAACCCCAGGTTCACACCTCAAAAGTGAACAGATAGTCAGTTAAATCCACCAGTTAAGAAGCTTATCTGTGTGTCCAACCCTGGGCAAAGTACCTGTGAAACAAATGAAACTGCATAAACATAGCCCTAGAGGAACTTAAAATCTTCAAACAGCTATCACAGTTCTCAGACAATCTTGGAGTGCTGGATTTACACTCAATTTCCCTAAAAACAGGAAAGCTCTTTTTTTTTCTTAAATTACAAAACTTATTTATCTAGAAATGGCATTTATATACAACATTCTTCTTATACCTTAGAAGGCTTTAAAATGCAACACTGATATTGTATCTCACCAGAGCTATTTCAAATCAATACAACAGAAATAATTATTAGTATAGAAGCTAGACTCATTAAACCACAGTGGATGTTATTATCACTTTACAAAATTAATTGCTGAGAACTCTAATACTTAGAAATGGGAAGCTTGAGAAAAACCTTAAAAATAGATGATTCTCTGGAATATTTACTTTGAAAACTCTCAGTGTTTTCTATTATAAAATTTCTATCATGTCTGGGCCATGCCCCTCAAATTCTCTCCTCCCTAACTGCCCATTCCTCCTGGGGTTGGCTTTGCAGAAGGAATAAAGCATGCTCAACAGTCAACAGGCTTCAGATGAGAAAGAGGAAACACAGTAATACATCTTGGTCCTTAAGTCTGTAGGTGTAAGAGCCTCCACTTTTCTTCTGGAAACAGTGAAAAGTGAAAGTGAAAGTCGCTGAGTCGTTTCCAACTCTTTGCGACCCCATGGACTATACAGTCCATGGAATTCTCCAGGCCAGAATACTGGAGTGGGTAGCCTTTCCCTTCTCCAAGGAATCTTCCCAACCCAGGGATTGAACCCAGGACTCCCACATTGCAGGCAGATTCATTACCAGCTGAGCCACAAGGGAAGCCCGAGAATACTGGAGTGGGTAGCCTATCCATTCTCCAGCGGATCTTCCCAACCCAGGAATTGAACCTGGGTCTCTTGCATTGCAGGTGGATTCTTTACCAACTAAGCTATCAAGGGAAGCCCTCTGGAAACAGTACTTCTTATTGGTGGAGGAGTTTGCATATTAAAGGGGAGGGGAAAAGGTATCTGACATTGAGCTTGAAGAAGATAGCTGTGTATCCCCATCCGACCACCCACCATAACAATACACAATTCAAAGTTAAATCAATACTAAACTACAAAGAAAATGAAAGGAAATAATTCTAATTTTTATTATGATAACTACCATATTGCCGGAAATATTATTTTCCTCAAATCCTTTTAGATGCCCCTGTTCACAAGTGCCCAAACCCCACTCTTGACTTGCCGAGTAGGTAACCCAACACTGACTTTCTTAATCTCCCCGCAGTACCATAAGAAACAGTACTGAGGACTCAGAAGCTAGTTTGGCCAAATATTCAATAAAATGACTGTTGAATCTTGCCTTTGATTTTCCCCAGAATGAGCTCTCCATGGTCCCTGCTTCTTTGTGTCACAAGCTCCTAAACCAAAACCAAATGCCTACATCTCAGTCCATTCTGGACCACATGACCTGGCCCTGGATGCCAAGAATCTGAGAAAGCAAGCATCTGACATTTTTAATTACTCTACTAGCAGGTGAGTTCTTTCTTCCTTTTGACTCAAAAGGATGAGTGTTTTCTCTAAACTTAAACAGGAGGATTTAGATGCGAGAAAAGGGGTCCAAACCTCAAGGTGGTTCGGAAACAGCTAGATTAATTAGGTAACAATATAGTTTTACACATGATGACTCAAAATCTGTACTAGAAATAGGTTATCACTTGATCTCACTGAAAGAGTCTAGAGATGTCTCAGGGATAGTCATTTGCTCCCTTTTATCTCCTCTAACAACAGAAAGTTAAGTGATTCATAATATTTGGAAAGAACTGCATAAATCATTATGTAGTCCAATATCTGAGAAAATTACTTCAATTCTAGAAAATGTTACTCTGCTCATGTGAAGAAGAAAATCACGTTATTCACATTGGTAGTAGTTAAATTCACGAGCTGTGGAATCTTCCTGGCTCATCTGCGTACAAGCCTACTGCCTTGGACAAGTTAATTGCATTCTCTGTGTCTCAGTTTCCTCATCTGTAAAATGTGAATAGTAATACCTATAATGAAGATGTTGCAAGGATTATATGAGATCCTATAAGGGTTTATAATTGTATGTGGGACACAGAGGGAGCTCAGTCAATGTTATTATATAAATATATACTCAGCAGTATAACATGAAGCCCATTTTTAACAATCCTACTACAATTTCTAAGTTTTATCTTCATTCCATTTCATTTCACTAAAGGGCAACCTTCAGCTATATGGAAAGGTCAATCATTTGATACTCTTGTTACAGCAAGAGAAAAGAGAGCAGGCAGTCTTCTTTATTCTTTCAAAAATATCAGCAGAATAAGACCATTCAACTTGCTGTAAAAGTCACGGCTCTTTAATACTAATTTTTTCCAGAAGTATATGCATAGGTAAAATGCAACAATGGTCTCTCTCTCTCTCCCTAAAACCTAGGGTGAGGATAATAAGGTGTAATATTCAGCTGGGCTAGCTCTAAATTTTACTCCCTAGATTACTAATTTACGTGATGGAGAAATATCTCAACATCAGTCTCAATAGTAAATAACTTACATGACATTTTGTACCACATGCCCTTCTAGAGTGTAAACTTATTAAGGGCAAGGTATTCTGACCTCACTTGTGCTTGATAAATCTGAAGAAATGAAAATTGACAATATAATGGCTGGAAGTTAGCGTATGTCCGGTAATGTATAGAATGCCTTTCATAACAGAATACACATGAGTTGGTCAACATCTACAAAGAGGCTGTTTTCTAGGAATCAAGCAAAAGCCGAGGTCATTGTTATAATTTGATACATTTCGTATATGTGTATTGAATGCCTCACTTGTACCAGGTACTGGGGGTCATGCCAGGATACATCAGACATGGCCCTCCTTTCCAGGAACTTATAAACTAATGGAGATTAATCAAATACATCAGATATGTATTATATTTGCAATAAAAGTTAGAAAGTGATTACTGCTCCAAAATGTTTAAATAAAATATTGCAGGAAGTTAACAGATAGAAGAATTTCTCCCTTTAAATGCATTCCTTCTTAAAAAAAAAAAGAAACAAATCTCTCTTTTCCATATAAAAGTACATCATCCTTAGGGTCTATCCTATTTTTCCATGAGCAATGGTACTATAGTGGTGAGCACAGCTGTCTTCCATTTCTTGAAATGAACAGAGAAACTTCCTTCAGAGAGCAGAAAGCAAAATGGTATGTCTATCAGAGCGGAAATGTATACTTTAGCAAATCAGATTTATTATATTAGTCTTTAACAAAACTGTGTTATTATTTATTGGGGCAGTAGTGACTTTACACACACACACACACACACACACACATCATATTCCCCAATCTCAAATACATATGCCATGTATAAAGGCTTCTGATGCTGAAGCTTCAACACTTTGGTTACCTGATGCGAAGAGCCGATTCACTGGAAAAGACTCTGACACTGGGAAAGATTTAGGGCAATGGAGAAAGGGGCAACAGAGGATGAGATGGTTGGATAACATCACCGACTCAATGGACATGAGTTTGAGCAAACTCTGGGAGGTAGTAAAGAACATGGAAGCCTGGCATGCTACAGTCCATGGGGTCACAAAGAGTCAAACAGGACTTAGCAACTGAACAGCAACAGGAGGCTTCTATTTTCCAGATTAGGGAAATGATCCACTATCTGAGAAACAGGGTCCCCAAGACAGACATTTTTCTGACAGTGCTATTACGTCTTCCATTCAGAAATCAGGCCATTTGAAAGGAATACCTTCAACATCACCATATTCTATTAGGAAAAGTTCAGCACACCCTGCAAATCAATAATATATAACACCTAAAGAAATCCATAAGCTCAGAGCTTCAATTCTACTACATGAGAAGGAAGGGGAAAAAAAAAAAACTTTGAACCCTGTTTTCAGAAAGAAGTATCAATTTGTCCAAATCAACTTTAAGAAAAACAAAGTCAGTTAAGAAAAACAAACTCATTCTGGCTTTCCCTTCTATAATCACCAATTGCCTTCCGAAAAGACAGGTGTCTGTCTGCTGACACATGTGACCACAGGCTACAGTGGAAGACCCCCGCTATAAGCCCAGAGCAGGCAGCAAAGAGCAGGCAGGCAGAGCCGCCAGCCAGAGCAGAGAAGTGGCCACATCCGGGCTGCTCACCAACTCCATCAATAAGGCTCTCTTGTGCCAGGCTTTTAAATACCTTCATTTTAAAATTAGATTTTGATTTTTTTTTTTTCCCCAGAAACAGCTAAATCTCTGTTCAGCTACCCAAACATATTTTACAACTTAGATTAGTGTTTTCTGCCTTCCTGCTTTTTTTTTTTTTTTTTTTTTTTTTGCAGCTGTTGCTTTTAAGAGAGCACATTTTGCCTTCCAAATGAGAAGGGAGGCTTTTATTTAAAGGAGGAATTTTTCTGCTCGTTGTCATCTGGGCATCCTCCCTACTTTTTATGATTTCAGAACCTGCTTAAAACATCTTCATATGCAAACTGTGCAGAGGCAACCGGAGTGGAAACGTTCACAGTTTCAAACCTGATAGAAAACATAGAAACGAACCAAAATGTAAGCCCAGTCAGATGACAGAGGGCACAGAAAAGCTCACTTGGTTTCACCTTTTCTCCAGCTGGAACCACTTATTATAGCATCTATGCAAGAAAGTTAGGAAAAGGGATTCACAGCTGAATTGTTCTTTTCAGCCACTCCATGGCAAAAAAAAAAAAAAAAAAAAAAAGCCTCACCATTAGTGTCATCTTTGATTATCAGAATATTTATGTCTCTACTTACACATATCACAGGGCTTCCCTGATAGCTCAGTTGGTAAAGAATCCGCCTGCAGTGCAGGAAACCCCAGTTTGATCCCTGGGTGGGGAAGACCCGCTGGAGAAGGGATAGGCTAAGGACTCCAGTATTCTTGGGCTTCCCTTGTGGCTCAGCTGGTAAAGAATCCGCCTCCAGTGCGGGAGAGTTGGGTTCAATCCCTGGGTTGGGAAGATCCCCTGGAGAAGGGAAAGGCTACCCACTCCAGCATTCTGGCCTAGAAAATTCCATGGACTGTATAGTCTATGGGGTTGCAAAGAGTCAGACATAGTGAATTTCACTTCACACATATCTTTCACCACACACATAGCTTAACAGGGTAGCTATGACTGCCTATGAACTTTTAAAATGCATGGCACAATCGTATGCTGATATCACTAAAAGAAGGTTTGCATGTTAAATGGTAGAATTATCACCACTTGAAGCTACATCTTTAAACAGGGATTGTCATATGGTATAAATGTGGTTATTTTCCTAATATTTCTCTAGAAAGTTGGTTAAGATATAGAAGACAAAATAATCAGGGGTTAAATAGCATTCTTGAGTAATTTATACAGTTTCCCTAAGAACAAATGTATGTTCTATTTGCTTGAACAAGGATGGATGGAAATTTTCAAAATCAGCATTGCCTAGGACTTCCCCAGTAGTCCAGTGGTTAAGACTCTGGGCTTCCAATGCAGGTGGCGCAGGTTCAATCCTTGGTTAGGGAACTAGCATCCCACATGCCATGCAGTGAAGCCAAAAAATAGTTGTGTGTGTGTGTGTGTGTGTGTGTTTTAATTAAAAGAAAATATTCAGTGTTGCCCATTTCTTAAGGAATTCACAGGGCATGATTTATTTACCTGAGCTTCCCTATTGCCCATTGGCTCAATAGTAAAAAAAGAAAAAAAAAATTCCACCTTCCAATGAAGGAGACACAGGAGATGCAGGTTCCATCCTTGAGTTGGGAAGATCCTCTGGAGGAGGCCTTGGCAACCCACTCCAGTATTCTTGCTTGGGAAATCCCATGGACAGAAGAGGCTGGTGGACTACAGCCCATGGGGTCAAAATGGGTTGGAAACAACTGAGTATACACACACATTTACTATATAAATAGGGTTCGTCCATTTATATGGAAGGACATTGTATAAGATATAGATTGCAGCAGTGGAGAAAAAATGCATTTCAGAAACCCTGGTTCAGAGCCCACACTTTTTCTCCTCCTCTCCCTCAAACAGGTTACCTATACCTGCCCTCCCATGTTCAACCAGTTTCACTTAGGGTCCCCTTGACTTTATCATGCCATCTCCCCATAATATTGAGATTAATCATCTGTATGTCTGTCTTCACTATTCTGTGTGTACTCAAGGGGAGGGCAGCTGTTGGTACTTTTCCTTAACCAACTAGTTAAAGATAAATTTGTGCTGGTCTGAACTGACATCAGAGAACTTAGATAGGTAACACTTTAAAATAGAATTCACAAAATTACAAGGGGTTCCTATGAACATTCCAGCCACACAGTTTATTATTCAAAGCTTCCATCGTAAATAGATCATTTCAAAGCTGAGACAATCTGATGGCTCTATCCTTAGGGCTGACTTTTTAAACTAACTTTCCTCTCTATCAATTTCTTTATCTCCCAGGAAATGCCACTGCCACTTAAAGTAGTCTTTATATTTAATTCTTCTAATCTTTTCAGGTATTTGAAAATTGCTGTCAGTGATGCTAAAATATGCCACGTTTTGGGGGAAAAAAATTCTGATAGACATATATATAGCAGGTGCTTCATTGGAAGAAATATGATGCTCTAAAATAGAATGAAAGCCACAAAATGTATGTTCTACACAATAAGCTCTGGTGGTCTATACTTTCGCAAATTGATTTCCACTGGCTAAGCTAACAGAACTTATCAGCTGCAGTCTTTCAAAGAAAACATGACGTGTCTTTATATTACATCATTTAAATTTGATCTTACTAAAAGTTGTCTGGATGGCAAAAAAAAAAAATCTCTTTATAATTACAATTGGGGATAGTCAATTATCTACTGACTTCCGACAAGGCTCAAACACTATGTTCTAGGGAGTGTGCTCAGTCATTCAGTCGTGTCTAATTCTTTGTGACCCCATGGACTATAGTCTGCCAGGCTCCTCTGTCCATGGAATTTTTTTTAATTTATTTGGGTGTGCTGGGTCTTAGTTGCAGCATGTGGGATTTACTTCCTTGAGAAGGAAATGAACCTGGGTCCCCTGCACTGGGAGCTCAGAGTCCTAGCCACTAGACCACCAGGGAAATCTCGTCCATGGAATTTTCCAGGCAAGAATGGTGTAGTGGGTTGCTATCTGCTCCTCCAGGGGATCAAACTTGAGTCTCGTTGTGTCTCCTCCTGTGGCAAGCAGATTTTTTTACCAGTGCACCACCTAGGAAGCCCCTAGAGGCCCCTGTGGCTAAATTTGGGAAACACAATTAAGAGACATTCTATGTTATTAATTTATGTATTTTTAATTGAAGGATAACTGCCTTACAATGTATTGGTTTCTGCCATACATCAACATGAATCAGCCATAGGTAAACCTATGTCCCCTCCCTCTTGAAACTCCCTATCCACCTCCCTTCTCCCACCCCATGTGACCCCTCCAGTTTGTCACAGAGCACTGGTTTGACCTCAATACAGCAAATTCCCACTGGCTATCTATTTTACATATGATAATATATATGTTTCCATGCCTCTCAATTCACCCCACCCTCTCCACAAGTCCACATCTGTCCACAAGTCTGTAAGAGGTTCATTTTAAATGGCACAAGAGAAGAGGCAGAAGGCGGCAAAGTCTGAATAATTACCAAATGAACACACAAATGTTCCACAAACATCAAAGAAGGAAAAGCTGGGGATCAGCTGGCTTACGACAAATTCACAACAGAGAATTTGACCCCAAGTGGGTTTTCTCTGGTGGAGAAAAGTGGAGAGAACAGACCTAGACTTGTACTGTTGTTGTTGTTCAGTGGCTGCACCGTGTCCAACTCTTTGGACACGGCTACGCCATGACCCCATGGACTGCAGCATGCCAGGTTTTCCTGTCCTTCACCATCTCCCAGAGTTTCCTCAAACTCATGGCCAATGAGTCGGTGATGCCATCCAATCGTCTCATCCTCTGTCGTCCCCTTCTCCTCCTGCCTTCAACCTTTCCCAGCATCAGGTGGCCAAAGTATTGGAGCTTCAGCATCAGCCTTTTCAAAAAATATTCAGGGTTGATTTCCTTTTAGAGTAGACTGGTTTGATCTCTTTGCAGTCCAAGGGACTTTTAAGAGTCTTCTCCAGCACCACAGTTCAAAAGCATCAATTCTTCAGCACTCAGCCTTCTTTATGGTCCAACTTTCACAATGGTACATGACTACTGGAAAAACCATAGCTTTGACTATACAGACTTTTGTCAGCAAAGTTATATCTCTGCTTTTTAATACACTGTCTAGGTCTGACATACTTTACATCTAAGGAGCAAGCACCTTTTAATTTCATGCCTAAAGTTACCATCTGCAGTAATTTTGGGGCCCAAGAAAATAAAATCTGTCACTGTTTCCACTTTTTCACCATCTATTTGCCATGAAGTGATGGGACCGGATGCCATGATCTTAGCTTTACAAATGTTGAGTTTTAAGTCAGCTATTTTTTTTTTCCAACAGTATGAATAAGCCTTGTTATGAGGTGTTACAAACGCAATGAGACACAGAAAGAAAATGAAATTTAGTGAAACTTTTTACTAGACAGAAATTTCTAGAAGGATGCTTAGAAGTAACTTAGAAGGATAGCTTGTGATTCTGAATGTCAAACAGATGGTCTTGAAATTTATCCTCAAGCCATTGGAGAACCAAAATTGACCTCTGATAGTTTAAGACTTAAAGTCTAAGTCAGGAGATCACAAAGTGTGATCCAGGGACCATTGGCATTACTTGAGCACTGGCCCCATCTTAGAGCTAACTAATACAGGGGAAACTCCCAGCATGGAACCCAGCAGCCTGCACTTGAGCACACCTCCTGGGTGATTTTGAGAACCACTGGTTTAAGCAAATTAAAATAATCAAGGCAATGTACCAGCTATAAATCCCTCTGTTGGCGGCATGCACAACAGAAACCAGTGAGAATGGCCCAAAAGAGAAGTTTCAGAGCCATTTCTGAGTAGAAGACCAGAAAGGAGAAATAAATGTTTTTGAAAGATTTCCTATTTGACATTTAACAGTATTTCAGGATCACCTTTTAACGTGCTATTAAAGCTTCTCTCTTAGAAGCTTATCATAAAAGGAAATTAAAAGTGACTAAGTCTCCGAATGGGGATTACAGCCTACTAGATTTTCTCTCTCCTCTTCTGAATAAGAAATAGATTCCTCATCACGATACGTGTGTCAGGAGGGAACTGGGATAAAAAAGAACTAACATTTACTGACGACTTCTCTCTCTCAGGCTGCTCACATGCATTATGCCATTTAATCCTCACAAAAAAGTATTATGAGCCACACTATATTACCCTTTTTTATAGATAAGGATACTGGGGTTCAAAGAGGTATGAAAAGTTTAAAATAATCAATTAGCAAGCACAAAACAAGGATTTAAGTCCTTTTTTCCCATATGGTACCATCCCCTAGGAGGTCCAAAGATTCCAATATAAACAAGGAATTCCTATTATTTCCATTTCAGTTGGTGTTTGAGACATTCTTTGGAAGTTGTTCATCTTGCTTATGTAAGGGGGATGACATTTTGAAAGTACTTAATTCAATTCAGTTTGCCCCTTAATCCATTGTTTTCTTACAAGCTTCTACCTCAGAGTGTATGGGTATCTCTTACCTGACCTCTCTAGGAGACAAACATCTCCAAACCCAAAGGGCTTGAGGTCCAGCCAGAAGAGAAAGGCTAGCAAACCCAGTGGTCCAGAGGTCACGGGAAGAAAGGAGTTGGGAGGATTTAATGGCTCCCCACAGACTTCCCCGGTGACTCAGAAGTAAAGAACCCACACACCAATGCAGGAGACACAGGTTCAAGCCCTGGGTCAGGAAGATCAGCTGAAGGAGGAAATGGCAACAGGCTCCAGGATTCTTGCCTGGGAAATCCCATGGACAGAAAAGCCTGGCGGGCTACAGTCCATAGGGTCACAAAAGTCAATCACAACGTAGCAACTAAACAGCAAATAAGAATGGCTCCCCACATCTCCCAGTTTCTCCTCTCTGAGCTTTGCATCTAGAGGAGAGCCAAAGAAAAGAGAGATTTCTGGCTCAAGGTCTGCCTAGGACCCCAGGAAGAGACTGCCCAGTGGGCCACCTAAAGCTGACCTTCGAGTAAACGTGGAGGCAGAAGGAAGGACTTCAGAGGAAGAAGTGCATCCCTGCACCCACACCCGGGGGACACAGGCCTGGCCCGGAAGCCCTCACAATCCTCCCGGAGGCTCAGAAAGCAGCTGAGTGGTAAGCCAGGAGGTAATCAAGCCTACAGGAGGGCCAAAGGCCAGGTGAGGCCAGGCCAGGGATTTGGGAGGCCTCTGGGGCCAGAATGGCCAATGTCAGGGTGAAGACTTCAGAAAAGAAGGCTACCAGGTCCTTCCCAAGTTTATAAGCTCAGACCACTGAACACACCAACCCCAGACATCAGCCGTGCAGGCCAGCAGGGCCGGGAGATGGGAAGAGCCCAAGGAAACGCCCCCTTCCCTCTTCTTTCCTGGGGAAGAATCACTCCCTTTTTCACGCCCCAGGCCCATGGAAGAGACTGATTTGCTTTTCTATCGTTCATTGTTTGACACACATGTACATACCCTTTATTATGTGCCAGGCGTTCTTCTAAGAGCTTACATGTTCATTCATGTAATAGAATCAGAACTATTAGAATCATATACTATATATAGATATAGTATGTATCTATACATATTCATATACATATAGAATCTATACTAGAATCAGAGGAGGAACTATTAAGTATCCCTGTTCACTGATGACAAAACCAAGGCACAGAGAAGTTTAGAAAAAGGTCCAAGAAACAGAGCAAGAAGTCAAAGACAGACTCTGCTTAAGCGCCAAACCAGAGCAAGTATCTCATGTGATTTACTATTGCTCAGAAGAGCTAAACTGATCACACTAAGCTTTATAAACTTGACCACACTAAAATTTTTCAGCCATCATGGTATCCAGTATATGGGAGGTCCTTAGGAAAACCAGGTGGGTCATGCGAGTGAAGCAACGAAACAGGAGGAAGCAGAAAGGAACAGAAAGACAGAGGAAGGAAGCCTTTTCAAGTCAGAGTGGCAATGTGTCCATATTTTCAACTTTGGGGGGAAGAAATGGCGGCAGCTCACATTCTTCCTACAGGTCCTCTAAAAGCTTATAAAACAGGTGAGTCCCTGGAAAGGGAAATGATGACTTAGCAGCCTGGCTGCTTTTCTCTTGTCTAGTGACAACTGGAAAGCTGAACTACAGAAGCACTGCTTGGACCAAAGAGAAATCAAAAAACATCCCATTTCTCTCATTTTCTTTTTTTAATGGAAAATGTCCAATTTTTCGAAGTATTTTTCAGTGATGTTTAATGTTCTTCCCCAAAGCCCACAAGACTGAAATACCACCCTCAGCTCAAACCTTAGTGTAAAGGTCTTCAAGTTCATTTTGCACGGAGCACATAGCTGCCCCTTGCGGAAACCCTTCACACCCCGCCCCGCAGGAAGACAAAACGCACCGTCAAAACAACAGAAAGGGAAAACAAGGGCGGACTGGATATAATTCTAAAAATTAAATATACGGCCTCCAGAAATATACTGTCATTTTCAGGATCAAAAGGAATGAACTGAAAGTATAACGGGTTTTCGAGGCTTTCTGGGGCCCCATTAATTATTTCTGTCCCTGATGAGACATTACCAAAGGGAGCCACTACTAACACTGACATAATCTCGGCTCCCAGGGGGCAGTCTCATGGCACACGAGGCCGACCGCGGTGGCAAATGTATGGCACCGACAATATATTTCTCTGAGATCTGGTTCAGTTTTTAAGAATCTAACATGCCGCTGAATGGGTCCTAGGATACGGTATTTGTACAATGTAAAAAAATGATTCTTTGGGGGGAGAGGAGCAAAAAAGAACAGTGCTTTCAATGTTCAGTATCTTTTCCATCTGCTGCTCAGCTGGAAACACTGTTAAAAGGCCATTAGGACCTTAAGGTAACAGACCTCGAAGGCTCTGAAAGCCAGGGAGCAATTTGCTGTTTGTGTGAGGATCAGCCCAGCCACTTCCTTTTCAAGGGCTGAAAACAGCTTCTGTCATGAGCCGTGAAAATCAATTCCACAGGAACCAGGCTGAAATGTGGCCGAAGGTGGTACACCTACGGGCTGGCGCTACACAGCAGAGCCTCCTTCTGGGCGTCCCTGGCACCTTCCAGAAGGAGGGGATGGGCAGTCTGGGACTTCAGAAACCTCCAGGCTTCTCTTTTAGGACACTGGTTCTCTCTGATGCTTCATTAGGTTAAAATCCGAATTGTGTGTAGCCCAGAATGAAGATCGCTTCAGGGAGTGTCAACCTGGGAAAAGCCTACTCTGGCTTATTTATATTCCATCTTTCTGTTTTTCCTGATGATAGTAATTTGGAGAGAGGCTCATTTTTTTCCAAAGAATACTGTTTCAAAGCCTTTCAACATAGAAGGCATTTTTTAACTTTTTTTTTTCAAGTATACATGATATTTTTGAAAATAAATATTTCAGAGGACTCACAATGGTTTTGTCAAGAGTTGTACCTGATAAACTCATGGTTAGCAAAGTTAAAACTCACTTTAAAATGCATGACAGGTTTTTCAGTTATAGGAAATTGTTATTCCAGTTATAATATGCAACCTTGGTTACCACGTAGAATTAAGACCATTATAACCTATATTTTTACATATAGTCAACCCTCTGTTAAAATGCAAACCTTTGTATAATTTACTAAGCATACACTGGATAAAAATAAATTGCCATTCTTAAATCATAGCAATTAGTTTATGTTTAGGCATATACCTTCTCACAATATTGAATTTATCTTTACAGCAATAACCCAGGCTGAGAAACTGACTCAAAGATAATTTGTTAAATTAATATGGCAAAATGAAAAAGCATAATTTCATGGTTTTTTGCTGTGAATATCTGTTGCACCTAATGTATTCTTTTAACTGGAATTTAAATATGCTTACATATATTTTCTTGATTAAAATAGAAAAACATGTTTATACAATTTTGATATGTCTATTATACAAAACATTAAGATCTCTGATTTTAAGAAATTCTCAAGTTATTTTTTTCTAAAAAAATGGAAGATGGTAAGTGAAAAGAGATTTTATGTATTAATTTTGTTGTTGATGACATAAGATTTGCCATTTGCAACCTATTATATTCAATTGAAATTGACCTTTTATGAGAGCCATGTGGTAATGTAAGCAAAATGAATATATTCTTTATGGCAGTCATATAAAAAGATTGGCCTAAGCTTTTAACATAGTACTTGACCTCCTGGTGTCTGAATACCCCCAAGTCTGTGAAAGAATATTGAATAAGATAACCACATAATCAAATGAGTAGTAAAAGCACAATAAAAGCCTTTCACACATTAGCACTTGATAATGTAAAAGTAACAGTCAACTATGTTCCCTAAATTCAGTACAAACATGTAGCTACAGAAGAGGCTGGAACAGATCAAGTAGGAATGCTCAGAAACCCTACATTTCAGGAATATTAACTGCTATTAATACTTTAGAATTAAAAATTATTTTCTAAATAGAGCTCCCATTATGTCAGCGATCACTGTAACTCCTCAAAATCATCTGTTAAAACTTCAGCTACAAAAAAAGAAAAAAAAAATCAAGTGATTTTAAATGTTTTCATTTCTAAGTTTTAAAAACTCCCAGTTAGGATTCGGAATAACATAGGATAAGCAAACAGCTAAAGGACAATATTTTCTTACTTTCCCAAGAAAAAAATTAAGGCCCGTCACTTACAAACATCTATACTAGCCAAAAGCATGGTGGCATTTTTTCAAGTTCATTGCAAAAGTGCTATTGACTTTGCACTATTCTGACCCATTAAGAAAATAATAATTGATAGTTACTCATCTCTTTTTTGGAAGACCTCAGAATGCTTTTTTTACAGAGTGGCCTCCACTCCACTGCAACCTTGAATGGAAACACCCCTAGCTCCCTGAAATTCAGCAGAGGACCACTGGCCTCTGCTAATCTCAGCTCTGCTGAGGACACAAAAAGAGAAAGTCAATTTCTCAAGAAATCCGAGACATAATAAGAAGCAAACACACTAGCCGACAAAGCCTACAGGACACAGGTGTGCATGCCCAGAATGCATTATGCTACATCTTTAATTAAATGCGTATAAAATGAAGAGTGACCAGCTCTAATGTAGTCTCCTTGTATCTGGAAGTCAGGAACAAATGGCTAAATCTGCACAGAAAAAGCAGCTCAGAGATGGAGAGGTGGGGCTGGAATCACTCTTGACCAGAGATACCTTCTAAAAAGGACCCCAAAATGTGTCCTACTTACTCACAGAAAGCCAACCGTATTAGCAAAGAATAATAGGGATGCTACTGCGAAAGAAACTTAAATTGTCCTTTCCCAGTTTCCCTTTCAAGCAATGTTGTTTCTTTTACTCATGCAGAAACGCCTGAGTCAGCTGGGTGAGACCGGATCTGCTCCAGGCACAGGTAATTAAGGTCTGAACTAATCCAGTCACTCGCTTTCCCCTGGTCCCCCTAGTGGCCAATACAGACATCTGGAAGAAGGCAGAGGAAATAGGGTGTGTGTGCAATTTGGAGCAGAGACACTTTCTGGGTGGAGGTTCTTACCCAAGATCAAGGCGAAAACAATGCAAAATCATTGCCCAAATCGAACTGGCTACCCTGACCAAAAAAAAAAAAAAAAAAGTGTGTTTAAAACCACGCTGAATGCACTCAGAGTGTGGCTCCCACACTTCTCAAAAGATGGTGCCTGGACAGATAGCATCAACATCACCTGGGAACTTGCTAAAGATGTAAATTCCAGGCCCTGTTCCGGAACTACTGAATCAGAAACTTGGGGGGTAGGGCCCAGGCATTTGAGCTTCACAAGTCCTCCAGTGATCTGACAATGTGTATGAAGCACTGCTCCAGATCACTGGCGCTCCTCCCCACATGCACATCAGAATTCCTTGGGAAATTTTAAAAAGGAGGAGAAGGAGGGAAGAAGGGAAGGAGACTACCTTCCCAGACCCCTTAAATCAGAATATCTGAAGATGAAGCCCAAGTGTAGGTTTCTTTTTTTTTTTTAATATCTCATATGATTCCAGGATAAGCCCTGGTTCCTTCCAACAACTCAAAAAAGCCAGTTATTAAATTTTCTGGAATTTTGTGAGCTGGTTGTTAATCTGTTAGTGGCTTGAAATTGTCCGTGGTGGGAACATGTAGACCACAAAAATTGGCAAATGCTATAAATCAGGTCTCCCCACACACTACCCTCTAGACTGCCAATCATTTTACATACATTAGTTCGCCACTGGACAGCGTTGAGAAATGGGTCTAAAGCAAGAATGCCAAATATTTAATTAATTTAGATAGTCTAAGTCATCCCTCTCAGTTTCTCCATTACCCCTCAACTCCTCGGGATTCTTATTAAGATTATAAAGATTAAGTAACCAATTTAGTGGCCATGAAAATGCAAAAGGCTATCAGCCCTCTTACTGTATATCTGTGACTAGCTCAGGTCAACAGCCACAGTCCTTTTCCTTTCTCTTCCAAGCAGGTATAGAGTAATATTCCATTATATATATATATCTTCTTTATCCATGTCTCTGTTGATGGGCATTTAGGTTGCTTCCATGTCGTAGCTATTGTAAACAGTGCTGTTATGAACATTGAGGAGTATGTGTTCAATCTTTTGACAAGACCATTTTACAAATGGTGTTTTATACTAACAATTTCATCACATGAAGAGCCATGTAATATCTATCACTCCTTTTGTATTATTAATACAAAATAATCAATGACTCAGGTTTAGTTTTATTTCTTTATTTGGGCTTCCCAGGTGGCGCTAGTGGTAAAGAATCTGCCTGCCAATGCAGAAGACTTGGGTTTGATCCCTGAGTTGGGAAGATCCCCTGGAGGAGGAAATGGCAAACAACTCCAGTATTCTTGCCTGGAGAATCCCATGAACAGAGGAGACTGGTGAGCTACAGTCTATGGGGTCACAAAGGGTTGGACACGACTAAGCAACTAAACAACAAGTTCAGATCAACAGCCACAGTCCTTTTCCTTTCTCTCCCAAGCATGGGCATAGGAAGCAATTGTGGAATGAGAAGGGTGGGTGGATACACTGGGGGACTTCCGAAGACAGACTGCCTCATCAATGTAGAGATGTGCGTGGGAAGGAATGGTCCCTCTGTGTGACTCAGTGCATTGTAATGACGCTTTGCTTCTTGGTACTCCAGCAGCCTTCTTGTTTTTCGTCATGCAGCTGATGTGGATGATGGAGGGACTGAAGATGGAAGGGTCAAAAGATGGGGAGAACCTGAGAGTGGGTCATACTGTTCACTTTTCACCTTCCCACCCTAGAACTGCTCTATGTTGAGATTTCTTTGCATGTAAAAGAATGGCTCTCCTTGGTTGTGTGAACCAGTTGAGTCAGGATTTTCTGTGACCTGAAGCCAAAAGTATCTTAAGTGACACAGATTCTTTCAGGCAAGAGTTTCAACGGCTTGTCCTCTTTAAACCTTTTTAGTGGAACTTCTAAGTAGCAGAGCAGTTTTTAAAGTTTGTTTTTTTTTAATTTTACCTCTTCTTTCTCTGATGACATCATTCACCCTTTTCTCTGCCTCTTATCTTCATCTGTGCCCTCAGCTGCTCATGTGTTAGTACTGAAAACCGCTCCCTAGCTGTCCTCCTTCCATCTCCGAACTCTTCATGACCCTCTCTATTCCATCCTGTTTATAGTGCTTGCCTGACCTAAAACAATACTCTCATCATGTGTCTTCACTGCCTTGACTCTCAGATGATAATCAGCTTTCTGCTGTATAAAGCCAAGGATGCCCAAGGTCCATCAAAACTCCAACCCCACCCTATCTGTTCAACATCACTTCTCACAAGCTCTTAATCAATCCCTTGCTGACTCTCCCCCAGAAGCTTTATTTTGCTCGCCCACTTAACCCCAACCCGAGTGGCTTCTTTCATGGCCCTCCGTCAAAGGTGACCTTCAAGGTTCCTGTGACGGTAAATTTTACATGTCCACTCAACCAGCCTAAGGAACACCCAGATAGGTGGTAAAACATCATTTCTGGGTGTGTCTGTGAGGGTGTTTCTGGAAGAGATTAGCACTTGATTCAGCAGACTGAGTGACCAATGTGGGCAGGCATCAGCCAATCGTTTATCTCCTAAATGGAACAAAACGGCAGAGGAATGGTAAATCCTCTCTCTCTTCTTGAGCTAGGATGCCCACATATTCCTGCCCATGGACATCAGAGCTCCCTTTTGATGCAGACTGACCTATCCCACCTGCTTTCACGGGTAGTCAGTTTGCAGAGAGTATACTGTGGGACTTCACCTGTGTAACTACGTGAGCCTACTCCTATAATAAATCTCCTCCTCTATATCCCTAACTATCTATCTATCTAATAAGTCTCCCATATATTTACATATGAGATATATATTCTTGGTTCTGTTCCTCTGGAGAACCCTGACTAAAACACTCCCAATAAAATTTTACCTCCTCCTTTCAGCATGGTCAAAGAAATCTCTTCCTAATATGATTCTTATCATTACAGTCAGTCACGTAATTTGGCACTTAAGCCATAGACACACCTTGGGCAAGGAAGTAACCATCTTTTTTAATAAATGTATTTATTTTTTAATTGAAAGATAATCACTTTACAGAATTTTGTTGTTTTCTGTCAAATATCAACATGAATCAGCCATAGGTGTACATATGTCCCCTGTAACAATTTAATATAGTCTTCATCTTGCTGCTTCTGCTGATTCACCTCAATCATGTCTGACTCTGTGTAACCCTATGGACTGCAGCCTGCCAGGCTCCTCTGTCCATAGGGATTCTCAAGGCAAGAATACTGGAGTGGGTTGCCATGCCCTCCTCCAGGGAATCTTCCCAAACCAGGGATCAAACCCGGGTCTCCTGCATTGCAGGCAGATTCTTTACCCCTGAGCCACCAGGGAAATCCATTCTTCATCCCAGTGAAAATTTTAAAAATATATTTTTTTACATTGTACACTGTATAAAAAACATACATTTCTTACTTGAATTTCAAAATGAGCACAGCTGACGACATAATATTTTGATAATTCTATACTTTCTGAGAGTTAATAACACAGCTCTGTTTGGGAAATCTTTTTCTCTTGGTGATCCTAAAACTCCTAACAGTCCTCTGCTGGTTGCATGATATTTTGTTGCCACTAAAAAGTACACATGAACTGTGTCAAAGTATTTATATAAACTTGTTAATTTGATAAACATTTCTGGGACACATGATTCTCTCTTTCAATCTCTATTTCACACACACACACACACACACACACACACACACACTCCAGTACTTATTCACTGTCAGACACACAGTAGATGCTCAATAAATGGACTGATTGATGGTTTGGGCGGTTTCAATTTTACTTGCTAAATATGTCTGGAACCCTTCTACTTCCTGCCACTCCCACAGTCACCACTCTGGGTCATGTTAATATCTCCCCTCTTCCTGTATCTGCCTTTGGCTCTCCTCCAATCAGTATTCTACAAAGCAACGAAACTAACACTCAAAACCATGTCCCCTTCTGATTAAAACACTTCTTCAACAGCTTCTCACTGCTCTGGGTTAAAGGCCATATTCACTGTAGTGAGTTGGACAGATTACAATGCTGGTCAAGGAAAGAGACAGGGCCAAGCAGACAGAACAAGCTTTATTTGGGAGGCACTTGGACAGGCTGCAATAAGAAGTCCCTCAGAGCTGAGCACTTCCAGAGGCACCAGAGAGTCCCCTGCAAGGAAGAGGAAGCACTGAAAGATCCTGCCAGGCAAGGGGGATGAGGTCTCTGGGCAACAGTGCTCAGCCACAGGGTGTTAAGGGCACAGCCACTTAAGAGTCTTTTACAGGCCCAGGGTACACAAAATAGGGAGGTTCTAAATAGTTAAAAATCTGCTTCTTTGAGCTATAAACAATTGATTTTAGCCAACAGGCTTTAGCACTAAGGGTCTGTGTCTGCAGCAAAAAAGTAAACCACGTTTGGTCAATGTGCTTGGGCCACCTTGGATCGTAAGTCATCAAGCCAGTCCTGGGCTTCCCGGGGGCTCAGACAGTAAAGAATCCACCTGCCAATGCAGGAGATGCGGGTTCAATCCCTGGGTCGGGAAGATCCCCCGGAGTAGGGCATAGCAACCCACTGTATTCTTGCCTGGAGAATTCCATGGACAGAGGAGACTGGTGGGCCAGAGCCACGGGGTCGCCGAGAGTCGGACACGACTGAGCGACTAACACTGACTTCTCAGGCTCTTCTCCCAAGGCTCTCATACCCTCTGCCCCTTCAGTGGCTGTTTCCCCGGGTTCGGGGCCTTCTTACCACACAGGCAACGTGTGTTCCCTCGGCCCCCTCCTGCCTCTGACTCTCTATTCAGGCTTCAGAGCCCATCACTCTTCCTCAAGGAGGCATTTCCATAACCCTGTGATCAGAGGACAGGATCCTATTCAACGCTTTCCCAGAGTCAGGTACCCCAGTGCTGCGTGCTCATCTCGCCCATTCACTGCTAAAGGTGCCCTGAATTTCTGCTTCCCTGCTGGGATTAAAATTCCCTGGTGCCCTACAGCCAGCACACACATTGACTTACACATAGTAGGTAAACAAGAACTATGTATTAGAGAAATGAAAAACAAATGCCTAAAAGAGATGAAGAATAGGTTGTAATAGTAATCAATAGCCGGGATAATCTGTAAATTGTGGAGTCAAATTTCTATTTTTCTCTGTTACTAACTGCATTTGTCTAAAAATATTTTTCATCCTGGAACATTCAAAACTCTTAAATATGTCCAGCCAGGATTATTAGAGTTTTTAAACCTTCACCAAAGAATTAGTACTATGAAATCCTTTATTTACAAACATGCCATCCCAAAGAGTCAACTACACTATCATACACTGTCATGTAAATCACTAAAAACTGAATAAAACTGGAGAAAACTATGAAACTATTTAAAGTCTCATTATGCACCAGCTAAAGAATTTAAGAGAGCAGAATTTGGTCTGCAAAATGATATAAGCACCAGTTTGAAATGGTAATTTTTCCTGTTTATACAGGCAAGACAACTCTAAGTCAGCTTGCTGGCCTTCTGAGAGATATGAATTAAGGAGGAAAATAAGCAGTCTTATTTATGATTTTACTTTTGTGAGCCTGAAAGATTAAGCTAATGAATTATTTTATCAATAATTCCTTTACTAGAGTTTTTATCCTAAAATCATATTTCTATAAAAATCTTGTGACTGAATGATATGTCACTTTGGTTTAAAAAGACAATAATTTTATATTCTGTTAAATGTTCATAATACGCATAACTGCAAAAGAACAGTGGTCACCCTCTCACATAAATTATAATGCAATGCTTATACTACAATATTCTAAAGAACATCTCACTGTACATTTTAAACCACTTTTGATAGTGGCCTACATTTCTGCTCACAAGCTATTACGACATGGCACAGTTAAAAGATGTGAGTTTTATGTAAAAAAGTGTATCAGTCAACTCAAATGAACTCTTATTCTCAGTGATGACATATCGTCTTCTAATTAAATCAGCTAAGAGAACTCTGTTTGCAAGGATCATTCTAAAATTAATTCCCAAATCAAAAGTCTAACAAGTGGTACTCCTAATAGCCCAGATTTTAGATTGCTTTGATACCTGGAATTAATGTGAATCTTTCCGTAATCTAGTGACTTGACAAATCATAAAAAAAACCATTTGAAGTTCCACTAATTCATTTATACCTCACACTGTTCTTCGAAAGGATCTTAAAGACATCATCTAAGGAAACAGAGCGCTAGGAAATCAGAACTCTGTGAAGAAGGCGGTTAAATGGAAATTAAATTATTCATCCCTAACTAGGAGATTTAAAGAGTAAGATTTTCAAACACTGTTTTTTCATTCACGTTAATGTGATATCTACATGTAAATTGAAAAAAGAGTTGGGTTAACAGCAAATGTATTAAAGAAGTTGGTTTGCTGGGGAGCAGAGGAAGGGAGGGCTTATTCCCTGGGAAGCCCACCAAAAAAAGGAAGGAACTGCTGGACCCAGGCCAGGTAAGATGAAGCATTACATATTCTGAGATTTGAAAATGATAAACAAAGACTAAAACAATCACTGGTATATCCCTGGAATATTAGAGAATGTTCTCTTTTTTTTTTTTTACTTTAGATTTTTGAGATAAACTGATATCAAAGAAGCAGGAGAGAATTTTATGCTTTCTTAATATTGAGCTATAGCCTGACTCATAGGAAAAAGTTGGCAGAGTAAGTTATTGAGAACAGTGTTAGTTATATTCCCCCCCCCCCCCCTAATTTTTGGAGATAAATTTCCCTCCTCCTTCTAACCCTCATGATAATTTCCTATAGTAAGTTTTTTTGGACTAACCCAATATTCAGAAAGTAGGCCCAGTATATTGAAAAAAACACCCGACACATGTTTTTACTTTTTATCTTTTATAAAGCCACATCTATACAACGATTAGGAAAATGCACAAATACACAGACAATTTAGTGGTGGAAGCATAGCCAATTCCAGAGAACATAAAACCCAAATTCACAGTGAGTTTGAAAAATTGTAGATGTTGCAAGTAAATAGAAAAATTCTCAGCTTGAACTGTGAGTGAATGCATATGGTGATTGAGAATACCAGGCTATATAGGTATTAGATGAGAATAGAACTGATCTTACATGCATTCATTCAACAAATACAGCATGGCAGTGGACACGATGAAGTGTACGGACTCCAGTGCCTGGGGTCAGAGTGCCTGCATTTGAATTCTAGGCTCCTCACTTTCCAGCTGAGTCATCCTCAGGCAAGTTAATTATCTGTTGCTCAGTCTTTTCATCTTTAAAATGGGGATAATGACAGTACCTAAGTTATTAAAAGAAGTCAATCAGACAATGTTTAATGTTTTTAAAGTGGGTAATATTGTCACATAGGTGCTGGACATAGTAATTTCTACATAAGGGACTGTTAAGTAAAGTTACATTAGATAAATGAAAAACATTAACATGAGCCAATAAATTACCACTAGTCAGCAACACATGCATATTATAATTAATGACTCCAAAAAGGCTCAAAGCATAAAACAGAGGCTCCATAAGCATAAAACAACATCCCCTGAATTGCCCAGCCTTTTAAGCAGATGCTCTTCTCAGCTGTGAGTTCCTTTACAAGTTTGGAGCCATCAGTATGACTTGGATTGGAAAACAAGATAACATTACTGGTGCTGGAAGAAAAACCAGCATGTTTCGCGCTGACCTTTGATCAGAATAACAGTCCTAACAAAGAAGCCGATGATACACGGCTCAATATCTTCCCAGAAGACAGAACAAGAGAAAATAAGCAAGCAGGCTTTGAAGGTTTTTGACTAGATATCTGGAAGCGTTTGGATACCACAAAAATTACCAAGTATCAGAATGGATTGCTGAGAGGGGCTCAAGAGTCTACTCCTTTGGAGGTCTTTCAAACAAGGACAGATAGTCTATCTGATCTGCCTGGGATGGCTTAAAATCGGGGCTGAGTGAAGATTAATGGTACAAGCTGCCCCTTGAAGGCCTCCTCTTTCCCAACCACTCTCTGAGAGTCAAACTTTATATATGACCCATCACAGCCCCTCATCTGTTGAGTTTGAAGAATTCCCTTTTATCCTAGAATAGAAAAGGGCAACACTATTTCACAATTGTGAGTTCTGAGTAAAACTTTAATAATGTCATGATGAGACATAAAGTCCTCATTACTTCTCAGTTATTTTACCAGGCAAGCTACCTGCAAATATCTTTCAATTAGAAACAGCTCTCATGAACCTGAAATCTGAACAGCAGTTCCTTTAAATTCATGTTCCCTGGCAGACTAACAGCACATGCTGTTTCTCAAGCAACCCATTAAAAGTCCAAACAAAGGCAAAGGCTAAGAAGGAGTTGAAGGGAAGGATAACCACCATATACTAGATAATTAAAAGTAAATAATATCAGGAACTAGGGAGGAGAAGAAAAGTGGGTTCATTTAATAACAGGACACAAATAATTCTTCCAACAGCAATAGGTAGCAATGAGTAACGTTTACCTTGAAAAAATGTTGATCCTTAATACACAGGTACCTTTCATTTCATTTGTTTTTCCTATCAGATGTGCCTATGACCCCCCAATGACCTATAGCTTGAGTATTTCAAAGGGTACCAAAAGTCAGGAAGCTTTATGCAAAGTCAACAGTCCCCTTAGTCCTAGAAAGAGAATTTAACAGAAAGTGCACACATTTTAAGAAATTCATAGCTAATTAACAAGCCCTGTAATTGTCAAAGGGGGGATGGAAAAGGGGGAAAAAACCTGTAGCTAAAAATCTACTAAAGGATTTATTTCAAACACTGGGAATGTTTCAGGAAAGTCAATGGTGCCTACAGAAATCATATACACTGAAAACCTTCCCTTCGATATTAAGGAGATTTGCATTGTTGTAAAGACGTGTAGTCTCCTGAAAGCCCCACTATTCATAAATAATACAGAAGAAATTTAAAAATACTTAACTATTTTCTTCTTGGAGATACCTTTTCTGAAATCACGTTGGGAAACATCTGTGTGTTTAAAAGACATAGTTTGAAAAAAAAACCAGATTAGAGGAGAAAAAGTTCCCAGAAAAAAGTGATCCATACTCTAAACCTTTAAAAAGTTGAATTCCCTGAGACTGGGGGAGGGAAAAAAGGGCAAGGCTGATCCTTATCAATTAATTAAAAAGAATGAAATAACAGTAGACAAAGGGGAAGGAGAGTTAAGAAACTTAAGGATCTGTGGGGGCAGTCGCTCTCTACGTATTGATTAACAAATTAAGGAGCTCTGGAAAAGCGAGATGAAGTGACACAGAGAAAAGTGGTCTTAAAATTCACCACAGGTTCCGCCTCCGACTCACCAGAGGCTGCCTGCGTCTGGCTCAGAATTGAAAACCTCTCCCTGTATATAATGCTCCGCGCTGTTAGCGTGTTGTATAAGCCGTGTTTTGGGGTTTTTTTTTGTTTTTTTCAGTGCCTACATTTCTAGAAACGTGCTCATTCCAGGATAAGTAAAAACCCTCACTTGTAGAGTTTGTGCATCAACCATAAAACGGCAATCCCAATACGTATGCAAAATGCTTTTCACACAGTAGAGACCAGCTCCTGGGCAAAACGCAGAGAGGCTGGTGGAAATCCAGGGTTCTGATTCGACCATCTGAGGGTCACTGAGGACTTCGGCTGCCGGGTTTGAGCATCACAGCATCCCCTGGCCCCTCGCTGTCTCTCTCAGCTCCGCGATCCCGCAGCCTGGGCATTACCTCTCTCCAACACGTTTCATTCACTGAGCCCCCGAGATGCTCGGGTTCGGTTGGAACTAAGAGCCGGAAAACATGCACCCAAGCGACCGCGCAAGTGGTCGGAGACCGAGCGCTCCCCACACGCCGGCGCCGGGCCCGGGGGTTGGGGGCTCTCGAGGGAGGAACACCCGTGGCCGGGGGACACGGGGTTCCAGAAGACCCCCGGGACGCTTCCGCTAGCGAGCCACCCGCTGAAGTTGACTCAGCTCCCCGGAGCGGGCGGACGAGGCCGCGCTCCGGACGGGGCGCCGCGCGGGGCGGCAGAGCTGTCCCCCGGACCGCGAGTGACCAACCGCGATCGGGGGAGCCCTGAGGAGCCGGAATGGCAAAGCCCGCCCCAAATCTGAAACGGGCAGCCCGCGAACTCCCCAGATCCGCCCGGAACCGCCGACGTCGGAGGCCGAGTCCCCGGGTGGAAGGGGTGGGGGGTATCCCCTACCCCCAGCCCCGCTCGCCCGCCCACCCTCGGCTCGGGCGCCGGGAGCTCTGCCTCCCCGGAGGGCAGGAGCTAGGGGCCGGGGAGCCCTCCGCGTCTCTCCACCGCCCCCGCCGGCGCGAGGGCGGGAGCGGAGAAGGCGCCACTCTGACGGTGGCGCTGGGCAAACTGCGGCCGCAGTTCTTCCAAGTTTGCCTGAGCGAGCGGCGCGGGGTGGGCGCCGGACTCGGCGTGCCGCCCTCGCGCCGCGGCCGCCCCCGGGGGTCCCGGGCTCCCTGGCCCGCTCGGCCAGGGCCAGCGACGAAGAGGAGCGCGAGGGCGCGGGAGCCGAGCGCGGGAGGGAGGGAGGGAAGGAGGGCGCTCCCGCGTGTGCACACACAATGAGGCAGCCGGAGACGCACACCTTCCCCCCCTCCGCGGGAGAAGCCGCCCAGAGCATCCGCCACCCGGCACGGAGGCGCGGCGGCCCGGGGAGCCCCCGGCACAAAGTGAACACCACAACTCAGCAACAGGGGGAAGGCGGAGGGCTTCCGGCGGCCCGGGGGACGGGCGGCCGCCGAGGGCTGCAGCCGGCCCGGGCCGCGCGCCCGCGCTTACCTGCGATCTCCTGGTAGGGGATGTCCGCCAGGCTGAATCCCTTGGCACCGTACGCCTGGCGGACCTCGCCGCAGCTCCGAGCCTTCACCTCCGCCCGGGCCGGGAGAGACAGCAGCAGCCCGGAGAGGGGAAGAATCACAGCCCCGATCCAAGAAGGCATGGTGCAACATGCAAATCCAGCTCCGTGAACCCCGGGACCCGTGCGCTCTTCACCTTGCCCCTCCAGCCGAAAGCCCGCCAGAGCCGGCGGCGCGCTCCTCGCAGCTGCCCAGCGTCACCCCCTTCCGCCAGCCGAGGGGACGAGCCGCGCAGCCCTCTGGACTGCGCTCAGCAAACTTTTATAAGCCTGATGGAGGATGGCAAAGCCAACCGGGGCTGGCTGGGAAAGCAGCCGCCTCGCTCCTCTAGTTCCCCAGACCGAAAACGGTGCAATAAAAACGAGGAAAAGGAGGAAAAGAAATGTTTCCAAAAACCACCATAGGGGTTGAGCGCTGCGATCCGAGTTCCGAGCCGCAAGAATCCTAGCGCGCTGCGAGCTCGGCTAGCGGGAGTGTGCGGCGAAGGTGGAGACGCGCGCCGGCTCTCCCGGGAGGGAGATGGACAGGCGACCGCGAGGGTGTGCGCGCGCGAGTGTGTGTCGGTGTGAGCGCGGGGTTCTCGGGGACGTGTGTGCGTGGAGGTATGTGTTGGGGATATACGAGATCCAGGGGAAACCTCAGCTTCGCACAGGCTGAGGGAGCCTGTGAGAGTCCTCCTGAAATAGGAAGAGAGAAATCCTGGAGACAGACGCTGGAGGCTAGAGGGAAGGAGAAAGGAGGGGAGGGAGAGAAACGTGCTACACTTCGCACAGCCGAAATTCAGAGGCCGAGTCGAAGGCAAAACCTGGACTGGATTTCTTTCTAATCGGCAGCAGAAGGGGGATAAAAGGGAAGCGTTCCTCTTTTCATCATTGGCTGCACATCCTTCGTTCTCATCCGAAATGCTACTTTTAAATGCCATAACGAAGTCATCTAGGAAGACAAAGTATTTTTAAGTCATTAACTTACGTTATTAAACTACATTTTTGTGGCTGTAAAGGACAACGCAATGCCAATTGTTGCTCTAAATGTGAGCAACAATTCACGACCTACTGGAACACACAGCCCTCGCTGAAATGAACAATTAGAGGGGAACCGGGAATAGCAGGGCACAGTCGCTGCTCTAATTACTGGGCTTATTGCTGTTTGACTTTTTTTTTTTCTTCTAAAGACAACGCAGGCATACATTACACATAAGTAGTTTGTGTGTTTTTTTTTTTTTTTTTTAATTTTAAAATTTTGGTTTCTGGACTAAAAAATGTCCCCCTTTTAACTTCAAATGTTACATAATCTTGCATCAAAAATCATTATCTCAGGCTTCTAGCGTGTGGATGAACAGGAAAGCGAAGAAGAAGCAGAACAAGGAAGCAGTGAGAAAAAAAGAGCAAGGGTCAGTGGGGTACATGAAGGAAGATATCGGGGAGGGCAGTGAGGGCTTCGCTTGCTTTAAAGGTTCTCACGTACTATACTTAGCATTTTCTTCCAAAGTGGAGAATCAGTTCACTTCTTTCCTCCTGCCTTATACTCAAGTTTTGTGAAATGGGATAAAAATGAAAATTCTTATCAATTTTCTTATCTTAATGAACTTTGCTGGGCCGGAATATGTGTTGAAACCCAAAACTCATGCAACTACTAACAGGTAAATGCAAGACCAAAAAGCAGATAATGCTTACTTTTGTGTCTGTGTGTGTTTGGGTCAGCTCATTATTCAGAAATAACTGTAGGGTAACGTCCAGTTTTTTGGACCTTCTCTATAAAGCTGTGTTTTTCAAATGACAGCTCTTAATGACCAGAATGACCATGAAATTTAAGTCATTGTTTGTTATCACGACCACTGTCAGAGTCATCTTCATCATCATTACATTAGATACCTCTTCTTCCTCTCTTTAATAAATTCCTCCTCTCTTACTCCATCAAAAAGACTCCCAAGTTCAAGATCCAACCTGATTTAAACTATGAAAATGCTTAAAAATGAGTTTCTCTTCTTTACAAGTTAATTTTTCCCTCTTGAAAATCCCGTAGACAGGTATTTCTTTCTGAAAAGTTCAGTCACATTTTTTTCCTCTTAAAATTTTAGCATAATTTTTGCCTTTACGATATTGTACTAACTGGTAGGCCTCAAGTGACTTGAATTTATTTCCCTCAGTGTCTGAAATCAGGATGAAACAAAATATCCTCGTGTGTCATAGTGGACAAAGGATAAAATGGGCAGGATTAGGGAATGCTGTAGCCAAGTCATTATTTCTATGATATTTGACATGACCTTCAAACTTCTGTTTTTGTCAGAGACAGGTGGTAGGCATTTTGCACTCCAGAGGAGGGGAGTGATTACACACATAACTTATTCTCTCCTCACACATTGGGACTCACTGTAATTTACCATTATTCTCGCAATATATAGCAAGTAATGCAATAGATAGGACATTTGAAGTGGAGGAAGAGGGGGTAAAAACATAGTGTATGTATTTTAAGATATTTGAAAATCATTAAGTATTTAATAAGCATTCAATGCAATGATACAGCCCTAGGTTATTGTACATAGGTCCTAGACTTGTAGGAAGGCTAGTATGGAAAGAATTATAACTTAATCAGACATAGATTAGTTTAATCCCATCAGAAGGGTGAAACAGTTTAAGGTAGGTTTATAAATTCCAATACTGAAACTCCAATACCTTAGCCACCTGATGCAAAGAATTGACTCATTGGAAAAGACCCTGATGCTGGGAAAGATAGAAGGCAGGAGGAGAAGGGGACGACAGAGGATGAGATGGTTGGATGGCATCACCAACTCAATGGACATGAGTTTGAGCAAGCTCAGGGAGTTGGTGATGGACAGGGAAGTCTGGCGTGCTGCAGTTCATGGGGTCGCAAAGGGTCAGACACGACTGAGTCAGACACGACTGCGTGACTGAACTGAACTGAACTTATTAATTCCAATCAGACCAAAGAATTAAGTAACTTGCTTTACTGGTGCTGTCAAACCCTCCTGGTCCACTCACTGGATAGTGTCGCACTGTGTGAGGTGGTGTAAGAAATTAAGTCAAACTTTCCAGCTAAGGGCAATAGCAGAGCCTAGATGAGGTATTGGAATGAGCCTGGAAGGTCATGGGCATTTATAGAAGAGCCTTGACTAGAAAGATGAGAACTCATATTAAGGAGATGTTGGCATTTGGTTTAGATAGAAAGAAAAAAAAGAGTTTGGCCGAGAGACGAACCCTGACAGTACTGTTTATATTGTGCGTCATAGGAAAAAGAAGTTAGAACATGAGGAACCTCAAACCAAAGGAAGCAAGCACATAGAAGCAAGAGAAAGGTTAATAGGAGAAACACATAGAACCCTGTCACAGTGGTCAAGATTTCAGGCGACTGAGACCAGAACAGGAAGATAGTAAATGGAAAGAAAGTGAAGATACATTTTGCAGAAAGGATTAGCACCGTTTGCTCCTTGGTTCAATACATACCAAAAAAAGTTACTAAAACGTTATTTCAAAACTGTGAGTCTCACTAGGAAAATGTAGTATTTACTAGGACTTAAGACTCCTGTTTACACAACACATTCACATCCCAGCTGTTTATTTCACAACAGCCCCTCTGGGCATAAGATGAACGGAGCCTCAGAGACTGAGATATGGAGACAAGAAGATTAAATCTCTAAGGAGCAGCCACGGTTCACAGGTGGGCAGAGTTGCCCCGTCAGGTATCCACTCCATGATCCTTGGCTCTTCTTTCTTGCTACCCTAATCCCCACTGTGTTCAGGGCATTATGCCAGCACCAAGGGATGAATCACAAATGGTCATCCCTTGGAGGATGGAAAGAACCCAGAAGCAAGTCATGAAAATTTCCCTTTTCATTAAATAGTGTAGGGGTGGGCTTAACACCCCTTGTTGCCCAATGAGATCTAAGGAAAAGATTTCTGAGAAAAGCATTTTTCCTGATTAAAGGAAAGACATATGGGAACAGAGAAGTCTTTTTGCCTCTGCCTCCTCAGGTGGGACAGTGGGAAACAACTCACCTGCCCATGCAGGAAATGCAAGAGAAGTGGGTTCGATTCCCAAGTCAGGAAGATCCCCTAGAGAAGGAAATGGCAACTCACTCCAGTATTCTTGCTTGGAAAATCCCACGAACAGAGGAACCTGGTGGGCTACAGTCCATAGAGTTGCAAAGAGTTGGACATTGAGCAAGCACACAGGCAGCTGTCTTCTTAGAACTACTTGGCCATCTTGTGAGTAGGAGACAAGACATGGCCAAGGGATAGAGAATGACAGACCAGAGGGTGGAAAGAAACTAGATCCTGGGCTCCTGTCCTGAGTCACACAATCAGCCTCCAACTGCCAACCTCTTAACTTCTTGTTAAATAATTCATAAATATCCTGTAGTTTATGCCACTGTCATTTGGCTACTCTGTAATTGACAAATGAAAGTAAATCAATGACTATAGTAACCTAAAGGAAAAGCAAGGGAAATGAAGAAAACAGATAGGGGTTGGTTGCAAATATAAGAAGTGAACAAAAATGAGGTAGCATCATGGAATTCAAGTTAGAAGATTTCCAGAGATGAAGCAAATCCCAGGGAACATCAAAGCCAAGGAAGTTGGAGAAAATAGTACACGGACAATGACAGGCTGCCTGGAAACTTCAACAGAAACATTCTAGTAAAGTAATGAAGTGGATGCCATACTACGTGGACTTGTATATGAAGTAGGTGGAGGGAATATTGAAACATCAGGTATAACTGATTAGTGCTGTGTGACAACTCTATGTGGAAATGGAAAGGGATGGGCTTTCCCAAAGAAGCTCCTAAGACTACAGGCAAGAATACAACATGAGACATAGAAAGAGATTGAAATTTAATGTAATAGCATTAGGTAGGTTGATTTTAATTTTTTTAATATTTATTTACTTAATTATTTATTTGGCTGGACTGGGTCTTAGTTGCAGCATGTGGGATCTAGTTCCCTGACCAGGGATTGAACCCAGGCCCTCTGCATTGGGAGCACAGAGTCTTAGCCACTGGACCACCAGGGAAGTCCCTGGTAGGTTGATTTTATATTCCTCTTACTTTTCTACATTCTGTAAGTTTTATACAATAAATGTAAGTACTTATGATGAGAAAGATATTGTTTTAAAATGAATATCTCAAATTTCTAATAAATGCAGATGATGATATTTGTGCCATGTTTTACAAAGTAAAGGGGGCTCACCATTATCTCATGTATGTAAAACAAATGAGCATTAATATTTCTTACAAAAAACATAGCAACATTGAGGTATGAAGTTTTTCATTGTGAATAATTTTTTTTTAAGCCATGAATAAGGGGAAAAAAGGCAATTACACAAGTTACTATTCTTTTGCTCAGTTGCACCAATTCATGAATGTGAAGCTGAATGAATTTTTAAGTTTTTTTTTTTTCTTTTCTTTGTGGATTTAGATCAAGTAGCACAAATAAGTTCAAATGAAATCTTATGAAAACAAGAGAACGGACTTCAAGTGTCTATTCCACATCTCAGCTTGGTGCAAATCAAAATTGCTTAGTTAACCTGCCTCTTGAAAAACAAGGGCCTGTAATGAAAAAGCCATCAGAAATGTTAACAATAGTAGTTCTGCCAGATGCCTTCATAACGGGAAGGTTGCTGAATTACAGAGAAAGGTAAACTTGGGTAAATAATGACCAAAACTGGTAGAAATAGTGTTTAATTTTTCTTATCAAGTTTTATACCAAACCAAATCCTAGTAGTCTATTTAACATTTACTGAGCCTTACGAGTTTACCTACTACTAATATAAACCCATTAAAATTATATCTTTAGGGCAACTGAGAACCAGCTTGGTTGCTAATGATCTCAAGGGACCACGCAGAGGGACCACAGATTTTTCATATTTTACAATATTCGTCTAAGGCTCCGAAGCCAGAGCTACTTAGCTTCTGAGGAGAGAATATTATGATATGCTTCATCAAATTTTTTCCTAATAGTTATGTCAGGGTTTAGCCAAGGGAATTGGAAGAGCTCTAATTATTTAATTATATTTAGTTTTCATATATGTATGCTAGAAATATAATGCAAGTATTTCCTGTATTCTTAAGCACTACTCATATTTACTTGGAATGTTAATAACAGTCACAAGAAGGTATAAACAGAAAATATGTTAAGGCATAACAATGATTGACATGCTATTTAAAATTTTTCGTATTTATTAGTGATCCAGAAATCTCCTTTCCATTGATTGTGAGTTTCTCAGCTGGATATACATCTTAGGTTATTTCATGCCTCTATGTGCTTAGTTGCTCAGTCATGTCCGACTCTGCAACCCTATGGATTGTAGCCCACCAGGCTCCTCTGTCCATGGGGATTCTCCAGGCAAGAATACTGGAGTGGGTTGCCATACCCTTCTCTAGCAGATCTTCCCAACCCAGGGATCGAACCCAGGTCTCCCGCATTATAGGCAGATTCTTTACCATCTGAGCCACCAGGGAAGCCCATTTCATGCCTAGAAATACATTTTAGGCTATTCATTTAAATATTAAGTAATAAAATATTTAGTTAAAATACTTGGTTTTACAATCACTCTCTGCCTTGGAACAATCTTGGCAAATAGAGTACTGGCTAAGCATCATTTTAGACCATCATTAGAAAAGCTTATTATACATAAGGAATAGCATTTCATTTTGACTTTATGGCTCACAGTATTAATAGAATCCTTCAATAATATCATTATTTAAAGCTCACATGTTTCTGAAGTGTTTCCAAATCAGATACATAAATGTAAAAGAGTGGCACAGATGAAAATCCTATTACAGATTAATAAACTTGCATTTTTGTAGTTCATAAAAGATCATTTAACCTTGTCTTACTTTATAAATTCAGATGTTAATGTTATGAGAGATGATTCTGTAACTAAGCAGTAATTCAACATACCTAGATTATTGGAACCATGCATCTTGGCAGTCACTACCCTAGTTCTTCTGCTTTTGTGAAAGATGAATGGAGCTTTGCTTTGTTTTCAAATCATCTGGCATCATAAACAATGATATTTAATAAGGCAAATGAATGACGGCACAGACTTGACGGAGGATAGCTCACCATGTGTTGCTAACTTTCATCAGTGGAATACCTTTATTGCTATTGTTCAGTCACCAAGTCATGTCTGACTCTTTGCAACCCCTTGAAATGCAGCACTCCAGGCTTCCTGGTCCTTCACTACGACCAGGAATTTGCTCAAACTCGTGTCCACTTAGTCGGTGATGCCATCCAACCATTTCATCCTCAGTCACTGTCTTCTTTTACCTTTAATCTTTCCCAGCATCAGGGTCTTTTCCAGTGGAATACCTGAATCTGCTATTAAAATGATTTCTCAAATTTTAAAAGCTCTAAGTTAACTATAATTAATGGTTTCAGCATTAAATAAGCAATATGTCAGGGTGGGTTTTGGGGGAAAAAACTGATGATGAACCCAGAAAGTAAGGTTGTTTTTAACTATTTTACTGCATAGAGATCTCTGTTCTTTTAACTTCAGCTTAGAAGGACTGTGCTCTGAAGGACTAGGAAGATAATTTACTGACTGGGCTTTTTTTAAACCTAATATTTCTACATAAGAAGTGAAAGCAAACAGAAAGTTACTTAGATAAATAAATTAGAAAAAACCTTCAGTTGATGAGAATCAGAAGAGACTCAAAGAAATTTTAAAAGACTTTAATGTGATTAAACCTTCTTATGGTTGATCATACTTTGATATCAAGTTACTTTTAATAATGGAAAGCAATCTGAATATTCTAAAATTCAATAATCAGCATATTCATAGCATTTAATTTGGGGAGTTTTCTAATAACTTCTAATTATAATGATTAAATTCATTCAAGATTAGTATAAGTTAGCATAGAGACTAGAAAGGAAAAAGGGAAGTGAAAATTTTGAATGGGTTCTTCTGCATCTACTAGTACATTCAAGTCAATAAAACTTCTTGGTTAAATATCACACCTTAAAGCAGTATTAGTTTTTCTGTGGAAAGCAATGGAAGGGGTTTACAGCAATGTTTTTGAGACCAAGCAGAACAGTTAGCTTTTCTCTCTTTAATGTCTACAGTCACAGAGATCTCATCTATAAGAGATCTCACCTATAAGCTATACAAAGACTATTGGTCACAAGAGAAAGAGGATAGGAGTCAACAGCAAAGCTGTATATGTTTCACTCTACAAAGAATCACTCAAAAAATGGGCCAAAGAACTAAACAGACATTTCTCCAAAGAAGACATACAGATGGCTAACAAACACATGAAAAGATGCTCAACATCACTCATTATCAGAGAAATGAAAATCAAAACCACAATGAGGTACCATTACATGCCAGTCAGGATGGCTGCTATCCAAAAGTCTATAAGCAATAAATGCTGGAGAGGGTGTGGAGAAAAGGGAACCCTCTTACACTGTTGGTGGGAATGCAAACTAGTACAGCCACTATGGAGAACAGTGTGGAGATTTCTTAAAAAACTGGAAATAGAACTGCCATATGACCCAGCAATCCCACTTCTGGGCATACACACCGAGGAAACCAGATCTGAAAGAGACACGTGTACCCAATGTTCATCGCAGCACTGTTTATAATAGCCAGCACATGGAAGCAACCTAGATGCCCATCAGCAGACGAATGGATAAGGAAGCTGTGGTACATATACACAATGGAATATTACTCAGCCATTAAAAAGAATTCATTTGAATCAGTTCTAATGAGATGGATGAAACTGGAGCCATCCAGTTTCTTCGCTCTTACTTACAGAGCGAAGTAAGCCAGAAAGATAAAGACCATTACAGTATACTAACACATATATATGGAATTTAGAAAGATGGTAATGATAACCCTATATGCAAAACAGAAAAAGAGACACAGATGTACAGAACAGACTTTTGGACTCTGTGGGAGAAGGTGAGGGTGGGATGTTTTGAGAGAACAGCATCGAAACATGTATATTATCTAGGGTGAAACAGATCACCAGCCCAGGTTGGATGCATGAGACAAGTGCTCATGCCTGGTGCACTGGGAAGACCCAGAGGGAGTGGGTGGAGAGGGAGGTGGGAGGGGGGATCAGGATGGGGAATACATGTAAATCCATGGCTAATTCATTTCAATGTATGACAAAACCCACTACAATATTGTAAAGTCATTAGCCTCCAACTAATAAAAAAAAAAAAAGAATCACTCAGCTTTGTAGAACCAATAAATAGTATCAATCCAGTAGCATACCAATAACTTCACTGACACATTTTACATGATACCTTGGCAAAGATTATAATCATGTTATTTAGTGACTTCATTTGAAGAAGCCATGCTAATTCCCTAAAAAAATAAATATCTGATTCTTTTATAACAAATATCATCTCTTCTGCAAGTTACAAGGATAATGGTTTCAATAATAATTCTTATTTATAGACCTTTTCAAACTCTACCAATTCACCTTCATGGTTGGAATGAATATACATGGACATCAGAAGTACAAAGAAAATTTACTCCCTCAACTTAGTCATTACTCTGAATAATAAGCAGAAGAATTTAGCAATAAAATATGCTCCCTATCAAGTCAGGAAAAACAGCTTCTTGGTGTGTCCAGAAAAATCCTCTAACATATTCTCTGTCAATGTTATTATTTTCATTAAGAATTTTATGATTAAGTGTTCTTTTTAGTGTAGATTTTTTTTAAATGTTCACAAATGTACTTTTCTTACCCACATAGGACAGTTTTCTAAGCAGTTTATGGCTACGTGACACCAAAACTGTGGCACATTTTAAAAGATCAGTAGACATTAGGAAAAGAGTGATAAATCATTAGGCTTACAGCCTGCATAGCAAATACAAACTAGCAATAATTTTTAGATCTATGCTTAAGAAAATAGCACTGATCATGATCTATGTCGTTTATTGGTAAGTCAAAGTCTAAACAAACTTAATTCCACTGAATTTATATAAAACATTTATGGCCAACAGCTTCCATTTTTTATCAGCCACAAACAAGCAGAATATATTTAATTTCATATAAAGTATCACCATTTTTTACAAAAGAATATGGTCTTATTTGTCTTCATAGCCTGAATTCACTTCCAAGCAATCATTTCTAACACTCGCCTCTATATTAACTTCACACATTTTATTACATTTCAGAGGGAAATAATTAAATATTTGGGATGGAGCAAACCAAGTGTATTTTTTAAGTTACTTGGAGAAAAAGTCTGAGGTTGAAAGTTGGAAGTCCATTTCCAGGGAGGTGTCTGAAGGAAGCAGAAAAGCACATAGCAATATGCCTTCAGTTTTCTCCTGATGTTCATCTGCAATTATAGCTAATCAATGTTGAGGACATGACTAAGCAATCCAGCGCCGTATGCTTTTAATTGGTAAACTATCTTCCAAAAATAACATCTTCAGGCTTCGCAACACCCTAGTCATAGAGCCATTAAAGAATGAATGTCTTTACTGTACAGGAGGAACTCTATGAGTAATGAATAGGGCTCTATTTTTCCTGGGTAACAAACATGTACGGACTGGTGTGTTCTGGGTAATGAACAGCATTGTGAGTGTGCATAACACAGGAGGACATTCCATCTCCTCTGACTTCTACCTTAATTTCAGTAGATAACTGATTTTAAAACCCCCTAGTGGATCAAACAACCATATTCTAAACTTATAACATGCTGCCTGGCTTCTAAGTTGCTTTTATAAGTTCTAAATGATGATTTATTACAAAAATTGAAGAGATGACAGATCATGTGACAGTCTCAACGGGGCAAGACTGGATTTCACAAATTTGAGAGGAAAAGAAAAGAACATTTGAACATGGTATTTAAGAAACTCGAATTTTATTTTACAATCATGAAAACATAGGTAAACCATGATTCTCCTTAGCACACATGAAAAGTTGTGCTGTGCAAAAGTGTAATCAAATCTGGGTATTTGTGAAAGAGATATTTCAAAAAATAACTAATGAAAAGTAAGATCTAAGATTGGAAAATGATAATGACCTTGCAATGTGTTTAAAACTATTTGGCTTTTCCTTTAGCAAGATCATGAAAGAGCTTAATGTATTTTGTAAATTACTTCCATAATGATTTCACTTACAAAGAATATAATTTGGTAGTCTATTTTCATAATGAATGAGAGCTTAATGAATCACACATACTTCCCCATTCAACAGAAATACGGGCATCACAGCATTGAGTTGAAATATTCCTTATAAGAAGTCTTCGGACATTCTAAAGTTCTCGTATTCTTTCCTGCTTTTTGGGTTGAGCATGTTTCTGTTCAAGTTGACTTAAAGGATTACTTAACCATCATGCAAAATTATTGTTCATTTTAACTGGTTACAGTGCAAATGGAAATTTTTATATTTGTGTAATGGTTATGAATTTTCACAGGCCACAAACGCAGGTGTAAGGAATGGAACTTTCTTTATTTTCCTTTAATGGAACTTAATTTCTATTTTAAGTCTTCTATTCAGCAGCAGAAAATTTAATTTTGCCAATTTAAGGTATAACTTTAGTTGAATAAGAACTTTCTCAGACACAGTTCCCTCCCTAGGGAGGATTCATGTTTTTCCACGTGGAGATGGTAAGACATTCAGGCATTGGTGAAAACAGATCATCTATTTGTTGGTCATTGGATGATCAAAAAAGCAAGAGAGTTTCAGAAAAACATCTATTTCTGCTTTATTGACTATGCCAAAGCCTTTGACTGTGTGGATCACAATAAACTGGAAAATTCAGAAGGGGATGGGAATACCAGATCACCTGACCTGCCTCTTGAGAAACCTATATGCAGGTCAGGAAGCAACAGCTAGAACTGGACATGGAACAACAGACTGGTTCCAAATAGGAAGAGGAGTACGTCAAGGCTGTATATTGTCACCCTGCTTATTTAACTTATATGCAGAATACATCATGAGATATGCTGGGCTGGATGAAACACAAACTGGAATCCAGATTGCTGGGAGAAATGTCAATAACCTCAGATATGCAGATGACACCACCCTTAAGGCAGAAAGTGAAGTAGAACTAAAGAGCCTCTTGATAAAAGTGAAAGAGGAGAGTGAAAAAGTTGGCTTAAAGCTCAACACTCAGAAAACTAAGTTCATGGCATCCGGTCCCATCACTTCATGGGAAATAGATGAGGAAACAGTGGCTGACTTTGTTTTTTTGGGCTCCAAAATCACTGCAGATGGTGACTGCAGCCATGAAATTAAAAGACGCTTACTCCTTGGAAGGAAAGTTATGACCAACCTAGAGAGCATATTAAAAAGCAGAGACATTACTTTGCCAACAAAGGTCCGTCTAGTCAAGGCTATGGTTTTTCCAGTAGTCATGTGTGGATGTGAGAGTTGGACTATAAAGAAAGCTGAACGCCAAAGAATTGATGCTTTTGAACTGTGGTGTTGGAGAAGACTCTTGAGAGTCCCTTGGACTGAAAGGAGATCCAACCAGTCCATCCTAAAGGAGATTGGTCCTAGGTGTTAAATTGGAAGAACTGATGTTGAAGCTGAAACTCCAATACTTTGGCCACCTGATGCAAAGAACTGACTCATTTGAAAAGACCCTGATTCTGGGAAAGATTAAGGGCAGGAGGAGAAGGGGACGACAGAGGATGAGATGGTTGGATGGCATCACCAACTCAATGGACATGGGTTTGGGTAGAATCCGGCAGTTGGTGATAGACAGGGAGGCCTGGCGCGCTGTGGTTCATGGGGTCACAAAGAGTCAGACACAACTGAGCCACTGAACTGAACTGAACTGAACTGTTATATTCTAGGAAGGCATCCTCGGAGTTATAAATAGGTCTTTCCCCAGTCCCCGACTGCGTGGTCCACACTTCATGATCGGCCATGCTCTCCTAGGATCCTGCACATCCACTGGTGTGTGCGCACTACCAGTAGTGACAGCTTTCTTTGTCTTAACTAATCTCTCCCCCTTTGTTGATGGCACTAGGAATGTGCGATTACCCTCCCACATCTCCATACCATTCTTTCACCTTACCCCTGTATTCTTTGTATATAGGTTTCATGGCTCCCATTCCATTGTAGGATAAAGAATATCAGACAGATTACAGATGATAGTGTCTCCAGATAGGAGAGTCAAAATACACATCTCCACTGCCAGTGGGGTCCTACCAGTCAGTCCACAGAGAGGACATAAGGCAACTCAACAATCCATTAGCTTCCTCCAGCTCTTTCTCTTCCCCATTACCCAGTATTTTCACCCTGAATGGGATGAGAAAAGAGGCTCCTCTTTCATGTGGTTTGCTTTCTTTCCAATTTATTACTTATGGACTGCACAACAGAGCTTGCTCCCTTCAGAACTTAGAATTCAGAACTCAAAAGCACCCCTTTCTCTTTCAGAACAAGTTTACCTATTGCAAACTAAAGCCATCTCTGTCGAGACTGAAATCTCTGCATTAAGTTTGAGAGATTTCTTAGAAATTTAAAAAATTTGAAGGAAATGATAGCTTATACTTATAAACTTTTAAGCAACTTTGAAAATACTTTCCATAAGCTCTTCGTCTGCCCATTGATGCAAACACAAGTCCCAAGGAATGCATTTGAGTCAGTTCTAATTAGGTGGATGAACATACAGCCTATTATACAGAGTGAAGTAAGTCAGAAAAACAAATATATATCAATGCATATATATGGAATCTAGAAAGATGGTACCGATGAACCTATTTGCAAGGCAGCAATGGAGATACAGACACAGAGTACAGACTTAAGAACAAGGGCTGGGGGGGGAGGAAAGAGGGTGAAATGAATGGAGAGAGTAGTGTGAAGCATACACACTACCACATGTAATATAGATAGTCAATGGAAATTTGCTATAAGACTCAGAGAACTCAAGCTGGGGCTCTGTAACAACCTAAAGGGGTGGGAAATGATGGGAAGTGGGAGGTAGGTTAGAGAGGGAAGGGATATATGGATACCTATAGCTAATTCATGTTGATGTATGGCAGAAATCAAACCAATTTTGTAAAGTAATTATCCTTCAATTAAATAAATTAAAAAAAGAGAGAAATCCCAGAGGCAATATAACTGAGTGCATCATGCCATGACCATTACCAAAGCCAGGTCCCAGTATTTCAGCAGCTCAAAGTCAAGCTTATCGGGGACCTTCAAGACACTCTGGTGAGAAAAGTAGAGCTAGGTAGGAAAAACACGTGGCACGATTCCCTACCAGAGATTAAAGCAGTGTTCCTCTTGTAATTTTCTTCTCTAAGGAGATATGCACCATAGTCTGATCATGTAAGAAATATAAATCGCTCCGAGTCACTAAAAGTAGCTTCTTTCCATCCCCACCTCCCAGCTTCTAAGGCCGTGGAGTGCCCAAGACTCTAGAAGGTGCTTAGGGAACTGCTTTCAGGAAATATAGAGGAATTAAATCAGCTATTTGAATATGTGAGTTTCTAAAACACAAAACAGAAGTCCTGGGGATAGTGTTGGCACACACATGTGCTTTGTTGGCTTTTAAATAATTTGAAAGCACGCCAATGATTAATATTACGAAAGAAATTTAAAATGTGTGCTTTTCGTGAAAATTCCAAACATCTGGCAGAACGGGGCCCCCATTTGGCTGGAGCCACAGTGAGTTAAACAGACTCTCTTGGTCAATGTCTGCATTCAAGCTCGGCCACCCCCTACTCCCCTTTCCATCCTTACCGTTCCACTTCACACATTGACTTTTCCTGCTGCCTTTTCTTCTTCTGAGGTTGTGACCTCCTGATGATTCCAGAAAGGAGAACCCAGAAAGCTGAAAAAAAGGGAGTGGGTAGAATGAATGCCGGGAGGTATGAAGTGGATCAAGACTGAATCACAGAAGACCCGAACACCTGCCACTCTTCTGCCTTCAGCCCAGAGCACAAGGGGCCTTCACCCTTGTGAGTGTCTCCTGCATCTCAGCTCAGTTCCAGGCCAGCCCTGTCCCTGGCCCCTCCCAGGAAGACCCCTGCTCCCAGTACTCCCCATGTGGCCTCTGCCTGGACAGCTGTTCTCAGGCTCTTGAATTGTAATGGAGCACTTACTGCAGCCTGAGATTCTCAGGGCTCTTAGAAGGGAACATGCATATATATGGAATCTAGAAAAATGGTATTGATAAACCTATTTGCAGGGCAGGAATAGAGACACAGATGTAGAAAAAGGACTTGTGGACACAGGGAGGGAAGGAGAGAGTGTGTTGAATTGAGAGAGTAGCAGTGATAAATATATTTAATGGTATACATGGTAGTGTATTTACACATAAATCAGTTCAGTTCAGTCTCTCAGTTGTGTCCGACTCTTTGTGACCCCATGGGCTGCAGCACGCCAGGCTTCCTGTCCATCACCAGCTCCTGGAGTTTACTCAAACTCATGTCCATTGTGTCAGTGACGCCATCCAACCATCTCATCCTCTGTCGTCCCCTTCTCCTCCTGCCTTCAATCTTCCCCAGATTCAGGGTCTTTTCAAATGAGTCAGCTCTTCACATCAAGTGGCCAACGTATTGGAGTTTCAGCTTCAACATCAGTCCTTCCAATGTACATTCAGGACTGATTTCCTGTAGGATGGACTGGTTGGATCTCCTTGCAGTCCAAGGGACTCTCAAGAGTCTTCTCTAACACCACAGTTCAAAAGCATCAATTCTTCTGCACTCAGCTTTCTTTAGAGTCCAACTCTCACATCCATACATGACCACTGGAAAAACCATAGCCTTGACTAGATGGACCTTTGTTAGCAAAATAATGTCTCTGCTTTTTAATATGCTGTCTAGGTTGGTCATAACTTTTCTTCCAAAGAGCAAGCATCTTTCATTTCATGGCTGCAGTCACCAACTGCAGTGACTTTGGAGCCCAAAAAACTAAAGTCTGCCACTGTTTCCACAGTTTCTCCATCTATTTGCCATAAAGTAATGGGACTGGATGCCATGATATTTGTTTTCTGAATGTTTTACCTTCATTCATCTATTTATTTATTTACATTTATTTATTTATTCATACAAATAAATACTTGTATTTATATATAAATATTTTATATATAGTGTATTTCTATATATTTATATAATATTATTTATAATCATTTATTTATATTTATATTTATTATTTATTTATAAATTTATGTATTATATATATTTATATATATTTATATATAAATATACTATCATGTGTAAAATAGATAGCTAATGGGGAGCTGCTATATAACACAGGGAGCTCAGCTGCGTTGTGATGCTCTGTGATGACCTAGAGGGCTGGGATTCAGGGGTGAGGGAGGCTCAAGAGAGAGGGATATATGCATTCATATAGCTGGTTCACTTTCTGCTCTTGTACAGCAGAAACTCATGCAACATTGTAAAGCAATTATCCTCCAATTAAAAATACATTTGAAAAAAATTAAAAAGTAAAAAAAAGGAAACGAATGGGGAACAAATCTTCAGTAAATGTAATCAACTGTCAGCCTCAGAATGATCCTACAGGTGCAAGTTCTTGCACAACTAGAAGCACCTGGTCCACCCCACGTCTATGTGCCCTCGGGCATCTGTGCACACATGGACAAGCAGGAGAGTGTGGGTGTGAGATGGGCAAGCACCCCAAATAGGAGAAAGGGGCAATCAGGGCTGATGCATGTCCATGTCCAGTCCTGGGTCACTCTACCCAAAGGGATATGCCAGCCCTGGTCACCCCAGGGATTAGAGGGAAACTTCAGAAATCTTTTTAAAGACACATCAAAGCCCAGGGCCCCTCCTGTGGTTTGGGAATGTGAACAGTGAGGGTCTCTGCTTGCCCCCATTTACAGGCAATACTGTCTCTGACATTCGTCCTTCAGGTCCAGGAAATGTCATGGTAGTCTTCCTCAGTCTATCACCAACTCCACAATTTCTTACTGCTTTGATTCTTCTATATAGGCTATCTATTTAACCATTTATCCAAAAAATTTATTGAATGTCTACATCACATATTGTGCTATAAATGTGCTATGAAATCGTGAAAACACAGGCTGTGTCTGTCCCCAGGAGCCTCCCATCTAGTGCCCTGTTGAGTTGAGAACTTTTAGAACTTAAATATGTTTTCTTAAAAAAATAATTGAATAAGGAGTAACAGTGGAATAGTAGAAGACCTCAAGAAGAATAAACAAGTATAGAGATCAATGCCTTCATTTTTCAAATTTCATGCATACTTAAAAATTTAGGTCTTACTATTATTTCTTGAAGGAATACCACTTCAATCTAATTAATTTGTATAAAACATTTAATATAATATATGCCATTACAATTTATGTCACATGAATTGACAATTGGCAATCAAAACAGGGGCTGGCCACACTTAAAAGGTGATTTTGATACACTTTATTAGAAGGACTAGTGGCTCAAAAAACCCAGAACTTTTGGGTTTGCTTATTAAATTTGATTATTCCAGTCAATAGAAAAAGGTCTTAACTACAATTGGCCCTCAGTTAGGACTTGAGAAACTAGTATACCTGAAAATACTTAAAATGATCAGCTTAATGTGTTTAGCTTGACCTCCTTAACACTCACCATCTGCTTCATGTACCCACAAACTCGACCAAGAACTAAGGTAATTTTGAACCTTTTGAATCTCTTTCAATACGTTTTGGAGAAAATTTTAATATCTAAAAACAGCAGTAGAGTTTAGTTCTTTAACTAGCATGACAGAAGAAACACTCATGTTTTGACTGTGTATATGTATGTGTGTGTTCAGTCCTGTTTGACTCTTTCCTACCCTATGGACTATAGCCCGCCAAGCTCCTCTGTCTGTGGAATTTTCCAGACAAGAATACTGGAGTGAGTTGTCATTTCCTCCTCCAGGAGATCTTGCTGACCCAGGGATCAAACCCGTGTCTCCTGCATCTCCTGCATTAGTAGGCGGATTCTATACCATTCAGCCAGCTGGGAAGCCCAGTGTCTTGACCACTGCCATGCAAAATAGTCTAAGATCATCAGTTTCCTACACTTTAAAGTATGATATTAATTTTGATTCAAAATCAATGAACTTATCATAACCTTTCAAGAAAAAGAAATCTAAATTAGAATAATAACTAATTTTAGATTTCAGAAGAGTGTTAAGGGTCAGAAGGAGAGCCTTAATTTCGCAAATGAATTGTGCACAATATTAGAATTAAAATTCAAGGAGTACAGTGAGTTTGTTGGCAAGGATATGCACAGTCCCCAGACTTCCAGGTGCCTTGCATTGATCCTCTCTTCAAACCAATTAAAAACTCCATCTTGACTCTACCATTAGCATCAGGCAAACACAGACATTGCAATCAATCAAGACATCATTCCTTATCCTCCACCAGGTGAACTAATCAGCAGTTCATTCCTTCCCCAAGTCTTGTATCAAGATTAGTTTTATCTACTCTAAGTAGGAAGACTTAAACATTATAAAGATATGCTTCTTTCTTTCCAAGAGCTTATGGTCTAGTTTTCATAGAAAGAAGGAGGAATGGCAGATAATATTTATTGAGTAACTAAAATTATCCTGATACTTTGTATATTCTTTCACGCAAATAAACACCCCTTAAAGTAAACATAAATCAAAACTGGAATTACTTTTACCACCACACCATGTTGCAAGAATCAGTTCATATTTTCAATATCAAAAGTAGTATCTTCATTCTAGAAAAACTTTTATCTTTTGCCTATTTTATCTTTTTGACTATTTTTATGTTTAGAATCATTGTAGAACTCTAAGGATTCAGAAGCTTGGCCTCTGCTTTGGTAAATTTACATGTTCAAAAAGATAAACAACCAACACAATTTATATATGTATCATATATAGATACGGAGAAGTCAAGGGCACCCCACTCCAGTACTCTGGCCTGGAAACTCCTGTGGATGGAGGAGACTGGTGGACTGCAGTCTATGGGGTTGCTAAGAGTCGGACACGACTGTGCGACTTCACTTTCACTTTTCACTTTCATGCCTTGGAGAAGGAAATGGCAACCCACTCCAGTGTTCTTGTCTGGAGAATACCAGGGACAGGGGAGCCTGGTGGGCTGCCGTCTATGGGGCTGCACAGAGTCAGACACGACTGAAGCGACTTAGCAGCAGCAACAGCATATATAGATATATATATATAGCGTGTGTAAAATATTTTTCTTGTTCTTATTTCGTTTTCATAGTAAATACATCCTGTAGGCCTGAGAATTTTGCATTTTAAAATAATTACACAAAAATGTGACACCGTACAAGTGTATCAATCTATTAATACCTCCATTACAAATATTTGGGAAAGAAATTATCCATATCTTCAGAAAATTATAAGAAGCATCAATAACAAGAAACATATGTCACTGAATGCTGTTATTATAATCATTATACATTAACTTTTATGTCTTATTATAGCTGTGTTGACTACCATTTATTTTTCCCCATAGTTAAACAACATCAGTGAAATAGCAAACTATACTACAGTGGGAGTTAATACTATTTGAAATAAAATGTTCATAGTTAAATTATTTGATTCCTGCTAGGCCATTAAATCAGGGCTGGCAAATAGCTTTTCTATTATGTGCTAACTCAAAGTGATTTGAGAAGGACTCTGAGGTCATTGCCAGCCTTGGAGAAAAAGTGTGTTGCTAGATTAGTAATGTCTGTCATGGAGAAGGTTAGGTGAGCAGTGGAATTCTCACTACATATTTGCCCTCTGTGATATAGATTGCTAGTTAAATAACCTCACAAATTTTTCTTTCTAATGTAAAGTCAGTTTATCTATTAATACAGAACAAACCGGTTAATACATCTCGCTGCCAGTTGCCAAAATCAAAATTCATTTTCTCATCACGAAGAGAATCTGTGTGATGGGAGAGTTCAATGATAAAAATTATTTTAATAAAATGTGCTCTATATTTCAAAGTCACATACTAAATTCCTGATTGAAGATCTAAGAAATAAAGAATAGCAATAACTCTACATTTTCACCATGTTCTCCTTGTCTTTTTTTATCAGACTTAGCTAAAATAAGGGAGGGGAAAACTGTTCATATTTTAAGAATCAGCAGTATCATAAACCATTTCTCCTGACTTAACATCTTTATAATAAAATATCTACTATAATAAATTCATTGCTAGGCTGTGTTTTTATTACTATAATCTCCCCCATGAGTTCTCAGTTAAAAATATTCTGGGGGAGGCAGAAAAATGTCATTTGTGTCAGAACATAATTCTCTACCTGCTGAAAAAAGGCATACAGTTGTGATGGTTGCCTCTTATTTTTTTAAAGATTGATATATAAGCTTACATATTTATGACAAATTAAAGAAATAGATGGGAGTATATTATACTATCAGGCTATTGTTACAGAAGTAACCAACATAAATTGTGAAGTTTCTAATATGCATCCCAAGCTTCTATAAGAACAAAAAAAAGCCCAAATTTCTAAAACAAAGATTTAAAAAAGAATAAAAATGATACTGAATTCATAATCTTACTATATATTCATGAAAGACTGTCATATTTTTCTTTCTTCTTATGAATAAGACTGTATTGATTCAATTCTGAAATCTATTAATTTGTATTGTGCTACTTTTAAAATTTGGGTACACGTATTCTGAGTGTAAAATAATTTTTGCTGTATAACTATGCTAATTATGTCTAAACTACTCCAGGCTATACTGAGGCCCTTTTGGAAATTATCTAATGGCAGCTTCTCACATAGGCATTTAAATCAGACACGTCATCTGGTGCATATATTTGTACCCAAATTTGACTTACTAAATTCAAATCTGTTTGTATATTTACTATTGGCTAAGACAATAACCCAAGATGAAAAAAAGCTATCTCAACTCTGAGTTTAAAGAAGCAAATAACCAAGGGTAAAAATGACCTACTCCCTTTATTCGAAAGATTCTCAGATTGTGTTTCTGAAAGCCCTCTTTTGTTGACATTTCTTCTCCATCCCCACCAACACAGCATCATTCCAGAATTTCACCTTTTTACTTGATTCCATTGGATCCTAACTTCACGTCACTCTCTATAGCAACAGCAGCATCATCTTTGAGGGGAAAAATACCCAACAACTATAACATTATTTACTACTTTAAAAGAGTGGTATCAATGTTGCTTCAAAATCTGGCTTTCATGACCCTCTCCAGGGTTCTTTTTTTTTATAGAAACCTCTCATTTCAACTATACTGGACTTCCAATGTTTCTGGATCCCTGGCACCCTTTCATGACACTATGTCTTATTCAACTTTATTTTAGCATTTCCTTAGCATTTTAAGGTATTTTCATCACCTGTCTTTGCTACCTTTTCTTTCATGAATCAATACTTTCCCTTCTCTTTTTGACTCTGTTAGGAAAAACTGTGAAAGATTTGAAAATGAGCAACAGAAGATTTCTGGGTAAACTTTCAATGTAATGCTGGCATTTTCTAGCTGAACCTTTGGAGATGTCTCATAGTAGGGCAACTTGGAGGGTCTGCTAGATTATCTGATAACTGTAAACTGTAGAACATTTACAGTAATGCAAATAATTATTGTCCATAGAAATACAAATAAACTTTGTTCAGTAGAGATACAATTGATTTCTGCCTTATAGAATAGATGATTTCAAACATTACATTATATTGTTCTACAGGGTATTAAACCATTTTTCTGCCTATTAGGAAATTAATTTCAGCTTTGTTGATGAGATAGATAAATTTGGATTCTCTTTCAAACCAGTTTTCAAAATCTTCCTGATTCTGTTGTTAATAAACTAAATAAAACATTTTATATCTGTATGAGAGTCACAGGTGTACATTTTTTAAAACTATATTTGAACCATTTTGAAGGGCCAACAGACATATGCAATGGATTCATGTGACAAGGCTAGGTTGCAGGAGAAGTGTGGACTATTTAGTTCCTGTACATAATTTTCTTGGTTCCCAGGGGACATTACAAGTGGAGATCAAATTTAAACTTTGCTGACACTCTGTGGCTCTTCACTAATTGTGTATTTGGGGAGGAGGAGTATGTGCCTATGTATGCTGCTGCTGCTGCTAAGTCACTTTAGTCGTGTCCAGTTCTGTGCGACCCCATAGACGGCAGCCCACCAGGCTCCCCCATCCCTGGGATTCTCCAGGCAAGAACACTGGAGTGGGTTGCCATTTCCTTCTCCAATGCATGAAAAGGAAAAGTGAAAGTGAAGTCGCTCAGTCGTGTCCGACTCTTAGCTACCCCATGGACTGCAGCCCACCAGGCTCCTCCATCCATGGGATTTTCCAGGCAAGAGTACTGGAGTGGGGTGCCATTGCCTTCTCTGATGTGCCTATGTATACTAGTACAATAATTTATTCTTTATTGATGATGATAATAATTAGAAAATTGATTTTATGGTTATTTTCTAATACTTTGTCAGATGGATGACGGAAATATATTCTCTGATGAGTGAGAAAAGACAAAGAATCTAGTGTGAAAGTCTCTGGTTGCATTTTTTTTGTTTGTTTATTTTTGTGCTCAAATCAATTAAGAAATTATTGGTGACTGATAATGAGAACAACTCTTAAAGATATGAATCAATGAGTGAGTGTTTGTGTTTCTGTATTTACTTTGGACCTTTGCCAAAAATTGTAAGACTGAAGTTGTATGCTCTCTGTTGTCCAGTATCCACGTGTCTGTGTGCCTCCAACAGAGAAAGGCCCTGACCTCTCTATATGACTATGCAATATTTCCTAATTTCTGGATGGTTTTTAGAAATTAGGCTGTGATGTCTCAAACTAAAAGAGCTTTCTTTGGTTGGTTGTCTAGGTGATGTGCTGGGCTTGTGGAATCAGGCTTGTGCCTCTGAGTGCCCTTTAGGAGGCTATTTTACAAATCTTTAAGTGGTTGAAAACTGATAGTAATACAAATTGTTCTTGTTCATTGAAATGTAAATGTGCTTTCCCACTAAAGATACAATTGATATTTGCCCAACAGAAGGTTATATGTGCTATGTTGTGCTAAGTTGCTTCAGTCGTGTCTGACTCTTTGCAATCCCACGGACTGTAGCCTGCCAGGCTCCTCTGTCCATGGGATTCTCCAGGCAAGAATACTGAGTGGGTTGCTATGCCCTCCTCCAGGGGATCTTCCTGACCCAGGGATTGAACTCACACCTCATGCATTGGCAGGGGGTTCTTTACCACTAGTGCTGCTTGGGAAGCCCAGAAAGTTATATGCCAAAGATTATGTTTTATGCCTCTAGCTTTGCTTCTGTGAGCAGTCATTCCAACATTCTTGAATGTCTGAATATCTACCTACATTAACATCTACATCAAATTCTCCTTTTGTTGTTCAAATTATCCTTTTCACGTGCTTTAACATCTTACAGGCACTCATTAGTTAATGAACTAAATAAAATCCTTGGTATCTGTTCATTTTATATTTGAATAGAGTAATGGTTTCAGATTTAAAAATATTACCTTCTGTACTTTGTTCATACTTACACATTAAAGAATATATATTTATATTTACAGGTACTAACTATATTCACAAGAACTAACAAAATATCCATTTTACAATAGGTGATAAAAGGACTTCCCAGGTGGCACTAGTGGTAAAGAATCCACCTGCCAATGCAGGAGACACGAAAGATGCAGTTTCAATCCCTGGGTGGGGAAGATCCCCCGGAGGAGGAAATGGCAACCCACTCCAGTTTTCCTGGGCTTCCTTGATAGCTCAGCTGGTAAAGAATCCGCCTGCAGTGCAGGAGACCCAAGTTCAGTTCCTGGGTTGGGAAGATCCCCTGGAGAAGGGAATGACTCCTCACTCCAGTATTCTGGCCTGCAGAATTCCACGGACTGTATAGCCCGTGGGGTCACAAAGAGTCAGACATGACTGATCAACTTTCACTTTCACTCTGCAGTATTCTTGCCAGGAGAACTCCAAGGACAGAGGAGCCTCTTGGGCTAGGAGTCAGACAGGATTGTGTGACTAAGACTACTACTGTTCTGCGTTGTGTCCAATTCTTTGCAACCCCTTAGACTGCAGCCCACCAGGCCCTTCTGTCCATGGGGAATCTCCAGGCAAGAATACTGGAGTGGTTTGCCATGCCCTCCGCAACACTACCACTACTAGGTACTAAAACTGTAGTTTTTATCATCACTAAAAAACAAGGCCTGCTAAGGAATTTGGTAAAGAAAGGCACATGAGATAAGAGGATGACTAGAATTTTATAACAACTATTACATTTTGTTCATCAGTGACTCTAAGTAGTAGGAATTGGTATTTATCAATTTTCTTAATCAGAATTTATGCAAAATGATCAATTGAAACGCTGCTGCTGCTGCTGCTAAGTCTGTCTGACTCTGTGCGACCCCATGGACTGCAGCCCACCAGGCTCCTCTGTCCATGGGATTCTCCAGGCAAGAGTACTGGAGCAGGTTGCCATTGTCTTCTCCAATTGAAATGCTATATACCTGAAAACATTTCCACTACTGTCCCACAAACCAATTTCATTATGGAGGGTTTGAAAAGTTAATATCTTTCTATGATAAAAATTAGAATACTAAATAAACATAATTCTATAAGTAAAATGCAAATTTTCCTACCTGTGAAATCTGACTTTACTTAGTCCCTCAATTTTAATTATATTTTTAAATTCTGAAAAATAATAACTGAAATTACAAATTTGCTTTTGACCTTATGTCTTGAATTCAGTTGAATTTAAATCTTCATTTTTAACCTTCTAAAGTCACTTTGCTAACAAATATTTTGCACTGATTATTTTTTTCTCAGACATGTATGGAAAACTAAAATTCTAAAGTTCTGATGAAATTGCGTTTCTATGTACTTGCTATTTTTCTTAAACTTTACCTTTTATTGCAGGTAGAGGTTACCTTGTCAAAGTGATTAGAATTTTTTTTTTGAATTTTTATTTTTATGCTCTTGTAATTGACTGATTCCATAGTGTTCTTTGCATATTCAAGCATACAAACAAGCTGCTTTCTGAGAGAGAAGTAAATGAACTAATTTTAAAAATTAAATCTTTATCTCTAATTTAAAAAAAGCTGAAAAATTATAGAAAATAAACACAAAATGGGAAAACCTCGTATGTATGATGCAACAATTCTGTGGTATATATAACTCATGCAATTAATGTATGATTAACTATATATTCTTATAGATGATGAGATATTTTATGTATTAAACATTTTATTTGAACATCCTGTTATTTTCATATGGAATAATTCTTGGAGAAGTCCTAGAACATTTTCATTGTGTTAAATATTTCCTATGAGTTTGGGGGAAATTAGGAACAAAAATTTCCCTGGTAACAAATTCTTTCAGTTAAGAGAAAGAAGACCGAGAAAACTGCTAATCTACATAAAGTTTCATTTATTCCTTCGTGTTAAAAGTGTATTATGAAAAAAAAATTAAATTCAACTTGTAATGGTAAAGTTTTATCTAACATCTAAGCAAATCAATATTTTAAATGATTAAGCATAAGCCAGCTCTAGCAATTTTAACCATGATAATTGAACTTTCTAAATATTTATAGATACTAAGAAGAAAACCATTCCAGCTGCAGATTTCTTGGAGAAAAAAGCCCATATATCTTAAAAGTGTAAAGAAAGTCAGGCAGGTCATTAATCAGATCAAAGATTTTAAAATCACCTCTTTTGGGGACTTTTGACAAATTTTTCTTGTTCAACAGAATATTAATTTTAAAATGAGGTAGTAATTCATTGTAATAATAAAATAGAGAGTAAGCTGTACTCTTTTTGTGGGGATATACAAAATGATCAGAATTACAAAAATCAGAATGGTGTTACAGAATCTCATTTCTAGTAGATGTCAATTTCTGAAAAAATAAAATAGACATGGAAACTTAAAGGGATTTAATATTTAAATGAAATGATAGAATGTTTTTATGGATTTATAGCTCTATACATAATAAAATTCCCTCTGTTTTTGTCATCACCTTTTTAAGTAATAAGAACAAACCTTAAATATTTACCCATGCAGTTCGCAGTTCCGAGCCTTTGGTATGATTTTCCTCTCTCTGTGCAGCCCTCCACTCTCAGCATCTTCCTTGTAAATTTTAATAGCCTTGGCCTTCTGATGGTCTCTCCCATGAGGGACCCCACCCATACACTTCTGCTTAGGTTGCCCCTCCTGGCAAGGCAGCCTGGGTGGTGGTGGTTTAGTCACTAAGTCGTGTCCGACTCTTGCAACCCCATGGACTGTAGCCCACCAGGCTCCTCTGTCCTTGGGATTTCCCAGGCAAGAATACTGGAGTGGGTTGCCATTGCCTTCTCTAGGGGATCTTCCCGACCCAGGGATTGAACCCAGGTCTCCTGCATTGGCAGGTGGATTCTTTGCTAACAGAGCACCAGGGAAGCCCTTTCCAAAGGCAGGAAACTGGGGCATTACACACCTCACCGCTTTCTTTTATAAACAATATTTATTTATTTGGCTGGGTCAGGTCTCAGTTGCACCAGGAGGGATCTTCCCTGTGTCACGCGGATGTGGCACGCTGACTCTCCAGCTGTGGCACACGGGCTCCAGAATGTTCCGGCTCAGTAGTTGCAGTATGTAGGATTGGTTGCCGTGGGGCATGTGGGATTTTAGTTCCCTAACCAGGGATGGAATCCCTGTCCCCTGCATTGCAAGAAAAAAAATCTAAGTACTGGGGAAGTCCCAAGATTCATCTCTGTCATTTCTTGGAGATCACTCTCCTTTGTAACCTGATGTCAAATGCCTTGAAAATCATTATTTCATATATTGGTATCTGCTTTTGTTTGTTTGTTTCAGTTATGTCAAGGGAAGGGTAAATTTAGTCCCTGTTGCTCTATCTTGGTAGGAAGAAGAAGAAATCCTGGTCAGAAACTTTTTTTCCTTTTTTTAAATTTATTTTTAATTGGAAGATAATGACTTTACAATGTTGTGTTGGTTTCTACTGAACAGCAACGTGAATCAGCTGGTCAGTAACTTTTAAAAATTTCCTTTTTTGCTTTTGAATCTACTGTGAATCTAGGACATTTTACATATCCTACCACTTGATAAATAACAGGATTGAGCAAAAATAGGGGAAAATTATTTATTAGATTTTTACTTGTGATCACTACCTTGCCATGCATCTCAGTTGGATTCTGCGATAGCAGGCACTGTGATAAAGATCCAGGTGAAAATGCTTTATTAGAATATGTTCCCAGCCAAACCTGGTGGTAATATTGGAGAAGTACAGAGAAGGAGGTCAGCCTGAATTTTGACAAGCGAAGTATTCAAAAAGTAAGTTGGGCTCAGTCCTGAAGGAGAATCATGGCAAAAACATGGTTCATGCTTCAGATGTAAGGGATGGAGTGATGGAGTATTATTTAGTCCCCTCACCTGCCCACCACTGACAAAGGGTTGCCCAGGTGGGAAGTATGTTCTTAATATCTTTGGGTATGCCTGATTCATACGCAAAGTTTGATCTAACAGCCTGCAGGTAGAAGAGGCACTGCATGTTGGCTTTAATAGCAAACTGGTAACTGGTATGCGCAAAAATAATGAAAGTATCTGAGCGATGAGAGCAGAACAGTAACAGCATCCACTGCCCAGTGCTTCTCAAACTTTAATGTGCAGCAGTCACTTAGAGGCTGCCCAGGTTGTGCTACCGGTAAAGAACCCACCTGCCAATGCAGGAGACATAAGAGACGCAGGTTCAATCCCTGGGTTGGGAAGATCCCCTGGAGGAGGGCATGAAAACCCACTCCAGTATTCTTGCCTAGAGAATCCCATGGACAGAGGAGCCTGGTGGGCTACAGTCCATAGGGTCACAATGAGTTGCACACAACTTAAGCGAATCAAGCAAGCAAGCAAGCAAGAATCACTTAGAGGTTTTATTTAAATGAATATGCTAATTTAGTAGGTCTAGCAGGACTCCTAGGTGATGCTGTTGCTACTGATCCATCAACGTATCACTCAACTCCTGACTGATCTTAAAGGAATTGGGGGATGGTTTGTGTCTTCTCACCTTTCCTTGCCCTTACTTCACCCTATTAGAACACTTTGGAGCTAGACAGTATCCTTCATGTCAGGTTGCTATAACTTGATAAACACTGCTGTTATACCAACAATAAAAAGGAAGAAAAAGATCAGAGACTATAAAGTTTTTTGACAAAGACCCATAGTATAAAATATACATTTTGATTCAGTACACGCATGAGTTTATTTAACATGTATGACCTGAACAAATGTATCATGAACTCTAATTGCAGATGCATTTTGCGTCTTTCTAATCTATTATTCTTTTCACTCTATTTCATCAAGAAAATGTCATTTCCTGGTACACTACGAAGTCTCAACCCACAATTTAAAACCAACATGATCCTGATGACTGTGGATACAGAACTAAGATTCTTACAGGTCATATTTGTTGTTTCATTTATGAAAAATTGAATTCACTGATTTATAATCTATTTGAGACACGTGAGGGCTTTGAGGAAGATTATGATTTTGGAGAGCCTTCAAGCCTGTGTTTATCAAATATTAACTCCATGTTCATTTGGGGCAGAAGCTGAGTGCTACCTGAAAGGAAGATGGAGGAGGGAGTGAATCGTGTTCTAGCGGGTTTGCGGCACTTAGCATAAGGAAAGTGCTGTAGAACTGGACTGACACTCCTTAGATTGCAAACTAGATACCACCTAGCAACACCCACAGATGCAAGGAGTGGTCCCATTTCCTTAGCCCAAATGGCTTATCTAAGTGTTTCTTCCAAATAGTCTCTTTGAGAGAAGTTCTGGTAAAATCATTTTTCCCCATCTTGTTCCAGTCCAGCTGACATTTTTGTGGTGTTTACAATCCGATTGTTGACACCCTGTGAAGCTGGCCCACACTTTAAGTTCCAAATTCATTCACATAACATGAACATATTATGCACATACTAAACACATGCCAACCCACTCCAGTGTTCTTGCCTGGAGAATGCCAGGGGCGGGGGAGCCTGGTGGGCTGACATCTAAGGGGTCACATAGTGTCGAACATGACTGAAGTGACTTAGCTTAGCTAAGCACATGCCACACGTTGGACACTCAGTGATTCTCAAGACACATCTATTCCTTCACTTAATTCTTGGTGCCTAGTAAGGATTTTACATAAAACATGAGAAAAATGATGTTAGGGTTAATACAATGTCATGGGAGCATAAAACAGAAGTATTTGAGTATTTTTCTGTAAAGGGCTGGGTAGTAAATATTTAACATTTTGTAGGTCATTAAGGTCCACATTTCAACTGCTCAACCATGTAAAAGCAGCCACATACAACATATCAACAATGAATGTACCAATGTTCAAATAAAGCCATATTTGCAAACACAGGCAATGGGCCAGATTTCATCTTTGGACCATAATTTGTGCAACCCTGATCTAAAGGTGTCTATGGAAAATCAGCAGAGATTTCCTAAAACTCAGTGTTAAAACTGACTCCCAAGCATGCATATGCGTGATACAATAATGAGAAAGGATACCCAGGAGAAATGCGCCTAGAAGTGAAGGAGAGATCATGTTGAAAGACCAGAAAGATGCTCAATGTGGATGTAGCTTAGTTGTTTTTTTTTTAAATTAAGATTCTTTTCTTAGATCAGTTTTAGGTTCACAGACAAAATGGAAGGTAGAGAAATTTCCCATATATTCCCCTGCCCCCACACAGGAATTGACATTTGACAACTGAAGAATCTACACTGACATACCATAATCACCCAAAGTCCATAGTTTACCCTATGGTTCACTCATAATTTTGTATATTATGGGTTTGGACAAGTATTTAATGACATGTATCCATCATTATGGATTCATATAGAGTATTTTTACTGCACTAAAATCTTCTATGCTCTGCCTATTCCTTTTTCTCCTCATCACAGTCCCCGGCAACTGCTGATATTTTTACTATCTCCGTAGTAGTTTTGCCTTTATCAGAATGTCATATAGTTGTAATCATACAATGTGTAGCCTTTTTATATTGACTTCTTTCCCTTAGTACTATATATTGAAATTTCCTCTATGTCTTTTTGTAGCTTGATAGGTCATTACTATTTAGCACTGAATACTATTTAGCATTACTATTTAGCTCATTGTCTGGTTGTGCCACAGCTTATTATCACTTACCTACTGAAGGACAGCTTGGTTGTTTTCAGGCTTTGGCAATTATAAACACAACTGCTGTGTGCAGGTTTTTGTGTGGATTTCAGTTTTCAATTCCCTTAGGTAAATAATAAGCAGTAAGATGGCTGGATTATATAGTAAGAGCATGTTTATTTAGCTTTGTTAGAAACTTCTAAATTGTCTTCTGAGTTGACTGTGCTGTTTTCCATTCACCAGTGATGAATGAGAGTTCCCTTTGCTCCATATCCTCACCAGCCTTTGATGTTGTTGTTGGCCTGATTTTGGCTATTGAATTAGGTCTATAGTGGTATCATGTCTTTTAGTTTGCATTTCCTTGATCGCATATGGTATGCAGCATCTTTTCTATGCTTATTTGTGCATTTCCTTTGGTGAGGTATCAGTTAAGATCATTGGCCTATTTTTTCATTGGGTTGTTTGTTTACTTATTGTTGAGTTTTAACAGTTTTTGTAGATTTTACATAACAGTCCTTTATCAGATGTATTTTTTTGCAACTGTTTTCTCGAATTCTGTGGCTTGTCTTATTACTCTGACATTGTCTTTTTTGGAGCAAAAGTTTTTAATTTTATGAAGTCCAGCTTACCAATTATATTATTGTTATTTTTTGGACCATGACTTTAGCATATTATCTAAAAAGTCATCACAATACCCAAGGATGTTTAGATTTTTCTTATATTAAATGAATGAATTACTTGGGGTTCTGCTGCATCTTCATTGCTGTGCATAGGTTTTCTCTGGTTGCGCTGAGCAAGGGGCTGCCCTTCATTGCAGTGCATGGACACCTCACGGCAGTGGCTTCTCTTGTGGAGTGCAGGCTCTAGGCGTGTCGGCTTCAGTAGCTGCAGCGCATGGCCTTAGGTGTTCCATGGCATATGGAGTCTTCCCCGGGCCAGGAACCCTGCATCGGCAGGCCAATTCTTATCCACTGTACCACCAGGGAAGTCCATTCTCTCCTATTTTGTCTTCTAGGGGTTTTATACTTTTGTGTTTTATACTTAGGTCTTTGGATCATTTTAAGTTAATTTTTGTGAGGAGGGTATAAGCTCTGTGACTAGTTTCTTTTCTTTTTTTTTTTTGTATGTGGGTATCCACTTGTTCTATCACATTTGTTAAAAAGACTGTCTTTATTCCATCGTATTGCATTTGCTCCTTTGTCAAAGTAGTTGACTATATTTGTGTGGGTTCATTTTCAGGGTCTTCATTCAGGTTCCACTCTTCTATTTGTCTGTGTAGCTTAGAATTTGAGGAATATGTGGAACATTATTTTATTCATCTATCTGTCATCTGAAACCTATTTACATGTTTAGGGAATTTTCCCACTTTATGAGTCTTGGTAGGAAGCAAAACTCCCTTCCCTAAATGGGCTGAAATGGTAGATGCTGGTATCCTCAGTACTTCTTCTAGCTAAGGCACAGGTATGCAGCCCAATCTCTACCAGTCAGACATATCCATTCCAGACTTCAACTCATCAGCCAATGATGAAAGAGGGAGGGAGATAAACCAGTCTCTCTCTGTCTTTCTCATTGTGTTATGCACATATATCTAGCATGGATGTAGTAGTGGTTGCAGTTTTGAGATACTGTGGCTTATGTGGCACCAGAACAGTTCAAGATCTGGAGCTTATCAGTGGTGGCAGAAATTTCTACATTAGGCCAATCCTGCAATGAGATTTTGGGCATTATTCCTCAAAACTGAGCTTCACGCCCAGTTCTCAAACCACCCACAATTCTAGGAGATGTTTTGTGGTTTCAATAAACTCCTTGCCGATGACTTGAGCTAGAGTCAGCTTTTGTTGTTTGTAACTAGGAAATCTGATGTATCAAGGGAACAGAGAGATAAACAGGAACCAGTTCCTGAGGACTCCTCAAAGCACATTAACACATTTTGAATTTATTATTAGTGTTGTGAGAAGTCATTGAAATATATCAAGGAAGAGTATGATATAAACAGACTTGCAATTTAGAAAGATCACCGTGTAAGCTCCCAGGGATTTTTTTTTTTTTTTTCTGACTGCTTACTGATGTCTGCTCTATGCTTAAACTTGTATCTAACACATAGCAGGTAATAAGAAAGTTTTGAATGAATGATGGAACTTTTCATGAATGAATTGGAGGAAGGGGTTCAAGTTTGAAGGGGTTGTAAATCAAATGACAATGATGACCTGGACTAAGCTAGAGTCCTTGAGGATTCAGTGAAAAATGGATTCAGAAGATTGATGTGGAGGAGGCAGAATCTAAATAATGTGCATAGAAATTACATATTAATATTTTAAAATGCAAATATGATTTAAAATTAAATTAAACTTACAATGGTGTCAATTTCAATACTTAAATATAATATTAATGGAGAAAGAACACAGGAAAGTATGTGTTGCAAAGATTTTCTCCATCCCTCACACTTGTGCACTGCTTCCATAGATAGAACCATGTCAGGGGATGATGCATGGATTGAATATACGCAACTTCCAATGCCAAGAAAGAGAACAAACCAACAGTGTAAATAATCATTTAGTGCTGAAGAGATAAACATAATATCAAAGGCAGTCGCTTCAGCTGTTTAAGTATCCTTTTCTTTCCTGCATTATTTGGGTTACCCAGGCTGTCACTTTTTTAATAAGCCTAACAGTGGATTCAGTTAAGTAGATGAGGAGGATTTAAAAGATAAAACCCAGATTGGCGTTCAACACTCCTTTCTCCTAAGCCCTCGGAGATGATTTAATAAGGAGACAGAATATTAATACTTCTGAATTTTTGTTTGGTTGGATGACCTTGGTAAAAGCAAGTTGGCAAATTTAGAAATTAGTTTAATTGACTGTTATTACCTTCCTGCTTTTTCACTGGAATAATTGACTGGTCATTCAAGTTGATTCACTAATGGAGCAGGTAGATAAGTTAGGCAGGGCAAAAAAAATCTCCACTGAAGTTCAATAATTTCCCCCAAAGCCTCCTGGCAAAGTGCATATGTTAACATGAAATTTCACTTTACATTCTCAAAACAATACTCAATAATATAGAAAATCAAGTCATTACTAAATGGCTGCTGCTGCTGCTGCTGCTACTAGGTCGCTTCAGTCGTGTCCGACTCTGTGTGACCCCATAGAGGGCAGCCCACCAGGCTCTGCCGTCTCTGGGATTCTCCAGGCAAGAACACTGGAGTGGGTTGCCATTTCCTTCTCCAATGCATGAAAGTGAAAAGTGAAAGTGAAGTCACTCAGTCGTATTGGACTCTTAGTGGCCCCATGACTGCAGCCTACCAGGTTCCTCCATCTGTGGGATATTCCAGGCAAGAGTACTGGAGAGGGGTGCCATTGCCTTCTCCATAGTGAACAGCTAGCATAATGCATTTCTCTTCCATGGGGTGGTCTTGATCCCTGTCTCCTGTACAGTGTCACAAACCTCCATCCATACTTCATCAGGCGCTCTATCAGATCTAGTCCCTTAAATCTATTTCTCACTTCCACTTTATAATCATAAGGGATTTGATTTAGGTCATACCTGAATGGTCTAGTGGTTTTCCCTACTTTCTTCAATTTAAGTCTGTATTTGGCTATAAGGAGTTCATGATCTGAGCCACAGTCAGCTCCCGGTCTTATTTTTGCTGACTGTATAGAGCTTCTCCAACTTTGGCTGCAAAGAATATAATCAATCTGATTTCAGTGTTGATCATCTGATGATGTCCATGTGTAGAGTCTTCTCTTGTGTTGTTGGAAGAAGGTGTTTGCTATGACCAGTGCATTCTCTTGGCAAAACTCTATTAGCCTTTGCCCTGCTTCATTCCGTACTCCAAGGCCAAATTTGCCTGTTACTCCAGGTGTTTCTTGACATTCTACTTTTGCATTCCAGTCCCCTATAATGAAAAGTACATCTTTTTTGGGTGTTAGCTCTAAAAAGTCTTGTAGGTCTTCACAGAATCATTCAACTTTAGCTTCTTCAGCATTAGTGGTTGGGGCATAGGCTTGGATGACCGTGATATTGAATGGTTGCCTTGGAAACGAACAGAGATCATTCTGTTGTTTTTGAGATTGCATCCAAGTACTGCATTTCAGACTCTTTTGTTGACTACTACATTTTGATGGCTACTCCATTTCTTCTAAGGGATTCCTGCCCACAGTAGTAGATATAATGGTCATCTGAGTTAAATTCACCCATTCCAGTCCATTTTAGTTCGCTGATTCCTAGAATGTCAATGTTCACTTTTGTCATCTCCTGCTTGACCACTTCCAATTTGCCTTGATTCATGGACGTAACATTGCGGGTTCCTATGCAATATTGCTCTTTACAACATCGGACCTTGCTTCTATCACCAGTTGTATCCACAACTGGGTCTTGTTTTTGCTTTGGCTCCATCCCTTCATTCTTTCTGTAGTTATTTCTCCACTGATCTCCAGAAGCATATTGGACACCTACCGACCTGGGGAGTCTCTTTCAGTATCCTATCATTTTGCCTTTTCATATTGTTCATGGGGTTCTCAAGGCAAGAATACTGAAGTGGTTTGCCATTCCCCATGGAAAAGAAATGCGAAAAAGCAAAATGGCTGTCTGAGGAGGCCTTACAAACAGCTGTGAAAAGAAGAGAAGCGAAAAGCAAAGGAGAAAAGGAAAGATATTCCCATTTGAATGCAGAGTTCCAAAAAATAGCAAGGAAAGATAAGAAAGTCTTCCTCAGTGATCAATGCAAAGAAATAGAGGAAAAGAACAGAAAGGGAAAGACTAAAGATCTCTTCAAGAAAATTAGAGCTACCAGGGAACATTTCATGCAAAGATAGGCTCGATAAAGGACAGAAATGGTATGGACCTAATAGAAGCAGAAGATATTAAGAAGAGGTGGCAAGAATACACAGAAGAACTGTACAAAAAAGATCTTCACGACCCAGATAATCACGATGGTGTGATCACTCACCTAGAGCCAGACATCCTTGAATGTGAAGTCAAGTGGGCCTTAGAAAGCATCACTACAAACAAAGCTAGTGGAGTGATGGAATTCCAGTTGAGCTATTTCAAATCCTGAAAGATGATGCTGTTAAAGTGCTTCACTCAATATGCCAGCAAATATGGAAAACTCAGTAGTGACGACAGGACTGGAAAAGGTCAGTTTTCATTCCAATCCCAAAGAAAGGCAATGCCAAAGAATGCTCAAATTACCGCACAATTGCACTCATCTCACACACTAGTAAAGTAATACTCAAAATTCTCCAAGCCAGGCTTCAGCAGTACATGAACTGTGAACTTCCAGATGTTCAAGCTGGTTTTAGAAAAGGCAGAGGAACCAGAGATCAAATTGCCAGCATCCGCTGGATCATCGAAAAAGCAAGAGAGTTCCAGAAAAACATCTATTTCTGCTTTATTGACTATGCCAAATCCTTGATTGTGTGGATCACAATAAACTGGAAAATTCTGATTGAGATGGGAATACCAGATCACCTGATGTGCCTCTTGAGAAACCTGTAAGCAGGTCAGGAAGCAACAGTTAGAACTGGACATGGAGCAACAGACTGGTTCTAAGTAGGAAAAGGAGTACATCAAGGCTGTATGTTGTCACCCTGCTTATATAACTTATATGCAGAGTACATCATGAGAAACACTGGGCTGGAGGAAGCACAAGCTGGAATCAAGATTGCTGGGAGAAATATCAAATAACCTCAGATATGTAGATGACACCACCCTTATGGCAGAAAGTGAAGAGGAACTAAAGAGCCTCTTGATGAAAGTGAAGGAGGAGAGTGAAAAAGTTGGCTGAAAGCTCAACATTCAGAAAACTAAGATCATGGCATCTGGTCTCATCACTTCATGGGAAATAGATGAGGAAACAGTGTCAGACTTTATTTTTTTGGGCTCCAAAATCACTGCAGATGGTGATTGCAGCCATGAAATTAAAAGACGCTTACTCCTTGGAAGGAAAGTTGTGACCAACCTAGATAGCATATTAAAAAGCAGAGACAATACTTTGCCAACAAAGGTCTGTCTAGTCAAGGTTATCGTTTTTCCAGTGGTCATGTATGAATGTGAGAGTTGGACTGTGCAGAAAGCTGAGCACTGAAGAATTGATGCTTTTGAACTGTGGTGTTGGAGAAGACTCTTGAGAGTCCCTTGGACTGCAAGGAGATCCAACCAGTCCATCCTGAAGGAGATAAGTTCTGGGTGTTCATTGGAAGGACTGATGCTGAAGCTGAAACTCCAGTACTTTGGCCACCTCACGCGAAGAATTGACTCATTGGAAAGGACCCTGAGGCTGGCAGGGATTGGGGGCAGGAGGAGAAGGGGCCGACAAAGGATGAGATGACTGGATGGCATCACCGACTCGATGGGCATGAGTTTGAGCAAACTCCGGGAGTTTGTGATGGACTGGGAGGCCTGGCGTGCTGCGATTCATGGGGTTGCAAAGAGCCGGACATGACTGAGCTTCTGAACTGAGCATAATACTTTTTCGGCAATAGTATGCAGCATTGGTATTCTGAAGAAAAACCACCATCCCCTTAGAGATCAACCAAACTGTTTTGATAAAATTAAATCAATAATATTCCAGGCTACAATGGGAAATGCACATTGTCCAGTTTATTATGTCCTGTGGAAACATTTAGTTGTGAAAGAGGCATGGATTCTTAGCCTTTCTGCTAGCCAGTGAATTTGGTCAACTCTTTAACATCTTCATGCTGCAATTTCCATTTTTGGGGGGGAAAAAGAAATCAAACAATAAACTAGCTTATATATTCTTACCAGTCAGCAACGTCTGGCCTAAAATATGCATTGAGCAGGGAGGATTTTTGGGGTCTAATCTGATGGCTCTAGAAAACTGACTTCAACCTTACCCCAGCCACACAGGCAAGTACACTGAGAATATCTTTAAGGGAAATTCTCGGCCTCACAGTGATGCTAAATTAACACATTTATCAGACTGTTTATGTGGACATCAGCCTATGAGGGAAAGGGACTAGGTAAAGAGACAGTTCTGCTTTGGGAAGGAAATGGAGCCACAGAAAGACAGAGAAGTATGCAGACTCTCTCATGGCCTGATTTCATCAGCCCTGTTTTCAGACTCTGTCAGGTTCACCGTGATTTATTTAATGAAGGTCAGTGAGAGAACAAACCCAGCGCTTTAACTTGAGAAATAAAGCAGGGAACCTGTGTGTACCACTGTAATAAAACAACAAGCTGAAAAGGAAAATTTTCACATGGCCAATAATTTTGTCAACATGCCACCAACTTATACGTTTTATTTTCACTGAAATGACGGATTGTTTGTGCCTCAGTCACTATAAGTGCAAAACTAGCATCATTAACATACTTTTGTCTCTGCCCTTAGCACAGTGCTTTACAATGAAAAGTGCTGAATAGATATTGCTGAATTAATAAAGAATTTTATCCATGTTCTTCCCATTTTCATGGTCCACAAATTCATGGTCCCTCATCCGAGCTCTACCCTTGGTGCTGTCCACAAACCTTGTGCATTTTCTCCATCTCTTTGACTTGTCTATTTCACAATGACTAGTCCAAGCCTGCCCCATTCTCAAGACCGGTGTATACACACCCACAAGGTCACTTCAGTCGTGCCCAACTCTTTGTGACTCGATGACTGGAGCTTGCCAGGATCCTCTGTCCATGAGGATTCTCCAGGCAAGAACACTGGAGTGGGTTGCCATGCCCTCCTCCAGGAGACCTTCACTCTCAAGACCTGACCCCTCCCATAAATCTCTCATCCATATCATCTCTTTTCAACTTAATTTGTCTCTTACTAATTCATCCCTTGACTCCTTTAATTCCTTTCCTCTAGGCTAAGGAGACAGGTGCTCCCTCCATGTTCAAGTCAATCCATCCCCATCTTACACTGACCTATACTGACCCCCTCACACTCTTACCAAATCTAACCCCTTTTCTGAACCATTTCCTTCCTCTTAGCCTGTGAAGAAGTTCTCTCCCACAAAAGAATACATCCCCATTTACCCTGCATGCTCTTTTCAACTCAGTGCATTTTCCATCCCTCCTTTTCCCAAGGCCTACTTCATCCACACTCAGGATACTATCTCCCTGTTTAAAGCTGAAGAGCTCTGATTTTAACTTTCCAAGTCAGACCATTCCCTTGAAGTTTTATATGTCCAACTGTCTCCTTGTCACATCACCCATGATTGCCTTCATTCATTCACAGGTATTTGTTGCATATCTACTTTGTGCCAAGACTAGCTTAATAATAGAAATGGACGGTATGCAAAAATGGATAAGGTTCCTACCCTCATGAAGTGTTACAGTCGAGCAATCCTGTAATGAAATTATCACAGAAGTAAATGATGGATATAACAAGTGCAGTGAAGATGATAGTATGTCTCACATGGAACATTTCATACCCACTAAGTCTGCCTCTTGTTCAGTATCATTTCTCATTCTATGCTCTCAAAATCCTTCAAGGTTCTCACTAAGATGCATGGTGTTGATCTTGCTCTCCCCCTTAATCCTGACATCAACCCATCTTCAAGTTCTGCCTTTAAAAAAAAAAAAACCTATAATATAATATTTGCTAACTTCACCTCAACATCAGTTTTACATGTCAGCTCCTCTGTCTTGCCTGTATCTCCTTGGCATTAGTGCAGTTTGTTGCCCTTCTTCAATCTTTTTATTCTGAGACCCATCCCCACCTATTACCAGAGGGACTTACATAAATCACAACTCTGACAGTGCCATTCATTTGCTGTTTTGCTCAGGTAAATTACTACTGGCTGCTGTAACAAACAGCACCGATATCTTAGAAGCTTAAAACAATAAGTATTTCTTGGTCATGTTAGATTCAGACCCAGGTCTGATGGATCTCCTTGATCACTCTTTTCCAAGGGATGTCTCAGTGATTCTGTTTGTTCCAGGATGTCAGGCTGACATTCAAAACTGTATCTTTGAGGTCCTATAGAAGTGAAAGAGAATAAGCTGAGGGTCTCAGGATAATTTTTAGGGATAGGTGTGGGCAACATTTCTATTTTTGTTACTCCAGCTGGCCAGAAGGTCCGTATAGTCCCAACCTAACTGTGAGAAAAACTGAGAAGCTTAGTCATCTTGGGCACCAAAGGAAAACAAAAAGCAGAGGAGTGCAAGCATCTAGCTAATCTCTGCCTGACTTGCTTTCAAGAAGTCTTTAACTTCTTACTGTCTAGAAAGTTCTGGTTCCTGAATATTGGTTATAAGATTCATGTGCCAACATCTCCTTGTCTCTCGTCTTTCTCTGTCTTATGTACCTCTTCTCACTCCTGACCACTACTCCTCTTTTCTTTATCTCCCTTTAAAAAAAATTCAGTATCTGTATTTTCTTAGCTGGATACATTTTTCTAGTGGATAGTGTGTGTTGAAAGAATTGTGTCTCACAAATTGTGCGTCTTAAGTATCAGAATCAGCTACGTTTTGAAACTATGTTTACAGAATTCCTTGCTTAAGGAAGGCTTTGTATGAGTGACTGACTCAATGAAGCATTTCCCAGGTGAAAACTCAGCCACACCTCACAGTTCAGAAATGATGCGGAGAGAGAAAATTTACAGATGTCAAAACATGTTCTCTGTCTTAAAGGGCTGTTTTTTCAAAGGTGTCAGGATGAGAACTATTTTTCTAAATACCTAGTGGCCTATTTCCTTAGGCATTTTCACCAGAGTAAATACACGACCACTGTCAGTGTTGAATTCAGAGTCTGGAGAGGGTCTAGTCACCAGGGCCCAGCATCTAAGTGGCCAGAATAGAATTAACTGTGACCTAGGCTTTATGCTTGGAGATTGTGATTAAAGCCAGTTTTCAGCTTCAAAATTATTTTTTTCCAAGAACCATCTGATTATCACCATTTCTCCATCATATTGTCTGGGTTGAGAATTGAATGCCTTCTAGCCTCTTGACAATTACTTAGAATATACTAATAATATCTACCTCGTAGGACTGTTGTAAGGGAAAATATGATACAACAGTAGAGCTTTAAACTGTTGGCTTTTATTATTATTAACATTACCTTGGAAAATCCATGGAAACTTATATAAACACTCAACACATAATAGATCATCGATAGTTCTCTTCATAGTACTTATTTATGGGTTTGGACGTAGCCAAAGGAAATGGCAACCCACTCCAGTATTCTTGCCTGGGAAATGCCATGGACAGAGGAGCCAGGAGGCCTACAGTCCCTGGGGTCACAAAGAGTCGTCCCGTGATTATCTATGAGAGGGGTTTCTGTTAGTGTCTTTGAGGGATATTATCTATGAGGAAATTATAGATATTTATCTATGAGATATATTTAATACCTGGCGGGCTGCAGGCCATGGAGTTGCAAAGAGTCAGACACAGCCCACAGATGACTAGAAAATGAAACAACTCAGAGGCACACAGCCTCTCAGGCCAGAAGACAGCGAGTCGCCCTGTGTCAGAGTCTCCCGCCTCGTGCGGTGTCTGTAAATTCCCACAGAGATACGGTGAAGGTACTGGGAAATCTTTGTATCCAGACAGCTCACTTCTGCTAGTTTCACTACGGGGAGCCTATGCTCCTCTTTAGAAACCAGAGCTTAGCTTTTTACTTAAATAGCCTTGTTAACTCTGAAACCTCTTTATTTTTTCCCCCTTTGGCTGCGCTGCACAGCTTGTGGGATTATAGTTCCAGGACCAGGGGATGAACCACGAGGAGGATTTGTGAAGCTAATAAAGATTGTGGCAGATGGGAAAGAAGTATGTATAGTTGTGTTAGTAGCCCTTGTGAAGAAAGGGGAAACATTAGCTTTAAGAATGACTGGTTAAAAAATAAAATAAAAAAGGATGACTTGTGTGGGTATGTGATCCCAAGTGTTATATAAAGAATATGTGTGCCTGCTCAGTCATGTCCGACTGTTTATGACCCCATGGACTGTAGCCTACCAGGCTCCTCTGAACTTGGAATTCTCCAGGCAAGAATACTGGAGTGGGTTGCCATTTCCTCTAAGGGATCTTTCTGACCCAGGGTTCGAACCCACCTCTCCTGCATTGCAGGAAGAATCTCTAACACTGAGCTATCTGGGAAGCCCACATAAAGAAATACCAGTTCACGTTTCTCAGAGAGGGGTCATCTGGGTATCTTGACAGATTCTCCCACTAAGAACGACTAAAAATGCCTAGTGAAAATATAAAGAAGTGTCATTTTAGATTAGTTAATGAGCCGGCAGATGAGTAAAAACTATTCAGGGGTCCTAAACTGAATGAATGTGGGAAGACAGGAAAAGAAAACTCATGTTGGCTTTTGTCTTAAAGGTATTTGCTGACCCAGACACCTTGAACTTTGGACTTCTTTCTTTCCCCAAATAAGATAAGCCAGATACACAGCCCAGAGTCAGCCCAAGATAAGTGAGTACTTTGTAGGACAGACAACCACAAATAAAGCTGGGACCACAAAGAACTGTACATATGTGGTAAGGGTCAAGCAGAAATATCACCCCTGAGCTTGAAAACATCAAATCCTGAAATAAGGCATAGAATATAAAATAAGTATTTCAATGTGCTTAACATAAAAGATATATGGATATTCATTGTAATATTTTTACAGCCTTTCTGATGTTTGAAAATTTTCAAACAAAAAGGAAAAAAACCCCTAAGGACTAGAAGTAAACTTCTTTAATACAAAAAAGGATAAGTATAAAAATGTACAGCAAATATCTTACTTAATAGTGACATGTTAAAAGCATCTGCCCAAGGCACTGGTGTCCAATATCAACACTTCTATTTTAAAATGTGTGGAAATCCTACCAGTAAGCCACAAAAAAGAATAAAGGGTGTAGGACAGAGAAAAAGAAATAAAACTTTCTATTTAGATTATATGATTACCTACAAAAATTACTCAAATACATTAAAAATAATAATGAGTTTAATAAATCTGCTAGATATGAAACCAATATATAAAAATAAGTAGAATTCCTGCAATCTTGCAATTGTTTAGAAAACATTTGTTTGAATAAAGTTACCAATTATAAGAAAGAAAGATGAGCACCAAAGAACTGATGCTTTTGAACTATGGTGTTGGAGAAGACTCTTGAGAGTCCCTTGGACAGCAAGGAGATCCAATCAGTCAATCCTAAAGGAAATCAGTCCTGAATATTTATTAGAAGGACTCATGCTGAAGCTGAAACTCCAATACTTTGGCCACCTTATGCAAAGAACTGACTCATTGGAAAAGACCCTGATGCTGGGAAATATTGAAGGCAGGAGGAGAAGGGGACAACAGAGGGTGAGATGGTTGGATGGCATCACTGACTCGATGGACATGAGTTTGAGCAAGCTCTGGGGTTTAGTGATGGACAGGGAAGCCTGGCGTGCTGCAGTCAATGGGTTGACAAAATGTCAGACAAAACTGAGTGACTGAACTGAATCAATTATAATAGCATCAATAATATAGAGTGGTTAGAAATATATCTAACCAAATTTGAGCAAGAGACATTTTTAGAGAAAGTTGTAAAACTTTGTGGAGATCGTTAAAGAAAAGACATAATATTTTGGGTTTGGACTATGAACGTTACAAAGATGTTGATTTTTCCCAAAATTCATCTACAGATTCACTTAAATTATTGGTTTGAAACCAATAAAAACCTCAATAGACTTGTTCTGTGGAAATTGAAAATATGATTCCAAAATTAACATAGAAGGATATAAGGACAAGTATACTCACTCTGAAAAAAGAACAAAGTAGAGGGATTGCCTGTGCAGATATCAAGAATGGTCACTTAGTTGTAGTAATAAATCCAGTGTCTTGCAAAGGAATAGATTAATTAACTAGTGGAATTGTCAGTTTCAGAAACAGATTTACTCAGATAGTAAAATTTCTTGTATGATTGAGCTGGTATTATAGAATGGGTATAAAAGATGGGCTTTTCCATAAATGATTTATGAAACAAATGATCATATAAAAGGGAAAAAATAAAATTAGAAAAAATAAATTACTTCACACCATAAGCCAAAATTATAAAGCTCCATGAAAACAATATATTTATAAACTTTGGGTTAAATCTAAGAGTTTATGACTGCTTACAGGATATTCTTTATAAACCTTCAGGTTATAACTATATTGAGTATAAAGAATTTTTTTTAAACAAGTTAAAACAAAAGCATGAACAATAAAAAAAGTGGGTTTTTAAAAGTGTATTTAAGTTGAAAACTTCTGTTCATTGAGGGATATAAGGTATTTGGTAAAGAAAAGTCACAATAGGGCAAATATGTATATAATTTGTGTAAATAATAAAATATCAGTATCCAGAACAGATATAAAAACCTCCAACAAGTTAAAATGAGAAGAAAACTTTAAAAGAGTATTGAGTAAAAAGCTTAAACAATTCTTCACCTAAGAGAAAACCCAAATGGTCAATAACATATGAACAATTTGTTTAATATTATTAGTAGCTAGAGAAATGCAAATGAAAAGCCATGATAAAATACCAACATATCTACCACAGCAGAAAAATTAAAAACATTGAATAATATTAAGCCTTGATGAGAATATGGAGCAAGTGCAAACATGCACAGGTGGTAGAATGGTAAATGGGCAAGATCATTTTGGAAAACAGTTTGACACTGTCTAGTTCATTTGAGATGCACATATTTAGTGACTGAGCAATTTCATTCCTGTCTCAGAGAAGCTCTTGTCCAGAATACATACGCAAGTGTTTATTCCGGTGCTGTTTGAGATAGCAAAATGCTGGAAATAAACCAAATATCCATTCACATGAGAACAGATAAATAAATTGTGGCATATTCATCTGATGAAATACTAGATCATTGAAAATGAATGAATTACAACTGGAAGCAAAAACTTAAATGATTCTCAGGTACATAATGCTGCAGAAAAATGCACTAAGTATGTTTATGCTTGTATGAAGATTTGAACCATGCACAATTAAATAATGTATAGTTTAGGGTCACACACTCTGTAGTGAAGTAAACATATGAAGGAGAATAATTCTATAACAACATTGCATTCCAAATAATGGATACCCTTGAGGGATGTGGTGATTAAACTCTTTACTTTGGAAAACACAGGGCTTCAAAGGTGATGGTAAATTTTATTAATTAAATTGTACATGGGTACCCAGATATTTGTGTTGATTATTTGCCTTATGCATGTTTAATAAAAAAGATGTTGTATCCGTTCAATATTTAAAAGAATTAAACTACTGAGTTCAGTTAGAGGTATTTTGATACATCTACTTGCTTTCTGAGGATTATTTTAAAAATTATTCACAGTACTTTCAGAACTAGGTAGTAAAAAATTAAAAAAGCCAATGGGAGAATGGATACATGTATATATATGGTTGAGACCTTTCACTGTTCACCTGAAACTACCACAACATTGTTAATTGAGCCCAATACAAAATGTTTTTGGTCTTAAGAAACTTTTTAAATGTAGAAAAAGTCAATGATTTTTAAAAGAGCACTTTTCTGAAAAATTATCCCAAATATCTGCTTCTCTTGTTGGATTTCTTTTATAGGCATACCCAGACTGTGTCTACTTAATTCCTACCAAGTTTTGGAAAAATTTATTGACTCAATCATCATTGAATTCTGAGCTGTACATTCTCATAGAAAGAGTACCATTTGCCAGGAGCACTTAATGTGTATTCTCTATATCCCCTTCTCTTTCCTGGTGTAACTCCTTACTGCTTACCTGGCAGAACTCAGATATTCTTTATAAGGTTACTTTCTCTGTTGAAGCTCTGGAAAATTCTTAAAGAGGTGGGAATATCAGACCACCTGACCTGCCTCTTGAGAAATCTGTGTGCAGGTCAGGAAGCAACAGTTTGAACTGGACATGGAACAACAGATTTGTTCCAAATAGGGAAAGGAGTACGTCAAGGCTATATATTGTCATCATGCTTATTTAACTTACATGCAGAGTACATCATGAGAAACGCTGAGCTGGATGAAGCATACGCTGGAGTCAAGATTGCCAGGAGAAATATCAATAACCTCAGATATGCAGATGACATCACCCTTACGGTAGAAAGCAAACAAGAACTAAAGAGCCTCTTGATGAAAGTGAAAGAGGCGAGTGAAAAAGTTGGCTTAAAGCTCAACATTCAGAAAGCTAAGATCATGGCATCTGGTCCCATCACTTCATGGGAAATAGATGGGGAAATTGGAAACAGTGACAGGTTTTATTTTTTTGGGCTCCAAAATCACTGCAGATGATGACTGCAGCCATGAAATTAAAAGATGCTTGCTCCTTGGAAGAAAAGTTATGACCAACCTAGATAGCATATTAAAAAGCAGAGACATTACTTTGCCAACAAAGGTCCATCTAGTCAAAGCTATGGTTTTTCCAGTGGTCATGTATGGATGTGAGAGTTGGACTATAAAGAAAGCTGAGCACTGAAGAATTGATGCTTTTGAACTATGTTGTTGGAGAAGCCTCTTGAGAGTCCCTTGGACTGCAAGGAGATCCCACCAGTCCATCCTAAAGGAAGTCAGTCCTGAATATTCATTGGAAGGACTGATGCTGAAGCTGAAACTCCAAAACTTTGGCCACCTGATGGGAAGAACTGACTCATTTGAAAAGACTGATGCTGGGGAAGATTGAGGGCAAGAAGAGAAGGGGGTGACAGAGGATGAGATGGTTGGATGGTATTACTGACTCGATGAACATGAGTTTGAGCAAGCTGTGGAAGTTGGTGATGGACAGGGAAGCCTGGCCTGCCATAGTCTATGGGGTCAAAAGAGTCGGACATGACTGAGCAACTGAACTGAACTGAACTGACCCCACCTCATGCAGAAGGAATAATAAAAATATGTTGACTAATTGAGTAAGTAAGACGTGAAGGAATAATGAATAAGACTAACACCCTTCCTTCAAAGAGCCTGTAGTCTAGTAGACAGAGGTAAATACAAGTCAGTGGCCTACCCTTCAGCATTAGTAATAAAACAGAGTAAATTAAAAAAACAAGTAAAAAAGAAATTATAATTATGTGGCATGATAAAGGTATTAGCTAAAGCTAAGGTGGTAATTGTATTGCAACATATAAATGTATTATCAATAGGTTGTACACCATAAACTTGTATAATGTTATATATAAATTATATCTCCACTACAAAAGTAAAAGTAAAGGGTGGGTTTTGGTGCTTGTGTTGGCAATGAATATATTATTAACTACAATTAATAACTTGGTCCCCTTAAAAGAATGAGTCATTCTTTTTTTAAAGAATATATATCTTAACATAGTCTACTGGACATACCAATGAATACTACTGATATCCCAATCAGCATACTTAGCACCCAGATCTTGGTTTCTTTTTATTTTATTATTTTTTAAAATTTATGTTTAATTGGAGGATAATTGCTTTACAGTGTTCTGTTGGTTTCTGCTGTATACAGATCTTAGTTTCTAACTAAGATTTCCTATGAAAACGAACTCAGGCATTTTGGATAAATGGCTGATTTATTGTGTGTTCCAAGAAATCAGTTCTGTTTTTCAATATGTATATACATTCTTTTTGTTAAAATATTCTTTTCCATTATGGTTTATCAGGGTTTCCCTTGTGGCTCAGCTGGTAAAGTATCTGCCTGCAATGTGGGAGACCTTGGTTCAATCCCTGGGTTGCGAAGATCCCCTGGAGAAGGGAAAGGCTATCCACTCCAATATTCTGGCCTGGAGTATTCCATGGACTATATAGTACATGGGGTCACAAAGAGTCAGACACGATTGAGCAACTTTCACTTTATCAAAAGATATTGAATATAGTTCTCTGTTCTATACAGTAGGGTCTTGCTGTTTATCCATTCTATATATAAAAGCTTACATCTGCTAGCCCCAACCTCCCATTTCATCCTTCCCCCAATCCCCTCTCCTTTGGCAACCACCAGTCTATTCTCTATGTCCATGATTCTGTTTTTGTTTCACAGATAGATTCATTGTGTCATATTTTAGATTCCACATATAAAAGATATCATATGATATATGTCTTTCTCTTTCTGATTATATGATCTCTTGTTGCATCCATGTTGAAGCAAATGACACTATTTCATTTTTTTAAGGCTGAAGAGTATTCCATTGTATACAGGTACCACATCTTTTTTATCCATTTATCTGTTGAGAGACGTTTAAGTTATTTCCATGTCTTGGCTATTTCAAATAGTGCTGCTATGAACATAGGGGTGCATGTATCTTTTTGAATGAGAATTTTGTCTGTGTATATGCCCAGGGTTGATGGATTACATGGTAGCTCTATTTTTAGTTTTCTGAGAAAACTCCATGCTGTTTTCCACAATGGCTACACCAACTACGTTCCCAGCAACAATGTAGGAGGGTTCCTTTTTCTCTATACCCTCTCCAGCATTTGCTGTTCATAGACTTTTTAATGATGTCCATTCTGACTGGTGTGATGTGGTACCTCAATGTAGTTTTGATTTGCATTTCCTAAGTAATTAGCAAGGTTGAGCCTCTTTTCATGTGCCTATTGGCCATCTGTATGTCTACTTTGGAGATTCTATTTAGGTATTCTGCCCATTTTTTTGGGGGGGGGGATGTTGGGTTTTTTTTGTTGTTGAGTTGTATGAGCTGTTTGTATATTTTGGAAATGAAGACCTTATCACTTGTGTTGTTGGCAAATATTTTCTCTCATTTTGTAAGTTTTTTTTTTTTTTTTTTAATGGTTTCCTTTGCTGTACAAAAGCTTGAAAGTTTTATTAGGTCCCATTTGTTTATTTTTGTTTTTATTTTCTCTTGCCTTGGGAGAAGGAATTAATTCTTGAGCCTGGAACATCTTGTGTCAGAAAGTAAGGAAGGACTTTAAGACTGATGAGGACATAACAAAAACACATCAAAACCAGCCTGAAGGGCTTTCCCCTGGCCACGTTTGGAACAATTGGGCTTTGTAAGAATGATGGTAATGAATGTAATGCAGTGAATTAAAAAATAACTCATGAGACCATAGTCAGGATAAAAAAGACAGGGAAGAAGGAAAGGAGGCTCTTCTTTACTGGTACATTCATGGTAAAAAAAAAAGAAGAAGATATAGGGAAGGAGGAAAGGGAAAGCTCTTCTTTACTAATGTATTCTGATATATGTGGTGAGAATCACCAGATTGGAAAAAACAGTCACCATTTTGCAGCCCCAAATGTAATAATTGATTCAGGCAAGGATCATCCGGACAAATTTCACCCATGCTGAAGTTTTAAAGTGAAAAATTATTGGGAAACAGAATATGAACACAGTTTCAAAGCACCAAATTGTCATATATACTTAATTACAGAGGTGCAATAGAACCATATAATGAAGTATGGCACATCTAACCTTTCCCAAGTGATTGAACTTAATGTCACCAGTAATAGGAGAAACAAACAATACTTGCTATCTGATGTCATCTACCAAGAAGAACTAACATCATGATATAACATTCTTGTCAAAAATATTTCATCTAAATCTATTCATGAGGAAACCACAGAAATATTCACCTGAGGGTCATTCTACAAAACAACTGGCTTCAACTTTACTGACTCTTAAAATACGTCATCAAGATGAAAAACTGCTCTGAAGGAGATCAATGTGTGGTCTTTGGTTGGTCTCCAATGAGATCAAACATAAAGGGCCTAGAGAAAACCAAAGGATTTTGAATAGTGCTCCATTTTAGGTGATATTATTAATAATATTAGTGTTAGCTTTCCTGAGTGTGTCAATGGCACTGTGGTTATATAGGAAAACAAACAGGTTTTTAGGAGTTTCACGCTGAAGGGCTTAAATACAAGGAGAGGCAACCTGCAGATCCAGCTAGTTTTCCTTGTCTGTCTTTACTTATCTCAGCAGAAGCCCTGGAGATGTGGGTAAATGAGCCTTTAGTTGATTCCAAGGCATCCACTCCAGCCATCCAGTCTTTCCTGCTGAGTTCCCAGATATCACGGGATAGAGATAAGTCACCCTGACTCACTCTTCCTCACTGAATTTCAGTTCTTCAGAATCTGTGAATCTAATAAAATGGTTCTTTTAAGTCTCAATGTTTAGAGTTAATTTGTCATGCAGTGATTGTAACAGGAACAGAGAGATAAGGGGTAGGTAGGTTCTATTGATGGATTAATTGGAGTCTAATATTAGTGCTTCCTTTATATGATAGGTCCTTTTTTTTTGGCCTAGTTCAGGGATAGCTCCATCTACATCCCTTATTGTCCTGTTGATACCAGGGATTCTTTGTATTTGACTAGAAGACAGGAATAGCACCTTCCTAATTATCTTTTCTAAGTTCTCCTTGATGACTGGCCTTTTCAATCTCTGTGATTAATTCTAAGTATTTGATTAGCCTGGAGATGGGTGATGAACTTATGTTTGCAAAACCACTTTTCTTCAACCCTTTGCTAGTCTCAGACAGACGATCTTGCCCCTCACTTTTAGAATTTGGGGGCAGGTTATCACCTGATTACATTCTCAGCTTTAAAGTCAAATCTCTGCACCACAGGAAATACTTGGCTACATGAGGATTTAGGTTTAACTTCCTCAGGATATATTTGAAAATCCATATTGCTCTTCTTTTTTATCTGACCAAAAGCTTTGAACCAGTAACTCTGTGTAGACAAAATGCTAACATATTATGATTTTGAGATATTATGATTCTGATGCTTAATATTCTTCATGAGTTCATTTGCTAAATTTCAAATGTTCTTTTCATTAGAGATGCTCTTAACTTATATTAAGTGAGTATACGTACATGCCCAAATCCCCAATGTGGTTTCTTTTTTTTTTTTTAGTATTTAAAGTTTTAATTCTAGAGTAGTTTCATACTTACAGAAAAAAATTGCAAAAATAGTATAGAGAGTTTCTTTGTACTCTATGTCCTTTGGAAACTATTGCTGACATCTTATATTACTATGGCATGTCTGTCATAACTAACAACTAAGTCTGGTGTATTTTTATTACCTGAACTCTTTGCTTTGGTTTTTTATTGTCATTAATTTTCCCCTAATGCCCATTTTCTGTCTTGCATTCCTGTTTAAAATAGCACATTACATTTAGTCATCATGTCTCCTTAACCTCCTCTGTGTTGTAACAGTATCCCAGACTTTTGTTGGTTTTTATCACCTCTACAGATTTGAGAAGTATCAGTCATGTATTTGGTAGTATGATCCTTGATTTGGGTTTGTCCAATCATTTGTTTTTAATGGTTAGATTTGAGTTATGAAGTTTTGGAAAGAAGACCATAGCACAGCATATCCAAAGTGAATGCTATCAACATGCCTTTCCACTGCTGACGTTGACCTTGGTCACCTGGATGCAGTGGTGTTCATCAGGTTTTTCCACTGCGTAGTTACCTCCCTGCCCCCTTCCCACATGCTTTCCTCTGAAGGCAAGTTCACTGAGAGTGGCCCACATCTCCAGAGTAGGGAGTCATATTCCACCCTTTTAAGGAGCAGCATCTCCATAAACTATTTTAATTCTTCTGTGTGTGAGATTTGTCTATTCTTGCCCATCCATTTATCTATTCTTTGATTCATATGAGTATAGGCTCAAGGATATTTACTTAATACTTTGGGTTATAATCAAATTCTATGTTCTTTATTCTGTCTTTCATGTTGTTCCAACATTTGCCAATAGGAGCTCTTTCATTTGGCTTCTGCTTCCTTTTAACATACTCCTATTATTTTGTTTTTGAGAATTCCCTTCCTTTTTGGAGTGAGAAAATGCTCTAATATCAGGTTGCATATTCCCTGCCCTAACCCTAAAATCAGCCATTTCTCCAAAAAAGCCCTAGTTTCTTTTATTTATCTCAATGTATTTTTATGTTTTTACATTATGTAAACAAGCACTATTTCTGGGTTTTTTAAGCCATTTTTAAAATTCTCAGTGTGAGTAATTGGTAATCTGCTGTGACATTCCTGTTCTCAGGGAAACTTCTAGCAGAATGAAGAACCCCTCCCTCTAATCTTTGTTGTCAACCCTAGTTTCACATTATGATTGCCATAGAGATTTAAAAATATACAGATTTTCAGGCTCCTCCTGAGGCCAATTAAATAAAAATACTGGAATTGGAGCTCAAGCATGAGACTTTTTAAAAACATCTTTAGGTAATTTCTCATTTGTAATCAGGCTGGGAACTACTATGTTAAGTCTTAATTCCATCAAATTCATAATGGCTACTTTCAACTCTCAGTGTTCTTTTGTTAAGAACAGACAACGGGGCTAATTTTATTTTTCAGAAAGTCTCCCAAAACATGTAAAATGAAAAAATTGAACATTCATGTTCCCCTACAAAGCATTTTGTTGCTCTGACAAACCTGGGTCATATGGGCTGTGAAAGATAGGTATTTTAATGTAGCAAACAGTGAAACTTTCAACAATTACCACTTAAAGTCTATAAACAATAGTTTTAGAGAAAAGCAACAATATTCTCAGAACTTGAAAATATAAATCTTGTATATTGATTAATATATTAATAATTGATTAATCATAATAAACTAGTAATTGATTAATCATACCATTAACCTAATGGTAACATTTATAATTGATGGTTTTCTATTAAAGAAAGAAAAAGATATTAATTTGACCAGTTAATCTGGTGTTTAATAACCCAATAGTTGGAAAATTAAACAACAATTTTTAGCAAGTTATTGGGGTAATAGGAACTGAAAACCTCCCTTTACTGATAAAATTTAGAAGTAATGGGCTCTAATGAGAGTTTGTCATGGTTTGGGGTGAGCCAAGTTCTTCTTTCTTTCCACAGTTGAAGTAGCTGGGCCTTGCATAGGCATAGCTGGATTTTGGGGGTCTGAAGGACTTTTCAAGTAAAACAATACAACTAAAGATCTTTAATTATCAAAAAGTGCCACAAAGGGGCCTGTGCAAGTGAGAGATCCTGCAGGTATTCTGGTTTCATCTAGAAAGGAGAGAAAAGGAAATGAATAGAGAGGCAAGTTCCTTGCCTCACGACCTAGGTCAGGTCTTTGCAGGCAACATTTTTCAGTCACACCCAACTATGAATGAGGCTGGGGAATGTAGTCTCCTGCAGAAAGGGCATATAGATTGGGAAAGTGTCAGTTGCTCAGGTGTGTTTGGCTCTTTGCAACCCCACACACTAACCCCACATAGCCCTCTAGGCTTCTCAGTCCATGGAATTCTCCAGGCAAGAACACTGGAGTGGGTAGCCATTCTCTTTTCCAGGGGATCTTCCCAACCCCGGGGATGGAACCCAGGTCTCCTGAATTGCATGTATTCTTTACTCTCTGAGCTACCAGGGAAGCCCAGATAGATTGGGAGACCATTGGCAGTCTTCCTCTCGGAGGGAAAGGATGAGGACTCAGGAGTATAGACATTACAGAAGTTCTCAGTGGAAGGAGCTACTTCAAAGAGGCCAGCTGTCCCCAAGATCAAAGGTGAAAGTCCCAGGAGTGAGATTCTGATGAGCAGAGAGGACGGCATATGGAAACAGGCTTGCTGGGGTGGGAAGGCTAAACAAAGCCTACTGAGCAAGGAGTCTCCAGGAGCTTTCGGGTAAGGGAGTGTGAGAACCAGAGCCTCAGAGCTTATCATCTGACCGTGATCGACACCTATGGGGTAGAGAATTCCCCAGAAGGAAACTGGAGTGTTGTTAGGAGAGGAGACACACAGTTTTTATGTCCAAATTGGCACACATGTTCTCCACACCCCCTTTGAGAGAAAGAGAGAGAATGAACTGGTAAACATATAATTATGGAATGTGATCAATTCTTTAATAGAAGAAACAGAGGATGAAATTTGCAATTATTTCTGGGATGACTGAAGGTGAGGGAACAGTGGTGAATTATAAGCTGAATCTTCAAAGGATCGGGAGTTTTCTAATTAGACAAGAGAGGGAAGTATGCCCAAGTAAAAAGATCATGGACCAGGATAGGTTTTGAATAGGGCCATCTTTTAAAAAATAATACAAGTTTACAACTCCAAAATTAATCTATGAAAATGAATTTGTTTCTACAATGAGAAAATATATTCACAACAAATTACCAGTCTTGGAAATTCTCAGTCCCTTTCTTCTGAGATCCCTTTAGGCGATTTAATAGAGATGGCTTCCATAGACATATTTCTGGATTGTTTCTCTCCCTTCCTAGAATGTTCTAAAATACTCAATTACCTTCAGCAACTACAGGGAAAGACTGAAGGCTTGTGTCTCACTAACTTCATAAGCAATAGGCCTTCCTTGGTTTGTGAAATTGTGTCATGGTTTCAGGAATTACAAATGGTTTGATTTCCTGGGATTATAGCTGGAGCTGAGGTTAGACACCCAGGCCAGTGTCAAAGGTAAAGGATTTTACATATCATCCTATGGAGCTCTATCTTGTAGGACATGGATGCTTTGAAAGATTTTATGTGAAAAGTTACATAATTACATTTACATTCAGAAAGATGCTTCTGAAACATTTAAGGCCTAGGTAGAAATCCAGAGAAGTGAGTTTAGTAAGTATTAATGCTTATTGGGAACCATTTAAAGTAGCCTAAAAATTAAAGATTCCTGAAAGCAGAAGGGATGGATTAAGGAAATAATCACCAAGGAGAATTGAAAATAACCTATAAGAAAAAGAGGCAAGTTTGCAATAACTGATGCAGTAAATAAAAATAGATGTCATTTGAGGACTGGAGGCCATTAATATTTATCTTGTATTTATAGTTATATGAGATGAAAAGGTAAAATATAGCAGTAAGGTAGAAGTAGGTGAACACAATTTTAGAAAGGCTAGATTGTAATCTTTCTAGCAGGAAGAAAGCCTCCATCTAATTAGATAATGTGCTCTTCTATAACAAGGAAGTTATTTTAAAAAAAACAGGGAGTAAAAGATACTACATAAGTATAATTATTATTCAATTTGATACATAGTATAATATCTATGTTGTATCTTAATAAGCATGACAGCACTTATTACAGCTTAGTGAGGGAAAATAAAAATTGGTCTTTGCAATTAACCTTATCCACATGTAAATGAGATTAATTAGTAGTTTTTCCTTTCTAATCTTTTGGGGAAAGCAGATAATTGTAATTATACTGTTTATGCAAATTGCATCCAAATGTGCAACAGGACACAATAGTTTGCAAATTAAAGTTCAAATAGAAAAATTATTCTAAAATTTACCTTTAGAATACTAGGAAAGCTAATTAGAGCATATGAATGAAATATTACAAACAAATATGAATATTTTTCCCAAGGGAAGTAGCTTTTTATTTAACGTAATATTAATGCTTTTGCTCCCCATTTGAGTTATTCAATGAAGCTTAACATGTGTTTCAAATTTTTCTTTTTCTTATAATGAAATAAGTTTGAAATTCTAAGTAAAAAGTTTTTAAAAGTTAATATATTTTCCTCACAAAAATAGAATTTGACTGAAAGACAGGAAAAGCTTGATCCCCACTTTCCCGAGAAGGGAGTAAAAACAAATTTGATATTGTTACAAAGTTAAGATAAGAACTTTTGTGTTCTTATTTCTGGTTCATTGTTCTTTCCCACACATTCATGACCTACAAGAGAGGGAAAATAATTTTCTCCGTTATCAGGGTTATAAGATTTCTCTTAATTATCTGTTTCTTTTTTTCTGTCTCCTTTTATTGCGGGGGAAATGAAATGCACATTTCATTTGCAGAATAACAGAAAACAGTTCTTTTGGTCAGTTTCAGAGAAGATCAGAGTAAAATTTCTGTTCTTGCTTTGAGTGAAACGATTAAGATATGCATTTATTGCTTTATTTAGTGAACAAAATAATTTAATATTTAATATTTACTGTGATGAGGTCTAACATAGACCCTAGGAAAGGGCAAATACAATGCCGTTCCTACCCTCGGGGAGAAGGTGTGGAGACAAAGAATGTACATGATATGCAAACCTAACAGAGGTCTGTACAGCAAAGTGCACAGAAGTAGAACAAGTAACTGGGGAAAAGATGTGCTAAAGAATGGTTAATGGAAGAAAAAAGTAGGAGACGGGGCATCAGGTAGGCAGAACACGTGCAAGACCCCATATAGACGCATGGCGCATCTACAGATAGGATTGTGTGCAGCGCAAAGACTGATGGGAATGTCAGGGTCAGTTGAATTCACTGAGTCCTGCTGACACAGTGTTTTTTCAGACCATTTCTATGTACCTCTCAGAGTTTAAGTCATCATCTTATTTGCTTGAAACAATGAAATAGCCACCCTGTCTGTCTCTCTGAAAAGATACTTGTCCACCCATCAATCCTTTTTCTGTAGTGCAGCCAAAGTAATCTTTATATAAAATGCTACAGATTATGTCATTTCCCTGTTTTAAGCTCTTTAATATCTTATTGTCCTTAAGATAAAAATAAAATCTTTAAGATGAATTGTAGGATCCTCTACAGTCTTTCTTGGCTATCGCTTCCACACATGCTCTTTCATCTTAAATCTCTTGGCGTTCCCTAATTTTTGTATTCTCCTATTTCTAATGTAAGTTAGTCACTGGATAATTGGAGTGAAGGCTGCCTTGAGAGACTCATTTTATTTAGGAATTTATTCATTTATTTGCAAAGATTATGATCAAATGATACCCTACTCCACTATTCTTGCCTGGAAAATTCCATGGACAAAGGAGCCTGACAGGCTGCAGTCCATGGGCCACAAAGAGTCAAACGCAACTGAGCGACTGACTGAGCGCATATGATCAAAATAGCCTCAAGATGAGACCCTTCTAGAGATCGGGTGGAGAGGGAGGTGGGAGGGGGGACCGGGATGGGGAATACATGTAAATCCATGGCTAATTCATTTCAATGTATGACAAAACTACTGTAATGATGTAAAGTACTTAGCCTCCAACTAATAAAAATAAATGGAAAAAAAAAAAAAAAAGATGAGACCCTTCTAGGGACTAAGCCATTGTCCCAGTCCTTTCTGATTTGGGAATAATATTAGATACTAAGGTTTGGTATCTTTGGCCTGCTTGCTATAAGCCCTCCTCTGGATGCTGAGGTTATGATAAAAACCCATTCTCTTCCTGAAAAGAGATGGTGACAAATATCCATAATCTGAGAATCCTGAATCCCTGTAATTAATAACTAGTATTTTAGGAATTGTCCTGTAGAAAATATATAATTTTATCAGTCAGGGTTAAACCAGAGAAGAATCAGCATGTATGTGTGTTTATCTATCTAGATTCATATACATTTTCTATCTACCTACACACATATATATGTGTTTCTCTATGTGGTGGGAATCCAACCTCTGCACTCATATAGTTCCTTAGGAGGAGTTAGACTTCTATGGTGAGGAGTTGGGAGTCCCCTGTGGTTGAACCTGAGTTTTGGGGAAGATGAGAACAGTGTAGGAGCATCTCTGCAAGCTGTTAAATGCAATCATGTTAGACAATTACTGAGACTTGTAGCAAAAAGAGCCAGGATAACAGCCAATGATTACAGTCATCTGAGCTTCCTGGGTAGTGTTAGTGGTAAAGAACCTGCCTGCCAAAGCAGGAGACGTAAGACATATGGGTTTGATCCCTGGGTCAGGAAGATCCTCTGGAGGAGGAAATGGCAACCCACTCCAGTATTCTTGCCTGGAGAATCCCATGGACAGAAGAGCCTGGCAGGCTACAGTCCATAGGGCCACAAAGAGTCAGACATGACTGAAGTGCCTTAGCATGCATAGTCATCTAGTACTGATATTTTGGACTTTATTTAGCATAAGGAGCAATGAACATGGTAATAAAGGATCATGAGTATCATCTATGCATTGAGGATTATCATTTGATCTAAAAGTGGGAGGGAATATTGGATGACCTACATGCAGTCTTACACATATATATATATAAGAAAGGTGCTCAGTCGTGTCTTGACTCTTTGTGACCCCATGGATTATACAGTCCATGGAATTTTCCAGGCCAGAATACTGGAGTAGGTAGCTGTTCCCTTCTCCAGGGGATCTTCCCAATCCAGAGATTGAACCCAGATCTCCCGCATTGCAGGCAGATTCTTTGCCAACTGAACCACCAGGGAAGCACAGAGCTGGAGTGGGTAGGCTATTCCTTCTGCAAGAGATCTTCCTGACCCAGGAATTGAGCCTGGGTCTCCCGCATTGCAGGTGGATTCTTTACCAGCTGAGCTAGCAGAGTGACCTGCGGCTAGCCTGAGGCAAGTTTTATTTCATTCGGTGTGTTAAAGGAGTATGGCACAGATATTTTGAATCTCTACCCCCAAATTACCAGAAAACTGAGAATCCTTATCCAACATAAATTTCTGCAGTCTGCCACAGCAATGATAACCCTGTTTGGGAATTGGTGTGTGGGGATGAGGGGAGCATCTTGAACATCTTATCTTATTTGAATCTCATCAGATGACTGTCACACTGTTGAATTTGAAGGGATTCTACAAAATACCTATAAACCTCAAAGCAGAAATACAGTCTCACTGGCAGAAGGTTCAGGATTAAGTGAAGTTTCAATGCAGCCTTATTGGCTGAAGGACTGGATTTCTTTGGAATTACCCATGAGGATACTGAGATAGGAATGAGATTAAAGATGATTTTAAAGGCCCCTCTTTCATACCTCACATTTCCAAAACTATTGGTCTTCTTTCTGAACAAGGAGCAGCTCACTGTGGCTGGGAGTGGGAAAGAGAGACTTGGACATGAGAAAAACCTCTGTTTTCACAAACCTGGACAGAGAAGCTGAAACCCAGACTGAAGCACTGGCTCAGGTGGCATGGGGTGTGTGCAAGGCTTGTGGGTGCTCACTTGCTCAGTCGGGTTGACTCTTTGCGACCCTATGGACTGCAGCCCTCCAGGCTCCTCCGTCCATGGAATTCTCCAGGCAAGAACACTGGAGTTGTCATTACCTTCTCCAGGGGATCCTCCCAACCCAGAGACAGAACCTGCATCTCCTGCATTGCAGGCAGCTTCTTTACCACTGAGCCATCGGGAAGGCCCCTTGTATACAAGGCTATTCCTCTTCTAACGGAAAAGGTAAATGACCAGAAATGGAGTGTGCTGGATGGAGGAATTTGGTCTTTGACTACAACATTTTTTTTCAGACTAGTGCTTCAGTGTCATGTATTAGGAACCGAGCAATGCTAAGGATTGATGGACACTCTTTCAGGCTCCAACTGTGGAGGCCATTTCTTTCCTCAAAGGGGATGAAGTTTTACTGACTGAGATGTTTCAACATAGCAGAACTAGTCCTCAAATTTTGTTTCTGAGCATTAATCACATGCTTTTATTTCATAACAAAAGGGCCCTGAATCTGTACTCTGTGTCTTAAGATTTTTGACATAGCATTAAATATTTTAGAGTGATATCTTACCAGAATGAACCATTATACCCATGGGTCTGGGGCTCTTTATCCCCTTTAAATGTGCGGCAGAAGGTGCAAATCCCACCAGATCTGTATCCAACCCTAGTGACCCACAGACAGTGACAAGAGGAGATGTTCCATCACTGAAAATCACAGGCTGCTTTTGCCCATCTTGAGATATCTGTAGGTATTTTACAACTTTCTGGCCTGATGACCGGATCCAAATCATGCACATTTCTCTCTGACTTTATTGCCAGAACCCACTCTCTGGTACCAATTTCCATTTAATATTCTTTGGATGAAAGCACAGAGAGTGATTCTAAGCCTCTCATAAAAATGATTGGCTGGTACCTGCCAAAACTGAACAAAAAGCTGAACAACAAGTCTCAGAATATACAGAACTACTGCAGTTCTGGGGATCTCAGCATAAGAATTTATAACCTTTATTCTTTTTAGCACCCTCTGTCAGACACCATCAGAAGATACATTGAAAACAAGGTTCCTGGTGGAAAGAACCTCGATTACTCTAACTTGGGTCAACCTGTCTTTAAAGCAGGGAAGGCTGGGTATAGGACCAGGATGGGAGAGGAGATTAGGAGTATTGACCTGAAAATGAGTAACTACTTTAGGTTACTATGTTTCCTTGCATTGCTGAAGGTGAGTCTAGCCATCCACTTTAAAGACAAATATTGTATATTAACACATGAGTATGGAATCTAGAAAGATGGTACTGATGAACATATTTGCAGAGCAGCAACTGAGACACAGATGTAAAGAACAGATTTGTTGACACAGTGGGGGAGGGAGTAGGTGGGGCAAATTGAGAGCGTAGTGTGGAAACATAAACATTACCGTATGTAAAATAGATAACCAGTAGGAATTTGCTGTGTGACACAGGGAGATCAACCCAGTGCTCTGTGACAGCCTAGAGGGATGGGATGGAATGAGAGATAACAGGAAGGTTCAATAGGAAGGGGGCTATTATGTATATGTATATGTATATGTATACCTGTGACAGATGCATGTTGATGTATGGCAGAAACCAACGCAATATTGTAAAGCAATTACCCTCCAATAAAAATTTTTTCAAAAAAGCAATGGAATATTGTTGGGCCATAACATTTTCTGCGCCATATCCCTTAAGAATTGGAGTACACATACATACATATGTGACAAATGAATGTGACTATGTATATCATCCATTATGGAAAAAAATTGTCATTAATAAGCCCATGCATGTGTGTATGCTAAGTTGTTTCAGCTGTGTCCGACTCTGTGTGACCCTATGGACTGTAGGACCAAACTCCTTTGTCCGTGGGATTCTCCAAGCAAGAATACTGGAGTGGATTGCCATGCTCTCCTCCAGGGGATCTTCCCAACCCAGGGATCAAATCAGCATCTCTTATGTCTCCTGCATTGGCAGGCAGGTTCTTTACTACTAGCACCACCTGGGAAGCCCTTAATAAGCCCATATGCAAATACAAATTATGTGATTTTGACTTCATCCTGGATGATGGTGATGGTGATGATAATTATTTATACTAATGGCATCAATGTGAGTAATTCCTAATTGTGTGGTGTCTTGCAAGTTAATCTTTCTAAGATAATTTCTTCCTTCATAAAGCAGAGATTACTGTTGTAATATATCTGGATAATACATATAAATTCTGTTTCTGAGATTGGTAGCTGTCATTCCTTTAGACTAGGAAATGACTCCCCATTATTCTGCTTTCTTGGATTTATGAATTTCTCAACCTATTGTTTTCAAACATCATTTTTTGATCTGGCCACTGTATTTCTGAACCCAGCATGTCAAAATTGCCCATCTTGAATGTTATTTCCCATAAGAAGATTATATCTTTTCAAGTGATATTAGAAAGAAGGTATGCTATTATTTATGTATGCTTAGAATGATTCTTGGATAATTGCCATACATGCATTTAAAGTAGAATATTTTCAAAATTATATTTCTACATTATAGTATATAAACTTTATGGCATGCATTAAGTAAAGATGATGATTGAAATATGTATTATTGAAGACATTTTTATGGCATGCTTCTATATTGCTTTATCTGTAAAAAGCCTAGATTCTCAATCTATTTGCCCTAACACATGCATATAAGTAATCATATCATATGTTTATATATTTGTTTAGTCTTATTGTCACTGTAATATTTCTTAGTTAACTGTTAGCATCCAAGCTATTTTTTTATAAGCCCCTAAAGTGAAGGATATCTTGTTAATTTTACATGTACTACCCTAGTTGAAAATTATGATATTAGTTATCCAGTGCATGCATGCTAAGTCTCTTCCGTAGTGTCTGACTCTTTGTGGTAGCCTGCCAGGCTCACTCCTCTGTCCATGGATTCTCTTGGCAAGAATACTGGAGTGGGTTGCCATGCCCCGCTTCAGGGGATCTTCCCAACCCAGGGATCGAATCTGCATCTCCTGTGTCTCCTGCATTGCAGGCGGATTTGTACTGCAGAGCCACCAGGTTTTCTAATGCTATATAACAAATCACCTCAAAAATTAGTGACTGTATTAGAAAGATCTTTTGGTTGCTGGGGTGGAGGAGAGAGGGATAGGGAGTTTGGGAAGGTCATGTACACACTGCTATATTTAAAATAGATAACCAAAAAGCACCTACTGTGTATTACATGGAACTCTGCTCAATGTTATGTGGCAGCCTGGATGGGAGGGGAGCTCAGGGGAGAATGGATTCATTAATATGTATGGCTGAGTCCCTTTGCTTTTCACCTGAAATTATCACAACATTGTTAATCGGCTATACCCCTATACAAAATAAAAAGTTAAAAAAAATTAATGGTTGTATTAATTTGCTAGGGCTGTCATAACAAAATAGCACAGACTGAGTGGCTTAACCAACAGAAATCAACTTTCTTGCAGTTTGGAGGCTAGCAGTCCAAGATAAAGTGTTGTGATAGGTCTGATCCCTTTTGAGGGCTCTCCTTGGCTTGTGGATGGCCATCTTCTCACTATGTCCTCACATGGCCTTACCTCACAGAGTCTTCAGTTAGCAACTTACTGATATCCGTTAGGAGTTTTAGCAATCACAAGAGTACTTATGAGTTGTAGTTTTATATTTGTTTTCATTTAAGGTAAATTTCCCACTTGCAATTTTAAAAAAGGGGTTTTCAGACAGCTGGTGGGAATATAAACTAGTACAGCTGTATAGAAAACAAGATAAAGATTTCCCAAGAAATTGAAAAGAAAAATTACCTTATCATTCAATTACTCTACTTATGGGTATACATCCAAAGGAAACAAAATCACTGTCTTAAAGAGATATCTGTATTCCCATGTTCAGTGCAGCATTGTTCACAATAGTCAGTGTATAAAAACAACCTAAGTAGCTGTTGACAAATGAATGGATATAGAAAATGCAGTATATATAAACAGTGGGATAATATTCAGCCATAAAGAAGAAAGAAATTCTGATATTTGCAATGAAATGGATGAAACTAGAGGTCATTGTGCTAAGTGAAAAGAAAGAAAGGCAGAGAAAGAAAGACAGATGCTACGTGGTTTCACTTATATGTGAAATCTAAGAAAAGAAAACAAAAGCAGAAAAAACAAAGCAAAACAGGCCAACTTGTCAAAACAGAATGTAAAATGCTTGTCACCAGGGCCTGGGAGATGGAGAAAGAGGGAGAGGTTATAAAATGAGTACAAACTTACAGCCATCAGAGAAATAAGTTTTTAGGATAAAATATATGGCATGGTGACAATAGTTAATTACACTATATTGTACTCTTGCATTTGCTAAGAGGGAAAATGTTATGCATTCTCACCCCTCTCCAGAAAAAAAGGAAAAAGAAAACAAAGGAACTATGCTGGGAGATGGATGTTGACTTGATTGTGGGCATCCTTTCATAATGTGTCCATAGGTCAAACCATCATATTACACACTTTAAATATATTACAGTTGTATTTATCAACTATACCTCAATAAAGCCAGAAAATGTTTTTAAAAACTAAGGGATGTATGGTAAAAAAAAATAAACAATGCCATCTATGTACAATGCATTGAACGAGAATGAATTTGACCTAGAATTCAAACTATCTTAATCAAAGTATACTAATCTGTTGGGCCTTTATTACCTACCAACCTGCCCCTATTCTAGGGATCTATCGCTATTCTGTTTTGATAATGTTGTAGCATATTAATTTCCTTATTTTTAAAGCCCCGAGATTTGTTTACTCCATGCTTTGTAGACTTGATCTCCAGACTGAACCTGGGCACATTTTCTGATCATTTTATTATTCTAAAGAAAATAAATTAAGTTCTACCAAAATACATGTACTATTTAGATGCTGGAAATATAATTTGCTTGGGGAACTTGAATGTCGTAGGTAATTTCTCTCACTCTAAAATTCACCTGACTCTTGAGGAAACTCTTAGCATCACTGATACACTTTATATAGAAAACCGAAACTGATGCTCAGGTCTCTTCATGCGTTAAGATGCTCAACTCCTTATTCCAATTGATTTTTGGTTTTAATATTTGGTTACGTATAGCAACAGAGTATTTATCAGTCATGTTATTAGCCTTTGTCCTCTACAACTTAAAATTTTTTTCCATATTTTCCTTTTCTGAAAACTAAAACTAATTGTAGTTGTTTTGGAGCAATTCTTTTGTGGATAAGTAACACTGTCTTATTATAAGGATGTACCTTCAACCTTGAATTTTAACTGTCATGTTGACACTAGAATATTTATTTTTCTTATGGAACTTTGCACGTTATTAGGTTTTACCCTATTTCCATCTCCCTCTACTATGTCCTTGCAAGTATTATGGTGTCAAATAGCTGCTTTATTAAATTTTACATGATAGACCCGAGAGTCAAAACTTTCTAATAATATATACTGTCATTGGCACATGATGTCTTGAGTTTTTCTGTTAGGGGTTAGAAATTCAGTTTCTTTTCCTCTGGAATGGAAGGATTATAGCTGGTATTACATATTTTGAATATTATCTTTATATTCCAAGTAAACGAAACCCTAAACTTTGCTTAAAGTGTTGTATACATTACTTCTGCATATGTTCTAGTGCCTTTGAGAGCCCATTTACATATTATTAACTCTTGGATAGGGTTTCTTTGAAAGTAATGATTCTCCATCACATTAGAATTTCACATTAGTAGAGTCAAGGAACATTGTGTCCTTGGAATTTCTCTCAAAGCACATTGGTCCTTCTTAGGCAAGTGGCTTGTTGAAGATGGGTAGGAGAGTTGGGGGATTAGAGGGATGGGAAAAAAGGTAAAGGCTTTAAGGAATACAGAGTATAGGGCATTTCATTTTTTTAAAAAGTGGATGCTTATTTTCCTACATTTTACAGTTTTCCAGTATGCAGAGTTCTATGCTTTTAAAAAGAGTTTGACTGACTCTGAAAATAGCTTCTTTAATATGTGTGCCAGTGGTTTAGTGCAGTCATATTTTTTCTTAGTTTTAATATAACATGCTTGCCAGATTGCCTTTGAAGCCTTTTATGTTTTTTTTTTTCTTTCAAACTTTGAAGAGTGGGATGATACCTATTTGATCTACGACTTATCGTGTTTCTTGCTGTTTGGGGACAAGTTCTTCCTATTCACATGGATCCAAGGACACAAAGAAGTTACCATGTCGGTATGCAACCCAGAGGGGAGAATAGCATTGGGATTAAAAGATGCCAGTCCAGTGTGGCTACTCATTTGAACAGAGAAAATGTACAGTTGGAGGTGGTATGTAGTGGCTGGTTTTCATCCTGAGATTTGGGAAGTAGAGCCTGCCTGTTCAGATGGTGGCAGGTGAGGTTAATGGAGCACAAGTTCAGAGAGACGCAGACCAAAGACGGAACGTGCAGGGGTTTGAGTCAAGGTTAAGTTGGTTCTTAGCCTCAGGGCATTTTTGTTTTTATGAGTTTATTGTTGCAAAATAAAGTCTATACTTTGCCTAAGCCTGTTTCCTCTGATATCTGCTATTATAGATGTCCAACCTAAAGCGTGTCCCTGTTCTCTTTGCTTTGGTTAAGAAATCTCTAGCTACCTATTTTTACTCTTCAGTTAGAATATGTTTTAGTATTCATTACTGTTCATAATGGTGTGCTGTTTATTATCTTTTTAATGTGGTTCCCGAAGTGCATTTAATACACTTCCTTAGATGAAGGAGATATTTTTCTTACAGAGGTTACATATACAATATAATGATTTAAAAATTCATAATTATTTGACTAATTCAATGTGACCACATTCTTCCAGTCTATATAACATATCTTTGGACACTAAAAATGAATTCGGAAACAGCAGAGGGAACAGAAATGAGACATTGCAATATGAAAAATCCAGCTTAGAACAAGCACGATAAGATTGTTTTGATAGTAAAAGCCTTGAGTCATCTATGTTGAACAAAGATAAGAATGCAGAAGTGCTTAGTCGTTAAGACTTTAAACTTATTTTTCAAGACCATCAAGATGCTGCTGCTTTATAAGAACTATGATTAATGTATGGGATTGTTTTCAAGTTTAGTCAAACTTATTTTATATAGTTGAACTAATCTTTATCTGTTCTTATCAGAATTGTTCTTTCTCAACAGTCCCCATATTTCTATGTTTTGGAAAACCATGGATTCATTTGGTTCTTGTTTTGTTGACATACTGAAGTTATAGAGAATACGGAGATGAGTAACAAGGGTCTAGGGTGCTGAATTAGAGTGTACACCAGTCTCTGTTTCCCAGCTGATGGACTATGTGCAATTTCTTGTTATGAGTCTAATTACTGTAGAGATTTTATAATGGGCTAGATTTCAACATGAATTTAGCAAATTCTTCCAGTTCCCTTGAGAGGCCTTTGACAAAAGCCATGGTAATATAGCAATTGACTCATATTCCACTGTGATGGCTGATGATGATATGATATATCACGCAACTGATGTTCCATCAGTAATGATCAGGCAGGTCTGAATCATGACTTTTATCCCTTTTTTTGTTTGCTTGTTTTGGTTTTTAAAGATTGTGTGTTTCCTTGGCCACCTCTTCACTTACTTTCTTTAGGTCTTTTTAACAAATTACAATGTGATACAATGAAAAGAAATCTTGACTGGCATCAGACAACCTGTGTTTCAGCCCTGACTGTGACCTTCTAACTATTTGACTTTGAATGCTCCACTGAACCTGTTTCCTCCTCTATCAATTGAAAATAAAATACCCATGTCACAGAGTTGTTGTAAGAATTAAGTGAAATATATATGGTATGAATTGCTTCATAAGATTAAGTTATGATTCTTGACAATGGTTTTATTTTCCCCTTAAAATAATAGTAATAAATAAATCTACTTGTGGTTAAGAGCATGGAATCTGGACATACTATCTAAGTTTGAATCCTGTCTCTATTACTAGCAGTCTGACTTGGGAAAGGCATTCCACATCTTTGTGCCTTACTCTAAAAAATGAGTATAAGAATAGCACTTCCTCATATAACATTGTGAACATTAAAGGAATTAATACAAAGCACTTGCAAATTTCTCTGTGTAGTAATTCTATATGTGTTCATTAAACAAAGAAACAAGCAATCAACTAAATAAGTAGAGGGGTTACCTGCCTTCCCTCAGTTGACCTGGGAAGTCCAAGATTTTGGAATAGACCCTAAAGCACGGGGAACTCTTCTGCCATGGTGCTTGCTTCTCATTCTTTAAGACTTCTCCCAGGCAGCCCCATCCAGAGCCTTGCCCAACAGCTTGTGACTTTGGAGGAAGTGGGATCCCACTCCCTCCGCATGGAGTTCAGACAAGAGTGTCCTTAGACTCAGCTCTTCGGTCCCACAGCATCCATCTCCAATGGTCCCAGCTTTCTAGTGAGTGTGAACCTGGCCTATGAACACTGTCCTTCCTTGCAGGCCCTTTGCCTTTCCTGGAATTCCGACTTCCAGTTTGGATTTTCCTTTGCACCACCAAGATAATAAAGGATGGATTACCTGTCCCCTCCCTGCCTCACCCAAACAATGGATTGTTCTTCCTTGCCCTTCCCTGTTGGATGATCTTCTTTGATTAATTCTCAGGCTCAAATGGGTTCCTTATACTCCCTTCCCCTGGACAGCTTTCTCACAAGATAAAGACTTTAAGTCCCCTTGCAGTACTTCTAGGGAGCAGAGAGTGTAACTAAATGGGATAGCTTTCCTCAGTGAGTCCATGTTGGCTTTTTGGAAAGACGGATCCTGGATCCTGTAAGCCCCCTTCTGAGTTGTTCAATCAGCTTTTGCCAACCAGAAATTAGCACCTGTGGTTCTGACCAATACGTGCATAAGTTGATACTGTCAGGTCATTCTGGATAAGTATGTGAAAAGTGAAAATGTAGTGTTAGTTGCTCAGCCATGTCCAGCTCTTTGCAACCCCATTATATTCAGCCAAGCTCTCTGTCCATGGAATTCTCCAGTAAAGAATACTGGAGGGGGTGGCCATTCCCTTATCTAGGTACCACCTCCCAAATATACATTATTCTATGCATAGTTACCAGTTTTGGTTTAGATGCATTCTTTATTGTAGTTCTTAACTGAGGTCTGGGCCTTCCCTGATAGCTCAGTTGGTAAAGAATCCACCTGCAGTGCAGGAGACCCAAGTTCGATTCTTGGGTCAGGAAGATCTGCTGAAGAAAGGATTGGCTAACCACTCCAGTATTCTTGGGCTTCCCTTAGGCTCAGCTGGTAAAGAATCTGCCTGCAATGTGGGAGACCTGGGTTGATCACTGGGTTGGGAAGATCCCCTGGAGAAGGGAAAGGCTACCCACTCCAATATTCTGGCCTAGAGAATTCCATGGACTGTATAGTCCACGGGGTCACAAAGAGTCAGACACGACTGAGCAACTTTCACCCACTGCCTCAACTGAGGTCTAAGGTTTAAATTCCACAGCTGCCTAAACACTTTGCTCATGAAAGAGAAGCATCTTTAGAAGCAAATGGCATTTAGGAATCTTTAGGAGAGTGCCTTGGGAAATGTAGGAGGTCTGGACAGGGTAAGGAAGAGAGAGGAAGTGATGTAGGGACAGTGGGGAGAGACTTGTAGAACTGGAAAAAAAGAATCGATATAGAAAACCGACCAGAGGAGAAGCATTGGGGTTCACTAGGGAAATGTGTCTAGTTTTTTGTTGCTGAAGTTTGTCAAATTCCTCATTAGCTTTTGCTGGAGAATTTTTAATTGAAGCAACTTTTGAATCAGAATTTTGTTTCAAGTTTTCTGCATACCTATTAAAAAATACTACTCACTATACTTGAGATGTCTTATTCCTTTTCTGTAATTAAGATTTAATGGACATACAATATCATATTAGTTTCAGGTGAGCAGCATAATGATTTGTTATTTGTATATATTGCAAAATAATCACCACAATGTATCTAGTTAACATTAATCGTAATTAAAATGTTTTTCTTGTGAGGAAAACCTTTAAATTCTCTTTTAGCAACTTTCAAATATGCAACAATATATTATTAACTATAGTCACTATGCTTTAAATTATATTCCCATGAGTTATTTCTTTTATAGCGGGAAGTTTGTACCTTTTGACCCTCTCACCCCTTTTGCCCACCAACTATTGCCCACCTCTGCAACCCATCAAATCTGTTCTCCCTATCTATGAGCTTGGTTTTTTTGTTTATAGATTCCACATGTAAGTGAGATCATCCTGTAATTGTTTTTCTCAATTACTTATTGTAATTTACATTGTAATTATTATAATTACATACTATATAATTATTAGATAATAATATTATATATTATATAATTATAATAATATATAAGACTATTTCACTTGAAAAAGTGTCTGACTTATTTCACTTAGAATAATGCCATCCATCTACAGTCCATCTATGTGATCACAAATGGCATTTTAAGGATGTTTTTCAAGCAAACTATTTTGTTCAGGTCAAATATTTCTCAGAGTGGCCATGGAAGTCTCAGTCACCCTTGCTACAGTTATGCCATTTACAGAGAGAGATGTAGGCATTAAGAATGTAATGAGAGAATATATAAGTTGTGGGAATTTTCTCTCTGAGAAGATTTGAATTTGATGACCTCATGCGAGCTGGCAATGGTCAGGTGAAAATGATGTGGGTACACTTTGTGTCTTGGGTCCCCAGTCTGGGGGTTGGCTGCCTCTGTGGACAGACCACAAAAATCTGTACCCTGGCAGGTGGACAGCCAGGTAAAACATGCTCTTGGTATGGTGGCTCAGCTGGTAAGGAATCTGCCTGCTACGTGGGAGACCTGGGTTTGATCCCTGGGTTGGGAAGATCCCCTGGAGAAGGGAACAACTACCTGCTCCAGTATTCTGGCCTGGAGAGTTTCATGGACTGTAGAGTCCATGGGGTCCAAAAGAGTCAGACACAACTTAGCAACTTTCACTTTCACTTTCAGTACCAAAGATGAACTCTCAAGATAAAAGATCAAACATAAGAAGCACCAGTCAGGTTTTACTGGTGTCTCACAGCAAGGTTTATCCAAACGAACACTGGACAGTGAGAACACAAACACAAACCCATCCGTGGGGCTGGCTTAAACAACAAGCTTATAGGGTCTGTCTTGCCATCTTTTGCTTGTTTTTTGCCTCTTCCTTATGACAAATAACACTGTTAGGTAATACAACACAAAATGGAAGCACAGAATAGAATAAAAAGGTATGTTCTGATTCTACTTAAGAATACCAAATAAATTGGAACCAATAACAAAACCTGGGTATATCTACCAAACTGAGAATAACTAGCAAGGAACTCAACTCAAGTGCAGTGGACTCCAGACCTAGTTCTGACTTATCCAATCACAGACTTGTCAAGCCATGAGCAGCAAGACATAAGGAACCACTCTGGGATCTGCTCCTTGTCAAATGCCTAGGTCTGCCACCATCAGGTGGTATATACTGTATCTTGATGGAGCTTCTAAGAAAAGCTGTGGAAATAACAGCAAAAGACAGCAGCCTGAGGCTATTTATTCAGAGATGGCCATAGCAAGGGTGTCAACCACCATCAGTTGTGTTTGGCAGTCAATGGCAAGCAAAAGTGTAGGAAAACTTTGTGGAGGGAAAACAGAGGAGGCTACAGGTTATGTTCTGATTGGAGGGTGCTGGCATGGGAGAACTGAAGGTAGGTTTGCTAGAACTGGCCATCTTATGTGATTTGTCTGGAGCCTATACTTGTTTTTTCTCTGGTTCATCCTGAGTTGGAAGTGGGGGCAGGAAATAGAGAAACTGACACTGACTAAGTAAGCCCTGAATGTTCTGAACCAATTACTGTAAAGGTTGTAGTTTGGTTTCTTGGACCAGCTGTTGCGGAGGTGGTGGGTTGAATTTTTGTTGTCAAATATTGTCCTGTCGCTGTCTTTGTATTCAGCCTCTTATTAGTTTTCATGGTAAGCTTTCTTTTGGTCATATGGATACAGTGCAAACCCATGAAACTCACATTTTCAATATGAAATTCATCATTTTCATTAAATTTACCAACTTCAATGTGTCCTATAAAACTATAAATCTAGGGGTTGATCTTTTTTTCTCCCATGTATTTTTTACCCATATTTAATTGATCACCAAATTCTTTTTTTTTTTTTTTTTTTCACCCCACCATTCCCTGAACGGGGATCAAACCCCTGCCTTCTGCAGTGGCAGCAGGGAATCTTAATCACTGGACCACTGGGGAAGTTTCCACTGAGTCATATTAATTTCACATCTTTAACCTCTCGCCAATCTGCACACTTACCTCCATTGCAGCGCTCACTGCCTTGGCCCCGAGTTACTATATTTTCTTAGGGCTCACTACTATAGTCAGATTTCATTCTCTTTCTTAGATTTAGTCTCAGGTTTAATTCTCGGTATTTCTGACAAAGAAGCCTTTTTGAACACACACACTCTTGACTGACTATAGGTCCATATCCTTGCCCTGGCTTATCAGTCATGCGTAATCCAGTTACGGACCAGCTCTCTAATGTCATCTCTCCTTATTCCTGTTCCTACTCTGGGTTGCATCATGAAGAGAAAATTCAGTTCCCCACTTAAGTCCTGTTTCCATCATCCATGCCTTGGCATAGTGTGCACCCTAACTTGAATTCTCCTTTCACACCATCTCACCTGCCCCATTCACAGATTTTGCACAGATAAATAGTACTTCCCCTTGAAGTCTGGGCTGAGGAATTCTCTCTTCTTTTAAGCCAGTCACAGTTTCTCCCAGTGGAATGAAATTGCTCTCTGATATACTACCATGGCACCTGTGCATACATCTACCATAGTATATGGGCTTCCTTGGTAGCTCAGCTGGTAAAGAATCTGCCTGCAATGCAGGAGACCCCAGTTTGATTTCTGGGTTGGGAAAATCCCCTGGAGAAGGGATGGGTTACCATTTCAGTATTCTTGGGCTTCTCTGGTAGCTCAGCTGGTAAAGAACCTGCCTGCAAGGTGGGAGATCTGGGTTTGATCTCTCAGTTGGAAAGATCTCCTGGAGGAGGTCATGACAACCCACTCCAATATTCTTGTCTGGAGAATCCCTATGGACAGAGGAGCCTAGTGAGCTACAATCCATGGGGTCCCAAAGAGTTGGACAAGACTGAGCGACTAAGCACAGCACAGTATCACGGAATAGATTATACTTTCTATTTATTTGATTATGTTCCACTTAGAACATTAATGTCTGTACAATAGAGATTATTTTGCAGGGTCCTCTTTCTTTAACTACAGTGTCTGGCTTATAAGAGGTGCTTAATACATTTTTGTTGAAAACATAAATGAAATAATGAAGTTGTAACGAGTTGCTGGATAATTTTGGGGCAAATCAGTGCAACTTGGATTTCCATCCTCTCTTCACATGTACCTTTCTTCAGAAAACAGTTTTCTCTAACATGTGGCAGAAGGAAGGTACTGTTTTACTGCATCTCTGACATTACTGCTCAGTGCCCTGCACGGAACTAGTGGTCCCTCGTCTCTCTCCCGAGCATCTCTATGTGCTGACCACTTGCTAGTCAACAGCCATCACACCAGGAGATAGACTTTGTGACTTAACAATCTTTCTTCTCCACAGGAGAGCCGAAAAGGAAACCAAATGGAGCGTGCCTTATTTCTCCTCTTCCTATCTTTCCTCTCTGCAGCAGAATAACAATTTAGGAAGGAAGAGCTAAAGTTCTTAACGACTTGGACTTCCCCAAGGGTCCAGGTGGGAAAGCATCTTAAGGGCAGTGGATCATGGTGGCTACACTTTGCCTTCCATTGCATTCCTCTACAGGTTCTCAAACCCTCCCCCACACCCCACCTTCTGGAGAGCTCTCTGTGAATCTCTCTCCTTGGGAGACTCATCTTGTGTGTAGGGCAACATCTCAGTCCCTAGATCTAATGTGGCATACCAGCATTTCATAATCTTTAAATAACTGGAGTGGAGGAGGAAGGCCACCATAAGTAATTCCATGTAGGATTACTGTGTGTGTTGTTTGTTTTTAGCACAACAGTGTTTTAAGACATCTGCCGTGATGTCTCTTAGGACTATACCACAGCATCATGTGTGTTTCAGATACACACTTTGGCATTTTGTTTACTTAGCATTTACCTTCGGCGAAGACACCAGGGAATGGCTGCAGTTAGTCCACAACCTTTACTTGCTAAGGAGCACCAAGCAGTTTCTAGGTTTGCATTTCATTGTTCTGCTTCCTGATTTTTTTCTTCTTTGTCCCCTGGAAGTCAGCATAAAAGGGACTGAGCATTGTGTCAACCTGTCACTGTGTTTTTCATACATGTGCTCACTCCCTAAAAAGGCAATTAAAGGCTGCTTCCTTGGAGAATGTTCATACAATAACAAACAAGCAAAATAAACAAACAAAACCCACAAAGAGTGATGTTCGTCCCTGTCATGCAATCTAGAGACTGCTCATCCTTTTCAGTATTCCCAAGGGCATGAGAACAGACACGTCTGTGTGCTTATCTATGGCGCCTCTTGTTTGTTAGAGCAGAGCACGCACCGCACCATTTCCAAGGACAGTCTCACTTTTTGTTTTGCAGTTTTTTTTTCTTTTTTTTCTAAAGAAAGGAGGGAGCTATAGTGTAACCCCATGTTGAGAACAGGAATATTTTTGTAAGCAGAACCGTTATGCTGAATCAGTTCAGTTAGCTCAGCCACTCAGTCCTGTCCGACTCTGTGTGACCCCATTGACTGCAGCATGCCAGGCCTCCCTGTCCATCACCAACTCCCAGAATTTACTCAAACTCATGTCCATTGAGTCCGTGATGCCATTCAACCATCTCATCCTCTGCCGTCCCCTTCTCCTCCTGCCTTTAATCTTTTCCAGTATTAGAGTCTTTTCTAATGAGTCAGTTCTTCACATCAGGTGGCCAAAGTATTGGAGTTTCAGTTTCAGCATCAGTCCTTCCAATGAACACCCAGGACTGATCTCCTTTAGGATGGACTGGTTGGATATCCTTGCACTCCAAGGGACTCTCAAGAGACTTCTCCAACACCACAGTTCAAAAGCATCAATTCTTTGGTGCTCGACTTTCTTTTTGGTCCAACTCTCACATCCATACATGACTACTGGTAATACCATAGCTTTGACTATAAGTATACAGAATAATAGACAGACTTTTTTCCTTACTTTTGTTTAGTTGCTAAGTTGTATCTGGCTGTTTTGTGACCCCATGGACCTTGCCAAACTCCTCTGTGTGTGGGATTTCCCAGGCAAGAATACAAGAGTAGGTTGCCATTTCCTTCTCCAGGGGATCTTCGAGATCCAGAGATCGAACCCATGTCTCCCGCGTTGGCAGGCAGAGTCTTTCCCACTGAACTACTGGGGAAGCCCTTTCTTACTCTACAAATGAACTGTGTTGCTTTTTAATGGAAGTTTCTGTTATCCCAAAAAGGCTTTTAACATTTGGATGAAGGGTAAATTTCTCATCAGACTAGGATGAAATTATTGAGCTCTCCTGCATGGGGATGTGGTCAGTTAGGAGTGAGTCATGCTGGGGGTAGTAATTCATCTTGTTCCATCTGCATGATGTTCATGCTCAGAGGCTAGATAACAATGTTTAAATAACCTCTAGTTGTCTTCTGAGAAGCATGTGGTATGGCTGGATCATATTATTAAGCTGTTAAAAAATTTTCAGGACACCTAGTATATTCTTTCTCCTACTATTTTCACTTCACCATCTCAGCAACTTGAGTTGTGTTTCAAGTGTCTCAAAAGAGGAGTGCACATGGCTGAATGTTATAGTTGGACAGAATTCCTAGCTTTTTATCCCCATAAATTATTCTTATTAAGAAGAACTGAGTTTGCAGGACAGAAAAATAGGACTTCTTCTGAGATTGGAAACAAACTCCTGAACATGAGAGGGAGAAATGATGGTGAATTTAGGAATAGCAGGGTTTTGTTCTTTCTTCTGGTGGAGCTCTTAGAACAGTTAATGGTAACTTGTGCAGAAATGACATGATAACACTGCCTTCGCCTTGGCTATCTCTCCGGGCGGAACGAAGGAAAACTTAGATGCAATTTCCTTTAGCTAGTGGGAAGCAGGCTCAGATTCTCTTTTATTTCAAGAAGATGTGATACAGCTGCAATATGTCTGGGACATAAAGTTAGGGGACTAATTAGAAATTAGCTTGCCACTTAATAACTCAGTAAGATAGCTTGGGCAGTTTTAAGAAACTGGGCAAGTTTCTTAATCTCTCCAAAAGTATGTATCTGTAAAAGAGGGAGAAGAAACTAACCTTGAAAAATTGTTTTAAAAACCAAAGTAAATGAGCTAACATTTGTCAAGGACCAGCTATTATTAAATGGCATCTATTATTACATTATTACTTTTACTTGTTATAAATTGACAATTATGTTTATGTAACAGTTTGATAAAAGGCTTGTTTGATCTGATGTGAACCTTTCATTACTATGCTGTCACCCTGCCTGGGTACACATTTACATTCTCTGCAAATTTTTAAAGCTATAAATACAGTTTTATTGAGTGAGAAGCTCATTATTGGAGATAATGTCTCAAATTTGTGAAATTGACTGGGTGTTTAAGTCAAGAATTTAGGTAATCCAGCTTCTTTAAATGGCAGACATTTACTCATACTAAATTTGAATTTACTGCCTGTACATCTCAAATAAATTTATGAGAAATTCATTAAAAAGTGTGAAAATGTCAACATAGAATTGTAATTGTTGTACTTTCTGCATACTTGAAATGTCACAAAATATCAGGATTATATGAGCTACACAAATTAAAAGCATCTTTAGGGAATAAACCATTTCTAGTATAAAGTCACATGTCCTTATTCCCCCAAGGACTTGTTGTTCAATAAATGCTAATGGATGATGATACAATGTAACATTTTGTGAAATTAATTTTCTCAGTTTCTTTTTTCTGGGCAAGTGCATGGAAACTAGGCTTCCAATGGTTCTTTTTTTTCATGTTAAAGCTGCATTTGCCTTTAGAGTGATTCTCTAACTACTTAATCTTTAGTCCCCTTAACCAGAGTTTTATAACTATTGATACACAACACATAAAAAATGTGTTACGAGTGTTCCTGGAGAGGATTCTTTCCAGCTCAAATTGATGAGTGGAGTCTCAGGATGGCAAGAGCTCTGTTGTCCCTCTAGCTAAAGTAGTTGCTTTCATCTGCATCTGTGTTCTGTACACAGATTATTATTAGCATATATACATATGTGTGTATATATATATCTGTATATGCTATGAAATGAAAAGTGTAGAAATTCTGGCAAATAATTTTTTAAAAATCACAATTTAATTCTAACTAATTAAAAATACCTCATTTAGTCCTTTTTTTGTGTCTTTCCATGTCTTAAACATTTGTAGAAATGTTAGTTATATTAGTTTGAGGTTTCTTTTCCCTAGATTCAGATACATTTTTTTCTATGAAAAATAAAATGATAAAATCTAACAGCATCTTCCCTAAGAGTGAAAAATTAATAAGAACAAACAAGACCATGTAATTTCAAGATGTGGTACTGAAGTTAGTTAAAAGCTAACTTCCACATTATCTTAATATTTAATACTTTATTTTTATGATGATGTATTCATAATCTAAAAATACTTCCCATTTATTAAAATCTTATCTTAGAATTAAATATTTTAGAAAAGTTGTGTAGAATTTCATAAAACATCCTCATAATGATATTTTGCACATTTACTTGCATCATATCTTACTTTTCTGTTTTTACATAGTTTTATTTCAAATGGAAAAAATGGTAAAACAGGACACAATAATTTGTGAAGGACAAGGATGAGCAAATTTTTCTAAAGGAGTTTATTGAATGGATTATAGATTCAACATCTGTGAGAAGGACCCAAGTAACTGTGGTTTAAATAGATTATTTCTTTCCAACAGAATTCAGTGCAAACATAAATGATACTGAATGCCAGGGATCCAGGCTCCTTTATCATTTACTGTTTCAGGATCCTCAAAAAATTATTTTCACTTCTTGTTTCAAATGTCTGCTCCAACTCCAGCCACTATATCAGTGATCTAGCTGTGGATGTCGAGAATATAACAATTTGTTTTCATTGGTTAAGCTTGAAGTTTCACACATCACTTTTTCTCACAATCTGTTGATCAGGATTTAGGCACATGGCCATGAAATGGATAGAAATGCAGTCCAGTTGAAAATCTGATCACTATGAAAGGGGAAAAGGGACATTATAAAATGATTAGCAGTCTCAGCAGCAAAGGACTACTGTGGAGATCTCTATAAATGATCATCTATGAGACAAAGGACGTATTTATTGTGGACTTAATATACTCTGGTTTTACTGGAGGGCCAAAGGGCTATGGATGCTACATATATGGTATGTTTTCCTTAAGTCTAGTGTATGCTCTTTGAAAATAATTGTTTTCCATCCCAAGGTTATTTTTGCATAATAAAATAAAAATAAGGCAAATAAGGCAGTCTTCTCTTCAAGGAATTTATCCTCTATTAGTAAAAAGATAAAAATAAAAAATTAATGTCATGTGTTAAATGTACTGATAGAAGTTATGTATAAACAGGTGGGATAATAGTGATTGAAACAATTACTTGGTTCAAAGAAAAATTTTAAAGATATATATATATATAGTACTTGGGGCTTCCCTGGTGACTCAGATGATGAAGAATCTGCCTGCAATGCAGGATATCTGGGTTTGATACTTGGGTTTCAAAGATCCCCTGGAGAAGTGAATGGAAACCCCCTCCAGTACTCTTATTTTTTAATTAATTAATTAATTTTAATTAGAGGTTAATTGACTTGCACACACACACACATAGAGTACTTGAGTTGGATTTGAATGTGAAAACATTTTTAAGTTTTTATCTATTTCTTGGACAAACAGCAATGACACACAACTTTAGCTTATTAAGGAATTATTTCTCATACTGAATGATCTGTCAGTAATACAAGTGGAACACAGAAGGGCATGTAAATAGTGAGATAATTCATATAGCATTCTTGGCCAAGGGTATATAATATTAGCAAAAATAAAGACCTTGAGGATTGAATTTTTATAAATAAAGAATTAATATAGAGGCATATAATTTTGGAAATGTATTTTATGTTCAATGGCCTGAGCTTATGATTTTAAATAATCATAAAACTCTTTAAATTAATCAGTATTAGAAGACTGAGAGCTATTAATATTTCCAATTATAGTGTGGACACTTTCTAATTTCAGTTCAACAAATTAAAAAATAAAATGATAAAAAATGTAGTAATTGTGTACTTTATAAATAAGCCCTTATTTTCACTGCTTAAGAGTTTAACCTCAATTACAGATAATGGCATATAGTCAATAACAAGATACTGTTATTCAAAACATATGTGGCAGTGTTAATGTAACACTCAGAGGTAAATTCATAATGAAAATATTTTCCATGTGTTAGTGAAAGATCGAAAATAAATAAATGAAACATTAAATTGTGAAGAATTGAGGAATTTTTGAAAAGCTATATAAGGGAAATATAAAAAAAAATTAAATTAAACAATAGAAGTATATATTAAATGATGAGTAATTCTAAGAGTTAATTTTTCTTAAAAGTATGAAATATCAAATAAAATAATTTTTCTTATGAATCTAATAAATTTAGAGAGAGATTGCAGGAAATATATTTGGGAGGAGAACAGACAAAACAAATTAGAAAAAACTTTTTGGATCCTAATATTGTTTTCAAAAGCATATGTTATCTTACAATTTGTTAAAAAAAAGTTTTAAAACATGAATTCTAGACGATTGAAAGAGTCTAATTTAATTCTGGGAAATATAAATTACCAAAATTGATTTAAGGAGAAACCCAAAGTCTAGATAAAAAGATAGTTAAAGTGTTTTAAATTATAATCTCTAAATAATTTCCAGGTACTCTATGGGTTAGAAAGTTCATTAAAAACACAATCAATTGTCTTAAGAAAGACAAGTGGAAAGACAAAATACCACAAAAGTTATATTAAATTGCTTATTACTGCACTAGAAAATCTGAGACCCTTGATGAAATGGATCTTTTTATCTTTACAGAAGCATAATGACAGGAAGTTCTTTTCCAAAAACTTATTGATAATTTTCTTGACAAAGACTTAATACACAAAGTAATCCTCATCAAACTATTGAATATTTTGACTTCTTCTAGCTATGATGAAGTAACAGAGAATAGATTTAGCTTCATACAGGGAAGGGGATCCAAAGGCAGATCATACCCATCTCCCTGAGCTGAGGACCAGAATTTTAAGGACAGACTTTCAGAAAGGGGGCAGCTCTCAACATTTAAGGGAAAAAAAAGAAAAAAAACAACTCCAAATTCTTCTAGAGACTTGAACAGTATAAAACATCCCCTATCTCTTTGATGTGCTCAACATAACTTGCAGAGCAAACTTAAAGGAACACTAGTGAATAATGTCTATTCTAGTTATTTAACTCATGAACACTGAAGCAGCAATTCTAACTAAAATACCAACAAACTGAATCCAGCAACACATTTAACTCCATACCATGTGGTAGGTTGATTATATATTTTTTCAGGAATGCAAAGTTTGTTCAATAGTCAACATTCCCTCTAGTCCCCATGAACAAAATAATGGGGAATAATATCATAGCTGCCAAAATAGCTACAGAGAAGCTTTGATAGTAGATATTTGGTTATGAAAACACTTTTATAACATTAGGTATAGAAGGGAGCACTGTGAATATGATAAACTCCAATTCCTGAACTCAGCACCATTCTTAGTGGTAAAATGTTGATAGTTTTCACTTTGGGAGTGAAACAAAGCTGGAATGTTTGCTATTAATTGCCTATCCTCAATATTATACTGGAGGATTAGGAAAATACTATTCAATAGAAAAGAAAAAGCTATTAAAAATGGATAATTTTGACCATTTTAAAGGTAAGACCTTGCATCCCTTAAGATAATCTTTTAAGAAAGTGGGTATTAAGCCAAATAACAAGATATTTGTGACCTATATAAGTATATATGGGCCAGATTTCATAAATAATGCATAAAAATCAATAAGGACAATATATCTGGTAGAAAATTGGGCAACAAATTTGAACAGGCAATTTCTAAAATGTCCACATTGTGCAATAACTCTTTAACAGCATATGTGGTGCTATTTTATTAATAGTAATAGTGAAGCATAAAATAAAACCACAGTGAAATCCCACTAGATCCTACCAGAATGGCTAAAATTTTAAAAAGCCAGAAAATGCCAAGCATTTTTTTTTTTTTTTTTTTGCCAAAAATGTGAATCCATAGGAATTTTTATACAGCTTTGATGAAAGTGTAAACTGGTGCAACTATTTTGGAAACCAGTCTGTTATTGTTCCTTGTTTGCTAAGTCACATCCCACTCTCCATGACACATGGACTGCAGCATGCTAGGCCTCCCTGTCCCTCACTATCTTTCAGAGTTTGCTCAAGTTCATGTTCACTGAATCAGTGATGCTATCCAACCACCTCATCCTAAATATAAAATTTATGCATTCATTCCTTATTACTCAAAATTCTATACTTAGGAACTTTTCCAGCAGAGGTGTAAACAGATTTTTCCTAGAGGACACATACACAAATCCTCATAGTAACAGTCATAATTGCCAAAGTTAGAAATAATTTGAATATCTACTATATGGTGGGCCCATGAACTGTGGTTTATAATTACAATGGAATACTATTCAACAAAATGAATGAACTTAAGATACAGGTAAAAATATGGAATAAAATGAATGTTTATTATAAACATATTGTTGAAAGAATCCAGAGTCAAAAATGATGCGCTATACAATTTCACTTATATAAAGTTAAAAAATGGGTTAAATAAACCATGTGTTTAGAGTTGCATCCTGACAAGTGTATAGAAAAGGAAGACAAGGACTACAATTAAAGGTCTATGGGAGAGAGTGCATTCTAGGCATTTTTTAATGTCACAGGCAATGTTCTATTTCTTCATCTGTTTACATGGGGGTTTCAGTTCAGTTCAGTTCAGTTGCTCAGTCGTATCCGACTCTTTGAGACCCTATGAACCGCAGCACACCAGGCCTCCCTGTCCATCACCAACTCCCGGGGTTTACCCAAACTCATGTCCATTGAGTCAGTGATTCCATCCAACCATCTCATCCTCTGTCATCCCCTGCTCCTCCTGCCTTCAATCTTTCCCAGCATCAGGGTCTTTTCAAATGAGTCAGCTCTTCGATTCGGGTGACCAAAATAAGTTTCAGCTTCAACACCAGTCCTTCCAATGAACACCCAGGACTGATCTCCTTTAGGATGGACTGGTGGAATCTCCTTGCAGTCCAAGGGACTCTCAAGAGTCTTCTCCAACACCACAGTTCAAAAGCATCAATTCTTCAGCACTCAGTTTTCTTTATAGTCCAACTCTCACATCCATACATGACCACTGGAAAAACCATAGCTTTGACTAGACAGACATTTATTGACAAAATAATGTCCCTGCTTTCTAACATGCTGTCTAGGTTGGTCATAACTTTCCTTCCAAGGAGTAAGTGTCTTTTAATTTCATGGCTGCAATCACCATCTGCAGTGATTTTGGAGCCCCCCAAAATAAAGTCAGCCATTGTTTCCACTGTTTCCCCATCTATTTGCCATCAAGTGATAGGACTGGATGCTGTGATCTTAGCTTTCTGAATGTTGAGCTTTAAGCCAACATTTTCACTCTCCTCCTTCACTTTCATCATGAGGCTCTTTAGTTCTTCTTCACTTTCTGCCATAAGGGTGGTGACATCTGCATATCTGAGGTTATTGATATTTCTCCTGGAAATCTTCATTCCAGTTTGTGCTTCTTCCAACCCAGCGTTTCTCATAATGTACTCTGCACATAAGTTAAATAAGCAGGGTGACAATATACAGCCTTGACGTACTCCTTTCCCAATTTGGAACCAGTCTGTTGTCCATGTCCAGTTCTAACTGTGGCTTCTTGACCTTCATACAGATTTATCAGGAGGCAGGTAAGGTGGTCTGGTATTCCCATCTCTTTCAGAATTTTCCACAGTTTGTTGTGATTCACACAGCCAAGGATTTGGCATAGTCAATAAAGCAAAAATAGATGTTTTTCTGGAACACTCTTGCTTTTTTGATGATCCAGTGGATGCTGGCAATTTGATCTCTGTTTCCTCTGCCTTTTTGAAATCTAGCTTGAACATCTGTAAGTTCACAAACTGCTGAAGCCTGGCTTAGAGAATTTTGAGCATTACTTTGCTAGCGTGTGAGATGAGTGCAATTATGCGGTGGTTTGAATATTCTTTAGCATTGCATTTCTTTGGGATTGGAATGAAAACTGACCTTTACCCAGTCCTGTGGCCCCTGCTGAGTTTTCCAAATTTGCTGGCATATTAAGTGAGCACTTTAAGAACATCACCTTTTAGGATTTGGAATAGCTTAACTGGAATTCCATCACCTCCACTAGCTTTGTTCATAGTGATGCTTCCTAAGGCCCACTTGACTTTGCATTCCAGGATGTCTGGTTCTAGGTGATTAGAATTGTTTTTTAATCATACACAGAGCTGAATTTTTTATATAAACACCCATATTTTCTCATCTCTAGTTTTACATATATCCTGAAAGATTGTTTTACAAATATTTTGTACTGTGTTGCTTTTGAGGACGTTTGTCACAAGTGGGCATAAATGGATTTAAGTAGACATGGCCCAAGAAACACTTTTCTGGCTTGTGTTCCACAAAACCCTGAGCAATTGAAGCAATTTTGCTAAGGTGCAGAGACACTGGTTTTGTAAAGAAAAATAGACAAAAGGAGAGAATTCTGGTGTCCGCAGAGTGTCCAAAGTTCGTGTGTACTGTGATTAAAGAGATTCATTTTTTGCACCATTTTTTCCCCAAGTACAAGGAAATTGAAGCCCTGAAAATGATGAGGCTTCACTTATTGCTGCTTCAAGGAGAAGGGGCTCAGACTTAAATGTATGTTAATTGAATAATGATTCTCATTATGTATTTTGTGAAGGGCACAGGCAGAAGCCTTTAAAATTTGATTTAATTTTTAACTTGGGTGGTGAATCTACCTGCAATGCAGGAGACCCGGGTTTAGTCCCTGGGTTGGGAAGAACTCCTGGAGAAGGAAATGGCTACCCTGTCCAGTATTCTTGCCTGGAGAAGTCTATGGCAAGAGGAACCTGGGAGCGCTACAGTCCATGTGGTCACAAAGAGTCACACTTCCACTTTGGATTGTGATTGCATAAAAGTCTGCTATGTAGGACCTCTACTATCCCTCTGCTTTGGACCTTGCTTCTCCTAGTTTTAGTCTGTGGTCTTTTGAAAATTATGTCAAATGCAGGGATTAAGTGCTGATGCTTCATTTGTGAGGTACAAATCATTCCATGATGTACTACAAAAGATACAGCTGTTTGTTTGGTGTGGGGGGGGGGGTCCTCTCATACCTTACGCAGCAGTCGCCAACTTTTTGACACCGGGGACTGATTCTGTGGGAGACAGTTTTTCCATGGATGGGTTGGGGGGGAGGGTTTCAGGATGATTCAAGCACATTACATTTATTGTGCATTTTAGTTCTGTTATTATTACATCAGCTCCAATTCAGACCATTGGGTATTAGATCCAAGAGGTTGGAGACCCCATACAGGTTATCCCCAGACAAGATCCACAGAGAAACTGCTTTGAGGTAGAAACTTGGTGAAGAAGGAGAGGGAATTTATAGAACTGATGTGTTTTTGTCTCTTGTCCCCACTGGGCAAAGTTCACTGCGTGAAATATCAATTCTCTTGCACTTGTAGTTTGCATTATTTGGCCTCTTTGGCAGCTATGTGGGAAGCCAGGTATTATTCTCCTTGGTTTCTCTTGAGTGCAAGAAGTTTTTGAAGAGCTGGGTTCTTCTAGACTATGGTTGTTCCTGTGACTGTGATCGAGTTGGAAATGCAGTGAGAGCAACTGCTGTGAAGCAAATAGGAGATGATCCATGGGGCAGGAGAGGCCATGAGAATATGTGAGAAGAAAATATTTTAAAATAAAAAACAAAGTCATACATATTTGGTATATACTTTATCTTATACATAAAAACTTACTTGAAATAAATTCATCTCTCTAGCACACATCACTTTAAAATGTGTTCTTGCATGCTGATAAAAGAATGTCATCTTGATTTCTGTGCTAGGAAAAGTAAATTTTATTTCTGAGACAGAAAACAAATCAATTTATAGCTTCGTATGGGTAGAGACAGAAATTAGTTCATAATCATCTCTTTGTAATAGTTTCTTAAAATTTATGCTTGGTTTCCAAAGGATTGTACCATTTATTATTATTACTATATAAACTGTTTTGATACATTAAGTGCAAATTTCTATTCATACTGCAAGTTACTTATGTTCAATCATTGATGCTTCAATATTGTGGTTTTAAGGAGTTTTGAGAATAATTTCCTTTTTTCCCATCATGTTAGTTTTTGTTAATGGGAAAATATCTTGAAATACTTTCTTCACTTGGTTTCCAACACCACACTTGCCTGGTTTTCCTCTTAACATTGTGGTCACTTGTTTTCATTGTCTTTTGCTGGTTCCTGTTCATCTCCTCTATCTTTATGTATTGGAGAGTCCCAGGGTAGCGTGGTTGGACATCTCTTTTCTAGTCATACTTACTATCTAAGTGATCCACTCAAGTCACATGGCTTTACATATTATCTACATGTTGATGACTCCCAAGTGCTGGATTCCAGAAATGCATGTGCAACCATCATCTACGTTATCCCCATGACCACACCTGGTCAAAGCTTTCAACATTTTTTAAACAACATCATGGTAATATGCTTCAAATGGCCTCTCTGCTTCAGCCCTTCCCCACCCTCTCCCCTGTTTACACTGCAGACAGAATGATTCTGCTGAAATGTAGATTTTCTTAAAATTCTTCCACTGTTTTTTTATCTCACTCAGGAGGTCTGACAGGATCTAGTCCTTCGTTACCCTTCTGACTGCATTTTCTCCTCTTGTGTTGACTTTCCTCAGCTACTCTGAATTTCCAGCAGTTTCTTGAATGCACCAGGTACCTTTATACGCAGGATCTTTTATTTGTTGTTCTCTTTGCTTATAGGTAGGACTTCCCTGGTGGCTCAGATGGTAAGGAGTCTGCCTGCACTCCTGGAGACCCAGGTTCAATCCCTGGGTTGGGAAGATCCCCTGGAGAAGGAAATGGCAACCCACTCCAGTATTCTTGCTTGGAAAATCTCATGGACAGAAGAGCCTAGCAGACTATAGTCCATGAGATTGCCAAAAGTCAGACATGACTGAGTGACTTCACTTCACTTCTGCTCGTAAATGCATATCAGTTACTATGGGGAAAACAAGCAGACCGAGGTTTCTCACAAAGTCTCCACCATTACCTCTGTCCTCTCTTCTCCTCAACCCCCAAATTTAAATTTTCAAAATATTCCAATACTATTTTAAATTTAACTAAAAATATTTCAGAAATTGAGTGCTAAAGAGTGAGAATGAGGGGCAGAGAGAACTCAGGTGAGCCAGCATAAACTACGTCCACTTGATAGAGTAAGACTGTTTCCTGGAAATACAAGATTATATTTCATGATGTCATTTTTAACATTATCATTAATGAATGAATTAATTTTTAACCAAAAATCCCATTTGTGGTTGGAGGCAGCAATATTACTTAATGGTAAATATCATATATTTTTTGGAGTCAGACAGATATTGGGGTTAGATTCTGCCTTGAGGCTTTAATGGGCTGCTAGCAAGAACTTACAATTTAACTTCTCTTTAAGAGTCTCATTTTAACAATTTCAGTTTCCCCATTAGCTCCATGGGCTAAATATTACCTACCTCCAAGGACTGGATTGAGGTTTAAATGACTTGGTACTTACAAAGATCATTGCACAGAACCTGACACTTTGCAAGCACTCAGTAAGTGAAACAATAATTCTACCTAATTTTACTTTCTGAATTTGAAGGATTTAAACAGCAGCAATTTGCAACTCCTAATTAAACTCTAGTTCTGGCAAGGATTATCAATTAATGTAGAGACTATTAGGCTTGATATGTGTGTGTTTACTCAGTTGTGTCTGACTCTCTGTGGCCCCACAGATAAAGCCCACCAGGCTCCTCTGTCCATGAAATTTTCCAGGCAAGACTATTGGGGTGAGTTGCGGTTTCCTCCTCCACAGGGTCTTCCCAACCCAGGGATCAAACTTGTGTCTCCTGCATTGGCAGGCAGTTCCTTCACCACTAGCGCCACCTGGGAAGCCCCAAGACTGGATGTTTGAAGAATGCCAAAGTAAAACCAGGGCTTCCCTGGTGCCTCAGACAGTAAAGAATCTGCCTTCAGTGCAGGAGACCTGGGTCTGATCCCTGGGTCGGGAAGATCTCCTGGAGAAGGGAATGGCAACGCACTCCAGTATTCTTGCTTGGAGAACTCTAATGACAGAGGAGCCATGTTGGGCTACAATTCATGGGGTTGCAAAGAGGAAGGCATGACTGGGTGACTCGCAAGCAAAAGTAATACCACAGAGATAACTTTCAAGTCCTAAGGGAGAGAAGTAGCTGTACTTGAAGCAATGAGACTGTCATGATCTGAATTCATGTGGTTAATCATGTGGCAAATCTCAGTGTCCTGAATGATGAGTCATCCAGACGTTTCCTGATGTGATGATGTGAACTGTATCTTCTATGGTGTATTCTGAATACACCAACCATTTTGAGTCAAATTCAAGAGAAAAGAACAAACTAAATTACCCTACAGCACATCTAGAAGGTGAAATATTCTTCAGGAGAACTGGCAAGGTCTCCTCAACAAGTCAATACTGGAAAGGAAAATAACAGAAGGGGGAAGTGTGTTAATTTAAAAAGAAGAGATTCAAGGACTGTTAAAAAACAGATGCCAGTATCTGTTCTGGTTTAAATAAACCAACTGTAATGAGTATTTCTGGTAAGTTGGGGAAATTAGAATATGTACTGTAGATTAGGAAAGATGAAAAGTTAATGGTAAGGAAATGTAAAGATTAAGCAACTAAAAAAATATGTGGGGTGTGTGTGTGTGAGATACCAAAATATCTTGGAAGTTTGACCCTAAGGTCTAGTCCAAAGGGTGTGTGTGGTAATATGTGGGTGGTAGAAATATGGCTATTTTATTTTCTTGCTATTTATCTGAATTTCCTTACTTTCTACAATGCACACAGACTGTATTTAGACAATAAAGAGATATTGCCTTTGTAATCAAGCAAATTTTGAAATATTTTTTGAGATAAATATCAATAGATATATTAAGGGACCTCATTGGCAGTGCATTTACATTGCATAAGTTAAGGACCATTTAAATTGAATACACAGGCTTGAGGGAATGTGAGGACATCTATAAACTTTTTGCTAGTTGGGTGCAGGCTGACCCTAAAACATCAGCCATTGTCAGTTACTCAGATCCCAACTCAGCCATCACTGTTATTCATTGTTGGGTCCCTAACCATGTCCAACTCTTTGTGACCCCATGGACTGCAGCATGCCAAACTTCACTGTCCTCCACTATCTCCCAGAGTTTGCTCAAATTCATGTCCATTGAATGCTATCTAACAGTTTCATCCTCTGTCACCCTCTTCTCCTTTTGCCTTCAACCTTTTCCCAGCATCAGGGTCTTTTCCAGTGAGTCAGCTCTTCACATCAGGTGGCCAAAGTATTGGAGCTTCAGCTTCAGCAACAGGACTTCCAGTAAATATTCAGCTTTGATTTCCTTTAAGACTGACTAGAATACAGCTAAGTGTACAGTAGAGAAATTAATAAGCATCATTTATTCTAATTACTAATGAAATTATAATTTTACTAAGATTTCTGTAAAGAACATATTTAGTCTGGCATTTAAATAATTAAATAAACTCAAACAACACTATAAATTGTTTTTATGTCAATCATCTAACAATGAATCATATTTTTTCATAAAGTAATTACCAGCAAATTGTAATGTATCTAACTTGTCATGGTTCTTCAGAATGTATTTGCTAACAGGTTACTATTAGAAAATCACAAAGCAACCTCATATTTATAATGTTTTGAATTATACTTTCCTACAATTTACTCTTCCCCTTCGAACTGGTTATTTTCTATCTTGTTAAAATGTAGCATTGCTAACCTTCACATGCATTCCTTGCAATTTTCAATTATTTTCTACAAACCGTTGGTAAATATTCCATTTTTTTTTTCCACGAAATTATCATTGAAGAACAGGTACAGAGCTCCAATATGGGATACTGTTGTGGTTTTGATTTGCATTTCCCTAACGTTAAGCATCTTTTCATATATCTATTGGCCACTTTTATTTCTTCTTTGGACAAATGTCTATTCAATTCCTTTACCCATACTTTTGCATCAGCTATCTGTGTTTTTTGCTATTAAATTCTAGGAGTTTCTTGTTTATTTTGGATATTAACCTCTTACCAGAAATTTGGTTTGCAAATATTTTCTACTGATCTATAGGTCTTTCCTTTGTTGTATAGAAATATAGATATATTTGAAGAAACCTGTAAAATACAAGTTTAAGGAAGTGCTTATTGCTTATTATTATCTGTGTTTATATGACTGTTTCAGAATATTGATCAAGTCTCACTCACTCAATTTTTTAATAGATAAGGTCCTTGTCATCTAATCTTATCTTTGTAGATCTGTTCTTTAAGACAGTTGTTCTCAAACTTGAACATACATCAATACCTGGAGGGTCTGTTATTAATGAAACCTGGATTGCTGAATCTCATCCTGAGTTTCTGATTCAGTAGATAGATGGGGCCCAAGAAATTATTTTTTTCAGTTTGTCTGCTGATGGTGCCAATATGAAGCCCATGCTTTGAGAACCACTACTGTAAAGGAGGAAAAATAAAATAAAATTTCCTTTACCTAAACCACTAGAATCCAGCTCACGGCCTTCCTTTTCACTGTTTCATTTTCTCATCCAAAATGACATCCAAGTTCTTAACTATCAGAACCCTTGACCTCATGGTTAATATCACCTCCCTGAAATGTCAGCCATGAGGGAAACTTTCTATCATAAAACATAGCTCCCAGTCACTCAAAAGTGTCTAATTCAGCTCTTCTGAACATTTTCTGTGTCTCCTTTTTCTGCAATGATTGAAACTTGCTTTCTGCTACGGGAATTAAGACATTACTCATCCCAGTCGTTTTTGGCTGAGGTCAAACTTCTCTCGGCAAACCAAAGTTGACTCTTTCCCACCATGTACTAAGCGGTCAGCTGCTTCAGTGCTCCTGCCAGCATTTCGGACTCCCTGCTGTGCCCTCCCCATCTCCAGCCTTGGATGCCTCCATGGTGAGCCTTCTGCTTGCAGACTGCAGACGGCTCCCAGAGAAAGTCCTGTGGCTTCATACAGCTGGCGCCCTGCTAGAGCCTGCTGTACAATTTCAACTTGGCCAGGCCCTCCCGCTCAGCTTTCCTTTTATTTATCCCTCATTCACTCCCTGGATTATTCTTCATAACTTTCCAGGACTTGTTTTATTTTTTTCTTTAAGACCTCAGTTTCATCATATCTCTCACCTTTAATTTGATCTACCTACCTATTCATATTTATCTGTTCCTCAAGTCTCTGAAGAAGATATATCCTTCTCTCAAAAATTGTCTGATGTTTCCAGCAGATGTCTGCTGTTCCTTGGCTCTCATCTCTTTATACTTCTAAAGGAGCTGGTTTGACTCTTATCTTTTCTCCCTTTCACTTTCATTCTTCCTGCCTCTTCTAATCTCCCCCTCTCCCAAACTTGCACTCCTTTCTTCCTGCTTTGAAAGCTGTCTCAATCATCTCTATAAACGTGAAATGTTTAGTGCATCCTGTTTCCTCTTCCTAATAGCTCTCTATCTATGTTATCAATCATGTTCTTTGAATAAATGGTTCTATTCAGTGCAATTCATAAATTTCCTAACATCTTTCCTTCAAAATTTCTGGCAATTTCAATGGGCATCCAATCACTCCGTGAAATTGCTTTTTCTGAAACTAGCTGTGGCAAATTCCATCTCTCCTCTTTCTATTGTAACTGCGCTGAATGGCTGTCCTCAGCATTGATTCTCCTTGATTTCTCTGCTGTAATTGTGTCTACTTACTTTTCCATTTTCTTAAAAAAATACTACTTTTTTTTACATCTGAGATACTATATTCTATTGTTTCCAGTTCTCTGGGCATTTCAGTTTTGTATTTTTTTCCCCTAACCTTAACTGTTCTCTCCACCACCTTCCCAGTCCAAGCTTCATCTTTGGCTTTCACATTTCATTACGCTTTGCAAGATATAGCCATCTAGTCTAGATGAATGAGCGTCCCTGATGGTGCTAGTGGTAAAGAATCTGTCTGCCAATGCAGGAGATACAAGAGATGCAGGTTCGATACTTGAGTCAGGAAGATCCCCTGGAGAAGGAAATGGCAACCCACTGCAGTATTCTTGTCTGGAAAATCCCATTGACAGAGGAGCCTGGTGGGCTGTAGTCCATGGGGACTCAAGGAGTTGGACGTGACTGAGCACACACACACTAGACATTTGACTCAAAGTCTTAACTTTGGCCCAAATCCTTAACATGTCTAGATACTCACTGAATTCTTCCTTTGAAAATGTAAAAATTTCCTATCAAAATATTCCCCCTCTTACCCTCTCTCCCTTTGTATTTACTTACTTTTTATTTATTTGGAGCAGCATCATTCACAGTCAATATCTTGAATTTTTTTTTTTTTTTGACTTGTTTGTTGACCTGTGCCTTCCACAAGCTGCTGATCACTGGGCTCATTTAGTGCTTTGGAATCTGTAAATCTTTCTTTCCTTTTTAAAGTTATGATCTTTGCTTTTTTTTTTTTTCAATTGTAGTGGTTTTTGCCATACATTGACATGAATCAGCCATGGATTTACATGTGTGCTGATGAACCTGATCACCAAGAGGAATAAGGAATCGACAGATTTTCAGAACTCAATGACATTATACAAGCAGCATGACAAGTCAGTCATTGAGTTCTGAAAATCTGTCATGATTCCTTATTCCTCTTGGAGATCAGGTTCATCAGCCTTTGGTTGACATATATATCAACTCGCCCCTCAAATGTCCTGTGCCCCCCCCCACAACGTCCCCCTCAAAAAAGCTGCACCTGTGGTCAGGATGATTCTCTCAGCAATCCTAAATATGTGTGTCCCACTTCCATGTCTTACTCCCATCCCTGCCTTAAACTAACTTGTCTCTCTTTTTTTTCACCTTTCTTCATACTTTTCTTTGATAATCAAATGCCTGTGCTTCTGTTAGGATGAATACTCCTTTCGCCTGAAGCTTTTACTTATTACTGCAACCCACTGCCATTGTTCCACTACTCAACTTCTATAACTGTTAGAGTCTATCATTAAATTATGTACTCAACCGAGCCCTTTGTAAAGATTTCATATGTGTATATCAGTTTCCCAGTGAAATATAAGTATCAGATTCTTGAGTTCTATTCACTGCAAATATGCATTGAATGAGCCCTCTATGGCTTATTCCATCAGGACCTGGGCTCCTAGCCTTGTGCTGCATAAAAAAGGGGGCCTGAGATGGATTACTTTTCTATTATTTAGAAAGATAGAAGGGTTTACTTTCTGACTCCCCTTAGGCTTTCTGCATGGCCAATTTGCATGATTGACTTTTTAAACCACAAAGTACTAAGTAATCATTATTTGCAGTTGGTTCTTAGCTTAACACTCATAACTATCAGCATCATTGTTATCAGAAACTCAGCCTAAAGAATTAAATAACTGCCTCAAGGCACAAAACTTTGTACCATAGATTTTGTAGACTTTTAAAAAACTAGAGCTGTAGTCTGATTCTTCAGTCTCTGAGTTTAGCACCTGGGGCCTAGTCAGACCTTAACAGTGGTGTCTCAGCACAAATTTCCTTCATGAGAATGAATTATGTAATATTTTAAAGCATTAGCTCAAAAGAACCTAGAAAGAAAAAATGTTGATTGCTTAGAACAGCACATACCATTAATGGTACATTTTAATTTAAATAACAGTTGTTATGTTTGTAAATCATGTCTCACTCTTTGTGACCCTATGGGCTACAGCACACCAGGCTCCTCTGTCCTCCACTATCTCCTTGAGTTTGCTCAAATTCACATCCATTGAATTGGTAATCCTACCTAACCACCTCATCCTCTACAGTGCTCTAACCAAAGGTAAGTGAAAAAATATTACTCAGTAGTACAAGCCATATCTGTTTCGAACTTACAAATAACTTGTAGATTAAATATTTTACAAATTAATTTATTTATTTTAATCGGAGGCTAATTACTTTATAATTTTCTGGTGGTTTTCGTCATACATTAACATGAATCAGCCATGGGTGTACATGTATACCCCCATCCTGAACCCCACTCCCACCTCCCTCCCCATCCCATCCCTCTGGGTTGTCCCAGTGCCTCGGCTATGAGTGCCCTGTTTCATGCATCAAACTTGGACTGGTTATCTATTAAGTGGTAAGAGATATTAATTTATTAATGAAGGTAGAATGAAATAAAACTAAATGTTATAATTTTTATTTTTCTGATATATAAGGTTGTTCAGTTTTTGAATGACAAGTGACATGGGAAAGTTTTATTACACTTATGTTAAAATGATCAGTGGTCTTTTTCCTATGTTTAAATAAGAATACATAAAGATATTTCTGGAACGACCTGAAATCCTGCCACTGACTTGTCATGGCCACTGGATGTCACTAAGACCAATGACATGGATATGAGCCAAAATGTTCATGAATGGTTTAAATACTAGTATTTCATTTGATTTTAAATTTACTTTATTCTCCAAAGTGGGAAAATTCAAACTTTATTAGGTACAAGTGATTTACAAGGAGATAGAGGAAGGAAGAATAGGACGATAGTAAAAATAAAATATTAAAAAATTGGTAAAGGAAAACGGGAGATATGAATTATAACAAACCTCAGTGTGACTCCAATAGAGAGGTTTAGCTCTACTGGGGCAGCCGTTTGTCTTAATTGATGGAGATACAACTTTAACTGAGCACTCAAATAATCCTGCCGAGGGAACAAGCCAGATAGAAATTGTATTTGGTATTAAAACTAAGCTGGACCCTGTAGGGGTCCTCCAAATTACAAAAGCCCTCTTCTGGGTCCCTCATTTCTTTTTGTTTAAAAAAAAAAAAAGGCTTTAGTCTCCTTGGTTTTTCCTGAGTTCCAAGGAGAAGGCTCAAACAGTTACTAATTAGGGAAGTGAGGAAATGCAAAAACAAAGGAAAAGCAGTTAAGCCAGATAGCTCGAACAATAGCTCAATAAAACAGAGTCTTAGTTCCCCCTCATCTATTTTCCATGAAATGATGGGACTAGATGCCATGATCTTAGTTTTCTGAATCTTAAGCTTTAAGTCAACTTTTTCACTCTCCTCCTTCACCTTCATCAAGAGGCTCTTTAGCTCCTCCGCACTTTCTGCCATAAGGGTGGTGTCGTCTGCATATCTGAGGTTATTAATATTTCTCCTGGCAATCTTGATTCCAGTTTGTGCTTCTTCCAGCCCAGTATTTCTCATGACGTACTCTGCATATAAGTTAAATAAGCAGGGTGACAATATACAGCCTTGACGTACTCCTTTTCCTATTTGGAACCAGTCTGTTGTCCCATGTCCAGTTCTAACTGTTGCTTCCTGACCTGCATACAAGTTTCTCAAGAGACAGGTCAGGTGGTCTGGTATTGCCATCTCTTTGAGAATTTTCCACAGTTTATTGTGATCCACACAGTCAAAGGCTTTGGCATAGTCAATAAAGCAGAAATAGATGTTTTTCTGGAACTCTCTTGCTTTTTCGACAATCCAGTGGATGTTGGCAATTTGATCTCTGGTTCCTCTGCCTTTTCTAAAACCAGCTTGAACGTCTGGAAGTTCATGGTTCACATATTGCTGAAGCCTGGCTTGGAGAATTTTGAGCATTACTTTACTAGCGTGTGAGATGAGTGCAATTATGCAGTAGTTTGAGCATTCTTTGGCATTGCCTTTCTTTGGGATTGGAATGAAAACTGACCTTTTCCAATCCTGTGGCCACTGCTGAATTTTCCAAATTTGCTGTCATATTGAGTGCAGCACTTTAATAGCATCATCTTTCAGGATTTGAAATAGTTCAACTGGAATTCTATCACCTCCATTAGCTTTGTTCATAGTGATGCTTTCTAAGGTCCACTTGACTTCACATTCCAGCTCAGACTTTATTTTTTTGGGCTCCAATATCACTGCAGGTGGTGATTGCAGCCATGAAATTAAAAGACGCTTACTCCTTGGAAGGAAAGTTATGACCAACCTAGATAGCATATTAAAAAGCAGAGACATTACTCTGCCAACAAAGGTCCGTCTAGTCAAGGCTATGGTTTTTCCAGTGGTCATGTATGGATGTGAGAGTTGGACTGTGAAGAAAGCTAAGCGCGGAAAAATTGACGCTTTTGAACTGTGGTGTTGGAGAAGACTCTTGAGTCCCTTGGACTGCAAGGAGATCCAACCAGTCCATCCTCGAGGAGATCAGCCCTGGGTGTTCATTGGAAGGACTGATGTTGAAGCTGAAACTCCAATACTTTGGCCACCTCATGCGAAGAGTTGACTCATTGGAAAAGACCCTGATGCTGGGAAGGATTGGGGTCAGGAGGAGAAGGGGATGACAGAGGATGAGATGGCTTGATGGCATCACCAACTTGATGGACATGGGTTTGGGTAGACTCTGGGAGTTGGTGATGGACAGGGAGGCCTGGCGTGCTGTGATTCATGGGGTTGCAAAGAGTCGGACACGACTGAGGACTGAACTGAGATCCCCCTCAGGGGCTTCCACAGTGGTTTAGCAGTAAAGATTCCACCTGCAATTCAGAAGTTGAAGGTGCGGAAGCTCCCCTGGAGAAGGAAATGGCAACCCACTCTTGTATTCTTGCCTGGGAAATTCCAGGGACAGAAGAGCCCAGTGGGCTACAGTCCATGAGGTCGAAAAAGAGTCAGACATGACCTAATGGTTAAACAACAGCAAAGTTCCCCCTCAAGAGATATACATAATACAGATACTTTACAGATATAGATACATATACAGATACTTTGGAGTTGTTAGCAAGCTCAGGCGGAGGCTGGTGGCTACATTCTGACCACAAGCACCTGTAGATCCTAGACCCGTTGAAATCAGAAGCTTGATGATTGGAATTCTTAAAACATATCCTCAGTGTTTCACCACCAACCAATCAGAAGAAAGTCACGAACCCTTCAGCCCTAACCCTATATGTTGTCTTTAAAACCCTTCCCTAAAATTCTAGTTTTCTGAACACAAGAAGCTTGTATTTCTTGCCTGTGTGTTAAGTCACTTCAGTTGTGTCCATGGGATTCTCCTGGCTTGGCGCCATGCATAGAAACATGTACTTCCCTTCACCACAACTAAGTGTCAGTAAATTGGCTTTGCTGTATGGTGTGTGAGGGAACTGAAGTTCAGTTCAATAACAGTATTTGGATTCTTGGTCTCTTAAACAAGGTTAAGTTCCTTTTTTTTTTTGGTTTTTGTTATGGGTTGAATTGTGTCCATCCCTAAAATTCATATATTTAAGTCCTAATGCCCAATAACTCAGAATATGACCTTATTTGGCCATAGGGTCTTTCCAGAGATGATCATGTTAAAATGAGATCAGTAGTGGATATCCTAATCTGAAATGACTGGGTCATCATATAAAGGGGGAATTTGGAAATAGCAATATGCACAGAGGGAAGACCATATGAAGAGACACAGGAGGAAGATGGTTGCCCGCAGGACAAAGAGAGAGTTCTGGAAGAGGTCCTTCCCTCATAGCCCTCAGAAAGAATCATGTAATTATCATCACAGCCTTATAAATAAAAACTATTCTGTCTTTTACTCAGGTAAAACTTAGAGAGAAGTGAATTATAAAAGGCAGAGTTTATCTCAATATAAAACTACACTTTTTCATGACCAAAACACTTAACTATTTTTCTTTACTATTAGACTTAAAATTAAAAGGAACACTTACATCTTTATGAATAATTAGCATTACTTCTAATCATACTTACATAATACTAAAGAACTTTTCTATTTGTGTTTCTAATTTCAATAAAAATATAAACTATAAACAATAAATCTAAAACACATTGTAAGTCATAATCCAAATAGAAATATTATTGCCCAAGGAAAATTGCAAAAATTTACATCATGTAGTAGATATTTTTTAGAAGTTGGCAATGGTAATTATTTGGATTAATAAAGTTTCAGTAGTAGGGACATTGTGAAAATGGTGCAACATTTTTTAAAATCAATTGTGCAACAATGAGGAAGTTAGTTAATAGAAGTTGTTAATATAATTAGATTTTATTCTTTGTAGTTGATAGAAGTTGTTAATATAATTGGATTTTATTCTTTGAGCTCTCAGATTCGGCCTGGTAGTGGGGAAAAATACAATGAGGCATGTGAAAAAATTGTATACTATTACAGGATATGTAAAGATATCATTACTATTTCTCCAATGATAGGTTAGAAACCTATATGCACTTAAATATTAACAATAATGAATAAATATTTTAGGGTTTTGGGAGTTCCCTTAAAAAAACAAATTTTCTCCCAATTACCAAAATTAAACTTACTTACTAAAAAAAGGTTGAGATGACACAGGAAATGCAAACTGTTCTGCCTTTGCAATTTCACTGCCTGCTCTGCCACCTGTTACTAATGCTGATGCCAACTAGCTAAGTTTATGCCAATGCCCAATCCACATCTGAGATTTTTCTTGCAATCATTGCAAGTTTGATAGCATCTGTGAGCTTTTTTAATGTTTGGGCTAAAAAGGGAAATTAACAATGGACTTGAGCACATAATTCAATGTACTCATATGTGTATATAATACTGCATTTATGTAAATTTATCAATAACACCTAAAAAATGCTGAGTGGAACATAGATCATCTTGCTCATCTCAGTTTGGCCACTACATTTTCATCAACAATACTTGATCTATATTTAGACTTCAAAAACTTTGCAGTTGAAAAGTAGGTTCACTTTCCTAACCTGTTCCAGAGCTTCCCTGATGGCTCAGTTGGTAAAGAATCCGTCTGCAAGGCAGGAGACCCCGGATTTATTCCTGGGTTGGGAAGATGTGCTGGAGAAGGAATAGGCTACCCACTCCAGTATTCTTGGGCTTCCCTTGTGGCTCAGCTGGTAAAGAATCTGCCTGCAATGCGAGAGACCTGGGTTGGATCCCTGGGTTGGGAAGATCCCTTGGAGAAGGAAAAGGCTACCCATTCCAGTATTCTGGCCTGGAGAATTCCATGTACTGTATAGTCCATGGGGCTGCAAAGAGTCAGACATGATTGAGTGACTTTCACTCACTCACTCAACTTCTTCCAAACCTGGCTCAGAGGGTAAAGAGGGTAAAGAATCTGGCTGCAGTTGCAGGAGACCTGGGTTTGATCCCTGGGTCGAGAAGGCCCCTGGAGAAGGAGATGGTTACACACTCCGGTATAAGAATTCCATGGACTGAAGAGTTTGGCTGGGGTCGCAAAGAGTAGGACATGACTGAGTGACTAACACTTTTACTTTCTTTCCACTGAATTGAGTATCAAGAAAACATTTCCCTGTAATATTTGCATCCATGTTGATCAAGCTGGTTTACCTCTTTTAGAAGAAATGATTTCATTTGGAAACTTTGAAGCAAAAGGATATCAATTTCAAAACTCTACTTAAGTCGGTTAAATTTATTAACTCACGCCATTTAATTAATGACAGTATTAATTATATGGGCTTCCCTCCTAGCTCAGTCGGTAAAGAATCTGCCTGCAGTATAGGAGACCCGGGTTCAATCCCTGGGTCAGGAAAATCGCTTGAAGAAGGCAATGGCAACCCACTCCAGTATTCTTGTCTGGAGATTCCCATGACAGAGGAGCCTGGCAGGCTACAGACTATGGGGTGGGAAGAGTTGGACATGACTTTTTAGTGACTGAACCACCATTAATTATATAAAATTCAAAGGAATATTATATACATTAAAAAGGAACTCTAGATTTACCAATGTCAGCAAAACATTAAGATTTTTCTGGTATATGTGTTTTCTACATGTATAAAATTTTATAAATAAAACTTCAAATTTATTTCTGCTTAGAATCATACATTTTGTTTTAAGGCAGCAGGTAATACTAACTTTTCAAATTCATGATAATATTTCTATTTTATTAAAAATCTATACTATATAAATAAAATATCAGTATTTACCTTGAAAAAACAGTTTAAGTAGTGCAAGAAGCTCACTGAAAACATAGAATATATTCTCTTTGAGAAAGAAATTCAACACTCATCTTCTCTACTGGAGAGTTTTACCTGACTTTGGGGTAAAAAAATCACATTAAATACCAAATATTGATTAGATCATCTGTCAGAAACTTTATGGGTGGAACTAAAGGTAACTTTTGATTTTTTAAGAACATTAGAAAATCAACATTCAACATTGTACATTTGTTGAACAATTCACTCAAACTTTTTTTTTTTAACCTTTTTTTTTAATGTGAGAAAGTGACAAAAATGTATGTCTTCATGAGAGAACTCTGTTTAATCAAGTTTATCAAGTGTTAGTCATAAACGTGAGATGCTAATCTTCTTTTTCTATTTTATAAACAAGATAGAAAGGACAGTCTAAACTTCTATGTTTATATTTCTACAAAAGTTAAACCCAGTCTTCAGTTCAGTCATGACAATTTCAGCTGAAATGCTTTCCTTACAAGTGGGTTAGCACTTGCCTATTGTGTTACTACAAAACCGGTTAATGATCTGCTTTTGTTCAGAAATATCAAAACTAAAACTAGAACCCTCTTATTGTTGATGAGAGGCTGTCTTAGGTATTCATAACAGTCTAGAAATCAATATTTACAAGAACCATCTGAATGTTGAAAGAAAAAAATAGCTCAAGTTGTAATTAAATGACAGCTAATTCCCATCCAGATTTGAACAAGAATCTGGATGTTTGGCGTCATGTAGGAAAGTTCCAGATGGTTGACAAGACTTCTCACTTTTCATTTGGATGTTTTTCCCAAGAGTTTCATTCAGTTTTAATGTTCATCCATGGAGACAATTAGTGACAGACACATAACTTTCAGGCATATTCTTATAATCTATTAACAGAACATGAGTCATATTTGGGCATGCCATCCTTCAGGAGATTAAAATAACAGTAGGAATTATTTTCATATTTGAGTTCTTTGGTAATCATTATTAAACTTGTACCTTACAGTGACCTCAAGATACCAGTTAACTCCATTTCAAGTGGTATTCAGTGTCTGAAAGACAAAGGGCACTCAATAAAAGTTTAATTAATGTATAAAGAAAAATAACTAAAGATAATTTCAATGGAAAATATCTATAATAGTTAAATCTACAGATCAAAGTTAAAGGGGGAAATAGAAAATTAATAAGGTGTGTGAGGAAATTTAAATATTTGAACTACTAAGTAATATGTGGAGATGTTGTTTAGTCTGATTTGCAAAATTTGTCTGTCTGGCCATGCTATATAATCATTGATCCTCTCTATTTGATTTGTGCTGTGAAGCGGCAGACATGGCATGAAATACAACAATCTGGGGGTATTCCATTTTACCTTCTGGAGTGCTGGCTGACAGCAACTGGACTGGGATCTCTCTTTTTTTTTAGCACATGACATGAAATGTTAACAGATTATAAATACTGTTTTTCATGGGAATAGAAATGATTGAAAAGCAGTTCCCTTTTATGTCAAAAGCTATTAAGCTGGGGATATGTTAATAAACAAGTTACTGTTCTAACAAAATTTAGAGTGCTTATGTAGAAATGCTAATTTAGGTTACTGAACAGGGGCTAGAATTGGGAAACTGGATTCTGGGAAAGATATTCAGTATTCTTAAGTATTAGTTTCCTTGTCATCTCTAACACTTACTTAGGAGTACATGCACTTATGAATATACAACTTGTGCTGATCAAATGGGTGTGAAAGTTCTTTAAACAAACCTGCCATTCAAAGCATAAGATGTCTGTCATTAATATGGAAGATTGTAGAACTTTCTGCACTAGAGATCTCACCTAATTTCCCTCTAGATTAATATTGTGATGACAAGTAGGGGAACTTTGTAATCCACTGGCCTCTTTCACTTCCATGTAAATAGCCCAAATGTTCTGATATGCAAGCATCAACTTTCCTGAGAATGGCAGCCAATGGTGAGATTGCTGACTGGCAGTTCCAGCCGAAGGCAAACTTGTGGAATGAATCTCAGTAATTGGTTCTTACTGCATGCTTAGCTACCCATCTCACAATTTTATGTTTTGTTAATGAATCATCGACACCTCTTGTTAGCTCCTGAGGTTTGGTGTTGCCCTACTGGCAGCCAAGAATCCCGAATTTCAATTATTTTGGCTGGTAACTCACCACATATGTTTTTGGCATTGTTAACTGAAAAGGAAAAAGAACAAGTTGTGCAATTAAACCAACACTGTAGAAAGGGGTAGTGTATGGTTTTTTTATTGTGGCCAGCAAAATCACAGATTTTCTTGTCAGTGGGATATATACTGCAGGTAAGTTGCTATTTAAAGACATTTAATCGATACAGATTCTAAAAATTTGTATTTTTTCTGTAAGAGAAAGTAGTTTCACATTTTTGTTTTTGAAAACAAAAAAGTAGACTATAGTAATCCAATCCTTGGAGATTCAAGAATGAATTCAAAAAATAATATGCCTCTGGTGTTTGCTAGAAGCAAGGAGAAAACTTGTAAAATAATACAACTGATAAATATTAACTAAGACTGTTATGTATTGGAATCTTTAGGTTTGCTAGTCAAGAAAATGACAAGTTCAAATATGCTCATCTTTATTAACAGTGATTAATTAAAAAACAATGATACTAGTAAAATATAAAACTTCTGTTTCAGAAAACAGATTGAATTGTCATAGTAACACCCACCAAATCACCTGAATCATTAAAGCATGAATCAATTTGGACTCCTGCCCTCTTCCTCACCCCAAACCACACACAGTCTACTGTAAGTTCATTCACGTTTGCTTCTTTAATAGTTCTCACATCTGTTTCTCCTCTTCACCATATCTTTCCTGATGAAGTCATATGCTCATCTTCTGCTTGTAGGGCCCCCACAATTATTTGTGACATAATCTTCTGGTTTGTCCTTCCTACCTCATCCTTCTTTGAAAACTATTTCCATACAGTTTTCCTATTGTCTTAGTAATTGGATGCTTGTGTCCAGATCCTTCCACGATTTTAGCCAACCATCTTTTCCAGCAATATCATTTAATGCTCCCTCTCCATCTCTTTCTATTCAAACTTGGCCTTTTTCACATCTCCATGTAACTTTCTGTGTACCAGTCCAGTGGAAGCATTTGCAACTTCCTCTTGCATGCCATGCTCTTTGTGGTTCAGGCTAATCGTTTGTGGTGGAATTATTCTTCCAATTCCGTTTACTTGGTGAACATGAACTCTAAGGTGGTCATCTCTCCTAGACCACATTTCTTGATCCCCTACTCCTCAAGGGAAGAACCAGCCATATTCCTCTGTCATGTGTTTTGATGTATTTTGAAATCATTTTCTGAACCTGTTTTAGTTTCTGTTTTATAGTTTCATTAAGAACATATTCTTTGGCTATTTACCATGTGGAGTCCACTGTCTTTATAGTCCTGGCATTGAGTACAGTCCTTGGCATGCAGTAGGTACTAGAGGAGTGTAACATTTGAACTGAGGAGGGAATGGTGATGTGGGTCACAAAAGAGAATCGTGACACGAGGAGAAAATGTTTTTGCAAAGAAAGGGCTTTGTAATGGAAGCTTGGCTGCGAATTTCCGGGTATGGGGGAATTCTATCTGGATATATGGGCTTCCCTGGTGGCTCAGATGATAAAGAATCTGCCTGCAATGCGGGAGACCTGGGTTCAATCTCTGGGTGGGGAAGATCCCTTGGAGGAGGGGATGGCAACCCACTGCAGTATTCTTGCCTGGAGAATCCCTATGGACAGAGGAGACTGGTGGGCTACAGCCAATACGGTCTCAAAGAGTCGGGCATGACTGAGCAACTAAGTGTGGTACAGGGATCCGAGGCTGAGCAATACGATTATTTGAGTTAGGCAGAAGCCAAGTCATGGAAGAATTTATGTTGGAAATTTGCTTCTGTAGGTTATGAAGAGAATTTTCCAAGTATGTGAGTGCTATGACATGAAACCTTTTGGAAATATCAGTATGGTGGATGTATTTGGGGTGAGCATACTGGAGAAAGACATGGAGAAGCAGAATGATGCAGAGGTATAAGGTAAAATAAGCAATAGCTTGATCAGTTAGTAGCTCTTTGCAGGATTCTAGATAAGAGATAATTATGTTGAAGTAGGGTAATGGCAGTTGAAATGGAAGAAAAGGGGGTAATTAAAAAAGACTTAGATAGTCAAGAATTCATGCCCAACTCTATGCTTCATTATGATAATTGGAGGATAGAGGAACTTAAAATGACTCTCAGGTTTCTAGCTTAGAGCACTAGATAGAAGGAGGCCCTTTATTTGAGACCAGAAATAGTGGAAGAATGGCAGATTTGGGGAAGGATTTGCATTATGTTTGAAGAACGTAAACTTGTAGATGTTTTATGGGCCCACCAGGTGGACATATCTCATGGGCAATTAAGTATTATTGGTCAGAGATCATAAGAAAGATCTGAGTAGGAAAAAAGAGACTTGGGGGTCATCACAGTCTATAGACTGAATTGATATGTATAAGGAAACTGCCTAGGGATAGCTTAAAATATGAGAGGTGAGTTGAAAGAAATGTGGAGAATGTATTTAGAGTCAAGGAACTAAACGAACAAGACAGAGATTGAGAAATTCCTATGCCCCAGTGTTTAGAAATCCAGAAATTACTGGTTTTAATAAACTAAGTTAAGAAATATTTTAAAATAAAAGTGTGGTCTATAGTGCCAAAGAATGCAGAGAAATAAAGTAAGAAAAGAAAAATTTGAAAGCCAATTAGATTTTAACCATCAGACACCCTGAGATTTTAGAGGGCGCTTTCAAGGGAGTGGTTGGGATATGGCTCCTATGCAATAGGTAGAAGTTCAAGTGGATGTCAGCTACTAGGACATGTGGTAAAATGTTTATTTTCTAAAAATGTTGATGTAAATAATAGGAGAATTGGGGTGATATCTTGGATAAATTGGCCAATTTAAGTGAGGTATAAACAAGGTCAAGTGAAATTTTCTTCTCTCGACCTCAACCTTTGGTCTCTTGCTCTAGTTTTTAATTGCTCCTTCTCTATCTAATTTTCTGCTCTCTATTCCTAAAGGTATGACAGATTATTTTCATCTTCAGTTTTATTCTTTTCTCTATTAGCTCATCTTTCAGAGACTTCCCAATCTGTAGCTTTCTTCCATATTAATTTCATTAAAAAATATTTTATTTCAAATTCTAGTTCTTGATCCTAGGTTGCTTCTACTCTATAGCTTGAGCATTTCCTCCTGGATAAGATTTTGGAAATACCAAGTTAGCATTCATAAAGTAGAACTCTCCCCAATATATTTGACCCACTGCTTTTGTTCTTTCCTGTTTTCAAGGTAATCGTCCCTCCATTTGTGTTAAGACACCAGGCTCTATATGAGCTTTGCAATGTCTTTTCTGTTGGTCCCATTTTTTTTTCTCTTTCTATTGTCACTATCCTCATTAGTTTCTTATTATCCTTGCTGGGATACTGACAGCAATCTCAAAAAAAAAAAATTATCTGGCAGATTTGATGGTCTCTAATGCATTATTTTGATTATATCTGTTCATTAATAGAGAATCATGAATGTAGACTGTACACAATACTGTATATGTTAAGATTGGCTTTCCAAAAAGTTAATTACCAATGATGGGAAAGAATTTCATATGTAACTTACTTGAGAAAGACTTACCGTGTGTGGGCAGAGAATTAGGCCTTGGGAGAACAATAATAACTCATGCTTTAAATAAGCATCTATTTAGAAAAAAATTGACTTAGTTAACAGGATCATTTACCTGTGATCACATTACTATGTACAAAAAATAATGAAGAATTTGCTTTTACTGCTACCCAGATAACATCCTATCTGGTTAGGTCATCCCAAACGGTCAGACTATCCTTGATGTCCAAAAAAGGAAGAGGGAGGCTATTAAAGCTTGTGACTGTGAGTGTCTGTGTGCCTGGCTCTTCTTCTATTTAAATTCCCATTTGTGATCCCTGAGCCACAGGGCAGAGAATTTAGCTTCAGAAATATCTGGCCAAACAAGCCCATATCTAGTTAGCAGCCCCTTTTCCATTCCTACTACTTCCTTTGAATTTGAAATGCAACATGGGTTCTTTCCTGTGTCTCCATCCTAAAGGCTTTTAAACATGAACTGCATTGTTGCTCTTTCCTGGATCTGTAGCCTGAAGGCCTTTGACTTGACATGCAGGACTGTCCCTTTTCTGGGTCTCCAGCCTATTGGCCTACTCTGTTGATTCTGGATTTGCCAGCCTCCTTAATCATTTGCACAAATTTCTGAGAATAATTTATTGAAATAAATTTCTTAAAATCTATCATCTACCTATTTATCTTTCTCTGTCATCTATCAATCCTGTGCCTTCCTTTTCTCCAGAGGATCCTGAACTAAAACACTAAGCAAGAAATATTGCCTCTCGCCAGATAATGTTGTGTACAGGGGACCCCATTTTTGTCATCGAATTTGTTCCAAGACATAGGTCACAAGCTAAAGTATGGAAGTCAAGAAATGGTTCTGCTGATACTTGCAACAGTTATTCTTTGGTCTTGCCTTTCCTTGTTCATCTTGCACATTGCAGCCAAAGGGGCTTTTTAAAAGCACAAATATGATATTACCTTCTTCTGTAAGATTATTTAATAACTCATCATAACCTTACAAAAATCCAAACCCATCTGTGTGGCACACCCGGCCTTTTGTATTCAGGCCACTGTGCCTCTCTGGCCTCTTCACTCACCCACCTCCCTCATGATCCAGCCATGGGGAATTACCTGTGGCATTACACCTATTCCAAGCCTCCTTTCTCCTGTAAATCTTTAATCTTCAATCTGTTAATTCTGCTTAGAATACTTGCCCCTCATTTGTCTATCTGTCAAGCACCTACTTGGACTTTCCGGTGGCTCAGTGGTAAAGAATCTGCCTGCAGTGCGGGAGCCAGCGGAGACACACGTTTGATCCCTGGGTCAGGAAGATCCCCTGGAGAAGGGCATGGCAACCGACCCCAGGATTCTTGCCTGGAGAATCCCAAAGACAGAGGAGCCTGTGGGCTACAGTCCATAGGGTTGCAAAGAGTTGAATGCAGCTGCAACTGAAGCAACTTAGCACGCATGCATCTACTCATCTTTCAGTTCTTACCTCAAACACTCCAAATGACATCAGTTCCTACTTGCTTTGGCCAGTGTTGACTATTTTCTATTTTGTACCCTCACAGAGCTGTTTTAGGCAGCTCTGTTTTAGGCAGCTCATGATCTCTCAAGTCTTCTCTGCCATCTATCTTTGCACATTCAAGGCTACACCCTGTACTGGAAGTGACGACCAACGCTTGTTTACTGCAGCCTCAGGACGCCACATGGACAGTGGTCACAGCCAGGGCTATTTATAAAAAAATGTATGCTTGTCTAGTCAAGGGGAGCAATCTATACACCACTGAATCAGGCAATGACTTTAACAAAGGCACTCTGTATGTGAGAAAGTCTGTATGTATTTAAGAACAAAGACTGGGCTTCCCCTGTGGCACTAGTGGGAAAGAATCTGCCTGCCAAAGCAGGAGACACAGTTTGATTCCTGGGTCAGCAAGAAATCCTGGAGGAGGAAATGGCAACCCACTCCAGTATTCTTGCCTAGAAAATTCCATGCACAAAGGAGCCTGGCTGGCTACAGTCCATGGGGTTGCAGAGTCAGATATGGCTAAGCATGTTTGCATGCACATAAATATGGTGAAACAGCAAAAGAAAATGTTTTCAGCTTGCATGGAGAAAATTTGGTCATATTAAGGGAGAGCTCGGATGCATCAGTAATATCAGAGATTAGGGTAAATTGCAAGTATCATCGCAGGAGACTCCAGACTTAAGATCCCTTCATGATTCTTGTTAAGGAAATGAGTTACAAGTTTGGAGTCATCTGTACATTATTCATTCAGAGGATTTGTAAGACTTCCTTTCATTAAAAAAAAAAATCTGTTTTTCTCTAAGAGATTGAAGACCCTATTAAGGAAAGGGAACATTGCCTGAAAAGAAGAAAACAAGAAATATTGGGTTGGCAAAAAAAAAAAAAAATCATTGGGATTTTCCGTAAGATCTTATAGAAAACCCCAAAGGAACTCTTTCGCCAACCCAATATCTGTTGAGTAAATGAAGGAAAGGATGTAAGCAGATAATAAAAGCTTAACTAATCAGCTTTTGGTTGATTGTGGTAGTAACTGAAAATTAGTCATTTCAATTAGTAATTGAAAATTGAACCTCAATAATCTGTGCAGTGCTGATAATTGAAAGGGTTGACTTTTCCCTGTTCCTGTGTATCTTCTCCTACTGTCCTTCCAGCACAGGGGGCACTTTTATGATATCTGGTTTGGCCTTGACAACCAATACAAGAGGTAAATGTTATCTTCATTTTATAGATAAGAAAAATCAGGCTCCGAGGAGACAAATGATTGTTGGAAGTCTCACATCTAATAATAGCAGGGTTCCGCATCTCATATGCTCTTTCTAGCCTGTATGTAAAGACTGGCCACGCCTGTATAAAGCCCTTCACTCAAGTTAAACTGATCCACTTAGCACCCCTTAATGCTTCTGCCCTTTAGCCCTTTGTATTCATGATTCTTTACTTCCTTCTGTCATATCTTTTCTCTTTCATCCTTTAGCACTTTAGTAAAATCCCTTTTATGAAAACGGCTTAGCTTTAGTCCAGGGTTTCTCAACCTTAGCACTGCTGACATTTTGGCCAGATAATTCTTTTTTTGTGGGGAACAATCCTGTGCATCATAGGATGTTTAGCAGCATCCCTGGCGTCTAGCCATGAGACACCAGTAGCGCTCCCCCGCCCAACTGTGACAGTCAAGAATACTGCCAAGCCTGCCTTGCTCAGCATCTTCAGGGGAGCCAACTACTCTCAGCTGAGAATTTTGTTCTCATATATCCCCGCCTGTAAGTCTTTGCAAATCTTTCTGAGGCCTCTGCAAAAACCACAGCCCTTTACTGGTAATCTTTGTATTTAAAATTAAACACTCACGTCCTTAAGACCTCCCTCTCCTGGTTTTCTTTATATTTTCAGTGTTGCATTGCTATTTAACTTTTCATGTGTAGAACTATCTCTCCAACTTTCCTATAAGTTTTTTTCAAGTAGAAATGAAGCCCTTTCTGAATCTCAGTAAGACTTTGTGTTTTGCACAGAACACCAATTTGATAATCTGCTTATTTTGTGGCATGGAAATTTGAATTAACTAATGATGCTAAATTATTTGGCACACCTAATGATTAATGATGCCCAGCAGCAACTCAAGTCCCAGTTGTCAAGTCACCTTGGAGGAAATTGACAAATGCCAACTACTGTTTAGTTTCCATTCGTGAACTGAGTTAATTCCTTGAACAATAACAAAAATCTGGATTTCTACATAGTTTCTCTATTATATTGTAAAAGGCAAAAGATTTTTTAAAAATGAGGTGAATTGATTAAATAATGAGATCATGTATATACTTTCACGGAAGAGCATAGTCACTGTTTGCTGGAGAAAAGAAGACTTTTTTAAAGCTGCAATTTTTTAACCTTATTGGAGAACACGTGAACATTTCTGCGTTTCCACAGGTGTGAAAAACAAGCAGATTCTAACTTCTTTCAGGTGCCTGGGCACATGGCCAATTTTAGAAATCTTAGATTTAGGTTGTACTTATGATTTCACCATCTCATATAGCCACTTTGTTAATGTGGTGAATATTCCTTCAGGACAAGAATAGAAGACTTCTATGAAATCTGTTTTTATTAAAAATATACGGAACATAAAATTTGTCATCCAAATCATTTCAAGTGTACAGTTTAGTTCTGCAAAATGTCTTCACATTGTTGTACAATCAATCTCCAATCATTTTTCACCTGGCAAAACTGAAACCCTATAGTGAGTAAACAATTTCCCCCTTCCTTTATTCAACCCCTCCCAACCACCATCCTACTTTGTCTCTCTATGGATTTGACTACTCTAGATACTTCACATAAGGGGGGTCATACCTTATCTGTCCTTCTCTGACTCGATTATTTCACTTAACATAATATCCACATGGTTCATCCATGTTGCAGAGTATGTCAGAATTTCCTTCCTCTTTAAGGCTGCATTATGTTCCATTGCATGTATAGACCACATTTTGCTTATCCATTCATCTGTTGATGGACACTTGGGCTGCTTCCATCTTTTAGCTATTGTGAAAAATGCTGATATAAACAGTGTATACATATCTCTTGGAGACTGCTTTCATTCATTTTGAGGCATAAACCTAGAAGTGGAATTTCTGTATCATATAGTAGTTCTGTTTTTAATTTGTAGGAACCATCATACTGATTTCTACAGAGACTGCATCATTTTACATTCCTACCAAGAGTGAGCAAGGATTCCAGATTCACCACATCCTTGCTGACTCTCCTTATTTTTTTGGTTGTTCGTTTTTGGACAATAGCCAGCAGTGAGCAGTATCTCACTGTGGTTTTGATTTGCATCTCCTTAAGGATGTGTGATGATTTGAACAACAGATGATTTGAGCAACGTTTCTTGTGCTTGTTGGTCATTTTTGTATATCTTTTTTGGGGAAACGTCTCTTCAAGCCCCTTGACCACTTTTTAAATGAGTCGTTTGTTTTCTGTTGTTTAGTTCTGGTCATTCTTTACATATTCATTTATCAGATATATAATTTGCAAATATTCTCTCCCATTCCATAGGTTGCCTTTTCACTCTGTCCATTGTGTCCTTTGATGCATAGAACTTTTTAATTTTGATGGAGTCTGATTCATCTCTTTTTTATTTTTTTGACATCTTATTTTTTAATAAAATCAGGGATCTCCAGGGGTATAATCCGGAAGCAGAACTGTGCTAAACACTATCGCGGATGGACTGCAGGCCTGCGGAGCCCTTGGTGAAACCAGCCTAAATAACACATAATACAGTATAATCTCTCTATTCTGATTCATACAAAAATTACAAAATATTCCCTGCCCCAAATCCTTACATTATGAAAATGAAATAAAACCCTAGAATGAGGTGGTTTGACAGATGTATTAGACTGGAACACGCGGTAAAGCTGAGCTCCGGCCAGCAGCTTCAGGCTGAGGTGGTGGTGCAGGTCCGGGGGCGGGGGTCTCTCCTGGGACAGGACGCCAGGCCCCCTGGAGCCCCCGGCCCCGCTCACTGGCGCAGGTGCGCCCCGAGCAGGGAGCCACAGCACTCAGCAGCCCCCACTTCTCCGCTCTGTCGTGGGCCGGCGGTACTGTTTCAGGGTGGGCTTGATGTCCTTCTGCGTGTCTGTCGCCCTGACGCACTTCAGGGGTCTCGCATAGGTGGCACCTTCGGGCGAACACTGACTGCAGTGCCGGGCTGGAACACGAGGACGGCTTGGCCGCTGCAGACAGCTTGGGCCTGGGCAGCTCCATTAGGTAGGCCGGTCCCTGTCTCCGGAAGTGGTCCTCCTCAGGCCTCCGGAGGGCTGTTTCTGCTTCCGGCCCTCCGGTGCCGTCTGCCAGGTGTTGCTGAGTAGTTCCATGGGGCGCTCGGAGAGGAGAGCAGGGGGCCTTTCGCCTGTCCCTTGGCCAGAGCTTGCTTCTCAGCGGGCCTCTGCTCCTGCAGTTAGGGGAGTTGCAGGGCCTGGTGGGCAGTGATTCTCTCCTCAGGCTCATAGGCCACCACTTCCGTGCAGGAGGGAGAGGCATTGCGGGGACAGCTTGGTTGTCAGTAGAGGTATCCCTGATCCCTTTTTAAAAGGAAAATCAAAACTGATAGCTCAGGACTGTTTGAACTTGGCGAGGGTCTGTTCCGCAGGCGTGCCCATGACGTCGTGGATCCTTGAGATCTGGACCAGTTCGTTGGCTCCGGGGAAGAGGGGCTGCAGGCTGGCCATCTTGTAGAGCACGCAGCCCGCACTCCACAGATCCATCGTGTAGCTGTGGAAGCCATCGGTGAGGAGACACTCAAGGGCCCGGTACCAGCTGGTGGAGATGGACTCCCTGTAAGGCTGCTTAGAGTAGAAGCTCCGGCACGACCTGAAGTCCCCTAATCTCAGGACATCCTGCTTTATTAATGTATCTTCTGGTTTTACGTCTCTGTGAAATATTCCATTTCTGTGCATGTGATCCAGAGACTTACATAACTGATACATATAGTACGTAATTTTTTTTCCCCCCTGATAATGGGTGTCTTCTCCCTCATAAATATTCATGTCCATAAGTTTACATGTTAGTGCAAGAGAACCAGATTTTCTGTCAAAAACCACTTTGTGCAGCGTGAGAATGTTTGGGTGTGGATTCAGGCATCTCAGTGCTTGTATCTCTTGCAGATTGTTCACTTGCTCAATACTTTCAAAATGTTGTTTCATTTGTTTACATGCATAGTAGTTTCCATCTCACAGGTTCTGCATCTTAGTAACTTCAGAAAACATTCCCTCCTGTATTTTATTAATTGGTTTATAGTTCTTCATCCTGGATTCAGAAGTGGGCGAGAACCCCTTGCCGATACTGGTTGGAGAAAAAAGGGATAGAAAGTGGAGGCCCTGGCTTCCACTCTTTAGAGGCAGGGTCCCGAACATGGACCTTCATGGTGGTCCCTAGATGGAGAGTGTTAGGATCCGGCTGCCATGTGTATCCGTGTCACCCTAGCCTGATTTATCTCTTTATACTTTTATTGCCTATATTTTTGGTGTCAGATCCAACATATTACTTAATCAATGTCATGAAGGTCTTCTGTCAAATTTATCTTCCTCACAGAACCTAGAGCTCATGAATTACTTCCATTTTGGTTGACTGAATGTTTTAAATGTTAAGTGCCAACCAAATCTTCATAAAGTTTCCTCACTCCAATTCTACTATTTTTGTCCATGGAATTCCCCAGGCAAGAATACTGGAGTGAGTTGCCATTTCCTTCTCCAGGGGATCTTCCCAACCCAGGGATTGAACTCTGGTCTCCTGCATTGCAGGCAGATTCTTTACCAACTGAGCTACTAGGGAAGTCCTTTCACCAACCAAATCTTCATAAAGTTTCCTTACTCCAATTCTACTATTTCTAGAAATATTTCTATTGTATAATCTAGGGGAGAGTATGTTCTCTCTCAGTCTATCTTTCCCTCTCCACTCTGGCTTTTGTGCTCTCTTGTGTACTGAGAATGGAACCCCTCTATTCTTAATAGCAGTCTGTATATAAAAATGAAAGAATTATACTATTACCTAACATTTTGTGAGAGTTAAATGAAGAAAAAAATTTATGTGTAGGTTTGGTGACACTTGGAAACAGTAACTGCTCATGAACGATGGTGGTTAGTTATTGACGAAAAAGAAAGCAGACTTACAGAACCTAGAAATTCCTTAAGACTTGCTGATACTAACATCTGCACAACACTGTCAAGGTATCATATTTTTGTTGGGAAGATAAGTTTAAATTAAAACGTGTATAAAAAGAAGCAAGATCATCAGTGGATAAAGCAAGTACTGATGTCTGTCAAGAATTCCAAGGAGAGATTATTACAAAATCGAGCAACACGATAAAGTTTCATGGAGAAGATGAACTTGGGCATCATCTTGATGGACAGCTGAATTTAGATCACAGGAGAGGAAAAGAAGGATGCACCAAGACAGCAAACACATGAAGGATGGTTTGTCTATCAATCAGTCTTCAGAGTGTGGAAGGACTTAAACATCACACTATGGGTTTTGTACTTCATCTTCTAAACCAAGGGTTGGCAAACTTCTTAACTTTTTCTGTTAAAGGCTAGACAGGAAATATTTTAGACTCTGTACTTACAAGCATTCTCAGTCAGATATCTTCTTTGCTATTTTTTTTCAACAACACTTTAAAAATGTAAAATCCATTTTTAGCTCTCAAGCTGCACAGAAACAGGTCACAGACTGGATCCGGTATAGTTTGCTGACCGAGAGACTCTATCGAAGATTTTTTCTGAACAGTCACTTGACATGATTAGAGGTACATTTGAGGAAAATGGCTGAGGGTGGTGAGAATCACCTTACATATCTTTCCTTCCTAGATTCTGTATCTTCAGAGAACACATGTTTTATAAATTAAACTGGAAGGACAAAGCTTTATATTTTCTGGCTCTGTATATAGAGCAGAGAATTCTACCATCACTGAGAAGACTACAGTGTATAAGTTCTTTAGGATAACTTTCACTGCATCTCACCCTCTTGCTGGCTACAGCTGGCATCATAATTGCTATTAATAGCATTACAAATGGGTACATTGTTGGCACTTAATGGATACTTTAAGAAGTGAATTTAGGAGGTGAAAATGCTTTATGAACTCTATAATAAAGAAGTTTTATTGCAGCTAGTTAAGAAACAAATGTTATGAGAAGAGCAGATTCTTCTAGTATGTATCGTAAAATATGACAGTCTTTATGCTAGCATCTTAATTCTACAAGCTTCGTGTGTTTGCCTTTAAAGGTATTTCCATCAAAATGACGATATGGAACCAAAGCCATATATTGTCCTTTTCCTGAGCTCCATATTAGTCAATGATGACCAGGGAGATTTGGGGCAGCTTTATAGGAAGACTGATGAAGCATTTTGTTATGTGAACAAAATTAAGGTTTCTCATCTTTTAATGCAGTATAGGAGAACCCAAAAATTTTGAGTTTGTTATAGTTAATTTTATCCATCAGCTTGGCTAGGCTACAGTACCTGGATAAATATTTGGTTAAATATGATTCTAGGTGTTTCTGTGAAGGCATTGTGTATATATATACATGTATATATACACACACACAGTTGGTTTTATTTCTCTCAGTTCAGTTCAGTTCAGTTGCTCAGTCATGTCTGACTCTTTGCGACCCCATGGCCTACAGCACACCAGGCTTCCCTGTCCATCACCAACTCCTGGAGAACCCTAATACAGAGGGTAACTATCTTGATAGTTAATGACTCTTCCAAACCATCTAGTAAACCTTAAACTTTTTACTCTTTCAGAAGTGTTAACTATTACCAAGGGCAAAGTTTCTTTATCGATACAAAATTTTGGACTAAATGGGAGGCAATTCAGTTAAGTTCAAGCAACATTTTCTGAGTGGTTCCCATGTGCTGATACTAGGCACCATTCACCGATGAATAAGAGGCAGTTCTCTCCAGACTATAGTTTCATGAAGGCTTGTTGTTGTTGTTTAGTCACTAAGTTGTGTCTGGCTCTTTTTCTCAGCATGGACTGTAGCCTGCCAGGCTCCTCTTGCCTATGAGATTTCCCAGGCAAGAATACTGGAGTGCGTTGCCATTTCCTTCTCCAAGGGTCTTCCCAACCCAGGGATCAAACCCACCTCCCCTGCTTGGCAGGCAGAGTCTTTACCACTGAGCCATCTGGGAAGACCTTCATGATGGCTAGTAAGCCATTAAAAGAATGTCTATAGTAATGAGTACATAGCTTATATAGTCTAAATTCATAAATATCTGTCTCGGAATAAGATAAATTTTCATCTTAATCACAGTTTCTTTGACAGAGTGCATAAATGAAAGAAGCTAGAAGTTGAATTTCACCTACATGTTCTTTGGGAACAGAGTTCAGGTCATGGATGTTTTCATGGCGAAGAAGACAGACAAGCAAGAACTTGGAGAAATGGCAAACTTGGAGAAATGACCTCTTCAGAGACAGAAACATATGTGATGTGATCTATTGTGAGACATTAGGCAGATAAGGATGTAATCAAGCCCTGGAGGTTGTGAACCATAAGTGTGATAGGGTCTGGGGTGGGGAGAAAGGTGCTGCCTACTTGCTTTACCTTACTGATACTTGTGTCTATAATCCTCCAAACACTTTGACTAAGCAGTTCTTTGATGAACACCCCCCCAATGCTTCATGTGGAACTTAAATTGAAACCAATATTACAAAAGGAAAGCGTTTAGTTTTGTGCTGATTCTCTCTATCTAGTCTGTTACTGAGGCTGTAATTTTCCAGTGTTATCTATCCTTGCTTCTAATGTTTTATAGATTTTCTTTTTCTGTTAGAGCAACTAAATTTCATTGGTAGAGTCTGAAACACTTAACGGATTTTTAATCATAGAACTATCTTTTGCACAATCTCCTTGAGGAAAGTAACACCATTCTGGCATTTTATATTGTGGGAAGAGAAGCAATTTTATTTCTTCGAACACTGAAACTGACAAAGAACCCATTGACTCGCAAAACAGTCCTAAAATAAACTGTATTGCTATTTGAACCATGGGTACAATTACCTATTTTCTACTTGTATTCAGAGGGAATTCAAATAATGGAGAAGAAAAAATATTGAATGTCAAAGTGCATTTGCCTTTGCAGAAATAGTCTGAGGTGTTATTAATGAGGATCTGCAAATAACCACAATTTTGCACAACTCAACATTCATAAATAACTACTGGTTAAATCGAGGGAGCAGTTTCTGCTTTCATTATATCTTGCATATGAAGTGTACATGTTATCTTAACATCAAAGTGTGTATAGTATTACCAAAGGAAGAAATCTGATGATGGCAGTATTTTGAACCACAAGTTATCAATAGATCACTTAGTGGTATGGCAGCATTCCAACCAGGCAGAGTTTCTTTTATGCTGCAAACAAAGGTTGTTCCTTTGCCCGTGTTTGAAATCTGCACTGATATACATGATTAGTTCTACTAGGCTTCTGGCTGATTTAAGTAGATGAGTATTTCTGTTGATTTTTATTGTAATATTATTATACCTAATGTGAAGAGCCAGCTCTTTGGAAAAGACCCTGGGAAAGACTGTGGCAGAAAGAGAAGAGGGTGACAGAGAATGAGATGGTTGCATGGCATTGTCGACTCAGTGGACATAAGTTTGAGCAGACTCTGGGAGATAGTGAATGACAGGGAAGCCTGGAGTGCTGTGGTCCATGGGGTCACAAAGAGTCAGACACAACTTAGCGATGTGTATTTGTATGTGTATATATGTGGGGCTTCCCTGGTGGCTCTGTTGGTAAAGAATCTGCCTGGTATGTAGGAGACCTGGGTTTGATCCCTGTATTGAGAAGATCCCCTGGAGGAGAGAATGGCAACCTACACCAGTATTCTTGCCTGGAGAACTCCGTGGACAGAGGAGCCTGGCAGGCAGCAGTCCATGGGATCCCAAAGAGCTGGACACAACTCAGTGACAAATATGCGTATATATGTGATTAGTTCTACTAGGCTGCGGGCTGATTTAAGCATATGAGTATTTCTTTTGATTAGTAATGTAATATCATTACTATTATATATGCATAATATATATGTGTATGTATATGCATGTATATGTATGTGTACTGCGTTGGGCAAAATGTTCATTGGGGTTCTTCTCTATGGTGTTATGGAAAAACCCAACAAATATTTTGGCCAAATTTACATAAATTTTTTAAGTTGATGCATAACTTTTTGGTAACAGTATATGCTTACCTGGCTGTATTCAGAAATCTAATTATTAGCTGGTAGGGGATAATGCTCCTTGTATAAATCAAATATTGATTACTTCTGTTAAATTGCCCCCTTTTAGGCTTTATTTATATTTTAATGTTTCAAGTTTGAAATTGGCAGACGAGCCGCCATGAGTTAAAATGGCTCTGTTTTTGGCTTCGGTGACAGTAGTTTAAAATTCCTGCAACTATCCACAACCTCAAATAGTTTCAACATGTAATTTTCTGTTGGATTCTTGCTATTATCCAAATTTGAAGTCGAATGTGATTTTGGATGTTGCAACTTTAATTCTAACTTGAACCCCATTGAGCCAAAGAAATTTTTACGTTTGATTTTATTTTTCTCTGCTTTAATTTTTGTTCATCGCTTTCCAGCCTCCATGGCCACTAGTGGCGTGTTGAGCTGTTGCTTGAGGCACATGCTGCAGATCACTGAATAATGTAATTATAGTCTGTTGGCTGCGCTCACAACTCCTACTGCAGGCTGTATCTTGCAAAAGTGGTGACTCATGTGTACAATGTAGCACAGTGGGCTCAGAAAGATCAAAATGAGCTCTGTTGAAAGTAAAGAGTCTTAAATTTGAGCTTAGATTTCTGATAAAATCCAAATTTGGCAAATTCTGTTTAGAAGCATTGTACAAGATGTGACAAATTGCTGAGCTACATGATCTTTCATATTTTGGTATCATACCATTGTTTGCTGCTGCTGCTGCTAAGTCGCTTCAGTCGTGTCCGACTCTGTGCGACCCCATAGATGGCAGCCCACCAGGCTCCCCTGTCCTTGGGATTCTCCAGGCAAGAACACTGGAGTGGCCATACCGTTGTTTAGATGATTATCAATAGCATAGAAAAATGGATAATAAAAGATATATGGTGTTTTGGGTAAAGGTGTCTTCCAGAAATTCTTGGTATATTTTATGGAAGTCTTACAGTGCTCTTTTGAACTACTCTGGACATATTGGGCTTCCCAGGTGGCTCAAGTGTGTAAAGAATCCATCTGCAATGCAGGAGTCATGGCAGACTCAGGTTCGATCCTCAAGTGGGGACTATCCCCTGGAGGAGGGCATGGCTACCCACTCCAGTTTTCTTGCCTGGAGAATCCCATGGACAGAGGAGCCTGTGGGCTACAGTCCATGGGGTCCCAAAGTGTCAGAAATGACTGAAGCTACTGTGTATGCTCATACGCTGGATATATTGGTGGGAGGGAATCCTAATTTGGCCTTCCTTTAAATATTTAATGAACATTCACTGCTTATGAAATTTTATATGTAAAATTATTTTTCTGCTCCTCAGGGGTAACTTTGGGATGATACAGGCTTTATCGTTTGGTTACAATGGATTTCCACTCATATTCCATATCTGAAACTGTGTAGAATAAACAAACATCCTAACCAGGTGGCTCAGTGGTAAAGAATCCACCTGCAATGCAGGAGACCCAGGAGATGTGGGTTCGATCCCTGGATCAGGAAGATCCCCTGGAGGAAGAAATGACAATCCACTCCAGTACTCTTGCCTGGAGAATCCCATGGACAAAACAGCCTGGTGGGCTGCAGTCTATAGAGTCACAAAGAGTTGGAAACAACTGAGTGACTGAGTATGCAAACAAAGAAATATATCTGTTTAAAAAGCTGAAGTGGATAGAGTTTAAGGAGAGTAAAGTAAATTATAATATTGAGATTATATCAGTTACAGTGTAGGTGGCCTAATTTTAAGTAAGATGAATACAAATTTACAGAAGTATATTTAAAGAGGACTCAGCTGAGGGGACTAGTCAGTATTAATGGCTTCAGTAAGATTAAATCTAGTAACCAGAGGAACAAGATTTTAGTTGTAATTTAAATGAAGTTTTTCATGATGTGGAGTGACACAGATATTTTAATATCCAATCCAACATGCCACCTACAAGTACAACAGAAATAGAAACACTGTGCTGTGTGCCAGGCCTTCCTTCTATGTTCTCTAGATATTCTATTGTTTGATGGAGAACTTTTTCACTGATCCCCTGCAATACATTTCTGTGTAGATATATTGTTATACAGACAAGTATTGTTATCTTATGGATTTTACTTTTCTAGTATTCTAATCAGTTCTTCATCCTTGTGCATGTTGCAATCACATGCTGTGATGTTCAATGTGCCACTGATATGAACCTTGTCTGCTGCCTGTCTATGAATAATAGTATCAAGGATAATGGCTTGAATGGAAAGACCCTAAAAACAGCTTGAATAGAAAGACCCTAAAAACAGCTTGAATAGGAAACTTGAAATAGTCTTAACTTTTGCAACATATTGGTATAACTTGGTCTACTTATACAGCCCAGTGGATTCAAAATGCTATAAACTTCTAAGGAATCCTTTCATTCAAGACTACCTAATAGTTTAATAATTTTATGTTAGTGAAAGCACAGAATAGCCTAAGATTTATTAGGCTGAGTGAACATAGATAGAGTAGCTTCAGAACTGATTTTACCACCTAAGTTACACTTTTAGGGTTGTAATTTAAAAAGGTGGATTGAGAAAATTTCAAGAACTTGATTTGAATGAGATCATCTAAGATTGGGTCAAAGAAAATCAGGGTGCATTGAGTGGAAATTCTAGAGAGAAAGAATGAAATAAAATTCAAATTATAAAAAAGACCTTGAAGGAGACAGCTAAAATATCCTTTAGTATTCCGAGGTTGAAATCTAAAGGACTTTAAAATTTGGGGGTCTACTTTAGCATCATCAGTCTAATATTATTCAAAGGAAAGGGAAGCGAGGAAATTTGTGAAGCTTTTTGGAAAATAGCGCAGGATACTACACTAGAATGAGCAATGCATGTGTCTTCGCTTTGGGTATAAGGTGTGGTGATCAGGACAGCATGTTAGATTCAGCAAAGATTGAAGCTTATATATATATTCTGTTAAAATGAGACAAGTAAATGTCATTGGGGAAAGTTTTTCTATCTCACAGACCTTTATATGTCACTGTAATCTCTGCCTGCATGGCCCAGTGCATACAGTAATTGGGCATCATTTCTTGATTTTAGCCTTTCTGTGTCTGAGTAGAACATTTCTTTCTTTGCTGTGGTTCAGGGATTTTTCTCTTGAGATTCTGATTCTCCTCCAAACATAACACCTTCCACGTCAGTGTCATGTGTTCTAGATGTGTCTGCTTTTCTGTGGAGAGGTTCTGTAACTTTTCATCAGCTTTTCGGAGGCATCCATGTACCCCTTACAAAGCTCTGCCAGTATAGGATAGAGACAGTATCTCTGAGTTTGTTCACACCTCTGAAACTAATTGTGGCTCAGCTGGTAGAGAATCTACCTGCAGGAGACCCCGGTTCAATCCCAGGTTTGGGAAGATCCTCTGGAAAAAGGAAAGACTACTTTCTCCAGTATTCTGGCCTGGAGAACTCCATGGACTGTATAGTCCATGGGGTCACAAAGAGTGGGACACAACTGAGCGACTTTCACTTTCTGAAACTAAATCTTTTCATTAATGGATTTTCTGTTTATATCTGGCTCTTAAGGAAACTCAACAGACTTTCTTATGGCTTCTCAATCTTTCAGTATCAACACTCCCAAAGAATGATTATTCTCAATCCTACATACATATTTGAATCACCTGGGAGACTTAAAGATGTGTGGTTCCTGGGTCCCATGCCCAGAGATTCTGAATAAATAAGCATCTGGGAACTGGCAAGGGGGTGGGGACAATATTGTATGTTTTTAAAAGCTTCTCTATACATCTGTGTCTCTTTTTCTGTTTTGCATATAGGGTTATCGTTACCATCTTTTTAAATTCCGTATATATGCGTTAGTATACTGTATTGGTGTTTATCTTTCTGGCTTGCTTCACTCTGCAAAAACCAGTACAATATTGTAAAGCAATTAGCCTCCAACTTATAAAAATAAATGGAAAAAAAACTGATTAAGAACAGAAAATCAATAAATAAATGAAAGCTTCTCTGGCCTAGTGGAACCGGCAGTATAGCACAGTGAGCTCAGCTCAGTGCTTCAAGATGACCTAGGTGGGTGGGAAATGGGGATGGGGTGTTGAGAACCAGGACCAAGTCGGAGAGCATGTGGCTAAGGGGATATAGCAGAAACGAACACAACATTGTAAAGCAATTACATGCCAATTGAAAAAAATTAAAAAACAAACTTTAGAAACGTTTCCATGACAATGGGAAAAAAAGAAAGCTTCTCTAGATTATTCCAAACTGCCGCCAGACTGAGAGAACCACTGACCTAAAGTGTTATAGAGCTTCACATTTGAATTAGTCGAGGTAAATTAGGAAGAATTCTGAAAATTAGCATGGATATGTCTTTCTATGCTGCTTGTGGTGATCAGATTTGATTATGCAAATAAAGAGGAAAAAAGTGACTGTATCTATTATTTATATATTTCAGTGTTTAACACCTGCCTAAGATGGTGTTGCCTCTAAATTCATGGTAAACTTGTGTTAATATGAAGAACTGTATCTTTTCCTTAATAAATCCTGTGTAAACAATTAACATAAATATAGATTACAGAAATTTGACTGTTCAGAAACATTTAACCAAAAGTAAATATTGAATCATGCATGTTATTCATGAAACATTCATCAATAAAATATTACCCTCCCCCATCTATTTCTGGAGTCTGACTAGTTTTCAAATTAGGTCATTGACAAATCTCCTACAACTATGCTGAGATTTTAAAATAAATTGTTTCTAGTATTTGATGGAACCTGAAGTTGAGTACATTTTTATGTATATTAAAATATTTAAAAATTAAAAGACTACAAAAATAACATATTTCTAGATTTCATAAGTAAGATTCTTGAAATGCAAGTGAAAATTTTAACTTTTCTAGGTTTAGTGTTTTAACCTAAAGCCCTTCCTTCCAGTCTTATACAAAATCCATATTTATTTTTTCATTTAATTAACAGAAATTCCTGCTTTGAAGAAAATATTTTCCCTTTTCTCACCCTGTTTCCATTTCCCTTTAATTTTTAAATCAAGATTCAAACCAAGTATTATTCACTGATGAGCTAAATAAACTGTTCTGTAGCAAAGAGACTGCATTCTAATTAGCTATGGGATATAACTAGTATAACTAGTACATTCTCTGGGCCAGTAAGAACTGAATTTACCAGATGCCAGCAACTGATAATCTGGGCCATTGCTAGTGGTAAGCAGGCAGAAGTGTTGTGGAGAAATGGAAATAAAGGAGTATCCTTACCTCACCTCAGGTGGTGCTAGTGGTAAAGAACCTGCCTGCCAGCGCAGAAGATGTAAGAGACATGAGTTCGATCCCTGGGTCAGAAGATCCTCTGGAGGAGGGCATGGCAACCCACTCCAGTATTCTTGCCTGGAGAATCCCATGGACAGAGGAGCCAGGTGGGCTACAGTTCATAGGATGGCAAAGAGGTCAGACATGACAGAAGCGACTTGGCACCCACATCCTTACTTTAGGAGGACAAGGCTGTCAGGATTTAAGGGAGGAAATTTCTGACAACTTAGTTACTTGTGCTATTAAAAATGTTAAAGGTTCAATTATCAATATACAAGACTACCAGACCAAAAGAAATTACAGAGGATTCTGCATCAATAATCACATATTATGACAATTAATCCATGAAGTACAAAGCTGCCATAGATGTAAAGTATCTTAGCTGAAAACCAGAATCTTGGCTGTAAGTCAAAGTTTAATTTTTTGATAAAAGCCTGCCGTTGGCTTCAGTATTAGTCTAGCACCAGGACACCATGGACCCGTGATAAAATTTTATTACTTCTTAATAAGAAACCAGACCATGAAATAGTTTAACTCTACCTCATTTTCATGAAGTTCCAATTTATCTAATCCACTTGCAGACACACATATGCGGGTCAAAATGAAGATCTAATAGCCTTTTGAGCTATTTTTTTTAAGATCTGAAATAGAAAGCAGCATATTAGATTTGATTTTGAAATAAAAGTACATTACTTACAAATAGAGCAAAAAGTTTCATGTTTGACTAAATCCTCAGAAATTTCTGGTGAACAGAAATGGGATCTAAAATGGGGCATTGCAGTACCCTATGAAAATAATCCCTAGGGTCCTTCAAGTTCATTTTATAATACTTGAACTTTTTACCAGTTGGTAAACAAAGAGGTGATAGTTATTATGAATGCTTTAAAAATATTCAGAATTGCCTAGTATTCAAAGTATAATAGTATTATCAATATGTATTATAAAACCTTATTAACTGCAGCTTTATGTGCTAAATTGCTTCGGTCATGTCCAACTCTTTGTGCTACTGGTGGGGAATTTATGAAAATACAATTATTCAATTCCTGCCACAAAATTTATGAGTTCTGGATAAGCAAGAGTCTTTGAGCAAATATATATGTATATATATATATATTTTTCCTAAGTATATATGTTCCAAATATGTATGTAGTCATACATGTATGTCTACATACCCATATATGTAGACCTAGATTTAAGTTTTAATTAGAAGGCAGGTGATGCAAACAATTCTAATTTTCTGAACAGTCAACTCAGGATTATTCAGATTGATAGATTAGAAATGATTCAACATAAAAAATGTTTGAAGGGACTGATAATGTTTACCTGGAAGAAAGGATTTAGTAGGACTATAAGAGCTATTATTAAATATTTAAAGGCCTTTCATCAAGGACTGATATTATTAGGAGTATGTCTTTATGAGAACTCAGGGAGTTATTCTTCAGTGCTCTGAACATGTGCCTAGCACTTGATCAGCCCTTGGTAGGTGTTACTATGTTTTACTATTAAGTATTTTAATCACATAAAGTGAGATAAACCTCATTCCAGAAAATTTAAGGGACTGATCATAGCTCACTGTCTAGCTTCTACAGTTGTCTGTGTTTCAGTATCCTATATGAGGGGGGAATGGTAGCTCAGATGGTAAAGAATCCACCTGCAATATGGGAGACCTAGGTTCGAAGCCTGGGTTGGGAAAGGCTACCCTCTCCAGTATTCTGGCCTGGAGAGTTCCATGGACTACATAGTCCATGGGGTCCCAAAGAGTCAGACATGACTAAGCAACTTTCACTTTCATAGTCACTCAAAGGTATGCAAGGGCTTCCCTGGTGTCTCAGACAGTAAAGAATCTGCCTGCAATGCAGGAGATGCGGGTTTGATTCCTGGGTTAGGAAAATCCCCTGGAGAAGGGAATGCGTACCCACGCCAGTATTCTTGCCTGGAGAATTCCATGGACAGAGGAGCCTGGCAGGCTACAGTCCATGGGTCATAAAGAGTTGGATAAGACTGAGTGACTAACACTTACTTACTTAAAGATATTTGAGGTCCTAAACCCCAGTGAACATGAATGTAACCTTATTTGGATGTAAGATCTTTGCAAACGTCATCAAGTTAAGATGAGGTCATTAAGGTGGACCTTAATGTGAGATGACTGGTGTCTTTAGAAGAAGGAAATTTGGTCACAGACTCAGGAGAATATCATGTAAAGACATGGAGACACAGAAAAAGAATGTCATATAAAGACAGACACACAGGGAGATGGCCATGTGATGATGGCAGCAGAGATCAAAATGCTGCAACTGTGCTCCAAGGCATGCCAAGGATTGCTGATAGACACCAGAAACAAGAAGAGGCAAGAAGAAATTATCCCCTCCAGGTTTCAGAGGGAGCTTGGCCCTGCTGGCACCTTGATTTGCACTTCTGACCTCCCGATCTTTCAGAAAATATATTTCTATTGTTTTAACCACCCAGTTTGGGGACTTCCCTGGTAGTTCAGTGGCGAAGACTCTGAGCTTCTAATGCAGGGTTCTGTGGTTCAATCCCTGGTTGGGGAACTAAATCTCATATGCTGCAACAGAAGATCCTGCATGCTGCAAGGAATATAGGAGATCCTGAATGCTGCAAGGAAGACCTGGTATAGCAGGAAAACAAAAACAAAAACCCACCAGCTTCAGGTACTTTGCGCTAGATATCAGATGTATTTAATATTCCTTATCACTGGAGGGATTGTAACAAGAACCATCAGTTAAGAGTGTGATGGGAAAGAGCCCTTCCCTGTGTGCAAAGTAGACTAAATCTAGTCAATGTGACATTTTAATTAAAAGCCCATAATTAGGAATGCAATGATGAGAAGTCATTGGTTCTTATCCTCAGTTATTTCATAGTTTAGATCACTTCTAAAGTTTACATAACTCTATTGTATTATTTTATGGTAATTGAGGTGTATTAACTGTGGAAAATCAAATAGCTTGTCAAATTGCAGATGAATTTAATAATAAAAGCATACAAGGAAAGACCTAGTAGAATGAGTTTGCTTATCAAGAAAGGATTTTGATCCTAAAATGTCAGGTTATTAAAGATGAACTTTTAATATGATACAACTTTTCTTTCTTTAAAAAAATTTTTTCATGTAGGCCATTTTTTAAGTCTTTATTGAATTGGCTACAATATTGCTTCTGTTTTATTTTTATTTTATTTTATTTTATTTTTTGGTTGCAAGGCATGTGGGATCCTAGCTTCCTGACCAGGGATCCAACACCCCCTGCATCGGAAGGCAAAGTCTTAACCACTGGACCACCAGAAAGTACCAAACACAACTTTTTTATACAAATTATTTTCCAGTGTCAAAAAAAGCCTCCTTCTGATACAAAGTTTGATACATAAATATAACTAAAATAGCATCTGTGGCTTGAACACAGTTTATGTTTATGCAAGCATATTATTTCTCTGCATGTAAATAAAAGATTATATTTTCAAACTCTGTTAGTTGGAAAGTGTACATATAATAATTAAGAAAGGTTTAGAATTTTAGTTTTAGAAAACTAAACATTGTGGACTACACATGCTTTCACTGGTTCCATGTGGATTATTTGGTGTTACAATTTTTATCATGAAAATTTAAAAATATACCCCAAATTGGAATAATGTAATCAGTTCTCATGTAGCCATCACTCTGGTCCAACAGTCAACATTGTAGAGTGTTTTAAATAACCATTTTCATGATTCAAGGACAGTAAGCCTGGCATCAAATGAGCAAACAATAAATTTGTTAATACTTAAAATATTCCACACTGAGAATAATGCTAGGCTCATGGAGACTCAATACTTTAGTGTTAATAATATTGCTGTTTTATAATCCAAGAGGTCTTTGCTTGCTTTGTAAGAGTGCATTTTGAAAAGTTAAAGGAAAGGCTGTAGAAAAGTTACTATTGCAGTTGTCTTCAAAAATCACTCACTTATGATGTTCAGCAAGGTGAAAGACTATTGTCATTTCTTCTGGCAGGCACTTAGTCAAAGTAGGTTAGAATGTAGTGAGACTTGTTAAAGCATCATGCTTTTAAAAATCTCTCTCCACTTCAAAGCACTGTTTAACTTAAAAAAGTATATGGTTGAGATCCCAGGGCTTTTAAAAATATTATTATTCAACATTTTCCTCTATCGTCAAAATTAGTTTTCAAGCTGCATAGTTTTCCGTTGTGTGAACTATTCCTTATTCAGCCTTTCCCTGTTTTGGGCTGTTAATGGTCATTTCAGGTTTTAGCTATTATACAGAACACTGCTCTGGGAGTCCTTATGCATGAACTCTAATTGCATTCTTAATTATTCCTTAAGACACACACCTGTAGGTGTAATTATATCGATAAAGATCCTGAAACATAATACTAAACTGCTTTCTAGAAGGATCACAGTATTTTAATCTCCAGCCACCACAAATCCTTAGGAGCAATAGGTATAATTTTTTAAATCTAATTTACAGGGAAAGCCTTACATTTTTGCACGTTTTTTTTTTTTCATTTATTTTTATTAGTTGGAGGCTAATTACTTTACAATATTGTAGTGGTTTTTGTCATACACTGACATGAATCAGCCATGGATTTACATGTATTTCCCATCCCGATCCCCCCCCTCCCACCTCCCTCTCCACCCAATCCCTCTGGGTCTTCCCAGTGCACCAGGCCCGAGCACTTGTCTCATGCATCCAACCTGGGCTGGTGATCTGTTTCAATATACATGTTTCGATGCTGTTCTCTTGAAACATCCCACCCTCGCCTTCTCCCACAGAGTCCAAAAGTCTGTTCTGTACATCTGTGTCTCTTTTTCTGTTTTGCATATAGAGTTATCATTACCATCTTTCTAAATTCCATATACATGAGTTAGTATACTGTATTGGTGTTTATCTTTCTGGCTTACTTCACTCTGTATAACAGGCTCCAGTTTCATCCATCTCATTAGAACTGATTCAAATGAATTCTTTTTAATGGCTGAGTAATATTCCATGGTGTATATGTACCACAGCTTCCTTATCCATTCGTCTGCTGATGGGCATCTAGGTTGTTTCCATGTCCTGGCTATTATAAACAGTGCTGTGATGGACATTGGGGCATTTTTGCACGTTTTTATTCACAGCTTTATACTATTAGTAAGGTGGAGTATGCTTTTTCCTGTAAATAGAGCATTCTTATTTCATACTATGTATTAATTTTTTTTTAGTTTAACTGTTTTTCTCATAAGGCCTTATTTTTTAAAATTACTTATTTATAAGAAATATTTAGATAATATAGGTATTCACCTAAAGGGTTATTCTGGAGATATATTTATGCAGGTAAAGTTCTTTTCTCTTTTTGGCCATTTCTCGTGGCACATGTTATCCTGACCAGGGATTGAACCAGTGCCCCCTGCATTGGGAGCTCAGAGTCTGAACCACTGGACCATCAGGGAAGTCCCTAGCGATATATTTATGAGTAGAGAGTTTTTAGTTTATTTTTCTGTAAATCTTTTAGAATCATCATCAAATGAATATTCAGTAGAATTATCTGCATACGTGATTCCTATGTATAAAGCAGCTCAATAATTCCCTGTAGTGGATGAATAATGAAGTCTCCTCTATATCTATTTCACTCCCACCCCACCCCCACCAACATCCCCACGCCCACCAGCATCCCCACCCCGGTGTGGCCGCTGAGCGATTGGATGACGGACTTTGACTCTATGGGCAGCCCCAGGGTCTAACTTCATCACAGTAATCTCGTTCTCCTTGCTAGGTAGGGATTGGTCAGGGTTCTAGGTCTGAGCCAATAAGGGCCTTGGATCTGATGACAGGGGGAATTATTTCTGCAGAAAGCAGGTGAATTAACTTGGCAATAAGATGTGAGTGCGTGTTCTCTGGACGCGACTTGGAACTGCTCTGGAACGACGTGGAACCACTACTCCTGAGAGAGCATCACGTACTGAAAAGACCGTTTCCTTTTCCCTGGACGCTGTTGTGAGTGGATGTGAAGTCCGAACAGTGGTAGTGGTTTAACAGCCAGCCCGAGGATACAGCGGGAGCAGACAGGAGGGCAGAGCCGGGAGGGTAGCAGGGACCCAAGATGGAATCACGGGGTTAACCATCACCAGAATCGCCCGACCTCCAGGTAGGAACGCTGTTAATTTCCTTCGTGTTTTTTTAATCTTGAGTTGAATTTTCAATTAATTTCAAAGCAAATATTGAATCGATACTTATTTAAAATTACCTATTAAATACAATCCAGACTTTTACCTTGGCCTGTGATATCTCCGCCCATTTTCTGACTTATTCCCTGTATACTAGCCATGCTAAGGTATTAACTATGGCTTCCAATTTCATTGTTTAAAATGTTTCTCAATCATAAGTTATAAAAGTTTAATTTTTCTTGAAGTTCTAGCTAAAATCTTAACGTCCTCTAAAGCAGGGGTCCCCACCCTCCCGGGTGTCAGCTGGGTACCTCCTGTCAGATCAGCCGCAGTATTAGGTTAGAAACAAAGAATACAAGAAATGTTAATGCACTTGAATCATCCCTGGACAATCCCCTTTACCCTGGTCTGTGGAAAAATGTCTTCCATGAAACCGGTCCCTGGTGCCAAAAAGGTTAGGGATTGCTGCATAGGGCAGTCCATGATGACTTCAGCTGAAATGAATCATATGCACCTGTAAGTTATTATAACATTTACTCTGTTTTCTCATTTGTTCATTCATTTACCCAATGCCTAGTTTATGCATCTTAATTCTCAGCTGTATCACATGCTAGCTCATGGAGTTTATTCCTGTCCTATCCTTTCTACAAGACTGTTGGCTTCTTGAGGACAACTGTTGCATCTTTGTCTTTTTACCTATTGTATAAAGTGTAGCAATATGTAACTTTATTTTCTATTCCTTAAGGGCATACATTTTAAAAACTGTGATATGAGAATAGTTGTTCTCTTTTATATAAAGATTAAGGAAGTAGAAAGTCATTTCCTAAAATTAACCAGCAAATTATTTGTTCTATTGTAACCATTGATAAATATAATTTATAAACTGGAGGTGCAGCTACTGACAAGCTGAATCTGAGTCCGATTGTATCCATGCTTTGAGCACTATATAGCATATAGTCAGCTCTCAATAAATGTTATTTGAATATGCAAAATGGGGCCTCCACTGAGGAAAAAGTAATGAGAACTTTGAGAATCACTGGAATGATATTAATTAGATGAGCAGATTTAAATGAGTTCTGACTTGCTTAAATAACAAAGCAAAATTTGCATGATTTAGAGCTGTGACTGGTTTCATGGGCTCTGTAGCCCATGAAATAACATGTTATTCAAAATTCACAAGTGATGAAGTTCCAGGTATTTTTAATGAGCTCCTGAAGATTAATTTTTACTCAATGCTTTTTATATGCCAAGCACTGTGCTCTAATGCTCATACATTTTATTGAGACAACGATTTCTGAGGGCTAAATACATTGCCAAAGTCTCATGGCAAACAAGTAACAGAGCTGTGGCTGTGATTCAAGCCTGTCCACCTTCAAGGACCTTGCTTCTTCCAAGGCGCACTTATGTCAACTGAGCAACTGCCAAGCAATCTGTGGTGAGGACTGTTGTTCTGTGTAGTTTCCTGGGGGCAGCGGGAGGAACTGGATCAGGCCAGCCTCAGTCGCCTTCAATCCCTTAACTCATTCTGTATTCATTCAATCTGTAGTTACCAAGAGGCCATCCAGTGTTGGCTACTTCAGTTCAGTCAGTTGCTCAGTCGTATCCGACTCTTTGTGACCCAATGAACCACAGCACGTCAGGCCTCCCTGTCCATCACCTATTCCCAGACTTCACCCAAACCCATGTCCATTGAGTCAGTGATGCCATCCAACCATCTCATCCTCTGTCATCCCCTTCTCCTCCTGCCCTCAATCTTTCCCAGCATCAGGGTCTTTTCAAATGAGTCAGGTCTTCGATTCAGGTGGCCAAAGTATTGGAGCCTCAGCTTCAACATCAGTCCTTCCAATGAACACCCAGGACTGATCTCCTTGAGGATGGACTGGTTGGATCTCCTTGCAGTTCAAGGGACTCTCAAGAGTCTTCTCCAAGACCACAGTTCAAAAGCATCAATTCTTCAGTGCTCAGCTTTCTTTATAGTCCAATTCTCCATACATGACTACTGGAAAAACCATAGCCTTGACTAGACTTACATTAACTGTGTGTTAAGCTTCCAAAATGATTAAGGCATAATTTCTTCTCTGAAGGTGCTTTCAGAGTAGTAAATAAGGCAGATGTTCCTGCTGCTAATGTAGGAATCACCAGAGTCTATGCTTTTCTTTCTCTGATAACACTCACTCATCCTTTATCATAAGCTCCCCTGTTACGACTGTTGATAGTTCTTTCCTATTCTTCCTGGAATCTTTATGTTGGTAGCTACCAGGTTGACATGTATCGTCCTAACCTCTCAGCTGCATCACAGGCTCTAACAGCCTACTCGCCATGTCCAACTGGATGATCAGTAGATAACCACTTTGTCATTTCCAAACCACAGCACCAGAATCCTCATCCTCCCACTCCCAAACGTGTCCCGTCCTAGCCTTTTCTATCTTATCTGAATAAATAATTTCTTTTTACATCTCAGAATAATTTCATTTATTCAGTTGCTCAAGCCAAACATCATGGCCTCCTGACACCTCTCCTTCTTGTATGTGTCACATCTACAAAGCAAATCATTGTGATGCGACCTTCAAGTTATATTACAGTCTCCACGGCCACAACTCTCAGTCCATCTGGATGGAGGCCACAGCATCAGCACCCATCTATTTCCCCTTTCCCAAACCCTGATGCCTGTCATCTTTTCTCCACCCAAAGACCACAGCAGTTCTTAAAAAATAACAAGAAAACAACAACAACAAAATAAACCAAACCAAAATAGTCAGAATTATATTACTTTATAGTGCCAAATGATTTAGCTGCATTCTGTTTCACTCAAAATATCATCCAAAATTCTTATCTTGCATAAAAGGCTCTTCCCAGTCTGACCCCAGGCTACTATATAATCTCATCTCCTACTCTTTTTTTTTTGTTACCTCAGCTTCAAAACTCTTTCTTACTAACCCTTGAACAGGTCAAGCTTGAACACTTATCTGGGGCTCTTCCTGGAATAATATCCCCTGATATCCATAGGACTCACTTCCTGACTTGATTTAGGCCTCAGCACAGAGACCAGTTGTTTAAATATTTCTAGGAAAACCCTATCTAAAACATAGTGCCTCCCATCACACCTTATCTGTATATTCTGCTTTATTCTTTTTCTTAGCAGTTATCATCACCTAGAAGGTATCAAATTTTGTTTTCTGCCTTTAGTACAATAGAATAGAGGCTGAGAGTTAGTTTTTTGAGTCAACTTGGCTAAGCTATTCAATTAACCATGAATCATGTTGCTATGAAGGAATTATTATGATGATTATCATCTGTAATCAGCTGGCTTTAAGGAAGGAGACCAGCCTCCTCTATAATCCAGGTGGGCCTGGCCCAAACAGTTGATGATCCTTAAGAGAGCTACTGAGGCTTAAATATGAAAGAAATTCTACTTATGGACTTTAGCTTCTCTTGGAGAGTTTTGAGCCTGCCTTGTAGGTCTGGGACTTCGCAGCTCCCTTGGTTTTGCAAAACCGATGTCTCGAGACAGATCTCATTATAAATATGTATCTTAACACATATGTATATGCTCCATGTATTTATATTTTAAATATATTATATAGATTTATATATCTAAATATAAATGTATTTTATATGACATATAAATTATACATATTTATATAAATTTCTGGGGGTGGGTGTGTGTATCCTACTGGTTCTGTTTCCCTGGTAGACCCTGACTGAAGGAGAGACTACACTGAACATTTTTGCCCCTTCAGATCTCTCTCTGCTCCTCTTCACCATATCCTGTAGCCCTGCATGGCCTTGCTCTGATTGCACTGGGGGCCTCCTTTTCCTTCTAGTTGGAGTAAGCTGATGGGAGTGAGTTGGAAGAACTTGAGATCAGGAAATGCTATTTATTCACCAGAGTCACTCCCAGCTGTCACTGCAGGGTGATAGTGACCCTTTGTTGAAAGCCACACCTCATATCAGGCAGCCCCTTTCCTGGGTCTTTTCCCAGGTTCTGATAACTGCTCCCTTCCATGCTCCTTTCAAACCTTGAGATATTAAGTACTTCCCATGACTATTTAGTTCAGTTGCTCAGTCGTGTCTGACTCTTTGCAACCCCATGGACTGCAGCATACCAGGCCTCCCTGTCTATCACCAACTCCTGGAATTTACTCAAACTCGTACATTCAGTCGGTGATGCCATTCAATCATCTCATCCTCTGTCATCCCCTTCTCTGCCCACCTTTAGTCTTTCCCAGCATCAGGGTCTTTTCCAATGAGTCAGCTCTTCGTATCAGGTGGCTAAAGTATTGGAGCTTCAGCTTCAACATCAGTCCTTCCAATGAATGTTCAGGACTGATTTCCTTTAGGATGGACTGGTTGGATCTCCTTACTGTCCAAGGGACTCTCAAGAGGCTTCTCCAACACCACAGTTCAAAAGCATCAATTCTTCAGCGCTCAGCTTTGTTTATGGCCCAACTCTCATATCCATACATGACTACTGGTAAAACCATAGCTTTGACTAGATGGACCTTTGTTGGCATAGTAATGTCTCTGCTTTTTAATATGCTGTCTAGGTTGCTTTTCTTCCAAAGCAGCAAGTGTCTTTTAATTTCATGGCTGCAGTCACCATAGGCAATAATTTTGGACCGCATAAAAATAAAGTCTGTCACTGTTCCCATTGCTTCCCCATCTATTAGCCTGGGGGTATTGCATTATCTTTTGCTAATTACCTTAAAACCGGCTCACATCTTTGTCAACAGTCTTTAGATTGTACTCTTCCCTCTCACCCTGTTCAGATAAGGTGTGTGTGTGTTTCCTGTTGGGACTGTAAATGATATAGAAGTTTATCTTCCTTTGTTTTCTTTTGTTTCTTACTACTAACTAGGGCTTCCCTGATAGTTCAGTTGGTAAAGAATCCACTTGCAATGCAGGAGACCCTGGTTTGTTTCCTGGGTCACGAAGATCCACTGGAGAAGGGATAGGCTACCCACTCCAGTATTCTTGGGGTTCCTTTGTGACTCAGCTGGTGAAGAATTTGCCTGCAATATGGGAGATCTGAGTTCACTCCCTGGGTTAGGAAGATCCCCTCGAGAAGGGAAAGGCTACCCACTCCAGTATTCTGGCCTGGAGAATTCTATGGACTGTATAGTCCATGGGGTCACAAAGAGTTGGACACGACCAAGTGACTTTCACTTTCCACTACTAAATATATTCCAAGTATCTCGAATAGTAGGGTCTCCATAAATATTTGCTAAATTGATGACCAGATGAGCATGTAAGCTTCATTTTAGTCACTCTGTGATAAATACATTTTATTGTCTCAGAAGCAGCCCATGTTTACTTCCCCATCTCCCACCTAGAACAACTCTTCTCTCTCCCTCTACCTGTGTATTCAACCATTGAGATGGAGGTTAAATGTGAAATTTAAGTAAACATTCCCAGTTATTCCAATGGCCAGGATTGACCTTTTATCTTTTAAACAGAACTTAGAGTTTAATCATATCTAGACTTGTAGTGGTGATTGTAAGTTCCTTGAGGGCAATGATCAGTTTTTAACTGTTTCTTTTATAAAACCCAAGTAGTGCTGATTATTTATTCAAAATGGCTTAGAAATAACATCCTTTGGTATTATTTCTGGGGACATGGAATCATTGGAATTTTCTCAGTTGATTTTGTGAAAGTAGTTTCTTAGTGTGGTGAGAATTTTAAAATCTATATGCATCTTGATTATAGGCACTACATTTTATTTTAGGATATAATGTTGCATTAAAAAAAAACTTTTTAAGGCCAACTTCAATCTGTGACTGCACATCCTTCTGTAAGAAACAAAAAAGCAAAGGCATTAAGTAACAGCAAGGGTAAATTGTGCTGTCTCTCATTTAATGGACAAAATACCATTTTTTAAGAATTTAGGATGTTACATAGCCTGGAGCTTATAGCAAAGTGTTGTAATCTGGGTTTCTGATTTGAATTGAGCTGTTATTTCTGAGAGGTCATTTAATCTTTTCTGTAGTTCTGTCAGTTCAGCAAGAAAGCCTGCATATTTACAAAGCAACAATCAATTATACAACAAAACAAAACTAAACATACTATGTCTGGATTAACAAATCGTGCTTCACTAAGCTTTTAATAAACCTAATGCCTTGGGACTTCCCTGGTGGTCCAGTGGTTAAGAATTCAGCTTCTAATGCAGGGGACATGGGTTCGATCCCTGATGAGGGAACTAACATCCTACCTGCCGTGGGGCTACTGAACCTGCATGCAATAATGAAAAATCCCAAGTGGCGCAACCAAGAGCAGATACAGCCATAAATAGATATTAAAAAACAAACAAACAAAAAAAACCCCCACTAATGCCTTTAAATACTGTTGTGGATTTAAAATGATATTGTCAGAACTTACCAGATACACAAAATAGGCAGTCCTGAGTGAAAGATTCCTTGGAGGAAGGTATGGCAACCCACTCTAGTATTCTTGCCTGGAAAATACCAGGGATAGAGGAGCCTGATGGGCTATAGTCTGTGTGGTTTCAAAGCATCAGACATGACTGAGCATGCACATGCATGCAAAAAATGTCAGCCTACGTTTATGTGGAATAAATATGCCTGGAGAAAATACCCTTCTTGTCCATATTCCTAGGTTTTCCCCCTGTGAATAATAAAAACTCCTCCTCCCCTGAAATCATCAGAAGGACTAAGTGGCGCAGGGTTGAGCTGCTTCTATAATATGCTTCGAAGGAGAGCAAATGTGTTTTGTCAGTTAGTAGTTATTGCCTCTTTCCTTTTATAAAGATCAACTAGGGCCGATTAGAAAACTAGAGAAAGGGAACTTTTAACAGCAAGATGAGGACATGAAAGCCAATATTGTAAGAGAACCAAATGGAAAGCTTTAGAATGGCATTATTGATTGTTCAGCCTGAAAAAAAAAATATGGTAATTATTCCTCAAATAGCAGGAAAAATGGACCAGATCATCTACTGTGTCTCTTCCAGCTCTGCGATCTTACCTAACTCTCTTGGGGTAATAAAATGTGAATGATACTTTCAGACGAATTTGGAGGTGTCTATATCTGTGGTGCTTTAATCATCCAGGCTTTCAAAAAACAGCATGTAATTTCTCAGCCATGTAGCTTACAGAATCAACACACCTGGTCTTTTACCTTAGACCTTATAATTTAATACAGTACCAGTAAGTTGAACCTAGAGGAAATCTGAGTCATGCTTTTGAATATTTTCATAACTTTTGAAAGCAGTCTACTCAAACAAGTTATGTTTCTACTGACATTCAAATTTGAAACTAATGTCTCTCCATTTATCCTATTAACTTTTCCTTCATTGTTACTAACATGAGGATTTGATGTTTTCAGAAAATGCTATGTATTCCCAACACCACCTTTTATATTTCAAAAATTTACAATGTCTTTCTGAAACTCTCACGTTATTATCCTGTTAGGTGTCATTCCACTGAAACCATGTATCACTAATATATCACAGTGATGTTGTGACATTTTCACTTGCAAAATGTTTAAGATTTTCCAAGTAGACACCATCAAGTGCTCGCCTTCAATACAAATTTCCCCCTGGAGTTCCTTCCACAGAAAGCAATCTTTTTCAGTAGCCTGTTAACAGCACATTTTTTACATGAAGAGGTAAAGCCAATTGTTGGAAACTAATCCACATTGGAAACAACAGGGAGTGCACCTTACTGGGATCAAACAAAGCATTACTGAAATTTTATAAGAGATCACCAAGTCACGTTATTTCTAAAGCATTTGAAAAATACAACATTTAGCTGGAGAGAGAGGAGAGGAATCAGAGATAAGAAAGGATAGTCCCATAATCTTGGCAGGCCCATGAATGATATGGAAAATTCTCCCAAGCTGTAGGGCTTTTAGTCTGACAGCCCTGATATGTCATTCTTCCTGAATATACACTTCCTAATTGGAGATGTGGCATTTTATGCACATGCACGCATGCAGTCAGCATAAAAGGGCAGTACATGTCTTAGAGAAGATTCATTTTACAGAGGTAATATTCATGGGGAAGGAATTGGGCAAAACACATCACAAATCACCTTTTTGTGGTTCTATGAGTGAGAAGGAACTTCCCTCCCTGTATTATCTATTGAGATTAAGGAATTCCCCCCCACCACCATTACTTACCTTTAAATACTTATTAATTTATGAAGTGAATAAACACACTTTTGTGAAAAATATGAGTTTTGTTTATTATATAGCAGATCTTATGGACTAACATTATGTTCTTTCAGTAAATAATTTCTCATTTGGAGCATGTTAACCCAATACAGATGTTTTCCCTTTCTTCAGGGGGGAATACAGTTGTTTTTCCTTATATTGTTTTAGTACAAAGAATGCTACAATGTAGAAGAACTAGGTAATCTCCTATCCTAATGACTTGATTCACTGCCCAAAATGGCAATTCTGCCTCCATCCATGAAAGGGGGTGGGCTTAGGGTCTATCATTCAAAGTGCTAGGGAACACTGCAGAGTGGGTGACCGAACAGCTAGATGGTGAAGTCACATCACTTACTAGTACCTTCTGGTCCAATGTAGTCACTGTCAAAATTTGTAGAGAGGTATCTTTTATCTAAGCTCTTGGTGTCTGCTTAGTTGCTCAGTTGTGTGTGACTCTGTGACCCCATGGCTCTCTGTCCATAGGGATGATCCAGGCAAGCAGACTGGAGTGGGTTGCCATGCCTTTCTCCAGGGGATCTTCCCAACCCAGGGATCCAACCCGGGTCTCCCGCATTGTAGGCGGATTCTTCACCATCAGAGCCACCAGGGAAGCCCTTTATCTAAGCTAGATGGTCCCAAATACCAGGGCCAATTATGGCTGAAGCAGTGAAGCTTTCAGCTGTAATTCATGCCTGTTCCAAAGCCTCTCTCTCTGTACCAATTCTGCCAGTCTGTAATTCACTTTAAATAATTTTAGAACCACTCCATTGTGTGAGACTTATTACAAATTGAAATGAAGATGTACCCTTGAAGTAGAACACTTTTAAAAATTATGATTTTAGTATTATGTTCTGGGCTCAGGCCATGAATGATGCTTTATGAGAAAAGGTGGAGGTTTTTTTTTTAAAGCAATTACTCCTAAACTAAAATTATGAACCATCTGGAGAAAGTTTAGTAATACAGGGAAATTATCCAAACAATACACAAAAAAATATGTTTTGAGAAAATTAGCATTTTTGCCTTTGTTTGAGTATCTGGATAATTGTGTTAAATTCTAGCCAGAATTAATCACTAGAAACATAGTCATCCTGAGTTTTCATGATTACTTTCACTGTAATAATTGCTTGTCAAATGTCAAAACCAATCTGGCTTGTGTTCTGACTTTCTGCTCTTATGTACAACTTTTCTTTTGTTATATTAATTTTCAGACATGCTCATTTAGATCCGCAAATAACTTAATTCATTCCAAAATTATACTCCCGAGATTCTTTCCTCTGAGCCTCCTAAAAGGTCTTCTTGCTGCTAATTCAATCTCCCCAAAGCATTTTCACAATCAACAAATATGAATCATGCTATAACATTTTGCTAAATCTAATAATCTACATTTTCTCAGTCTTGGATATCACTCACCTGCAGTTATCCCAGTGAAATGGACTTTTGTAATTCTTACAGAACCAGATAACCAGATTATGTGAATTAAAGTTGGAAGGCAGGGGCCATGTGGTGTGAGACACAGTGGCTATTTAGGAGATAAGATCTTAGAGGCCGATTAGTCTGAAACTCTCTCTTTGTTTTTACAAAATGAAGATACACTGGTTATTCTGTGGATTATGTGACTCTGTTGTAAAAATTCCAATCTCAAGATATTTCCATGTACACTTATTTCCTAATGAGCTATTTATGTATGGCAGCTTCTTTAAGGTGTAATTTAAAAATACTGTCACTCATTTTATAGAATAGAATAGTGCTTAGAAGAAGCCAATGGATGTATTTTTTCTGCGTCATATTATCATCTTCAGTTGTCTTCATTTATTTAAAAAGTTGCTTTTCCCATATGGGTCATTACATAGTATTGAGTACTTGCCAGGTGGCGCTTGTGGTAAAGAAGCCATCTGCCAATATCTGGAGACATTAGAGACGTGGGCTCAATCCCTGGGTTGGGAAGATCCCCTAGAGATGGAAATGGCAACCCACTCCAGTATTCTTGCCTGGAGAATCCCATGGGCAGAGGAGCCTGGTGGGCTGTAGTCCATGGGGTCGCAAAGAATTGGATATGACTGAGCAACTTAGCATAGTATTGAGTGGGGTTCCCTGTGCTGTGTGGTGGATCCTTGTCAGTTATCTTTTTCTTTATGTAGTAGTGTGTGTTTTGCAGATAGTATTGGTGTCTCCTGGTTTATCCCTCCTCCCAGTCCCCCTGGGTAACCATGAGATTGTTTTCTGCATCTGTAGACTCTATTTCCGTTTTGTAAGTGGGTTCCATTTGTACCATTTTTTTAGATTCCACATATAAGTGATACCATACCATAAAAAAATAGCAAAATAAAAATGAAAAGTTTCTGATTTTTAAAATATTTTGTGTATAAAATACAGAGAAATGGAGTCTCTACACTTAAATATCTAGTAGTCAGATATTTAATGGGGGCAGGAGGAACCCTCTTATATTTTCTCTTAAGACAATGCTACAATAAATCACATAATACCAAAAATGTAAGTTGGGTTTTGGTTTGGAATTGCATCTTACATGTTCAAAGGGTGAATATTGACAACATAAATAAAGCATTCTCTTTCAATACTTGAATTCTTGCTTCCTGGGATTTTGCTGAGGTTGCTGGCATTTTGTATTGAAAAGCTTGATCTTTGATGAAATGCAGAAACATTACAATTCAAAATATTCCAGTAAAGGGCAAATTGGGCAGTGTTTTTGATAGAAACAAACAGCAAGGTTTAAAGGTGTTGTGTATTTTTAGAAATACGGTTTACTCATCCGTTCAACATTAGACATTTCTCACACACTAAGTGCTCTGTAGGCAACGGGGATAAGAAAAGATGAAGAAAAATAGGCCTCTGCCCTTACTGAGTTCAACCTCTAAGGCAGTCTTTTTGGAAGGTGGGTTCTTTGCATTAGTTTAAAATGTAGGATGCTTGTTTAAAATGTAGGTTTCTGGCTTTCCTCTCTATCCTTGAATCTCTAACAGGAGAATCAGCACATGTTAACAAACTCCCTTGGCAATTGATTTGTGCCCCAGATTAAAGGAGACCTTGAATATTGTTTAAACAGGAGTCAGAAGTGCAGTCTACCACTCCAATACCTGGGGTAAGCTTGGGACCACCACTCTGCCTTTTTTCACTTCAAATTTTTATTCCATAAAATGAGAGTGAAAGAGATGACTTAGAAAATACTTAAGATTCCTTTGTCCACATTCATCTAAGGTAAGGGATGCTATTCCATATGGTACTCCATCCCAGGTACTCTGGTACCTGGTTTCCCTCTTTCTTGCAGTGTTACATCTTGCTGTTATTACTTCTAAAAAAGGACAACACAGCAAAACAACAAAGAAAAGGAAACAGATCAAACATCTGACTTTTGAGTTTCAAAAGCCCATATCCAGGCAAAAGACATTATTTGATTTAGAAGAATACGAGATAAATCAGAGGCATTGTTCTTTCTTGAACTCCCCAGATCAGATGAAAATTTTCTAGGCTGGTAGGAGAGAGACCAAATTACTCAGATTAAAAGACAGGACTAGGATATAATGAGATACACTTGGTTATAGAAAAATGATGATATTTCATAGGTCCTGCTTTTATACTGTGGGATTCATGTCTCACTATACGTTGTAAACATGTGTATGTTAATCACTCAGTTGTGTCTGACTCCTTGCGACCCCGTGGACTGTAGCCTCCCAGACTTCTCTGTCCATGGAATTCTCCAGGCAAGAATACTGGAGTGGATTGCCATTTCCTTCTCCAGGAGATCTTCCCCACCCTGGGATTGAACCTGGGTCTCCTGCCTTGCAGGCAGATTTTTTACCATTTGAGCTACTGGGATTCATGTCTAACTATACATTACAAACCTAACACCCTGTGAATGCCTCCCTATCCTTCTCAGTTCAGTTCAGTCGCTTAGTTGTGTCCGACTCTTTGCGACCCCATGAATTGCAGCACGCCAGGCCTCCCTGTCCATCACCAACTCCTGGAGTTTACCCAAATTCATGTCCATCGAGTCGGTGATGCCATCCAGACATCTTATCCTCTGTCATCCCCTTCTCTTCCTGCCCCCAATCCCTCCCAGCATCAGGGCCTTTTCCAATGAGTCAACTCTTCACATGAGGTGGCCAAAGTATTGGAGTTTCAGCTTCAGCATCAGTCCTTCCAGTGAACACCCAGGACTAATCTCCTTTAGGATGGACTGGTTGGATCTCCTTGCAGTCCAACAGACTCTCAAGAGTCTTCTCCAATATCACAGTTCAAAAGCATCAATTCTTCTACACCCAGGCTAAAAGTTTACATTTTTATGAGGTCTTCTCTTTTGCTTCTATCAAACCACAGACATTTTTCCTTCTATATTCCCACTGGACCTTAAACCTATTTCTGTTATTTTTCATATTTCATTTTATGATCATTGTTGCTTGGATGTCTGACTTGTTCTAAGTCTCTGAGAACCTCCTTTGGGATATTCCATCTGGCTTTTTGCCTGTGTGTTCTCATGAATGCGACAGATGACCACATAGTTAAACTTCTTAGCAAATATGCCCAGGGCTTATTCCCATCAAATATGTGAAGCGTTTTGTAATATTGGAGAGACAAAGTGAATTTTTACAAAATGAAAATTAGGGTGGAATGTTAAGAGTTGGGAAGTGGAGAAAGCTAGTGAAGAAAAGATCAGAAAGCATCACTTATCTTCCTAGTAGCCAGAATGAAAAGAAAAAGTGTTTAACTGAATAATTCTCGTTTAATAAACGATGTCAAGTCACTGGAAATAGCCAATATGTGTTGGTTCTGAACCCAGAAAAATATATCATATGTGTTATTAAGTGAGATGGAAGTTCATAATAAACTCTCATCATGTATAAACAATAATAAATGAAGCCATGTTCACCACTATGTCATATAGTGTCCAGGTAAAATTCAAGGTTCAGTGTTCAGTTGTTCTGAGAAGATATTTCTGTGTGGGAAAAGTTAATGTACTGTAATAAATGTATTTCTTTTTCATAATCTGACCTGATAAACAGGTGAAAACTAGAGAATCTGAGGGGAAAATGGCTAGCCTGTCCTTATCTGGAGCAGCAATTATCTCCATGGGCTTTCTGATGGGAATCGGTCAAGTGTAGATGTTCTGTCTTACTGATTAAAAGGCAGCCCACTTGCTTTAGAATTTAGGCAACACTGACATTTGATGAAATAATTAAAGAGCTGAACTAGTGTTTCTTATCCTTGGAAGTCTATAACAGGAACACCTTCAGGAAGGGCAAGACCTTTCTCAAAAAGCCTTTTCAGAGAAACACAAATGCTGTAAAACAATGCAAAATAAAATCTAGGATTTCCTACCATTGAGAATATACAAGATGATGTAGCTAAGGGGGTGGAGGTACCAGAGGTTACCAGAAAGCTGCCTTTATTGTGATTGTGACCTTGATAGGTTTCATTATTCATCCTGATTGCATCATCATTCATGAGTCTGAATCAGGCTTCTCACTCATACATTCTGTGCATAGTAAATTTCTGTGTGCTCAAGTGTTTATATACAAATTCATGTAATTTGGTCTCCTGCAGTTTTTCTCAAATCTGTTTACTGCCCCTACAACCACAAGGTTATATTGCAAATATTTGGCTCATTAAAAAAGCATTATATGCTTATTCTGTTGGTGAATACTGAGAATGTGTTTATTCTTTCTTGTAGCCAATAATGAGAGGTTCAATAAGATAACAACAAGGATCCTAATCCTAGAAATTTACATAGATAAAAAGATATCAAAAATATTTCCAATAGAGTTTTAACAGTTCAGTCACTCAGTCATGTCCAACTCTTTCAACCCCATGAACCGCAGCACGCCAGGCCTCCCTGTCCATCATCAACTCCCAGAGTTTACCCAAACTCATGTCCATTGAGTCAGTGATGCCATCTAACCATCTCATCCTCTGTCATCCCCTTCTCCTCCTGCCTTTGATCTTTCCTAACATCAGGGTCTTTTCCAGTGAGTCAGCTCTTCGCATCAGGTGGCCAAATATTGGAGTTTCAGCTTCAACATCAGTCCTTAAATGAACACCCAGGACTGATTTTCTTTAGGATGGACTGGTGGATTTCCTTGCAGTCCAGGGTACTCTCAACAGTCTTCTCCAACACCACTGTTCAAAAGCATCAATTCTTCTGTGCTCAGCTTTCTTTATAGTCCAACTCTCACATCTGTACATGACTACTGGAAAAACCATAGCCTTGACTACATGGACCTTGGTTGACAAAGTAATGTCTCTGCTTTTTAATAGCTGTCTAGGTTGGTCATAATTTTCCTTCCAAGGAATAAACGTCTTTTAATTTCATGGCTGCAGTCACCATCTGCAGTGATTTGGGAGCCCCCCAAAATAACATCAGCCACTGTTTCCCCATCTATTTCCCATAAAGTGATGGGACTAGATGCCATGACCTTAGTTTTCTGAATGTTGAGCTTTAAGCCAACTTTTTCACTCTTCTTCTTTTACTTTCATCAAGAGGCTCTTTAGTTCTTCTGCACTTTCTGCCATAAGGGTGGTGTCATCTGCATATCTGAGGTTATTGATATTTCTCCCGGCAATCTTGATTCCAGCTTGTGCTTCATCCAGCCCAGCATTTCTCATGATGTACTCTGCATATAAGTTAAATAAGCAGGGTGACAATATACAGCCTTGATGTACTCCTTTTCCTATTTGGAACCAGTCTGTTGTTCCATGTCCAGTTCTAACTGTTGCTTCCTGACCTGCATACAGGTTTCTCAAGAGGCAGGTCAGGTGATCTGGTATTCCCATCTCCTTCAGAATTTTCCACAGTTTATTGTGACCCACACAATCAAAGGCATTGGCATAGTCAAGAAAGCAGAAATAGATGTTTTTCTGGAACTCTCTTGCTTTTTCAATGATCCAGCGGATGTTGGCAATTTGATCTCTGGCTCCTCTGCCTTTTCTAAAACCAGCTTGAACATCTGGAAGTTCACAGTTCATGTATTGCTGAAGCCTGGCTTGGAGAATTTTGAGCGTTACTTTACTAGGGTGTGAGATGAATGCAATTATGCAGTAGTTTGAGCATTCTTTGGCATTGCCTTTCTTAGGGATTGGAATGAAAACTGACCTTTTCCAGTCTTGTGGCCACTGCTTAGTTTTCCAAATTTGCTGGTATATTGAGTGCAGCACTTTCACAGCATCATCTTTCAGGATTTGAAATAGCTCAACTGGAATTCTATCACCTCCACTAGCTTTGTTCATAGTGATTCTTTCTAAGGCCCACTTGACTTCACATTCCAGGATGTCTGGCTCTAGGTGCATGATCACACCATTGTGATTATCTGGGTCATGTAGATCTTTTTTGTATAGTTCTGTGTATTCTTGCCACCTCTTCTTAATATCTTCTGCTTCTGTTAGATTTTAACAGTATCTCAGAGCTTAAACAGAAAATACTATAAGAAAACAAAAATCATAAATATGGTTTTAGTAAATATGGCATAGTAAAATCATATTTATTAAAAAATTAAGATTTTTTTGATGAAGAGGATTAAAAGATACATAAGACTCTATGGAAATTTATAAAATAATATTTTATTAAAATAATGCACATGGCATTTAGAGAATCCTACTGGTTATTAAAACTAGTTCTTATTTCATTCCTCAAACTAACATCTGTCCTAATTTTGGATTTATTTTTTTCTTTTAAATGGACTTTATTTTTGGAGCAGTTTGAATGTCACCACCAAGTTAACCACAAAATACTAGATAGTTCCCATATATCACCCTACCCTACCTACACAGAAGCTGTCCCACTGTGAGCATCTAGCACAAGAGGGGTGCATTTGTTCCCATGAATGAAGCCACACTGACACATCATTATCACCCAAAGTCCATACTTTACATTAGATTCACTCTTGGTGTTACATATATCCTGTGGGTTTTGACAAGTGTCTAATGACACGCATCCACCATTGCTGAATCAGAGATAATAGTTTCATTGTTGTAAAAATCCTCTGTGTTTCACGTATCATTCCTCCTTCCCCCTTGCCCCTGGTAACCACTGATGTTTTTACTGTCTCCATAGTTTTGCCTTTTCTAGAATGTCACTACAGTTGGAGTTATACAGTATGTGGCCTTATTTCACTTAGTAACAGACAAAAATTTGAGCTAACCTTGGGAGACAGTGAAGAACAAGGAAACTTGACATGCTGCAGTCCATGGAGTTGCAAAGAGTTGGACACAACTTAGCGAACAGAATGTTCACTGAGGTTTCCTCCTTGTCATTTTGTGGTTTGATAGCTCACTTCTTTTTGGCACTGAGTAATATTCCATTGTTTGGATATACCACAGTTCAGTTATCCACTTGCCTACTGAATAACATCTTGGTTGCATCCAAGTTTTGGCAATCATGATAAAGCTGCTATAAACATCTGTGTGCAGGTTTTGTTATGGACTTAAGTTGAAAGGACTTTCAACTCCTTTCGGTAAATACTGAAGAAATATGATTGCTGTATCATATGGTAAGAGTAACTTTGTTTGGGAAGAAACTACCAAATTATCTTCCAAACTGGCTCTACCATTTTGCAGTCCCATCAGCAAAGAATGAGAGGTTCTATTGCTCCACATCCTTGCCGGCAGTTGGTGTTGTCACTGTTCTAGATTTTGGTTACTCTTGTAGTTGTGTAGTGGTATCATACAGTGTACTTTCTATTTCCCTAATGACATCTGATGTGGAGCATGCTTTCATTTACTTAATGGCCTTCCGTATATTATCTTTGGTAAGGTGTCTATTCAGATTTTTGTGTATTTTGGATAACAGTCCTTTATCAGGTATGTCTTTTGCAAATATGTTCTGCCAGTCTATGGTGTGTCTTTTAGTTCTCTTGGCATTATCTTTCATAGAGCAGAAATTTTTAATGTCCAGTTTATCAGTTATTTCTTCCATGAATTATACTTTGGATGTTCTATCTGAAAAATCATCACCCCGTTGAAAATCATCTACATTTTCTCCTGTTATCTTTGAATTTTATAGTTTTGTGTTTTACATTAAGGTCTGTGAACCAGTTTGGGTTAATTTTTGTGAAGGGTGTAGGGTCTGTGTCTAGTTTTTGTTTTTGGAATGTGAATGTCTAGTTGCTCCAATACCGTGTGTAGAAAAGATTATAATTTTTTCACTGTATAACCCTTGCTCGTTTGTCAAAAATCAGTTGATTATCTTTGTATGGGTCTATTTCTGGGCTCTTTATTGTGTTTATTGATCTATTTGTCTATTCTGTTGCCAGTACCACACTGTCTTGATTATTGTAATTGGACATTTTTAAATAAAAGGGAAAAAGTTATGGGAACATGATAAAGTAAATGTTACAACAAAAGTAGAAATTCTTGCTTGATTTCTACATCTAGATTAAAGATTTATGTATAAATATCCTGAATAATTTTCTTTAAATTTCAAAGAAAAGGGTTTAGTTATTCCCATTTCTTCTCTTTACTGTCCTAATTTTCTCCTATCCCATAGCAAAATTCCACAAATACATTTGTTTACACTTGTTGGTTCCTGACTGAACTTCTCTACTGTCTTGTTTTTCCAACAGCTTATTTTGAAAAACTTCAAATCTATATGAAAACTGGAAAGTTAGTACAATAACTAATGTACGTATGCATGTAGCCATCACATAGAATCACCAGTTGTTAACGTTTTTCTACATTTGTTCTCTCATTTTCTGATTCTGTCTCTCTCTCTCATACACACAATGTTAATTTTGCCAAACTGTTTGAAAATAAATTGCAACTATTATAACATTTCACCCCTAAATACTATGGCGTGTATGTTCTAGAAATGTTATATTCTTCCATGTAACTACAATACTGTAATTGCATAAGAGCAAATTAAAAATAATTCAGTAGTACTATCATAATATGCAGTCCTTTAACACAAATAAACAAACAAAAGAAGTCAGTGGTAGACTTATATATACAGAAAGAAACTGGTGATTGCCAGAGGCAGGAGTGTGAAGTGTTGGGGGACAAAGGTGAAGAGGATTAAGAGATACAAACTTCCAGTTATAAAATAAGTATAAAGAAGACAGATAGCATAAAGAATACAGTCAATAATAGTGTAATAATTTTGTGTGTTGACAAATGCTTACTGGACTTGTGAGGATTAGTTTGTACCATTTTTGATTGTTGGATCATTATGTTGTATGACTAACTTACTGTTAATAATCAACTATACATCAATTAAAAGAAGATAAAAAATTAAGGCAAGACTGAGAAGAAAATGAATTCAAAAGTAAAACTTATTTTTCTAAATTGTGGGATAGAACATTTACAGTTCATAGTGCAGATTTGTGTGGACTTGTAATAAGTCTTTCTCTTCACCTCAGATGTCATTTGACTTTTGGGTCTTTGGAGATAGAAGCAACGTTGTTAGCTATTTTCCCCCTATTTCCAGGAGAAGAGGGGGCTATCTTAGGTAGTATTTTTCAAGATAAATAGCTTGAAAAACAAACAAAGCGATTCTTCCTTCCCTCACCAAAAGAAGTTCCTCATTTTGAAAATGAATAGTGTTGCCAAAAGATACTAGAAATTGTTATTATATGTATGCCTATCATATATAAAAATATATTCAACTTAAAACATGTGTCCCATTCATTTAAGGCGATTCTTATTGACTTGCTTTTAAGTAATATTTTTGCTTAAAGTGACATCTGTTTGTCACCAGATTAAACCTTTCTTAAAACTATCATGCATAATTTCTCCTTGAAAATTCAAGATCATGAATTTTGTGGACCTTATCAGTTTAAATGATTTCTTTAATGAATTAATAATTCAAAAGAAGGTTGTGTTGGAAGAAATTGATACACTGTTGATTGTTACTTGATTTTAAGTCAATAACTAGAAAGCGACACTTTTATTGATGTGGATGCTTCCAGAAATTTCTGTGTGATAATTTTTTTTGCAGTTTCCTCAGCATTTTGAAAGTGAAGGTCTTGAGATTACAGTTCTAAATAACTCACTGTTCTAGAAAAAAAACCCCACAAATGTCTCAATATTCTAATTTTGGTCCATTTCTGTTGAATAATATAAAGGGAAGTGAGCCTACTGCCATGTGGCTGGTAAGTTTTTATAGCATCTTAGAGAGTCAGGCAGTTGGGCGTGCCAAGCTCACACAATTTCATGACAGTAAAGTCAGGGGTGTGGTCAGAAACCCTGGTATGGGTAAAATGAACCATAATGAATACAGCTCGCATCCTGTGAACACTGACCCTATGTTCTAATTTTGAATAATAAAATCCAACTGCATAACTGACTGCCAGACACACTGTCCAGGCTTCTCTGATTTTTCTTCCTGATCAGAAGGAGAGACCCATATGTCTTCTCTGAGCCACTGGCCCATGTTATTAAGGAAAAACACAATAAAACCTGTGCCAGCACAAATTTAGAGTTGCCCACAACATAACCTACGTGATTGTGTCTGAGAAAATAGGAGCAAAATCCAGTAAGTAAATGCCTTTCCCTATTTCAAGGAAAATATAATTCTTGTAGGTAATATTTCCCAAGAGAAGTAATTTGAAAAAACAAGTAGCCCCTCCCCCAATTCATCACAATATTAATAGACATCAGAGAGAGTTACTGTGAAATGTACATATGGAAATACTATATTGGCAGATAGTTATGTGCTATGTAATCCCTGATCTGTTTTACTTATTAGGACAAAATGAATTTATCCTATATTTTTTTCCCTGAGAAAATGATAAAATATTAAGCTGTGCTGCTCTTAAAGACCTTATCCACTTAATTAACTCATTAAACATTATTTCATTTTGCAGTTCTATGCTCTGGGAGCTAAGGAATATTTTTGCTTGCTTTTGTTGCATAACAAACCACCTCAAACACGAGTGGCTTAAAACAGCAGCATTTGTTGGCTGGCAGTTCTGTGAGTCAGCAGAGTGGCTTTGATCGGGCCAGCTTGGTTGAAGCTGGACCATCTAGAAAGCCACACTCATATCTGTGCCCTGAGCTGGTACAGCAGGGCCTTTCCTTGGTATATCATCCTGGAGGAAGTCTGCTTGGGCCAGCTGACATGGCGACAAAGGAGTTCCCAGCTGCAAAGAAAGAGCCAACCCCACAATGCAAGCCCTGTTCATTCCTCTGCTTGAATCCTGTCTGTTCTGGCCTCACAAGATCCTCACAAGTCTCATGAGCAAGTCAAATGGCAGGAAAATAGACTCCATCTCTTGACTGGAATTAGTGGAAAATATTATGGCTGGGTTTTTTTGTTGTTGTATCTACCAGAGAGAAATGTTGAGAGAGAAACAGAGAAGCCTTGCCTCCATTTTTTTTTCCCTTAAACATGTAGGCTTTTTTTTTTTTTTTTTGGAATTGACATGCCTTTGGATTGGAGTGGAAGGATGGGGGTATTCTCTAAGCTGCAGCTATAAACAGTGATTCCTGGGAATCTGAAATCTAGGTTAGATCAGGGAGTCTGCTCCTAAAATAGCACTTGAAGATGCCGCCGTTAGCCATTAAGAAAAGATACCTCTGTCCCACTCAATACCACCACATAGAAACTGTGTTCAAGACATAGAGTTGTCCTTGGCAGCCGACATCAAGCTGGGCCTCTGGTAGATTCCCAGAAGCCTTGCTGCAAACCCCGAAAGGTCTACTGATCTTTACCCTACGGCTAGCTGTTCTTTCTAAATGGCTCAGAGATGCTGAATCTGTAGCTACTACCTAACTTGGTCACACAGATCAGGGGTGGTTGGGATGCTTCCTCAATGTTCAGCTCTTTCTAGGAAGGAGATGAGAAAGAGCTGCAATGTGGGCAGTGAGCATTCTACATCATGCGGCCTCTGCACTCCTCGGGTTTCCCCTGGCCAGACTGTGATGAGAGTTGTAGAGAAGGAAAGCGAACTGGGTTCTAGTCTTTGTGCCTTGATACATCTCCGAAAGGTGGAAATGTTTGTTCTATAAGCGTGATTACATGTTTTTAATAGAAGTAGGTATAGTTACTCTTCTTCCCACCAGAAGTTGGCTTAAAGCTCAGCATTCAGAAAACTAAGATCATGACATCCAGTCTCATCACTTCATGGCAAATAGATGGGGAGACAGTGGCTGACTTTATTTTTCAGGGCTCCAAAATCACTGCAGATGGTGATTACAGCCATGAAATCAAGACGCTTACTCCTTGGGAGGAAAGTTATGATGACCTAAACAGCATACTAAAAAGCAGACGCATTACTTTGTCAGCAAAGGTCCGTCTAGTCAAGGCTATGGTTTTTCCAGTGGTCATGTATGGATGTGAGACTTGGACTATAAAGAAAGCTGAGCACTGAAGAATTGAAGCTTTTGAACTGTGGAGTTGGAGAAGACTCTTGAGAGTCCCTTGGACTGCAAGGAGATCCAACCAGTCCATCCTAAAGGAGATCAGTCCTGGGTGTTCATTGGTAGGACTGATTTTGAAGCTGAAACTCCAATACTTTGGCCACCTGATGCAAAGAGCTGACTTATTTGAAAAGGCCCTGATTCTGGGAAAGATTGAAGGCAGGAGGAGAAGGGGATGACAGAGAGTGAGATGACTGCATGTCATCACCGACTCGATGGACATGGGTTTAGGTGGTCTCCGGGGGTTGGTGATGGCCAGGGAGGCCTGGCATGCTGTGGTTCATGGGGTCACAAAGAGTCAGACACAACTGAGTGAGTGAACTGAACTTCCCACCAGAAAGTAATCCTGGCTTGGCTGGGGTGCAGGTTGTGTAGAATATGGTATAGATGTTGTTGTTGTTGCATCACTAAGTTGTGCCAGACTCTTGTTGCTGTAGCCCACTAGGCTTCTCTGTCCATGGGACTTCGCAGGCAAGAATACTGGAGTGGGTTGCCATTTCCTCCTCCAGGGGATCTCCTTGATCCAGGGCTCAAACTCATGTCTCCTGCATCGGCAGGTGGATTCTTTACCACTGAGCCACCTGGGAAGCCCAGGGTATAAATAGAAATCAGAATTTAGGGCTGCAGGTATGGGAGAGGTCTGGAAATTCTGGATTACAACCATAAAAGGAGAGTGGAATTAGCATTATTATGGCCTTACTTTGGGTGAGGGGCCTTAATTACACATACCTCTTTAATCTCCCCTATAAACCAGAGTGACATCTGTAAAGCATTAGGCTCAGGTTTTAAAGGGGTTAAAGGAAAAAGCAGCGGCAAGGGGACCTTTGCACGTTAGTATCCAGTGCTTCCCACTCGTTCACCTGTAGCCTACTTTCCCAGGGGTGGCTATTACACCTGCAGCCTCAGGCTCAGAATGTTTTAGTGCCAAAGAAGAATCCTCCATGTGATGTTCTTCCTCGATTTTTACTGTAGTTATCATGAATTAATCATAAATAGCGAATCAACTTTTCTGTACAATGACCAAGCTTCTCATTCTTGTACCTAGGGCTCTGCTTTGCTCCCATGACTCTGGGTGCCCTTGTGTTTCATCCTCGCATCCCTCTGTGACTGGGGCCTTCATCTCCCTTCAGAGGTTACTCCCTGAACCCTGGAGTGGAAGCTAACATCCAGTTTCTTGCTCTTAGACTTGATTCTTTCTGCTTCTTTGCTTTGAATTCTGGAGATGCCTAGCTCCTTTTCTCCATTACTCTTTTCAGGAATCCCAGAACATCTTGCATGTAGGATTGTGTGCATGCTAAGTCACTTTATTCACATGTGACTTCTGTGCGACCCTATGGACTGTAGCCCACCAGGCTTCTCTGTCCCTGGGGATTCTCCAGGCAAGAATACTGGAGTGGGTTGCCATGCCCTCCTCCAGGGGATCTTCTGGACCCAGGGATTGAACCCAGGTCTCTTACATTTCCTGCAGTGGCAGGTGGGTTCTTTACCACTAGCTGCCACTTCACATAGGATTACCCTTTATTCAAGTTGGTTTCCAGAACTCTCACTGTTTAATAGTATTTATTGTCAGATACCATCAATGTGCTTTGTCTAGAGGCTGGGTCTCTTTCCACCATTCAAAGCTCAGTCAGTTCTCCTATCACCTGCCTCATTTTCATGCCAGGGTTGGGGGGGCCAAGGGTCTGGTTCAGGTGTAAGGGTGGCCCCAAACATCTGTGCCTGCCACTAATGACGTGCTGTCAAGATACATAGGAGCATCACGTTTACATCTTTACTAGTTATATGCAGAGAAATGTTGATGAAACCAGAGAAATGTATTTTGTAAGGAAGTGCTACTCAGGGAAAATACTCAGAAAGTTAAAAGAACAAATGAATTCATTTTCAATCGTGAAAGATAAAACATGCCTTTTTAAAAAGGTCTGCATAACCCCACAGAGGAGGTGTTTTTAGTTCTTTCCAAAGCTCGAAGTATTTACAGTAAACCCAACTAATTAAAAAATTTTAGAGCTTTCTGACTATTAATGAGCTTGTATTTTATTTCATTAATTTCACATAAATGCCTTTTCAGATCACTCATGACCTAGAAGAGTGGTCCAAGGTATTTACAAATTGGATGGATCACTTGCACACTATTAAAATGATCAACGTTGCCTTGACTTCTTTACTTGTTCCCATGACTACCATATAAATTTCCTAGCAATCATTTAAACGGCCACATAAAATTTTAGATGATTTCCTTTGGAAGGGTAAGAGACCTTGAATTAATAGGACCACTCTTCTGGATGTTTAGGGTAAAAAAGGCATTATTCCCTGTCCTCTTTGAAATGGTAAGACATCACTATACTGTGTCTTACATGCTGTCTTATTAAGGAATAGCAATTGCAGTTTGTCTTGTTTAGTTACTTTTTTTTTTTTTTAAACTTTATAAGAATGGGCAAAAATGCTGAATTCTCTAAATGCAGAGAGATCTATTGCAGATTTCACTGAGAAAAATTATAATTATGACCTTCTACCTGGTTTTACAGTTATCGTATTTTAAATAAATTAGCCAGCCAAATGACACTGCAAATTTTACTTTTCATTTTGTAGTTACTTCTTTAAAAAGCTTATGTAAGCAGTTTAATGTGTCCACAATTTTCTCCAAAGTGTGATTATAAAAATGAGCTTGTAAATTAGAAAATCTACTTTTACAGTGGGATGTCATTTTAAAACTTCTTTATAATAATAAGGAATTAATTTCTACTGAAAATTAAACACTACACAATCAAGATCTGCCTTATTGTAAATATTCCAATATCTGAATGAAAAAAGATCACTCACAGATTTTTAGAATATGCAAAAAATATTCTTATATTCTTATAACGAAAATCTTTATATTTGAGTAAAATTTCTGTAGAAAAAGTTCTATCTGAAATATTTTTCTAATGTTATATGCATTCAATTTTAAAAAAATATGATAGGCATAAAAGAATTAGAAGAATAGAAACAACATCATTTGATTTAATATAGGATGAGATAGTATAAAATTATAATTCACCTCTAATTTCAGTTATTTTAGAATAAACTAAACCCAAATAAGCATCAGCATTTCTGAAAAAGTTGATGATAAAATTTTCCACTCTATAAATGTTGAGGCAGTAAACAATGTCTTATTTTCTCAAATTTTATATCATAGTCCAGAAGATATATAGCTGTACATCTATATATTTCCCATGGCAGGCAGCTACAACTCCTGAGGCAACATATAATATTAATTCAGTTTAGCCTCCTGAATTTCAGGAAATTTTGATGCAGACCACATACTTATCTTATGTTTATGGTTTTTAGCCAAAGGATTAAATGATTTATTTCTGAAATAACTGTTTATCTCTTTCCTTTTAAAAACTAAACATTTTTTTTCTATTTACATAACAAATAATGAAAAGTGAGCAAGTCTATATATTTATAGAAACATGTTACTTACTACTGACATTACTGTGTACTTTAATATACTTCCTTCCATGTTAAAAAGTGAGATTATTTGTTTAATTTGAATAATTTATTTTAACAAGAATATTTTGTGATTTAAAACATAGTTTTGGAAAGATTAATCCAAAGAGACTGACCATAGTTTGAAAACCAAAACACTGTCTCTTCCTGTTTTTCTAATTAAAAAGAGATAAATTATGATAGTAAAATTTATACTTTTCAGGCTTTCTGTTTGCATTAAGAAGTATGTATTTTTTTATCCTAGACTTGGGAAACATATACTGTTAGGAGTAGTCTGATGAGGAAGGGAGTGAGGATAATTTGAAGAGCATTGTAAAGGTAATTGAATAAAATATCTCAACTTATACTCAGATTCTGTAATAAGATATTTATTTTAAATGGTTCTCCTATAAAATACTTAAGACTGAATTATTTTATCCATGTTTTTGAGGAAGGTACTGAGACTGTTTATTCTTACTAGAAGATGTAATCCATTCATTAAGATTAAATTTTTAAGAAGTTGTGAAAAACTGCTTGTAGATTTGGAGTTGTATTTTTAGGATTCTGACTGCAAATAATAGAAAAAAATTACTTTAAGTAAACTGTAAAGAATTTATCAGACTTTAGGAATATTTCATTAATTCTTTTATCAGGAGTGCAACTAGACCTGGAGCCAAGACCTCAGACACTGTGAAGGCTCTCTGTAGTTTCCTTTCAACTCCTTTCTGCATTTCTGCTTCTGTTTTTCTCTCTGAAGACCTTAGTTCCAATGACAGGATGAAGACTGCCATTCCATATTCTCAGAATTTTAAAGTCATGTGCTCAATGCAGTGGAACGATTGACTTCAGTGGATCAGCCCATCTCTAGTTTCCCTGGGACTGATTGTCCCATCTTGAATCAGGGGTCTATCTATGGTCAATTAGAAATAGTCTAGTCACAGAGTAGGGGAGTCCTCAATCCCACTGGAGAGAAATGAGGAATAGTGAACAGAGAAGAGTCCGTCTCCATGACTGGACAGATGCCACAGAACATTTCTTCTGTGAGAACTGTGGGTCCGAGTAGGAAAAAGATGGCAGGACACTGCATATAAATTTTGTGTATAATTTGACTTTTTTACCCCTGGAATCAGTATTTTTGCTCATCTTTTTCCAGATATTCCTCATTTCTTGTGTTTTGAACTCAGTTAAGAAAGGTATTTACTCATCACAGTGGCATCCATTGCAGGGAGGAGTTGCCTAAACAGGTTTAAAAATAATTTTTTTTTTTTTTTTTTTAGTGTGCAGGGAAAGACATACACATAGTAAGGGAGACATAGCAGAAAGAAATCAGGCCTTGTAGTCTGAAAACCTTCTGTTATGCCACTTACTAGCTGTGGTCATTGTCTAGTTACTTAGTTTCTTTATTGGTCAAGATGGCTAAGATAAGAAATGGTAACATGTATCTTCAAAATTTCAGCTGTATTATTCTCTCTTACATGGTCACTGGGTGTTTGTTGCATCATGTCATCCTCAAGCTGAGACTCAGTATCTGGAGCTTCTCATTAATCATCACAAAGGGAGAAAGAGCTCAAGAGGATCATTTGACATCAGTTAAATCTTACAATGCATTGCCTGGAAATCGTTAGATGGCCATACTTTAGTAGAAAGAGAACCAGCAATCACACCTAATTATGTATTTAGAAGGCAGAGAATTGCACCATGGAACAGCATGAATGACTAACACAACTTTCCTAAGATTCAGTTTTTTCACACATGAAATAGAAATGTTGGGAATAAAACACGATGATGTATGTAAAACAACTGTTAGGAATAGTGCCTTGTACATAATAATTTTAACAAAAGGCAATTAAGAATTTCATCAGTTATCATTAGGATACTTAGGGCTTCCCTGGTCTCTCAGACCATAAAGAATCTGCCTGCAGTGCAGGAAACCTGAGTTCAATCCCTGGGTTGGGAAGATCTCTTGGAAAAGAGAATGGCTGGCTACTCAGTCCTGTATTCTTGCCTGGAGAATCCCATGGACAGAGGAGCCTGGCAGGCTACACTCAATGGGGTCACAAAGACATGAGCACGACTTAATGACTTCTGCAGTTTAACTCACACTTTCACTCACAGGATATTTAAGCTCAGGGAAATCTAAGTATGTTCTAATGCATTACACGAAGAATTTAAGAGATTCATAGGGATCCATGGGTCAAAGGCCAAATCAGGCCCACCACCAGTTTTTATAAATAAAGTTGTATTGAAATGCAGTCAGGCCCATTCATTGTGTATTGTCAATTGTTATTTTCACTCCAAAATGACAGAATTGTGTAGCAGCAACAAAGACCATATGAACTATAATCATTTTACAATCTGTACCTTTAGATAAAAATTTTATGGGTCCTTATTCTAAAGCAAGAACAAGTAGTAAACAAAGTTACCTGTCTTAGTTGTGTGTTTCCTTAAAAGTGGAACCTGAGACAAGGCCCTGGATGCAAGCAGTTTATACAAAAGGTGATCCGGGAGGCAGCAGTGAAGGAGCAGGTAAGACTGCACAGGGATGTAGTGAAGTTAGCTGAAGGTGTGTAGCTGAAGTAGCTGCTTTAGCCTGTGCAGCATTTGATTGATTCCACCAGGTTGTCCCGAGAAGTACACAGAATGTCTACCTGAGTTTCCTAAATTGCTAACCTAAATGGCAGGAGGCAGGAGCCTTTACCCACAGGCTCCTGTCCATCAATAGTTAGGGGGTTGTCAATGGAGACTAACCCAGTACTTCTAGGTTGTGTTTACTTGTGGGGAGAGTGGACCCCATAAGTGTTGAGGAATGTTCTGGGCAGAATGTAGAACTATATGGAGCCTGCTTGAGACGGGTGGCCATCAGTGGGAACTTACATGGTGCTGTCCATCCCAGCTGAGGCTGAAATCAGAGTTGGAACTTTGGACATGGTACAGGGAGGCAAGAGGATGCATTTGCCTTATCTGATAGCATGAAGGGGTCTCTCTCCTCTCTGTTTTCATGTGCTTCTTGAGTAAATTAGATTGACCATAGTTGTGATGTGTAGTATAAGCAGTAGTGTATGCAGGGGCTATGAGAAAAGATGACTTCATCATTCGCAGAATATGAAGGAATTGTAGTCTAAAGAGAAAGTGTTAGTAGCTCAGTCATGTCTGACTCTTTGTGACCCCATGGGCTGTAGCCCACCAGACTCCTCTGTTCGTGGAATTTTCCTGTCAAGAATATTAGAGTGACAAAATGGCTATACCACCCAAAGCAATCTATAGATTCAATGCAATCCTATCAAGCTACCAACGGTATTTTTCACAGAAGTGGAATAAATAATTTCACAATTTGTATGGAAACACAAAAAAAACCCTCGAATAGCCAAAGTAATCTTGAGAAAGAAGAATGGAACTGGAGGAATCAACCTGCCTGACTTCAGGCTCTACTACAAAGCCACAGTCATCAAAACAGTATGGTACTGGCACAAAGACAGAAATATAGATCAATGGAACAGAATAGAAAGCCCAGAGATAAATCCACGAACCTATGGACACCTTATCTTTGACAAAGGAGGCAAGGATATACAATGGAAAAAAGACAACCTCTTTAACAAGTGATGCTGGGAAAACTGGTCAACCACTTGTAAAAGAATGAAACTAGAACACTTTCTAACACCATACACAAAAATAAACTCAAAATGGATTAAAGATCTAAATGTAAGACTAGAAACTATAAAACTCCTAGAGGAGAACATAGGCAAAACACTCTCCAACATAAATTACAGCAAGATCCTCTATGACCCACCTCCCAGAATATTGGAAATAAAAGCAAAAATAAACAAATGGAACCTAATTAAACTTAAAAGCTTTTGCACAACAAAGGAAACTATAAGCAAGGTGAAAAGACAGCCTTCAGAATGGAAGAAAATAATAGCAAACGAAGCAACAGACAAAGGATTAATCTCAAAAATATACAAGCAACTCCTGCAGCTCGGTTCCATAAAAATAAATGACCCAATCAAAAAATTGGCCAAAGATCTAAACAGACATTTCTCCAAAGAAGACATACAGATGGCTAACAAACACATGAAAAGATGCTCAACATCACTCATTATCAGAGAAATGAAAATCAAAACCACAATGAGGTACCATTACATGCCAGTCAGGATGGCTGCTATCCAAAAGTCTACAAGCAATAAATGCTGGAGAGGGTGTGGAGAAAAGGGAACCCTCTTACACTGTTGGTGGGAATGCAAACTAGTACAGCCGCTGTGGAGAACAGTGTGGAGATTTCTTAAAAAACTGGAAATAGAACTGCCATATGACCCAGCAATCCCACTTCTGAGCATACACACGGAGGAAACCAGATCTGAAAGAGACACGTGCACCCCAATGTTCATCGCAGCACTATTTATCATAGCCCGGACATGGAAGCAACCTAGATGCCCATCAGCAGACGAATGGATAAGGAAGCTGTGGTACATATACACCATGGAATATTACTCAGCCATTAAAAAGAATTCATTTGAATCGGTTCTAATGAGATGGATGAAACTGGAGCCCATTATACAGAGTGAAGTAAGCCAGAAAGATAAAGACCAATACAGTATACTAACACATATATATGGAATTTAGAAAGATGGTAACAATAACCCTATATGCAAAACAGAAAAAGAGACACAGATGTACAGAACAGACTTTTGGACTCTGTGGGAGAACGCGAGGGTGGGATGTTTCGAGAGAACAGCATCAAAACATGTATATTATCTAGGGTGAAACAGATCACCAGCCCAGGTTGGATGCATGAGACAAGTGCTCGGGCCTGGTGCACCGGGAAGACCCAGAGGGATCGGGTGGAGAGGGAGGTGGGAGGGGGGATCGGGATGGGGAATACATGTAAATCCATGGTTGATTTATGTCAATGTATGACAAAAACCACTATAATATTGTAATGTAATTAGCCTCCAACTAATAAAAATAAATAGAAAAAAAAAGAATATTAGAGTGAGTAGCCATTCCTGTCTCCAGGAGATCTTCCCAACCCAGGAATCGAACCCACGTTTCTTGACTCTCCTGCACTGGCAGGCAGATTCTTTATCATCTGAGCCCCCAGGAAGGGGGTAATAAAAACAAGTGCTCAGAAACGATGGAAAAGATCATTTACTATTTATTGTGGCTTTTATTTTTTCTGTAAAGGATAAATGCCTCAGATAGGTACTTACAACTATTAACTATATAATAACTTATACTAACAGTATAATAACTATTATATACTCTGATCCTCTTGGGTCTGATCACAACGCTACTGGTAAAACATTTCCTGTTTATTTCTGTTAGGGGTACATACTGCTGAAATCTGAGAGGGTATACATAATGTGCAGATCCATCAGCCCTTGCCTATATTTGTATTGCAACTGAAACTAATATGAGTTTAAAACAAGAAATAAAACCATATGACACCAAACTGGAGATAAGTGTTTTGAATAAAAGAAAACCAGATTGAATAGCCCGTTCAACTTCATGGAGAGTAACAGGAAGTTTTTTTTCCTTCAGCCATCATCCACCTTCAGTGAAGGAGACAACACAAAACCATATGTCTGAGTCAGATCATTGAAATAATTTATCTGCTAATTAAACCTCCATTAGCAATTAATATTACCTTATTTTTATGATAAAAGGAGCAATGTAAAGAAAGGTGCATTTTTATGCATTTCTGGATTTTGGGGGCTGGTGTCTTGCAGTTTTTTGAACTTTAACTATGACTGAAATTATAATATACTGGATAAGGTATAATAAGAAGGCACAAAAATTTTTGTTTTCAAAATAATTTTCTTTAAAAAATTAAGAAGTAAATACAACTAGACACACAATGTAAAGAAGAGTGCTTTATATTAGCTGGCATAAAATGATCTATAATATTAAAACTGTATACAAGGACTTATTGCTTATATTTTTAAAATGAATGAATGAGTATGGAGTTCAGATGATGCACCATGTCTAAGAAATCCTGTAGGGTTCTTCCAAAGACCTTTCTAGTTAAGATGAAAGCTGCTACGAATTTTTATCCTAGTTAAACACACGTGTACCTCATGTTGGCCCCTCACCAGGCCTGGGCACCATACAGTTCTGTACAGTCTCCTTCCTGCCCTCCCACATACTAATACATACCTGTCTGTATTTCAAGGTTCTAAGTCAAGTCTACTTTTCCAGGAGGCCCTTTCACGACAGCTACTGCCTACATTAGAGATGAATGTATATTGTTTTTAAAATTTCATTAAGTAGATGATCTAGTCATAAAATTAATATTCTGTGCTGCTGCTGCTAAGTCGCTTCAGTCGTGTCCGACTCTCTGCGACCCCATAGATGGCAGCCCACCAGGCTCCGCCGTCCCTGGGATTCTCCAGGCAAGAACACTGGAGTGGGTTGCCATTTCCTTCTCCAATGCATGAAAGTGAAAAGTGAAAGTGAAGTCTCTCAGTCGTGTCCGACTCCTTCGCAACCCCATGGACTGCAGCCCACCAGGCTCCTCCATCCACGGGATTTTCCAGGCAAGAGTACCGGAGTGGGGTGCCATTGCCTTCTCAATATTCTGTGCTAGAACTTTACTTTTGACTGTATATATATGCACATATATTTAATACAAATTTAATATTAATGTAATATTTATTGATTTAATGTTTTAGTATTATAGTAATGTTAAATTACATTATATAATTATATATTAAATAATATATTAATATCATTCAATAGTATATTACTTTAATAATTGTATTGATTTTATTGTTATAATTATAAAATAATAATATTTAATAAGCTATACATATATTTTAAAAATTTGGTCCCTTAAATTGTTCTAAGTCCTGGAAAGGAGCAGCCATGTCTTGTCTACTTTTTCTGTCACCTCATTGAACCTGTTGCTAGGTTGAATTATGTTGGCTTCATATACACTGTGCTTGTGCACACTAGTCAAGAGTTATTTTTAATGCGTGCATTGATTATCTCTACATTGCCACAGTTGCCATGTTAACACAAGTCTAAAAGTGCCTTTGTCCTATATTCATGTGCAATTAAACAGAAAGTGTGATTTTCTTTCACGTATAAGATGATAAAATTGTCTTCTGAAACAGACAACTATACATATTTTTCTCTGAATTTATCTTGACTGTCTCTTAAACTCAAGATCTGCTCATTTCTTTCATAGGGAAACTAAGTGAAAAACAGTGTCCCTCAAATTAGCTGCATCTAAAAAAATCTTTGTAGATACTTATTTAAAATGTAGATTCTCTATCTCCATCCCAGACCCTACTGAATTAGAGACTTCAGAAAAGAAAGGGCCTGGAATCTGGATTTTATCAAGTAATTGTTAGTTCTTATATGCCTGCAAATCTGAAATACACCTGTATATGGAAAACTGAGGATTGCTTTTTAAACAGTAAAATGGACACACTAGTACTCAGTTTATAGAGTTACAGTGGTGGTGGTCAGTGTGACTAGATATTATATCTAGAATCGTAGAAAACCTTTGTTAAACTGCAGTTGAGATTTTCCTATTTCTTATTATAATAAACTTACTTTGAAAATAAAAAACAGCTAAGTAAATCAATATGCATTTCCTTTAGAAATCTCCAATTTCACAGTTATTCTATTACTATCTGAGTTTATTGACTCATTCTCATCGCTATTATGTTTTTTGATGAAGCTAGTTTTGGTAGGATCTCTGGCTTCCCAGGTGGTGCAGTGGTAGAGAATCTGCCTGCCAATGCAGGAGACACAGGTTAGATCTCTGGGTTGGGAAGATCCCCTGGAGTAGGAAATGGCAACTCACTCCAGTATTCTTGCCTGGAGAATCCCATGGACAGAGAAGTCTGATGGGCTACAGTCCATGGAGTCACAAAGAGTTGGACGCGACCGAGCACACACAGTTTCGGGAAGGCTTTTATCTTTTCTTCCAGGAATTTTAACATCTGATAAGTCAAGAAGATATTAACTAATATTAGTCTGTCAACGTTACAAGTTAAATTTTGTGTCCACTTTTATTATCCTTATACCTTGAAAATTACTTTTAATGAGTTCTGGAAATTTTAACAGGAATCATTTTCTCTTTCTTATTTAAACACTCTCTCTGTCTGCCTCCGTACCTGTCATCTCAGGGCTATCTGAAATGAAGGTTATCCTAAACAAGGTAACATTCTTACCTGCCAAACTATTTTATATTCAAATGGATATTTACAGCAGGTTATCCAGTTATTTGTTTATTTCTGTGAAAACTCTAAAAGATCTGGCCTCCACCTATTTTCTTGCAGAGAGTAGGACTTTGTTTTTATTTATTTATTTATTTTTTGAGCTCCCTGAGGAGTGTCTTATTTCAGGTTACTTAAATATAGACATGGAGTTTGTTCACGTAGCTAACTTAATTAACTATGATGAATTGAATGAGCTATGATATTTTTTGTTACCCTAGGAAGCTCCAGTCAATCTTATCAATTTAATTCAGAAGTAAAAATTGAAGCTTTAAAAGTTCCTGAATTTATCAGAGTTATATATATATACACACACACACATTATATATATATATATTTGTATCTCAAATGTCAAAAGCCAACAGATAATTTGTCCCTGTATGTGTCTGTGTAGCTAAGTATCTCTGTATCTATCACTTACTTAAGGATATTCAAGAAAGCTAAGCAAAAAGAACATAATGATAATATATTTGCTATTTAAAAATATTAACATTTTCCTATACTTGTCCTCTAGTAACTATTTAAATCTAAATCCTTGAGTATAATTTTTCATCCCTTTATAATGGTATAATTATAAATACACTCAAAGCATACAAAGCCAAGCTCCTGATTATACTGAAGGTTGGTTATGAAATACATTACAGCTTTCCCTGTATCATATATCTGGTCAAACTCTCAGAAAAAATTACTCAAGTGCCAAATGTATGTTACCTTTTCATTTTAAAGTACTATTGACAGAGGTTAGCGCAGCTTTCCTGGGTGTTCTAGGATTCTGATCCAAGGCCATGAATAGAAACCACCATTTGCCTGATCGCATCTTGCAAGTATGCTCTCAAGCCAACAGCACTAACACCCCAGGGTATTCTGAGGGATCCATGACTCTGATAGTTTATATGGGAACTAACATGAATTCTGGGAAATTTATTAAACATTTGAAGGATATTTTTTAACTATTAGTAAATGTTGGAAATCCTGGATGACAAAAGTAGAGTCCTGTTCGGTTCTGCAAAAGACAATGTGTGACTCCATCTTCAGTGTTGCTAAGAATATTTCTTCAAACCCTTATGATCTTGTTAGCACCCTCATAAATGATGAAATCACTGGGCAAAGGTAGGGAAAATGTATTTTGGAAAAAGAAACGTACTTAATTTAGTGTGAAAGAATTTAATTGACCAGGTATCAAAGATTACACAAAGCCATATAGAAAAAATTCTGCTTAGTTCATATTGAATAAAATACTTCAGTTATTTGAAGTCTTGGTAAGTTTAAGCTTGGGCGAGTTTCTTTTGTTTGCACCTAGTTTGGCCATATTTTATTTTTAAAAATATTATTTATTTATTTGGCTGTCCCAGTTCTTACTTGCAGCACACAGAATCTTTGATCCTTATTTGCATCATGCAAACTCTTAGCTGAGGCATGGTCGATCCAGTTCCCTGACTAGGGATTGAACATAGGCCCCCTGCATTGGGACTGCAGAGTCTTAACCACTGGACCACCAGGGATGTCTGGTCATATTTTAAATCTGGGCAAAAATACCTATGTTTCAGGCTTGACATGAAGGCTGAATGAGATCCTGTAAATCTGTCAGTACACTGTCTGCCACAGAATAATGAAGGTACTGTTACATGATAACAGTGCTTGTTCTTTTAAAAAACATCTCACACAGTGGAATAGAATTGAACATATTAAAATAAATGCTTTAATGGAAATGTTTTGTTGGATATTCCCAGTTTTATTTTTTGAGATACTGCGATATATCTCAGTCCCAAATATTTTTTTTGCCTTTGTGTAGAACTTGTCTCTCTAGTCATTTTTACTCATGTTTATTAATAAAATGTAATGGAAACTCTCTTAAGTCTCACAAAAATAATCTCAAGAGGGCCAATGTTGTTCCCAGACACTTCAGGTGAGAGGAAAAAGAAAAACTGATAAACATGAAGAGAAATTAAAAAATTCTTGTATCTTTGGAACTTTGGATTAATGTAGATCATGTTATTTTAAGTTAAAGTTACTATACACCAAGATTTATTTTAGAATATAAGTAACATAAATATTAAAAATTCAATATCTTCATATATATCTACTTGTATGCTTAGAATTTTTTGGAAATTTAGTGTCAGGCACCACAGATTTTAATCAGAAATAGTTAATTTTATTCATAAAATTACTAAAATAAAATCATTTACATTGACATTACTTCCGATGACAAAGATTAATAAAAGAAAAATCACTATTATATTTTGGAACAGTTTCCAGTTAAGATATGGAACATAATTTTCATAAGTTGCTTTTATCATGTTTTTAGACTAGTCTAAAACTAGAAGAAAATCTATGACCAACCTGGACAGCATATTAAAAGATAGAGACATTACTATACCAAAAAAGGTCTGTCTAGTCAAAGCTATGGTTTTTCCAGTAGACTTGTATGGTTGTGAGAGTTGGACTATAAAGAAAGATGAGCGCCGAAGAATTGATGCTTTTGAACTGTGGTGTTGGAGAAGACTCTTGAGAGTCCCTTGGACAGTAAGAAGATCCAACCAGTCCATCCTAAAGGAAATCAGTCCTGAATATTCACTGGAAGGCCTGATGCTGAAGCTGAAACTCGAATACTTTGGCCACCTGATGCAAAGAACCGACATTTGAAAAGACCCTGATGCTGGGAAAGATTGAAGGCAGGAGGAGAAGGGGACGACAGAGGATGAGATGGTTGGGTGACATCACCGACATGATAGACATGAGTTTGAGTAAACTCGGTGAGTTGGTGATGGACAGGGAGGCCTGGCATGCTGCAGTTCATGGGGTTGCAAAGTGTAGGACACAACTGAATGACTGAACTGAACTGAGACTAGTGATGATATCATTTGTTGCACTTAAAAATGTAATTAAATAAAGAACTTTATCCTTAAAATGTAGTGATGGCCACATTAACTTTTAAATCATTTCTAGTAGGAAAAAAATCTGTATGTAGGCTACAACAGGCAGTCAAAAATTGTTAAAGAAATCACATTTTTTAATCAAAAGAATAAGGTGATTAACATGTAGTCAGAATTAAAATGCTAAGGAAACTGGTTGAGCGAAGCAGAATTGAAAAGAATTAATTCTGGTTGTTTTTTTATTTGATATTTCTCTTCCTTTTTCCTTTTGAGCTTTTTTTTTTTGCATCAGACACCATACAAAATAACTCAAGCTATTTTACGTTTTCACCACACAGAACAGCAAAAATTTAGCCTCACAGGATTTTAATATTTATTTTCTGAATTATTTATTCTATAACCATTCTAGTCATTGCCCAAATGTTAAGTTCATATACTCTCAGGTTTCAATAAATGAACAAAATATCACAGAGGACATTTAAAATATTTTATGGTTTTATCATGGGAAGAATGTGGAGAGAAGGATTCCACAATGCCAACCAAACACTGCAGGATGTGAAATATTTTTAAAGCTTATAGGACAGGAAATTATTAAAGAAAGAAAGAAAGTGAAGTCACTCAGTTGTGTCCGACTCTTTGTGACCCCATAGACTGTAGCCTACCAGGTTCCTCCGTCTATGGGATTTTCCAGGCAAGAATACTGGAGTAGGTTGCCATTTCCTTCTCCAGGGAATTATTAAACAAGTATATGAAAATTTAATAGAAAATAGTATTAAAGCTATTAATGTAAATTAATATGTGAAGGTCGTCAGGACCACCCCTAAATAGCACTCACAGAAATTTCTACATCCCTTATGCAGCAATTCCTAGGTGGCACATAATTCCAAAGAAAGAAAAGATGAGAAAAGAAAGAAAAGAATTACTTATTTAACACTTGTATGAAAAAGGAAGTAAAGAAACTAAGGGGAGGGACTGAGATGATTAATTTTTAAAATTGTATTTATGATTTAGGTGAAGCCTAAGAACACCAACTTGAAGGCCATTTGTGGAGTATTATCTATTTTTGGCTTCCTTGGTGGCTCAGTGGTAAAGAATCTGCCTGCTGATGCAAGGAGACGTGGGTTTGCTCCCTGGGTTGGGAAGAGGGGAGAAGGAAACGGCAACCCACCCCAGTGTTCATGCCTGGAGACTCCCATGGACAGTGGAGCCTGGTGGGCTCTAGTCCACAGCGTTGTGAAGAGTCAGACACAACTCAGTGACTAAACAAAAACAGTAATCTATTTGGAAAGAATATTTAAGGAGAAAACTGAAGAAGTGGATGATTATGAGCATCTCCAAGTCTCTGGTTCACTTATCCGTTGAGAAAAATAAAGAGGGATTTTCAAGATAAGTGTCTATTCTTGGATTCCAAGTTATAGACTGCAATTTCTTAGGGAAGTTTATCTGTACATTGAAAGTATAGAATATGACAGACAGTAAACTACAGGAATTGGGATGCAGTTACAGGTTAAAGTGTATAATATTAAATTTTGTTCACATAACTCCTAGACCAGAACAAAGTCGCTTAGGTAGCATATCTTTAATTATGTGTAGCATTCATTAGGGCTGTTTACATGGTTCCAGTTTTTATTCTGGGAACAAGGGAGAATTTCATTTTGTCTCTCCTTTGGAAGTTGGATGTGGTCAAGTAATTTGTGTTAGCCGATGAAATCTGAGTAGAAATATGTGTCATTTCAAGGTGCAAGCTTAAAGAAACCAGTGCAGGATCACTATGTTCCCTTCTCCAAGACTAACATTTTAGAAGCACGTATAAAGATGGAGGGCTTCCCAGATGGCGCTAGTGGTAAAGAACCTGCCTGCCAATGCAGGGGATGTAAGAGATTCAGGTTTGATTTCTGGGTTGGGAAGATCCCCTGGAAGAGGGCATGACAACCCACTCCCGTATTCTTGCCTGGAGACACACATGGACAGAGGAACCTGGTAGGCTGTGGTCGATAGGGTCACCATGATTTGTACAGGACTGAATTGACTGAACTGGTGATAGACAGGGAGGCCTGGTGTGCTGCGATGCATGGGGTTGCAAAGAGTTGGACATGACTGAGCAACTGAACTGAATTGACTGAGCATGCCTGCACATATACATGCATGCATGCAACCTCTCTCATCCTGGGTGCCTAAAGAATGAATTCTCCCACACAGCAATCGTGTGAGGTTTTAGTCTCTTTAAATTGCCAAGAAGCCATGAAGTTGATATAATAATAATAGTACCTATATTCTAGGATGGTTATGAGAATAAAAAATAACTCATCTTTGTCACTTGGCATGATGTTCAGTAAATGTTCACTATTTGTACTACTGTTAAAAATGAAAACAAATGTAAAATGCTTAAAGCATTCTTGGAAAGTTTTATATTTTTCTTCCTACATGGTAATTTTTAAAAGTGAACCATCTTATTTATCATACTAATTTTATAATATTTGTCCTTTTTCTTACATTATTACTTGCTTCCAAAGGAAGAGAATTCAAAAGTCACAGTGTTTCCAGCTATGCTTAACATAGAATGATCTCATTAGACCAGAAACTAACTAAGGTACCAACATTGGTGCTTAGATAGTTCATTTAGTGGTGTCTAGCAGAAAGGGCAGAGGAAAGAATTATAGTGGCTTAGCCTCTGGCTGTCTAAGGGGTTTATGGTGTTCTAGGAAACTAGAAGTGAATGATCAAGAATTATATTTCCAATACTACCAAAAGAAGAAGGGAGTTTATTGCTGAAACCTTGTAATTTGAATCTACCTGTACCTCAGAATCATTCAGAAATATGATAGAGAGTCAAGGTCATCACTCTAGAGGTACTTTAACTGTGAATTTTACAATTGATAAGAAAAGAGTTAACAGTTCTTGAAAAGAAAGAGTACACATAATAAGATATAATGTAAGCTAAGAAGGACAAGTTCCTTTTCTGTAGTAAATAATTTCAGTCTACACTGTAGACTTTGGACAAAGCTCGAGGATTGGCAGTAGAATGCATTTGGTTAGGAAGCTGCTGTAAATAAAGTCTTTTACCCACGCTGTTGCTGTTGACATTGTTGACTAAGGTTTTGCAATGCAAAACAGGGCTACATAAATCAATTTATTGGCATATCATTGATGAACAGAGACGCTATGACTTACATATATTAGTTGATTACGGTATGTAAGAGAGCTAGTTTATTTCCACATCACTTTTAAAGTGAGACTTTCTATAACATGCTGGCTGCTCAGTTATTTTCGTCACCTCTGTGTCTTAATATTTAGAAGAGCCTTGTAAATTTTTGTCAGATTTTTCCAGTACATACAAACATTTTACCAGTCCACTCTTCCAGTGGTGATTAATCTGTTAAATGAGATGAATGAAACTACTATTTAATTTTGTTTATTGTACATACAGTTCCTCTCCTGTGCTGGTCCTGAGAAGAAAACAGAACTTGATTCACTTTGGCACCTACCGAAGTCCTCAATTGCCTTATACTCTATTCGGCTGTTTTTCTCCTCAACTCGCTAATAAAACAAATTTACTAAAGTGGGTTGCAGGCAATAGCTTTAGAGTGTTAACGGCAACCACGAGGGTGGCTCAAATATTAGACAACCAGACTTTTTCTGCCTTAGAAATCAGCACTTTGGACTTCTGTTATAAAATAGGCTGTTAGCATTCTGGAAACTTCTTGGCATAGTTTTACAGTTTAGGGCCCACCTTGCTTTTCACAGTGATTAAACAGAAGGTCGTTTATCTCTAAACCTTCATTTAGCTTACAATTCAAATGTACCCTTGATTAAAAATAAAATACTCAAAAGTAACTGACATTTGCCCAGTACTTTGGGACTCTCTAAAGGCCATTACATAAGGTATTTTATTGAAGCCTTACAACAGTCTTGTTTGTTCAACATTATTACTTTGATTTACATAAAAAATAAAGTTCAGAGAGGTTAAGAGATTTGTTCACACACATATAAACTGAAGGATCCCAGGCTTAAATTTTACTCAGTGTCAAATTTTGTACATATTCTACAGTACCAAATTTCCCCTTCATAGCTGTACAGAAATACAGAAATATAATGAGAGGTGCACATGACATTTACATTTTTCCTGGAGCCATATCACAAAAGGTAAGAAGTAATCATTGGAATAAATTTTAGTAATATGTATGTATTTAATTTGATCCCAAATATAAAAAATACCCTCATTTCAGTGTGTAATCAATTTAAAAATTGATAATGACATTTCATGCTTTTTTTTTGGTGCAGGATCTTTGAAATCCAATATGTACTGAAACTGCATCACAGTTTGGATGCTAAATTTTTATGAGACATCCTTAACTTGTATATAACATAAAATTTAAAAGTTGAAAATGCAGATTCATATACTCAAATTATTCTAAGCATACTTAAATTTTTTTCCAACAATGAAATTCAGTGTTATTTTTCAAATTTAAATTTAAAGCTTAGTTCTTCAGTTATACCAGCCATGTGGGAAGTGCTCCATAGCCACGTGTGACTGCCATATAGACTGTGACCTCATAGTGTCTGATTGTGTATTAGCAGTAGAGTTTAAATGCTTCATAGTGGTGTTGGAGAAAACTCTTGAGAGTCCCTTGGACTGCAAGTATCAAGCCAGTCAATCCTAAAGGAAGTCAGTCCTGAATTGGAAGGACTGATGTTGAAGCTGAAACTCCCAATACTTTGGCCACCTGATGCAAACACCTGACTCCTTGGAAAAGACATTGATGATGGGAAAGATAGAAGCCAGGAGGAGAAGGGATGACAGAGGTTGAGATGGTTGGATGGCATCACCAACTCGCTGGACATGAGTTTGAGCAAGCTCCAGGAGTTGGTAATGGACAAGGAAGCCTGGTGTGCTGCAGTCCATAGGGTCACATAGAGTCGGACACGACTGAGCTACTGAACTGAACTGAATGTTTATTTCATTTTTCATATTCAATAATTATCAAGAAATAGATAACATGTTAAAGGTGGGTACTCAAATATCCAGACAGGTTGATTTTCTTTCTTGGTATCTAGATAAAGTTACAGACTAAGGTTTTCATGGAAATATGTAGATCTAGAAGAAAAAAAATTTCTTTGTAGGTCAACTAAATAAAGAATATTTAGGAAAATACCACTCATTACCTTTACCCCCTCAATCAAAATCCTGGCTTTTGGCAGTCAGTTCATACATCTTTGTTGACAACAAGCATAATTTGCTTCTCCCTGCGAATTATTGCAACCTTTTTAGCTCAAGGAATGCAGAGTTTATAAGAGTCTTAATGAATTATTATAATATAAAATGTGTGTGTGTGTACTCAGTTGTGTCTGACCCTGTGGCCTCGTGGACTGTAGCCCACCATGTTCCTCTGTCCATGGGATTTTCCAGGCAAGAAATACTGAAGTGGATTGCCATTCCCTACGCCAGGGGATCTTCCTGAACCGGGGATTGAACCCATGTCTCCTGTGTCTCTTGCATTGTGGGCAGATTCTTTACCCACTGAGCCATCTGGGAAGTTCACGAAATGTTGGAATGTGAAAAAATAGATGAAATTTGCTTCACAAGCTGGAATAATCTTTTCCTTGCTTGTCTCTTCCTCTTGCGGTAACTCCTTCCCTGCTTAAATGCCTCATGTTTCCCTGTTGCCCTCAGTCTTGAAGTCAGATGATTTTGGACTTAAGACTCTTTCATCTTTTTTCTCTTCACTTGACTCATTCTATGATTTATTTCTCTCAGGAGAGATGTTATAAACTCTTTCTCTAAAGGGTTGTCTCCTTTCTAGAGATATTAAACATGAGATGTGAACTTCAGGTAGAAGCAGGCTATTAAGTAATATTTGGGGAACAGGAGAGGTGTGAAGTAGAATCAGTGTATCAGGAACTCCTTCCTGCCCTCCACTGGAAGCCTTCAGCCACTTCTGGTGCAGAAACTTTAGTACAGAAGAGATTGCTTCTCTTTCTCACTTGAGATTTAATATTGCACAATCAATTTATGATCATTGTTAAGCTAGATAAAAGGAAGCCACCTTTAGTTCATAAAAATCAGTTCACACATCTATCTTCATAAGACAGTGATATAATATCTCATTGGTTTGGTTTCTAGGGTGCCTTGTTAGAATTTACTCTGTGCTGAGAAGTTTGTCCTTTGTGAGTACATTTCTTTTAAAATCCATAATAATTCATGACTAATCATTGGCCATTCCAAGGTCCATCAGAAGGGCTTCCTCTTGATTTGCAGTTATAATCTTCTGCCAATAATACACCATGTAAGTTTATGAAAGGGCTGTGGTTGCCAGAAATTGCTGAGTTCCAAATATTATGAAATATTCTGTCTAGGCTGTGGAGCCAGTGTACCATTTCTGGGAAATTATTGGCAAACTATTATGGCTACTTAGAGTCAGTCTAGGAGCGTATCTAAACTCTTCTTGAAAATTGTGCTTACTATTTGAATAGTTACAAAGGATATTTTAAAAACAGATGTCAGATAGCAAGAACTAGGAGATATTGAACCAAATTAAAAAAAAAAAAGAACAAACCATTATCTTCAGATTCCCTAGTGTATCCATCAGAGGTAATCACTACCTGGCTTGTACTTTAATCATGACCTTATACTTTGTGTTTTTTGTTTTTTTTTTTAAATGGCTTTACTGCATATGTTCATTTCCCTAATTGACATATGGCTTAGTTTTCTAAGTTTTGAAAAGTGAAAGTGAAAGTCACTTAGTCATGTCCAACTCTTTGCAATTCCGTGGACTCTACAGTCCATGGAATTCTCCAGGCCAGAATACTGGAGTGGATAGCTTTCCCTTCTCTAGGGGATCTTCCCAACCCAGGAATTGAACCCAGGTCTCCTGCATTGCAGGCGGATTCTTTACCAGCTGAGCCATCAGAGAAGCCCTAAGTTCTGTTTTGAAACTTCATGTAATTGAAATTATACTTTATGTTTGTTTGCAATTTGCTTAGTTTTTGTTCAAGAATAAGTTCTATTGACACTAAATAAATGGTTCTAGTTGTTTTTCATCTTTTAGAGTACTTGGGTTGGTGAGGATTAAGTGTTATTTTTATTATGTTAATTTTTTCTTATTTATGTGTAGATGTTCTTTATGTATCTGAGTACTTATGTGCCACAAATACTTCTAGTCTGTGGCTCTTCTTTTTATTTTATGATGTTTCGATGAAGAGTTCTTTAGTCATCAAATTTCTATTTATCTTTTGCTGTTCTTATCAGTGCCTTGATTAAGAAGCCCCTCCCTCCCTTTCTGGGGATGATGATTGATTTACTGTCTTTCAAAATTTTGACTTTTACCTTTGCTTTAATTTGCCTGAAAACAGTTTTTGTGGATGGTGTCAGGTAGGGGTTCAATTTCATATTTAGTCCTCACAAGGATACCCAGATACATAGGTATCTTTAATCAAAGTGTTAACTTTCTTTTCCCAGATGGCTGCAATACATGGTCTGCCATTAAAAAAAAAAAAAAATCTGTCTTATTTCTGGGATCTCCATGGTCAAATGTGTTAATTTTTCCACCAATACAAAAATGCTGTTATTTAAAGGTATATTTTTGTTATATTGTAGGTCAAGTCTCACCTTTCTCTAATTTTTCAGAATGTTGTGGCTATTTATAGATATTTGTTCTTCGATATACATTATAAAATTATCTTGTCACATCCCTTCTATTTCCTCCAAAGTTGTGATTTAGATTTAAAATGTCTTGATTGGAAACATCTTTGACTATACTATAGATTAATTTGGGGAAAAGTGTGAAATTTATAATATTGTCATCCAGTCCACAATTATAGTACATTTTCTAGGTTATTTAATTCTCTAATGCCTTATAGTAATGCTTTGCAAGTTTATAAGTACCATGAACACCTATTATTAGATATATTCCTGAGGGTGTCATGTATTTTGATGCTATTGAACATAATATATATTCATAATTTTAAATCTGCATCTGAATGAATGTTATATATATGACAACACATATCTTTTTATATTGTAAAATGCCCTTTTTGTTTCTAATACACTTCTTGCTTTAAAGTACAAGCAAGAATATATTATAAATTTTCAAATGGCAACATTATTGTTTACATTCATTTAGATTTACTAACATATTTCAGTTCAGTTCAGTCACTCAGTTGTGTCCATCTCTTTGCGAACCCATGGACTGCAGCACGCCAGGCTTCCCTGTCCATCACCAACTCCCGGAGTTTGCCCAAACTCATGTCCACTGAGTTAGTGATACCATCCAACCATCTCATCCTTTGTCATCCCCTTCTCTTCCTGCCTTCAGTCTTTCCCAGCATCAGGGTCTTTTCCAAGGAGTCAGTTTTTCTCATCAGGTGGCCCAAGTATTGGAGTTTCAGCTTCAGTATCACTTTTCTTTATTCTAAATTTCTTGTAGCATCTCTCTGTTTTCTTTGAGTAATTTTCCTTCTGCCTAGAGAACCCCGTTTAGTGATTTCTTTCAGTTCAGTTCCATTGCTCAGTTGTGTCCGACTCTTTGCAACCCCATTGACTGCAGCATGCCAGGCCTCCCTGTACATCACCAACTCCTGGAGTTTACTCAAACCCATGGCCATTGAGTTGGTAATGCCATCCAACCATCTCATCCTCTGTCATCCCCTTCTCCTCCATCTTCAATCTTTCCTAGCATCAGGGTCTTTTCTAATGAGTCAGTTCTTCGCATCAGGTAGCCAAAGTATTAGAGTTTCAGCTTTAGCATCTGTCCTTAGAATGATTATTCAGGACTGATCTCCTTTAGGATGCACTGGTTGGATCTGCTTGCAGTCCAGGGGACTCTCAAGAGTCTTCTCCAACACCACAGTTCAAAAGCTTCTATTCTTTGGTTCTCAGCTTTCATTATAGTCCAACTTTCACATCCATACATGACTACTGGAAAAACCATAGCTTTGACTAGATGGACCTTTTTTGGCAAAGTAATGTCTCTGCTTTTTAATATGCTGTCTAAGTTCATCATAACTTTTCTTTCAAGGAGCAAATGTCTTTTAATTTCATGGCTGCAGTCACCATCTGCAGTGATATGGGAGCCCCCCCAAAATAAAGTCTGTCATTGTTTCCATTGTTTCCCCATCTATTTGCCATGAGGTGATGGGACCAGATGCCATGATCTTAGTTTTCTGAATGTTGAGCTTTAAGCCAGCTTTTTCACTCTCCTCTTTCACTTTCATCAAGAGGCTCTTTAGTTCTTCACTTTCTGCCATAAGGGTGGTGTCATCTGCATATCTGAGGTTATTGATATTTCCCCTGGCAATCTTGATTCCAGCTTGTGCTTCATCCAGTCCAACATTTCTCATGATGTATTCTGCATGTAAGTTAAATAAACAGGGTGACAATATACAGCCTTGACGTACTCCTTCATTGATGATCTCTCTCTTCAGTTTTTTTTATGCTGAAAATATTCTTATTTGCCTTAATTTTGATGAATATTTTCACTAGGTTGGCAGTTATTTTCTACTGGAAAATTGAAAATAGCATTACATTGACTTCTGAATTGCTTCTTTTTTTTTTGGTTGAGAAATCAATCTGTAGAGTTTTAAGTCATTTGAAGATGGTATTTAATTATTTTGCTTCTTTTAACACTTTTCTTTTATTTTCACCAGATTTATTATGATCTACATAAGTAACCATTCATTCCTTCTTCTTTATAGTGGTTTGTAAAATTTCTTGGATCTATGCCTTGATAAGTTTTATCACTCTTGGCCATTATATCTTCAGATATTGTTTCTTTTTCATTACTCTCTCTTCTCCTGGAGTTTCATTTACATTATGGTAGAAGTTTTGACTATCTATCCTACGATTTCTAAGTTTCTTTTAATATTTTTAACTTTTCTTCTCTTCAAGATTCATTGTTATTGTCTTCTAACCTGTCTTCAATTTCATTAATTTTCCTTCACAGGTTTCTAGTTTTTTTGTTAACAAAAAGTGTACACCCATTAAACTTTATTGATTTTTAAAGTATCATTTTCTTATTGAAGTATAGTTGACTTACAACTTGATACTAGTTTTAGGTATCAGTTCAGTTCAGTCGCTCAGTCGTGTCCGACTCTCTGCGACCCCATGAATCGCAGCGCGCCAGGCCTCCCTGTCCATCACAAGCTCCCGGAGTTTACTCAAACTCTTGCCCATCGAGTCAGTGATGCCATTCAGCCATCTCATCCTCTGTCGTCCCCTTCTCCTCCTGCCCCCAATCCCTCCCAGCATCAGGGTCTTTTCCAATGAGTCAACTCTTCGCATGAGGTGGCCAAAGTATTGTAGTTTCAGTTTCAGCATCAGTCCTACCAATGAACACCCAGGGCTGATCTCCTTCAGGATGGACTGGTTGGATCTCCTTGCAGTCCAAGGGACTCTCAAGAGTCTTCTCCAACACCACAGTTCAAAATCATCAATTTTTCAGTGCTCAGCTTTCTTCACAGTCCAACTCTCACATCCATACATGACCACTGGAAAAACCTTGACCAGATGGACCTTTGTTGGCAAAGTAATGTCTCTGCTTTTTAATATGCTGTCTAGATTGGTCATAACTTTCCTTCCAAGGAGTAAGCGTCTTTTAATTTCATGGCTGCAGTCACCATCTGCAGTGATTTTGGAGCCCCCCAAAATAAAGTCTGGCACTGTTTCCCCATCTATTTCCCATGAGGTGATGGGACCAGATGCCATGATCTTAATTTTCTGAATGTTAAGCTTTAAGTCAACTTTTTCACTCTCCTCTTTCACTTTTATCAAGAGGCTTTTTAGTTCCTCTTCACTTTCTGCCATAAGGGTGGTGTCGTCTGCATATCTGAGGTTATTGATATTTCTCCCGGCAATCTTGATTCCAGCTTGTGCTTCTTCCAGCCCAGCATTTCTCATGATGTACTCTGCATAAAAGTTAAATAAGCAGGATGACAATATACAGCCTTGACGTACTCCTTTTTCTATTTGAAACCAGTCTGTTGTCGCATGTCCTGTTCTAACTGTTGCTTCCTGACCTGCATACAGGTTTCTCAAGAGGCAGGTCAGGTGGTCTGGTATTCCCATCTCCTTAAGAATTTTCCACAGTTTACTGTGATCCACATAGTCGTAAGGCTTTGGCGTAGTCAATAAAGCAGAAATAGATGTTTTTTTGGAACTCTTGCTTTTTTGATGATCCAGCGGATATTGGCAATTTGATCTCTGGTTCCTCTGCCTTTTCTAAAACCAGCTTGAACATCTGGAAGTTCTTGGTTCATGTATTGCTGAAGCCTGGCTTGTATACAACATAGTTTTTCAATATTTTTTAGATTACACTTTATATAAAGTTATGAAATATTGGCTATCTTACCTGTGATGTACATTACATTGTCACAACTTGTTTTATATCTATTAGTTTGTACCTCTTAATGTCCCTCCCTGTAAACCTCTCCCCCCTGGTAAACTCTAGCTGGTTCTCTGTATCTGTGAGTGCATTTCTGTTTTGCTATTTCTGTTTTTGTTTATTAATTTTATTTTTAGATTCCATGTATAAATGAAAACATGTGGTATTTATTTTTCTCTGTCTTATGTCACTAACCTTCCAGGCCTTTCCATTTTGTCATTGATGGCAAAATTTAATTATTATTTTATGATAGTTATATTTCTTTGTGTACTTGTGTATAGTATTATTCAGTCATAAAAAAGAATATTTATCTCCACACACACCACATCTTTATCCATTCATCTGTTGAATACTTCCACACTGGTAAATAATGCTGCTATGAACATGGGGGTGTATTTCGAATTTGTATTTTCGTTTTCTCTAGAAACACCTAGGACTAGTATTGTTGAATCATATGGTAGTTCTACTTTTAATTTTTAAGGAACCTCCATACTACTTTCCATAGTGGTTCTCCCAGTTTACATTCCTACCAACAATGTACCAGTGTTCCCTTTTCTGCACATCCTAGCCAGTTTTTGTTATTTCTTCTCTTTTTAATGATAGCTATTCTGACATGTATGAGGTGATATCTCATTGTGGTTTTGATTTGCATTACCCTGAAGATTAATGATGTTGAACATCCTGTCCCAAAATAGTGGGCAGATGCCTTTTAATTTTTATACTAGCTTATTTAATTGATCAGTTCATTGCCTTTACTATATGTGCTTTACCAGTGAGATTTTTCAGTTCCTATATTTTAAAATTTCTTGTTATAGCCTTTTTGCACCCCCTTAAAAAGACCTTTAGTATTTCTCGCAAGATCAGTTTAGAGGTGATGATCTCTTTCAGTTTTTGTTTGTTGGGACAACTCTTTATCTCTCCTTCAGCTCTGAATGATCCTGTACTGTGTAGATGTCTTAGGTTGTTTGTTTTTCCCTTTCAGCACAATATATCATGCCTCTTTTTGGTCTGAAAAGTTTGTGCTGAATAATCAGTTTATAGCCTTAGGGAAGTCCCCTTGTTTTTGTGACTCTGTATTTTTCTTGCTGTTTTTAAAATTCTCTGTTTTTAACCTTTGAGATTTTGCTTAAAGCATTTTTGGTGTGGGTCTCTTCAGTTTGGTGTGCTGAGTTGCTTCAGTTGTGTCTGACTCTTTGCAACCCCATAGGCTGTTGCCCGCGAGTCTCCTCTGTCCATGGGATTCTCTAGGCAAGAATACTGGAGTGGGCTTCTGTTTCCTTCTCCACTCTTCAGGTTTATCTTATTTTATTTTTGGCTGATCTGGGTCTTCGTTGTCCTGCTCAAGCTTTTCTCCATTTGCAGTGAGCCGTGGGGGGTGGGGGGTGGGGACTGCTCTCTAGCTGTGGTGGGTGCTTCTCATTGTGGGGATTCTCTTGTTGCGGACCACAGTGGTCTAGTCTGCAGGCTTCAGTAATTTGCGGTTTCCAGGCTTGATAGCTGTGGCACCTGGGCATAACTGCTCTGAGGCATGTGGAATCCTCTCCTATCAGGGAGTTAACTCTTGTCTCCTGCATTGGCAGGTAGATTCTTTACCACTGAGTCACCAGGGAAATCCTCTTCAGGTTTACCTTCTTTGGGATTCTCTGTGCTTCCTATTCCTGGATATCGCTTAGGAAGGTTAGATAAGTTTTCAGCCATAATTTCCTCAAAAAAAAATTTCTGTCCCTTTCTCTCTTCTTCTGGGATGTCTAAAATACAAATGTTAGGATGCTTGATGTTGTCTACAAGGTCCCTTAAATTGTCTAAATTATCTTCCTTCAAACTTCTTTTTTCTCTTTTTTGTTCTGATTTGGTGATTTTTCACTGTTCTTTTCCCACATTGCTTAGGTGTTGTTTTGTGTTAGTTAACCTGCTCTTAAGTCCTTCTAGTGCACTTTTAATTTTTTTATTGTATTCCTCAGCTCTGATTGGTTCTTTTAAAAATATTTTCTAGCTATTTATTGACATTTTTTGGTGCACTTCTCTGTTCTTTCCTGAGTTCAGTGAGCATTTTTCTTACTATGGCTTTGCACTCTTTATCAGGTATATTATTTATCTCTGTTTCATTAGTTGTTTTTTTCTTTTTTTCTGGAGTTTTATCTTGTTTTTTTTGTGTGGAATATATTCCCCTGTCTGCTTATTTCATTTTCTGACCCGGAGATTGAACCCACATCTCTTATGTCTCCTGCATTGGCAGATGGGTTCTTTACCAGTAGCGCCACCTGAGAAACCCCAATGAAATTAGGCAAAGCAGTTACCTATCCCAGTCTTGAAGGTGTCTCCTTGTGTAGGAGAGTCCCAATGCTGTCTGTGTGTACCCACTGGCTTTGGTTCGGGAGCTGGATCCGAAGTGAAGGGGATACATTATCTCCCAGGGTGCTCTGGCAGCCACCACGTTGGTGGGAGGCAGGGCTGGAGTAGAAGTGGCTAGACCAGAGCCAGGTGTGTCCCTGGGCTTTTCCCAGGCTCAGTCCAGTCTCTGCCCTCCTGGGAGGTGGGGTGGGGGCTGGAGGAGGAGTCCTGAGGAAATTGGGCTTTGCTTCAGAGCAGTAGGCGTCTTCACCTTAACTGAGGGCACGGCAGGGGCCTCAGGGCCTTGGGCTGCATTTCCTGGTGCATATGCATGTGTGATGGTGATGGCTATTCTTGCCTTGGTTTGAGGCTTCTTTGGGGCCTGGTGGGTTACAGCTGCACTTCTGAGCTGGTTCCATTCTTCCCTCGTTGTATGTGCATGTGATGGCAAAGATGCCAGGGAGGAGGGGCCGGGGCAGGAGCGTGGTCCTGCCTGGGGGTGGTGTGCCGCGGCAGTCCTGGCAGCCTGGCCAGGGCACCAGGCAGATTTCAATCTGCTGCCTCTGCACTGGGACAGGGAGCAGGCAAGTGCACGCATGCCCTATTCCAGAGCACATCTCAGGTTCTTGCAGCCCTATGGGAAACCCCACTCTGTTTTCAAACCAGCTAAGGGGGCTTTTCTTCCTGGTGTTGGGCTCCAGGGCTGGCATGCCTCATATGGGACTTGAACCCCTTGCTCCTTAGAGATGACCCCTGAGCCCGTAGTATCCTCCTCCTTTTCTGGGTCACGTGCTAGAGGTATAGGTCATGACTAGATTTCTTCTCCTTCCTTCTTACGAGACTGTGGATTGTTCTATCTTTAGAGTCTTGGTTGTAGAAGAGCTGTCGAGTTAGTCTTCAGATCACTGAGTTGCTCTGCATGTGGTTGCAGTTTGGATGTGTTCCACTGGGGGAGATGAGCTCCAAGTCTACTTTGACATCTTCATCCTGCCTCCTGTATTGCTTAATGTCAGCTTTGTATATATCCATTCAAGAATGCATATTTGATTCTTTTTTCATAGTTTTCGGTTATAAAATAGCACTTTCCAAATTATTATTTTGGTTTTTAAATAGAAAAAATAATTATTTGTTTTTGTTTTAACTCTAACATCTGGGTGACCTGAAAGTGTTTTTATATCTTCTCATACTGGCACTTGATCACTTGGTCTTGTGTCCTGGTGTTTTGGGTAATATTTTGGTGATGTTGAATATGAGAGATGAAAAGTTTTCATGGTAATATGAGTTTCTAGATGCTTTCTTGTACCCTAGAAGGGAACAAATTAGACTGAGCCTCAGTCTTAGGAGATCTGCTCTATTTCTGGTTCAATTCTATTCCTAGCATGTAGCCTTTCATTTGTTCCAGCTGAAAGCCTGAAGTATTTATTAGACAATTTTTCCTCCATGGAGAGCTCAGTTACACTAATTGCTGCCTCCTTAGCCCCTTAAGATTGCAGAAAGTTGTGTTTTTAGCAAATCAGAAAACATGTTGAGAATAGAAGTGGGAATAAGTGAAATTCCAAGATATTTGGCCCTTAAATCTTCTGTGTTAGTGTGTCTTAAATGTATTTGGACTAATAGTTTTTATATTTTTTATATATAATAGTTTTTATAGTTTTTCTGGGTTGGTCTACAATAAGAGAACCATTATTAGCAGAATGAGAAATACCCTCTGTAAACTTGAGACATATATGTGCTCTGAAATATTAGGGTGCATTGTTATGTTTGTGTGTGCAGATCATTTATAAATGTTTGTGCTTACCTTTTTCATATTACTAATGATTTATTATGTCTGCTTAATAATTAGATGTGTCAAAATCTATCAGTGTGATTATTAATCTGTTTCTCTGTTTTATCAATGTTTACTTTGTCTATTCAAAAGTTATATATATCATATATATATTATATATATAATACATGTTATATATATAATATCTATATTATGATAGAGTGCTCACATTTTTCTGGAGAATTAAAACTTTTAAAACTTTTCTCATTATTTAGTATCCTTCTTTTACAGTTAATAATATTTTCTGTAATCTTATATTTGTTTCAGACAAAGGTACATTTATTTCCAAGAAAACATTTTCCTCTTTTTTTGTTCTTTTTGGATTAATCAGGTATATTTTCTCACTGAATTAATTATAATCCTCAATTCATGGCACATTATCATTATTACCTGTGGCTGTGTGAAAGATCTTATACCACGCACATATTTTTATATTTATTCCTTTTTCCTTATTTTTTCATCATGATTTACTTCATAAGAATCTTTTTGATTTTATTTGGTCTTATTGACTGTAGATTGTTTCTGTATGCATATATCTTTAACTTAGATAAATGTTATTGTGCTAGATATCTTCATCTTTATATTTTTTTCACTCAGCATGAAAACTTCAAGATTTGCATTTTTACTCACTGTGCATCTTGTCTGACTTCTAATTACTGCCTAGAATTTCAGGGTGTGCGTCCACCACATTTTAACTATCCATTCTTCCTATTGTCTCTCAATACACAAAAAATGCAGCAGTGAAACTTATTTATATATAAATCCTAGAAATCTGTTTACTCTTCACATCCATTTTCTTGCCTTCTCCATCATAGTCTGCATCAGGAGACTGATATGTAGGAACTGCATCAGTGTGTTTCTTGGCCACCTGTTACCTGGTAGGATTCAGCTAAAAACCAACCCTGGCAGGACAATAATGATGGAGAGGGAAAGGATTCCGTGTATTTATTACTTTGTGTAGTCGTCTCTGACTGACTTTGTCACCTTATTCACTTTTATAGTTCCTCTCAAGGCTTTTTAGTTCTTCTTCACTTTTCTGCCATGAGGGTGGTGTCATCTGCATATCTGCGGTTATTAATATTTCTCCCGGCAGTCTTGATTCCAGCTTTTGCTTCATCTGGCCTGACATTTCACATGAGGTACTCGGCATATAAGTTAAATAAACAGGGTGACAGTGTATAGCCTTGATGTACTCCTTTCCCAATTTGGAACCAGCCTAGGGTTCCATGTCTGGTTTTAACTGTTGCTTCTTGACATGCATGCAGATTTGTCATGAGGCAGGTAAGGTGATTTGGGATTCCTGTCTCTTCAAGAGTTTTCCACAGTTTGTCATGGTTCACACAGTCAAAGGCTTTGGAATAGTCAGTAAAGCAGAAGTGGATGCTTTTCTGGAACTTTCTTGCTTTTCTATGATGCAACAGATGTTGGCAATTTGATCTCTGGTTCCTCTGCCTTTTCTATATCCAGCTCGAACATCTGGAAGTTTTTGTTTCACATACTGTTGAAGCCTTGCTTGGAGAATTTTGAGCATTACTTTGCTAGTGTGTGAGATGAGTGCAATTGTGCAGTAGTTTGAACATTCTTTGGCATTGCATTTCTTTGAGATTAGAATGAAAACTGACCTTTTCCAGTCCTGTGGCCACTGCTGAGTTTTCCAGATTTGCTGACATATTGGGTGCAGCACTTTCACAGCATTATCTTTTAGGATTCGATTCCAGCTCAACTGAAATTCCATCACATCCACTAACTTTGCTCATAGTGATGCTTCGTAAGGCCCACTTGACTCTGCACTCCAGGATATCTGGCTCCAGGTGAGTGATCACACCATCATGGTTATCTGGGTCATGACAATCTTTTTTGTATAGTTCTTTTGTGTATTCCTGCCACCTCTTCTTAATATATTCTGCCTCTGTTAGGTCCATAGTGTTTCTGTCCTTTATTGTGCCCATCTTTGCATGAAATGTTCCATTGGTGTCTCTCATTTTCTTGAAGAGATCTCTAGCCTTTCCCATTCTATTGTTTTCCTCTTTTTCTTTGCATCTGTCACTGAGGAAGGCTTTCTTATCTCTCTTGCTATTCTTTGGAACTCTGCATTCAGATGGGTATATCTTTCCTTTTCTCCTTTTTCTTGTGCTTCTCTTCTTTTCTCAGCTGTAAGGCCTTTGTAAGGCCTCCCTAGACAACCATTTTGCCTTTTTGCATTTCTTTTTCTTGGGCATGGTCTTGATCCCTGTCTCCTGTGCAATATCGCAAACCTCCATCCATAGTTCTTTAGGTACTCTGTCAATCAAATCTAATCCCTTGAATCTGTTAGTTATTTCTACTCTGTAATCATATGCTCCTATTTATTGAAAATTTTTTGTTTCAGTATTGAGAATTTATATAATTTTTTTTCCTCCACTGATGATTTACATTTGTTCCTTCCAGCAGTCTGAGGCATTTCCAATCTATGATCACTTTAAGTCAAATTCTTTCTTTTAAAAAAAATATTCATTTATTTGGTGTACTGTATCTTAGTTGCGTTATAAATTCCCTGACCAGGGATTGAACTCAGGTCCCCTACATTGGAAGCATGGAGTCTTAGCTATTGGACCACCAGGGAAGTCCCTAAATCAAATTCTTAAGTTGAATTTTTTGCACTGGTTGGAAACTGAGGGAAGACACACTGTGGTTGATTCCCCCCAGTGGATGCTATCTCAGTCTCAGCACTAAGTTTTCCCTTGGCCAGTTTTCTGAAAATATTCCATAGTAGACATTTGGGGTTGAGGATTATACCTAAATCAAAGATGAAGAACTTTGAGTTCCCAGGAATATTGGGAAGTTTACTAGCAGCCCCTCTCCCTTGGATATTGCTTGGGATTTTCTTCTGGCATCCATTTTCTCAAAGACTGTGAAAACTCAAGCGGAATTTCTCTTGGTCACCAAAATCTTTCCCCCCATTTGTAAATAAGCTTCAGTGCATTGTTTAGTTCTCTGAGATACAGCTTCTACTTTCTTTTTAACCTCTTTATATTTCTTGGTGCTTTTGTCAGTTCATTAGTGTGCTTTCAAAGATTAGAAAAATATTTTATTCAGCATTTTTAGTTGCTTTTCAGTGACGGGAGCAGGCAAAGAATCTAATCCACCATTACTCCTAGAAACACAGTTTTAATTTTGTGGAGCCTTGGCAGTACTATATATATTTCAGTTATTCAAACATTTATGTGATTGGCATGATTAATATTTAATTTGTTTAGAACAATATTTAGAACCTATTACTGAGAGACACATTTCTTTCTGGTTATTCCAGTTGTTCTTTTATCATTGCTATGGGCAATGGATTCTCCTGAAATGTGGTTTCACAAGGCAGTTTTCTATATTTGTCTTCTGTGATTCACTAACAGCTTGTTTGATTTTCATAACAGAAAATAATTCTCTCCATATGCCAAAAGACAACTCATTTAAATAAGCCTGGTTCATGGTTTATCAACTTGATTACATCAGCTCTTTGAAAATATAGGAGTTTATACTATGGTTTTAGAATAAATTGCCTTCTCTGGTGTCATTTATATTATACTAGAAAACAAACATGTAATTTGTAATGCTATGCCATCATACTAATAGAACAAGGAGGGATTTATCCCTCTATTTCATCAAAAAAGTCAAATGCATAACAAATCAGTGTCAATGATGAAAGTATTTCTTGTGCATTGTCAGGATCAAAGTAAACTAAATGGCTTTCTCAAGGCAAAGCTATTGTCACCTTATCAGAGTGAAGCAGAGACATGATGTAGAGTGCGGAAAACTTTTGTATTTGTACTTGTAATGCCTATTTAAGTTAGGTATCTTCATCATGTAATTCATATCAAAGAAGTGCGAAAGCCTTTCCAAAATCAGAACACGGAGTATATGTTGATCAACTGTCCCTTTTTTTTTTTTTTTTACAAAAGTTTTATATTCTTGCCTTTCCTAATAATTTTGTAGAGCCTGTGACAACAAAAGATGGTATTCTATTTGTTTTTGCCTGCAAAGAATAAGAATAATATGAACTTAATATCAAATGCATGTACCTGGTTAGAAATAGACATGTAATATTACATCTTAGTCTGATATTGTTATAATTTTGAAGTCTCTACCTAATTTTGAGTCTCCGATGGTTGTCATTACAGATAACTGATAAAGAAATATGAATCCATTTCTACATTGATTCTTTTCTACACATACTCTTTTTTTAAATATATATTATATTTTATTGAGCCTAATTCTTTCCACAAATGGACAAAGAAATTGGTTTTGTAGTTATTTATTGCACATAGCATAATCACCATGAGAACAGTTATTCAACTGAAAAACTTTATACATTAATATATTTAATTGAACTATAGTTGATTTAGAATATTGTGTTAGTTTCAGGTATAATGTAGTGTTTCAGTAGTTTTGGAGGTTATTCTCCACTACAGGTTACATAAGATAACAGCTATGACTCCTTGTGCTATACAGTATATCCTTGTTGCTTATCTGTTTTATATATACTAGTTTGTATCTGTTAATCCCATACCCATAACTGGTGCCTCCCACATCCCCTTACCCTTTGCTTGCCACAGTTTTCTGTATCTGTGACTCTGGTTCTCTTTTGCACATACATACATTTATATTATTTTTTAGAGTCTACATATAGGAGATATCATACAGTATTGATCTTTGTCTTGCTTCACTAAGCATAATATTCTCTAGGTCTATCCATATTGCTGCAAGTGGCAGTATTCCATCCTTTTTTGTGGCTAATATTCCTTTGTGTGTGTGTGTGTGTGTGTGTGTGTGTGTGTGTATGTATATATCACATCTTCTCCATCTAATTGACTGTTGATGGGCACTTGGGTTGCTTCCCTGTGAATATTCATATTGTCAAAAAACAAACATCCAAGCAAAGCCAAACTGAAAGCTTAAAAAATAATTAACTTAGATTCATTATAACTTTATGACTGTTTTGTCCTTCAAAAGTAAAAGAAGGCAGGGGCAAGAAGGTACAGCATTGGAGCTGGGTGCATGGAGAGCGAGGGCATGTGGTCTGCCTGTAGCATGTGAACTTGTGGGCCCACCTGGCTCCCTCTATCCCCACAGAGACAGCCCCCTCCTCTACTTAAAAATAAAAGGGAATGGAAGTCCCACATTATTCAAATTCTGTACCAGCTTCAACTTTTTAATCTTACTGCAATCTATGAGATAATTGTGAAATAATTAAACACATAGTATGTTTAAACTAGGATCTAATGCCTCTCACCCCTCCCTGACCCCAAGACTGTATCCATCATGTAAAACTAAACTTTATTGAAACCACTGGAATGCCTTTTTGGTATCTAGAGAAAAACACACTAGGAAAATACAGGACAAGGGGGATAAAATGGCATTTGAAGTATCCTTGGTTTTACATAAAATAATAATGATGATGATGGAAGGACAAGAAGACATGATTATATTTTATTTGACATGCTAGAATAGCACTGTTTCTTTTAATTTCCAAGTGGAATTTGTAGATTAGGCACAATAAGGAATGTGTACAAAAAATACTATCTTATGGGTAATTTATTTCTGAGAAGTGAAGACAGAGTATCAAAAATGTCCCTGAATTTTTTCTTATGATTTTTCTGTAGAGTGATAAAACTATTTCTTACTTTTCACAATGCAAAATACCCTGAATATAAATAAATATAAAGCATAGTACTTATCCTCTGACAAGTTATAATCCAACTGGGAGGAAAATAATATGTAATTTTTATTCATGGAGATATCTTTGCCTAAATGTGTCCAGGTTGCTTTTTTTAACCAGCCATGAGGATAAAAGTTTGTCACTGAGGATGTTGGAGTAGAAGGTAAAGGAGGCTTGAATCCTCAATGACCTTAAATACAATATCTAAATTGAGAGTGGGTAAGCTTTTCCTATAAAGGTTTGCAGCCACTCAACTCTGCTATTGCAGTAGAAAGCAGCTATAGACAATAGGTACATGAATATCTAGGACTGTGCTCCTATATAAAGGGCAGTGGTTTACTGATCCCTGCTCTATGCTCTCCTTGCACTGCCTACCACCATTTTTCATTTATCTGTTGAGATAAACCCTTTGGGGTTCAAGATGAATATGGGGTTCAGCATATTCATCTGAATCAGATTTAAGATAGAGTAATAGCAACTGAAACAACTGGTAGAGATCATGTTGTGCAGAGCCCACCTGGAACTGTTTTCTTGAAGATGGGATCTAAAGTCCATCTTGAAGAAAGTCACTTTTGTTTTGTGAGAAAAGAATAGCATTTGGGGAAAAGAAAGAAATATAAGCGGAGATGTCAGAAAGTGCAGCATGTGCACTGAGGACTTTTTGACTAGGGTGAGGACCTCAAGTAAGAAAGAAATAAAAAACAAAATTAGAATTCTATTCTGTGGTTTTGCTATTTGAAGGCATTGAAAGCCAGGCTAAGAAATACAAAATTTCCCACTCTTGAATTACAACTCACTGTCTTTGTCCCTTCTTTGGCTCCTGTTGTTCCCCTTCCTCTTTCCCAGCTCTATTTCTTGATCAGTGGGTCAGCCTCGGATAAACAACAGGTAAGATGACCTAATGATGTCATCAGTGAAAGGTTTACATAGAAGTTGCTGCACAGTTATTCTCCCTTGCTGCTGCTTCCAGGGGTTTGAAAGGCATTTCCATCTATCTTGCCATATGCATGAATGCTGTAAGATTGTGTATTTACTTTCAAGAGATTTTTAGGTATGAAAAGATAGTGCAGAGCAAGATACAGTGTGAGATAATTTAGAAAAATCCAAAGGCCCTCTTCCTGTAGCCTCTGTATACCTCTCTGCCTAGTCAATTCCAGCTAGTTTAAAATCTCATTTTATGTTTACTTTTCACTTTCCAAAATTGGCATGAAGTGAAGAAGTGAAGTTGCTTAGTCGTGTCCGACTCTTTGTGACCCCATGGATTGTAGCCTACCAGGCTCCTCGGTCCATGGGATTTTCCAGGCAAGAATATTGGAGTGGGTTGCCATTTCCTTCTCCAGGAGATCTTCCCAACCCAGGTCTCCCATACTGTAGGCAGACACTTTACTGTCTGAGTCATAAGATTAATTGTTATATATCAAGTACTAAGAATGATACTTTTTTTTTTTTCATTTTTGGGATTGACGTGGTTGGTTTTAATTCTTGACGTAGAGTGATAATGCAAGGATGTATTTAAAATTTATCCCTTAATAAAAGCCTGTAAACAGAATTCTTGACCTTTTCCTTCTCTTTTAATTGCTGAATTTTCTTAACTTTTAGTAACACACACAAAGTCAATCATGTCTGCTTAAATAACTTTAAGTTGGCCAGTCTTATTAGAATATCACTTTTCCAATATTCATGTACAGTATTTAATTGCTTAAAACGGTAGCTATACAGAAAAAAAATCATGAAAAAGTTTGGATCAAGACAGGGCAGAAGTGGAACTATGAGTTCCCTCCTTCCATTTTTTTTTTCTTTTTGGCCAGATTTATTTTAAATAATTGCACTTGAGCCCTTTTCAGAGTTGTTTCACATGAAAGTAAATATGGGAGGAGACCCACCTGGATCTTCTTTATCCCTCAGATCAAGCCCTATGTATGAAGAAAAGAATAGTGACCTCAAAGTAATAAGTGCTGCAGAGAAAGTTTTTGTCTGACTTGTGATGAAGACTGCAGTGGGCACTCAATAAATGCTTGCTGAGTGGCTAGTCCCCAGGATATTGGTATCCTTAAATCATTTCTCTGAGGAGTGGATGTATCGCAAAGTGATAGGAGTTAGTGTGTCCATGTGCCTGCCACATGTTCACTGGATTGATCTGTGATACTCCATCACACCTATTCTACAGCTTTACAGATGAACACATCTGGGGTTAGGTTCTTAAGTACAAAGAGATACCTACTGAACCAAAGCTGCCTTTGCTTTAAAATCTCCTGAATGTACAGACTTCATTTGACACTTCTGTCTTTTGACAGGACAGTCCTGCTTCCTGAATAATATTAAATAGTGAGCTGTAATAAATGTGGGCTTGGTAAGTGAATGGCATCCTTGTGTGTGCTCTCTCCAAGCCTGGGAAGATGAAACTGACGATTTATAGGAGAATAATATGGTGCCCAGTCCCTGTACAGAAATTAAGTATATGGCTTTTTAGTGGGTATTTCAGGAGGCTGTCATGCTTAAGAATTTTGAGAAATGATGATCAGATAAAGGACTCTAAGAGGTGTTAAATAATGATTTAGATAGGAGCATAGGAACTAAGAGGGGAAAATCTTGAATGATCCACTCTAAAGACTATTAGTTGAAGGAGAAATTAGATTCTAAAGGTTATGATTATATTTTATATGCCATACAAAAACTCCCACTAAATCTACTTAAAAATTCTAGCTGGGGAAGAATGGAGTAGCACAATTATTATTAGAAAAATCATGGAGAACAAATGCAGCAGTTTCATTTAGTACTAAAATCCTATCTGTGCTGAGTTAAATAGCATTTGTCTTTGGAGAAAACCAAAAATGGTGAAAGCAGTGCTAATTCTAGTTTGCAGAAGGCCACTTTTGTCCTTAGAAGAATAAAGAGCTAAAAACGAAAAGAAACATAAAGAAACCACAAACCATGATTTTGCCAACTTGAAAATCTGATACTTTCATATGGACGACATGAGCATATGTTTATATACAAAGAATGCAGTATATTCAGTATTCTCTAAAATATCTAAGCATATGGGCAATTCAATGTTATTGTGATTTTAAAAACAGTATGCAAGAAAAATAAATCTCTAACCACGTAATAATCTTGGTCAAATTATATTGCCTTATATGATACAATTCTGAAATACAATGAAATTCAAATCATAAATCATTCCTATTGAGATGTTAAAAATTACACTTAATTGAATGATTTTATTCTCTTAAGGAAAATGACTTCTTTCATTTTAGTGAAATGAGGATTCTCCTATTTTCATCATAAAATAATAGTATTATTTTATTATATGTTACCTTTATGACATAAATATATAATATAATATAAAAGTATTGTAAATTTTCAATTTATAGCCATATCATTATGAAATAATTATTATATTTTTAATAATAATAATAAGCAATAGTAATGCTTAAATGGATGGCTATTATCATCTTTACCCTGTTTCTTGCCTAGTCTTCTTGCTTCCTTGGTGCTTTTTATTATAGACACTTTTTAGTCACTTACATTTTGCCTTCCATCCTCGATTTTGTGCTTGTTGAAGGTATGACCCGATATTTATTGTTTTTGCCACCTTCGCATTGTATTAAGAAAATACCTGTTTTAAAACATGATTTTTATTTTCAGGTAGCTTCTTTTATCATAACTGACGTGTCACAATGGAAAATTTATTGACTGCTCAATTGGCTTCTCATTAACTAACAAATTTGAAGTTAAGATACTAAGTCTTTTTGGCAGTGAAGTAATCCGCTTCCCCTTCACTTCCTTTCCATTTTCCAGTAATTCTGTTTCCTTTGACTTCATCTTTTATTCTTCACGCCAGTTCATCCATGGCTCTTGGAAGGCAGTACAATGACTGGCTTAAAATTCACCTTTGCTCAGTGTCCGTTCTTGGCTCTAACTGTTGTCTCCTATGGCCTTAGAGTGAAGTTTGTTAATCTCTCCTTACCTGGACACTGCCTACAAATCATGTTTACAAATTGTACAGAAAAAATGTACACACATATAAGTTTGACTGAACAATTTAGATTTTTATAACTAATATCAAACTATCAGTTCAGTTGCTCAGTCATGTCCAACTCTTTGGAACCCCATGGACTGCAGTATCCAGGCTTCCCTGTCCATCATCAACTCCCGGAGCTTGCTCAAACTCATGTCCATCGAGTCAGTGATGCCATCCAGCCATCTCATCCTCTGTTGTCCTCTTCTCCTCCCGCCTTCAATCTTTCCCATCATCAGGGTCTTTTCCAAAGAGGTCAGTTCTTTGCATGAGGGGGCCAAAGTATTGGAGTTTCAGCTTCAGCATCAGTCCTTCCAATAGAATATTCAGGACTGATTTCTGTTAGGATTGACTAGTTGGATCTCCTTGCAGTCCAAGGGACTTTCAAGTGTCTTCTCCAACACCACAGTTCAAAAGCATCAATTCTTCAGTGCCCAGCTTTCTTCACAGTCCAACTCTCGCATCCATACATGACTACAGGAAAAACCATAGCTTTGACCAGATGGACCTTTGTCAGCAAACTAATGTCTGTTCTTTTTAATATGCTGTCTAGGTTGGTCATAGCTTTTCTTCCAAGGAGCAAGCATCTTTTGATTTCATGGCTGCAGTTACCCTCTGCAGTGATTTTGGAGCCCCAAAATTAAAGTCTGTCACTGTTTCCAATATTTCCCCATCTATTTGCCATGAGGTGATGGGACCAGATGCCATGATCTTAGTTTTCTGAATGTTGAGTTTTAAGCCAACCTTTTCACTCTCCTCTTTCACTTTCATCAGGAGTCTCTTTAGTTCTTCTTCACTTTCTGCCATAAGGGTGGTGTCATCTGCATATCTGAGGTTGTTGATATTTCTCCCGGCAATCTTGATTCCAGCTTGTGCTTCATCCAGTCTGTCATTTCACAGGATGTACTCTGCATGTAAGTTAAATAAGTAGGGTACAATGTACAACCTTGATGTACTCCTTTCCCAACTTGGAACCAGTCTGTTGTTCCTTGTCCAGTTCTAACTTGCTTCTTGACCTGCATACAGATTTCTCAGGAGGCAGGTGAAGTGGTTTGGTATTCCTATATCTTTTTTTTTTTTTTAATTTTTTTAATTTATTTATTTTTTTAATTTTTTTTTCTGTTATTTCTTTATCTTTTTTTTTCCATTTGTTTTTATTAGTTGGAGGCTAATTACTTTACATCATTACAGTAGTTTTTGTCATACATTGAAATGAATTAGCCATGGATTTACATGTATTCCCTATCCCGTGGGAGAGGGGACTGGGATGGGGAATACATGTATTCCTATCTCTTTAAGAATTTTCCACTGTTTGTTGTGATCTGCACAGTCAGAGGCTTTGGCATAGTCAATGAAGTAGAAGTAGATATTTTTCTGGTATTCTCTTGCTTTTTCGATGATCCTTATAAAAACTATAAGGTAGAAAAACAAAGCTACAGGGTAGGACATAACATGCATGTTACATAGGATCAAAGAAGAGAATGTTTTTTTACAGTCTTTTTTTCTCGTTTCTTTGAATTTTGTAATAATGAAAAATTATGTAATTATTCATCCTTCTTGACATTGAAACTTTTTTTCTTATGAAATGAACTTTAGAAACTGTACTATTTCGTAGAAGAGTAAGTTTATAGATAATTTAGGAGGAAATGATTAAAGATAGTATCAGGAAATAATTGTTATTTCACTATTAATGATAGGTGCTCATTTTTCATAAAATCAAAACTTTTTATCAAGAAGTAAATATTTGGCCATTTTACATGCATGAGAAAATGTACATTTTTGAGCTCCTTATATATTTCTCTCTCTCAAAAATATTCTGGAGGATTTTGACAGTAAATGCCAGAGTTATTGAAAGTTTTAACTTTTACCTTGTTGTTTTGTTGTTATCTAGACCCTTCAACTAAATATTGTTTAAAAATAGAGTATTTTTTGTTTTTAAAAAGACAATTTCAAAAGTTTAAAAAATTAATCTTGCATTAATTCAAGGCATCTGTATAAAATTTATTCAATCTTCCTGAAAGTATTCATTTTAATTCTGTGATTAATAAAAAATAAAACTCAATAAAAATATCTAAGTAATACACTTTAAAAAATAATTATATAATGCCAAAAATAGTTTAATTTTTGTTCTTTGATCACTGTTGCAACTATTTGTTTAATCCAGGGATTAGTATAAGCAATATTATTTTGCAGGATTTATTTATATGATTGAGTGAGTGATATAAAGTCACCTGACTTTATATTTTGCAGTAACTTTAGCCTTTTAAAAATACAGTGAGATGTTAACATGCATATTTACTTCTCTCTCCTTTTTTTGGCAAGGCCATTTGTTGCAGACTTTTGTTAGCGTCCCCTTGCAACATTTACCTTGAAGTTGGCATCCCCAAAGTGATGGTGTTAGGAAGTGAGGCCTTTGGGAAGTAATTATTAGGTTTCAATATGGTTGTGAAAGTAGGGTCCCATGATGGGATTAGTGTCCTTACAAGAAGAAGAATTGATACCTCAATCTTCTTTTCCCCACCATGTGAAGACACAGGAAAACAGGCTTCTGTAAGCCTTGATGGGAGTTCTCAAAAATATCAACTTTGCAGACACCTTGATCTTGGACTTCCCAGCCTCAAAGTATATAAGGAATAAATATCGCTTGTTTAAGCCACACAATATAGTCTTCTATATTGGGTTTCTTCTGCAGCCCAAGCTGACTAAGACATAATGTTACATAATTACATAATTTTGTAATTATAAACTGAAGTGAGCAAGTGTGACTCCTCCAGCTCTGTTCCTTCTTAGGATTGTTTTGGCTCTTTGGGGTCTTTTGTATTTCCATAGAAGTTTTTAAATTATTTGTTCTACTTCTGTGAAAGATGCCATTGGTATTTTGATGTACATTGCATTCAGTCTGTAGGTTGCCTTGGGCAGTATGGTCATTTTAACAATATTGCTTCTTCCAGTACAAGAACACAGTATATCTTTCTGTCTGTGTCATCTTCAGTTTCTTTCATCAGTGTCTTGTAGTTTTCGAAGTCTGGGTCTTTTCCCTCCTTAGAAAGTTTATTCCTAAGTATTTTATTTGTTTTGATGAGATGGCAAATAGGATTGTTTCCTTGACTTCTCTGATACTTTGCTATTAGCGTCTAGAAAGTGAAAGTGAAAGTCTTCAGTTGCGACTGACTCTTTGCAACCGCATGGTCTATCAGTTCAGTTCAGTCGCTCAGTCGTGTCCGACTCTTTCAGACCCCATGGACTGCAGCACACCAGGCATCCCTGTCCATCATCAACTCCTGGAGTTTACTCAATCTCACGTCCATTGAGTCAGTGATGCCATCCAGCCATCTCATCCTCTGTCATCCCCTTCTCCTCCTGCCCTCAATCCCTCCCAGCATCAGGGTCTTTTCCAAGAAGTCAGGTCTTCGCATCAGGGGGCCAAAGTATTGGAGTTTCAGCTTCAGCATCAGTCCTTCCAATGAACACCCAGGACTTATCTCCTTCAGGATGAACTGGTTGGATCTCCTTGCAGTCCAAGGGACTCTCAAGAGTCTTCTGCAACACCATAGTTCAAAAGCTTCAATTTTTTGGCACTCAGCTTTCTTCAGTCCAACTCTCACATCCATACATGACCACTGGAAAAACCTTAGCCTTGACTAGATGGACCTTTGTTGGCAAAGTAATGTCTCGTCTCTGCTTTTTAATATGCTATCTAGGTTGGTCATAACTTTCCTTCAAGGAGTAAGCGTGTTTTAATTTCATGGCTGAAGTCACCATCTGCAGTGATTTTGGAGCCCCCAAAAATAAAGTCTGACACTGTTTCCACTGTCTCGCCATCTATTTCTCGTGAGGTGATAGGACCAGATGCCATGATCTTAGTTTTCTGAATGTTAAGCTTTAAGCCAACTTTTTCACTTTCCTCTTTCACTTTCATCAAGAGGCTTTTTAGTTCTTCTTCACTTTCTGCCATAAGGGTGGTGTCATCTGCATATCTGAGGTTATTGGTATTCTCCCAGCAATCTTAATTCCAGCTTGTACTTCATCCAGCCCAGCGTTTCTCATGATGTACTCTGCATATGAGTTAAATAAGCGGGGTGACTATATACAGCCTTGACGTACTCCTTTTCCTGTTTGGAACCAGTCTGTTGTTCCATGTCCAGTTCTAACTATTGCTTCCTGACCTGCATACAGGTTTCTCAAGAGGCAGGTCAGGTGGTCTGGTATTCCCATCTCCTTAAGAATTTTCCACAGTTTATTGTGATCCACACAGTCGAAGGCTTTGGCGTAGTCAGTAAAGCAGAAATAGATGTTTTTCTGGAACTCTCTTGCTTTTTCGATGATCCAGTGGATATTGGCAATTTGATCCACTATACAGTCCATGAAATTCTCCAGGCCAGAATATAGGAGTGTGTAGCCTCTCCTTTCTTCAGGGATCTTTCCAACCCAATATCAAATCCATTAGTGTATCGAAATGCAAACAATTTCTAGATATTAATTTTGTATGCTGCAACTTTACTGAATTCATTGATGGTTCTAGTAGTTTTCTGGTAGCATCTTTAGGGTTTTCTATGTATAGTAGCGTATCATCTGCAAACAGTAGCAGTTTTGCTTCTTCCTTTCCAATGTGGATTCGTCTTATTTCTTTTTCTTTCCTGATTGCTGTGGCTAGCACTTCCAAAAATATATTGATTTAAAGTGGCGAATAAGATAGTTGGATGACATTATCAACTCAATGAGCATGAGTTTGAGCAAACTCCGGGAGAGAGTGAATAACAGGGAAACCTGGTGTGCTGCAATCCATGGGTTCACAAAGAGTCAGACATGACTGAGTGACTGAACGTCAACAAAAGTGGCAAAAGTGGGCATCCTTGTCTTGTTCCTGAACTTAAACAAATGCTTTTGGTTTTTCACCATCGAGTATAATGTAAGCTAAGAGTCTGTCATTTATGACCTTTATTATGTTGAGGTATTTTTCCTCTATGCCTGCTTTCTGGAGAATTTTTTTTTTTAATCATAAATAGATGTTGAATTTTATTGAAAGCTTTTTCTGCATCTATTGAGATGATCATATGACTTTTATTATTCAGTTTGTTAATATGGTATATCATATTGATTGATTTGTGGATATTAAAAAGTTGTTGCATCTCAGGATAAATTCTACTTGATGACTGTATTGTTGAATTTGGTTTGCTAATATTTTGTTGATAATTTTTGCCTCTACTGAAGGTCTATCTGAGGAATTGGCATTTTAGTTGGAACTGGATGGTAAAAGAATGGGATGATAGATAGCAAAGAATGTTGTAGAGAGGGGGAAACTAGTGAATCAGGAAAGAGAATGGGTATGTATAGGGATAGAAATAAAGCCAGTGTGGTTGAAGTATAGTGAACAATTTAGGGTGATAAAATGTGGTAACAAAAAGGAAAACAGGGTTTAAATTATGTAAAATCTTGTAGGCTCTGAGAAGGAGTTTATATTTTTTATAATTGTGGAGTGTCGTAAGTGGAGAAAGGGGTTGTTCATTCACTAAGTTGCGTCCGACGACAGGACGTTATTTAAACTTTGAAAGATCATTCTGTTTTCTGGGGAAGGGGAACAAGAATAGAAGCAAGAAGACAAATTAGGAGGCTCTTGTGGCATTCCTGGTGAATGATGATGATGGCTTGGCTCAAGATTCTACCAAAAACAATAATTAGTTTTAGTCCAATTCAGGATACATCCTTGGAGCAGTGGCTGATCAATTAGAATTAGTGTGTTAGGGAAGGAAAGAAACCAGGGACAAGTTAATTCTGAGCTTTAATATGTTTTTCAGTTAAGATGTTCACTTGATACAGCTGGATATAAGAGACTGCAGGTCTTTGGTGAGGCAGGAACTGGAAAAATAATAACTTAGCTAAAATGATTACAGAGGGGAACTTTGATGAGCTGTTATTGTTTGTTTGTTTGTTTTTTCTGAAGAATTGAGAGTTGACAAGATATCTTTTTGGCTTTTAGAAAGTGTTTCCAAAATATATGGCTGCTGACCATCTTAGGCCTTCACAGTGCGATATAGTATGTATTCAAAGCACATAACATGTCCTGATTAAGTGGTTAATTAGTCGCTTATCATTCTTATACTCTTTACATTTCAGTTTTGATTGAGACATCTCTTTGGGTAAAGAGCTTACCTGGGCAATTTCTTAATCTATAAAATGAGTATAACAGTATATTTCTTGCAGGGTTGTCATTAATAAGGACTAGACACATAGTAGGTATCAATGTGTAGTGACTGTTTAATATTATTGTACATTGAATTCAGGTCAGTGTGAGTCTAACAGTAAGGCAGTCTGCAAAATTGTTTCTCTGAATTGAAACAGCTCCAATTGAAACTGCCTCAGCAAAAGCATCATTTCAGGAAACAATGCTCAATAGTATAACTGAAGAAAACGGCTTCTGAGTCACCTGTGGTTTATTTGATCTTTGACTTGTATCGAATACTTGTATTGTTGGCTTCAAGAAACCCTATGCTAACACGTTTGATATGTATTTTTATTAGTTATGGTTTTCCAAAGAAACAGAACTAATAACGTGTGTATTTGTGTGTATATTTTATAATTAACCTTAAGTTTAGATAATCCAAGGAACATAGTATGAATTTCCATGGTTCTAGTGTTTCATAACTCAGTAACCTTGTTATATTTTATCCATATATAAGAGGGGGTCAGTTAGTTTTGTCTAGGTGCTATATAAATAAAAGACAAAATAATTTTAAATGAATGAAAAAGAGATAAGGCAATTAAAAAGGGCAGGTAGAATTGAGAAACACCTGTTGAAGATAATATAACATACCACTATTTTTGTAGAACAAACTTATGGTTCCCAGTGGGGAAGGATGGGAGGAAAGGGTAGTTAGGGAGTTTGGGATAAACAGGTCCACACCTGTGTATTTAAAATAGATATCAAACAAGTGATAGAGTCAGTTCCTAGGCAGATTGATAAGAAGTCCGGGGTCCCAGAAGAGGAGAAAGGGGTCTGGGGCTCTCGGAGAGGAGACAGGGGTCTGGAATTCTCAAGGAGGAGGAAAGGACATTTTTTTCTACATTTCTTAGTAAGGATTCTATAACAACAATGTATACTGCTTGAGAACAGTTTCTCCTTGAAAACCTTCTGACTAATCCTGTTATCTTAAAGTGTGTATTACAGGAATGGATCTGGTAAAATCTTTCTGTTGTTAGTTCTATGGGAGTGGGTCTAATAAGATCTTTACAACCTTGAGACATTGTTTTGATTTATTGTAATAACCAACTAAAAAAGTATATAACTCCCTTGCTTAGACTAGTGAGGGGGCACTGTCCATCTGCCTTCTGATGTCTGTGTCAGAAACTTTCTCTGTCTCTTTTCATACTTTAATAAAACTTTGCTACACAAAAGCTCTGAGTGATCAAACCTGGTTCCTGGTACCGAAGCTAAATCTTCTTTTTTGGAGATCATGAATCTGACATCATTCACTGTAAGCAATCATCTTGGTAGCTCGTCATATTGGGGGATCTTCAGGACAAGGGAAGAACACTCAGAGCTCTAGCCTCTCTGCTTTCTCAGTATACATGTTTTCTGCTTTACTTTACTAACTCTTCGGTGTGCTAGTGTGAATGAATGACATGACCTGCGTGAAGCAAATGATGAGTGGTTTCACAGTGCCTTGTAATGACTGAAGGCAGCCCCAAAAAGGGGAGCCTTGTCAGGGGTTTATACTGATCTGCCAATGCCAAGAGACACCCACCATCCCTGTGAAGGGAGCGGCCAGAAATGGGCGAAGCGTGTGGACTGAAATTTCCTTTCTAGTTCACCTTTTCCTGGTCTCTGACCATTTCGTAATTGCATGGGAAATTAGAACTACTAACCTAATCTGTCAGGTTATAGACTTTCAAGGGACTTTTGATCCATGCTGTTGCTATGTACTTTTACTTAGACCCCATGCATGGAAGCACCTAGCCTTGCTAGGAGCTGAAAGTTACAGGAGCACGTTTGGAAACGAAGTGGAACTCTAGCTTCAGCAGTGTCGTCTCTCCTGGCTGTGTGCCTCAGGAGCCAGCGACCTGAAAGTGAGTCTTTGTCTTGGCCGTGCCTCTGATCTATGTGGTTAGAAGCACTGCTGGTGAGCACGAGGTGTTTGAGGACACAGATCAGGAACCGCAGGGTCTGGTCAGATTGGAAGTGCAATGGGCTTCTTCCTGTGGTAGTGCTAGCTCTTAGCAGACCAGAGAAACTTCTCCATTGGCTTCTGCTTCATCTCCTCAGATTTTCTCTTTGTGGAATCTGTGGAAATGAACTGGAAGGATTGGCCCTAATAGCTTGAGGACAAAAAAATCACTTTTTCCTCTCCGGCTGACCGTCCACCACCTCTTTTACTATCACATATACTCGTGTGGTGACTCTCAGAAGGGACATCTTGGTGGCTCTTCATCCCTTGGTGACTCACCATTTCTACTGCGGTCAGGACTGTACTCAGTAATGTGGACCGGCAGAGGGAAGCCGGATGCTTCCCCTAGTAGTCCTAGTTTGGGAAACATTTCAAAAGACTACTCTGCTCCACTCCAGGCGGCATCAGAGGAGGATAAGAAATCAAACAAGGGTCTTGGTGGTAAGGAACTAAATCAATTTGGGTAGCAATCAGACCTACCGCTGGTGCATCTCCACCCACCTTGGTGGTAGAACCGGGAAGGACGAGTAAGACACCAGTGTCAGTGAGGGATAGACTGAGTCTGACCAGGGAAGGAAAGCTTCGGTGGAAAGTCTGTCTACATCCCCATCTAGAGCAGGGAGGGACACCTCTGGTGGAAAGAAGCCATGGCTGTGGATGCTGCTTTTTTCTCTCTTACAGATGGGAGCTAACAGTTCCAGAACCACTCTTTTAAAACGTATTAAAAAAAAAAAAAAAAGCTGGGCCAAGTTTCATCCCCAGAGTTTAAAAAAGACACGCCTGATCTTCTGTGATACTGAATGGTCACAGGATCCTTTGGAAGATGGGGAACGCTGGCCTGTTGAAGGGTCTCTTAATTATAATGCTGTTTTACAATTGGACTTGTTTGGTTCTGTAGAAAACAAGAGAAGTGGGTAGAAGTGCCACATGTGTTGTTCTTTATCTCTCTGCAAGACATGCCAGACTTAGGTCCTAAGGGTGAAGATTTGGGTGTGAAACCTTCAGCTCCCTCCTGTCCTCTTACTTTGCCCCTGTATGTGGGGCTCCCAGCTGAACAGGCTGAGAATCAGGGCACCCCTCCAGGAGGGGTTGCCTCAGTCTCCACAAAAATTCAAACAGTACCAATTGGGGTCACGACTCTTTAGAGGATCCCAAAAGTCCCTTTATGGGACTAGCTTTACTTTACTCAAAAACTTGAGTTTTGGGGGAAGCTACTACTTTTGGAGATGAATGACTGGAAGGCAAGGGGAAAGAAGGCACGCAAAAATCACTCTTCATCCTCCTGGGAGCCAAGCGGTTCCCATAACAGAGCCACTTTGCCAGATGTATTCTTGAAGGACTCAAGCAAGCATCCACTGACTTTAAACTGTGCTAAGTTTCCTAGATAGACTACAGGAGGCTCTGCAAGTTTAGTGATGTCGATCTCGAAATTACAGAGGGAGAAATAATTTTAAAAGATAGATTTCTCACTCAGTCAGCTCCAGATATCTGCCATAAGTTACGAAAACAGGCGTTTGGACCAAATCAGTCTTTAGAAAAACTGTTGCAGCTGGCCCAGATGATATATTATGGTAGAGAATATGAGGAGGAGAATAGGAAAAAAAAAAATCAGGCAAAAGATTGAAGCCCCAACAATGGCTGTTAGACCTGCTCTGAAACAGCCTGAGAAAAATGCCCAGAGGGACCCATGTGAAAAGGGATGGACTTGCTACTACTATGGAAAGGAGGGGCATGTGAAAAGGGATTACCCTCAGACATCTAAGCCACCCCTGGCTCCATGTCTGCTCTGCAAAGGACTAGAGAAGAGACTGTCCTCTGAGGTGTAGGCCCCAGGGGTCAGACTCTCAAGAAAATGGGGCCAAAGGTGCCCAGGGTCCCCACACAAGCCCCATCCTAATAATACCTGAGGAACCCTGGGTATTAATAACTGTGGAGGGGCAGTCAGTCATTCCTTTTGGACACTGGGGTAGCTTTCTCTGTGCTCACTGAAGTCCCTGGTCTACTTTCCTCCTGATCCACTACTGTGATGGGACTGTCAGGACAAGCCAAATGCTACTATTTCAGTCATCCTTTAGGCTGCAACTAGGACTCTGTACTATTTTTCTCATGGGTTTCTAATCATGCTAGAGCCTCCCTTACCCATTCTGGGGAGGGATATACTGAACAAGGTCCATGCCTCTGTTTTCATGAATATGGAATCTGCTCTTTTAAATTGAACAAAATGTAAATGCTAGAGTTTGGGCTGATGGAAAAACTATGGGTTGAGCACAAAATGCTAAAGCTCTAGCAATAGAATATTACTTACACTGTTCCCGGAGACCCTAGTCTTCAGGAAAGGTAGAGAAAGGCTAATGACATTATTAAGAGGCATTTGCGTAAGCTAACTCAGGAAAGACAAGACAGTTGGTTTAAAGTTTTACCAATACCTTTAATGAGGGCTCAAACTGCCTCCCCAAAATGAGATTATCTCAATGACAGAGTTTTTATGCACAGATAACAGATATTGTCATAGATCCTAAAGCCTTAGAATTAGCTGTGTGACTCACCTTTCAGCTTTTCAACCTCCTTATCAATTGAAGGCCTCCCATGGTGGGTTTCTCTTCAAGGAAAGGACTTTCTTCAATTCTGTGAATACCTTCACCAACAACAATCTTATGGATCACCTCTTCTTGATCTGATGACATCTAACAGTCCTGAGATAGACTAATGTAACTATGGACATAATGTGACTCTTAATTTTTATGTTTTAACTTGGTTTAATGACTATTTTGCCTTACATATATAACTGTAAAATGGGGTTTGTTTCTAACTGTCTGAAAGCTTTTAAGTTACAAATGTCGTCCAGGCTCCTATGAGTGCCACAGCTTCCTCCAACTATTACTTGGGGCCCCTGGATCAGAGACTCTCAATACGAGGGTTAGGAAAATATGTTGCCTCAACATTTTAAGGACAATGCCCCATCACAGCAGGAAGTAGTTATGGAATAAGAATGATACCCCTTTCCCTTGGCAATATAATTCTTCTGAAAGAAAAGGAGTGGGGGGGAATGAGAGAATCAATTCCTAGGCAGGTTGATAAGAAGTCCAGGGTCCCCAAGGAGGGTAAAGGGGTCTGGGGCTCTCAAAGAGGAGATACGGGTCTGGAATTCTCAAGGAGGAGGAAAGGACAAATTTCTTTTTCTACATTCCTTCAGTTCAGTTCAGTCACTCAGTTGTTTCTGACTCTTTGTGACCCCATGAATTGCAGCACGCCAGGCCTCCCTGTCCATCACAAACTCTCGGAGTTTACTTAGACTCATGCCCATGAGTCGGTGATGCTATCCAGCCATCTCATCCTCTGTCATCCCCTTCTCCTCCTGCCCCCAATCCCTCCCAGCATCAGGGCCTTTTCCAATGAGTCAACTCTTCGCATGAGGTGGCCAAAGTATTGGAGTTTCAGCTTCAGCAGTCCTCACTACATTCCTTAGTAAGGATTATATAACAGCAATGTATCCTGCTTGAGGACAGTTTCTCCCTCTTGAAAACCTGACTAATTCTATTATCTTAAAATATATATTATGGGAAAAGAAAAAAGAAAGAAAGTGAAGTTGTTCAGTCATGTCTGACTCTTTGTGACCCCGTGAACTGTAGCCTACCTGGCTCCTCTGTCCTTGGGATTTCCAGGCAAGAATACTGGAGTGGGTTGCCATTCCCTTCTCCAAGAGATCTTCCCAACCCAGGGATTGAACCTGGGTCTCCCACATTGTAGGCACACGCTTTACTGCCTGAGCCACTAAGGAAGTTCATGTTATGGGAGTGGGTCTAGTAAGATCTTTCTGTTGTTAGTTCTAACCCTGTTATCTTAAAATGTAAATTATGGGGGTGGGTCTAGTAAGATCTTTACAACCTTGAGACATTCTTTTGATTTATTGTAATAACCAATTAAAAAAGTATATAACTCCTTTGGTTAGACTAGCAAGGGGACACTGTTCCCTTTCTGATGTCTATGTCAGAAGCTTTCTCTGTCCCTTTGTATACTTTGATAGAACTTTGCTACACAAAAGCTCTTGAGTGATCAAGCTTGGTCCCCGATCTTGAAGCTAAATCTTCCTTGAAGATCAGGAATCCGACGTCATTCACTGTAAGTTATCACAAGGACCTATTGTATAGCTCAGGGAATTCTGCTCCATCTTATGTGGTAGCCTAGATGGAGGAGGAGTTTGGAAGAGAATGGATATATCTATATGTATGAGTCCTTTTGCTATTCACCTGAAGCTATCACAACATTATTAATCAACTATATTCCAATATAAAATTAAAGGTTAAAAAAAAAACAAAAAAACAGTACTCTGGGCTGTTCCAGGGACTTCGTAGGTCACAACTGATTTACAAATTGTGAAATTTGCAAAAGGTCGGGAAAGGTGATGATTGAGATGACCTACTAGGGAACTGTACCTTTTTTTTTGGGAATACATATTAAATACAGATTGCTTGACAGTTTCCTGTTCACAGATGCAGAGGAGAAACTTAGATTAAGCAGCTTGTCTGAGGAAACCCAGCTTAGGAAGAGTAGAGGTGCTGATTGGGGGCCTTACTCTTTCTGTATTATCATACTAGAACACTATCTAGTTAATCCTCTTTTTCAGTTCTTTTCTAAATGGTCAGTAGCTCACTCTCTTAACAGTTAAATCCTTGGAATAAGGAGCAACAAATAAAGTTCCCACCGTAACTTAAATAACAATAGATTCTACTGCCAATAACACAGTATCTTTAATTCACATCTTTCAGGAAACACACAATGCACTCAGATTCTCTCACTCTTTTTTTCTTTCCACCTAAATACTGTAATTTTCATTATTTCCAAAGTAATATTACCATGTTTCTGCTGAATGAAGTTTAAAGTATTAACTTTGCTGGATTTAGAATATATGTTTTTTGCTTTATTCTTTCTCCTATTGCCACAAAGATGAGAAGGGTATTAACTGAAAGGAGATAACACTTTGGTGTCCACTGCATGTAACTTAAATATTCTGGTCTCCCACAGTGATATTTGGCCTGAACATTTTGGTAACTAAATCCCAATGTTTATACAAATAACATGCAGTAACTTTATTCTCAAGACTCTTTTATATGTATTTTTCACCCTCTCTCTTAGTCACTTAGTTGTGCCTGACTCTTTGTGACCCTGTGGACTGTGACCTGCCAGGCTACTCTGTGAATGGGATTTCTCAGGCAAGACAATTGGAATGGGTTGACATTTCCTTCATCATGTTTTTCAAAATTCTTCCACAGCTTTTCAGGCTTATATCTTAATGTCTGCAGTATTATATTCTAGAGGCTGGATAGCCAACCTTCTTTTGATTTCTTTTTAAATCTTTGAAAATTGCAAGTTTGTTTTAATAGATATCTTCCATGATGAGATAGAGGGAGTGTTAGACTGTGAAACAAAAGGTCAAATTCTCATTCGTTTCTAACACTTTTTTTTTTTTTTTTGCTTTGTGACTCTCCCAGCTCAGCAGTCTATAAACTTTTATCCCCGAGGCTGTTTAGAGGAAGTAATGTGTATCACCCACAAATTTTGTTATACTCTGGGAAGCAAGATTCAAATTCAAATTAGAGCTATAAAGTAGCTTGTTTGGATGCTTTTGGTCATTGTAAGTGCATGAAGATCTGAGGAAGGTATAATCTAGGTAGAGGAAATATAAGGTGCTCAGGGCCTATTGAAAAGGGAGTACCCTTTGGATTATCATGGAATTTAAAGAGCACCATAAGTGAAGAGATAGGTGAGAGTTGACAGTGGGAAATAGGCAGGGGTCAGATTATATTGCACTTTGTATGTCATGGGAGAGAGTTAGGATTTTATTTTATGTGAAAAGGAAAGGTTTATACACAGCAATGATCTGACCTGTTTCGTGTTTTCAAGTGGCTGCTCTTTAGTTAGAGTATGGGTTGTAGAGGGGTCAAGTGTAAACCTAAGGAATGAATGGGGGGTTACTGCAGATGAGAGATGCTGGTGGCTGGAATTAGAGTGGTGGGCATGGAGGGAGAGAGTAGCAGGAGATTTGGGAGTAAGGTCTGAAGCATTGCTGATAGGATGTAGTGAAGGACTGAGTGTGGTTTTTAAGTAAAAGAGAAAAAAATATCTAGTAACAAGAGAGGTGAACATACTAATTTTGAGATGCAAATTTCATTAGAACACTGTTGAAATACATCTAAAATAACAGTGGCTAAAATAAGATAGGCTATTTCTTGGCAACAATCTGAATATAAGTAGTTCAGGGATGAGGTGATAGGGAATGATGGGAACCTAGGGGTCTATTATTGTTTTCTTCTGTTATCATCAACACTGGGCTTCCCTGCTGGTGCACGCAATGCAGGAGATGTGGGTTCAATCCTTGGGTTGGGAAGAGCCCCTCGAGGAGAAAATGGCTACCCACTCCAGTATTGTTGCCTGGGAAACTCCCATGGACAGAGGAGCCTGTGTGGCTACAGTCAACGGGGTCGCAAAGAGTCAAACGTGACTGAGCATGCATGCACATGTATCTTCAACATTAAATTTTTTTCCCTCTGGTTTATGGTAACTGCTTTGGATCCTTCTATCACTTTCTAAGCAGTGGAAAGGAAGAAAGGGAAGAAAGAGGGTGCATTTATTTTCTTCTTAAGAAAACTCTCCGACTCTAGGGAATTTCCTGGTGGCCCTGAGGTTATGACTTGGTGCTTTCACTGCCAATGCCCTGGTTCAATCCCTGGTCAGGTGCCTAAAATCCTAAAAGCTCTAAGGTATATTCTCCCCAATGCCCCCCAAAAAGAGTACAGCTCTAAAGTTACATTTATCAATTCCACTCTTATCCCACTGTTCACAATTATATGATCTCACATACCTGCAAGCAGGGCTTGGGGTTAGGAAACCATGTCTTTAACTGGGTGGCCCCCATGACTCAGAACTATGACACCTACATCAATGTGGCATAACTAGGACTAAGAATTGAGGGCATCTGTGTCAACATGACTTAGCTGTTTGTTTCAGCCTAGAAGAGATAAGACTGTAAATCAATAAATAACTTCACTGTCTGCTTCAAGAAATTCTTATAAATCAATTTGCCTGAGACAACAGTCTGCTGCTCATCTGTTCAAACAGGTTGCTTATCAAACTATTTCAGTACTTACTAAGACCCTTCCTTCCCTTACTATCTCTGCCAATCCTGAACAGCCCTGTCTTGAACTTTGATCCCAATCACTTCCCTTCTTTGAATAGTCTGCTTTAAATCAGTTGAGGCCAGAATCCAAACTCTATAAATATCTCACTTCTAAAATCCCCCTTTTGATACCTTAAAACTTTGTCAAGATGGTATTTCTTTCTCCCTTACCAACGTGAGTTTAAATAATCTTAGCTTTTACTTTATTAAACCTAGTTATTTTGGAAATTTCAGCTACCTTAAAGTTCACTGGGATCCAGCTAAGATGCCTCTCAAGGCCACAGCATAAGACCTGGGAACCTCCCCTGACCAGAATGGTGGGGCAAGTCTTGAGTTGGATCTGAGTTCCAATTATTTTTCATTGAGCCACAAATGATAAGTTTATGTTGGGTTGGCCAGAAAGTTCATTTGAGTCTTTTATACAATCTTATGGAAAAACCCTAATGAACTTTTGGCTAACTCAGTTTAGAATTCTTTGGTTAATAATTGTATTGATGAACTCTCATCTGTGGTTGAAAGTTGCCTTGTTGCTAATTAAACCACTGTTTTGCTTGTCCCTGTCTACTTCTGTTTCTGTATGTTTTAAATTTACTACAGTGAATGTATAGGAAGAGGATGGGTATAGATTTGATTGTCTATGAAAATAAGTTCAGAAAGTCTTGCTGGAAATCCCTGTACACTTTTTACCCTGGGTCATCTTATCTAGATATTAGGAGACGCTCCTCAGTCTTGTTTTTATATCCCCTACAACTCTTTGGTTTAGTCCCATCTCCATACAGGCTGGAGTTCTGTCAGATTCTCTATCAGGGTGATTAGTCAATTGGTTACATTCTGGAGATGTGAAGTTGCGCGCTCAGTGCTCTTACTAATCACAACAATACTTTATAGGCTGTCTTAGTCTGAATCGAAAGTTTGTTCCTCCCCTGGGTCACACCCCTTACATGTATTTATTCTGTAATTTTACTCCATGTGACTATTGTACCAAATGGAACAATCTCACAAGCATCATTTAGAATAATAAGAGCCACTTTTGTAGATCTTTAACATGAACAAAATTTATGTGAGAAGTGTTATACTGTGTAAAGATAGTAAAATTCCAAACATTCAAGGCCTTTAATTTTTTGATTAGTATGTAGAAACTTTCAAAGTAAATTTAGATTCTAAAATATCTTTCTTAGAAGAGTGTTTGGCAAAGGCAAATGAAAAGTGTGGAAAATCTAAGGAGATTTCTTTTAATCTCCCCAAATCAAGAGCTGAAGCTACTGAGATAAACATTATTATTAAGTTGGCAGAGGAGGAAGCAGGCTTGAGGAGCAGATAACTTGTCCAGTGACTGCCAGTGTGGTATACATAATAATGACCTCTTTTCACTACAAAGATGTCCATGTCCTAACCTCTAGAATCTGTGGATATGTTACCTTACATGTCTAGAGGAACTTTGCAGGAGTGAGTAAGGATTTTGAGATGGTGATATTAATCTGGATGACCTAAGTGGCCTCAATTTAATCAAAGCAGTCCTTTAAGTGAAGCAGGGAGGTAGGAGGGTCAAAGTCAGAGAGAGGTTTAAAGATGCTACACTGCTGGCTTTGAGGATGGAGGCGAGGGACATGAGCCAAGGAATGTGGGTGGCTTTGAGAAGCTGAAAAAGGCAGGGGAACAGATTCTTTCCTGGAACATCCAGAAAATACGCAGCTCTGCTCACACCTTCAAGAATGCCCAGTGGAACACATTTTGGGGTCTGACCTCAAGAAACGTGGATAAAAATTTGTATTGTTTCAAACCACCAAGTTAGTGGTGATTTCTTACAGAGAAAGTGAAAGTTGCTCAGTCTTGTCTCAATCTTTGCGACTCCATGGACTATTCATCCCATGGAATTCTCCAGGCCAGTATACTGGAGTGGATAACTGTTCCCTTCTCCAGGAGGTCTTCCCAACCCAGGGATCGAACCAAGGTCTCCCACATTGCGGACAGATTCTTTATGAGCTGAGTCACAAGGAAAACCCAAGAATACTGGAGTGGGTAGCCTATCCCTCCTCCAGCAGATCTTCCCAACCCAGGAATTGAACTGGGATCTGCTGCATTGAGGCAGATTCTTTACCAGCTGAGCTACTTACAGTAGCAGTAGATAAATAACACAGCTTGTAAATGATGAAGCAGGTATTTGTCTGGTTTAACACTGAAACACATATTTTCAATCAGCCCCCATAGTTCCCCTCAAGTGAAAAGCACCAAACAAGCAAACCTCACAAAACCAAATGGGGCTGAAAACACAAAGGAAGCCAAGGCAGAAGAACCAAAAGTAAAGTCCAGTTTAAAAATATGCGCTTGTGTTGTGTATGTGTGTGACTGTGATGGTAGTAAGGGGACGCTGTGTAGTGAGGGAGCTGCTTTATTATTTAAGGCCTCAAATACACATTGGTTTCATTGCACTCTGTTCGAAGTGTGTAACTGGGATGTTCAAGTAAAAAGTATCCAATCAGGGTAGGCACTATCCACAATTTTCAACACTACAGAAATGGTTTCTTTTGAAAAATTTCCCTATGTTTAATTGATTTGCATCTCTATTCATTGCAGGAAAGCTCTCGCTAAATTTAATGTGATTCAGTTCAAAGATATTATCAATATAAAAATTTATTTATCATGTTTCCACATTCTCCTTTATGTCCTCCTGGTTAACAGAAGGATTTTTGACATTGGCTACTTCAGGCAGGTGGAGGTCACATGATAAACAAATTGGAAAGGAGTATATTTGGTTTTCACAATATTATATCCTTGTACACCCACAATGATACAATAACAGCTTGTCTAATTATTCAGAAGACCTTGATCACCAGTGTTCTCAAGGTTCTGTGAGACTGATGCCTGTCACCTCTGCCCTCATTGCTAGAATTGCCTACAACAGGCTATAACCAGCACCCTCTTCACTCAAACGTCCCTGATTTCAGTTACATTCTAAAAAAGCTGGAAAAAGAGAAATCTTACCTTAGATCCTACTCCATATTTATATATGCTGTTGGTCTGTCCCTTTTTCCATGACTTGTATTGATGAAAACAGACTTAGAGAATCCAAATTTCTACCAAATGTTTATCTTCATCTCTTAATCACTTATCTTCTTCTCTGGTTCCTAATTACATCTAGCAAAGATATTTGAGCAAATCAGTGTATGGTATCATGAGCATTACGTGTTTATAAATATTTCTTTATATGAAAATGTAAATACAAAATGTATACATTTGTACTAAATCTTGTACCAAAAATACAAGGTTTTGGTTTAATTTAAATTGCTATAAAGACACCTGCAACTATTGTCAGTGATGGTGCTTATGTTAACACCCTGCATAAGGTACTCTTTCGTGAAACTACGGTAATAAAGAGCCACATATTCTCACTAAAAAAGCAAATTCTAATCCCTTTCCTGCCCTTTCTATTTTCCAACTGAAATTTTGGAAGAGTGTACATTTGCTTCTCTCTCCATGAAAGAAACCAAGCATGTAGTCTGGGGCCCTTTTCAGCACTGGATATGGACAGCACCAAGGATGACTGTCCCAGACAGGAGTTGTTCTCCTCGGATAAAACAGATCTGGAGGCAGACGTTGGGAATTATAATCTTCTTTAAGTAATCTCTTTGCTGCATTGGCCACACGTCAGAAGCTGCTCTTCAAATCTCTGTGAGCAGGGAGAGTAAAATGTTGTTCTTGTATATAATTTCTTTTTTGGTTCAGCAATGCATGCAATTGATATAAAATTCCCCAAAGTGCAAAAATATATTCTCTAGTCAATTAATTACCTTCCACAGAGTTTGCCACCGTAACCATCAGGCATATATTTTCTTGATTGGGCACATCAAAGCCTTTTTGTGCTACGTAATTCCAACCAGCATTTGGGCACAATGGGTGCTCAGTGGCTCAGTCATGTCCGACTCTGTGACTTCATGAACTGTAGTCTGCCAGGCTCCTCTGTCAATGGGGTTTCCCAGGCCAGAATACTGGAGGGGGTTGCCATTTTCTATTCCAGGGGATCTTCCCAACCCAGGGGTCGAACTTGTGTCTCTTGCATCTCATGCTTTAGCAGGTGGATTCTTTACCACCCTGCCACCTGGGGAAGCCCCTTGGGCACTATGCTTGGGGCCATTTTAAATAGGAAAATCACCAACAAAAAGCATAAAAATACAAAGAATGAGGCATTAAGCAGAGGACCCCCAAAATACTTCTTTACAGTATGGGAAATGAAATAAGGCAGAGAATCACTTTGTTTGACTTCAGCTCTGGACATGTGCACTAGGAGGTCTCAGATTTTTTTTTGCTGCCCCGTCCATCTCCACATATGAATGCAGAAGTTCTTTGAGTATTGATTTTAGAGTTAAAAAGAGATTTTACCAAGTAGGTGAATCCGCAAATGTGGAATGTGTGAATAATAAGGATCGGTTTCCTTAACAATATACCTTGGCCATGTCTTTTAATAGTACACAAAATAGTTCACAAAGTTCTTTTAAATAGCTACATTTTATTCCATTTAGAAATGGAGCACAATGGATTCAACCAACTTCTTGTTAATCAGGATTTAGAGTATTATTTTTTGTTACTGTTGTAAACAATGCTACAAAGAAATATTTTTATGAATTTTATTTTGCCTATTTGTAAGTGTAACTGTAGTATGTTTCTATAAATTGGATTGCCAGATAAGAGTATACCGAAGTTTTCCATTTTGATATTTTTCCTTTGTTATTTTGTTACTTTTAAATCATAAAGCAACTCCCCTAGAATATTGTTTTCCAGATTTTGTAAGCAAACATGTCATCTTTTAATAAGAGACATATAGCCTTCCTTTAAGTAGGAGTAACATATTCTCAGGTGGAAAGTCTAACACTTGAATTGATTTCTATCCTCTAGGAGAAAGGCAAGATCCTTTTGAATTGATTCTGATGCTGTGAGACAAAAATAAGTTAAAAAATAAAGAAGGTGTGTTTTGCCTCATTTCATATTGGTTACTGGGATTTGGTAAAAGTCCAATGTGTTTCAAGCAGAACATGATGATTAATAAGTGATGACAAGGTTCAAAGGCAGTCACACACCCAGGCAGCTCCCATATCACCATGCTTCTTTTGGCAACAGACTTGTTGGTACTGGAGAATGGTAACAAGAATTCCATGAGTGTCTAGGGAAGCAGATATGCTGCAGTCTTCCTGTCAAATAAAAATGTGGAAGGAGATATAGAATGACCTTGTACACATTATAGCTGGCCTATTGAGGACTGTAAGGTTACTTATAACTGTGAGAAAAAGAGTATATTTTGGCATTACTTTTTATCAAGGCACTCTGTTTCAACATAAACCCAAGCTGGATTTGCTAGTGATATTTGACCTGAATGTTGACTTTTCCTTCGTTTGACCTGTATGACTGAAAGAAAGGGGAAAATTTGGCTCTCCTTCAGGGAAAGAGAGAACTTGATAAGATTCTCACTATACAGGAGTCTGGAGGCATAAAAGGTTTGAAATTCAAGAAATGTTCTTTAGATAAGAAGCCCAAAGCAAAATGTAGAATGTAGATTTAGGTAGGTGATAAACTTATGGGCTGTTTATGCTAAGAAAAGAGTCAAATCAGAGCCAGGTTGCTGGAATCAGATGAACCACCAGAAAGAGGATGAAATATCAGAATTAGGTCATGAGCCAGAACAGACAGTCTTGGAGGACCAGGAAGGCATTGAAGTTTTTGAAAATGAACAAATGTCATGAAAATGAGCATGACGCATGTGGGTTATTAACTATAGATCTACTAAAAATGGAAAACAGTTTTGTAAAAGAAACCAAGGCAATTTGCATAGGTTAAAAATTTAATACAGTGGATCCACACATTGGCTTGGAGCAGGCAATGGCAACCGACCTCAGTGTTCTTTCCTGGAGAATCCTATGGACAGAGGAGACTGGTGGGCTATTGTCCGTAGCGGAGCAAAGAGTTGAACACACATTGACTAATGAACTGTCTCATCCTTGGTGCATTTAGGTTTCTGTCAGAGTTAAGAACTGATTTCTAAGTCTAACTCTCCTGGCTTCTCCTGGTTGAACTGAAGTGGGTACACAAGGTAGTGAAGTAGTCTCAAAAGCTTAAGGTACCATATTTGCTCAGTCTTAGAGAACTTCTATTATATCAGTCTTATAAATTATGCTTTAACAAATCCTTCAGAATTCTACTGCCTCTAGGATCAGTTATAAACGCCTGAATATGCCACAGAAGGACCATCATTTTTATCCCCAGCCATCATTCTTGACTCAGTTTCCAGCTCTCCACCACATCTTCCTTGATCTCTAGCCACTCGAGAACATTTAAATTTTTTTTTTTTTTTTTTACTGTGCCATGTTCTCTCTTGCCTAAGATGTTGTACATTCTGTCTCTTCTCACAACACCTCACCTCCAACACCTCACCCTTCCTGTTGTCCACTTGTGAGACTACCTACCAGTCAAGAATTTCTCCTCTTTGGAGTCTCCCCTGACCATCTGAGGAAGCTAGGGGCTTCTCCTCTTCTCAGTATCTTCACAAATCAATCTGTTAATCTCATCCTTGTGCTATTGATAGTGATGGAAACCGAAGCTCAATGACAGCAAAAAGGCACCTGCCCTCAATATTGTTTTCCCAAGCCATGATCACTGATGGGTCTTCTCCAAGGGGTTTAATTGTCTCTACTTTCTAATATGAAGTATTTGATCCCCAGTCTCATTCTCTCTGAGTGGGATAACATGTATGCATGATTTAAAAATACAATGATAGCTGAATTTATTTTTAAAGGGAAAAGGTCAATAACCTTGAATTAAATTCCACCAAATTATATATTTCTAATGTAAGAATTATTCTTATCTATCTCCAACTATATATCTAAACATCATCTGGTAATCTTGTTTACATTCCCAGTCATAATCATTACAATAATACCTGAAGCTTATGTGATTTACGAACTACTCAGAAATTCCCTGCTCTTTTTCTTCAAAGCAAGCCAATAGGATAGTTGTCTAAGAATTATTACAGACAAGAAAGTGTTTTGTATCCAAAGTAATATTGTCAATGGTGGCAATGGGACTTGAACACAACTTTTCTCATCCTTCGTATCCTGATCTCTCTATTATATTAAGTAAATAAACTTCCTGTTGATTGCCCACATAAATTCTCAACTAAATTTCTACAAATTGAGTATTTTATGGTATCATAATAAAAAATGAGCACTTAGAATTTTCTATGGGCATGAAATCACTCTGAAAACTCAAGCAAACAAGAAACAGTACATTTCTCTATTTTCCATAGATGAGTTGATTCCGATACTAAGCCCAATATCCTGCCCAGAGAGCATGGAATTTAATCTCAGTAAATCTTGGGCTTCCCTTCTTTTTCAAGGTTATGTAAAAGGCCCTCCTCCTTTCCTTCCCAGCACTAAGTGATGTAAATATAGTTTGTGTGGGGGTTGAAAACATGGCTGAAGGATGTCTTTCTCTGAGCTCTTCAAATCAACCTGCCTCTACTTTCAAGCTACTTTTTCAATAACTTACTAATTTTTCTACAGACTTAAGCTTTGGAAAACCAGAAATGTTGCAGGTTACTCATTTTTTGAGTTCTTTTATGTACCTTCTTTGCTCTGAGCTGGTTCCCTGTTTGCAATAGGAAGGAAGGCAGATGAAATACCTGTGGTGAGGGGAAAAGGGAAAATACAGCAGAAAAAAAAAACCCCTGTAAATCACTCACAAATCTCAAAATCACAGTATCATTTCCAGTGTTTTAACCTTACAGTAAACCACTTTTCTGCATGATGAGTGCAGGAATAGGGTAGAAGACTAGGAGAAAAATAAAGTATATGCAGTGGCATAATTTTTAAGACGTTTCAACCTCAAGCCATTGCCTCTGAAAATATGGTTATCACATCAGATGTTGACAACCACATGACTTTAAAACCTGGACTAATCGGCAAATGTGCTCACGATATTTTAATGAAAGTTTAGTCATTTAAGAAAATCTGTTTGGCTTCTGAGCTCCCATAATTGATTTTTTTTAGGAAAGAGATGAATTCTTTCTAAATACTTGATGCTTTTGTGCTGTGTCAGTGTTGAACCCTAGGGCTTCTTAGTTCCACTTTAAACTTGAGTTTCCTCATAAAACTTTTGGGTGGGAAGGAAACTTCCATGACAGTTTCCATGTAGGAGGATATTTTTTGTCTAAATACTCTCAACCTTGGGTTTTAATGTTTATTTCTCCCCAAGGAGGTGAGGAGAGTTCTTTCATTGTTGAGTTTGGCAGAAGTGGTGGGAATCCATCCCCCATCCTACTCTCTGGGGTCAACCTGCCTGTAGAAAACAGGGCTTTTGACCTCTGCCATGAATTAAGTTTGACAGAGAAGGGCTCCATGTGGGGAGTTTTGCCTTGCTCAGCCTCTGAGTGTGTGGGTGAATTGTCCAGCTCTGGGCAGCCTCAAGGGAGCAGTTATAGTTCCCTTTGAAAGCCACATTAATCAGTATTAGTTTTATCAGTAACACAGATGATTTTTTAAAATCTTCACTCTGTCACACTTTCTGTCTTATTTCTTAATTGGTTCACCCTTTGGGTGTGGAAAAACAACAATGTAATTAATTGGGCTTCTTCTAAAATATTAACTATCGCTTTGAACAAGCTTTTCACTTTCTAGAGTTAGAAGCTGTGCTTCATATGGAACAAAAGCAACTGGCTGAAAAGTTCAAAGTGAAAAAAAAAAGAGAAATTAATCAATTTTTCAGCACATTGCCAAATAAGGATGACTGTATTGTTTTCTATTACTTAATTGAATTTATAAATTGAGGTCAGCTAAATCTATCATTCATTTTGTTGTCATAGTTTCAGTGTCCTATACAGTTAAAATCATTTTGCGTATTACTTTTAAAATTTCTAACTAACAGGCAGGCTCACTTATTTCATAAATATTTTTGAACATGGCTCTGAGCATTTATAACCTTAAACCCAATCATTTCTTTTTCCCTTCTAGCTCTTCCTTCAAACACGTTTCCTACAGTGATACTGGTTAGAATAGTCTTTGCTTTTTGGATATTTTCAATAATACTGAAAGTGGAGAATAAAAAAATTGACTTGTCCACTCTAGATTTTATGAATATGACTGCAGCACCATTTCAGTACTAAATAGATATGACCTTCCCCAATATTGGTAAGCTATGATCTCAAGACAGAATTTTCAGCAGAAATCCCCAATGTTATTTGGTCTTTTTGGGTACTAATTAGAAAATGATCAGTTTGAACAAAAATAATAATGAGAATCTAATTTTATGCATTTTTGCTAGGCTTACAGATAGTCCAAATGTAGAGAACAAAGTCAATGCAGATAGGAGGAAGTTAAATTTCTTTTCTCAATAACAATTAACATTGACTTAAAGACAACCAAAATTTTTATAAAGTGATTAGCAATTGGCTATGGCTATAATTTCAGACTTTGCCTATACATATATAAACCATGTATAACTTTCTTAGATTTCTCAGATTTTAGTAATAGTACTGTGTTGCTTGGTCTATGAACGTAATGGGAAAATAATTTGAATAGGCAATTAAGATTGAGGGCAGGAGGAGGAGGGGACAACAAGGGATGAGATGGTTGGATGACATCACTGCTTGATGGACATGAGTTTGAGCAAACTCTGGGAGTTGGTGATGGAAAGGGTAGTGTGGCATGCCGTGGTGCATGGGGTTGCAAAGAGTCAGACTCAGTTGAGCAACTGAACTGAACTGATACAATTTAAATGGTTTTGTGCAGGTATTTTACTCATCTTATCTTTACTAACTTTTCACTTAGGATGACATCATTGAAATGAATCATTGGTTTGTTCAGTTTTTACCTAATAGCAACTTAAAATCCTAATTTTTTAAATGTGTTGGCTATCTAAGAAGTGAATTTTGGACTGAAGGCCTTTCTCTGTTACCACCCTACCCACCTGACCATGCACTCCTTCAATACCCACCTGTTCGTTTTCTTGGTAATGAGATTTTTATTTTTATAAAAATTTGTCTCATTTGTGAGATCAACTGTGATTATTCATTGATTATGATTAGCTCTAATAAGTTAGTAGTGGAGAAAGAGCTCTCTCTGCCATATTCTTTAGAAATGGGCAGTTTAGCAATGAGATTTTAAAGTGTTATACAGGCTAATAGAAGACTTGTTTGTGGCATTTAGAATACAATAGGCCAATAGAATAGGTATTTGAGTATTTAAAGATTTACAACTTTCATGTTATCATCTAGTCAATCATTCATACATTGAACAAACATTTCTTCAGTATCAAGTATTGCCTGACACTATTGTACTAAAGGTTAAGGTTTCAGAGCCTCATACAAATTCTCAGGTCATCTATTTTAGTAGCCATTCCATCCATCCATCCGTCTCTCCATCTGTCCTTCTGTCTTCCCATCTATCAATCCAATGAGTTATCCATTAATGTGTCAGTCTCTTATTCAGTATTTGTCTTTCCTGTCAAAATATAAGCTTTGCAGGGAAGGTTCCACATGCTCGTGGTGGCTGAGATGGTAAAGAATCTGCTTGTAATGCAGGAGGTCCATGTTTAATCCCTGGGTTGGGAAGATCCCCTGGAGAAGGGAATGGCAACCCACTCCAGTATTCTTGCCTGGAGAATTCCATGGACAGAGGAGTCTGGTGGACTACAGTCCTTGGGGTCACAAAGAGTCAGACGCGACTGAGTGACTAACACAACCTAACATAGTATTTCGAATATGGTAGCTTACTAAAGATTTGTTGACACAATGAATGAGTATGCCAAGTCTTGCCCTTAGTGATGGGAAAATATCAAATAGCACACTGCCTTTGCAGTACTATATCTTAATACCTATTTAGGAAATTATAGGAAGTTGAGTCTTGTCATCTGAGTGATTATTTCCCATCTCTTTACTGTAAGTCAATATTAATTTTCCAAGTGAAAGTGAAAGTCTCTTAGTTGTGTCTGACTCTTTGCAAGACCATGGATTATATAGTCCATGGGATTCTCCAGGTCAGAATACTGGTGTGGGTAACAGTTCCCTTCTCCAGGGGATCTTCTCAACCCAGGGATCGAGCCCAGGTCTCCCACATTGTGGGTGGATTCTTTACAAGCTGAGTCACAAAGACTTCTTCATTAATCTAAAAATAAAGAAAGCCTGTGTCTACTGTTTAATTTCATAAGTTTATAAAGAATGTTTTACGCATCTGACTTATTGCTAACACTTTTGCTCTTTCTTTTGCTCTTCTAATTAAGTTAATATAAATAAAATACTTTATGTGCTAATAGCCTTTCTTTGCCCCTCCACTTTCCTTCCTTCCTTCTTCCCCCTAAAATCACCATTAAACTGGAATAACTGAGTATAGTTCTGAATTCATACTTGGTTTTTACAATATATTTGAAGGCTGTATGAAAATCTGGCTACCATCATTTCTTAAAAGGTTTTATGTCACAGTCACATTTGTATTTATCTACTGATAATAGAGTATTGGTAAATTCACATATTGGATCAAATAGTTAAAGGTAAATCTGTCACAGAGGTTGCACTGATCCTTAAATTGTTAGTTCAGATGTAAAAATTTGGCAGACTAAGCCACCTCCCCAGCACCTCGCTTGGCAATTCATAAAGCTTAATGTCTCATTGTGCACATGTTGGAAGTGTGTCTGCACTGAGGCTTGACCAAAGGACACACCTAATAAAACACATATTTGCATTGTTTGTGTTCACATTTAGAGCTGGCCCAAGGAATAAAGGCATCTTCAGTGTTGTCTCAGAACAGTTTTGATTTTTCTAGTTAAAATCAAAGTGTTTCCAAGAAGCTGCTATGATGCAATGATAAACATCTGAGGAAACAAACTGTCTGTTACTAGGAAAGTACCATTAGTAGAACAACCAGTTGCCAGGTGTCAAGTTGAATTAGATTGCAGTTAGAACTGGTAAAGCCTCAGGAAAAATGCTGAATTGTCGGGGGTGGGGGCTGTTGGTGTTTTGGCCTCTTTGGACCTTTGCACAGTTCAGTGACTTTTCATTAATTACGTGGTCAGTGCTGTAGACCCTGGTAACCTGAAAGACCCTGTCTACTCCTCGGAGGAAAATATAATGGAAACATTTACGAAGTATTTGCCAACCAAGTACTTGTCAGAAACATTTACTTCCTACTTAAGTCAGTGTAAAAATAAAGGAAGTCAAGAAAACAAAAAGGGATTTTTTTTTTTTTCTTCTGACTGGAGATCCTTGTGTGCACAATGCAGAAAATTTGAAAGGATTTGAATTGCTTGCATGCAAATTCTTTTCCTTCCTATCCCTGGAATCCACTTAGCTTATGCAAATTTGGAAATGGTATTGTTAACACTGTAGACTGCCATGAATCAGAAGTAAATCTTGTTTTCTACTCTTTGTTTAAGAAAAAATGAAAACATGAAAAATGAGCATTTCTACAGTTCATCATAGAGATGAACGGGTTAGATATTCTATCCATATTGTCAAGTGGATCAAAGGATGAAAATTTAAACTTAAATTGGATAAATAGAAAACTATAAAAGGTTAAAGTTAACTCAAACTTTTAGGGTATTTGTATAAACAAAATAATCAGTTTGGATGATATAGCCTCACTAGGTAGTCACAAATATTAGCTTTAATTAGATACCGTTAAACTTCCAGAAGAAAAGAACATATATATCTGGTGTACAGTTATTAGCATTTTGTATTTCTCTTTATAACACTCATGAGTTTCATTATTTCTCTAATCTTCTGTTATCTGGCAAACTAAATAGAAGCGGGAATTTGATCTATTTTGCTTATCTTATTTCTAGTGCCTGGCACATAAAAGGATCTCAAGGTGTTGATGAATTAATTACTATTTTGAGGATCAATTCTATTTACACTTGTTGTCATAATAGTTTGTTGTTTTCCGTCTTGTTTATGTTAACTCTAGACTTCTTTGTTGGTTTCTTTATTTTCTAAATCTTGCTGTATGATCTATTACCCAATTCCTACCCACTACTACTGATCATTTGTTAGGTAGGCGGCATGTCCTCAGTTCAATTAATTATCACTGTTATAACTTCAAATAGTAATCTTAAATGTATACTTAGTATATTTCCTAATTTATAAACTTCTGAAATGAAACAGTAGACACTGACTTTCTTTATTTCCAAAGATGATGAAATTTTCCACTTCTTTTTTCCTTTTTTTGGCTCCTTTTTTCCTGTTCATACTGTAACTTATTCATTTGTGAGTTTTTTTATTTGAATATGTTGGTTGCCTAGATTGGTTTAAACATTTTTCTCTCCAGGAAATGTCTGTCTGTCTGTCTATCTAATTTCACAATCCCTGAATATTTGAGACTGTCTGTTTAATCCCTTCAAATATGATTAATAACTGGACCGGTGGAATAGATAATTTGTCAAAAGATTTTTCTCATCTGAGAATATTCAGTCCAGTCACATTTTTCTTCTCTGATTGGTAGATGATCTCTTTTTTCCCTATTAGGCAAGGTTTTCTTCTTGAAGATAAAGAATGTCATCATTAAGGTATATCTTTTTGTAGCTCTTTTTGTGTGTGTATGATAGAGAGGCCCATTCAACTGTAGATTCGGGTCTACCTTAATTTCTTGTATTTTTTTTCTCCTTATTTAAAAGTGCATTTTGCTTCATTTGTATACATCTCTTCTTTAGACACATCAAATAACCATATGTTAACTCATTTGTTTGCCTTCAATATTCTTCACCTTTCTTCAAAATTCTACTTCTTTCCTATTTATCTTTCTGTGTTTTTTTCTCAGAATATCTTACCTGTCAAAATAGTATATATTCTCTTCTCTATAAAGTTTCTATCCCTTCCAAGTAAATCTGCCATTGCATTATTATCCACTGGATTTCTTTGCTCAGTCAAAAACTGTATAATCAGTCAGTACCTGCTTTATCTTGTTTTCTTGCTGAATAACCCATTCTGAAATTTTATTTCGGTGTCCACATCTGCCTTTATATCTTGATAACGAATCAGTTATATTAAAACTTCTTCTGTTTTCTGGAATAATGAATTAAATTTCTCAAAGTATGGTCTTAACCTGCATTTATTCATGGACTCTTTTTCTCCTTCCCCACACCCAATACACAACTATAACCCATCCCGCCATACCTTTTAACTGTCAAATAGTTTTATATTCATTTTGTTTAACTCATCTTACAATAGAGACATTTTCCTTGAACTGTTATGTATTCTATTTCCCTTTTATCCAAACCTTGCTCTTAAACTGGAACAGAGCTGGATATTGACAGTTTATATCATTTGTTCAGTATCTCATCTGTGTAATATGTTAGAACAGTACTTTAAGCTGTGAATGATTATTTGGGAATGATTGTCTCTGAGCTTCTCTAGAATCGTCTGCATTAGGAATTGCCATTACAAACTGCTGACATACAATTTTGAATCAGAGAAAGTTTCATAAAGTTTTCCATAAAATCTCTCTACTCAACCAAACTGCTCTTATTGGTAAGATTGTTATTTGATTATTGTAAGTCAGGTTTGCAATAGCTATTACACTCCATTGGCTTCTGTTTCAGAGTAACTTTAAAACTATTACTGTTTCCCATGCTTGGGAAATAATAATTTATTATTGGGAAATGATAAATTGTTAATAAACAACAATGTTTCCCTTAAAACTGTTTCCTAGCTATACTACTTTACCCACTTCTCAGATAAAATTTTTGCTTTTGGTAAACAATGGAATAACAGGGACAATATTTAACCTCCCATCAAAAACAGCTAGATAATAAGAAAATAATATGAAGAGTTTTTATATATTGGAAAACATCCAGTGCAATACTGTGATTCTTGGGAGTGGATAAGAAGACAAGCTTAACCCTAAAATCATCTCTGCTTTCTCTTTGGAGCCACAGTCTAAACCTTAGATCAGGGAGAAGGATCCCAAAATAGATCATGGTTGAAAGTTGTGGGGGTAGATGTTGAAAATAAGGTATTTACATAGAACAAGTGTTCCATAAACCTGCCCAAGTACCCTATTGATTTTATTCTGAATATTAAATTGAACATGTGAAGGATGAAACTCCATAAGGTTGGACAAAGAAGTACATGTGAGCTGAATTGTTTTCAGATCTTGCACAGTGGGGTTGAAAGATATTTAATTTTCCAGTAGCGAGAGTTGTGAGTCCTCATTGATCACTCAGGGCATTCACTTGACATCCAAAAAGTTATTCCTTAGAAATGTGGCTAAACATTCCATAGAGTATAAGCTATTATATAAGTATATAGTACTTATAGAGAAGTATATAGTACTTCTCTAGAAGTACTCCCAAAAGTTAATCTTGAAAGGATCAAGCTTAACTTTAAATAACAAAACTGATAAGCAGAACAATAATCAACACCTTTTAAAGGTAGTGAACAAAGACAAAACATTCAACCACATAAAGTTTACAGTGTCTGATTTTCAAAGAGAAGTTACTCGATATTCTGATAGATGAGGCACTTTAACATAACATTGGATGAGTGCATAGAAAAAGATCCACAATTGAAAAATGAAGGGTTTACCAATATGTTATTACAAATATACTCAACAACATAAAAGAAAATATGATGATAGTTGGGATATGTAAGATATAAAAAGAACAAAATAAAATAAAACTTACAGAAAAAAAACAGTGTCTAAGATGACATAATCATTGATGGTATTAGTAGAAGGTTAGAAACTCCAGAAGAAAATCAATGAACTTAAAATCCTAGCAACAAAAACTGTGCAAAATCAAGCACAGTTAGAAAAAAATTCTGAAAAAAATAATGAAGAGATCTTTAGTGAATGTGTGAAAAAATTGTGTAATAAGACTCCATAAAGGGAGAGGATCAGAAAAAATATTTAAAGTGTTATAATAATAAATACTTGAACCTAATAATACTAATACTTTCATTAGATGTAAATAATCTAGACACTTCATTAAAAATAAGAGATTGTTAAATTGGATGAAAAATCCCAGTTGAACTGTCCTCAAGAAGCTCTCTTAATATATGAAGAAACACCTAGATGAAAATTAGAGGGATGGAACAAAATATACAAGGTTAACAATCAATCTTAGAAACATTGACTTCACAACAAGGGATGAAGAGATGAATTTCAGATGATAGAAGGTCAGTTTATTAATTAGACATGTGTGTATGTGTGTTTGTGTGTGTGCTCACTTGCAGTTGTGTCTGACTCTTTGCAACTTCATGGAGTATAGCCTGCCAGGCTCCTCTGTCTGTGGGAATTTCCCAGGCAAGAATACTGGAGCAGGTTGCTGTTCCCTTCGCTAGGTGATCTTCCTGACCCAGGGATCGAACCTGCATCTCTTGCGTCTCCTGCATTGGCAGGTGGTTTCTTTACCACTGTGCCACATGCTGCTGCTGCTGCTGCTAAGTCACTTTAGTCGTGTCTGACTCCGTGTGACCCCATAGACAGCAGTCCACCAGGCTCCCCCGTTTCTGGGATTCTCCAGGCAAGAACACTGGAGTGGGTTGCCATTTCCTTCTCCAATGCATGAAAATGAAAAGTTAAAGTGAAGTCGCTCAGTCGTGTCCGACTCTTAGTGACCCCATGGACTGCAGCCTACCAGGCTCCTCCGGCCATGGGATTTTCCAGGCAAAAGTACTGGAGTGGGGTGCCATTGCCTTCTCCGGTGCCACATGGGAGGCCCCATTTAATTAGTTAGACTTAGTAATTCTAAATATGTGTACAATTAACAATAGAGCTTTAAAATGTGTGAATTAAATACTGACAAACTGAATGGAAAAATAGCTAAATCCACAATTATATTTGGAAACTACAACAGTCTTCTGCCCGTAATCAATAGAACAGGTAGACAGAAAATCAGTAAGGATATTGAAGACTAGAACAACATTGTCACCAACTTGGCCTAACTAACATTACAGAATATCTCACCTAGCAATTGCAGAAAACACATTCATTTCAAGTGTGCATGGAAACATTCTTAGACTATATGCAGCTATTTGAAAAGTCTCAATAAATTTAAAGGTCTAAATCCATACAAAGTATGTTCTTTGCTCATTATAATTAAATTAGGAATAGACATAATAAGATACCTTGTTGTTCAGGTAAATAGTGTTCGATTCTTTGCAACCCCATGGGCTGTAGCATGGCGGGCTTCCCTGTTCTTCACTATGTCTCAGAGTTTGTTCAAACTCATGTCCATTGAGTCAGTGATACAATCCAACCATCCCATCCTCTGTTGCCCCTTTCTCCTCCTGCCCTCAATCTTTCCAAGCATCAAGGTGTTTCCCAATATTCTAGGAAAGAGCCACATACCCAGAAATTTAAAAACATGTTTCTCTAACTAATGAGTCAAAAAAGAAATCACAAGGGAAATAAAAATATTTAGAAATGGGCAAAAGTAAAAATATAAATATCTGAAATTATAGGATGCAGTTACTGTGACACCTAGAGAAATTTTAGAGCTTGAAATATTTTTAGTAGAAAAGCAACAAGGTCAAAAATAAATTACCTATGTTTTCAACTTATGAAGCAAGACAAGAAAGGGCAAATTAAATCCAACCTCAATAGAAGTAGGGATGTAAAAAGAAATCCATGAAAGAGAAAATGAAAAGACTCAGTGTAAACAAAAGCTTTGAGAGTGATAAAATAGAGAAACTTCTCACCAGATTAAAGAAAGGAAAAGAGGAAAGCCACACACCACCAATATCATGAATGAAAGAATGTAACACAGATTCAACAGATATTATAGGGATAAAAGGAAATATTATGAGCCACTGTATATTAATAAATTATAACATCCTCATGAAATGAGCAAATTCCTTAACAGACACAAATTACTAAAATTGACTCAAGGAGAAATACAAATCTAAATAGCTTTATATCTATTAAAGAACTTGAATTAATAACTAAATTCTTCCCACAAAGACAACTGCAAGCTAGATGCATTTATAAATTCTATCAAACAATTAAACAAATAATAACACTAATTTTACCAAACTCTTTCAGAAGATAGAGCAGGAAGGAATTCTTTCTAACCCATTTTATAAGGGCAGCACTTACTCAGATGTGAAAATCTGCCAAAGACATTTATAAAAAAGAAAACTCTATACCAAGATCCCTCAAAAATATGTGTAAAAGCTTTTAAATTCTAGCAAATCAAATCCAGTAAAAAAAAAAAAAAAAGGTTGATAATATCAAGAAATTGACCAAATAATGTTAAATCAGGAATTTAATTTTGCATTTAGAAATATATTTCACCACATTAAACAGAATAAAGGAGAAAATCCATGTGATTGCCTCAATAGAAGCAGGAAAAAAATAAAAACTTAACCCATTTGTGAGAAAAAAATACCACCAAATTAGAAACAGAAATTTTCCTCAATCTAATAAAGAACTTTTACATAAAAATATAGCAGTGACCCCATGTTTAGTCATCACATTGAATAGTTTTCCTCTAAAATTGGTGAAACAGCAAGATTGTCCTTTCTCTTTACTGTTATTCAACATTTCAGCAATAACATATAAAAAAAAGACATTCAGATCGAACAGGAAGAAGCAAAGGTGTCTGTTAATTGTTGCTTAAAAAACACTAAAAAATAGTCACCAAAGCTATTATATTTAATAAATAGGTTTAACAACGTTAGAGAACAGTAAGTTAGTATCATTTACTAGCAGTAAACAATTGGATATAAAATCAATTGAGATAGACACAAATTTTTGACATACGACATAAATGTACAAACCATAAAAGTGTAAACTGATAAAGGTGTTTTAGTTAAAAAAATTCTCACAAAAGATAGTTAATATAATGACAGGCAAAAAATATTTTAACACATGTATCTGATGAAGTATCCATGTCCAGAATATGTACAAATTCTTACTACTTAGTAATAAGTTGAGCCAATTAGAAATAGGCAAAAGATTGAAAATACTTAACATAAAATACTATATACAAATGACTAATTATCACTTGGAAAGTTACTCAACATCATTAGTCTTCTAAAAAATGCAAAGTAAAGCCACAAATTCCATTCCATACTTACTATAATGATTGAATGAGAAGGTATAATATGTACCTATGTAAAAACTTGGGCAGACGTATTAGCATTTTTCATGATGCCCTTCTTTGGAAAACTATCTCAAATGTTCTTCAGTTGTTGGATGGATAAGCAGATGGCTATGTATACATACAATGGAGTACTACTCAGCAGTGTAAAGGAACAAACACACTGATAAACGCAGCCATATGAATAAATCACAATTAAATCCTGCTGAGCTAAAGAAGTTAGATTCAAAGTCTGATGTAAAAATTTCATTTACATGAACCTTTGCAAAAAAGGCAAGCTTAATCTAGAGTGAAAGGAAGTTGTTCAGTGTTTACCTGGGGCTGGGGGCAGAAAGAGAAGGATTGTTGGCAAGGGGTACCTGGAACCTTTTGGAGTTATGGAAATGCTTAATATCTAGATTATTGATATTACCCAGGTGTACAAATTTGTCAAAAGTCAGTGGCATGTACACCTAAAATGGATGCATTTTATTTTATATCAAGAAGACTTAAGATGCTGTCCTTAAGTATACTTGCAGGTACAAGGTATCAGTAAATATTCTGGAGGTGGAGAATATAAGTGGACTTATTTATAAGCATGCACAGTGCAGACTAGGGACTCTTAAAAATGATTCAGTAGCATGGTGGGGTGTGGAGGTTGGAGCTGTAGCAATTTATACAGGTGGATTACAGAACCAGTAAACTGTGATGTGGTAAAAAATCTGATCTGACCTCATTCATTTCTGCAGGCCAGTAAGGCCTGATGATATATGAGTTACATCCAAGGGTGCAAAATCCTTTCTTTTTTCCCTTAAGTTAAAAAAAGCAGTAGTTAATAGATTTTCCAGTGTGATCTAATTGTGGTCCTCTCCAGAAATAGAATAATAAATGTATTACATATCTTGAAGCATCTGTAGTGTGTTATAAATTTAATCTGCACAAATACCTATGATTAGTAGGATAATAAAAATAATTTGGAATGGTAAAGCAATATATTGAAAGTTTATTACAGAACCATAATTACAGAGCTAGAAAGAACCTAAAAATATCAAATCCAATTTATTCATTTCAAATATAGTGCTAGCAGGCTCACTGGGAGTGGTGGTGGTGGTGGATTGCATCATGGTCCTTGATTTTTTTAAAATCTTTCTATCTGGGCCCTTTGACATGTGGATTTTTCAGTTTCTCACATAAAAGTGAAGTGTATTCCCCAACCATAGGCTTCTGCATTTGGTAGTCTTCTGCACATGTGGTCATGTGATTTGCTTTGGTAAGGCAGAAGTGACAGGGTGCCAATGTCAAGCCTTGAGTGAATTCAGAGTGGTTCTGTTGTGTTTGTTATCCCCATATAGAGAACATGCCTGAGTTAACCTGAGGAAGTAGATGAGACAGTTGAGCAAACTTGCCCCAGTGGAGCTGTCTCATCTAAGCCAGCTTTAGAATAGCAAATCCCTGCTGCTGCTGCTAAGTCGCTTCAATCGTGTCCGACTCTGTGCGATTCTCCAGGCAAGAACACTGGAGTCGGTTGCCATTTCCTTCTCCAATGCACGAAAGTGAAAAGTGAAAGTGATGTCGCTCAGTCGTGTCCGACTCTTCGCAACCCCATGGACTGCAGCCTACCAGGCTCCTCCGTTCATGGGATTTTCCAGGCAAGAGTACTGGAGTGTGGTGTCATTGCCTTCTCTGAGCAAATCCCTAGGCCACCTTATATAATTTATTGGTTGACTTAGGTGTGTGCATGTGTGAACTCTGGCTTTCCAGGAGGCTTAGCTGGTAAAGAATCCACGTGCCAATGCAGAAGATGCAAGTTCAGTCCCTGGGTCAGGAAGATCCTCTGGAGAAGGAAATGGCAGCCCACTTCCATATTCTTGCCTGGGAAACCCCATGTACAGCGAGGCTGGCGGGCTACTGTCCACGGGGTCGCAAAAGAGTCAGACATGACTGAGTGAACAACAAAGCAACCTGCAGAAACGATGTCATCTTATCAGTGGTTCCTCATTACTTTTCCATTGTCTAATAAAATAAGTTATTTGGAGAGCATCTGAGGTTGGGATAACATAGGCCATAGGGTTAGAGTTCAGTTCAGTTCAGTCGCTCAGTCATGTCCAACTCTTTGTGACCTCATGGACTGCAGCATGCCAGGCTTCCTTGTCCATCACCAACTCCCACTGGAGAAGGGAATGGCAAACCACTTCAGTATTCTTGCCTTGAGAACCCCATGGACAGTATTGGGTTAGAGGTGCTCAGTATATCTAGTGTTTCTCTATTAAATGGAGAACAGACTTTTACTGAAGTATATGAGTTGAAAGCCCAAAGCAAAAAAATGTAAAAAACAAAAACAACTTGGCTTTGATGCATGTTTAATCTATTAGAAGGTAAGTATTTTCAGGTGACCTTTAGTCTGGACTTGGAGGAGGCCTAAGAAGTCAGTGTAAAGCATAGGAGACCCTAGCTAGGTCAGCTCAAATAACCCCACTGTAGACTGAACTAAGCACAAAAAATTCAATACACTAAAGAAAATGATTTTAAGAAATCACAAGTTTTCTGATCAGACAGAATAAACTATCTCTGATTTAAGTAATGGGCTTCCCCGACTGGTCAGAAGTAGAGTCCACCTGCCAGTGCAGGAGATGTGAGTTCGATCTCTGGATCGGGAAGATCCCCTGGAGAAGGAAATGGCAACCCATTCCAGTATCCTTGGCTGGAAAATCCCATGGATGGAGGAGCATTGCAGGCTACAGTCCAGAAGGTCGCAGAGAGTTGGACATGAATTAGCACGTGCGTGCAAACACATATACATACATTCATTTATACATACATACATGCTTTTAAAGCTGCTATTCTGCTATTAATACTATTTATCTCTTATATATTCTGCATTTGGCATTACTTCATTTTTTATTCTTTACCACTGCACCACCTGGGAAGCTCCTTTGAAAGCATATAAAGGATAATCCTTACATATTTGAAATCTGACATCAGTAAACCAAAGGGAAAGGAATTTTACAGTCAACAAAACTGAGAAGGAAAAAAAAAAGTCTACAGTCTGGTGAATCTACCAGGAATCCTGAATCGTTAAGACTTGGAGCGGGGAATGCTGACACCTCAGCAGACTGACAGTGGGTAAAATGAGCTAAGCTCTCTGGGTGAGGCTGGAGTTAGGGAATTAAGAGCGCAATGGGGTAAGCTTCAGTGGGCGTGGCTAGCTGCTGCCCTGTGCTTTGGGCATTAGGAAACAAAGCCGACAGGAGTTAGCTAGAGCCAGCAATGTGACAACAAGAACAGAAAGGCATTTGTGGAGGAGATACAGAGTTCTCTTTTAGAGATGAAGATGGTGGAGGACAGTTTGGTCTTCAACAGGTCTCATGGCTGGTCTGTGCAGTCGCTCTGAGCCTCACGCTTCCCAGGTCTCATGGCCTCTTGCCTCTGATTCTCTGCCTGTTTGCGTCATTCTCCATTCTTTGCAGTCTAGCTTAACCCTCTCCTCTGTGATCTTAGCAGATAATGCTAACCTCATTTTCACTGTTTTTGCATGATCTCCTTGAATAGACTGTTAGGTTGATCTGGAATCTCAAATTGGAAAATTCCAGGAAATATAATTTCACTGGTTTACTTTTCAGTGATGTGCCCACTTCCAGTCTATCCATTATGCCCAGAGAGGATATCTGCATAGTCAGGTTGTATAGACAGACTGCCAGGGACTCTTGCAGGTCAGGTACCATAGGAAGAAAGTTGTTGTGGGGTGGGAGACATTGTCTGAGGTGTTTCCCTAGTATTTTTTCCTTGACTGCTCAACAGAAAAAATAACATTCTTCCCACATATTCACAGATGTTCTTGACTGCATCACTCCACCATTTTGTAATACACAACAATCCACAGGCCTCGGCAGCTGTAGTGTCCAGAGGAAATGCTGGCTTCCTTGGTGGCTCAGCTGGTAAAGAATCCACCCACAATGTGGGAGACCTGGGTTCGATCCCTGGGTTGGGAAGATCTCCTGGAGAAGGGAATGGCTACACACTCCAGTATTCTTGCCTGGAGAATTCCATGGACTATACAGTCCATGGAGTTGCAAAGAGTCAGATACCACGAAGCAACTTTCACTTTCACTTTCATAGAAGGAAAGGAGAAGAGAAAGCTGTCATTAAAAAATTCCTACTAGCAAAGGGGGCTAAGCTGACATTTCCAAAATATTTCATGGAATTGTATATCCGAAGGATAAATAGCATGATGCAACAGGCACACAGGAACATAAATGAAAGGATCACTGTTCATTGTAGCAATCTGTGTTAATTGGTTCATAAATATGAACTCTATTTTTTCCTTTATTGAGTGATTTTTTTCTTGGGTAGGGTCTTTAGGAACAACTGGAAAGATTTGGGGGAGAGTATTCTTTGGAGGTGGTAAAGACACTGCTTTATATATTTGTAATCAGTCCTAGGACATGTAAAGGAGCTGTAACCCACTGCCTTAAGATTCCTCTTTTGTATGCACGCCTGCTCAGTCAGGTCCAACACTGCAACCCCATGGACTGTAGCCCACCAGGCTCCTCTGTCCATGGGATTTTCCAGGCAAGAATACTGGAGTGTTTTGTTATTTCCTCCTCCAGGGGATCTTCTGTACCTAGGGATTGAAGCTATGTCTCATGTCTCCTGCATTGGCAGGTGGATTCTTTAACACTAGCACCATATGTGAGCTTTGGTTTGCTCTAAGACTTCTCAAGAATTCTTAAAAAGCCATAAGCAGGGATGTGAGTTAAAAGCCAGATTTGGACCATGCGTGCATGCATGATAAGTTGCTTCAGTCGTGTCTAACTCTGCAAGCCTATGGATTGTAGCCCACCAGGCTCCTCTGTCCATGGGATTTTCCAGGCAGGAATACCAGAGTGGATTGCCGTGCCCTCCTCCAGGGAATATTCCCAATCTGGGGATCTTCCCGATCCAGGGATCGAACTCAAGTCTCTTTCATCTCCTGCACTGGCAGGTTCTTTATCACTTTTGGACTATAGGTAATAGAAGACTTCAGTTTCTTAGCAGCAAATTTGGATACAAGTATATTATTCATCTTCTCATTGGCCTTAATCCTACGGCATTATTGCAAATAAAAATGTGGGGATTGTGGAGACTATATTCCATCTTTAGAGATCGAGGTGTTTTGTTGCTTGCTTGTGTGGATTTATTTAGGTTATTTTCATTATATTCAAGCTGGATACTTGGAGGGCCCTAGTAATGATCTCAAAGTTGTATCCTTTTAGTTATTTCTACTCTAATAGTCAAGCATCTACCTTCTTTCAGTCAGTTTATTAAGCTTTTTTTGCAGTGTCTAAGTGGGGGAGAGTGATTTATTAGCAAAGATAATTCTAGAATTTGACAGATAAACTCCCAAATTTCAGTCTAACACTGTAGAAGTTTCTAACTCACAAGTCTAGTTGATTACCAATGGAGAAGACAGTCATTCAAGAATTTAAGCTAATTCTGCCATCTTAAAATATTTGCTTGCAGGGACTTCATGGGATTGTATCTCCAACTCATAGATGTGGGAAGAGAGAGATGATTGGTCCTGAGGGCTTTGCATTGCCTCTTCCAATTGAACAGAATTCAGTTACATGACTGCACTTAATAACAAATGAGGGAAGCTTAGTTGTGTGCCCTAGAGGAAAAATCACATTAATTTGGTCAGTAGCAAGCCACTCTCTGCAACTGTTGAATCAGTAGTCGTTTTTGGTGACCAGGTATCTGTGTTACTCTTTTCCCCACACAGGGAGATTACCCAGAGCCCCACTTGGCTTATCATTTTCATTAGACTAAAATTTGGCATCTTCATTCAATGACGTTAGAACTAAAGACATGTTATCTAATCAACCTTTCCCCCACATAACCAGCAACAGATAATAGAAATCAAACTCCTATATAGAAACAGAAAAAAAAATGGTAGAAATATGGCAATAATTGGTTCATGAAAGTTACAGAATTTTATCTGAAGAGTAAGGAAATGTCCTTGATTAGAACCTGATTCTGCTCCTTTGGAGAAAATGCTTTGTTTGCTGTTCTCTAAACACTTAGGATCCATCTTCTGAAGATGCTTTCTTTTAAATTTTCCTTCATGGTCACATCTAAAATTGACACTGAAGATGATTCTCTCATTAGTGGCCACATAGTTTTGAGACTATTTCCTGCTAGTGCAAATTTGAGAACCCCAAATTTACATTAAGCTTGATACAGATAGAGATGAATTAAGTCTGGGATTTGCTTTTGGAAATACAATTCCCCTATAAGTTTAGTAGGCGCTGGTGTACTTGCTTGAGTAGGTTTCATATATCAGTGACCACTAGCCAATTCTTTCCTGGATATAATGTTATGTCTTCTTGCCCTCATGCCTCCTTCTTAGTTTGTGTCTGGCCACTTTAATGCCTTCTGAAAGAATAGATGGGATGGCTACACTCTGAATCTGATGATTTTTGTAGGGCTGAATATTAAGGGATTTTTATAGCTCAATTTTTTTTTCAGTCTTAACTCTTCTTGGGGTTTGAAGTAGGTGGTGCTTTAACTGTCAAGTCTCCAAAATTTTGAACTCTATTCTTCCTCCATTTACTGCCTAGATTCAGAGGATTTAAAAAAGGAATCAAAATTAGGGCATAGTAGAGCTACAGATGAATGGGCTTCCCCTGGTGGATCAGATGGTAAAGAATCTGCCTGCAATACAAGAGACCAGGGTTCAATCCCTGGTCTGGAGATACCCTCTAAAGAAGGGAATGGCTACCCATTCCAGTATACTTGCCTGGAGAATTTCATGGACAGAGGAGCCTGGCAGGCTATAGTCCATGACGTTGTAAAGAGTTAACTGATGGCTGGAGTTTGTGTCCCTGGTATCTATAGGATATCTTCCTAAACAGATATTTGCTTGAGTGAGAAATAATCTTTTAACATGTTAAGCCTGAGAAAGTTTGATGTTTGTCACAGCAGTTAGCCTATATTTACTGATTACATGGGCAAAAAAATAGAATTTCCTTACCATAAATTTATTGATCTAGACATCAGCCATCTCTTTGTATATGCACTAATTTTCTTCATGTTCAGTGTAAAAAAGCCTGGAATAGAGTTTATCTCTTTCTGGTTTGGTATACTCAAATTTCTGAGAGTTACCAAATAATGTTTCCTATTCTTCCAGTATAGTTCCAAAGAGTGCTAGCTGCCAGCTTGGTGCAGGGGAAATCCTCGCAGCTATGCTGTTTGGGGTCAGCCAATATGACACTTCCTCTTAGAGCCTGTTGGAGGAGAAGCAAGAGCTATTTCCTGGTATGAGTGTGTGGTGAGGATTCAGAGGTATTTTATAGAAGGCAAAATTAGAAAATATAGAGAAACCTTGAAACTAAAAAGTCATCAGGAACTGGAATATAATGCATAAGCAAAGCAGTCTCTTTCACAGTCTCCTGGTCTTTGCCTTTCTCGCTCTCTGCATGTTGGCTTTATTCCTGTCTTCTGCTGACACTTTTCCTACAGTTCTTCATCTGGCTGCCCTGCAGTTCCAGAGTTTCCATTACTTCCATCCAAGTGAATAGCTCAGACTAGAAAGAACCTCTCAGTTCCAACTGTCAAATCCTAGAGTGAGAATCCTATCAGTCTCAGGCATTTCAGCTCAGTTGTGTCTGACTATTTGCCACCGCATGGACTGCAGCATGCCAGGCCTCCCTGTCCATCACCAGCTACCAGAGTTTACTCAAACTCATGTCCATTGATCCAGTGATGCCATCCAACCATCTCATCCTCTGTCATCCTCTTCTCCTCCCACCTTCACTCTTTCCCAGCATCAGGGTCTTTTCAAATGAGTCAGTTCTTTGCATTAGGTAGCCAAAGCATTGGAGTTTCATCTTCAGCATTAGTCCTTCCAATGAATATTCAGGACTGATTTCCTTTAGGATGGACTGGTTGATCTCCTTGCAGTCCAAGGGACTCTCAAGAGTCTTCTCCAACACCACAGTTCAAAAGCATCAATTCTTTGGTGCTCAGCTTTCATTATAGTCCAACTCTCACATCCATCCATGACTACTGGAAAAACCATAGCTTTGACTAGACAGACCTTTGTTGGCAAAGTAATGTCTCTGTTTTTTAATATGCTGTCGAGGTTCATCATAACTTTTCTTCCAATAAGTAAACATCTTTTAATTTTATGGCTGCAGTCACCATTTGCAGTAATTTGGGAGCCCCAAAAAATAAAGTCTGCCACTGTTTCCACTGTTTCCCCGTTTTTTGCCATGAAGTGATGGGACTGGAGGCCATGATCTTAGCTTTCTGAATGTTGAGCTTTAAGCCAACTTTTTCACTCTCCTCTTTCACTTTCATAAAGAGACTCTTTAGTTCTCTTCACTTTCTCCCATAAGGGTGGTGTCATCTGCATATCCGAGGTTATTGATATTACTTCCAGCAATCTTGATTCCAGCTTGTGCTTCATCCAGCCCAGTGTCTCTCATGATGTAATCTGCATGTAAGTTAAATAAGCAGGATGACAGTATAGGGCTTGATATACTCCTTTCCCGATTTGGAACCAGTCTGTTGTTCCGTGTCCAGTTCTAACTGTTGCTTCCTGACCTGCATACAGGTTTCTCAAGAGGCAGATCAGGTGCTCTGGTATTCCCGTCTCCTTCAGAATTTTCCCAGTTTATTGTGATCCACACAGTCAAAGACTGTGGCATAGTCAATAAAGCAGAAATAGATGTTTTTCTGGAACTCTCTTTCTTTTTCGATGATCCAGCAGATGTTGGCAATTTTACCTCTGGTTACTCTGCCTATTCTAAATCCAGCTTAAACATCTGGAAGTTCACAGTTCACTTATTGTTGAAGCCTGGCTTGGAGAATGTTGAGCATTACATTGTTAGCATGTGAGATGAGTGCAATTGTGTGAGTAGTTTGAGTATTCTTTGGCATTACCTTTCTTTGTGATTGGAATGAAAACTGACCTTCTCCAGTCCTGTGACCACTGCTGAGTTTTCCAAATTTGCTGGCATATTGAGTGCAGCACTTTCACAGTATCATCTCTTAGGATGTGAAATAGCTCAACTGAAATTCCATCACCTCCACTAGCTTTGTTCGTAGTGATGCTTCCTAAGGCCCACTTGACTTGACATTCCAGGATGTCTGGCTCTAGGTGAGTGATCACACCATCATGATTATCTGAGTTGTAAGTATCTTTTTTGTATAGTTCTTCTGTGTATTCTTGCTACCTCTTCTTGATATATTCTGCTTCTGTTAGGTCCATACCATTTTTGTCCTTTATTGAGCCCATGTTTGCATGAAATGTTTCCTCGGTATCTCTAATTTTATTGAAGAGAGCTCTGGTCTTTCCCATTCTATTGTTTTCCTCTATCTCTTTGCACTGATTGCTGAGCAAGGCTTTCTTATCTCTCCTGGCTACTCTTTGGAACTCTGCATTCAAATGGGAATATCTTTCCTTTTCTCCTTTGCCATTCACTTCTCTTCTATTCACAGCTATTTGTAAGGCCTCCTCAGCCAACCATTTTGCCTTTTTGCATTTCTTTTCCTTGGGAATGGCCTTGATCCCTGCCTCCTCTACAATGTCATGAACCTCCGTTCATAGTTCATCAGGCACTCTGTTGATCAGATCTAGTCCCTTAAATCTATTTCTCACTTCCACTGTATAATCGTAAGGGATTTGATGTGGTCATACCTGAATGATCAGGTGGTTTTCTCTACTTCCTCCAACTTAAGTGTGACTTTGGCAATAAGGAGTTCATGGTCTGTGCCACAGTCAGTTCCCAGTCTTGCTTTTGCTGACTGTATAGAACTTCTCCAATTTTGGCTGCAAAGATTATAATCAATCTGGTTTTGGTGTTGACCATTTGGTGATGTCCATGTGTAGAGTCTTCTCTTGTGTTGTTTTAAAAGGGTGTTTGCTATGACCAGTGCGTTCTCTTGGCAGAACTCTATTAGCCTTTGCCATGCTTCATTCTGTACTCCAAGGCCAAATTTGCCTGTTACTCCAGGTATTTCTTGACTTTCTACTTTTCCATTCCAGTCCCCTATAATGCAGAAAAGGTAATGGCAACCCACTCCAGTACTCTTGCCTGGAAAATCCCATGGACGGAGGAGCCTGGTAGGCAGCAGTCCATGGGGTCGCGAAGAGTCGGACATGACTGAGCGATTTCACTTTGACTTTTCACTTTCATGCAATGGAGAAGGAAATGGCAACCCACTCCAGTGTTCTTGCCTGGAGAATCCTAGGGATAGCGGAGCCTGATGGGCTGCCATCTGTGCAGTCGCACAGAGTCGGGCACGACTCAAGCGAGTTAGCAGCAGCAGCCCCTATAATGAATAGGACATCTTTTTGGGGGGTTAGTTCTAGAAGGTCTTGTAGGTCTTCATAGAACTGTTCAACTTCAGCTTCTTCAGCATTACTGGTTGGGGCATGGACTTGGATTACCATGCTATTGAATGGTTTGCCTTGGAAACAAACAGAGATCATTCTGTCATTTTTGAGATTGCATCCAAGTACTGCATTTCAGACTCTTTAGTTTACTGTGATGGCTACTCCATTTCTTCTAAGGGATTCTTGCCCTCAATAGTAAATATAATGGTCATCTGAATTAAATTCACCCATTCCAGTCCATTTTAGTTTGCTGATTCCTAAAATGTCAGTGTTCACTCTTGCCATTTCCTGTTTGACCACTTCCAATTTGGCTTGATTCATGGACCTAACGTTCCAGGGTCCTATGTAATATTGCTCTTTACAGCATTGGGCTTTTCTTCTATCACCAGTCACATCCACAACTGGATGTTGTTTTTGCTTTGGCTCCGTCTCTTCAATCTTTCTGGAGTTAGTTCTCCACTGATCTCCAATAGTATATTGGGGACCTACTGACCTGGGGAGTTCATCTTTCAGTGTCCTATCTTTTTGCCTTTTCATACTGTTCTTGGGGTTCTCAAGACAAGAATACTGAAGTGGTTTGTCATTCCCTTCTCCAGTGGACCACATTTTGTCAGAACTCTCCACCATGACCTGTCTGTCTTGGGTGGCCCTACATGGCTTGGCTCATAGTTTCGTTGAGTTAGACAAGGCTGTGATCCATGTGATCAGATTGGTTAGTTTCCTGTGATTGTGGTCTACAGTCTGTCTGCCCTCTGATGGAGAAGGATAAGAGGACTATGGAAGCTTCCTGATGGGAGAAACTGACCATGGGGGAAACTGTTCTGATGGGTGGGGCCATGTTCAGTGAATCTTTAATCCAATTTTCTGTTGATGGGTGGGGCTGTGTTCCCTCCCTATTATTTACCTGGGGCCAAACTAAGAAGAGGTGGCAAGAATACACAGAAGAACTGTACAAAAAAGTACTTCATGACCCAGATAATCAGGATGGTGTGATCACTCACCTAGAGCCAGGCATCGTGGAATGTGAAGTCAAGTGGGCCTTAGAAAGCATCACTACGAACAAAGCTAGTGGAGGTGATGGAATTCCAGTTGAGCTATTTCAAATCCTAAAAGATGATGCTGTGAAAGTGCTGCACTCAATAAGCCAGCAAATTTGGAAAACTCAGCAGTGGCCACAGGACTGGAAAAAGTCAGTTTTCATTCCAATCCCTAAGAAAGGCAATGCCAAAGAATACTCAAACTATCACACAATTGCACTCATCTCACATGCTAGTAAAGGAATGCTTAAAATTCTCCAAGCCAGGCTTGAGCAGTACATGAACCGTGAATTTCCAGATGTTCAAGCTGGTTTTAGAAAAGGCAGAGGAACCAGAAATCAAATTGCCAGCATCCATTGGATCATCAAAAAAGCAAGAGAGTTCCAGAAAAACATCTATTTCTGCTTTATTGACTATGCCAAAGCCTTTGATTGTGTGGATCACAATCAACTGTGGAAAATTCTGAAGGAGATGGAAATACCAGGTCACCTGACCTGCCTCTTGAGAAACCTGTATGCAGGTCAGGAAGGAACAGTTAGAACTGGACACAGAACAGCCTGCTTCCAAATAGGAAAAGGAATATGTCAAGGCTATATATTGTCACTCTGCTTATTTAACTTATATGCAGAGTACATCATGAGAAGTGCTGAGCTGGAGGTAATACAAGCTAGAATCAAGGTTGCTAGGAGAAATATCTATAACCTCAGATATGCAGATGACACCACCCTTATGATAGAAAGTGAAGAGAACTAAAGAGTCTCTTGATGAAAGTGAAAGAGGAGAGTGAAACAGTTGGCTTAAAGCTTAACATTCAGAAAACTAAGATCATGGCATCTGGTCCCATCACTTCATGGCAAATAGATGGGGAAACAGTGGAAACAGTGTCAGACTTTATTTTTCTGAGCTCCAAAATCACTGCAGATGGTGATTGCAGCCATGAAATGAAAAGATGCTTACTCCTTGGAAGGAAAGTTATGACCAAACTAGATAGAATATTAAAAAGCAGAGACATTACTTTGCCAACAAATGTCCGTCTAGTCAAGGCTATGGTTTTTTCAGTGGTCATGTAAGGATGTGAGAGTTGGACTATGAAGAAAGCTGAGCACCGAAGAATTGATGCTTTTGAACTGGGGTGTTGGAGAAGACTCTTGAGAGTCCCTTGGACTGCAAGGAGATCCAACCAGTCCATCCTAAATGAGATCAGTCCTGGTGTTCATTGGAAGGACTAATGTTGAAGGTGAAAATCCAATCCTTTGGCTACCTCATGCAAAGAGTTGACTCATTTGAAAAGATCCTGATGTTGGGAATGATTGAGGGCCTGAAGAGAAGGGGATGATGGAGGACAAGATGGTTAGATGGCATCACTGACTCGATGGAGATGGGTTTGGGTAGACTCTGGGAGTTGGTGATGGACAGGGAGGCCTGGTGTGCTGAGATTCATGAGGTCACAAAGAGTCGGACATGATTGAGCAACTGAACTGAAACTTTAGTATTCCTGCCTTGAGTACCCCATGAACAGTATGAAAAGGCAAAAAGATAGGACACTGAAAGAAGATCTCCCCAGGTCCGTAGGTGCCCAATATGCTACTGGAGATCAGTGGAGAAATAACTCCAGAAAGAATGATGAGACAGAGTCAAAGCAAAAACAACACACAGTTGTGGATGTGACTGGTGATGGAAGCAAGGTCTGATGCTATAAAGAGCAATATTGCATAGGAACCTGGAATGTTAAGTCCATGAATCAAGTCAAATTGGAAGTGATCAAACAGGTGATGGCAAGAGTTGAACGTCGACATTTTAGGGATCAGCAAACTAAAATGGACTGGAACGGGTGACTTTAACTCAGATGACCATTATGTCTACCATTGAGCAAGAATCCCTTAGAAGAAATGGAGTAGCCATCATAGTCAACAAAAGAGTCTGAAATGCAGTACTTGGATGCAATGTCAAAAATGACAGAATGATCTCTGTTTGTTTCCAAGGCAAACCATTCAATATCATGGTAATCCAAGTCTATGCCCTGACCAGTAATGTTGAAGAAGCTGAAGTCGAACATTTCTATGAAGACCTACAAGACCTTCTAGAACTAACACCCCAAAAAGATGTCCTTTTCATTATAGAGGACTGGAATGCAAAAGTAGAAAGTCAAGAAACACTTGGAGTAACAGGCAAATTTGGACTTGGAGTACACAATGAAGCATGGCAATGGCTAATAGAGTTCTGCCAAGAGAATGCACTGGTGATAGCAAACACCCTCTTCCAACAACACAAGAGAAGACTCTACATATGGATATCACCAGATGGTCAACACCAAAATCAGATTGATTATTATCTTTGCAGCCAAAGATGGAAAAGTTGGATACAGTCAGCAAAAACAAGACCTGGAGCTGACTGTGGCTCAGATCATGAACTCCTTATTGCCAAATTCAGACTTAAGTTGAAGAAAGTAGGGAACACCACTAGACCATTCAGATATGACCTATATCAAATCCCATATGATTATACAGTGGAAGTGAAAAATATATTTAAGGGTGTAGGTATGATAGATAGAGTGTCAGATGAAATATAAGGAAGGATATACCCATTTGAATACAAAGTTCCAAAGAATAACAAGGAGAGATAAGAAAGCCTTCCTCAACGATCAATGCAAAGAAATAGAGGAAAATAATAGAATGGGAAAGACTAGAGATCTCTTCAAGAAAACCAGATATACCAAGGGAATATTTCATGCACAGATGGGCTCAATAAAAGACAGAAATGGGATGGACCTAACAGAAGCAGAAGATATTAAGAACGGGTGGTAAGAATACACAGAAGACTGCAAGGAGATCCAACCAGTCCATCCTAAAGGAAATCAGTTCTGAATTTTCACTGGAAGGACTGATGTTGAAGCTGAAACTCCAATACTTTGGCCACCTAATCCAAAGAGCTGACTCACTTGAAAAGACCCTGATGCTGGGAATGATTGAAGGCAGGAGGAGAAGAGGACAACACAGGATGAGATAGTTGGATGGCATTTCCGATTCAATGGACATGAGTTTGAGTAAACTCCAGGAGTTGGTGATGGACAGGGAGGCCTGGCATGCTGCAGTCCATGGGATCGCAAAGAGTCAGACATGACTGAGCAACTGAATTGAACTGAAGTGAAACTATGGTGGAAGTAATGAAGATAATGGTGACCTCTTCCAAAAGGTCCCTTGCATGCAGTGCTACTCTCAGTGCCCCCAGCCCTGTGGCAGGCCCCTTCCGACCCAAGCCTCCAGCGGAGACTCCTGGACTCTTATGGGCAAGTCTGGGTCAGTCTCTTGTGGGGTCACAGCTCCTTTCTCCTGGGTCCTGGTGCACACAAGGTTTTGTTTGTGCCCTCCAAGAGTCTGTGTCCCTGTCCTTTGTAAGTTCTGGCTGCTCTATGGTGGGGTTAATGGCGACCTCCTGCAAGAGCGCTTATGCCATACCCAAGTCTGCTGTACCCAGAGCCCCTGCTCCTGCAGCAGTCTACTGCTGACCCACACCTCCACAGGAGACACTCAAACACAATTTTATCTCAGTCTCTTTAGGGTCTCTGGGTCCTGGTGCGCACAAGGTTTTTTGAGCCCTCTGAGCATTTCTGGCATATCAGTCTAACTCGGTCCAACTCCAGTGTCCATCCACAGCTTGTAAGCTGAAAGGTGGGTCACATAGTGTGAACATGGTGGCAAGAGGCCCAGCCCTTTGAAATGTCAGGGAAATTCCCAGAAATAAAAAAGAGTAGGTTACAGATCAGATGGATACTTTGTAAGATTTACATGCTAATCAACCACAATACCTAGGGAACTGTTACACTCATATTCAATCTGGGATGATGGCTGAGGTCTACATTTGAGAGAAAACAATTGTCCCATTGTATACAAATAAGTAGCTATGGAATTGGAGACCCTCTGGTATGGTAAAAAATATTTGATTTCGATTTAAAGTCAGTCAACCTGAGATCAGTTATGGCTTTGCTTATGCCTGAAGTATGGCATTAGACAAACCATTTAACTTCTTTGGGTCTCATATTTTAGTGTTTGAAATTGGGTTAAGGGTCTCATGGTTTCTTTTGTAGATTTGATAGGCCCTAACTGGTTATTTTGATTATATAGTTTGATAAATACTAACTGTTGCTGTTCAAATGGTGATAGTTTTATTTTTAGGCCTTAGGCTGTCTTTCTAATGAACCGAGTGAGCAAATGTATTTCAAACACCAAGTTCATTAACGTTATACCAGTCTGTATACACTAATTTCAGTGCAACAGGATCTTTCCCAAACAGGCACTAGTTTCTAAACAATCCAATGTGGAAAATATATAAATTAAACCTTAATTCATTATTAAAGCCATATTTGCTTAGATCAAACAACTGCCAAGTCTGAGAGCCTTATCTGCCACAAATGAGATTTGTGTAAATGTGTTTTTAATCACTTTATTTTCCTGGTACCATAAGTGTATTATCTAACCTAAATAAATGTTGGAACTAATTCATGGAGCAGTCAAACAGTTTCTTCCACTGTATGTTGATAGCACTCAAGGACTCTTTGATTATTTCTCCACACTGTTTCAAAAGGATCAGGGGTGAAGTTGGTGAAGTGAGTGGTTTGCCTTGGTGTTTAGTCGCTAAATCCTGTCCAACTCTTTGCGATTCCATGTACTGCAGCACTCCAGGCTTCTCAGTGCTTCACTATCTCCCTGTGTTTGCTCAAACTCATGTCCATTGAGTCAGTGATGCCATCCAACCATCTCGTCCTCCGTCTCTTCCTTCTCCCCCTGCCATCAATCTTTCCCAGCATCAGGGGCTTTCCAGTGAGTCAGCTCTTCACATCAGGTGGCTGAAATATTGGAGCTTCAGCATCAGTCCTTTCAATGACTATTCAGGGTTGATTTCCTTTAGGATTGACTGGTTTGACTCCATGCTGTCCAAGGGACTCTCAAAAGTCTTCTCCAGCACCACAGTTTAAAGGTATCAATTCTTCAGTGCTCAGTCTTTTTTATTGTCCAGCTCTCACATCCATACATGACTACTAGTAAAACCATAGGTTTGACTATATGGATCTTGGTAGGCAAAGTAATGTCTCTGCTTTTTAATATGCTGTCTAGGTTTATAATAGCTTTTCTTCCAAGGAGCAAGCATCTTTTAATTTCATGGCTGCAGTTACTGTCCACAGTGGTTTTGGAGCCCCCAAAAATAAAGTCTGTCACTGTTTCCACTTTTTCCCCATCTATTTGCATGAAGTAATGGGACCAGATGCCATGATCTTCGTTTTCTGAATGTTGAATTTTAAGCCAACTTTTTCACTCTCCTCTTTCACTTTCATCAAGAGGCTCTTTAGTTCTTCATTTTCTGCCATAGGGTGGTGTCATCTGCATATCTGAGGTTATTGATATTTCTCCTGGAAATCTTGATTCCAGCTTCTGCTTCATCCAGCCCAGCATTTTGCATGATGTACTCTGGTATAAGTTAAATAAAAGAGTGCCAATATACAGCCTTGTTGTATTCCTTACCCAATTGTAAACCATAATTCAGCAATATTTACAACATTCACAATGTTGTGCAACCGTACCTCTCTCTACTTCTAAAACAGTTTCACCATCCTAAATGAAATCTTAGAAAGATTTAGAAATATCATTTTCATTCATTTATGACTTCAAAAATGTGGTAGGTATTAGACCCACCAGTAGAAATTGTTATTTTATTGCTATTTAAATGTGCAAATATTATCATGTCATAATACTTAAAATATTTTTGTAATTGTATTTCAGTATAAGTAGTTTCCTTTGTAATCCTTTATATTTTATTTTATGCTTTAAGTTAGTTTATTATTGGGGTATTTGTTGATTTACAGTGTTGTATTTTGGGGCCCAAATGGTTTGAGTCGTGCAGCTTTAATTCTCCAAACCAGCCAGTTTACTAGCAACTTGTTGACTACCAACGTTAACCTGAACCTGTTATTAGAGTTCCCCATTATCCACTGTTAAGGCTACAGTTTGGTTATGGTTATCCTTGCCTCTTAAATGTCATGTCTTGCCACTAGATTCAGGATATTTTATTGTCTATTATTGCTTAACTCCCTGTACTTTCCAAGCAATCCCATACAGATTGTTTTGTCATTTCTCCTTGTGATCTTTTCTCCATACTTTCTACTAAGTGGACACCTAAAATTTTAAATACCATGCTTCTGTGAAGAGTTGCAAATTAAGAAGAGTGATATATTAACCCTTCTTTGTGTCTCAGCTCTTCAATACTTATCTCAAAAATGATACTCAGCAAAATGTACTGCAATGGTTTACTTTCATGTTTAACATTCCACTAGATCATATGGACTATCGAGAGAAAAAAAAATTAATAATTTTTTAGTATGTACCCAGTCCCTGCGAGGTTATCTGGCACTTATAGGGTGTTCAAAATATTCTTGTTGAATAAAGAAATAATAATCTTTGTTCAAATTCCTGAGAATTAGGGTGTCAACTCCAAGCAAACAATGTTTCAGACAAGAAAAAGTAAAATCCCTTAAGAAATTATGATGTTTAGATTTAAATTTTATCCAAGCATTGTTTCCTTCATCTATACTCATAAAATGATAGCACAAGTATTGATCATTGGGTTTATAGTTGTTGCTAGTATTAAATATTTGGAAAATTGTTGAAAGATTTTGTCATCTGGTGATCGGTTCCATGAGTAAATAACTTTGTATAGAACAGCTAACACTTGGACTTTTATCCAGATGTTTGGGAATAATGGCAAGCACAGTCACTGCTCCTACATAGCTTTGCATATTTGCTCATCGTATTTGCCATGATTCAACATTTTCTCATGAGAAGAAGAAAAGAAGTCTAGCTATTTTTGCCAACTAGCATATATAAGGAACATGAACCTATAAAATGATAAGAAATAACAGTTTTTTCTTCTTAGAATAACAACTGAAAAAGTGTGTGTGTGTGTGTTAGTCACTCAGTCTTGTCCAAGTCATTGTGACCCCCTGGACTGTAGACTGCCAGGCTCCTCTGTCCTTGGGATTCTCCAGCCAAGAATACTGGAGTGGGTTGCCATTTCCTTCCCCAGGGGATCTTCCCAACCCAGGGATTGAACCCAGGTCTCCTGCATTGCAGGCGGATTCTTTACTGTCTGAGCCACCAGAGAAGTCTAGCTATTTTTGGTAACTAGCATATATAAGGAACATGAACCTACAAAATGACAGGAAGTAAAATGTTTTCCTTGTTAATATTAAATATGTAGAATAACAACTGAAAAAAGGGTGTAGTAGGGTTCTTTCTAGAATGAAAGAATGCTTGACAACTTAAAAATATTGTATTTTATTAGCAGACGGTAGTGGTTGTCTCACCCCTGCCTCAGCATTTTTCTTCTTAAGGGTGAACAAAATAGAACATTTTCTTTTGACTTTTTAACCCTTTAGGTAACACATACTTATACTGTCCTGATTAAACATTTAGAAGACTACTATAGATCATCAGTGTGCTCTGCTATTTTGGTTTGTAGCTTGTAACTGTGATTGCATGAGTATTTTGTGCTTAATTCTAGCTCTTTCATGGTAACTTTGACTATATTAGTCACAGATTTGAGTTAATAATTCTTTAAATTGCTCAGAAAAATGACTGATCTCCCCAAATTATAATTTAGGGAGAAAGGCCAAGGTACTTTAGCATGAGGTGTTGTACTTAGGATCTTCTGAATACTGTTAAGTGTAAAGGAATGTTTTGTTTTTTCCTGTCTGTGTAGGCCTCTGAAATGGTCCTACCTTGCTGCATTTCTATGTTCTTTTGTAGTGCTGATGATCTAAAAGTTGCTTTTATGTGTTCGACCAAGTGAAGATACATTCTATTGGTACATTGGTCCATTCAGGCTGCTGTAACAAAGATGGCATAGACAGATGGCTTTAGCATCTAACATTTATTCTTTACAGTTCTGGAGGCATGAAAGTTCAAGATCAAAGTGTTAGTAGATTTGGTTGCTGATGAGGAGCCTCTCCTGGTTCATAGATGGCCATCTTCTCACTGTGTCCTCACGTGGGGAAAAGGGTGAGGGAATACTTTGGGGTCTCCTTTATAAGGGAACTAATTTCATTCACGAAGGCTCTATCCTCATGACCCGATCACCTGGCAAAGTTCCCACCTCCTATTGCCATTATATTGGGGGTTAAGATTTCAACATACAGAGTTTGGAGGGGGGGGCATTAACAGAAAATCCAGTAGGTGATAAATCATGTATTAATATTTACATGATTAATATTAATATTAATCATGTATTATATTTACTAAGTTTGTTGAGGAAAGCTTAAGGAGTAAGGGCCTGATTCCAAAATTTCTTTAACTATTATGTTTTTTATTTTTTCTGAGCTTTGTATACAATTAAAGAACTATAGTGTTGAGCTTTTTTCTTTTTTAGTTTAATGTTTTACAGAGTCTTGCTGTCTCAGTTTGCATGTCCTTTCACCAGTGTAATGATCTAGGGTGGGAAGAGTGGGTGAGGTGGGTACCTAAGGGGACCCAGATTAAATTCAGCCATGAAGGACCAAGTAGACTTGGTGTTATATTCTCGACTTCAGAGGTTTTTAATCAGGAAAGAGCTCTGTTCTAGGTTAAACACCACTTTGTAGCTTCAGCAATGTAGATGTCCTCAAATGACATCTATGGCTGAAAATATCCATTCCTGAGTGTTCTTCTTTATGCTCCTTGTAGTTTTCACTATCAACTGCAGTCTTGGCTGCTAAGAGTGCTGTCAGCAGGTACTTTGCCTGGCAAATGCTGCTTTCAGTTCAGTGGCCCTGTGTTACCTCAATGAACCCAAATTGCCTATAGGGCAATTGCCGTAGGAGGTAAGACTTGAATGCCAGGGGGAAAGGAGAATGTATTATAATCGCCACATGTAGCACTTTGTTTTACGTCCATATTTTTTCCCCTGTGGCAGGTAACTAATAAGGATATGACTGAATGGGTACATTCTATTTATTCAGTTGGCTCATTTTCGGTTGTGCTGTTTCCGTTGCTCTGCCGGCTTTCTCCAGCTGCGGTCTCTGGCCTCACTGCAGTGTCTTCTCTTGTTGTGGAGTACTGGCTCTCGGTGCATGGGCTTCAGTAGTCGTAGGGCCTGGGCTCTAGACCACAGGCTCAAGAGTTGTGGCAAATAGGCTTAGTTGCTCTGTGGCATGAGGGATCTGCCAAGATCAGGGATCAAATCTGTGTCTCCTGCATTGGCAGGCAGGCAGATTCTTTACCACTGAACCACCAGGGAAGCCCCAGGTACACTTCTTGTGAGAAAAATTTTGATAAAGTTCCTAGGTATAAAATCAGGTCTCCCCTGGCAGCTCAGTCGGTAAAGAATCTGCCCGCAATGCAGGAGACCCTGGTTCGATTCCTGGGTTGGGAAGATCCCCTGGAGAAGGGAAAGGCTACCCACTCCAGTATTCTGGCCTGGAGAATGCCATGGACGGTATAGTCCATGGGGTCACAGAGAGTCAGACATGACTGAGCGACTTTCACTTCACTTATAGAATCAGTGAAAGCTTTATCAAGTTCTCTCTTATTTTCACCCACTAGAGATTCAGAGAATGAAATTCTTCTAGATAGAATACTATTAAATTGTAGCATGAAAGTTGGTTTATCTCTTGCAGAGGCAGCTGTTTAGAGAGAAATTGACCAACTAAAGAACATTCTTTCCAAGTCATGCTTGCAGAAGACCTAAAACACGAGTTAGGAACAAAGAGATGAACCAAAATATTTAAGTTAAATGTAGAGACACTCACACACACATCAAAACACAGAGCTTGTGTCCTAAAACAATTCCTCCTGAATTTTTCACGTCATGGCACACATAGAAAATGATAGCATTGGTATAGCGCACTCAGATAAAAAGGTTTGGCTGCTGGTTGAAGTGGGTGACTGTGACAGAATTCTGAAAGGTGGAGGATAGGACTAGTTAAGATAGGTTACATGCTTATATGGCACTTCCGAATAGACAATCAAAAGACAGTAAATACAGTTTATGAACATGTCCATAGGGAAACAAACTTGTCTCCTTGAAATGTTTTCATTAACAGCACGTTTTTTGGGTTAGCTCTCTAAAATGAGTACGTCACTCCTGTCACACTTGTTTACAGTAAATAGTTCAACAATCATCAAGATACAAGCCAGCAGGGGGCTGTGCATGGGATGAGGTTTAGTGCCATCAAAGTAGCCATGTTTACTCAATTTGGAAGATAGCACAGTAATTTTCCACTTAAATTCCTGTCTGTGAGTCTATAATAGAAACTGTTTTCTTGTCAGTAGTTTTTGCTGTGTTAACATTGTAGTTGTTTCAGGTTTGCACTGCCAGCCTCACTTTCCTTTCATGAATTAGATACTTAATTTTATGAATTAGATCCTGCAATTGTGCAGCATCTTTGAGAATGTATCTTAAAGGGAATTTTCTGTTTTCCAAGACAAGGTTTTGAAGCGCCTCCCCTTGTTCAGGTAAGTATTTCTTACAGCTGTATTGATTTGGGTCTAATTACTTGACCCAGTTGGTGTCATTTCTCTGTATTAAGGCTCTTTTATGACTTCTGTCTCAGGCTTTTAGTCTATGCTTCATTAATGATGCTTTCTAAAGGTTACAGACATTTTCTATTGAAAAAACTCTTCCTTAATTCATCATTTTTAAGATTTGCCAGTATATTTTCTAAGCATTAAATATTAGTAGTATCATTAATATTACTACCAGGATATTAGTGAAAAGTGGAAGTTGCTCAGTTGTGTCTCTTTGCAACCCCATGGACTATATAGTCCATGGAATTCTCCAGGCCAGAATACTGAAATGGGTAGCCTTTCCCTTCTCCAGGGGATCTTTCCAACCCAGGGATCAGACCCAGGTCTCACACATTGCAGGTGGATTCTTTACCAGCTGAGCCACAGGGGTATTAACAGGATATTAACCAAGTGTCAATACACTGGACAATCTAGAGTACACAGAGAGAAATATTCTCTCTCTACAACCAGCTAAAATTTTGTAGGAAACATTATCCCCTTATCTCCCATTTAGTTGAGAAAATGAAACTTTTGGCTGGATGGAGGAGAAGCTCTGACATTTCATGCATAGTGATTATTTCTTCAAATGTCTGTGGTGTGAGTAGGCCAGTTGCCATACCTCTGGGAGCATAATGAAGCAGCTGGCTCCAAGACTTGTATTTTGTTCTGTTGGCAGCAGATTCAAATTCTCCTTCCTTTTGGTGTGCGGTTTTTGATGTGGCATGCAGTGTTGCAATAGTGGTAGGAGACAGAGGAAGAAACATCCTGGCCTGTGAAGGCTACAGGTGGACTCTGACATTTACTTCTGCAACCATCTACCTTCTTACCTGTGATGTAGTCTTGAAAAATGCACACACAGGCTCCCTGAGCTTGTGCATGGTAGAGATCAACTGGCCAAGCTGCTTCTTCAGAACAGGTAGGAGAAGACAGGGAACTTTGGACCAGGTATTTCCAATTGCTGTGTCTTCAATTCCACATCAGTGAAATCTTTCTTAGGAGTTTCATACACAGCCTAGTAACAGTCATGCAAGTCTGCTCACCACTAAATTGTTCATCAAAGACCATCGTGCTCACTTGGGACAGCTCCCTGGGTCCTTGAATATTATAGTGACTCTCCTGTGGAGTGTGTCAGGGTCGCTTGGGATTTCTTTAACTCTGCTCTCTTTCTTATCCCAGATCCAAGTACGAGCATGCCTTTGTTTTATTGCACTTTGCTGTGTTGTCTTTCAGAGATATGGCATTTTTTATAAGTAGGTTTGTGGCAACCCTGCGTCCAGCAATTCTGACAGCACCATTTTCCCAGCAGCATTTCTCACTTGTGTCTTCATATCGCATCTTGGTAATTCTTTAAATATTTCAGAACTTTTGTTATTATTGACATTTTATTGTTATGGTTATCTGTGGTTAGTGATCTCTGATGTTACTATTGTAATTGTTTGGGGGCACCGAGAACCATGCCCATTATAAGATGGCAGATTTAAATGATAAATGTTGTTTGTGTTCTTACTGTCCCACCAGCCAGCCCTTCCCCATCTCTCTCCCTCCTCTTGGGCTCTCTATTCCCTGAGACACATCAGTTTGAAGTTAGGTCCTTTAATAACACTGCAGTGGCTTCTAAATGTTCAAGTAGAGTTCCAGATCTCTCACTTTAAATCAAAAGCTAGAAATGATAAGCTTAGTGAGGAAGGCATGTCAAAAACCTAGATACACTGAAGGCTAGGCCTCTTGTTCCGGTAAGTCATGTTGTGAATGCAAAGAAAAAGTTCTTGAAGGAAATTAGAAGTGCTACTCCAGTGAACACACAAATGATAAGAACATAAAACAGCCTAATTGCTGATATGGAAAAGTTTTAATGGTATGGATAGAAGAGCAAACCAGCCACAATATTCCCTTAAACCAAAGTCTAATCCAGAGCAATCCTACCTCTGTTCATTTCCATGAAGGTTTAGAGTGGCAAAGAAGCTGCCAAAGGAAAGCCTGAAGGTGGCAGAGGCTGGTCTGTAGGGTATAAGGAAAGCAGATGTTTCCACAAGACAAGTGCAAGGTGAAGCAGTAAGTGCTGATGTAGAAGGTGTAGCTTCCAGAAGTTATCCAAAACACCTAACTAAGACAATTAATGAAGGTGGCCACACTAAACAACACATTTTCAGTGTAGATTACACAGCCTTATATTGTAAGAAGATGCCAAATAGGACTTCATAGCAGAGAGGAGAAGTCAATGTCTGGCTTCAAGGCTTCAAAGAACAGGCTACCTCTCTTGTTAAGGTTAATGCAGCTAGGGGTTTAAGCTGAAGCCTGTGCTCACTGAGCATTCCAAAAATTTGAGGGACCTTAAGAATTATGCTCAATCTACTCTGTCTGAGCTCTATAAATGGAGCAACAAAGCTTGGGTGACAACACATCAGTTTATAACACGGTTTATAGAATATTTTAAGCTCACTGTTGAGACCTACTGCTCAGGAAAAAAGAATCCTTTCAAAATATTACTGCTCATCAACAATGCCCCTAAGCATTCAAGAGCTCTGATGGAGACATACAATGAATTTAATATTTAATATTTTTATACCTGCTAACACAACATCCATTCTATAGCCTAAGGTTCAAGGAGTAATTTAGACTTTCAAGAAATACCTTACCTAAGAAATACCTTACCTAAGAAATACATTTCATAAAGCTATAGCTTCCATACATAGTAATTCCTTTGATAGATCTGGGCAAAGTAAATTTAAAACTTTCTGGAAAGCATACACCATTGTAGATGTCATTAAGAACATTTGTGATTTCATGGAAAGAGGTCAAAATATCAACATTAAAGGGAAGTTGCAAGAAGTTGATTCCAACCCGCATGGATGACTTTAGGTGTTCAGGACTTCAGGAGGAAGTAACTGTCAATGTGGTAGAGATAGCAGCAGAACTACAATTAGAAGCGGAGTTGCAGTCTCATGAGACAACTTTCATAAATGAGGGGTTGCTTCTTATGGATGAGCAAAGAAGTGGTTTCTGAAGATGGAATCTACTCTTGCTAAAGAATGTCAAAATGACAACAGAGGCTTTAGAGTATGATTATAAAATGAGTTGGTAAAGCAGTGCTGGGCTTGAGAGGATTGATTCAAATTTAAGTTCCACTGTGGGTGACTATCCAACAGCACTGCATGAAAGGAAGGGTCGATTGATGTAGCAAACTTACTGTTGTCTTACTTTAAGAAACTTCCAAGTCACCTCAGACTTCATCAACCACCATGCTGATCAGTCAGCAGCCATCACCATTATTGAGGCAAGACCCTCCACCAGCAAAAATTCACTGAAGGCTCAAGTGATGGTTAGCATTTAAAAAAAATAATGAAGTATTTTTAATTAAGCTCTTTAAAAGACATAATGTTATTGCACACTTAATACAGTATAGTGTAAATGTAACTTTTATTTGTACTAAAAAACCAGAACATTTGTATAACTCAGTCTGTTGCAGTAATTGCTTTATTGCAGTGGTCTTGAACCACACCCGCCGTATCTCCAAGGTGTATCTATAATACAGAGCCTTGCCATTTTTGTCTTTAAACATTTTTTCAAGAATGTCCCCTTATTCTCCATCTGCAAATGCTATCTCGGGTGACACCCTCATCATCTTACAAGCTGATCGCTGAAACAGTCTTTTAACCAAATTTCCCAGCTTCAACCTTTCTCCCTTCAAATCTGTGAGATGGACCTAAAATAGAAAGCTGACCCTGTCATTCTTTTGTTTAAAATGCTTGAGTGGTTTCTGTTGCCCAGAGGATACAGTCTGTTTCTTTCTTTAAAAAATATTTTTGACTGCTGTGCATGGGCTTTCTCTAGTTGCAGTGAGTGGGCTTCTCACTGCGGTGGGCTCAGTGGTTGCAGCCCATGAGTTTTGTTGCCCTACGGCATCGGGATCTTCCTACACGAGGGAGCCAACCTGTGTCCCCTGCATTGGTAGGTGGATTCCTAACCAGTGAACACCAAAGAAGTCTCTGGTCCAAGTTTCTTACTGTGCAGATCAAAGCTCTGCATGTAGACCGTCCTCCCCTCTGATTCACCTCCACTCTCTGCTTCAGCAGCACTGAACACGTGACGTGCAATTTCTGTCTTCATGGCTTTGCTCCCAGTGTCCTATCTGCTTGGACTAGGTCTTTTCTTGTATTCATGTCTGAATCTTTCTCATCCTTTAAAACTCTCACAGTTATCAACTCCTCCAGTAATACTCGGGCCTCCCTCCCAGGCAGAGTTGGATGCTCTTACTCCATGCCCCGAATGCCTGTAATGCACTTGCTTTATAGTGACACTCTATCATCCATGTGCTCATTTTCACCACTGTACTGCAAGCTCTTTGAGGACAGAGGATCTGTCTTATTCTTTGAATTCTTGGCCTCTTACCAAGTACATGACTCATTAAGAACACTCAGCACATATTTGTATAAAGAATGAACTAAAATGCCTTCTCTGGGTAGATGAAATTCTTATGAAGTGAAGCGAATGAGAGGAGAGAAACCTGGAAGGAGCCTTTAGAAATTCTGACAAATTATGTTCTTTATTGTATTCTATTTCATCTGTCTGGTCTTCTTTTTATCTTTAGATCAAGGGCTATAGCTGATTTTGTGCTTTCTCAGAACCACTTCAAAAATGGATGGTATGGTTCTCAACACATACGCTGTGTATTCAGTGACTCTTTGTGATTGACTGATAATCCTTGGGACACCGCTGAGATATTGCTCTGTGTCAAGACTGAGCAATGTATAAGAAAAATTGGTTCAGAGCAGAGATATAAATACTCAACATTATATGGCAAGGAATGTTATTGTGCTTTATAGAAAAACATATGAGAACATTTGTGAAAGCCAGAAAAATGAAAAGCGGAAAGATCTATCCCTTTAGTCTATTTATCTTATAATTTATCATCCATCTGTTATCTTCCTCATCTATCTCACTTTACCCATCATCTGTTTTCCCACCACTAAACATTGCATTGGTTTAATTCAGTGGCATATATTTTATTTCTGTAGCACCTGTTGGATGTATTTATAAATAGGAGGGCAAACTGAAGGATAGCTGTAATTATTTACATAATCCTACTACTTATATAGAAGCCAAGGTCATTATCTTCTTCATGTCATAACTAAGTAGGTAGACAACTCTACCTGGTGAAACAGGAGCATTTATGTCAATCTTATATACCTAGAAAATCAGAACTAAGTGCTTTCCATAAAATTGTTCCATGTGAAATTGGCATCAGTTAATGCACCGAACTGTTCTTACTCCCAGATGGAAATGTCATTTAAGAAATATGAAGATATTACCTCTTTGTATTAAGAGAAAAAGCTAGGCATCAAGAGGATTCTTACTCAGGCACAGATAGCTATTAAAACCTTACCTGAGGTGCCCTCTAGCAGGGCCTCTTTCACTTCCTGTCTTATCTTTGACAGCCTGTCTTAGAGCAGAGTCTTAAGGCCAGAGACAGGCCACAGCTCAGGAGGGGTGAACACTGTGTCTATTGCACTAGATTCTATAGTAAACACTTTAATCCATGAATTCCCAACAGTCAGTAGCTTTCTTTATCACCGTATATGTCTATGAAGCTCATGGCAGTTGACATCTGTCAATCAGGAAGGGTTCATTCTCCCCGCTTGCCACTCACAAGGCACTTAGAGCATTGAGGCAACACAGTTCCATTGAATTGTATGTTTGGCCACAAAGGATGTTTCACATTTATCTGAAGAGCAGCAAGCAGCATGAAATGAGGCATGGTTAGTTCCAGTTATACACTTGATCTTGTCAAAAGAGATAAAATTCCTTGCTAGACTATCTGAAGCTCTTAATAAAAATTCCTGGAGGCCTGTGAACTTCTCGCCAGCATATGTAAATTTAGGAGAAAGAAATAGTCACAAATCTGCCATGCCGAAAGGGCCGATTGGGGTTCTAGAGGAACACTGAAAGAGCTATTAAACAGTGGTATAGTTCTTTTCTCAGAATAATGAATATATTTACTTTTCCCTGAATATTATCTATATTTCCATAAAATATATAATATATATATGAAAGAAAGGAAAAGCTAATCTATAATGAAGCCATGGATCTTGAATACCTCTTGACACACATTATAAGGAAAATCTGGCAGACACAGGGACATTTTGAACAAAATGAAAGAAAATACTGAAATTCACAATAACTGCAAAGTGGGGAATATGATGTTCTCAATAAAGAAAATGATAGAGTTGGGGATCATAAAAACAGTAGTCCCTATCTTGGAAAGATAGGAATGAGGCCCAGGAAGGAGCCAAGAGTGACATAGAGTGAAGGGCACACTGCCTGAGGCCTATTTTCTTTTTAGGAGAGCATGGAATTGGGCCTGAAAGAACTCTTTGGACTTCTCTATCATCTTAACTCTTCATTGGGTATAAACAGAGCAGTGGCCTGGTTGATGTCAAACGATGTTCTAGAGGAAGCAAAAAGAAGATAGGCATTGATGAGAGAACAGTAGGCCATCTGACAAGAAATATTTTCTAGAGGAAGTAATAAATGTCATGGCTGAGAGATGAAGGATGTCATCTAAAGCCAAGAACTGACCAGCTCTGTGCAGAGGACAGAACAGACTTGAAACTTAGAGACAAATGTTTATACATTAGCTGTGTGTTGCCCCGAGGCATTTATCATTTCCATTGTTTTCATGCTTCCGACACTCCACAGGCAGTTAAAGATGGAACCAGAGAAACAAAAGAAACAAACGGTATTTAGTTTTCCAACTGGAGACATAGAAGAATGATTCTAAAGACATGTTATTTAAAGAAAAGGCAAGTCAATGAGGTTCACCCACACTATCTTTCTGTACATTGTCAATCAGATGTTATGGCCTGCATTTAAGGATGATTAATAAATACAAAAGATCTGGAATACCTAAAATGCCGCACAAACAAATGCAGAAATGGTTAACATTCAAAAGACTATGAAGATTGAATTTCAGAAGAACTTAGGAAAGAAAAAATTGTTAAAAAATTATCTGCATTCTCAAGGAAATTAAAGTGAGTATGGGATTTCTATGTAAAAAGAGATTATGTAAAATGGAATAACAAATTCAGGGGAAGACATTGAAAAGAAACATAAAATATGAAAATACTTAAAAACCACATTAGAATAAATTAGAACCTGTACAGTTAAAATTAAAAAAAACAAATAACAGTAAATACTAAAAAACAAGAAAGTCATATAGGAGGTAGGGAAGGTAAGATCATACACTCTGCAAAAAATTTTTTTAAATAACAAAAATGATTAGAGATAAAATGATAACACACATATGTTGGAATGGTTATGTAAATACCTGTGCTATATATGGATAATTAATGGATAGTTAAGATTTCTTAGGAAGAGAAATCAACAATGAGGTTATAAAAAAAAATTAAGGAAATATAGACAAAAACTTTAAATAAAGGGAGATTTAAATATGCATATTTATCATTATCTGGGCTTCCCAGATGGTAAAGAACCTTCTCAGTGGTAAAGAACCTGCCTGCCAATGTGGGAGACTTAAGATACCTGGGTTCGATCCCTGGGTTGGGAAGATCCCCTGGAGAGGGCATAGCAACCCACTCCAGTATTCTTGTCTGGAGAATCCCATGTTCAGAGGACCCTGGCGGGCTACAGACCTTAGGGTCACAAGAGTTAGACATGACTGAAATGACTTTTTGTTACTGTTGTTCAGTTGCTCATTTGTGTTCAACTCTTTGTGGCCTCATGGACTGCAGCACTCCAGGCTTCCCTGTCTTTCACCATCTCCTGGAGCCTGCTCAGACTCATGTCCATCAAGTTGGTGATGCTATCCAACCATCTTGTCCTCTGTCATCCCTTTCTCCTGCCTTCAATCTTTCCCAGCATCAGGGTCTCTTCCAAGGAGTCAGTGCTTCTCATCAGGTGGCCAAATATTGGAGCTTCAGCATCGGTCCTTCCAATGAATATCCAGGGTTGATTTCCTTTAGGATTGACTGGCTTGATCTCCTTGCTGTCCGAGGGACTCTCAAGAGTCTCCTCCAATACCACAGTTCAAAGGCATAGGTTCTTCAGTGCTTAGCCTTCTTTATGGTCCAACTCTCACATTCATGCATGATTTCTGGAAAAACCATAGCTTTGACTATGCAGACCTTTGTTGGCAAAGTGATAGCTCTGCTTTTTAATATGCTGTTTACTTTCATCATAGCGTTTCTTCCAAGGAGCAAACGCCTTTTAATTTTGTGACTGTAGTCACCATCTGCAGTAATTTTTGAGCCCAAGAAAATTTTATCTACATCATTATCTATTGATGTAGAAGAAATTAGTCCAAACCTTGAAGACTTAAAACAATGGCAACTTAAATAAAAACAAAAAACAAAACTCTTGTTTTCCTGAGTGTTTCTGGCTCAGGACTCTCAGGGGTAGCTAAAGCTAGAACAGCTGAGGCTGACCAGTCCTCTCTCTTTATGGAGATTATGGGCTACCCCTGGGGTCTCGTGGTGATCTAGTTTAGGACTCTACAGAGCATCAGGGCCTCAGGACACTTGGACTGTATATCCTGTGGCTGAAGGCTTCTAAGAGATAATGCTTTTAAGAGAATGAGGCAGAAGTACAAAGCATTTTCATCACCTACTCTCAAAGTCACTTGGAGTCACATCTAGTCACAAAGCTGCCAACATTTCAGATAAAGGACCATATACTCTACCTCTGTATAAGTGATGGTGTCACATTTTAAGAAGGGCATGTGTTTTAGAGGATATTGTTATGATGATTTTGAAAACATAATGTCACCCATATTGAAAAGGGTTGCTATGAATGTAGTTAAGAGAAGGAGAAATTAATAGAGAATAATGAGCAGAGACATAATGTAGTGAAACTTTAGAACTTTAAGATTGAGGAAAGAACACTATAATCATTCTGGAAGAACAAATAATCACATGCAAAGGGAAATTCAGGATGTGCTGAGATTTCCACACAGTATTGTTCAAGGACAGGAGATGATGCAACACTTTCTTTAGAGTTAGGAGAAAAGACTTTTGTCCCAATAACTTATATCTGGTCTATATATACAAGTGTTGTGTATAAAAATGACAGGAAGAAATGTTTAAATATGTAAACATTCAAAGTATATTACATCTGTTAACCATTATGGAAGATCTTCCTGAAGACCAAACCTAGCCACTTTAAAGGTAGAATGAAAATTCAAAATAAAGAAATCATGAATAGATTGTTTTCTTTGAACGTTAAAGTATAAAAATCAGCATTTCCCCCTCATCTCCTAGAATTTATCCTTCTTTCCAATGAAGGAAAGATAGAAATACCATGTCTGGTGAAACTGGATGACAACTAACGTCCAAGGTCAGGAGGTATAAAGAATAGCAATAAATAAAGAGGATGGGGGCAACTTTTGGAGACAATGAATATGTTTGTAGTATAGATTGTAGTGATAATTTCACAGATGTATCCTTATCTACAGGCTCATTAAGTTGTATATTTTAAATATGTACAACTTTTTGTTCTGCTGGTTGTACATCAATAAAATAGTTTTTTTTTTTTTTTTAGTTTTCCATTTATTTTTATTAGTTGGAGGCTAATTACTTTACAATATTGTAGTGGTTTTTGCCATACATTGACATGAATCAGCCATGGATTTACATGTGTTCCCCATCCCGATCCCCCCTCCCACCTCCCTCTCTACCCGATCCCTCTGGGTCGTCCCAGTGCACCAGGCCCGAGCACTTGTCTCATGCATCCAACCTGGGCTGGTGATCTGTTTCACCCTAGATAATATACATGTTTCGATGCTGTTCTCTCAAAACATCCCACCCTCGCCTTCTCCCACAGAGTCCACAAGTCTGTTCTGTACATCTGTGTCTCTTTTTCTGTTTTGCATATAGGTTTATCGTTACCATCTTTCTAAATTCCATATATATGCGTTAGTATACTGTATTGGTGTTTATCTTTCTGGCTTACTTCACTCTGTATAATAGTTTTTAAAAAATATCTGGAAGAATGGCTTAGAACAGAAATCATGCAGTGGGACGAGTAGAAAATGCCAATAAATGATAGATCAGAAAAGAGCTTTGAATCAGAAAAAGAGCCAGCAAAAAATACAGAATCAAAGATGAAAGTCATGCAAGGTGATAAGCCCAAGTTCCTTATTTTCAGCATTAGATAGAGTGATGCATCTGGTGTTGGTTTTATTTGACTCAGTGTGGTCCCAGGAAGCAGAGGAATTGGGACTAAATGAGCAATCCCATGGACAATCCATATGTGCAAGTGATATTGTTTCTGTTGAAGCAGAAAAGAGATTGAATTGAGAAGAGGTCCGGTGATGCCTGTCTTCATTGCAGGGGGAAAATCACACCCAGAATCCTTGATCACAAGAAGAATTCATGCTTATCCTGAATGCTGTTTTCTGTCTGATATATACTCCTGGCTAATGGTTGATGCAGGAAAAACTCACCTTTTTCAATGTTAGAATTAATATAAGAAAGCAATAGCACAGGATCTGTTCAAAGACAGAATTGGAAAAAAGGAAGGAAATTTATCTCTATAATATTAAAAAGAAATCAGTAAATTAACTCCTATCAAGGGTACAAAGCAAAAATGCAAAAGCTCTGGAAAGATATGTTGAGATGATAAAAATTATCAAGTAACTGAAATCAGGGAAGTATAGAAAAAATGCAAAACTATTAAGCATATTAAGCTAAACTTAAGAAAATTCATTTAAGAACACACTCTTCTTAAAACAAAGGCTACAATGGAAAAAGTAAATGAAATTAAGTAGAAAAGTATATTAATATGAGAATTATACAATTAAGGAAAAAATAACATTTAAAATGTGACTGATTTGGAAGTTGTATGTATAGTTGGAATCCTCTACAAAGAAATGGAAACAGTGAAACAGAATGAATATATAAGGATATGTTAATAACCATTTGAAATACAAGTAAATGAACTTGCAAATTGAAAGGTACTACTGTGTTGTTCCCAGAAGAAAATGATGGTTAACAACAGACGTATTTTAGGACAGTTATTTATATGATTGTTTTCTCTTTGTGGTATTTAACCTGCTCCTTTATCACTCCTATTTTTTATAAACTGGAAATTAGATTTAGAGGCTTGACAAGAAGTTTTTTAACTTGCACAAACTTGGGGACTATTTTCCCATGAATTCTTTTTGAGGAATATACTGGAAGAAAACTTGAGTTTATCAAGATGTGACTGGAAAATTTTCAAAAAAGAAAAATGAGTAATGATCATTGGATTTATTTTAGTATTGCTTACAGTAGAGGCTAGGGCTCCCCTGGTGTTTAGCAGTAAAGAATCTGCCTGTAATGCCGGAGACCCAGGCTTGATCCCTGGGTGGGAAAGATCCTCTGAGAAGGGCACGGCAACCCGCTCTAGTACTCTTGCCCAGAGAATCCCCTGGACAGAGGAGCCTGGCAGGTTGCAGTCTTTAAGGGTGGCACAGAGTCAGATACGACTGAAGCAAGTAAGGAGTGGCAGCACAGTAGAGGCTAAGGCAGTGTAAGAGAATGGCCCCACATTCACTGGTTTAAGTTGGGTAAGTTTTTGTTGTTGTTCTGTTTTCATGAAATGATCCAGGGATGAGTAGTCAGAGCTGATGCAGAAGCTGTACTCGGGGACCTAAGTCTGCACATCATACTTCTTCACCATCTCCCGGGCTAACCACAGACTTCATCTGCATGGCTTACACTGACTTATCCTCAGTCCATGCTTCTAGGGGAATATGGATATCAAGAGCAAACAGCTTCTTGTTTAAGGAAATCTCCTGGAAGGAGAACATATTGCTTTAGTCCATACTCACCTGGCTTGAAATTAATCAAAAAGACACACTTAAGCAGATTGGAGGCTGAGAAATTTAGCCTACTGTCTGGTGACTATGAGCCCAGCTAAAATGAAAGGATCTCATGATTAAAATGGAAAATGGTGACATTACCATGGGGCCACTAGCAATCCTTACTATAATTTGAATATATTAATAACATTAAAAAGTATAAGGAGGAGACTGTAGAATATGAAAGTTAAATGCACTGGCAATGTACAAAATTAGAATTAAACGGGAAGAGAATACATACTGTCAAACAAAATGGAGTATTATCAGATAAGATTATACACAAAGTTATAAGCATAAACACAGGATATATTAAAAACGTTAAGACAGTTAAATGTTTGAAAGTAACAAAATCAGAAAATATAGCATAAGCTAAATTAAACAATTAAAATCAAATAATCTTGTGAATAAATGTAAATAACTAGACATATCAAAGAAGACTTTCAGATTAGATTACAAAGCAAAAGTACGTACCATGTTGTTTATATGAGAATTGACCTCCCAAGTAATTTAGAAAGTTTGAAAATTAAATATATAGGAATAGATACACTGAGCAAATGCCAAAAAAAAAGTTATAATCTTACTTTCATTCAAGTTTGAATTATGATCTTACTTTCATTCAAGTTGGAATTAAAGAATTGAGACAAAGAGAGTGTGCTAAGGTGTGCAGTTAACCGTGAAGAATTAACATAAATGTCTGTGAACAAACAAACCTAACATTATGCATAAATTAGAAATTACATGAGATACAAAGAGAAATAAACATATTAGCAGTAAAATATAAATTTATAGATTTTAGTCTATGACATGTAAACAAAAATCATGTGAAGATATCAAAGACTCAAATGGTATAATTAATAAGATAGATATACTTGAAATATATCAAGTTTTGTACCTATTAATAAAATTTTATATCCCTTTACCTATTCTTGAAGCAGTCATAAAAATAGGCCGTGTATAGATTTCAAGGAAAATCCTAATAAATTTAAAAGTGTCAATTTAAGAAAATACTGAAATATTTCAAATTAAAAATAGTGATAGGAATACATCTCAAAATCAAGTAAATACATAGGAAGTCACTACTTTTTATAAATTAAGCAAATACATCTACAAAACAATAAAAAATTCTTTTATTGATTCTTGTTTTAAGAGAAAACCTAATTCTAAATTGCAAAACACCTGGACTATTATAAAAATGGTAACACTACTAATTAGAAACTTAGCAATAGAGCTAAAGGAGATCTTAGAGAAATTTTATGTTACTAAATACTTTTATTAGTAAGCAAACTATAATAAAAGCTCAGGATTTAACTGAAAAATAAGGAAAAGAAAATTTTAAAAAGTTTAGGATATCATTCATGATGTTAGTCAAGATAAAAGTGGAAATCAGTATTTCGGATACATGGAAAACTGGATCCAAGGAATAGATCCAGAATTGTGTTCTTTGAAAGAAAAAGTAAAGCAGATAAACTGCTAATCTGAGAGAAAAATGGGAGGACATACAAATAGTTAAGATAGAAATGAGAACCACAAGTACAGAGAAAGCAAAGTTGCTCATTTTAGAGTATATAGTTAATTCTACTCAGAGATTAAAAAGAATTGAGAAACTAATTTTTGTAGGAAAATTAACCAAAGCTATCTTTAGAAGTAGAAAAACAAAAACATATGTAAAGACAAATTATCACTGAAGACATTGAGAAAGATGTCAAAGCATGATTACCCAGTGTAACACTAAGCTTATGCAATTTCAATGGAGAATTCAGCCAAACCCTTATAATCAATATCTCCAGGGCTATTTGAACGATAACAAGACACAGAAAATTCTTTTATGAAGTAAAATATTAATTAAAAGAATAAAGAAGCAAACTGCCAACAAATTATTTCATGAATATAAAAAAAAATTGATTATAAAGTTTATTTAGAGAGGCAAAGGCCCAGAATAGGCAGCGCAATATTGAAGAACAAAGTTGGAATTCTGACTTAAAACTTACTATACAGCTGTAGTAATCAAGAAAATGGTGGCATTAATCAAAGAATAGACAATAGATTCACGCAAGAGAATAGAGAACCCAGAAATGGAGCCACATAAAGATAGCAACTGACATTTCACAAAGGAGCAAAGGCAACTCAATGAAGCAAATATAGTCTCTTCAACAAATGGTCTGGAACAACTGGACATCCATATGCAAAAAAGACAAAAAAATAATCTAGATATATTTATATCCTTCACAAAAATTAAGTCAAAATGGATCATAGACCTAACTGTAAAACATGAAAATATAAAAATACTGTAGGATAACATAGGAGAAAACCTATATGACCTTGGGTATGGTGATGATGGTGATAAATTTTTAGATACAATGCCAAAGGCATTATACATGAATAAATGATAAGCTGGACTTTATTAAACTTAAAAATATCTGTTCTGCAAAAGACAATGTCAAGAGAATGAGAAGCAAGTCACAGACTGGGAGGAAATATTTGCAAATGACAAACTGATAAAGAACTGCTATTAAAAATAGACAAAGAACTTTTAAAACTCAAAATTAAGAAAACAATAAGTAATAACCTGATTTTAAAAAAATGGACCAAAGACCTTAACAGACTCTTCTCCAGAGAAGATATACAGATAGCAAATAAACATATGAAAAGATGCTCGACATAATATGTATCATCAAGGAAGTGCAAATTAAAATGAGATACCACTATATACTTACTGAAGTCTCAAACACTGACAAAACCAAATACTGGCTAGGAGATAGAGTAGGGACAGTAGTAGAAATATAAAATAGTGAAACCACTTTTGAAGACAGTTTGACAGTTTCTTACAAAATGATACCTAATTCTACCATATGATCCAAGAGTTGTTTTCCATGGTATTTACCCAGAGGAGCTAAAAATGTCTATACATACATACACCTGCACACAGAGGCATAGTGGCTTTATTCATATTGCCCAAACTTGGAAGCAACCTTGAAATGCTTAGTAACTGAATGAATACCTAAATTGTGATTCATGCAGGCAATGAAATGTTGTCATTGTTTTAGTTGCTAAGTCATGTCTGACTCTTTTGCAACCCTATGGGCTGTAGACTGCCATCTTCCTCTGCCCATGGGACCTACCAGGCAAGAATTTTAGAGTGAGTTGCCCACTTCCTTGTCCAGGGCATCTTCCTGACCCAGGGATTGAACCCTGCGTCTCCTTCATTGGCAGGTGAATTCTTTACCACTGAGGACCTCCATCAGGGAAGTCCGAACCAGGGAAGCTAAAAAACATGAGCTGTCAAGCCATGAAAAGACAAGGAGGAGACATAAATGCATATTACTAAGTGAAATAAGCCCATATTGAAAGTCTACATACTTGTATGATTCCAACTTGAACGCGTTCTGGAAAAGGCAAAACTATGGAGACAATAAAAAAGCCAATGGTTGCCAGTGGTGTGGGGGGTAGATATGAATACAGAGAAAAAAACCTTTTAGGACACTGAAACTACTCTGTAATGATAGATATAAGTGATTAAGTGTAAGTTGCTCAGTCATGTCAGATTCTTTGCAACCCCGTGGACTATAGATTCCATGGAATTCTCCAGGCCAGAATACTGGAGTGGGTAGCCATTTCCTTCTCCAGGGCATCTTCCTAACTGAGGGATTGGACCCAGGTCTCCTGCATTGCAGGCAGATTCTTTACCAGCTGAACCACCAGGGAAGCCCAAGAATACTGGAGTGGGTAATCTATCCCTTCTCCAGCGGAACTTCCCGACCCAAGAATCGAACTGGGGTCTTCTGTGTTGCAGGCAGATTCTTTACCAGCTGAGCTATGAGAGGATGATAGATAGATATGGGTAATATGCATTTGTCCAATACCATAAAATGTGCAAAAACAAGGGTAAACCTTGAGGGAAACTATGGGCTTTGGGTGATTATGATGTGTCAATGTAGAATCATCCTTGGGAAAAAAAAGTGCCATTCTAGTGAGTGATGTTGATGATGGGGAAGCTATGCATGTGTGAGAGTAGGGGACATATGAGAAGTCTGCATCATTTCCTTTTGATTTTGCTGTGAACCTAAGATTACTCTTAAAAATAAGGTTGTTTTTTTTTTAAAGCAAAGAAGAATAGCAAAAAGAAAACACAAACCAAGGAAGTTTTATATAAAAAAACTACAAACCCATCTCACTATGAATATGGAAGCAAATTCCAAAGTGATCAGCAGTTGGTATAAGACCATCATACCTTTGCAAAGTGCTATTAATTCAAGAAATGAAAGGACAATTCAATAATGACTAAAATTAATCATAGTAATTGATTTAAGAAGCAGCCCACCATAATTTCCATACTAAAAAAGTATTTTTCAAGATTATATGTCTATTCCTGATATGAATGCTTAAAAATAAAGTCAGAATTGATAAATACTACCTCAACATGGTAAAATAAGCATCTCAGACAAAAGGTTGAACCAATCTTTGTTGATAAAACTTTAGAAGTATTCTCGTCTATATCAGTAGCAAGCACATATTTGATTATTACCACCATTAATTGTGTAGACACTAACCAACATATTTATATAAAAGAAAGAAGCTACAAATTTAGGAAAAAAGAGGTTATTACTATGCACAGATGATATGATTGTATTTTTTGGAAACCTTAAATTTTTCAGCTAAAACTACTACTTCATTTGGGAGTTCAGTAAGGTGGTGAGGTACAAAATTAATATACATAATCAATAGCCTCCACTGATACAAAGAATAAGTTACATGACATCATGCAATAAAAGATCTCATTTAGCAACAGTAAAAGAGAGAATGCCTAGTATATTAGCTTTTTATGGTGGCCATAACAAATTAGTGTTTTAAACCTAGTCACAAACTTAGTGATTAAAACAACACAAATTTATTGTCTCATACTTCTGGATGTCAGATGTCTCACTTAGAACCATGATGTTTCTAAGTGATGAGCTAAAATCATGTCAGTCATATTGCATTCCTTTTGGTTGCTCTAGGGGAAAACACATTCCTTGCCCTTTACAGCTTCTAGAGGCAACCCAGATTTATTGGCTCAGAACCTTTTTCTTTCACCTCCAAAGCCTCTTCAGTCCAGTTCTTTTTGCAATGCTAGCTCTCTTTGCATCTCCTCCTCCCGCTTATAAAGGAACTTTGTGATTACATTGGGCATACCTGAGTAATCATGATAATCTCCCTATTTCAAGGGCAGCTGATTAGCAGTCATGATTCCATCTGCAACTTTTGTTCCCCTTTGCCATGTAACTCATATAGTCAGTTTCTGAGCATTAAAATGTACACATCTTTGGGGCAGGAAGGGGCATTGTTCTTCCTACCATATCTAGTAATAAAATTAACAAAAAAAAGTGCAAAGTGGTTTATTATAAGAAAACTTTGAGATGCTTTAGAGAGCTACAAAACAGTGCTTGAGCAAATTGAAAGACATATTGTTTTCTTAGTAGTAGTGTAGTAGTGTTAGTCGCTTAGTCGTGTCCGACTCTTTTGCAACCCCATGGATGTGGCCTGCTGGGCTCCTCTGTCCATGGGATTATCCAGGCGAGAATACTGGAGTGGATTTGCCACTCCCTTCTCCAGAGGATCTTCCTGACCCAGGAATCAAACCTGGGTCTCTTGCATTGGAGGCAGATTCTTTACCATCTGAGCTACAGGGAAAATCAACTGTTTTTTTGGTTAAAGATAAACAGTGTGATCACTCATTATCAGAGAAATGCAAATCAAAACCACAATGAGATATCATTACACGCCAGTCAGGATGGCTGCTATCCAAAAGTCTACAAGCAATAAATGCTGGAGAGGGTGTGGAGAAAAGGGAACCCTCTTACACTGTTGGTGGGAATGCAAACTAGTACAGCCGCTATGGAGAACAGTGTGGAGATTTCTTAAAAAACTAGAAATAGAACTGCCATATGACCCAGCAATCCCACTTCTGGGCATACACACCGAGGAAACGAGATCTGAAAGAGACACGTGCACCCCAATGTTCATCACAGCACTGTTTATAATAGCCAGGACATGGAAGCAACCTAGATGCCCATCAGCAGACAAATGGATAAGAAAGCTGTGGTACATATACACTATGGAATATTACTCAGCCATTAAAAAGAATACATTTGAATCAGTTCTAATGAGATGGATGAAACTGGAGCCCATTATACAGAGTGAAGTAAGCCAGAAAGATAAAGACCAATACAGTATACTAACGCATATATATGGAATTTAGAAAGATGGTAACAATAAACCTATATGCAAAACAGAAAAAGAGACACAGATGTACAGAACAGACTTTTGGACTCTGTGGGAGAAGGTGAGGGTGAGATGTTTTGAGAGAACAGCATCGAAACATGTATATTATCTAGGGTGAAACAGATCACCAGCCCAGGTTGGATGCATGAGACAAGTGCTCAGGGCTGGTGCACTGGGAAGACCCAGAGGGATGGGGTGGGGAGATACATGGGAGGGGGGATCGGGATGGGGAACACATGTAAATCCATGGCTGATTCATGTCAATGTATGGAAAAACCACTACAATATTGTAAAGTAATTAGCCTCCAACTAATAAAAATAAATGGGGGTGGGGGACCCAAAAAGCTCTGGTTTGAAAAAAAAAAGAAACTGTGTACTTTAATGGGAATAAACATTACAAAGTTATCAGTTACCCCTAAATTAACTTTTACATTTAATGTGTCATAATAAGAAACTAACCTACTCAATAATTTTAGAAAGAGACAGGTAATTCTTGAAGTATATATGGAAAAAAAAAACTAACAAGAATGAATAGGAAAATTCTGGAAAGGAAGAGTAAGGAGGTATTATCAAATGTAGGTTCAGTGATTCAAAGTGTCACATTACTCATAAATAAATAAACACATCAATGGAATCACATGAAAAAGTCCAGAAACAGGCCCTAATCAAATAGGAATTTACTAAATGATAAAAATCACAACTTGGTGAAAAAAAATATATCTTAAAACCAAATATGTTGGGACTCTTGGTAGTCATCTAGGCTGAAAAATTTTCTTCCATGTCTCTTATTTTATACCAGACTACCTTCCAAATGAACAAAAATGTAAAGCTAGAAATAAAACCATGATTTACTATAAGAATCTATGAATAAAAGTTATAAGAACAAGAAAGATCATTCTATGACAGAAAAACCAGAAGCAATAACAGAAATGATTAAAATTTTCCAAGACTTAACCAATAAAAACAGCAATCAAAAAAGGCCTAAATTCATCACAACTAAATTAAAAATTCAGGTGGGGTAAAAGTATTTGTAACTCATAGACGGTAGTCTAATTTCCCTCACATGTAAAGCATTCCTCCAAATTGAAAAGTAAAGACCAATAAACAATATTAAAAATTTAAAAGGCTATGAAAAGACAGCAAAGAAAAAGGAAAGACAATTTGGATTTTAGGTATGTGGAAATATGCTCTAACAAACTCAGAGAAAAATAAGGAGTAAATCTATATTGAGATACCACTTGTCACCTTTTAGGTCATCCACAATGCAAGAAGTTAATAGACTCTGCTGTGGGTGAGGGTGAAGAGAAAAGCCACATCCATTTATTGCCTGTAAGAATGTAAATTGGTACAGTCTTGTTGTGGGAGAGGTATTGTCTACTAAAATTACACATCACAAACTTGAGCATCCAACAATCCAACACCTACAATGTATCCAGTTATGTACAAACTGAAACCATTAGTAGCTGCAGCAGTCCTTTTCTCTTTTAATTGGAGGGTAATTGCCTTACAATATCATGCTGGTTTCTGCCATTCATCAGCATGACTCAGCCACAGGTATCCCTCTGTCACCTCCCTCCGGAACCCCCCACCCATCTCCAACCCCTCTGAGTTGTCACAGAGCACAGTGTTGAGCTCCTGGTGTCACAGCAAATTCCCACTTGTTCTCTATTTTACACATGGCAATGTATATGTTTGGAGAAGGAAATGGCAACCCACTCCAGGACTCTTGCCTGGAGAATTCCGTGGACAGGGGAGCCTGGTGGGCTGCCGTCTATGGGGTGGCACAGAGTCGGACACGACTGGAGCGACTCAGCAGCAGCAGTGTATATGTTTCCATGTACATGTATATGTACATGTTTGCATGCATATGAATTCCATGCTATTCTGTCAATTCGCCCCACACTGTCCTTCCTACGCTGTGTCCACAAGTCTGTTCTCTGTGTCTATGTTTCCATTGCTGCCCTGCCCGCAGCAATCTCTACTTTTAATACCGAAATATTTCATGAAACCTAAACAGTTCTCAGTAGGGGACTAGTTATATAAATTATGGTACACCAGACAATGGGTATTATTTAGCTATAAAACATAATCATAGAAGTATTTATGTAGAGTATGGAAAGATCTCCATGACATATTTTTAAATGAAAAAAAGCAAAAATAGGCTAATATGTACAACACTGAGTTGTGTGAAAAGAGAAAACAAAGAATGCACTTATTATAGCCAAGACTTATAAAACACTTTTTATCCATTTTAGTTAAGATCACTCTTTAAGGCAGGTACTGTCGCTACTTTTCTTATACCATAAGCAACACATCTGTATTATTTCCTGTTTCATCTTCAGTATCTACCACAGAACTTGACACAGAGCTCGCTCAATATTCAGACAATAAATGAATAAAGGATTTCATGTTTAAAGACGAAAAAACTAAACCTCAAATAGGTTAAACAGCTTGAACCATGTCATACAAGCCATGTCATAAGTGGAAGAGTCTCATTTCTGGTTAAACTGTCTTTTTGATTATATGAGTTTATGTATACCATATGCATATATGCCCCTCATTCAAGCACACAGACTCATCCCATTAGTCATCTGTGAAGACAGGAACTGGCTGGAGGGAGTTGGGGATTTGACTGTATTAACATATTTCAAAAAATGTACATGAAAACACAACTCATGAATACGAATGCTGACAAATAAAACACCAGAGATGAGCACAAAATTCCTTTAAAGTAGAAATAATATGAATGAATTATGTAAGTAAACGTGGTTAATATTGTTACACAAAGGACAACTCTTGAATTGTATCTTAAGATAGTTATGATTTGAAAATAACAGGCTGAAAGGAAACCTCAAATATAACTACAAAAGCTAGGCTGGAAAATTACAAGGAAGAGAAGCAGTGGGCATACTCTAGTTTCTAAGTCTCTTTTAGATGGTATGGTAGCCTCTCTACAAATTTTCTGAAGATGGTACATTGATACATAGGCACGTAACTATTTTATTTAAATTATAATCTCTAATAGTATTAAAAACTATTTCCACTCCTCTGAGCAATGAAGACAAAGCCTAACAAAAAATACCAGTGAAAGGACTATTATATGAATAGTAAATGTACAATAAGCCCATATGAACTCATAAATAAATTCCAAATTATGTTAGCAAGTTTTCCAAAATAAATCAGAAATTTGAAATAATGGTCTAAGATATAATTAGCATAGGTAAACAAAAAGGGAATATCAAGGTTACCCAAAATATAACTTTAGAAATCAAAATTATTAAATGGGACCATGGTACCTTTAAAATTGTGATAAGTAAGTCCTCAATGAACCTTTCTATTCCACTGACATATCAGAATACCTGAAGAAAATATTGTGGGAAATTAAATGAGAAACAGATGGAAGAGCAACGGGAGAGAGAGAATTTGAGATAATTTTTTTGTCCTTGAAATATCATACACACACACACACACACACACACACACACACACACATACATATGGTGGTGCTACATGAAAATCTAAGCAATCCTGTGTAAGATTGATATGTTCTAGTCAATAAGTAAACACATATATTAAAAGCTGTAATAAAAAGAGAATATTTTTTCAATGGCCCCTGGAGCATTTTACAAAAAAAATGTAATCACATATTAGCCAAAAAGAAATACTCTTTAAATTCCAAAAAGGAAAAATACTTTAGATCATATTCTAAAACCACAATCTAATAAAATGAAAAATAAATGTCAAATTTTTTAAGAAAGAAAAATACCAAAGCATTTGACATTTTAATGCCTTTCTATTCTAAAGAACTCTTGTAGCAAAAGGAACTAAAACCCCACAGCTTCAGAGTATTTATTAAATAGTGACGATAACCTCAATATTTTTATTGCAGGCAAAAATAATGAATAAAATCTATTAAGTGGTGAAAAAACAACACAGTGAACCTAAGGAACACAAATGGAAAAAAAAAATTAATGAAGAGAGATGCATAAATTAATCAGGAAATAGAAATGATAGAATTGCCAACAGCTTATTTTTAGGGAAAAAGAGAATTCAAACCACTCACCCATGCGAGAGAAAAAGAGAAAATGTTGCATAAACATAAGGACATTCGATAGGAGAAAAGAAAATACTGACTACATTAAAGAATTTTAAGATAATACTTTATTTCACCCAACTCTGTTAGTGAATTGATATCCAAGATAGTTAAGTTATATTGTATTCAAAATTGGAATATTTAAAATGGACCTAAGAATGGAAAAAAAAAACATGAAACACAACAATAAAAAATAACCAGAGGGAAAAATTCAAAAAATTTGTCTAAGAGTTAGGAACATTACACCGTTCAGATAACTATATATTTTAACTTTGTCAATCTAATCTTGGAACATCTAATTTTTATGTCAAATAAATGATTCCACCAAAACAGGAAAAAGAGAAAAAGTTCTGCTTCCTGTTTCTTGTTGTGAAGTCATGTGTCTAAGATGGCAAAATTCAACAAATATGATACAATTCTAAAGACTAATATTTAAAAACACACAATAGAGCTAAATATTAAATATAACTCAATATAACTCCAGTAGGGTTTATTCTAAGGTGTGCAAATATGGTTTAATATGAGGAATTTTTTTTAGTATAATTTACCACACTTAAAGAATAAAAACCATATAATTATTTTGATTACACAGGAAAGGCTTTGGGTAAAATTCCTTCTTTGTTCCTGATAATACTTTACATATACATTATAGCAAGCAAACAATCCAAAACTTTAGACTCTTTTGAAGAAAAAAAACTGCAAGAACTTCAAACAAAACTTTGAAACTCTTTGTTAAGCTTCTAAACCTAACTTTCAGTTTATAGAAAGTAGAAGTGATAATGGAATAAGTTAAACAACACCAACAGAAAGCAATCAAATAGAATCAAGTTTTGGGAACATATGTAAGAAAATTTATAAATGTATATAATACACATATAGAGCTAGCAATTATGTTAATGTATATGATTCTTAAGTGTTCAGTGATAAAATGTTGTTAGAAAGAACTGAAAAATTATTAATGACTATTATTTTTTACATTTTTTTGGTATATACTTGCCAATGTCATTAAGCATGACAAAAATTAATTGGCAAATGTTTAAGAGAATAGGGAGAAAGTAATTATTTAGAGAGGTTATGCAAGAAGGAAAGAAAGAAAGTGAAGTCGCTCAGTCATGTCCGACTCTTTGTGACCCCTTGGACTGTAGCCTACCAGGCTCCTCCGTCCATGGGATTTTCCAGGCAAGAATATTGGAGTGGGTTGCCATTTCCTTCTCCAGGAGATCTTCCTGACCCAGGGATTGAACCCAGGTCTCCCGCATTGTAGGCAGACGCTTTACCATCTGAACCACCAGGGAAGTCTTGCAAGAGGTAAACTTTAGACTAATTCCTTGAAGGCTTGCTTCTCTAGGGAGCTCTGAGGATCTGAGACGATGTCCACAGGTTCTGTGCTTCTCTGTCAACTACAGTTGAAAAGTTTGAACTCCAATTTCATCCCACCTTTTAGAGGAATGAGTGTTTTCTTCAGCACGGGTTAAAGACTTACAGCTTAAAGTCTGGGGACCTCTCCCAGAGCCTGAGGTCCAGCTCTGCTAGGTCTCTGTGCTCCGCACTAGAATACAGGAGGCAGGAGGAGAGCTGCTCCCTTGATAATCCTGCTAGCTCTGCAGTCCCCTCAATAAAAGCTGTACTATCAATCTTGGGGAAATCCAAGTAAAACAACTAAAATGTTTACAAACAATGATAAAGTGTAATTAGATTTTAATTATTATGAAAATACCATTAGCTTCGCTGTATACAAATCAGCATCTGTTAGAAAGAAAAGGAAAGCCAATATCCATATCGAAAAATAAGTATGCAGTCTGTGAAAAAAGAAAAATGGAAAAATGCAGATAATGGTATGTATGAATACTAATGATCCTTGAAAATCGCCAAGTCTTAGGAATGGATCATAATCCTACCAGCCACAGATGTTATTTACAGATGCCAGCAGGGCTAGTGGAATCTGACTGAACAAGGAGCTTTTGAAATGATAAGAGACTAGAAGAGGTAGAATCTAGATAATCTTGATTCTTTTTTATACTATGAGGCTTCAAAAGTCATACCCTTTTCCCTTCCAATCCTTATACCCAAATACCATCTTGAATATAAGCTGTTTTTTGGAGAACCTAAGACTAAGAAATCCTAGTGATTGAATTAGCATTGTTTTTCTCTAAGCACAGAACACATATACTGAGAGGTGCTCAAAGCTGCCCATGCAAAGACCAACCCATCTGAACTCTGGGGTGAGATTAAGCTGTCCATCAGATTGGACACCATTGCCTGTTTTATTCTGCCAGCTAGTTGTTGGGGATGCATGAGGAAGACTAGATTCACTGTGTAAAATGGGTGCATTTACATTTTCTCTGAACAATTGATTTGTAGGGTGAGTTAAGTTTGTTATCAGAGATATATGAATGTTATAAAAGGTGCCAACAAAATATTAAAGAAAACAAAAATATATGTCACCATTTTAACATGACTTTTTCAAGACTGGTTAAGATATCAGAGACCTTTCTCCTCTCATTTTTCACATCTTTCAAAATTTTTATAATATTGATTATTTTGGCAATTATAAAATGTAAACATAGCTAAATCTGAACAAAAATAGAGGATAGAAAAAAATGACAGGTAACAATTTTTAAGACATACTGCATTCCAGGTAGTATACTAGACCCTTAATATGTTGTTAACTCATTTAATTTTTCCATCAACTCCATGAATGATGTTATTACTGCTGTTTTACAGAATTGCGGCTTTGCAAGACTAAGGAACTTGATCATGGTCATAAAACTGGGTAAAATTGAATCATAGATTCAAAGTCAGAAGACAGTCCAACTTCAGAGGATCTGAGTTTAACTGACTTGCTCTGTTGCTTCCCCTGAGGCATTACAGACCTTCTATTCTATAGACTCAGTCTGGCTATTGACCGTTTTTCTCCCCTCTCTCACCATTTCTATGAACAAAATATCTGATTGGCTCATTTAGAACTCCAAATGTACATTATATGCTGGGGAATTGTCCACAAAATTCATTTAATGGAAATTACCAGTGGAAAAATTTGAAAGGAAGGGAGAACCTAGTGCCACCTGTAATTTTATTATTTATCAACAGCATTGCTGGCATCTCCTAAAAAAATAAAAATAAAAAATCAAACCCACAAGAAAGATAAAACATCTAGACTACCATAGTCAAATCACTTCAAATTATGGTAAAATGTGTTTACCAGTGCCTAGAGCCATGCTGGTAATATATTAGAGGGATCATATGATTTATTGCTGTTATATCAGTAGCTCTGGTCTTTGTATTGATCACATATTTTCACAGATCTTTCTGGCCTCTCTTGCCCTTTGGTTTTTATTTAAACAGTTCATTTATTGATCATGCATATTGTAACCATGTTTGTAGGGTGATACAAAAATAAGACTGGGTGCCGCCCTTCAGAGTGTTGTAAGCTAGTCGGGAAGATAAGGAACAGTTATACTCTAGGCAGAAGGCACTGGTGTAAAAGTCTATGAAAATTTTGTGTTGAGAATGATCCTTTTTCATCAGAGAATAAAGACAGCTTTATGAAGAAAGCCCCATTAAAAATGAGATATGGGTAGGATTTCAACTAGAGGAAATGGGAGAAATTATGCCGGATGGAAAATCCATATGTGCAAAGGCATGGGGATTAAAAAATGAAACATATGTGCAAAGATTTGTGAGTAATCCAGGTGGATTTTAATGAAGGTAGACTAGTAGAGTGGGAGAAGGCTAAAAACATAGAGAACAGACATATAGACATGGGGTGGGGAAAGAGGGGGAGAATTGGGAGATTGCAATTGACATATATACAGTGCCATGTGTAAAATAGATAGCTAGCGGGAAGCCGCTGTAGAAACTCAGGAAGCTCAGCTCTGTGCTCTGTGATGGCCTAGATGGGTGAGATGGGGGGGGGGGAGGGGGAGAAGGGAGGGGACAGGGAGGCTCAAGAGCGAGGGGATATATGCATATATATATATAGCTGATTTACTTTGTAGTACAGCAGAAGCTAACACAATATTGTAAAGCAGCTACACTCCAATTTAAAAAAAATGGAAATTGAGAACCCATTCAAACATCACCAAATATCCAGTAAGAGAGTGTGAACCCTATTCATCAACAAGGGAAGTCATTTACATTTTTTCAAAAAGTAACTAAATCACAAGTAGAGGTTTAATCCTATGACCATGTACTGTTTTCATTACAGAGGAGAGAAACTAAATGTTAAAAAAATAAATCAGATGGGGAGGGAGATGGGAGGGAGGTTCAAAAGGGAAGGGATATATGTGTACTTGTGGCTGATTTATGTTGAGGTTTGACAGAAAACAACAAAGTTCTGTAAAGCAGTTTTCCTTCAATAAAAAAAAATAAAAAATCAGAAGTTCATTTAACAGCTCAGCTAAGAACCTATAAGAGAAAGATAGTCCTAGAAAAAGGAAAAAAGAGAGCAAACAGGGCTGCAATGTCAAGAAAATATCTGTGGGACTTTGTGACTGATTGTGAGGAATGAAAGAAATAAAAGGATATGATTCTGAGTTTGGATAGCAGAAAGAATTTGATGTTTTTGAAGAAAATAGTAATTTAGGACTAGGAACTGGTCTGAGAAGGAGAAATTGCTTAATTACCTTTGTACATGAAGAATTTGAAATACTGTGGTACTTGGAGATAGATATTAAAGTCCTCCAAGGGGTTGGACATATCATAATACAATTGGAAAGAGTGGTTAATTTGGGGAACTATAAATTTTGGAGTCCTTCACATTATGATAGTCATAATGTTGAAATGGTCAGGTTGTGCAAGCTGGAAGATTGAAAGATAAAGCTGTGAAAAAATTTGAGGAATGTCTAGTTTTCAGCAGCAAAAGGATTAGAAGCAATTAAGAGAAGAGATAAATGAAATGGTCAAAGACTGAGAAAGAAAGAAATAATGAATATGTTGAGAGAACTCTTCTTTCTTTTATGAAAGAGGAGTTGGTCACTAATTCCAAATGCTGGAAAATTTTCAAACTAGAGAAGGGAAGGCATTGGAGAATAGGAATAAGTATTATTGAAAGTTATTATTTACAAATACATCAAATAGGCTAATTGAGAGAAGTCAAAATGCAAAAGTTTGTGCCATGAGTTTATTACTCTCTGTTTCTTTCATTCTATAACTTGTTTTGTGTGCTGTATAGTTTTATGGGTGCTAATCTTATAATCTAATCTTTACTTAGATTTAGTAGTTAATAATGGCCTACCAGTGTTCTTTTGTTTCAGGAACACATTTCACAAATGATATCAATTTTTTCAAGGATAGTAATGGTGAATAATTATTTGTTGAGAGGAGCTCTATTTAAAATATAGTGGAAATTTTAGATTGGAGATATTTTAAGACATGAAGAACATAAAATGGAGGTGGCCTTAAATCACAAATACTGTGATGCCTATTTCAACTACTTGATAATCTACTTAGATTCTGTCTACTCAGAATATTCACACATCAACTATCAACTATCTTTGCACCCAAAACGTGAAAACATGGGGTCACCACATCTTGAGAGCGATTAATTTCCTAAGCAAAGGAAGAGATTGTCTCTTGCATTCTTCTGACTAGGTGGAGATGAAATTTCTGAAACAACAAGCTATTCACTTGAGAATAGATCATAGGTTATTCATTAGATGGTTAATTAACAGAGAAACACATTCTATTTTATAGATTACTCAGTTGAGATTTTTTTTTTTTGAAACCTTAGCAACTCTATTTTGAAATAGTTTCAAGATTCCAGGTAATTATTCAACCTTCAAAAACAATGGTTAAAGCCTATGAAATTTCTTCCTGAAGATAAATATAGACTTTTAATTGTGTGTGTATGTGATATGTGTGTGTGTGTGTGTGTGTGTGTGTCCGTATGCATGTTTGGAGATGATAGGATATTAATAAAAATGAAGTGAGTTAAAAAGTGAATAATTCTTAAAGAGATCAAAACCTTCATAAAGGTGGTTTCAATATACTTTTATTAAGGACAAGTAGGAGAAAAGTAAGAATATAATAAAAAAGTCACAAAGGTCAATAGAATTCACATTGAATTTGAGAATTCTAGGTTTTTATTTCCTCTACTGCTTTCTGCAAATGGACACTGGTCTCAACTTCCTTTTAAAAATGTTATTATTTTATATTGTGAAGAAATGAAGGAATGCCTGTATGATTTGATGATACACTAGAGAGGTAATTCAGTAATTTTAATTTTAAAAAGTACATACAAAATAACTTGGTGGGTTAATCAGACATGAGCATAATATCCAGTGGATTAAATTATAATCCAGAGAAATACATTTACATCACCAATGACTATGATTGCTCTGCAGCAAGACTTAAATATGATTTCTAGCCTTGAGTTAATATTTTTCTTTAATTTATATGCAAAGTATTTCCCATAAAATCATTAGTTGTTTTCTTAACAGGCTTAATTGTTTTCTTTAATGAGCACTTTTAAAGGACAATTTAATAAAATAAAATTTATCCTTTTTACAGTACAATTTATTGTTTTGACAAATATGTAATTTCTGTAATTACCACCATGATCATGATAGAGAATATTTTGATTTTCCGAGCATTTCCCGTATATCCTTCTGCAGTTAGTGTTTTCCCTATACCATTGGCCTCTGACAATCACTGATCAACTCTCTGTCATTGTACTTTTCCTTTTTTATATTTTCATGCGGATGAAACTATAGAGTTTGTAATCCTTTGCATTGCCTTCTTTCACTCAGCAGGATGACTTTTGAGCTTTATCCATGTTGTTGCCTGTATCAGTAGTTTATTCTTTGAATTGTTGAATAGTATTCCATTGATAAATATGCCATGATTTGCTTTCCCGTGAGGAACGTGTGAGAATTTCAATTGCTCCATGTTCTTGCCAACATTTGACATCGTGTTCATTTCCCAATGACTTTTCTCTTATTTCCACTCTCACTGCTTTCCTTAGGATGCAGGAGCATTCCTCTTTACTTAGGTAGTAGAATTTTGAGTGTATTTTCCTATCTCTATATAGCATGTGTGCAAAGTTGCTTCAGTTGTATCTGACTCTTACAACCCTATGGACTGTAGCCTGTAGGCGCCTCTGTCCGTGCAATTTTCCAGGCCAGAATACTGGAGTGAGTTGCCATGGCCTCCTTCAGGGGGATCTTCCCCACTCAGGGATCGAACCCACATCTCTTATGTCTCCTGCATTGGCAGGTGGGTTCTTTACCACTAGCACCACCTGGGAAGCCCATCTCCATGTAGGCCCACCTTCTAATCATATCTGACTAAATATTCTTTCAATGGCTCGCCATTATTTCACACTGAGTCCTGTTTCTTTAGCAGCACATAGCGCACTTAGTCTGATTTTGAAGTTCCTTATTCTACTAAAACTGAGCTCCTCAAAAACGGAGGTTCTGTCTTCATGTAATTGTATCCCTTTTAGCATCAGCAAGTCATAGTAAATAGACTAATGCCATTGGCTAGGGAAACAGTAGTTAGCAGTAGAAAGTTTTTGACAGAGTATCCTTGTTTTAAGAATTATTTTATATGATAGATTTATGAAGCAAGGTTCCCTGGAAGATATAAACGTATTAGTTGGTCAGTCGTGTCTGACTCTTTGAGACCCCATGGACTGTAGCCTGCCAGGCTCCTCTGTCCATGGAAGTCTCCAGGCAACAATACTGGAGTAGTTTGCCATTCCCTTCTGCAGGGGATCTTCCTGACCCAGGTATTGAACCCAGGTCTCCTGCATTGTAGGCAGATTCTTTACCATCTGAGCCACCAGGAAATCCAGGAGGGTATCATGAAAGCCATTAAATGATCTGAGTACAAATTGGAGATCTTTAACAAGAGAAATGCTCCTTGCTTGCTGTGAAAATAACTTGTAGAACTTACTTAGAGATGCCCTCTGTTCTGAATGGGCCAGAGAGTGAATATTTAGACTGCTAAGGACTTGGAGAGTTATATGGATGGCTGACCTGGTCCACCTGTGCCTCTCTGTTGCTTGTTTTCTTTAAATCCATTAGTAAAGCTTGATACTATCTGTGATAAGCAGAATATTGGCCTATTAAGTATTAATATGTCCACATCTCAAATCTCAGTATCTGTGTATATGTTGTCCCCTAGAGTGCTGAAGAATTGATGCTTTTGAATTGTGGTGCTGGAGAAGAGTCTTGAGAGTCCCTTGGACTGCAAGGAGATCCAACCAGTCCATCCTAAAGGAATTCAGTCCTGAATGCTCATTGGAAGGACTGATGCTGAAGTTGCAATACTTTGGCCACCTGATGCAAAGAGCCGACTCATTGGAAAAGATGCTTTTGCTGGGAAAGATTGAGAGCAGGAGAAGTGGGGAGACAGAGGATGAGATGGTTGGATGACATCAGCAAGTCAATGGACATGAACTTGGGCCAACTCCAGGAAATAGTGAGGGACAGGGAGTCCTGGCCTGCTGAAGCCCCTGGGGTTGCAGAGAGTCAGACACGACTCAGCGACTAAACAACAACAAAGGGCACAGGGGAACTAAGGCTGCCGATATAATTAAGATGATTGTGAATCAGCTGATTTTGCCACAGGGTAATTAACCTGGATCATCAGGATTGGTCTGAGATAAGCACAAGACCTTGGACTGAAGCCTACTTGTACTTCTTTATAAGAGGATGCAGATCAGTGAGAACTATGGAAATGGCAGAATGGTTAGGACTCAGACTGCTAACTTTGCTGCTGGCTTTGAAAATGGGGACTAACACCACAAGGTGAGGAATGAAAGCAGCCTTGAGATGTTAGAAAAGCCAAGGTTATGGATTCTGTCCTCGTTCTTCCAAAAGGAATGCAGCCCTGTTGACACCTTGATTTTAGCCCAGTGAAACCTATTTCAGACTCCTGACTTCAGAATGGTAAGATAACAATTGTGTTGTGTCATTGAGTTTGTGATGATTTCTTACAACAGCAAAAGAAAACCAAAAGTAGATAAGACCTCTGATTCATGTAGTTCTAATGTGAGAACCCAATCACTTGTGTTAGTTTAGTAACTAAAACATAAAATAAGGTTTTCAATAATGATTTTTATGGGTTAATGAGTGGTGCACTGTCTCTAAGATTAACTTAATCGTTGCTAGGTTTTTAAGCATTTGGTATTAGAAAATCATTTATATAATGGTAGACAGGTTTACTGCTTGAAAAATTATTCTCTGACTGTTTTAAGAAGGCAAATTTGGGTAAGTGTGGTCACTGTAACTCAGTTTAATTCAGTAAGTATTAAACATGGTTTATGTTCAAAGCATTTTAGCAAGTTCTATGAATTACTTAAAAAAAAAACAAAAACAAAAGTAAGAGTCTATCCTCCATGAAACTACCATCTTTTGGTAGCTGTAGATAATATATGAGAATGTAAGGATTAAAATATATCAATAGCTACAAAAACACTGTAAAAGTGTTGTGAAGAAAAATCTGAGACTTTGTGAAGATATGCTCTTTGATTTAATAAATAAAGAATTAGTATAACTCGGTAAAAGTCAGAGGTGGGCTATTTTGTAGACTCGTGTGGGCAAATATTGGGGAGTAAAGCCTTACTATAGGCTTTGAGATGACTATGGTTATAGGGTGCAATTAAGAAAAGTAAAAAATATTCTGCTTTGGTGGTATTACCAAAAGAGGAGGGGGTCTGGCTGCTTGCCGCTTTAAAGCCAATAAACAGGCTGGGTTGGTGGAAGGGAAGGTTTGCTCTATTTCAGAGGTCAGCAGCTGGGGGCAGGGGTGGGTGAATATCTGTCCAAAGGCCGACTCCCCACTCCCCCCAGCCCTGGCAACCAGTGGGGCAAGAGCTTTTATAGACAGAAGTGGGAGAGGGGCCTACATGTAGAAATAGCACAGTCAGCTCTAAGTCATCTTCAGGTTGGTCATCAGTGATCAGACCAGTGTCATCTTGATGGTTTTATGTACAGTTAACCTTCAGTTCCAGGGTCCATGTGTTCTTTGAAGCTGCTTCTGGGAATTGTGGCAGCTTATGTGGTGGGTACAGTCTGGTCCTCGTGTAGTTAACTTCTTCCACCTGAGGTTTCAGTATCTGTAAAGACAACTCACTGGATATGGCTCATAATATTACCTATCACCCTTGAGAAAGAACTGAAAGTCCTTAGAATTTAGTCTCCTTTGACTGTTTTCTTTTGTTGACACGTTTCTTACTTCTCTGATTTTCTTTGACTAAGGTTTTCCAAAAGGCAGGCAGAAGCTGTAGGGGTGGGGAGGGCAAAGACCACAGGGTCCTGCTCTGTTTCAGTATCTTGCAAAGCCAAGCCAAACTGTGTTCTGTGCTCATTAGAAAGTGTGGGTCACAGTGTGCTGTGCCTGGGATCAAGCAGATGAAATTCATTTCTTACAGCAGGTGGGGAGCTGCTGAAGATGTTTGAGCAGGGTACTGCTATGATTGTAACAGTATCTGATAGGGTTTTGTGGGCAGGTGGATGTAAGAGTGATTGGAAGTAGAATGACCTCTGAGAAGGCTATTACAATTTTCAAACCGAAATTTATCAGTGCCTCTCTACATGTACTGACCACTTCCATTCATACTGGGAGTGATAGCATCTGGAATGTTGATTTTGTACACGATCAATTCTTCTGTGTATTCTCTTACCTGCCCTTTGTAAATATTTTCTTTGCAAGATACACATTACTTTTAAGCTGTGCAATTAAATCCTGAAAATTAACAAGCAGCAAGAAGAAAAAGTAATCTTCTTATGTTAAGGTCTCCTGGATCATGTTATCACTGTAAACTCATGTTTACTAAGTATCTAGGGGAGATGTATGAACTCTACTGACTTTAGTATTATCAATTAACCAAAAGCTAAATATCTGCAGTCATAAGGAACCAAGATCTTAATACCGTAGGAATAAAAAGTCTATGCTTTCTTGCACCAGTAATATACCTCTATTAGTAAAGGGAATAAAGAGCTCCATTAGTAAAGAGAAAATGCTATTTTAATATATTAATGGAATTTGTAGTTCTTTCTCATAAAACTAGCTCTTTCCTTCATTCCCAGCCATATAGCAACCAAATGTTTATTTGTTAAAGTCAGTAATAATGAAATTAACATCAGTGTGTGTCAGCTATACTTCAGACATTGTTCTAAGAATTTAAATACATCAAATCATTTTATTTTTGCAACAATTTTAGGAGGTTCTATTATTAACCTTATTTAGAGATTTAGAAGTAGGAGCACAGAGAGAAGTTAAGTAACTTGTTTAAGATCACAGAGCTACTCAGAGATGGAACTGAGATTTGAACCCATTCAGTTGGGTTCAAATTCTTACTACATTGCCTTCCTTCCAACAGAATACTTCTTAGTGATTTTTACTTGGATCCACCATGTATTGTATCATCTTCTGATACAGTTTCAATACTGGTGTACGCCCATCCTTTCTGGCTCATTTGGTAGGAGCAATAATCAGGCGTAACACTGCAAATAGAGAAAGCAAGAGCGAAAGGACAAGAGAGGCACGGAGGAAGAAAAAGACATTGGTTGGTTGGTTTAGTTGCTGTCTGTCCTACTCTTTGTGACCCTATGGACTATACCTTGCTAGTCTCCTCTGTCCATGGGATTTCCCAGGCAAGAATACTGGAGGGGGTTGTTATTTCCTTCTCTGGGGATCTTTGTTACCCAAGGATCAAACCCATGTCTCTTATGTCTCCTGAACTGGCAGGCGGATTCTTTACCTCTGAACCACCCGGAAGCCCCCGAAAAAGGCATAGGTAATTGTTAATATTAGTAATGAAACCCATTCTTCAACACAATTATAGGTTTGGATACAATATCAATTTATAACAAAATGTTCCAAAAAGAGTTTTAAGATGTTAACTAAAGACTATCATTTCAAAATAGGTGGAAAAATGGATTCCTGAGTGGTTAAGTTACTAGTCCAAGGCCATGTGCTATCCTAACTCATGAGAGCTTTCAGTCTAATGCCATACTTTGATAAAATTGACATGGGGAAAAAAAGCTCTTTAAAGAACTCTGGGTGTATGAGGGCCTTAGAATGATTTCATTGTTTGTCATTAGAGCATGAGAATTATCATCATGTCTTTTGTTGAGTTTACTTTGTTTTTTATCAAAGTTACAAGTTCATGTTTACACACATTCTAGAAGTCCTCAGATGAAAAACAGCATCGCCTCTTTCTCACTCCAAATTTCCCTTTCCCCATGCTAAGTGGTTTCAGTTGTGTCTGATAATGCAGCCCCATGGACTGCAGTCCTCCAGGCTCCTCTGTCCATGGGATCTCCCAGGCAAGAATACTGGAGTGGGTTACCATTTCCTCCTCCAGGGGATCTTCTGGGGATCAAATCCATGGCTCCTGCACCTCCTGCGTTGCAGGCAGATTCTTTACCACCGAGCCACCAGGGAACCCCCACCCATTCCTCAGAAGTATCCAATTTTTTCAACTATTAAAAAAAAAATTACTATTCTCTCCATATCTTTAAATAACATGCTTTTTATCTCTACTCTTTGCTTTTTCAACTGCAAACATTAAGTGTTGACGTCTTACTGTGGAAGATGATTCAGCTTGATCACACGCACATTTCCCATGTCCTGTCCTTCCAACTCCATTACATCATCACTTTGGTTAGATCAGTACCCTGTGCACTTCTCAAATTGGATTGCTTCTTGGTTCTTTTCAGTGCTTGCTTGAATTCAACTTGTTTGTGTCTGCTGATTCATATTGCTTATTCTATTTGGCAGTTGGCAAAATTGTGTGGCTATCACCTTATATCCCATTTTATCTATCTTTGTATGCTTATGTCTTTACACCTACCTCCTTGCTGAGGGATATGTGTTTGTGGAAGGGATGGTGAATGAGTTCAATATGTTCTTTTCCCAGGTGTCCTTTTATTTCCATAGTATCCATTAGAAATCTGGGGCGAAACTATAATACAGTTTTCACTTACAGAGGATCAATGCCTTGAGGATAATCAGAACTCTGAGTCAGGTAAATAAAGACGGTAGAAAATGAGCTGTGTATTTTGTAAAATGGATTTAGAATGTGGAGAACTCTGCCATGGTGCCAGACTTGTTAAGTGGCAATAGTTCTTTCATAAAAGGTGATTTGGTTTGTAACACAATATGAAAATAGCTCAAAGACTGATAATTTGGAAATATTTTTTATAAAAGTGGATTAAAATTTTGTTCACATGATGTTGTACCTCCCTTCTGTACAAATAGTGATACAATTAAAAACCATGAAGCTGAAACTGGTAATCTCTCTTCTAAACTGACTCAGAGAGATGTCATATTCAATATAAAAGATGAAAGATATTAGTGTAGAAAAGACTGGAGTTTATAATGCTTATGGCAAAGTATTGATTCGTATTTGTTAAATTCTCAGTTCACGTAGATAAATAAATTTGGATTAAATGTTCAGTTATTTCAAGGATTTCCTGAAAAAGCAATACTTCTTGGATACTCGTAAGTTATGAATCATTTGAACCTACCAAGATTGTACATATTTTACTTTCTTTTAATGACAGTTGTAAATTTTGGTATGTTGAATTTGGACATTCATATTCTAATACATTATGGTTACACCTTTTAAATATTGTAATGTTCTTGGATTTTTCCATTTAAATGTTATAATATTGTTTCCTGGAATAAGCTAAAAATTTTGAAAAAAATCATAACATTTCAAGAATTTGTATTTTTTTTCAGGGACAAATATGTCTGCAGAACTTATTCATATTTAGATAAAATTTTCAATCATTCATTTATCACCTATAGGGCAATTAATTTATCCATTTATCTAGTATTTATTGAAAATATTCAATGTATGACGTACCTTCATTGACCCTATCGATGCGATGAATGGCATACACTGTGGCCTTCAAGGAACTTTGAGCAAAGAGAAGTGCCATTGTTGATGTTCTTTTAAAGTAAAACCTGGAAAACTAGATTTTCTATGTTTTTACATTTCTAAGAGAATGTTAATGTACAAAGGAAGGAGTGCTGAGGACTTCAGTCTGTGACTTTGGGGCTACTCAAGCTTTAATCCCTAGCTTTGGCAGTTACTGCTTCCCTGATGAGTCAGTTGGTAAAGAATCTGCCTGCAATGTAGGAGATCCAGGTTCGATCCCTGGGTCAGAAAGATCCCCTGGAGAAGGGAATGGCAACCCACTCTAGTATTTTTGCCTGGAGAATTCCATGGACAGAGGAGCCTGCTTGACATTTCTACAGGCGTGAATATCCTACAGGCTCATTGTTAAGATTAAATAATTTAATATATGCAAGAGAGTGGATGTATAATAAAACTTAGCAGTTTCCTTTTTTTCATTGATTTTGGCATATGCAGTATTCTCAGTATAGCATGAGCTCCCTAGGTAGAGAAGCGCCACTAAAGTGCCAACAATTTCCATAAGAACACTGCAAATATTTTGAAAAAAACGTCAAACTAGAAGGGACTTTAGCAATGATGTAATCCAGCTCCTTGGTAATTTCCTGTCTCAGTCACACAGCTAACTGAATCAAAGCCAGGGCAGAGCAGAACTCAGACTCCTAAATTTTATGCTCTTCAACCTTTAAAATATAAAAGATATGAAAAATAATTTTTAAATGATGGTCAATTAAAAATAAAAGCAAAATAATTTGGGCATTTCAGGTAACAGTTTGAAATGAGCGTCTTGCTGTGTAGTAGCTGTGGCGATTTAAGTGAAAATTTATGAAAATTTATGGATTTATGGAAAAGAGTTCACCAGATGTTTGTGCTATTCTTTCCGAGCTCTGTTTTGAAATTGTTGTGGTTGATACTGAATGTTCACCCCCAGTGCTCTGTGTTGTTAAATCAGAAACCATAAACAGCACCAGAAAACAACTTCTATTTTTTTTCCATTTATTTTTATTAGTTGGAGGCTAATTACAATGTTGTAGTGGTTTTTGCCATACATTGACATGAATCTCTTACTGCACTTGTCTAACTCAGTTGATAGCTGCTTTCAGAATTGTTCTCTTTGATACCCTTTCTCTAATCTGTTCCTCCTGAGAAGAATAATGGTATAGCTGCTTCTGTTCAAATCAGATACCTGCATGAGAAAAGGGGGGGAAAAAAAGCACAATGAACTGTAAGAGCATCTGTTTCTGAGGGGCTGTAATGATTTGGAGAGTAATGCAATACTTCCTAATTGGAGCTTCCTCATAGCAGCTTTTAGAGACAGATCACAAAAAGCTGTGGTTTGAAGAACTTTGTCTAAAAAACAGAGATGGAATCTGCCCATTCTCAGAGCACTCCCTGAGTTAGGCTGGATCTTAACACAATCACAAAACAGACGAAATCTTTTTTAAAGATGGAATTCTTATTGTTGCCTCTTATCCCTGGAAGGTGTTAGGGGAACACCATCCCTTAAAAGGAGCCAGACAGCTTCTTGTTCAATCACCCACCAAGCCTGTCAAGTTGTTCTGACTTAAGTTGACAGGCCATTGGATTTGGGGACCCCCTTTCTCCCTTGTTTTTGTTTCTCACTGGAATCAAGGGACTTCCATTGTGTGGATATCTAAATTTAAATCACAGTGATATAAGCCCATGCTGAGGCAGCTTAAACACTTGCCCTTTAGGGCTCTATCCAGTTCTCATTGCTTGCTATAGAGCAGCCAGAAAATGCCGATTTACAAGGAGAATAAAAGAAAGGTGGTCTCTGTAGTCTTGTTTCATCCTGCAAAGCCATGATTTTTCAGATGCCTTAAGGAAGAATTCCCTTTTTAAAGATGAATTCCCACCCCTTCTGTTGGAATTCTCTCGTCCTTCAGATTTGGGGACATAGGTTTTGCTCTTCGTTTTCTCGAGACCCATACTTGATCAGAATTGAATGATCCTCTTTGGATGCATGTGTATTATATTATCTGTCATGCATTTTCCCTCTGCAGTGAGTTGAAATAAAAGCAATTATCCTATGACTCCCCTCTTTCATTCCTCTCTTGCACTTTCTGAGTACAACTAATCAGAACGAACCCGACATTAGCATTTTCCGCAGCAGACACTGACCCAGTGTAGAGGCTCCTTTGAAGGAAGGAGCGTGATTGCGGCTCTCCTGTTGCTGTCATTCTCTTGCCCGAGTAAGAAATAAATGAGAAACCACCAATTCTCATAGGGAAGGTGCTTTCAGACTTTTCGGTTGATGGTTAAAGTACTCTATTGCTCTCTCAAAACGTACACACTACTAATCTCACTTTGACGGCTGACATGTAAAATGTACCGTGCAACTGGCGAGGGAAACCATTTTGAATAAAACAGAATGATACCAGTGAAGGCTCAGTGATTATGAAAACTGTTTCTGGAGCTCTTTTCCCTTCATTGTTCAGATTTATTTGGTCTTGCACTGTCCCATGTACATTAATTGTTGGCTAGAAATTTCCTTGTACAACGTGGGTGGGTCCTTGTAAGCTGGCTGTTGGGAAAATGATTACAAGACGGTTGACTCATTCTCTCTGCACGTGGGGGTGGGGAGTAAGTTGATGTAAAGAGCTTTTAGTGTATCATAGTGGAATGAATTACGTCTGAAGCCATGCCTCCGTCCTCGCCTTTTTATCTTGATATGTAAGGTTCCCTATTTCTAGCAGCAGGCACAAGGCTTGCAGGAGGCCCTCAATACAGTATGTAATGTGCTTATTTGTGACGGAAGAACAAGCAACACATATAATGCTTACACAGATACATACTACCTACATATACACACTTTATTTATTGACAGACTATGTGGCAGGCCTTACGTGTCAGTGAATTCATGACATATCTGTCTCTTTCAATTCATACAGTGTTTCTCTTCCTTCAACTGACAACTATGCCAAGGGTGCGTATTCTGAGGAAGGTATTTGTGTTCTCATTTAACGTGTGAAGACTTCAACCCAAGATGATTAAATTTTTTGCCTGAGTGATTGCAAAATCCTGCGTTCATGCCTCTTACTCTTAATTATGCCATCATAGTGCAATTCCACCTCCCTGCCTCCTCTGACTGGGTACCAGAGCTTCTCAGGCTGATCAAGACATCGGCTTCTGATATATGACCTTGAGCACATTTTGCTTCACTGCTCACAGATGCAAACGTGGAACTTCCATAGATCTGGTATTTTCAAATATTTTTGCTCCATCCAATGTATAAAGGAAGCTATTTGAAAGGCCACTTAGCTGAAGCAGGACTGGGATCCAGGGCCCAGATGTTGACTTCTGACAAAGGGGCATTTCCTCGTTTTGAATCAGAACCAGCTGTTGGTCAACTTGGTTCTTTCCTATGTTTTTCCTTTTGAGTGTTTGCATGCTTTCTAAATCGCTCAGTCGTGTCCGACCCTTTCTGACCCCATGTACTATAGCGCACTAGGCTCCTCTGGGAGTCCAGTGGGATTCTCCAGGTGGGAATACTGGAGTGGGTTGCCATGTCTTCCTCCAGGGAATCTTCCCAATCCAGAAATTGAACCCGCATCTCATATCTCCTGCAATGGCAGGCAGGTTCTTTACCACTAGTGCCACCTGGGAAGCCCTTTGAGTGTTTAAATACCTATAAAAGGAAATTACCTAGTTTTTGTTGGACAGTTAGTTGTGCTGTGACACATGTGTGTTTTAAAAGTTATTGTGCCATGAAAAATTATGTAATGAAACCATAGGGATGATTGAACAGAATGAGCTCAGCGCCACAGTACTCAAAACCTGTCACTGAAACCTGGCGAAGCTAAAGAAGACCAACCACCCCAGCTCCTCAAAGGCAGGGACCTGCCCTGATGGTCCCTTCCTGACCCTGTATACTAGCCATCGGTCTGACTGTCATAGTGGTTGAATGATGTGTAAGGAGATAGTTATTACAGATAAAGTTTCCATCACTATCTCTCTCTTTTCTTGTCATCCTCTGGGACCCTGAAAACCAAGCTCCTGCTTTGCTTGCTCCCCAAATTTCATTTATAGACAATTCAACCTAAATTCTGAAGGACTGATAACTAAAGATCTCAGGCGTTGCAGCTAGCATTAGTGAGAATGATCACCATGTAGCAAGCATCAGGTGAAGTTCTTTATAATCATTACTTCATTTCAGCCTCACAACAACATAGGAGGAATAGATGATTACTCTCCATCTAGCAGATGCATAAAAGTTTAGAGAGGTTTAGGAATTCATTGCAAATCTGTGGAGGAGATCAATAGCTGATTTGAAGATTAAAACTCTGAATCACCTGCTACCTGACTGATGCACTCAGGACACTTCACTAAGCCCTGCTGTTTCCTGAGTGAAGTCCTGGGTAACAGGCATAACTCAAGATGTCTTCATTTACCTGTGTACTGACCCTATTCACTTCCGACTTGTAGCTCTTTTTGCCAGATTGGATGTCCTTTTTTCCTTCTCCCTTCCATTTCTCCTGCCACCAGCCTACCTTTCTTAGCCAGATGTCTAAGGTTTCTGGGCTTGAGCTTCAGATGAACAGCATCATTTGTCACTGTGTCTAGCCTGTCTGACTTGACCCAAGAGTCACCTCTGCCACTAATCTGCCACCTTGTACCTAGCTGGACCTGGATTGTGTTCTCCCATTAAGGGAGCTGAAGCCCGACTTTTGGGCCAGTCTTCCTCCAAGGGCCCTTGCCTTATACCTAATTCTTGATGAATCTTTTATGAAACATCATTTTGAACATGAAATAAGGTTCATCTCCTCTGTAGACATTAGTACTTCCCTACCAGGGTAGCCCCTGAATCTTAGAAACAGACCAAGAATGCTCATGTTTCAAATAATGTAAAACAAAGGCAAAGTCTTTTTCTTTTTCTCAGGAACCTCTCACTTTCCAACCAGAGTCCAGTTCTAGCATCAGAGTTTATTTGCTCCCCACTGCAGTTCAAGGAGCCAGATACCCTCCCTGCAGGTAGGTAAATACTGTGAGTCTTCAAGTAGGTTTGGTATCTATTTTTTCCCTTTATGTTGGAAGGTATTGAGTTTTGAACAAATTTGCACTGAATTGTTCATCACTACAGGGACATGATTATCTTCACTATTTCTGTTTTCAAAACCAGGACACCTACTGCCCCTTCACACTTAAAATGATAGCTGCCACACTGTCACAAGTAGAATTAATGAGCATCATCAGGTTGATTTGGAAAAGGCTGGAGCAGGGACAAGATAATTGTGTCATCGATGGTAAGAATGGGAGATCGAAGCCAATGAGTTAATTGATTTGTGTGCCAAACCAATCTTTTAGAATTCAGATACTTTTCAAGATTTAGGAAAGGATGGTCAATTTTTCTTGACAGTAGCCCGTGTTTTCTGCTGCATAGAGTAATTGTGTGACAAACTGTCTATCCTCTCTGAGAAAAAGACTTTGCTGCCTTCAAATTGCTCTCTCATGTACAAGTTAGATTTTTGCATTGCTGTTATTCCTCTTCTTTCTATTAGGACCTGAGACTTAAAAGAAAGTCTTATTCTCTGGGTGATTGTTTTGGTCTCAGTGTTTTAGTGTAGAAATGCCTCTTCTGAGGTAGTCAAAAAAGAGGGCAAGCAAACTGTTCAAGCAAAACTAAACAGCAACTCAAGTGTTGGGGAAAGGGGGCAGGGCTGAAATGTACCATTTATACCAGCATCACTTCTTTTGTCTTTGTTTTATACCTTCAAAATAATTATGCACTGCATAATTATTTTCTGGGACAGAGAGACTCCCATAATGTACTTTTAAATGCCCTGAAGAAAAAAAAAGGCTGTGTGTCAGAATCTAATTGACAGAGAGAAATTGTTTTTATGTTATTTTTATGCATTGACAGCCAACACTTAGGATTTTTTTTAAAGGAAATGAGTGCATGTTTTTATGCTCAGAAAATGCTATTTCCTCCCTCATTGTAAAATGAGCACTTTTTGGACAAAAAATTATTGCCTGTGTCCACAGGCTCCCCAAAGCACAGAATCTTGGTTGACTGATACAATAACAGACTTCCTGCTTTGTAAAGTAAGTCCTATTGAATATTCCAATATCCTTCTTTTATTAAAAGGAAACTTGGAAGTCATCTTTCCTCCCCTTCATTTTACAATAAATAAAAAAATAGAAGCTTTGAGAAGGTTGTCAACTCACTGGAGTTCTTACAGGTCTTTAGAAGCTGATTGGACTATGTCATTGTCACATTCTGTGAAAAAGTAGAAATGTTAGTTGCTCAGTCATGTCAGACTCTTTGCAACCCCATGGACTGTAGCCTGCCGGATTCCTCTGTCCATTGAATTCTTCAGGCAAAAACGCTGGAGTGGGTTGCCATTCCCTTCTCCAGGGGATCATCCCGACTCAGGAATCAAAACTGGATCTCACATATTGAAGGTGGATTCTTTACCATCTGAGCCACGAGGGAAGCCCTACTTCTGATGATATTTTTTTTCTGTGAACCTCCATATACATATGGGCTTATGACTGTTATATAAAACTTGCCCCCTGAAACTTTGCATTTTAATCCCAAGTTGGAATCAAGACTGCTGGGAGAAATGTCAACAACCTCAGATGTGCAGATGATACATCCTAGTGGCAGAAAATGAAAAGGAATGAAAGAGCCTTTTGATGAAGGTGAACAAGGAGAGTGGAAAACTGGCTTAAAACTCAACATTCAAAAAACTAAATCATGGCATCCTGTCCCATCACTTCATGGTAAATAGATAGGGGAAAAATGGAAACAGTGACACACTTCATTTTCTTGGGCTCCAAAGTCACTGCAGACAGTGACTGCAACAGTGAAATTAAAGGATGCTTACTCCTTGGAAGAAAAGCTATGACAAACCTAGACAGTGAATTAGAAAGCAGGGACATTCCTTTGCCAACAAAAGTTTGTATTATAGTCAAAGCTAAAAAGACCCTGATTCTGGGAGGGATTGGGGGCAGGAGGAAAAGGGGATGACAGAGGATGAGATGGCTGGATGGCATCACCGACTCGATGGACATGAGTTTGGGTAAACTCTGGGAGTTGGTGATGGACAGGGAACCTGGCATGCTGCGATTCATGGGGTCGCAAAGAGTCAGACATGACTGAGCAACTGAACTGAATTGAACTGATGGTTTTTCCAGTAGTCATGTATGGATGTGAGAGTTAGACCATAAAGAGTGCTGAGTGCTAAAGAATTGATGCTTTCAAACTGTGGTGCTGGAGAAGTCTCTTGAGAGTCCCTTGGAAAGCAAGGAGATCAAACCAGTCAATCCTAAAGGAAATCAACCCTGAATATTCATTGGAAGGATTGATGCTGAAGCTCCGATACTTTGGCCATCTGATGCGAAGTGCCAACTCATTGGAAAAGCCCCTGATGCTGGGAAAGATTGAGGTCAAGAGGAGAAGGGGACTGAGGATGAGATGGTTAGTTGGCATCACCAACTCAATGGACATGAATTTGAGCAAACTCCGGGAGATGGTGAAGGACAGGGAAGCCTGGTGTGCTGCAGATCCTGGGGTTGCAAAGAGTCGGACATGATACAGAGACTCAATAGCAGTGACAGCTCCCCACTGGTGGAAATGCCCTGATACAGCCCCAATTCTGGACTAAGGAGACATCAAATGAGGCTGGAGATATTCTTTAGGAAATATCCCAGGGCTTGCCCAAAAGCAGGATTATGAAGATTAAGAAAAGCAGAATTCTCAAGATGAAGTCAATCCCTTATACCTTTCTTGTGCCCTTGCCCCTGTTAACTCCATTCAGTTATCCCCACTGTCTTGGGCCAGTTACCTGGGGAAATTTATGGCTGCCAGGCCTTTTCAGTGAAGGGGGGAAAAGAAAATACTATTGCCCTTTCAATTTGTCAGTTAGTTCAGTTGCTCAGTCATGTCCAACTCTTTGTGACCGCATGGACTGCAGCAGGCCAGGCCAGGCCTCCCTGTCCATCACCAACTCCTAGAGTTTACTCAAACTCATGTCTATGGAGTTGGTGATGCCATCCAACCATCTCACCCTCTGTTGTCCCCTTTTTGTCAGAGATATACTAAACTTCATGGATTTTATTCTTGAATATGTTTTGTCCTACATTGAAAAGCTGGTTTTAACAATGTCAAAATTACTGCTTATTTGCTTTATCCTAATATACTGGTAATGTGTGGATTGAGAGATTGGGATTAGCATAAACACACTAGTATGTATGAAGTAGGTAACTAATGAGAACCTACTGTATAGCCCAGGGAACTCTGCTCAATGGTGTGTGGCAGCCTGGATGAAAGGGAAGTTTGGGGGAGAATAGATAATGTACGTATGTATGGCTGAGATGCTTTGCCGTGCATCTGAAACTATCACAACACTGTTAAGGGCTATACTCCAATATAAAACAAAGTTAAAATATATAAAATGTATTTATAGTTTAATAAAATACATATTTTCATATTTATATCAATAAGATTAAATTTACTATATGTTTTTAATTAGAAAATATATAAACTAGCATGAAGCATTAATTTCAATATTACTAACACCAATTCACTGTTGAGTGCAGCTTGAAATTTCCTCCTAGCTTTTTGAGTACATTCTATTAAGGATGGACAATGAAGTACTGTTAATTGAAATATCCTTTTGTTTTTCTCTGAGGTGGTTGGCTATTAATTTGTTATACATTAGGTTTGCTGGTTTTGTTTTAGTTTCAATTTTAGGGCTTGCTTTTTTGTTCATTTCAATTAGATTTTATTTTATTTTATTTTATTTATTTTTTTTTTAAATTTTTCCATTTATTTTTATTAGTTGGAAGCTAATTACTTTACATCATTGCAGTGGTTTTTGTCATACATTAAAATGAATTAGCCATGGATTTACATGTATTCCCTAAAATTTGAAAACGACAAAATGGTCTCCCAACTAGAGGTATAAAAAAGGTGCACTTGGAAATCTGATCTGTGTCACCACTGCACTTTTCCAACTACAGTATGTATTGTATATAACCATTATTAATTTCTGGATTATCTTTTAGGGTTTTGTGGTTGTAGCAATTGTTATTACAAGGATGCATATATCAAGTTTGATCTTTTCCTTCCTTTTCTCATTAAACATAGCTTGCAATTTCCATTTTCCTGCACCGCATTATATTCACTTGACAGTTTGCTGTTGTTCAGTGGCCAAGGTGTGTCTGACTCTTTGCAGCCCCATGGACTGCAGCACATTGCCTCCTGTATAGTATTATGGACCTCTGTCCATAGTTCTTTGGGTGCAGTGTTTCCTAGACCCAATCCCTTGAATCTATTTGTCACTTTCTCTGTATATTCATAGGGGATTTGATTTAAGTCGTACCTGACTGGCCGAGTGGTCTTCCCCACTTGACAATATATTCTGAAAATTACTCATATTAATATAGAGAGATCTTCCATGATCTTTTTGTTGGCAGGGTGTGAGGTTGTTTTGATTTTCCAAAATTTATTTCACCAACTCTTTATTAATCATCATTTGATAGATTTCCAGCTTTTGCCCATTACAGATAATGATGCAATGAATAATCTTTTCCCAGTGTCACTTTGTATTTATAGAATGTGCCTTTGGGATAGATTTCTAGAATTGGGGTTGCTGGATGAAAAAGAACATTGATCTGTAGTATTGCTAGGAGTTGCCAAGTTCTTCTCGAAGGGGGAATTATTTTGTATTCCACTAGTAGTGTATGATAGTGAGTTTTTCTAAAAGTGTTGACAACTTAGTTTATAGTCATTTTAAATTTGCCAGGCTGATATGTGAAAGGTGATAATTCAGTTTTATTTTGTTTTTTAAAAATCGAGTGACGTGAGCATCTTTTTATATGTTTAAATGTGATGATTTAAGGCTTGTTTTGAAGTTCAGATTTTTTAAACAGAATAGGGTTAGTTGTTGTTCAGTAGCTAAGTCATGTCTGATTCTTTGAGACCCCATGGACTGCAGCACGCCAGGCTCCCCTGTCCTCTGTGGTCGTCTGGAGTTTGCTCAGATTCATGTCCATTGAGTCTGTGATGTTATCTAACCATCTTGTTCTCCACCACCCCTTCTCCTTATGCCTTCCGTCTTTCCCAGCATCAGGGTCTTTTCCAATGAGTTGGCTCTTTGCATAGGTGGAGTTTGGCTCCAATGCCAAAGTATTGGACTTTAGCATCAGTCCTTCTAGTGATTATTCAGGCTTGATTTCCTTTAGGATTGACTGATTTGACCTCCCTGCTGCCCAAGGGACTCTCAAGAGTCTTCTCTAGCACGGCAATTTGAAAGCATCAACTCTTTGGCACTCAGTCATCTTTATGGTTCAGCTCTCACAGCCATGCATGACTAATGGAAAAACCATAGCTTTGACTATATGGAACTTTGTTAACAAAATGATGTCTCTGCTTTTTAATATGCTGTCTAGGTTTGTCATAGCCTTTGTTCCTTGGAGCAAGTGTCTTTATTTTCATGGCTGAAGTCACACCCTGCAATGATTAGAACTCTACAACAGACTGGTTCCAAATCAGGAAAGGAGTACATCAAGGCTGTATATTATCACCCTGCTTATTTAACGTCTATGCAGAGTACATCATGAGAAATGCTGGACTGGGTGAACCACAAGCTGGAATCAAGCTTGCTTGGAGAGATATCAATAACCTCAGATATGCAGATGACACCACCCTTTTGGCAGAAAGTGAAGAAGAATTAAAGTGCCTCTTGATGAAAGCAAGAGAGGAGAGTGAAAAAGTTGGCTTAAAGCTCAACATTCAGAAAACTAATATCATGCCATCCAATCCCAGCACTTCATGGCAGATAAATGGGCAAACAATGGAAACAGTGACAGACTTTATTTTGGGGGGCTCCAGAATCACTGCAGATGGTGACTGAAGCCATGAAATTAAAAGATGCTTGCTCCTTGGAAGAAAAGTTATGACCAACTTAGACTGCATATGAAAAAGCAGAGACATTACTTTGCTAACAAAGGTCTGTCTAGTCAAAGCTATAGTTTTTCCAGTAGTCATGTATGGATGTGAGAGTTGGACTATAAAGAAAGCTGAGCACTGAAGAATTGATGTTTTTGAACCGTGGTATTGGAGAAGACTCTTGAGAGCCCCTTGGACTGCAAGGAGATCCAACCTGTCCATCCTAAAGGAAATCAGTCCTGAATATTCATTGGAAGGACTGATGCTGAAGCTGAAACTCCAATAATTTGCCCACCTGATGCAAAGAACTGACTCATCTGAAAAGACCCTGATGCTGGGAAAGATTGAAGGTAGGAGGAGAAGGAGATGACAGAAGATGAGATGGTTGGATGGGATCACTGACTCAATGGACATGAGTTTGAGCAAGCTCTGGGAGTTAGTGATGGACAGGGAAGCCTGGCATGCTGCAGTCCTTGGGGTCACAAAGATTCGGCCATGACTGAGTGACTGAACAGAGCAGAAAGCTTCACAAGAATATAATCCTTATTTGTGAATGAAAAGCAATTGCACTTCATATTATTAAAAAAATGGGGATATCACCTAAAAAAACAAAACTGTTTGCTAATCACTGAACATTTGAAAAGTATGTAGAAGTGAAGACAGTTATATCATCTAGAGCTAACATGCTTTGGAATATTTTCTTTCAGCCTTTTCTATTCTTCTGAAACATTGTTCATAGTAATATTTTTTTATTTTACTAGACTTAATTTTAGAGCACTTTTAGTATCAAAGAAAAAATTGAGAAGAAAAAGAGTTCCCATGACTTCCCATGGAATATCTTTCCATTTGTTTAGATCTTTGATTTCTTTCATTTAATTTTTGTAGTTTTTCTCACTTAGATCATGTATATATTTTGTTAGATCTATACCTAAGTACTTGATCTTCTGTTGTTAATATGAGTTGTGTTGATTTTAAATTTCAATTTCTAATTGTTCATGGATGGTATTTGGGAAAGCAAATTTACTTTTGTATATTAACCTTGCATCTTGAAAAGTTGCTATTATATCACTTACTGGTTCCAGAAACTTTTGTTGATTCTTTGGATTTTTTTTACATAGACAGCTAAGAAATTACAGAAAGAAGTGGTTTTATTTCTCCCTTTCTAATATGTATACCTTTTCTTTTCTTACTGCATTAGGTAGGGTTTCCAGTACACTACTGAATAGGAATGGTGAGATTGTTTTTGCCTTGCTTCTGTCCTTAGGGAAGATCATCTAGTTACTTACCATTAAATAAAATGCTAGCTGTAAGGCTTTTGTAGAAGGTATTTGTTAAATTGAGGAAGTTGCACTTGTATTTCACTTGAATATTTTGTCCTGGATGGCTGTTGAATTTTGTGAAATACTTTTTCTGCATCTGTTAATAATCATTATATAATCTTTCATCATTTGCCTCTTTATATGATGGATTACATTAGTTGATTTTCAATTGTTAACGCTTGTACAACTAGAATAAATCTCATCCAGTCATAGTATATACATTTTTTCATACATTGTTGAATTTGATTTACTGATACTTGGTTAAGGGTTGCAACTATGATCTTAAGAGATATTCATGTCAATGTATGACCAAAAACCACTACAATATTGTAAAGTAATTAGCCTCCGACTAATAAAAATAAATGGAAAAAAAGAGATGTTTGTCTGTAGCTTTCCTTTCTTGGTAATATTAGTACTTTTGTCTTATTTTGGCATTATGCTGGCTTCCCAGAATAAGTTAGGATGTATTCCCTTTGCTTCTATTTTCTGGAATAGATTGGAGGGATTGGTATCATTTCTTTCTTAAATATTTGGTAGAATTTTCTGGTGAAAACATCTGGGCTTGGTGTCTTGATCATTGATTTGATTCACTACGAAAATCACTCTCAGTCTCTGTCTTTTAACTGGTATGGAAGTGGAAGTGAAAGTCACTCAGTCGTGTCCAACTCTCTGAGATCTCATGGACTGTCCACGGAATTCTCCAGGCCAGAATACTGGAGTAGGTGGCCCTTTCCCTTCTCCAGGGAATCTTCCCAACCCAGAAATCGAACCCAGGTCTCCTGCTTTTCAGGTGGATTCTTTACCAGCTGAGCCACAAGGGAAGCCCTTTAACTGGTATATTTAGCACATTAATATTTAAAGTGATTATTGATACATTTGGGCCAATGTCTCCTCTTTTGTAGCTGTTTTCTATTTGTACTTTTCCCCTCCTTTGCCATTTATGCTTCCTCTGCTTTTTAAAATTAATTTCAGGTAATATTGGTTATAACATTATCTAAGTTTCAAGTGTATGAACTATTTCAGCATCTGTATATTACAGTGTGCTTACCACCAAAAGTTTGATTTCATTCTTTTACAATGCATTTGACCACCTTTACCCATTCTCCCCTTCCCTTCAGGTAACAACTAATCTATCTATCCTCTGTGTCTATTTGCTTGTTTTTGTTTTGTTTTTTCACTTTATTTAGTATTCCACATGTAAGTAAAATCATATGTCATCTGTCTTTCTCTGACTGATTTTACTTAGCATAATGCCTTCAAGGTCCACCCATATTATTGTAAGTGGTAAGATTTTATTTTAATGACTGAGTTATATTTTACTGTGTGTGTGTGTGTGTATATATATATATATCACATCTTCTTTATCCATTAGTGGGCACTTACATTGTTCATATCTTGACTATTGTAACTAATGGTGTGATAAATAACAGCACTGCATATATCTTCTTGAATTAGTGTTTGAAATTCAGTTTGCTAATATTTATTGAGAAATCCCAGGTGGTGCTAGCAGTAAAGAACCTGCCTGCCGGTGAGGGAGATATAAGAGATATGGGTCCAATCCCTGGGTCGGGAAGATGACCTGGAGAAGGAAATGGCAACCCACTCTAGTATTCTTGCCTGGAGAATCCCATGGACAAAGGAGCCTTGCAGACTGTGGTCCATGGGATCACAAAAAGTCAGACATGACTGAAAGCAACTTAGCACTAGCACTACGGAGAAATTTTGCATCCACGTTCATCAGAGATACTGACCTGTCATTTTCTGTTTTTGTGTTGTCCTTGTTTAGTTTTGGCATCAGGGTAATTGTTGTCTTGTAAAATGAGTTAGGAAGTATTCATTCCCCCTCTGTATTTTGGAAGAGTTTCAGTTGGATAATTATTAAATCTTCTAAGAATGTTTAGTAGAATTTACCTGTGAAGTCAAATGGTCCTGAACTTACAGTTGCTTAGGAGATTTAAAATTACTGCTTCAATCTCCTCACTAGTAATTGTTCCAGTGAGATTTCTATTTCTTCATGAATCAGTCTTCTAAGATTGTATGATTCTAAGAATGTATCCATTTCTTCTAGGTTGTCCAATTTTTTGACATATACATTTTTATACTATTCTCTTATTCTTTGTATTTCTGTGGTACCCCTCATATATCTACTATTTTGCTTCTAATTTACCTGTCTTCTCTTTTTTTCTCAGTCTAGCTAAAGAATTGTCAATTTTGTTTATCTGTCCAAGGATCAGCCCTTAGTTTCATTGATCTTTCCTGTTGTCTTCTAAATCTCTCATTTATTTCCACTCTGATCTTTATTATTTCCTTCCTTTGACTAGTTTTGGGCTTTTTTTTACATTCTTTTTCTAGTTTTAGATGTAACATTCAATTGTTTGATTTTTGTTTTTCTTGTTCTTGAGATATGCCTGTATCGCTGTTAACTTCTCACTTAGTATTATTTTTGCTGCATCCCATAGAATTTAGGATACCATGTTTTCATTTTCATTTCTCTTTAAATATTTTTTAATTTCACCTTTGATTATCTCATTGACACAGTAGTTGTTCAGTAGTTTAGTGGCATGTTGTTTAGTCTTCACATACTTGAATTTTTTCACCTTTATTCTTGTAATTGATTTATGGTTTTATACCATTGTGTTCAGAAAAGATGTCTGATATGATTTCAGTCCTCTTAAGTTTACTGAGACTTGTTTTGTGTCCTTAAAAATGGTCTATTCCTGAGACTGTTCTGTGTGTACTTAAGAAGACTATATTCTGCTGTATTTGGATAGATTTATACAGGACATTCCATCAAATTTATCAGGTCTGATATTTCCCTTAAGGCTTCTATTTCCTTGTTAATAATCTATTGATATAAGTGGGCTGTTAAAGTTTCCTACCATTATTGTGTTGCTCTCAATTTCTCCATTTAGGTCTCTTATTATATTTCATATATTTTGATTCTCTTCCATTAGGTGCATATTATTAATGCTTGTTATGTCTGCTTGATGAATTATACCCTTTATCATTATATACAGTCCATCTTTGTCTGTAGTTACGTTTTCTTGGCTTGAAGTCTATTTTACCTGATCTGAATATGGCTACACCTACTTTATTTCAGCTGCTGTTTTCTTGGAGCATCATCTTCTATCCCATCACTTTTAGCTTATGTTTCTTTTCAGACCAGAGATGAGTTTCCTGGAGGCAGCATATGGTTGGGTCTTGTTTTTAATTCATTTAGCCACCCTTTGTCTTTGATAAATTTAATGCATTTACATTCACGTGATTATTGATGAGTGAAGACTTAGAATTGCCATTTTGCTTTTTGTTTTCTGGTTGTTTTATATCACCATGGTTTCTTTTTCCTTGTGTTTCTGTCTGCCACGTCTATGATATTTTCTCAGTTTCCTATTTTTATGTTTTTTGTCTGCTCTACATCTATGCTTTGTGCTTCCCATGAGAGTTTGTATAAAGCATCTTATAGATAACATAGTCCTTTTCCTGCTGATTTTTTTTTTTTTTTTTTTACTATTCTTCCCTTTTAATCTTTGCACTATAATTTAGTGGTTAACCACCTTCTGATATTTAGAGTCACAGTTTTCTGATTGTGTCATCTTTCTAAAAGTTTTATGTGCTTATGCCTTATCCTTTCAGGTAGAAGATCTCTTTTCAACATTTCTTGTAAGGTTAGTCTACTGATGATGACTCCCCTTAGCTTTTATTTGTCTGGGAAATCCTTTATTTCTCCTCCATGTATGAAGGATACCTTTGCTGGATAGAATATTTTTGGCTGACAATTTTAACATTTAATATTTTCTGTGTGCCATTGCACTCTCTTCTGCCCAGTAGTTTCTCTTGAGAAGCCCTAATGAGGGCTTTTTTGTAGATTCAGTTCAATTCATTTGCTCAGTTGCATCTGACTCTTTGTGACCACATGGACTACAGCACACCAGACCTTCCTGTCCATCACCAACTCCTGGAGTTTACTCAAACCCATGTCCATTGTGTCGGTGATGCCATCCAACCATCTCATCCTCTGTTGTCCCCTTCTCCTCCTACTTTCAATCTTTCCCATCATCAGGGTCTTTTCAAATGAGTCAGTTCTTTGTATCAGGTGGACAAAGTATTAGAGTTTCAGCTTCAGCATCAGTCCTTCCAATGAATATTCAGGATTGATTTCCTCGAGGATTGACTGGTTTGATCTCCTTGTAGTCCACGGGACTCTCAAGGGTTTTCTCCAACACCACAGTTCAAAAGCAGCATTTCTTAGGTACTCAGCTTTCTTTATAGTCCAACTCTCACATCCATACATGACTACTGGAAAAACCATAGCCTTGACTAGACAGAGCTTTGTTGGCAAAGTAATGTCTCTGCTTTTTAATATGTTATCTAGGTTGGTCATAACTTTTCTTCCAAGGGGCAAGCATCTTTTAATTTCATGGCTTCAGTCACCATCTGCAGTGATTTTGGAGCCCCCCAAAATAAAGTCAGCCATTGTTTCCACTGTTTTCCCATCTATTTGCCATGAAGTGATGGGACTAGATGCCATGATCTTTGTTTTCTGAATGTTGGCCAACTTTTTCACTCTCCTCTTTCACTTTCGTCAAGAGACTCTTTAGGTCTTCTTCACTTTCTACCATAAGGGTCGTGTTATCTGCATATTTGAAGTTATATCTTTGTAGGTCACTGTCTTTTTAACCTGGCTGCTGCTAAAATTCTTGTCATAGACTTTTGATGTTTTAACATAATGTGTCTTAGAGAATATATTTTTGCATTGAGATAATTAGTTCTCTTAGCTTCAAGGATTTGTTTATCTAGTTCCTCCCTAGATTTGGGAAATTCTCAATTATTATTTCTTTGAATAAATTTCTGCTTGCTTTTCTCTGTTCTTCTTCTGGGATATCCATTATCTTTGTGTTGTCCTTGCTAATGGGGCCTGATAGTTTTCATAGACATTCTTCTTTTTATAAAAGATCCTCTTCTACCTGATTTATTTTTAGATTTCTAACATTGGACTCATTATTTCTGTCTTCCATATGGTCTGAGATCCACCATGAGGTACCTGTAATTAATTTTGGTAAAATTTCAGTAAATATTACTTCAAATTTTTCTCTGACTCTTTCTCTCATTCTTTTCTTTGTGACGTTTCTATATGTGTATATTGCACATTTTGTAATTATCCTACAGTTCTTGGATGTTCTATTCAGTGTTTTCATTTTGTTTTTTTCAGTTTTGAAAGTTTTATTGACATATCTTCAAGCTCATTGAGATTTTTCCTCAGTTGTGTTTAGTTTTCAGATGAGCCTGTCAAAGAGCAGTCATCATCTCTGTTACAGTGCTTTTGGTTTCTAGCATTTCCTTTTGTTTCTTAATGTTTCCATCTCTCTGTTTATACCACCCACCTGTTCTTGCATGTAGTCCAGTTTTACCATCTGAGACTTTGGTATATTAATCAGAATTATTTTAAATTCATGGTCTGATAGTTCCAAAATTGCTGCCATATCTAAGCTTTGTCTTGAGGCTTGCTTTTTCTCTTCAACCTGCATTTTGGCCATTTATTATATCTTTTTTCTTGTTTTTTTTTTTTTTAATTAAAAGCTGGACATGATGTATTGAGTTAAAGGAGGTTAGGTAAATAGAATTTTTATGTGAGGCTTTGTTATGGTTAGTAATTAGGGTGTGTTTATTCTTTGCTGTAGCTATAGTCTCAGATAATAAAATTTCCTTTAATGTCCTTATGTTTATCTCACTGCTGTCTTTGGCTTTCCCTAGAGACTCTTTCTTAAATAGAACTTGAAACTTGCTTTTCTTTTAGCTGTAATCTCCTCTTATACAGAAGCCTATTGTGAGGAGGTAAGGTGTGGGTGAAGGGAAAATATTTTATAATACCTTGATTGCTGCTGCTAAGTCACTTCAGTCATGTCTGACTCTGTGCGACCCCATAGATGGCAGCCCACCAGGCTCCTCTGTCCCTGGGATTCTCTAGGCAAGAGCACTGGAGTGGGTTGCCATTTCCTTCTCCAAAGCATGCATGCATGCTAAGTTGCTTCAGTTGTGTTCAACTCTGTATGACCCCACGGACAGCAGCCCATCAGGCTCCTCTGTCCACAGGATTCTCTAGGCAAGAATACTGGAGTGGGTTGCTATTTCCTTCTCCAAATCCCTTGATTAGGTCTTGGTATTTTAGTGAACCTGTGTGCTTGGGCTGTGACTGTCACAAATACTGCTTAGCTTTCACCCACACCCCTTCAGTAAGGAAATCTACAGGGCCTGGAGTTGTGTATTTCTTTCCCTCACTTCAAGGGCTAGAGGGGGGTGGAGTTTGGGTATTTTCTTTCTAAGGTCAGTCTGGCTCTTGGAAAAGCCTAGTGGGTTTGACTTTGGTAAAATAGTTTTCCTTGAGGGTAGGCCCTTTTTAAGGAGAAGAGAAAGCTCTAGGTATATTTCAAAACAGTTACTTTTTCCCTACCCCTGACAGAAACTTGAGGGGAATTTTCTCTAATCTTTTATCTGAGAATCTGGTAGGACTCCAGGAGGAATTATAAATGTCATGGAAATGTGAGTATCCTTCTAAGGACAGGGCCCAAGAAATTTTAAATTCTCAAGCTAGTCCATGCTCAGCCTCTAGTAATTACTTGAATTAACTGTAAGTGTTCTTATCAATTGCTGGCTCCAATAACACTTCACAGGCAAGATGTGATTCTCTCTATTTGCTTGTCCTTCCAGTTTTAAGTTTGCAGGCAGCAGTTTCTCATAACCTCAGTTTTCCGATGGATCTAAAAAATTGTTATTGACATTGTTTTAGCTTTTTTTGTATGTATGTGCAGATGAAAGTGAGGACTTTCAAGCTGTTCATATGTCTGACCAGAAACCAATATATGTTACTAATATTTACAAACATTACAAAAATGATGATAATCTGGTGTATTTCTAGTTTTTGTTTTCCTGATATTTTTCAGGTTTTTTATTTACAAGAGAAAATCAGAGATATGGAGATTTCAGCACTGCCTTTTAACAATTGAGTGAATCTTAATTAAATGATACAAGATTAGAAGAACTTACTTGGAGTGCAAAGTTTTAGAATTTTTCTTGCTATCTTATATGCATATAAACCTACTTGTGAAATATTCCTAATTGAGATACCAATTGAAACTTTTTCCAACCAAGCAATTTTCAAATATTTTCATATATGTAAATATCCACTTGATCTTGTGGGGGAAAATCATTCAAATTTTATCACTAACTTTTCTCAATGGCAACATCTATATCAATTATATATTGTATGGTTTCTCTTTTTATGGGTGCTAACATTCACAGTGTTATGACCAGCAGAACCTCCTCTAAAATTATTGGTGATGTTGCTCTGGAAAAATCAAATTATACTTTGGTTTTAATCTGAACTTCTTAGTGAAGCAATACTCAATTAGTATGACCTCTTTAAAATCCAGAGATAACAAAGTCACATCCATTGAACCATTTTTGTTTCATAAAACAATGGATGCTTCCCAACTGCTGAAGTAATTCTGTTAGAGTACACTGGAAAGATCTAAGTTATAAATGAGGCACATGGAGCCAACATCATCATCACTCTTTAGGGACAAAAGCACATATGGAAACACTTCATGGATTCATTAAATATCAATCTGAAATAACATAACATCAATATTGGTAGCTCAAAAATGATAACAGCTGACAGATGGCAACCAATTAGAGCAATTAGCAATTAACTTGTGTGTCCCTGTCCCACCTTCATCCTCCTCTACTTGCTCCATGAATTCCTGAAATCCCTGGAAATGTGCCTGAGATCCAGTCTCTGCTACAGACTGTTGAGATAATATGTTTGGGGCAGCTATTGAAAATGGGTTTGGAGAGAAAGAGCATGTCACTTTTTAACTTTTGCTCAAAATATGACTGTTCTTTTTAGGGAAAATCTAATTTAAAATACACCCTAAGTTTTTTTCTTTTTTCCCCTAGAATGAAAGAGTGCTATAAATATTTATAAAACTTTTGAAATATGTATATAACACATAGTTTCACTATACCAGTGGCCATATAAAATAGTTTATTTCAAGAAAACTTTGCCAAAATTATTTTTTTTCTTAAAAGCAAAAGAATAATTGTGAAATATAAGTCCACTACAACTCATTAAAGGCCCTCTCTTTTCTTTCAGATTTCTTAGTTGAGCAATAACATTGTTCATTTCATGACAGTCATCATTGACCATTACCAAAATTTGTGTTCATATGCTCAACCATAAGACAAGTAATTTCCTTAATGTTGAATTTGAAAAGATGCTGATGCTGGGAAAGATTGAAGGCAGGAGGAGAAGGGGATGACAGAGGATGAGATGGTTGCATGGCATCACCAACTCAATGGACATGAGTTTGAATAAACTCTGGGAGTTGGTAATGGACAGGGAGGCCTGGTGTGCTGCAGTCCATGGGGTCTCAAAGAGCCGGACATGACTGAGCAACTGAACTGAACTTTTAAACTGATTTTATAATAGCATTTACAACGATGTTAGGTGTTTTACCTTAGACAACGTAAGCTTCCAAAAAATTAACTTCCAAAATCTTTGACAACATAAGATTCCATGAACTCAATGAAAACAAATGAATCATTATTGGAACTAACTGACTTTCTGCCTTGAAGCATCCAAAGTGACTGGCATAACATTGGCTTTATTAAACTTTTTGCAAATTTCCCTAAAGAAATCAACACTGGCAAACCTCTCCTTTTAAAGATCATCTTAAATTATTTTTGCCATTTTAATTGTCCTCAATTAGTAAATGGAGGAACAAGAAGTTTAGAGCATGGCCATAGGGAAAGAAATGTGCCCTACAGTAATTTGAGCCCTGTAAAGTTATTCCCTAAAAAAGAAACAATCTAGGTGACAAAATACAACCCTTTCTCTACTCCGAAGCCATGGTGTATCATCTTGAAGAAGTGGGTGAATTTAAAAATCAGCACAAAGTCACTGACAGAGCTGCTGTTGTCCAGATGGGCCTTTTTTCTAATTCACATGATGGTTCCCTTTAGTCTAGGTGTTGCTCTGAATACAAGAGTGAAGGAAAAACCTTTTGAAGGATCAGAAGAAAATTTATCCTTCCCCAAATCATTTCCATTTAGCTCCTAACATATTATATTCCCAGACACCTTTAATTAATTTAAATTTTATTTATATAGCACTATCCTCTTAAAGTTCAACCAAGGCTACTCAACATGAAGCATGTTAAGGACTTTTTCATCATTTTTGGCAATTTTTTTTTTCTTTTTGGTCTTTTTGAATGTGCTTCCATATGACTAGTTGTCAAGGAATACTATTGAAAAAGTACTTCCTTTAATTTTATGGTATGAGACACTGGTTTGTTGACACATGTAATTTTTCCAAATATACCTTTATTTTTCTTTGAGGGCATCAATTACAAACCCTGTAAATTTATAGGGAATTAGCATTTCAATAAAAAAACAAGAAATCATTATCAGCTATAAACCATTCCAATTAAGTAGTTTTTAGAACTAGTCTTTTCCAAGTCTTTCCTAGCCCAGCATTTAACCTAAGCTACAAGCTACAGATGGGAGGGATACATGAAATTTCAGAAGAGTGAAGAGAGGAGGAGCGTCTTTCTTCTGTTCTTTGGACAAAATTTTGGTTGTTCTTTTTCTGGTTCAGAGAGAAACTGAATAACAGCTAAAGATTAACATTAACATGAAGAATCCAGCTCTCAAAAAGAATGTCTTTTATGATAAAGCAGCTTTTATCTATAGAAGTTCAAAGATTGAAAACATATACATAGGGCTTTTCCAAAACAGTGTGAACAGCATGACAGAATATATATCATTAACCAGATAACAATGGTGTTATCCAAAATCAACCCTGGCATAGCTTCCTTATACAAAACGTCCAAGATGAGGGCATGATTGTTTTCATTTTCTTCATGTTATTTTGTTCTCTTTTACTCATGTAAGATTTAAAAAAAAAAAAAAACCCAACATTGAGTTACTTATCATTCCTTTATTATTTGTGGTAGAGTCATCTTCATTCTGCAAAATAATAATAAAAAATCCCACATGAATTGAAATGGGATACAAGAGCTCAACAGATGTAGCTGTATCTCTCATATGAAAATAAACGGAATGTTTTCCTTAATCAATCAGAATGAATAATGTTGATGGGCTTGGCAGTGACTAAATCAGGGCTGCCAGCTCGAGCTTACCCAGCGTGATTTTGTCTTTCCAACCAGACTAAAAAATGCTCTCCCTCCTTCATGCTGGACGACTTCATTTCCACTCATTCAATTTAACAAAACTCACCCGGAATTCTGAAAGCTTCGCCTGTCTCGTAAAATGTTTACCAGATATCTCTTACAGGATGGCAGATGTGCTACCAAGTTTCATAGTAAGAAGAACTCAAGTGGCCAAGTCTCCTCTACTGAGAAGCATAAACAATCACATTGGTGGGAGGTTGTTTATTGTTGGTCATGCTACAAGGTCACGTTTTTCAGCACTTTTGTTTAAAATTTCATCTAAACAACTGCCTGCTGTAGAACATCCTGGACAACTGGAAGGCTGCCTTTTGTTTAAATGAGCTTTGAGAGTATGACTGAGTTGGTGACACCCCTTAACTTTCTGTTTTTAGCAGGCGTTCAAATACATTTTTTTTTGTTTTGATGTATACTTCCACAATTATTACCATAACAACCCAGTGTAAGCACATTAACAAAAAAGGAGGCACTGACCTTCTTTACCAATCTTCCTGTTCGCCACATAGTTAACTGGTAAAACTTTCAGGGAATAAGAGGTAAATGAATAATAAATCTAATATGTTAAGCATTTGTTTGTGTCTTTGTTATTATAAGGATTTAAATATATCTAGTTTGAAATAATTTACATATTTAGATTATTTATTACTCTATTGTTATTCTATGAACAATAACATTATGAATTATATATTTTATATAATTGTTATTATATAAATATCTATTATTATTCACAATTCCATTTGCAAGATGAAGAAAACTAAGCCACAGAGATTTCACTTCCTTAACCAAAGTGACACCGCTTGTAAGTGGTGGAGAGAGATTCCATCCTCAGCCAAACCTGATTACAGGACTCATGTACCTGATCTCTACCCTAGTTTTGTGCAGATTCATTTTTCTCTTTGTTTGATCTTCTTGAAGTATTCTTTTCTCCTCTTTCTGGTGGTTCCTGGATCTCAGGGATTATCAAATCTAAGATAAGATTTGCATTTCTGTTTTCATGAGTGGTGTTGGGCTGTGAGTGATGAAGAAAGATGTAGACATAAAAAATTTCCAGTAATTACCTTCCTGGATTACTAGCAGTGAAGAGAAAGGAAGTCAGGCATATTCTTTCTTCTTGAATGCTGTCGTGAAGTCACACTTTGGCAGTTCTAGACTGACCCACAAGTAAACTGTGGTTTTCATCATCTTAATCCAGTCTGTAACCATGTTATTTATTGCTAAAGAGAAGCACTCATTCTGTTATGACAGATTGGTGCCTTGGATGTCACTAGTGGGCAGAGGGTCTTGTCTGAAAGCCATGCAGCCTGTGGCTATGCAAAAAAGTATACATCCTGGAAGGTGGTCAGTCATTGCCACCTGGTGGTTAAAGTGATTTATCCATCTGTGTAGGTAGAGAAATCAGCAATGCCATGGTAGGCTGGTTCACTCAGTTTTACCGACTTTTGGCAGTGGAGACACTTATTTAGTGACAGATGGTTTTAAATGTTAATCAGAGTTAATTCCTACCCCAAATTCATTTCCAGCTCCCATATTTTTATATCTTCTCTGATTATCTTGCTTTTCTCTTCCCGCTCTACTTTCATAGAGTTGGCAAAAGATCTTATCAAAGCTCTAGAATCAGGACTTTTCACAACGCAGTCCATTCTGAGATAGACTTTATTATTTCAGAAAGTATCTTGATTTCCTGAAGACATACCTATAAATTTTTAAGGACCATTATTCAAAGATTTATAGTTTCTGAAGAACTCTGGAATCTGATCTAGGAAATGTATTCTTTAAAAATAGCCTGTTGGTTTGTTGAGATGTGTCAGAAGCCATACGTGTTTTGGGGTCCATAAATGAGAGAGTTATGGGGTAGACATCTAAATCTAAAATGAATTATTAAATTCTTGATATTAAATAGGGATTAAAAGACAGGAGAACCAACAGAAAAACATACAAAACTAGTACCTATAAATTGCAGCCCTTCTGATTTCATTTAATGGCAATGTGATGGTATATGTAAAAAAGATCATGGTGCTTAAAAGAAAGATATACTTTATTTACAAATATAAAGTAAATATCCTAGTTAGTTCTCACAGTTTTTTGTCCCAAGGCAAGAAAAGAGAAATGACTAAAGCCAAACAAATGTAACCAGCAATCCATGCCCTTCTTTCCTTGGCTGTTTCCTGTCTCCTTAGTGGTGGAAGCATCATGGTAAATCATGTCTCAGATGAAGTCTCTTCTTTAAGGTATGGGAATAACTTAGTCCATGTCTCACTCTTTCTGTGACAAATTACCACCTTAGAGAATGTTCAGTAGCTTTTATTCTGTACTGTGTGGGGTGTCTATTATTAACCCTGTTTAACCCTGTTCCTTTGTCTTTTCCTTCTAGCAGGGACAGAGTGATGTGAGAAAGTATTTAAAATAAACTCACATTTTCAGTGTTATTACTAGACAATCCCAGAAGCAAGCTTTGAATCATTAAGCCAAACAGACAAACAGATAATATTTTGACAATCATTTTAGAAACCGTACTTATCTCCTAATCTTGAGCTATGGTTTCACTATCTATCTATATACACACACACACACATATATACATATAATAGAACTAGAAATATTTTACATATATATTATTATATATAAATAATTTTTCTAGCTGTATAATCTTGCATAAAAATACAGTAAAGGGGGGGTTAAATACCCTCTCCCTTGTTGTCAGCACCACATCTCATTGTACATTTTATTTCCACAGGATCCCATAAAGACAGCTATGCATCAGCAGGAAAATATACTTCCTAACATTCAAAGTCAATGATGCAGATAATAGGGAACCAGCATCCTGTGTGGGATACCTACTGTCCTCGGTCCCTGGCCCAGATGTTGATAACAACCAATAAACTATTATACACATATATTAAAAAAGCAGCTTGAAGGAATGGGCTGCTTAGCTTAGATTTATTAGGAGAGATCTTGAACATGCCATATGGCAGCTTGGCTCTTCCAAGCAGCGCAGCCTTGGAAAGGAATGGATGGAAGTGTGATGGCCAGTCCCAGCACAAACATGGATACCCCTCCAGGGGAACAAGTGCTTGGCTAAAGGATTTTTCACCAGTCTGTCACTCATGATACATGTCTTAGTAGTCCATTATGCCTCAATATGGTTTCAATCAGAGCTGGGATCTCCATTACCCTTACAGTTTAGAGAAATCTCTAGACATCTGTAGGATGGGAGATGAGAGGAAGAGAGGGCATGTCTGAGATCCATCATGTTATTTAACCTAGCTTCTGCCTTTTATTGAGACACTTTGTGTAGAAATACAAACTAGAGGATTTGCAGTGTTTTTAAAAGCTATTATTCAAGTAAATGGAAAAGTGGCATTGTGTAGGGTGTTTGGAATACCAGAGAGCATAAAATAGATTTTTCTTCTACTGAAGATGACTGTGTGAGAACTACTTTCCTTTATTAAAACATCAGGCGTTCCAAACATAAAGGCTTTTATTCAGTGATCTGTATCAGTTGTGTGCTTCCTTTTCATTAGCATGCAAGATAACTTTATCAATATATTAAAGCTGATAGGGAACAGTCACTATGATATATATGTAGTAACTGCATCTTTGCAAGTTAAAAATGCAAATATACTTTCTAGACAAAAGGTAGGGCGAGTTTTATGGTTTAAATTTTTGTAAGTATTTTAGGTTCTTGCTGAGTCCAAGAGCAGGGCTTATTAAAAAGGAATGGCATAACATGTTTTGCAAATGCAAACTCAGTGAATAGAGGCATATTTAAAATGAAGCCATGAGAAGAATACACATCGCTTTTCTGTTAATTCTGCTAAAATGAAAAATTTGAGTCTAATCATGGGTAATATTGAGCAAACACAATTTGAGGAACATTCTGAAAAATAACCAGCCTGTAATCTGCAGAACTGCCAAGGTCATGAAAGTCAGTGAATGACTAAAGACGTTTTCTGGAGTGAAAGAGATGTAAGAGACATGAAAACTAAATAAAATGTAGGATTCTGAAATGGATCATTTGGCTAATAGAGACATTACTGGGACAGTTGGTGAACTTTGACTGGGATCTGTGGCATAGATTAAAATAATATATTAATGTAAATATTCTGATGGTGATGGTTGTATTGGGTTATGTAGGAGGTATCCTTCTTGGTAAGATATAGAAAATAAAACATTCAGAAGCGATGGAGTGTCATGTTAAAAATTTACTCAAATGATTCTGTAGGAAGTGTTCTTACTACTATTGAACTTGTCTCTGAATTGCAATTATTTCAAAATAATAAAAATTAAGCTACCTTTATCTCTGATTTAAAAATTTTTTTGTTGGGTTCTTGGGGATGGAAGCACTTGTTAATTCAATTGGTAAAAGCAACCAAGTCTAAGAATTACATTAAAGAGATAACTAGCTAATTACTTATCATTACTTTTAGAATATATTAGTGATATAAAATTAAAATAATTATGAAATAATTGCTTGAGTAAAAATAGCATTTAGTATTTTAATTTGTTGCTAAATCATTTGATTAATTTTTAGGTAATATTATTAAACTGAAAATGTCACAGACTGTCTGTGAAAGTATTATGCTATTAAAATGCAATGCATTCTGTTCAATTCAGTGAAAAGTTTTTCATTAACTTTTTAGAGTGCAATTTTCTCTTTGTAGCAAGGCCAACTTCATCTATAAATATAGTGTCTTTGACAGAAAACTTGTAGTACCATAGGCCCTGTCTTGTTTAGCCTTTGAGCATTAACTGATCTTTGAGTAGTGATATTTGCAGAAGAGCTGCTATGGTTTCAAGTTGACAAGCCATTAACTCTTCTTTCCCTAAAGCAACAGCTAAACAATTCACTTGAAAATTTTACAATTAGATTTTCCACTTAACTGTTTACTGCTTATTGCTTCATTCTTCCTCTGGAACCTTTAAATTCTTTAAATATCACTAATATATTTGGCTTTTATTTTTCTGTCTGTTTTTGCAGTTGATTGGCAACTAATAGTGGAATAAAAAATTCAACATGGGCATGCATTCAGTTTGATAGTGTTCATGTTTATCTTTAACAGCAGTTTATTTTAATGTGGCAGGATGTTTACTTGGGCTTTTGAGCAAACGCATGCTAACTGAAACTTGTTGCTTGCTGAGGAATTGATAGGGTGATTGAATAAAGACTTTTTGCAATAATGAACGAAGTGAAAAATATAACTACACCTAGGTGGAAGTTGATAAAAATCTTAACAATCATCAAAAATTAATCTTTTGTTGTTGCTGTTCAGTCACTCAGTCATGTCTGACTCTTTGCGACCCCATGGACTACAGCATTTCAGGCTTGCTTGTCCTTCACTATCTCCCAAGTTTGCTGAAACTCATGGCGGTTGAGTCAGTGATGCCATCCAACCATCTCATCCTCTGTTGTCCCATTCTCTTTCTGCCCTCAATATCTCCCAGCATCAGGGGCTTTTCCAATGAGTCGGCTCTTCGCATCAGGTGGCCAAAGTATTGGAGCTTCAGGATCAGTCTTTCCAATGAATATTCAGGGTTCTTTTCCTTTAGGGTTGACTGGTTTGATCTCCTTACTGTCCAAGGGACTCTCAAGAGTCTTCTCCAGCACCACAGTTCAAAAGCATCAATTCTTTGGCTCTCAGCTTCTTTATGGTTCAGCTCTCACATCTGTACATGACTACTGGAAATCATATCATGTCTTTAGTCTTCTGATATGAAGACCCTTAGACTATTTGAAGTTACAGGAATGGTCCATGAAGCCTCAGGTTTTATCCATAGTGTTCCATGGAACCACAAGAACCAGATAGAGACAAAAGCCCATTTACAAGTGTCATACTGAAATAAGCCTTAAGGACTTTTCTATGAAAGTCTTTTGTAGAATTTTAAAATCTTCTTCATTACTCTCCTTTTTCCCTCTTTTTTTTTTTTTTTTTTTTTTTGTATGTTAAGTGGGGACTTCTTTTTGGAGGGGGGGGCATTATTTTCTTTTTATAATTTTAACCTGGTGGCCCTGGTAAGACAAGAAACTCTGATGGGAAATTAGCTTTTAGTTATAAATTGGCAATTTTAAGCTTAATGGGCCTTATTTTTCTTTGAGCTCCAAGCTGCTGACGACTTGGTCCTGTCTTTCTACAGTTGTGCTTGTTCCAGTGCTAAATATTGTATCTTTCTTTTTCTTCCTCTCAGACGAACATTTTCAGAGGTTGGGCAGTTTTCTTCTTCCTGTGACAAAAGAAACACCTGTGTTCTACCTCATTTCATCCAGGTTTTCTGTCCTGAACAGACTGGAAATAGTGTGTTGCCAGGTATTTGAGAGGACAGGGCAGGACTGTTCATATAGTCATGTTTCCATAAGTCATCTGCTACTGGGTACCTTATGGCATCTGTCATAGGCGTCCAGCTGCGAAGAGAGGTGGATGGAGGAAGTCCCTTTTACTCTCTGGTCTGAAGGATTTCTTAACTCATTTTGAGTGTAATAGGAATATCTAAGTGAGTTGATAACAAAACTTGTAGGAGACATATAATAGTAGGATTATTACTTTACAAACCATATTTATAATTTTCCAAGTAAAGGGCAAAAAGAAAAAGTGTTGTTTATTTTCTTCACTTTATATTTTCATGATGGGAAATTTTTAGATAGCTTATGTTTTCCTAATAAGCATTTTACCAATTAGATAGCAGAAATGTGGGAAGAATTTATTTTTGTCTAGTTTTGGGGTATAAGATCAGGAAGCAAAGAAATTATCTGAAATTTAACTTCCTTTTAGTTATGACTAGATCATTTTGGCATTCGAAATAATTATGTATAGGCTTTATGTTCACACATTTTTGCCTAAAATTATTGACATGTTATTAAAATCAGAAGATACTGGGCCTTATTTTTTTAATCAAACTTTTCATACTTTAACACATTGTGTACAGTACATTTAAATTCTAAAAGAAACTTCTGTTGTAGAGAATTTTTAAAGCTAAAATAAATACTGTTTGAAGAAGAATATGGTCAAAGAAAAGAACCTTCTCAAGGAAATTGTTGTAGCAATAACGTTTTTCAAACTTTTAAGCTCAATAATGTTTACCCTAAAATCTGACCCATTTCATCTGGAGGTGGGGTGCGAATATGAAATGTTAATTTGAAAGTTAGTATTTAATACAGGTAAGCGATTTATTTCCATGAGACTTAAATATCTGATTTTAAAATGTTAAACAATTGAAATATGTTTAATATCACTGATTATTTGAACTCAACCAAAATTTTCAAGTTTGAAGTAACTTAAGAGTCCCCAAAACAAGTATTATTGAAGTGGAGCTAAACTATTAAAAATTATAGACAAGGAAGAAGTAGATCATCAGAGCTTTCTTTGAAGTTTTAAAAAAATCCTCCTGATTATTAAAACGAAAATGTCACTTTAACTCATAGCTATGAGACAGTTTCTGGTAGTCTGCTTCTTTTACATTTAGAAATATCCGGTAATGTCAAATAATTTAGCTGGTATGATTTCCTGATTCAAGTAAATTAAGAATATTTTTTTCTTTATATGCTTAATCATGCCCCTGGAGGGTCAGTTGGAAGTATTTGCCTGCAGTGCAGGAGACCCTGGTTCAATCCCTGGGTCCAGGAGATAAACTGGAGGAGGAAATGGCCACCCACTCCAATATTCTTGCTTGGAAAATCCCATGGATGGAGGAACCTAGTGGATTACAGTCCATGAAGTTGCAAAGGAATGAGATAAAACTTAGTGGCTAAACCAAGCATGCCCCAACCTCTGAATTAATTATATTCAAATATCATTTTGGTTGTTTCTTTGAATTTAGAATGTATTATTCTATAGAAACAATGATTTAAACAGTGATTTGGATCATGGCATATCTTATTTTATCCCTGTTTTTGGCTGAAAGGTGATGTGTGTCAAGATGCTATAACAAAACACCGTAGTCAGGAAGCTTATCGTTAATGGGGACTTTGCCCTGGTGACCTAACACCTCTCTGAGGGAGCTAGCGAGGCGCTAAGTTGATTCAGTGTGTCCAACTCTTTGCCACCCTATGGACTATAGTCTGCCAGACTTCACTCTCCATGGGATTCTCCAGGCAAGAATACTGGAGTGGGTTGCCACACCTTCCTCCAGGGGATCTTCCTGACCCAGGGATAGAACCCACATCTCTTATGTCTCCTTCATTGGCAGGTGGGTTCTTTACTGCCAGTGCTGCCTGGGAGGTCCTGCTAATACCATGATATCAGGAATTAGCTTTTAAGATAGAGATTTAAGGGGGACACAGACCTTCAGTCCATAGCACAGTGCCAGTACTTTTCTAGCCCTTGTGTAATGTTTATAGCGACGTTTCTTATTATCTTAGAAATATTGGAGGTGCATCTTGATTCACAGGTGCACCTTTTTTTATCTGCCTACTCCCATTCCCCAAGTATTTGCCTACATTCTCTCTCTCTCTCTTTTTTTTTTTGCCTACACTCTTTACTACTTCCCCAGCTCATGGAGGATAGTCAAGTGCTCAAACAGAAACTGATGTTAGATGTCACAGCTCCAGAATTGTTAGAAAAGGAGCAAGGTCTCTCACTATTAAGATGGAGTAAAGCCTTCTCTGGAGGTTGAGGCAGGAAATGTGGGTTTAATAAATGGAAGAATGGCAGAAGAGTCCACAGAAGAAGCTAGGTTACTGCCAGTAGAAGAAACACGTCAGTATTAGAAGAAGGGTTTTGAGAGTTTTGCTACTCAAGGTGTGGTTCCTTGGCCCGCAGAGCAGCATCAGCATCATTGCAAGTCTTGTCAGAAGAGCAGAATCTTAGGCCCCACTCCAGACCTGTAAAATCAGAGCAACTCCACAGATTGCAGCCCTCCAGGCTCCTCCGTCCATGGAATTCTCCAGATAAGAATACTGGAATGGGTTGCCATTTCCTCTTCCAGGATATCTTCTGGACCCAGGGATCAAACTTAGATCTCCTGCATTGCAAGCAGATTCTTTACCACCTGAGCCATACTTGTATATTATTTTGATTTAAGAAGAATTTAATTTGAGAAGCACTGCTTGGGAGGAGTGCAAGATTTTATGTCTGGGAGGACAGTGTATGCTCTCACTGTGATCTAATCAGCCAAGCACACTCATGTATCTTTGAACAAATATTTTAGCATTGTTTTTGGAAACTGACCTAGATCCTCTGGATTATCACTAAACCAGTGGAGCGCTCATCCTAATTTCTTCTGTTTTTTTTTTTTTCCCAAGTCTCAAGAGTCTCTACCCTTTGGACTTGACTTTTGTTTCTGTATTAACTCTTAGCTTCTGTTCACGGTCTTGGTGTATTCTCCCTTTATGTGCTTTTCTTAGAATTACCACTGGCATTTATTTTGTTTTCCTCCCCCAATTTGCTTTCTTAGACTCTGTGTAAGACAGTCTAAGTGAATAACCCCTGTGTTTGCCAGGCATCCTTTTGAAGTCAGAAAGCAGAACATGTGTCTCCTTTGCATCAGACTTGTCAGGGAGTGGAAAGGAAGAGCAATAATACTCATATTGATGACTAGAAGGTGTCTTAGTTTGCTCTGGCTCCCATGACAAAGTATCAGAGACCAGGTGGCTTATGAAACACAGACATTTGTTTCTTAGAGTCCTTGAGGCTGGAAGTCTGAGATTAGAATGCTAGCATGGTCAGGTAGGTCCTGGCAAGACCACTCTTCTGAGTAGCAGGTGCCTACTTCTCACGGTATCCTCACGTGGTTTGGAGCAGTGAGTGAGTGAAACAGGAGGTCTCATACAAGGGCGCTAGTTCCATTCATGACTTCATCTTAATTATCTCCCAAGGTTTCTCCTAATACTATCATACTGAGGGCAGGGCTAGTGTCTCAGTATATGAATTTGGGGCATCACAAAGTCCCTAACGGGAGGCAATAGAGTGAGTTCATATATATTCAGATGAAATATATAAGATGAAAGGGAATCTTGGGACCAAGAGTGGTCAAATGATTTAAAATTTTTCAGTTAGTGAGAAGGATGAACTTGGTGCCCAGTTCATTTTTATTCTATCACTGTGGTAACTGCTGGTTCTGAGGCTGACTTGTATTATATATTTAGATTAATAAAAACACTAGTAATGAAGGAAGGTACTTGTTTTAATTTCTACTACCTATATGGCACTGTTTTGGGCACTGTATATCCATGTATCTATATAGCTAGTATTACATATATGTAATATGTGTGTGTGTGTGTGTGTGTGTGTGTGTGTGTGTGTGTGTGTAGGTGTATGTATTTTCTAATCTTCACATTAACTCACTCAGTTAGGCATTCCTGTTTTTATTTTTAAAAGAGAAAACTAAAGTTTGGAAAAGTCAGTTCACTTATCTCATATACTTGTTATTAACAGAATCAGAATTTGAACCCCTAACTTTAAATCATCTGGAAAAACTTTTAAATCAACTTTGAACTCCTATCTAACTTTCATTATTCCTCGAGATTTATCTCTGATCATAGTTCCAACTTGGGTCATCAATTCATCTTAAAAGGTAGAATAATATAGTGGTTGGAATGCACAGACCCTGGAGCCAGAACCTGATACAAATTCCAGATTTATGTTTATCAACTGTGTGATCTCTAGCAAGTTATACAACCTCTTTGTGCCTTGGTTTCCTCAAATGTAAATGGGACTGATAACCAGAGCATTTATCTAATAGAGTTGTTATAAAGATTAATAAAAGGCATTTAGAAGAGTGGCTGGTACATGAAAAGTGACTAATAAATGTTACCTAAGTGACTAATGAAATGTTATTATCATTAAAATGCATCATAATTATTAATTATTTCTAAGCATAATTGGGAAGTAAAGATAGTCAATATATGTTTGTCACTTATTCCAATAAATTGTGATACTTGCAAGATACTTTCCATTGTCTGTCTCTACAGGTCACTGATATATACAATAGTTACAATGATATGTGTTGATATAAATTTCAAGAGAGTTCTCAACTTGGTTGTGATTAGCAAGGTTAAAAAATACAAAATAATTTTTACATATAGGGTGTATTCTGAGGTGTGTTGTGATTATCCTCACCTTAAATAGATTTTGAAACCAATTATTGTTGTTCAGTTGCTCAATCATGTCTGACTCTTTGCAACCCCATGGACTGCAGCATGCCAGCTTCCCTGTCCTTCACCATCTCCTGGAGTTTGCTCAAACTCACTTCTTAAGTTGGTGATGCCATCAGCTATCTCTTCCTCTTTTCCTTCTGGCTTCAGTCTTTCACAGCATTAGGGTCTTTTCCAGTGAGTTGGATCTTCACATCAGGTGGCCAAAGTATTGGAGCATCAGCTTTAGCATCAGTCCTTCCAATGAATATTCAAGGTTTATTTTCCTTAGGATTGACTGGATTGATCTCTTTGCTGTCCAAGGGACTCTCAAGAGTGTTCTCTAGCACCACAGTTCAAGGCATCAATTCTTTGAAACCAGTAGTTAGTTTATTATTATTATTTATTTGGCTTTACCAGGTCTTAGTTGTGGCATGTGGCATCTTTTTATTTTTCTCAGTTGCAGCATGCTAGATCTGGTTTCCTGACCAGGGATGGATCGTGGGCCCCTTGCATTGGAAACTCAGAGTCTTAACCACTGGACCCCCAGGGTAGTCCAGAAACCAATAGTTTCTTTTGAAATAATATGTCAGCCTAGCTTTGAGTCCAAAAGGAGACAAGCCCCATAAAATGATTAAAAATCTAAACTTTTGACTTCCCAGATAGAAATTTATCACCTGGGATGGTAAATTATATAAAGGTTGTATGAATTAGGGATCTTAAAGGGGTTCATGCAAAAGCCAAATCTCTATTTATCAGAGGAGATAGTACAGATATTCTGAAATAAATCCCACATGCTCACATGTATTACAAATTTTTGTTTATGATCAATACTACAATCAGCGGTCACTCCATTAATTTAAATCATGCTGGCTCAATGAACTCATTGACGTTTACAGTTATTTATGTTTGCTCAGTACCAGAAGAAAATTCGCTTGGTATCAGTAATGTCACACAACAAAATGATGTGATTGCATATTTGAAATTATATCCTTCAGTTTCTTTCAAAAAAGAACTACACTGTAAGAATTGTTAAGTGCTTAGGAATGCAATAAAGACTAAAGGAAACCATTATACTAATACTGTCAAATCAGTATTTTAGTTTTTTTTTTTAAATCTCAGAATTTGAGTCTAACACCCAGCTGAAAGGTTTCAATAGAGAAAGTTTTCAAGGTCAATCTCTTTCCACCTTGTGGTTTAAAGCCAAGTCCTCTTATTAAGGTAGTCATTATTTTTTAAGTGGCCTTGAAGATTTGTGATCTTGGGTATAGAATATGTAATAAGCATTGATTACTTTTATTCTGTTCTAATTTAATTTTATCTTTGTGTCTTTTATACCTTAATGCTTTTATGCTAAAAATAAGGATCAAATAAGTAAAGTAACCATAAAAGATATTCATCAACTCATAGAGTTACATGCTTTTCTATTTTTAGAAAGAATTCAATTGAGATAGTTAATTTATATGTTCTCTTAAAATTGTAATTAATAATAGAGCAGTTAAGTACCAAAATATAATCTCTTGCAAAAGTTGGATTGAGGCAACCCAACCCAGGCCCCTGTCCAGCCATGCAGGCATAATGTATCTCACGTGCTGATGGTTTTCTGTCTGTCATTTCTAGAGTCTGGCTCTTGTGTCACAGTTCAGACTGGATTCATATTCTGTTACAGTAGGTTAGAGAAGGCAGGGAGAAGGGGAAAAGTGTAAGCTCTCTCCTCTCTCCTCTTTTTTTTTTTTTTTTTTGTCGTGAGAGCAAGAGAAGATGGATGCCTCAACTTAAACAGAAAGAGTAAATTCACCCTTCCTGTGCCTTTTCGTCTGCATTAGGTTGAATGATACCCACCTGCTTTGGGGAGGGACATCATCTTTATTCAGTTTATTGATTTGAATGCTAATCTATCACTTCTAGAGACTCCTGCTCCACAGACACACCCAGAAATAATACTTTACCAGCTATCTATGCATCCTTTAGCCCAGTCAAGTTGACACATAAAATTAACCATCGCAACTATGGCTTACATTTCATTGACCAGAACAAAGTCATGGCCCTATCTAGCTGCAAATGAGACAGGGAAATGAGCATCCTCACTGAAAAATGAGTGCATTCTATTACCAAGAAAGAAAGGGAGAGTGGATATTGGGTGTTTGTTAGCAGTCTCAGTCACCCATCTCCTCAATCTGCCTGAATAGTAAGTTGTTTAAGGGCAAGAGTGGCAACTGACTTTGTACTCTGTAACATTTTGCAAAGAGAAAACACACATTTCCAGAAACCTTGTAAAGAAGATGAAACAATCTCAGGTTACCACACCCGGAGCATTGACACATCATTTTCAAATACATGTTAAGAAGCGAACATTTGCACTTCTAGATTAAAGAGAGGAAGAATGACAAGAGGAAGAGTCAGAACATGTTTTATTTTGAGAGTAATAATATAAACACACATCAGCTTCTCAATCTGATAGCATCTCAGAGGGTGGCCTTGCCTTCATGGGATGAGTATCGGAGGGCAAGAGCCAGAAACCAGATTTTTGTCAGGGCATTTGGAATTAACACAGAAAGGATAACTATGCTCTCCAAATTAATAAGAACCTGGTCTTTAAACTAGGAATTCCACTTGAAATTATAATATGCAGTTTGTAGCTTGTAATACTTTTGTTCATTGTCTTTCACTGATAAATATCATGCTGCATGGAAATCTCCTTCAGTGAGTAGAATAGTCCTAGTAAGCGGAGAATCAAAGAACCATAAAATTGAAGAGCTTTCAAGGACAGTCCTGGTGATTTCTAATAAGCATCCTTGTCCCCTCAAAAGGGAACATCTTTCTAGCATTTTCTAAAACATATGTATACCAGTTAGGCTCTTTCAGTATGCAAGGAATAGTAGCTTGCTCAGTTTACTTTAGTTACAAAAGGTGGGTATAGAGTTGAGGCCAGGAATTACAGTGAAACAGAGCTCCTGTGCTAGGTCTTCTCATAGGAACTTGCAAAATTACACTTTCCTGCTCCTGTTACTCATGCCCTGCTTTGTGGTCTTCCTATTAATTAGAATCACAAGCAGTTTTAGATAAAAGCATAACTGCCTGGGCAGTGGTAGTGAAATGTTAATCATCTGTATAGACTTCTGCCTAGGGATGTTCTGTGTCAAGGAAATGTGTTCAAAGGTCCCAAGCTGATAAAGCAGAATGGGGTCAAAGGCTCCTGCGTCAGATGGATGTGTGTGAGGACAGGGGATGCAACAACTGAGCAGATAAGAAAAACAAACTTAATGTATCAAAGAATTTTGCAACTAACTCCTTGGAAACCATGTCCCAACACAGATGCTAAGGTGTGGGTAACATAGATATGGCAGACTTCACAGATTGGGGTGCAGATAATACCCACAAGCAGCATTCTAAAGTGAAACATAATCATACACATGGATGTGCAGGATATATAGTCTGCTTTCTTCAAGACATTCTTATCATGTAAATATTTGATGGGCTGAAGTACTTAATGGGTGGGATGGGGCAACTAGAAACAAAGAAGCAAGTCTTGATAGCTTTTACAAAGTGGAACTGTTAGGTAGTTAGAATAGGAAAAAGAAGTCCAAGATGGTGGTGGCTAAAAGACAAAGAAGGGAAAAGCCCATGAAAATAGAACAAAGGAAGGTCCAAGGACCTGAGTGAGGACTTCAGGTAAAACAAGCAGCCCTCCTGGCTAGCCCAGTTTACATAGGGCAGGCTGGTGGCGGGAGTCGGGGGGAGGTTGGTGAGGAGACAAATGTATAAAAGGAGGAAGCCTGGAAGGATTGAGGCCTTTCTTCTCTTTGTCTTTTGGGTCTGCCTGCCCTCACTCCTCGAGAGTGTACTACCCTTTGTTTTTCCTAATAAAACTGAGCTATAACACCCATTCGTCCCTCGCTTCAAATTTTTGGTGCAGCGAGACAGAACTGAGGAAATTACAAACTCCCCCGATAGAATTAAAATCCACCCTTGCATAGTGTAAGCACCACCAAAAATTGCTCTGGGAAGGGCTGCCATATTATCCGCCTAGAGAGTTGGTGACTAAGTGAGAAGAGGGAAATTCAGGGAGATTTTCTACTCACTGGGAGATTCCCCTGCAGAGATTTTTACTATTGTTAGTTTGCTGGCTTTTTAATTTGTTTAGTACTTGGCCACACTAGTAGTTGGCTGGAACTGGTATCTCTGTCTGCTTACCAACATGCCCAGTCTGGATCTTCTGCAGAACCTAGGAGGATGGGATCTGCTGGGACTGAACAGCTGCCAGTAACTGGGGAAGGTGGAAGCTGAACTCGATTTGCTTCAGAAAGAGGAACTGTACTCTTGACCCCAGGGTATCTTTTCTATTAAGTTGGAGTTAAGATAGGTCTTTCCTGGTGGCTCAGTGAGAAAGAACCTGCTTGCTAGTGCAGGAGATGCAGGTTTCATCCCTGGGTTGGGAAGATCCCCTGCAGAAGGAAATGGCAACCCCCCCACTCCAATATTCTCGCCTGGAAAATTCCATGGGTGGAGGAGCCTGGTGGACTATAGTCCACGGGGTCACAAAAGAGTCGGACATGACTTAGTCACTAAACAACAACAACCAGTGAGAGAAAAGGCATGGCTCCCAGGCTTTAGCTGTGGATGATCGGCTTTGGCTGGCTTTACCCAGAATGGAAGGAAACGGGGGAGAGGGAGGGTGGGGCTAGATGGAAGCTGACTTTCTGCTGAGGCTCCTGTTAGAGCAGTTTTCCCCCAAGGCTTACCTGTGGGGGATGAATGCAATCCTATATGGAATGCCACTACCTCACATTGTTCTTACCAGATTTTTTTAGATTTTGATGCTAAATACTTCTCCATTTGTATAAACTCTTTGAGCAATCTCCGAAGAATTTGAATGACTATCATTGATAATTTTGACCAACTTAATAGATGTGCCTTACTGATATTGTTTCCCTGAGTCCTTCATAGTGCCATTCTGAAAATCTCAACAGTTTGTTAAAGGAAAAGAAAATTAATTACACTTGGAAACCTGTAAGGCAGACTCTTTTAGGGGGACTATTGTGATAGGCTGTAAAGACCACTGCAGCGGTGCTTTGTAACTGGTGAGAGAGGTTGACTCAATGCAGAATACAAGTCCAATGGAGGTCAGTTGATGGAAACATCATGGGTTTTTGGAATTTCTGGCTAGAGTGACCTAACAGGATTCTTGCTGAAGGCAGTATTAAATAATCAGAGTCACCTGGGGGATGGTAAAGGCTGATGACCCTGGAAATTGAGGGTGACCAGACATCACAGATTGAAGATTCTGGCTAAACTGACCTAGCAGGATTCTTGCTAAAATTGGACAACGCAGAAACCTATATGGAAACCCAAAGGTCAGGGCCCAGTTGAGAGTTCAGAAAAGGTTGAGTAGAATTTGGTCAAGGATTGATTTTCTGTGGTCTTCAGAGACAGCTCTTTCTTAGAATTTTCAACTCCTGTCCATATTTAGAAGGACAAGTTTCGCTAATTCGTAAGGAAAAGGGCATTTCTCCAAGTTCATGTGTATTTTCTTGCTTCAGATTTATGATTAAGGGAGGCTTCTCAAATTTTTTTCTTTATTAATGATCATTTTCCCCAAGGTGCCTTGGTGTCTCCACCTCTCATCTATGTGTCCAATACAGTAGGCACTAGGTCAGCAGCTGCAACACACTGTGTCCACATTGAGACAAGCAGTACGCACAAGCTAGATTGCAAAATAGTGAATATAAAAGTGCTGGGCATACACACTAAGGAAACCAGAATTGAGAGACACATGTGTTCATTGCAGCACTGTTTACAATAGCCAGAACAGGGAAGCAACCTAGATGTCCATTGGCAGACAAATGGATAAGGAAGTTGTGGTACATATACACAGTGGAATATTACTCAGCTATAAAAAAGAACACATTTGAGTCAGTTCTAATGAGGTAGATGAAACTGGAGCCTATTATACAGAGTGAAGTAAGTCAGAAAGAAAAACACCAATACAGTATATTAACACATATATGTGGAATTTAGAAAGATGGTTATGATGACCCTATATGTGAGACAGCAAAAGAGACACAGATGTAAAGAACAGACTTTTGGACTATGTGGGAGAAGGGTAGGGGGGATGATATGATAGTATAGCATTGAAACATGTGTATTACCATATGTAAAATAGATGATCAGTGCAAGGTCACTGCATGACGCAAGGCACTCAAAGCCGGTGCTCTGGGACAACACAGAGGGATGGGGTGGGGTGGGAGGTAGGAGTGGGGTTCAGGATGGGGAGACATATGTGCACTCGTGGGTGATTCATGTAATGTGTGGCAAAAACCACCACAATGTTGTAAAGAAATTATTCTCCAGTTGAATTGATTAATTTAAAAAAGTTAATAGAAAATCTCTTACTGATTATTTTTATGTTTGTTACATGTGGAAATGGTGGTAATCTGCATTGTTGTTTGTTTGTTGTTATTTACTCAGTTGTATCTGACACTTTGTGACCCCATGGACTGTAGCTCACTAGGCTCCTCTGTTCATAGGATTTTTCAGGCAAGAGTACTGTACTGAGATACCGTTTCCTTCTCCAGGGGTAATCTGTATACACTGGGTTAAATGTATTGTTAAATATCAGCTGTATCTTTCTACTCTCCTTTTTCTTTTTTAGTGTGGCTACTAGGAAATGTAACATTTCATAGGTGGCTCACATTTCACATTACATTTCTGTTGGACAGTGCTGTCCTAGATCACCCCCCACCCTGTCAGCTCTAAAGGGAAGGGGATCATATTTTAAATTTCCTCGGAAGGCATTCTGAGCTTGGCAGGCACACAAGTCTAATAAACTCCTTCCCAGTACAGACGTCTTCAAAATGTTGTGGCTCTCAGGTTATATTTCACTATTAAGAGGTCAGATGTGAACTAATAAAAAATGTATAAACCCCCAGCAAATAGCTCATTTTGCAATAACAATTATAAATCTGTATTATTTTCCTATTGACAGATATTTTCACGTTAGTTTCTCATTTGCTCTCATTTCCTTTGATATAGGCAGGGAATTATTAAGGTTAATCAATTATAACAAATACAATAAATTAGCATCTTTTTGCATCCTATCAAAATTAGATTTGATTTAACACATGTATTTGGACATCTATTAAGTTCAAAGGACTGTTACCACAAAGGATTCTGAAAGCCATTAGTAACCTTTAACCTGCCAGGAAAAATAAGATAAATACACAAATGATTGTAATCTGATTTTGTGGTACATTGATTTAAGGACAGAATTACCTTCAATTTAGGGGAATCAAGGAAGTATAATGGGACCAAAGTTTATGAGAAAAAAATGATTCATATCTTTATTGTTTGCTGGTTCTTGGCTATGCTGGTCATTCCAATTGGAATAAAGCATCTACTTTTTCTGTTCCATCTAAGGAAGGAATTCTGCAGATGACACTACCCTTATGGCAGAAAGTGAAGAGGAACTAAAAATCCTCTTGATGAAAGTGAAAGAGGAGAGTGAAAAAGTTGGCTTAAAGCTCAACATTCAGAAAACTAAGATCATGGCATCTGGTCCCATCACTTCATGGGAAATAGATGGGGAAACAGTGGAAGCAGTGTCAGACTTTATTTTTGGGGGCTCCAGAATCACTGCAGATGGTGATTGCAGCCATGAAATTAAAAGACTCTTACTCCTTGGAAGGAAAGTTATGACCAACCTAGATAGCATATTTAAAAGCAGAGACATTACTTTGCCAACAAAGGTCCATCTGGTCAAGGCTATGGTTTTTCCAGTGGTCATGTATGGATGTGAGAGTTGGACTGTGAAGAAAGCTGAGTGCTGAAGAATTGATGCTTTTGAACTGTGGTGTTGGTGAAGACTCTTGAGAGTCCCTTGGACTGCAAGGATATCCGACCAGTCCATCCTAAAGGAGATCAGTCCTGGGTGTTCATTGGAAGGACTGATGTTGAAGCTGAAACTCCAATACTCTGACCACCTCATGCGAAGAGTTGACTAGTTGGAAAAGACCCTGATGCTGGGAGGGATTGGGGGCAGGAGGAGAAGGGGACGACAGAGGATGAGATGGCTGGATGGCATCACTGACTCGATGGGCATGAGTTTGAGTAAACTCCGGGAGTTGGTGATGGACAGGGAGGCCTGGTGTGCTGCAATTCATGGGGTGGCAAAGAGTCGGACATGACTGAGCAACTGAACTGAACTGAACTGAAATGAAGGAAGGAAAACTAAGAGGATAATCGTGTGTTGTGCTGTGCTTGTTGCTTAGTCATGTTCTGACTCTTTGTGATCCCATGGACTGCAGCCTGCCAGGTTCTTCTGTCCGTGGGGATTCTCCAGGCAAGAATACTAGACTAGGTTGCCATGCCCTCCTCCAGGGGATCTTGACTACCCAGGGATCTAACTCAGGTCTCTTGCTTGGCAGGCGGATTCTGTATTGTCTGAGCCATCAGAGAAGCCCAGGAATACTGGGATGGGTATCCTGTCCTGTCTCCAAGGAATCTTTCTGACCCAAGGAATCGAACTGGGGTCTCCTGAATTGCAGGCAGATTCTTTATCAACTGAGCTACCTGGGAAGCCCTCAGTATAATCATGGAGGTGTATAACATTTAGTTTAATAAAGATTTTAAAAAACACTGCCTATGATATATTTTAAATAATGTTGCTCCACAGGGCATTGATTAAATGATATTCATATAAAAATACTTTGAACCAGTTATGATTATTTTTAGGGTTGTATTTATTGGCCTAAAAAAATTCATATTGTTAAGCAGTAATGACTGCTTAAAAAGGAAACATATAATCACGTCATAAAGTATCCTATCTTTATATATTTATGTAAATATATAATCCCTATATATATCTATCTCTTTACATATGTGTGTCTTCTGCTTAGGTGAAGTAATTCATGTCTAACTCTGCGACCCCATGAACTGAAGCCTGCCAGGCTTCTCTGTCCATGGAATTCTTCAGGCAAAAATTCTGGAGTGGGTCACCATTCCCTTCTCCAGGGGATCTACCCTACCCAGAGGTCGAACCTGGGTCTTCCGTATTGCCAGAAGATTCTTTACCATCTGAGCCACCAGGAAAACCCCTTCTATATAGATCTCTGGATCTAAATAGAATGTGTGTATATTTATACAGCCATATTTCTACATGCTAGATTTTTTTTTAATGAGGCAAAATGAACAGAGGTTGGAGAACTTTTGTTATTCTATCTTCAAGATTTTTCAGTGGAAATATTTTATTTTTTAATCAGAAAAGTTGATTAAAATAAAGTTTTACATGTGACCAGATAAGACTTGAAGGATAACATGAAAGTAAAGAGTTAATTCTATGAATATACTCTCCATTATATTTTCTCTCTATCCTACATTGAAATTCATCTTTTCATCTCTAAAGTTTCCTGTTTTATATGGAGATGATTCACTCTGTTTTAGAAAAAGGTAGCTAATAAGAGAAGTACAAGAGGAGCATTTTTCTTTTTCATCCCAAAGAAGACAAATAACTAACATCTCTGGATTTTAAGAGAAAAACAGACTAGGAACTAAAAGTTGCATAGTTCAACTATGGCTGACTTGCCCTCATGTTTTATAATAAAGTGAAATAATGATTTTCTAAAGGGAAGTTGTTTAGAAAGATTTAAAATATTCATATTTTCTCATTATTTTAAAATCACTAGAAGATGCTATAGTGCAATAAACTAGCTTAATTTTTAAATAACAAAGAACTTCCAATTAAAATGAACATGAACATGATCTATTGATCTTCATGTTTCAAGATATAACCTAATTATAATCTGATATAGGGATGGTAAATCTAAAAATGGCACATAAAAATGATATGGTAGGGAACAGTAATAGTGACATAGAAGAAATGTTTCTTTTAATACCTTTAAATGTGACATAAAACATATTTTAATTTTATTTCCTATAGTTTAAAAATAAAATGGCAATGAATTCAAAAATTGTAATCTATGTTGGAAAAGGATATTTATCAAAGTGTCCCGAATACTTTAGCAAATTGGTAGGCTTATCAAGAAGCAGAATAGTTAATTTGGAAAGAGATTAACATTTATATTATAACCATTACATTCAAATTCTATTACATTATTTGTACTATTTTAATCAATGTCATGGTAATGTTAGATTTTATAACTTCTCTAGGTAGCTTTATTTTCATTTTCCGAAAATCACAAGACCAAGCATACGCTCCCAAACTGGTACATTTGCCTGTTTGTTTAGTCCCTGCAGCTGTTGCTCTTTAGTTGCCAAGCTGTGTCCAACTCTTTGAGCTGATAGACTGTTCTCTATCCATGGGATTTCCTAGGCAAGAGAACTGGAGGAAGTCACCAATTTTTTCTCCAGGAGATCCTTCCTGATCCAGGGATTGAACCCAGGTGCCCTGCACTGACAGGTGGATTCTTACCACCGAGGCATTAGGGAAGCCCAGTAATGGGGCTGCTGCGGCTGCTGCTAAGTCGCTTCAGTCGTGTCCAACTCCGTGCGACCCCATAGACGGCAGCCCACCAGGCTCCCCCGTCCCTGGGATTCTCCAGGCAAGAACACTGGAGTGGGTTGCCATTTCCTTCTCTGATGCATGAAAGTGAAAAATGAAAGTGAAGTCGCTCAGTCGTGTTCGACTCTTAGCGACCCCATGGACTGCAGCCCACCAGGCTCCTCCGTCCATGGGATTTCCCAGGCAAGAGGACTGGAGTGGGGTGCCATTGCCTTCTCTGTGTTATGGGGCAATTTCTGTTAAATTCTCGGATATACAAGCATGCAGTTTGATTCCATATGGTGCACAGAACTGCTCTTAAATAGTGAGTGTTTGCTGATCTTTTGTTTCAAAACAGTTGTTACCTTGGGTAATTCATTTTTCTTTCCAGGTTTTAATCTTCTCTTCTGCAAAATAAAGAAATACATGATCTTCAGGTTTCTATATAGTTTTTTTTAAATTTTATTGGGAGTATAGTTGATTTACAATATTGCATTAATTTCAGGTGTACAGCAAAGTGAATCAGCTATACTTTTACATATATCCACTTTTTTTTTACCCACTCTTTTTTGTTTATTTTTAGATGCTCTTCCCATATAGGCCATTACACAGTACTGAGCAGAGTTCCCTGTGCTATATGGTAGCTTCTCATTAGTGGGCTTCCCTCATAGCTCCATCGGTAAAGAATCTGCCTGTAGCGCAGGAGACCTGGGTTTGATTCCTGGGTTGGAAAGATCCCCTGGAGAAGGAAATGGCAATCTACCCCAGTACTCTTGCCTGGAAAATCCCATGGACAGAGGAGGCTGGCAGGCTACAGCCCACGGGGCTGCAAGAGTCGGACACGACTGAGCGACGAAACCACCGCCGTTAGTTACCTAATTTATATATACCCTCATGCTTGTGCTCGGTTGTGTCTGACCCTGTGACCCACGGACTGCAGCCCGCCAGGCTCCTCTGTCCATGGGATTTCCCAGGCAAGAGTACTGGAGTGGGTTGCCATTTCCTACTCCAGAGGATTTTCCTAACCCATGGATTGAATTCGCATCTCTTCTGTCTCCTTCACTGGCAGGTGGTCTTTACCTCTGTGTCACCTGGTAAGTCCATTTTATATAGCATATGTCAATCCCACTCTCAATTTATCCCTCCCTGCCTTTATCCCCTAAATAGCAACCCACTTTAGTATTCTTGCCTGAAAAATCCCATGAACAGAGGAGCCTGGCATGCTACAGTCCATGGGGTCTCAAAAGAGTAGGACATGACTTAGCAACTAAACAACAATAACAATCCTAATCCCCTGATAAGCACAGGTTTGTTTTCTACATCTGTGACTCTACTTCTCCTTTGTAAATAAGTTCATTTTTGTCCTTTTTTTTTAGATTCCACATATAAGCAATATCATATATTTGCCTCTCTGTGTCTGATTTCACTCAGTATGACAATCTCTAGGTCTATCCATGTTGCTAGAAATGACATTATTTCATTCTTCTTTGTTGTTGAGTAATATTCCATTATATGTACCACATTTTCTTTATACATTCCTCTATTGGTGGACTTTTAGATGGCCTACATGTGCCTATTGTAAATGGTGCTGCAATGAAATTTTGCAGTGTATTTGCAGTGTATGTATCTTTTCAAATTATGGTTTTCTATGGGTGTATACCCACAAGTGGGATTGCTTCCATATAGTTATAAAATCAAATGATTTTTCAACATATGTAGTGTGAAAAATTTCACCTAAAAGTAAGCCTTGATTAAATGTTACCTCATGTTTACTTAATCCCACAGTGTGCCAGTCAATGTAGATATAACCACTAAATAAATCTTCCCAATATATCAGCCATGGGGTGGGGGAGATATGATCATCTCAATTTCACAGATATTTCAGAGAGTTGCTATTCAAAAGCAAGACTAGTCTTATTTCCAAGTCTGAGTTCCATTTCTCACAAAGTGTCCCATGCAGGCCCTGCGAGCAGAGGTAACAAAGGCAGTGGAATACTGAAAGGTGAGCATCACTAAGGCAGAAGACAGAACAGCCAGTGACTTGAGGAAAATGAGGATACATTTGAGTTCCTTTAATTGTTATTACTGTCTTGCTCAGCTTAACTTCAGTTAGTTAATAATCTAAAAGCAAGTGAGTTGTTAAAAGCAACTGAGTTGTTACAGTTCACATTTTCACATATTTTATAATAAGAATCATAAGCTCTTTATGCCTTGCATTATTCTCCAGGGAATAGTCTTTTAAAGATCATAGAATGTGTATACATAAGGCTGTGCCAGTGAGGCTATCTGAAACATATACCTATGTATGCATCCTCTTATTGCCTTTGTGGCCATGTGTGCTCTCTCATGTATAGTAAGAGCTTTGTTCAGTACTGACCCATTTGAAATGAAAGATGAAAATTCATATGGGAAAATAATCAGAAGCAATTTTAAAAAAGTTATCTATTGCACTGACCTTCTCAGTCTTTGATTCAAAAGCCAGCAATAATTGATATAAAAGCAAGTTCTATGAAAATGTAACATAAAAGCCTTTATCTGTTATATTTTATCTATTCATAAAGCACAAACACAGCAATAAACATGCAAATATATGAAAATGTATGTATATTTTATAGATAAATAGAGATAAATATGTATAAGTATTCACATATTTACATTTAATGATATCTATACTGTAATGAATGTGTCGCAAAAGTAGTAGTAAGGTAGAAAAATTTACTCTAAATTTATTGCAGTTAACCATCTGTGATGAAATTCTCATAGATCCTCATTAATATTTTTAATAAGCAAAGAAAACAAAACACTAAAATTACCAACACACAATATTTAAAACTATCTTTTTAGATAAGCTGCAATTCCCCGCTTCTCTCTGCTTGCTCACTGACTGATACAGCGTCTTTTCCCCAACTGTTGCATTCTGGTCTCCTTTTATTTTCTGAATTAGCCCCTACACTTCAGGGGACCAGATAACATGCTCCTGTGCCTGTCAGCTTGTTCTGCAATAAATCATCAGAGGCAGCACCATTTGTTTAGCCCTATTTAAGAGGGTCTCCTGGGAAAATCTGCGAGAAGAAAAAATTCTGTCAAATGCACTTTTATTACTTCCATCGCTGACTTCCACACACTGTGATCTTTCAGACCCTTAGTGGTGCCACTGTATTCACTATTTGCTTTTAAATACTGTGAGACACTACTGCTGAATTAGTGAAGACCCTAGATCATAGCTCCTGGAAGATTAGTGAAAACAAAAAGCAATTAATTGCTATATATTTAATGACAGGGTAAATCTCTTTGCTCAGGCATACTGTTCTCTCCATTAAATGAAAGCTCAGCAAACTTTATTCTTCCTTTCATTTATGAAGAGTATTCCACTCAGTCTTATGCAGAAAAGCCACATCGCCCTATGTGATAAACAAATTAGAATTATCACCATATGCATCGAGTTGTAACTAAAATCACATTTTATGCATTACTTTTAAGTGTCTTTTATGTATTAAGTAATAATAGGTTATCATATAAGACATCAAGTAAATAGATACTCTTTTAGACTGGAAATTGACAAGGAAATTTAGTGATCATTTGGTTCAAGCACATTGTGTTACAAATGAGGAACTGAATTCAGAGGGATAATGGGACTTGTTGAAGGTGATACAGACAGACTAAAACCTTTGAAGCTGAGCTTGTTCCGTATTTTCCAGCATTTTTGGATGCCTGTGTGTCAATGATTCAGCCAGTCTCCCCATCAGATGGTCACACAAGGGCATCTGGCATATGGGATCTCTTTAGGATGCTCACATTATTACTAGAGCTGAATTTGAGAAAGACAGGGATGAGAAAAAATATCCAAGAGACTAGATGAGACTAAAAAGTTTATGTAACAAAGGAAAATTTAAACATACCCTGTAAAACCTACAAATAACCTCAAAAAGATAACCTAACCTAATCAGCTTACAAATAACCTTAAAAAAATAACCTAACCTAATCAGCTTACTTTTCAAAAGGTTTTCTGAGTTCAGGGATATTGAGTGATTCAGTGGAAAGGGTTGACATTTCTCTTTAGAAATACAGCAAGTCCCTACATAAGAACCTTCAAATATGTGAACTTGCCCAGCTGTTGTGCCTTTACTCCTGTACTTTTCAAGGTACTGTACTGTAAGATTACAAGTGTTTTCTTTGTGTTTGTTTTTTTAATGCGCTGTTTGTGTGAAAAGTATTATAAACCTTTTATAGCCCTGGTGAGTCAGACGGTAAAGAATCTGCCTGTAATGTGGGAGACCTGGTTTTGATCCCTGGGTTGGGAACATCCCCTGGAGGAGGGTATGGCAACCCACTCCAGTATTCTTGCCTGGAGAATCCCCAGGGACAGAAAAACCTGGTGGGCTACAGTCCACGGGGTCACAAAGAGTCAGACACGACTGAGCAAGTAAGCACAACGCAGCACATGATACAGTACTATATAGCCTGACTCTGTTAGTTGGGTGCCTGGGCAGAACTTTGTTGGACTTAAAAACAAACTGGACTTTCAAACGCATTCTTGGAACAGAACTCATTCATATGAAGGGGACTTACTCTACTTACTTTATCACCTGTTATCAACGTGAACTTAAGGAGACGATTTTGCCTTCAGAAATCCTCACTTGGTGGTGACTTTCAATCTGATACTGAGTAATACACTGATTGCTCATTAATGATTAAGTTCCACCTCATCTTGGCCTGAGCTCTGAGCGCTATCCCAGACTATAGCCATTCTGAGATGTGGTCCGAAGACTCTGGTCAGGTAGACTTGCTATTGCAGGGGCTGGCAGTTGAGGTCTTCAGTTTGTTACAGTTGGAGACAAATTCACTTGTAAACACTGGGTCAGGGCTAATAACCCTTTATAAAAGCAAAACCACTCTAACTCCCTATAGTTTGGAAATACATTTTCCATGAATAAACTCTGTAGCCAGGATGAGGCTAAGCAAAACATGACAGATAAAACAGGCAGGGGTAGGTCTCTCCTGCAATTTTACTCTCTTTCTTCCTCCTTGCTGTTGTTCAGTCACACAGTCGTGTCTGACTCTTTGCGACCCCATGAACTTGAGCACGCCAGGTCTCACTGTCCCTCACCTTCTCCCAGAGTTTGCCCAAGTTCATGTCCATTGCATCGGTGATGCCATCCAGCCATCTCATCCTCTGAAGCCCTCTTCTGCCCTCAATGTTTCCCAGCATCAGGGATTTTTCCAGTGAGCCCTCCTTCTTAAGCTCTATTTATTCACACTCGAACTTTTTAAATGCTATTTCCCTATCAAAAGCTTAGCCACAGGCAGAATTAATAATTTAATAGTGTGGTATAGTCCCATCCTGGGTACACATGCATTTTAAGAGAAGGCTTAATGGGAAAGTCACAAACCTGAAATTGTTAAGGATTACCATGTGCCAGGTGGGTCTTAAATATATGTTGCATTATCTAGTCCTGTTAAGTAATTCTGAGTTAGATCCAGCTAACTCAGTTATACAGATAAGAAGATAAAAAGGAAATAGAAACAATAGCAAGGGACTGTGAGGCATGGGTGTGTGTATGTTGGTGAGAAGGAGAGGAATGGGCATGTGGGGTGAGTTGGAAAAGCACCATGACTTGACTAATTCTATTCTGGAAGTCTTTGACAATTTTGACCACGATTTTGCAAGTTGAAATCCTTGTTTATCCTATGGGGGTCTTGTTATTCTGAAGAAATTACTGTTGTTAAAAATACTTACTGGTCAGTGCCTAGATTTCTTAAAGAAATAGAATAAGACAGGTGCTTGCTAAACACACTGTACTGCTCATAGCATTTGCTTCGCAAACTAGGCTTTTTGTTTGCCTCCTTATTGCTGCTGGCCTTGGCTGGGTAATCTGGCAAAAAGAGAGACTCTGCACTTTCCCTCCTTCTAAGGCGATTAGTTCCTTCAGGGCACTGGTGCTCAAAGGTGGGTACTGAAACTCACAGAAGTAGAATTTACTTACCGAATTACCCTAGTGATTCCTCTGGGTCAATTCCATTCCTTCTGTCTCCAACCAATTTGCTCCTTAGCTGTTCTCTGATCTGCTTTTAACTCTATGGCACTTCAAATTCCTCTATCCCCTTCCTCTTGCTCTGTGATAAAGGAAAACTTTCTTGGGAAGGTGAGATGCATAATCTCTTATATATATATTGGGCTGGCCAAAAAATTCGGGTTTTTCTATTAAAATTCTATAGAAAATTTCCCACAAGCTCTTTGACCAACCCAATATTTCACAGTGAAGATGCTTCCAATGTGACAGTTGACAAGTGCAGGAAGGGGAGAGACTCTTGAATCAGATGTTTGCAAAGTTATCCACAAACTTCCATCCCGGCACTCTGTTCCAAATAGTTATTGCCATTCTACTGTGAAGATGTGAATCATATTGTAATGAAATTCTTCAGTTTTTTTCTGCACATGGAAATAGGTTAGTTTAAGGACTCATTTGAGTGAAACTCCATTTACAAAATGATGTAATTCAGTGATCATTTAATTCTAGCAAAGGCAAAGAAAGATTTCAAACTTGAGAAAATTTTGTCTATATTTTTCAGAAATGATTGATATACAACAGTCTATAATTAAAAAAAAACTTAATATGCCCAGTGTCATACCTAATAACATGAATTATTGCTGAATTTTCACACAACCTGTTTTTACATAGGATACCAAAGTTTACAACCTAAAGAAATACTGTTATCACAGACTGCTCAATGATTTATTTCAAAAAATCACAAGTCTGGGTTGAATGAATTCACTCAGGAAGAAACAATTTTGATTGTACCTGAAGGGTTCTGATGATAGAAACAATATTTTTAGTGATTGAAAACAATTAGTAGTAAACTAATTGAGTCCTTTTCAAAGCATCATTATTGAGTACTTCAGAAGAGCTGAGTATTGGGAGGAAATAGTGTATTAACTTCTTCCTTTAATTAGAAAAGAACACTCCAGACACTACTTCATTGATAAGATGTTCCTGGACAAATAAGAGGATAAAAGACATATCTAAGATTTTTACAAATAATGTTCTGCCACATGCTCCCTCCCTTCTTCTTTATCTTTCTTTCATCATATTTTTATGCCATCCTGTGTCTTATGTCCAAAGAAATGTTTAAACCCTTAAGTTGCTGAGAAAACAAAAAGAAATGTTATGATTCTGTGATAGAAAATATATATGTGTGTTTTCTCATTTTTGGTAGCTGATTTACTTTAGCAGTTGATGTATTTGAATGAAATTTTCACATGTGAGAGAGTAATGATTAGTACAAAAGAATAGGTTCATGTTTGCATTTTTCTTTTTTCCTATGCTTTTATATTAATCTACAATTTTATAATTATACATTAGGATTGTACAGTTAATTTTACTTGTTTTTTAAATCCTTGTTTAGAGACTCAAATCACCTTTAAATGACTTTTATGCTAACTTTAAGATTTTGTACTACTGTTCTGAAACTGTTATATATTTGAACCAAGAACGTATATGGTTTGTTTAGAGACATTACTTATATGTTTGATTCTACTCTGACTAGTTGTATGACACCAAACAAAGTACATAATATTTCTAGCCTCAGTTTCCTCATTGGTTAAATGGAGATGATAATATTATTGGTGAGACTAAAGAAGATTTTGTGTAAGAGCATTTATCATGGTGTATATGCAAAGGAAGGGCCCTGAATTTTGCCTCAGATTAACTGATTCTTCCTCAATACATGCAGAATACTAGACTGTTTCAGATTAATTTATACAACAATAACTCAGAAATTCAAGAAAACTCCTTTAATTGATCCCAGTATAAAATATGACTATAGCTGTGGAAGATAATTTAAAATACATATATATTCACCTGAATGTTATCCTTTAAGTCATCTCAGAAAGTAGACATGTATTCTAACAACTTTACCATTGCTTAAAAACTTTTTAACCTTACTAATGGAAAACTCTTATAAAGCAAACAACTCAGTGTTATTGCTTTATTTGACTAAAAATTGAGCCCCTTCCAAAAAAAAAAAAAAAAAATGAGCCCATCCTTTAGAAGTGAGGAAAGTCACATGATATGCTTTGTCTCCTCTGAAAGAGCCTTGTAAATTATAAAGAGCTATACAAATGTAAGGTGGTTCAGAGCAGAGTGTTAAAGAATGACCCCATTGAGAATATTAAAAAAGTATGCCTCAGGCTCTTAAATAAATTCTGAAAATCTCAAGTGTTTTGAGCTCTAGCTTTATCGTTTATGGTATGTGTATTGTCTCCTAAACGTCTATATGGCGGTAGACAGCACCCATTTTAGTATGTAAAATTTAATTGATAAAAAGATACTGATTCATACTATCGATTTTGTTACTACTCTGCTTTTAACCATTTCCTACAATATTTAAAATTATCTTTTATCAACTATTCTTATCCAGGTACATCTTAGATTGCTGAACCTTGTTATTTAGTTGGCTGTTTTGAAGACCCTTCAGGTTTGGGTCAGAAGTGTTGCCGTGGCAACCCAACTGTGGCTTGGGCTGGAGTGCCACAATTGGTTGACCTCTTATTACACATTTCAGAGCTGTTTAAATAAAGAGTTGAAGTTGAAATTAAAATTTAAAAAAGTGTTAAGTTTATAATATTTGGAGCATGGTGGTGCAAATGCGCTCAAATCCAAGCAGATCATGTTAAGGTGGAGTGGAAGCCTAGGAAAATGCATCCAGAATTGGCAGGTAGAATAGCACTTCCAACTCAGAGTCATATTTGAACAGACAAGAAAAATCTGACTTATCTTGGCAGTTTAAAAATACTGTGGTGTAAGCTGACCATCACCAGGTTCTCATCTATAATTGAGAACCTGAGGGAGAATAGGGTTTGATCATATAGTTTCCTTATTTGGACAGATTGATTTTATCCCACAAATGCTTGTTGTTGATTGAGTTCCCATCAGTTCTTTCTCAGAGGTCATTTGAAATCTTTTTGATTTAAAAAAAAAAATTTATAAGTTCAGCACTTCTGTTTTCTCTTCTGTCACTGTGTATTAATTATACTTCCCGGTTATTGACTGGATATGATACTTCCTAATAAATGCTGACTTATCTCTTTCTCCTTTAAGTGCAGTGATTAGCAGTGTCTGCTGAGGCAACTTATCTCAACTGGGAACTCAGGGACTATGGATTAGTGGCTCTGCTAATGCGAAAATATGAAAAGAGCTAAAACAGCGCATGCCGTATTTTCTATATTAGTGCATTAGATATCCATAGCAACTTTGGAAATATATAGACAATTGTTCAATACCAAGTTTTAAAAAACAGCAAATTTTTGAAATAACATTTTGAAAATGGATGAATATGTCATTTTTTTCTAGGAGAAAATGATCAATATTCTTTAAAATTTTCCACCAAATAATTAACAGCTTTATTAGAGATATTCCTAGAGCAGGCATGTGCTTTGCAACATAGATAAATCCATTAGGAAGCAGAGAGATAGGAGGGAACAGAGTCACAATACCAAAGATGCATTTTGTATATAATGGGATACAAGTCAGATGCTATCAAAATACTCAGCTTTATGTTTGTCAGTGACTTAGTTACAGTGGATAAAAATTATCAAGCATCTTCAATGAAATTATGTGAAATGCTCCTTGCAATCTACTCTATAATTTATAGGCTTTCAGTCATTTCTTTCTATAGCTTATAAAAATGGAAGAATATCTTGAAAATGCATGCATACTACTTGCCATTGCTTGTTTCTGATTCAGTTAATGAAATTCTGATTCCAGTACCTTAAGAAAAGCTATGTATTATTTTCATCATCCTGCAAATACACCTTCAATTGAAAACATTTTTTTCTTTTAAAAGGGAAGAGGTTGGAATTGAGAATAATAAAATTACAATCTCATTCAAAGTCACTTCCGTGCTCTTCACATTTGCAGGTTTAACATGTTAGCATTTAAGAACATTTAAATTAGATTCATATTTTAGATTCAAAGAGACATGTTTTCAAATGCTCTATCATGTAAACGTTGATTTTTAGGTACTTTGTCAACATGCCAACTTGGCTTCCAAGAAGTTAGTACCTTCTCATAAATATAATTGTTACGTTTGAAAAGATACCTTATTCCACTCAGAGCAAGAGAAGGGAGAAATCAAGACTCCACTAAGACATGTGTGTCAGGGCAGAACAGCTGTTACCAAAGCCCAGGAAATAACATCACTACACCCATCAGAGTCAGTGACATAGTTTCAGTTGCGGCCGTACATCCTGCTCCAGTTGTGTCTAAAGTACTACCACCGTCTGTTTGATGGATTTGCTTCACATCACTGAAGTTCATCTCCTCTGGCATCCCTGTAGAGGCAAATAAGAAAATCATGGAATGATGGATACACCACCTCACCATGATCCTTCTAGAACGACTCTCTACCCAAATTGTGGACACGATCGTTTTTAATTATTTTGTGTAGCATTCCCTGTGTGTTTCACCTAATGCTAAAAGATGAATATGACACATATTTCTGCATTTCTTAAATTGGAACGTATAAGACCTTGAGTGGGAATGCTAAGAAACTTTATGAGAACAAAGTAAAAAGTACTTTCTAGCTTTTTGAAAGCATTTGGAATATTTCTCTAATGTTATCGAAGTAAAGAAATTTAATTAAAATGTCCTGAGGTATAGTATTAGTGCGTGGCCCAGAGATGTAACAATGGTAGGGACTGTTGTGAAATCTTTTCTTATGAAAATAAAGCCATGTAAGGAGAGATAATTAAATTGGACATTTTTAAAAAGTATAATTTATACAGATCATACTTTGTATTAGGCTAAACTATGCACAGATCCTTATTGAAATATATCAAAGAATAAGAACAAATATTAAATGATACCCTTTATACACACTCAGAGCTATGGGGACAGGGGTATAGACACCTGTCAGTAGAACAAAGAATTTAGTAGTAGGATGGACTGGGGATTGAAGTTAGGGATGAAGTGTTTGATTAAAGAAAAAAAAATGTTGTACAACATTATAGACCAAAATCTAGTCACATCCTGGTTATTACTTCTATGTGTTGTAAAACCCAACAAACTGAGGGAGGAGGCCGTCTCCCCAGTTATTGGGGATGAAATAATTATTTAATCCTTTAAGATTATTTTCTTAAAGAAGTTTACCTTTCTATGATATACCTAAGAAATTCCTGATTTATAAGTTGTTATCTAGTGTCACCCATGTGTTGAGACTGTGAGACTGTCTGGATTATCTCATGGTGTGCCACTATCAGTCACAGTTAACAGGTTTAAATTCAGTGTTACTAGGGCCGCGAATATTGACATCATAATTACAGTGAGACTGAAAAAAAAAAGCTTCATATAAGGAAAAGTCAATATTTATGTAATTAGGTCAATACGTATATATATAATTCAGAAAGTAAGCTCCACTGCGTTCAGGGATGAGAGCATTAAAACGAAGCTCAGCTCTACTGATCTGACATATTGATTTTACAGTCTGAGCGCTTGTGTTATTATTCATTGTTTGGGTACTTGTTTTGCCCTTCTATGTCATTAAGCAAGATGAATAAACTAGCAATTCCTTTTTTTTTTTGTAGAGACTGGAGTGGAGTGTGCATATTTTAGTCATGGTTTTATACTCCTTGTTATGTTAGAATATAACAAGGCGCTGTGTGGACTCTAGGCAATTAAAATTTTTTCCAAGATAACTACATAAATTTGAGCTTTAAGGGATTTACTTCTCTTTTTGAAAGCACTGTGAGGAGGTGCCTGGATTGGATTCATGAAAAACTTTTTTTTATGCCTTCTGGAGTCAGTATTCTCCTCATTCATTCATGAGCCAGGCACTGGTCTGGGCTTGAGGGTACTGTGGTGAGTACAAATATGAAAATAGAAAGATGTTAAATCTTATGTCTGCGAGTCAGGCAATACGAGGAGGGATTATCTCATCTTCAGTCAGATGCCATTTTAACATTGGAGGTAGAGGTATTACCAATAAATGCGATCGTTCTAAGGATGATGGTCCCTTGAGATGAGAATTATATAGAAAGAATGAAAGATCTCTTGAAGAGCCTGGCAGTCAGGGCTGCAGTTTCAGGTCAAATCACAACCTGGCCTGAACTTCTGTTAAGAAATCTTTGCATGCCAAAAAGGCAAGGCCAAACCCACAATAATTTGATGTAGTGATTGTTTTCTTAAAGGAACTTAATTTACTAAGCTTATAAATTATACTAAAGCTCAGCCAAAAACCCATAAAAGAATAATCAGTTTGATGATTTCTCACATTAATAAATTAAACAAAAATGAAGTAATTTAAAATAAACTTTTCTATGTCTAATGGCAACACACAAAGATGACAATAAATTCCTATTTCTGCCCTTGGTGGCTTGCAGTCTGGTAGAGGTAGACAGACAGCCATGCTATTACAAAAACAAATGTAATGTGAAAACTTGGGCACTTGCCTGATGGTTGGTACTATGAAGTAATATTATCTCACACAAGATGAAGTGTCAGTTAACCTACTGTCCAATTGACAAAGACAGGACAGAGAGATGATGACAACCAGTTTGGCAAGGATATAGCCCTTTATTAAGGAAGACTGCCAAAATATAGCAAAAGTGTTTAAAATGTACACTTACCTAGACACCTAAATTCTGCTTTAGTGGAAAAATTCCATGGGAATAATTTTTAAAATATGCACATATTTATTCACAAAATGTTAATTTGTGCATTGTTAGTGAAAAGTCATAAACCATTAAGTGTCCATTAGTAGGGTACTAAGTTAAGAAAATTGTGCATGTACTTATTTTAAAAGATTCAAAAAGTAGATATCAGTACAGAAGAATGTTTTGATATTATTTTATACACATACTTGCATGGTCTTTAAGGATCTTTGGACTCAAGTCTATGGCTGCCTTTCTTTGAGAAAAGGGAATCTATTATTGATTTCTGTATTCACTGAGTAGCATTTAGTAATAAGTAGGTGAATGAATAAGTTGATAACTTTAATCCAGGACAGAAAACTGCAAAACCATAAAAATGTTTCTCCACTTCTAACATTATGTAAGTTTAATGTGTACAATATGTTGATTTGATGTACTTGTATTTTATAAAATGATTGTCACTGTAGTGTTAATGTCTCCAGCATGCCACATAACTACCTTTTTTTTTTTTTTTTTGGTGGTGAGAACATTTAAGATCTATTCACTTAGCCCTTTCAAGTATATAATTCAGTGTTAATCGCTGTAGTCACTGTGCTTGACATGAGATACCCAGAACTTACTTATCTTATAACTGAAAGTGTATACCCTTGAACAACATCTCATTTACCCTACATCCCAGGTCTTGGCAGTCATCAATCTACCCTGTCTCTGTGAGTTTGCTTTTTTTTTTTTAAGTTATAGATACAAGTGATGTAGCAGAGTATTCATCTTTCTCTGTCTGACCTATTTCACTTAGGATAATGCCCTCAAACTTCATCTAAGTCATAGCAAATGGCAGGATTTTCTTTTTTCATGGCTGAATAACATTCCTTTGATTTTATAGACAATACATCTTTATCCATTCATCTATTGACAGTTAAGCTGTTTTTGTATCTTGGTTATTGTGATTAATGCTGCAGTGAACATGGGAGTGCAGATATCTCTTTGAGATCCTGTTTTCATTTCCTTTGGGTATATACCCAGAGATGGAATTGCTGGGTCATATGGTAATTCTATATTTTAATTTTTTGGGAACCTCCATGCTGTTTTCCATAGTGATTGGACCAATTTACATTCCCACCAAGAGTGCACAAAGATCCCCTTTTCTCCACATCCTTGCCAACACTTACCATTTGTCTGTTTGATAATCAGTTCAGTTCAGTCACCCAGTAATGTCCGACTCTTTGCAACCCCATCGACTGCAGCATGCCAAGCTTCCCTGTCCATCATCAACTCCTGGAACATGCTCAAACTAATGTCCATCGAGTCAGTGATACCATCCAACCATCTCATTCTCTGTTGTCCCCTTCTTTTCCTGCCTTGAGTCTTCCCCGGCATCAGGGACTTTTCCAAGGAGTCAGTTCTTCGTATCAGGTGGCCAAAGTATTGGAGCTTCACCTTCAGCATCAGTCCTTCCAATGAATATTCAGGACTGATTTCTTTTAGGATGGACTGGTTGGATCTCCTTGAAGTCTAAGTGACTCTCAAGAGTCTTCTCCAAAACCACAGTTTAAAAGCATCAATTCTTTGGCACTCAGCTTTCTTTATAGTCCAACTCTCATATCCAAACATAACTACTGGAAAAACTATAGCTTTGATTAGACCGACTTTTGTCAGCAAAGTAATATCTCTGCTTTTTAATATGCTGTCCATGTTGGTCATAGCTTTTCTTCCAAGGAATAAGCATCTTTTAATTTCATGGCTGCAGTCACCATCCTCAGTGATTTAGGAGCCCAGGAAATAAAGTCTGTCACTGTTTTCATTGTCTCCACATCTATTTGCCATGAAATGCTGGGACTGGATGCCATGATCTTAGTTTTCTGAATGTTGAGCTTTAAGCCAACTATTTCACTCTCCTCTTTCTCTTTCATCAAGAGGCTCTTTAGTTTCTCTTCACTTTCTGTCATAAGGGTGGTGTCATCTGCATATCTGAAGTTATTGATATTTCTCCAGCGATCTTTATTCCAACTTGTGCTCCATCCAGCCTGGCATTTCACATGATGTACTCTGCATTGAAGTTAAAAAAGCAGGGTGACAATATACAGCCTTGACATACTCCTTTCCAATTTGGAACCAGTCCATTGTTCCATGTCCAGTTCTAACTGTTGCTTCTTGACCTGCATACAGATTTCTCAAGAGGCAGGTCAGGTGGTCTGATATTCCCCTCTCTTGAAGAATTTTCCACAGTTTTTTGTGATCCACACAGTCAAAGGCTTTGGCGTAGTTGATAAAGTGGAAGTAGATATTTTTCTGGAACTCTCTTGCTTTTTCGATGATCCACTGGATGTTGGCAATTTGATCTCTGATTCCTCTGCCTTTTCTAAATCCAGCTTGAACATCTGGAAGTTCTCAGTTCACATACTGTTTTTGATAATAGCCATTCTAACTGTTGTGAGGCAATATGACATTGTGGGTTTGATTTGAATTTTCCTGATAATTAGTGCTGTTGAGCATCTTTTCATGTATCTGTTCACATTTGTATGACTTCTTTGGAAAAATATTTACTTCCTTAAGTTCAATCTCTTTTAATATAAAGACATAAAATTACATCACAGCAACACAGAGTATAGAATAAAATATTGGAATTAGATGCAAACTTGGAATTTTACATCTGAGAGAAAAGTAGGGAATGTAATAGCAAAGATTCAGTGTGAGAATATTAACTAAGCAAGTACTTGCTACATAAAGTTGCTATGGATCTTGTAACATTCAATAACAACTATTACCCTTGGTCATTACTTGATAGACTTGAATGGTCATTTATACTAAAATCAGCCATATGTATATTGACTGGACATTTGGGTGCCTAACAAATCTGATATGGTTTATGTAACAGTTTACCATTTTTTAAATGATTAATCCATTCTTATCTCTTAGGAAATATAATTGATAGACTCACCCAGACTATTGAGTCACTTTAATCTAGGGTGTATCCTGAAAAAAAAATGCTGTTATTTTCTAGTTTTCCTTGGGGACTTCCATGTAATCCAATAACAAGAGCAGAGTGACTGTATGGTTGAAGAGACAAGGTCTGTGATAATCATGAACACCCTTATGGAATGTCACCTCTGTGATCTTCTATTTGATATTCAGAGTCTGACTAATAAATGGGATTGTTATTCTATTCTCTGTGAGAAATGGTGTGAAATTTATTTATAGTTCTTTCATAGTTATTTTGGTTGATGCTTTATAACCAAGAGTAGTCTTCCTTTTTGACAGATTATGTGAGAATAATGAAGTAATTTTAATTGTTAGTAAGTTAAACAGTGAGTTAAAACATTAATGGGAGATTATGACTGTAAACCAAAGTTTACTTTAAAGTATTATGATGTATTGAGATATTTCAGTTCTGGGTAATATCAGGGATCATTATCACTTGTTACTGCATCAAATGGATTATTGGTTGCTCTCCAACAATTAATAGTAAATAGCTTTTATTTTTCAGGATAGAGTTTTTAGCAGAGAAAATACTGTTTGGATTTTTTTTTTCAGTTTCTAATGTTATTTTTTATTCCATAATGACCATCCAGGTCTTTTTCCTCACTATGTGGTATAGATTTCTGAAGACTTTAGAAAGGAGACATACATCTCATATGAAAAGTGCTTTCCTGGTGGCTCAGACGGTAAAGCATCTGTCTACAATGTGGGAGACCTGGATTCAATCCCTAGGTCAGGAAGATTCCCTGGAGAAGGAAATGGCAACCCACTCCAGTACTCTTGCCAAGAAAATCCCATGGACAGAGGAGCCTGGTATCCATGGGGTTGCAGAGTCGGACACACATTTTTTTTCTTTAATTAGTTTAAACAGTTTTATATTACTGTTGTGAGTTTTTTAAAACAAGTATTGTGAAACTTCTAAAATAATTTTTATATATAAATTTTAAAATGCCATTTTTTGTGCAATTGATAATAAAGACTAAATATTGTGTGTGCTAAGTAACTTCAGTCACATTCGACTCTTTGCCACTCTATGGACTGTAGCCCTCCAGTCTCCTCTGTCCATGAGATTCTCCAGTGAAGGATAGTGGAGTGGGTGGCCATGCCCTCCTCCAGGGGACCTTCCCACCCAAGGACTGAATCTATGTCTCTTGTATCTCCTGTATTAGCAGGGGGTTCTTTATAAAGTTTATTAAATATACCAGTCCTTATTTATATACTACAGGCTTAGTTGTAAGAATTTACAAGTATTGGAACAATTAAAATTAGTGATCTGTAAATTATGTGTGAAGATATAAGACTGGTCAGATACTGCTAGTTAGTAAAGTCACAAAAGATTTGTATATCCTAAAGCCATGAAATTAAAAGATGATTACTCCTTGGAAGGAAAGTTATGACCAACCTAGATAGCATACTAAAAAGCAGAGACATTACTTTGCCAACAAAGGTCTGTCTGGTCAAGGCTATGGTTTTTCCAGTGGTCATGCATGGATATGAGAATTGGACTGTGAGGAAAGCTGAATGCTGAAAAATTGATGCTTTTGAACTATGGTGTTGGAGAAGACTCTTGAGAGTCCTTTGGACTGCAAGGTGATCCAACCAGTCCATCCTAAAGGAGATCAGTCCTGGGTGTTCATTGGAAGGACTGATGTTGAAGCTGAAACTCCAATACTTTGGCCACCTCATGAGAAGAGTGGACTCATTGGAAAAGACCCTGATGCTGGGAGGGATTGGGGGCAGGAGGACAAGGGGACGACAGAGGATGAGATGGCTGAATGGCATCACTGACTCGATGGGCATGGGTTTGAATAAACTCCGGGAGGCCTGGCGTGCTGCGATTCATGGGATCACAAAGAGTCGGACACGACTGAGCAACTGAACTGAACTTAGTGATAATATGGGGTTAAACACTTGTTAAAAATTAAGATATACTAAAGATATACCTGGACACATAGTAGTAATATTCAATGTACCAAAAATAGAAAAATTTTAAAGCACTCAAGAGGAAGGGCAGATTGCTTTTAACAGAACAAAATATTATATTAATTTTCAAGAGCAATAATAGAAGCTAAAATAAAAATTCTAACTGTGAAAGAATGTAGGATTCTATACAAAGTTATACAGTATGGAAAAAATGAAGGCATAAATAAATGTATTTTAACACTCCCCAAATGATTCTAAAGTATTATTATAAATGTATATAAAAATAAACAGCACAGATGGAGTGGGATGAAAGTTATTAATATAATAGTGTTCAAAGTAATTGGCAAACATCTAGCTAGGTTACTGTATATAAGCATGTTGGTTAAGAAAACAATAACAAAATGATTAGGTATAATTTTAAAAGATATAATTAAAATATTTGCAAACAATTGTTAAAACATTCTAAAGTATTTGTATGTTCTGGAAAGAAGTGAGAAATAATTACTTTAGGTTTTGTCAAGAAAAATGTATACTTTAATGAATGTTAAAATTTCAAGCCCAAGAACTTAAAAACTTCATATGGAACATATATATTCCTAATCCATTAAAGCAAAGAGGGTCAATAAAATCCAGTAGAAGTCAGGAACAAATAAACACACAAATATGCCCAAAGCTCAAAATCAGATGTTAAAGCCATATGCAAATAATTTAGTAATCTCTAAATGAAATGAACTGCATCAAATTAGAAAACAGACACTCAGTTTGGATTTCAAAAGAAATTTAGCACCATAATAAAATGATACATAAAGGGTGAGAGTAAAAGCTTGGAAAAACACACTGCAAGTAAATAATAACCAAAAGAAAGGTGATGTCATTATATTAATAAAAGACAAAATGAGTTTTGAACATTAAAAAGGGGTAAAGAAAGTCTTCACATAATAACAAAAGAAATAATTCAACATACAGATATAACAATTCTGTGCCTAAGAGCATATTTTCAAAATAAATCAATATTAATAAAGGAAAATAATTGGATAAAATAACAAAGCAAAATGGACACATAAATATTCAGTGGGAGATTTTAATCCTGCTATCTCATTACCTGAAAGCTCAAGCAAATGAAAATTAGTGAGGATATGGATGACTTGGTCATCCACATCTTTGGGCCACTGACTTCCAGTCATTATTCTAGTAATAATCCTAGGACCTCTTTGTACCCCCATTCCTTCACCTGGAAAGAGAATAGATTGTCCTGATTACTAAGTTGGGATGAAGAGCAAAAATGTTAAACTTTTAAATTTCTCATCCTCTTTTGAATTGAGAAATGTGAGAATGCATATTATCCTGCTCTTCACCATGAGTTGAAACTAACTCTTTCTGCAGGGAGGACCCATGATTTTCTAGCTATGCTTCTGACCTGACAGTAATTCTTGGATGAAATAATAGGTATCATATGTCAGGACATTCTCTAGTCCAGTTTTTAAAGGTAAAATAGATGATATTTTTATTTTTATGTGTCTGACGTGTAGTACTTATATTTCAATTGGTTCTAACCTCAGAAGAGGAGTATAACTTATTACACCAGACCCAAATACAAGCTTTCACAAGTGGTCTAATAAATGAATAAATATAGCTAGCTAACAAGATTAGATAGCCTAATGCAGTTAATGACTAGTGGATATACTGTGTAAATATTGTTTTAAAGTATACTTAAGACATTAACAAAAGGGATCACATAGCAGGGCACAAAGCAAATAATAACAAGGAATTTTAAACAAAAAATATGAATTTTTTGGTAACACAATAAAATTCACTGTCAATACTGAAGGAAAACCATGATCCCTACAGCAAACCTTATCTAAGGACCTAAAACAAGACCTAAATAACCAGATGTATCAAGTTCACAGATGAGAAAATTTGTTTATATAGTGTCTCTTTCACTATATTCTGAAATTTCATCATGATGTCCTTTGGTGTGGGTCTATTGGATATTGGATCCACTGTGATGGGCTGTCAGTGAAGCCTACAAACTCATGTCCATCTTGGGAAATGTTCTTGAATTCTTTAGTGATGACTTCCTGTTTACATTATTCTCAATGTCTGGGTGTCCCATTATTTAAGTGTTGGATTTCTGGGAAGTGTCCTCTGGTTTTCTCTTCTAGTTTCTATCATTTTACTCTAGTTTCTAGGGGATTTCTTAAACTTAGGCGTTGTTGTTTTTTTTCCCTTGAGGTTTTCATTCTTGTATTCAGAGTTTAGATTTACTAAACTTGATATTTTTCCTCTATATATCCCCTTTGTTTTTGTTTCAGATTTCTCAGACTTTATTAAGACACTAATTACAGTATTTTTTCAAAGTACTGTAGTCTTTAATACAAATTTTTTTTTTTTCTGCTTGTGGATATATAGGGGGCTCCATGCAACTCCTTAGATAAGTATAATCCCTGATTCATGGTTGTTAAAGAGGTGGAAGTGAAAATTTGGTTAGAACTCTGGGTGTGTGGATAGGGCTCAGTAATTAGTAGACAAATATGATCTTGTTTCCACATCTGTTGAGGAAGCTGCCTATGCCTTCCTTGAGGAAGTTGGATAGGGTAATTAAGGCTGAAAAATCAAATGCCTCCTAAGTATTGGCAGCAGTGTCTGCTGCCAGTCCAGGTAGCCCTGTGCATTGTAACTAAGTACCTCACGTCCCTATCGACACATCCATGCATGGTCAACAGAACCAAGGGAGATGAGGGGAGAAACAAACTGACAAAAGCATTCACTTGGAAGGAGTACTTAACATTTCTGCTTACTAAGTTTATTGGCCAAAGCTAATCATATGACTCTAACCTCAAGGGACAGGGATGTGTAGTCCTACTATGTGCATAAAGGGGGTGAAGAAACAGAATTATTGTAGACCAGAAGTCTGTCAGGTCCCCTTTAACTGTCTTTGTTTCTTCTTAAGCTAGATCTTCTCGGCAGAGACTTTTTGATATACTGCCTAAGAGTAATTCCTTGCTTGCAGGAATTCTGGGAGCCAGATGAGAGCAGACTTGGGGGAGGGTATAGGTCTCAACATTCATTATTTAAATATATGTGTATATATGTGTGTATAAATTTTCCAGTTATCTTTTTTTTGGAGAATAATACTCCTGCCTTTAGCTGTACGCAGTCCAGAGACTCTTCCTAGATTATACTTCCTGTAGCATACTGACATACGGGAGAGATGGACTGATCAATCAGGAGTGGAGAAAGAAATCATTGAATGGTACAGCTGTTGACTAGTCCTTCTTTTGTTACGTGAGTTCCCTCTTACCAGAGGTGACAGATGATGCCTATTCCTGTATTTTTTGAAGATGCTGTTGAGCAAATTTGGTTCGTTCTCTGCTTTCGTCAACATTGCTTGTGAATTGCCTTCCCTGGGCTTCCTACATATTCATTACTCATCCATTAGCTTTATTGTTTCCAAATGTTGTTATCATCACCTCTTCTATTTCCTTGGCTCTCAGTATAATTTTATATTTTTGTTAAAAGTAATTCTTACACTGTATCTTAGTGGGGTGGCAGGAGGGAGTAAAATTAAATGTGTTTCTTCAGTCTATCATCTTGAAGGCAATTTGCTCAGTATTTCCAGCATCTGGTCACTGAAACTAGTTTTTTTAACTTGAGAAACTTTTTAAAGTGTGAGAAACTTAAAAATTTTTTTTTAATTTTATGTTGGAGTATAGTTGATTTATGATGTTGTGTTAATTTCAGGTGTATAGCAAAGTGATGCAATTAAGCATGTACACATGACAATTCTTTTTCATATTCTTTCCCATATAGATTATTACAGAATATTGAGTAGAGTTTTCTGTGCCATACAGAAGGTCCTTGTTGCTTATCTATTTTATATATAGTAGTGTATATATGTCAAACCCAAACTCCTGATTTATCCTGTCCTCTGTTCCCCTTTGGTAAACATAGGTTCATTTTCTGTCTGTGACTGCAGCTCCATCTGGACTCTCTAGATAAGTCTAGGTCTCTCTTGTCCATTCACACTGGTGTAGTTCAGGTGGTTCTGGTCATCAGTGTTCCTGCTTTTATGGTGATTATTTTCATTAAAACTACTGAGCATTGTTCCATTTTAGCCAGGAAACTTACCAGTAAAGCCTGACTGTTCACTCCCCACTGATAAAAAAAAATAGTGCAAAACAGCCTGCTGCCTTATGGAAGAATGATTGAATGCATGTTGGAAGACTGGAAGGCAGGTTCTTTTGCCTTTGCATTGCCTAATCCATGGTACATTTGCTGTATAATTTTGTAAAGCTTGTTATATGTACCAGGAGAAGGCCTATCTAGCTACAGAGCTCTGGGAATAATTGGAAAATTGAGGCCTACCACAATTTGGGCCCTTTAAATATTCTCTTTTATTCAAACTTTTTGTTAGACCCATAATGCATATCTTTAAGATATTGGGTTGGGCCTTGATTAAATAGATGACATTTTCACTTGCTGCTGCTGCTAAGTTGCTTCAAAGTCATGTCCGATTCTGTGCGATCCCATAGACGGCAGCCCATCAGGCTCCACCATCCCTGGGATTCTCCAGGCAAGAACACTGGAGTGGGTTGCCATTTCCTTCTCCAATGCATGAAAGTGAAAAGTGAAAGTGAAGTCGCTCAGTCGTGTCTGACTTAGCGACCCCATGGACTGCAGCCTACCAGGCTCCTCCATCCATGGGATTTTCCAGGCAAGAGTACTGGAGTGGGGTGCCATTGCCTTCTCTGTTTTACTTACTTACTAGTATTTGCTAAAAATTAGCTGCATCAAATAAAATATGAACCCCGAGAAGGAGATAGTTTTTATCCCAATGAAATGTGAAAATTAACTTCAGACAAAATTTGCCTGTTTTACTTCAGTAACTGAAGAATATTAAGTAGCTAATATTTAGAGCCTAAAATGTTGTCAGAGTATCTGAGAATGTTGTACAACAGAGATTGTAAAGCTTATTACGTTTATTAAATGGGGATGAATTATCTTGACTTGCATATCTGAGTCATATGTATTATTATAAATTAATATATTTAACTTAGTATTTCAAACTTTAAATATTTTGCATGTTATTTTTTAAGAAGAAATTCTATTGGCCCAAGGGATAGCTCAACAAAATTATAGGGAACTAGCCAGTGCTATCATCTCTGATAAAAATATAAATATTATTCATGAAAATAGCCAGAAAACACAGCACTTGTGAGGACAAGTATTTAGGTTGTTGAGCAGGGGTGTCTCTCTGTTCGCCCTTGTGGTGTTCTCAATTGGAGGTTTGTATTCAGATGGGACCATGTATGATTTTAAAGTGTATTATTTGCTTTACTTTGGGTTGACAAGACATTATGAAAATAACAGGTCCGTGTGTAAAGAGGGAAGACTCTCAAATTGAAAGCAGGTGAATTATGCGGGTACTGAAAATTACAGGATCACCTTCTCTGACCCCTTATGGAAATTCACTTGTTCTTGCGTTATATCTCCTGGAATAAATAAATAATCCATACTCATTCTCTCTCAAACCCATAATTCATTGGTGCCCCAGTATGTAATTCTATGTGATATATTCTAATAAATGGTACAGTTTTCCAAATACTGTAAGTTTTTTGGCATAAACCTGTCTGAAAGCAATCATGTGAATTCTTTCTGTCCTTGTCTCCATCTGTTGCGCAGTTGTTAACACTGCTGTGTTTTTTACTGTTGTCTTTTCTTGTCATCAACAGTCAGTTTAAGACAGCTTAAATATGTATTTTTTATAACTTTTATTTGGGTTTATAGATTGATCTCATTCACTTAATTTTAAGCCCCTCAAAGTCATGATTATGGCTTTTTTTCCTGAGTTTTTTATGGGCTTGTAAGTAGCTATACACAGTACCCTACATTTTGCAGAAACAATTTTTGAATATACGACTTACTGAAAATGTTTGATATGTAAATAAGCACTTAATGCTTTTTAATTTATTTAAATTGGAGCTACCCAGACTTCCAGAATTCATGCTAGAAAGCAATGGAGTATAGTAGACAGGAGCTGAGGTCAAGCCCCAGAAACCTGAGAAAATTCATATAGTCATTGAGATTCAGTTTCTTCATCTGTAATATTTACATGATAATAATGCCTTCTCCCAGGATAGATGTGAAAATTAAATGAAATCATAAATATGAAAAAGCACTTTGTGATTTTTTTTTACATCGACAAAAATATGGTTATTATTTGAAGATTAGAGGCTAAGGCAGGCAAAGTGAGTTGAATGGCAGAGTTTCCTTGGAAAATAGATGATAGAACCATAAATAGGATGCCAGTCTCCTGATGCCCAGTCAGGACATGGCAAGGGGACTCGCCACCTGGGAGCAGATTACCTGCAATGTTCAAAAAGATATACTGATGCTATGCCATGTAAATAGGAACCCAATAAGTTAGAATCATCTCTACTATCAAAGGATTGTCATTATAAAGATAATTCAGCTGCTTATATTCATATATATGTAGTTATCATAAGTACTTAAATTTCAGTGTTTAACCAGGATGATTCTTCGGTTTATGTGTAGTATGAGCCCCTATATAGTTGGCACTTGATAAATATTATTTTGAACAAATAAATTTATATGAAACTGTGGCCTCAATAAATGTTAGCCAAACACAAAAAACCAACCTTCGCCACCACTGGCATAAAGAATCCCGTGTGCTCTCCATCTTCACTGTCCTAAAAAGGCCTCTGTACTTTCCATCTCTCCTCTCCACACTGCTGGTAACCATGGGCCTTTTTAATTGCCTCCATGGTTTTGCTTGGTCCAGAATGTCATACATGGTATCACACAAAATGTAGCACTTTTAGATTAGTTTCTTTGTCTTAGTAATACCCATGTACAATTGCTCCATGTCTTTCCGTGACTTGATAGCTCATTTCTTTTTTGCACCAAGTAATCCACTACTGGCATGCATCACAGTTTATTTATCCATTCATCCCTTGAAGGACATCTTGGTCGCTTCCAAGATCTGGCGATCATGAATTAAGCTGCTGCTAACATCCTTGTGTAGGATTATGTGCAGGGATAAATTTTGATAAGTACCAGGAGTGTGATTTTGGATCTTGTGGTAAGAGTATGTTTAATTTTATAACAAATTGCCAAAGTGTCTTCCAAAGTAGCTATACCATTCTGCATTGCCACCAGTGATATGAGAGTTCTATTTTTTTCACCACCTCACCAATATTTGGTGTTGTCAGTGTTCCAGATTTGGGTCTTTCTAATTTTGGGGGTTCCAAAATCACTGCAGATTGTGACTGTAGCCATGAAATTAAAAGACGCTTACTCCTTGGAAGGAAAGTTATGACCAAACTAGATAGCATGTAAAAAGCAGAGACATTACTTTGCCAACAAAGGTCCGTCTAGTCAAGGCTATGGTTTTTCCAGTGGTCATGTATGGATGTAAGAGTTGGACTATGAAGAAAGCTGAGCACTGACAAACTGATGCTTTTGAACTATGGTGTTGGAGAAGACTCTTGAGAGTCCCTTGGACTGCAAGGTGATCCAACTAGTCCATCCTAAAGGAGATCAGTCCTGGGTGTTCACTGGAAGGACTGATGCTGAAGCTGAAACTCCAATACTTTGGCCACTTCCTGCGAAGACCTGACTCATTGGAAAAGACCCTGATGCTGGGAGGGATTGGAGGCAGGAGAAGGAGACGACAGAGGATGAGATGGCTGGATGGCATCACCGACTCGATGGACATGGGTTTGAGTAAACTCCGGGAGTTGGTGATGGACAGGGAGGCCTGGCGTGCTGCGGTTCATGGGATCACAAAGAGTCGGACATGACTGAGCGACTGAACTAACTAACTGATAGATGTATGGGGCCATCTCACGGTTGTTTTAACTTGGATTTTCTTGATAATGTGATGTGGAACATCTTTTCGTATGATCAGATGCTATTTGTATATCTTCTTTGAGATGTCTGTTAAGATCTTTGGCCCATTTTTTATTCAGGTTGCTTGTTTTCTTATTGTGGAGTTTTAAGTGTTCTTGGTATATTTTGGATGGCAATCCTTTACCAGATGTGTCTTTCAAAATATTTTCTCCCAGTCTATGGCTTGACTTTTCATTCTCTTGATACTGTCTTTTGTATCACAAGAGTTTTTATTTATTCTTTAAATCACAATGCTGTATATTAGAGGTCCAGAACTTATTCATCTTTTAATTGCAATGGAAGTTTTAAATATTCGTGAAGTCCAGCTTGTAAGTTATTTCTTTCACAGGTACTGTGTCTCTAGTGTTTTATAGAAAAAGGTTATTTTCCCAAGAATTTTAGTACACTGTTTCTCTGTAGATTTTCCATGGAACCTGTTTTCTCACCTTTTAGGCATGTGTAGGACCTTTGTGCAAAGAGAATCTATTGCCTCAAGAATATTCTGATGTAAAAAAGGAAACTGGGTCTTTAGATGATAGGTGTTATTTTGAGTAAGGGTCAGTTTCAACACAGAATGAGGTGGGAAAAAATAATTACCAAGTGAAAATCCAGAGAGAATGTATCCATGGAGGTGAGGATGTAGGATATTGCACAGCAAAACATGAGTAAATGGGAACCAGAGGGAAATGATACTCCCTGAGCATCTCTAAGTAGTCTTACAATATCTCCCCACTTCTGCATACTGGACAAAATATGAGTGTATACTTCTAATGCCAACAATGAATATATCATGAGTAAGAGTGGTGACAATGAAAGTATTAAAAATAGACTTTTTTTCTATCCAGATAGAAAGCTGGATGTAACTTACATGTACCAACTCAAAAATTTTGTACACTTCTGTTTTCTAAATTTTTGGGGGTTATGTGAAGTGAAATTTCAGCAGCTTGTGCAGATCCAGCTTCTGGAAGTTTTTTAAGTGTTAGTTGAACCATATTTATTGAATAAAACTGTTACAGCCACATGGTGTAATTTACGCACATGATGAAGGTCTCTCGTAACATTCTCATGGATATTAGCTTGTTTGTGGAATACTAAAGCTGGGACACAATCTGATAAGATCTGGGATGCTGCCATTCTAGACTCATCTCATTGTGCAGTGCACAGAGTAGCATAGTGAGTGCTAGGTAAGGCCTCAAAAATCGTTTCCACAATAAGATTCAGTTAAGGAAAAAAATGTATCCCGTATTCAACATTAAACTTCTCCCTTAAACAATATCTATACTTTATTATTGTCTTGAGACAGCGGTTATCTTTCTATCTAACACAGTTTCTCAATCTTGTTTATGTAATTTATGGCCAATTTTAAAGGAAAAAACGTTTTTCCATAGCCCCAGTTTAGAAAGCTGGTTTTAACCACAGTGTTAGTTAAATATGTATAATGACGCAATTAGATGCAAACTTTTAATTTATGATGTAAAGCTAAAATGAACTTATAAGTTAAAGTCAGTGATCAAATTAACAGTAAAATTATGACTCAATTAATGCGATGCATGGCAGTCCTCCCAACTCTAAATCTCCAAAATATTGTGAACACATAGTTGGTATGATGGTTAATTTTAGGTATTGACTTGACAGGACCACAGGGTGTCCATATATTGTGTCAAACATTATTTTAGGTGTTTCTGTATGGCTGTTGTTGGATGAAATTAACATTCAAATGGGTAGGCTGAGTAAAGCAAATTGCCCTCCGTAGTGTGTGTGGGCCTCATTCAATCAGTTGAAAACCTGGCTAGAATAAAAATTCAGACTCTCATCAAGTAAGAATTCTTCCTGCCTGATGGATGTTAAACTGGGGCTTTGCTTTTTTATGCTTTTAGATTTGCATGGAAACATTGGCTTTTACTGGTTCTCGAGCTTACCAGCTTTTGGACTGGACCTTGCAGATTTTGGAAGGTACTGACCTCTCTGTGTTAGTCAATCGTTATAATATGGAATAAATCATCATAATGCAAATATAACATATATACATCCTATTGGTTATGCTTTTTCTGAAGGACCCCAAATTATAGAGATTTTGGTACCAAGAGTGATTCTGGAGGAATAGGGTTTTGATGAGTGTTCTGACTTGGTTCTGAGATTTCTAGATTGATTCACTAATCTGATTAGACTTAGAGATGCTGATGATTCCATTTCCATTGGTAAAGAGGACATTGCTAGTCCTTGTTATGATCTGGCAATAGAGATACACAAAATATTTCCACTGGATACTTTCTTTTAATTACCTACTTATAAGAAGCAAATATATGGTTAACTGTGTATTTGATACTTTTGAATATAGTGTCAAACTAGTGGATATAAGGGGATTGATTGTCTGGTTGCTCCTAGTGTTGATGGACAAAGTAGGGGAAAAAAAGATGAGTTCAAGTGCTGTTTAAATGACTTGAAAACTTTTACCTGCACCCTGAATGATTCTTTCAATTTCTATAGATGCAGGTTTGAGTTCATTGAAAATCAAATCTAGAATCTCATCCTGTCACTGGCTGAGCAAATTAAACTTTTGGCCTTGAAGGGTGTCAATTGTTAAAGTGATGGCATTGATTGTAAAGGAATGGGATCCTGAAAGCTGGAATGTTGGTATGTGGGAAGACCGTGATGAGTCTGAGGGCAATGGGCTCCTAAATCCTGACTGGTTGTCTTTGCCAGTAGAAGCAGTTTCCGCATCCTCAGTGGAAGTGGCTTCTCTACTCACTTTTGAGGGAAATAACCCTGCATTGCCTGAGAGAAATACAGTGGCCTCCCCTGAGGCAGTTGACGTTGAGACAATGTAATTCTCTGAAGGATCCTCCCCCAACTACTTTATTTATTACTTCTTGACTTAAACTGGATTCAAGTTCTATCAGGCCCTGAACAGGAAACAAACTCACGAGGAGGTACCCTGTATTCCAAAAGAACTATTTGAGTTTTCTAATTTATATGGCAGAAAGCTGCAAGGGAACATGTGTGAATATGAGTATATAAGATGTGGGTGAATGGTGGAAGGAACATAAAGTTGGATCTGGCTGAACTTATTGATAGGAGCTTACTAAGCAGACATTCTGCAAGAAATGTTTTAGCTTGTGGAGTCTGAGAGGAATTTAATAATATATTTGGTTGGTTAGCTGAAATATAATCCACAAGGTGAACAACAATGAATGGGTTAGAGATATCATATCGGATTTGGTTAAATGCACAGCAACAGGTTCAAAGGTTCAGGGAGATTACAGTGTTAGAGTGGATTTGTCATTTAAGACTTAGTTATCCACCCTGGGTGCATCCATAAGAAGCACTTTTCGCCACAACTATGAGAAATAAATTTATCTGGGGAGCTCCAGCATCCTGAAAAGATCTATGATTGTTCTTCTGTGTACACCCATCTTTTCAGTGAAAACTGAGGTTGCTGAATCAGGAAACCTAACTGGGAGGGGAATAATTGGACTTTGAGGTGGAAAGGGCCAAGCAGTGGTACTCAACCACCAAGGGCAGAGTGGGTATGGTTGCCTTATTTTCAAAGGACTTATTTTCAGCTGTCAGAACATTGCAGTCCTGTGGTCTAGTTTATTATGATGCTCTTAGAAGTGAAATAAATAGGAAACCTACTAAATTAGTGTGTGATTTACACACACACACATATATGTACATATATATGCATATATATATACACATACACACATATAAGCACAGAAATTATTGGTCAAGTGAACAAAAATCTAATCTGAATCATAAAAACAGAGGTAAGCCTCCTCAATCAATTCCTAGACTTGGACCAGTTTTTAGATCCAGAACCCTTTGAATGAAGGGGAAGCCAGGTCTCCTTAGGGAAAGATCTTGATATTCAATACAATGCCCCCAATTTTGAATTTTAGTCTTCCTCCCAACTTTCACCAAAGGGACCTATGGCTTTTTACTAGGGTAAGTGTGTATTAAGGAAAAGAAAATCAGATCTCTTAGGTATTACTGACATCGATTCTTAATTGACACTGATTCCAGGAGACTCAAAATGTCAGTGTGGTCTACCAGTCAGAGTGGGAACTTATGGAGGTCAGATGACACATGGAGTTTTGGCTTGGATCCATCTCACAAGAAACACAGTGGGCCCCTGAACCCAGCCTGGGATTATTTCTGCAGTTTTAGAATGTATAATTGGAATAGAAATATTCAGTAGTTGGTAAGATCCCCACACTAGTTCCTTGACCTGAGCTGTGAGGACTGTAGTGGTGGAAGTCCAAGTTTGAAGCCTCTAGAATTGCCTCTATGAAGGACAATGTGAAATAAAAGCACTACTGAATTCCTGGAGGGACTGCAGAGGTTGGTGCAATATCAAGGACTTGGAAATATACAGGGCTGATGATTTCTACAACATCCTATTCAACTCACCTGTTTGGCCAGTGTGGAAGACGGATGGATCCTGGAGAATGACAGTGGGTTATTGTAAGCTTAGTCAAGTTGTGAGTTCAATTGCAGCTGCTGTGCTTGGTTTGATTTTATTACTTGAGCCAATTAACACATCTCTAGGTACCTGGTAGGCAGCTAATGATCTGGCAAGTGCGTTTTTCTCTAGCTCTGTCATAAGGACCACCACAAGCAGTTTTCTTTCAGCTGGCATGGTGAGCAGTAATGCCTTCACTGTGTATCAGGGGTGTATCAACTGTCTAACCCTGTGTCATGATTTTTGTCATAGAGAAAGACCTTGATCATCTCTCTTCCTGAGGGTATTATGTTGGTTCATGACATTGATGACCTTCATGCTGATGGCACTTAGTAAGAAGCAGCAACTTTTCTAGACTTAATGGTAAGATGTTTACATGCCAGAGAGTCAGAAATAAATACTAAAATGATTCAGAGGCCTTCTGCCTCTGAGATTTCTAGTGCTTCAGTGATGTGGACTGTGTCAAATTACCCCCTTTAAGGGGAAGGATACAGGCGGCAATAGTAGAAGTTCTGATTCGGGCATACTCATTCTTCTGTGTGTCACGTGATAATTTTTCTCTGTGCATTTATATGACATATTCATTTTTACTGTGAACTCTGATGACAGTTTGGCCTTCACTTGAGAGGATCAGACCGTTTTAATCACTCTTCCTTTCTCAGTCATTCAATGTGGGCAAGTAAGTAGTGTTAATTATTTTTCAGTATGATTCTAAACACAAACATGGATATTGACAGTGATCCCTAATATTTAGTTTTTAAGCTGTTTCTTGGTAATTCAGAATGAACATGGATGTTGACATAAACTGGCATAAAATATTTACTCGAAAAATCAACTTTACAGTGGATCACAATTGATTAATTACCCACGGATAGTGCAGTGTTCTGAATTTTTCCATTTGAGAAATACTTAAGTGGAGTGGTTAAAATTTTAAAAAATAGAGTCAGACCAACCCCAACTTAAATCCTAGTGTTTTTTTTTTTTAAATTAGCTATGTGTACTTGAGAAATGAGACAGTGAATATATAGCATTTAACACAGTGACCGGGACCTGGTGAACAATAAATGCCAATGGTTATTATTAATAAATAATGAACAAGTCCAACCTTATGACTTTGATGATATTTTTCTAATCCAGTGACTTTCTCTGCCAACCTACTACTAGTCTGGGAGACTTGTTCTATATGTAATATCATTCAATCATTAATGTGAAAAAACTTCTGTGTACAAAACAGCAAGAGACAGGGGACTCTATACATTCGGCCTGTTGTTTTCAGACTTCAGTGCATATTACAGTTATCCAGAGCATACAGCTTCACACACTCAGCTCCTGTCATCAGAGATCTTAATCTGATTGGCCTGAAGTGAGGTCCTTACATTCAGTATTTTTAAAATGTAGATAGGCTTGGGAGGGCACCGTGATTTAGTTCTTTATCCTTCTCTTCTTGTTTTTTAAGTATTAGTCATATTTAGAATTTTAAAGAATATACATATATATGTCCAATATATACTTGAACATACCTGTTCAGAAATGTTAAAGTTTTTCTGTAGAGCCTTTAGTAATTATGCAGTTGCAGAATGATGGAGTATCTTAGGCAAATTATATATGGTAGGCCTGGCAGAGGTAGGTGTTGGGCTCCTTTCCAGAGATATCCTTTGGCAAGTAGGCACCAATGTTGCTAATTAGAATGTCCAGCAATTGCCAACTAAGTTCTCATCCCCAAACTTTAATGCGCAAACAAAATGAAATAAAATGATTTTGTTGTAACTCCCAGTAGTTTCAAAATACATCTAGAACGTGATTGAATTTGCTGAGTTGTTTCCTTCTGTTTTTATGCTTCTTTTGCTATGCTACCAAATATAATATGGCTGCTACTAATAATTAATTTAATGCTATTTTATTTCATATTTGTTTTTTGGAAGACCCAAAAGTATTTGGGATATCTCAGTAATATTTATGCTTCATGCCTAAAAATCAATAGACCACATTTAGGTTTCATAGGTGAGCTACCATGCCAAGCTATCATAGAGTGGAGATTTTATGTGAGGGTTCTATAAACATAACCACTATGATAAAATTGAAATAAAAACCATCACTTTTAGAATTTGTGAGCAACGGGAAATATTAAAACTACCACTTATATCACACATATATTTGTATAAATTAAGTGCTGGAATTTAAAATCACTGGAAGAAAATGTGTGTTCAGATGGATGTAATATAAACTTTGATTTTCAACATGTATTGCAATATCTCATCATTCTCCTTTGTTATAAAAGACATTCCTTTAGAATAGTCTCTATGTAGATTCGGATGAGAGGCTAAACGTTGGACCTGGCATTATTTAGAAAATTTGGACTCTTCTCTAGTAAATATGTTTTTCTAGTGTGACAATGTTGACATTGAGATTATTGAATAGAATTAATTAAACTATGAGGAAAAAAATCACTGAAGGATAATTAGATTTACCTGACTTAGTCTATCAAATTGAATATTGTTCTTATTTCCACGAAGTGGATGGGGTCCTGTGTTATGAACCTGCAGGTAACCATTCTGATAGAGCCAGGTACTTTCTGCTACATTTTTATAAGACTAAATAATACATATAATACAATTTCACTCTTTCAGAAACAGCACATGGATAAAGCTTTATCAAGCATAAGGGTGAGAACATGGAGGGAGCATCTCAGTCAAGGACACATCAAGTCAGCATTCTCCAGAGGCATTGTTTTTCATATTTTAAGTATATGAAATATTCAGTTTACCAAAAGGCTCGTGCTCCAATTTTGCATTTTTTGAAACTCATAGTACAGTGTATTACATAAAAAGCATGTAATTTTCCTTTATGGACCACAGTGTATTCAGGAAGGGGATAAAACATTACAAGCTGTTCTGATCACTGAAAGGCAATTCCAGCAATTTTTGTCCCGAAATTTGCTGAAAAGGAAACATGGAAGCCTGTGGAACACTTATGTCCCCAATTGTAGCTATGTTGGTTATGCAGCATGCATAGAGAAAGAAAACTAGAGACTCAAAAATAATTTTCCTCTCAGTTGTATCTTTGAACAGTATAGGCATGGAGGATATTGAAGTTCAAGGAAAACTTCCTGCTCTCAAATATTCCAGAGATAAGCCTTCTCATTTGGAAATGCATTGGGCATTTACAGGTATACATATTTCAATTCAATAAACATGTGTTGGCTTCTTAACATAGTTCCAGGAAATATATAGGTATATTTTGTACTTAATTGCCATCTATTCATAATGTTTTATAGAAAATACTGATGAGGATATTCCGAAATGCCACGTTAGTTTACTTGTAAGTCAAAAATCATTATTTGTTTACTTAATGGTGTGAATGTTTGTGTCCAAGTCATCATACATAATGAAGAGAACATAAGCATTTGCCTAAATGGATAAAATCAGGTACTCAACGAACACACACAAATTGTCCTTCTGAAAATAAAATGAAACTGAAGATAGATTGGTTACGAAATCTATTGTATTTTTGGTTTCTGTTGGAACTGACTCTGGTTAACCCCTCTGCCGGCTTTTCATTATATCTAAAATACTTTCACACTATGTGCTTGTGGACCCTGGTTAATTCTCATGTCTGTTTTATGTGGTAGGTGATTTAATTAGCCTGTTACTTAATATATCACATAGTAGCTGAGAGTGAGCATTCTAGCAGTAGAAATATCACTGAGTGAATTTCTCAGCTGTTGAAACAACAATACTGGCTATTAAACAATACTTTTGTTCACTATAAATTTCTTCTGGAGAATCAGTGTAAAAAGAAGGTTATAAGCAGAGTTCTTAAATAGGTCCATAACAAAATAATAAACAAGAGTTACTTAAAAAATCAGTCAGCCCATTTCTCTCACCAGCCTGGGCCTTTTAAATCCTCAGTGTCCTCATTTGTGAAAAGTGAGGCGTTTGGAGAAGGCATGGCCAAAGTCTCTTTCATTCTGTCATCCTAAATAGTCATTATTTGAATGCCATTACCACCTAACAGATAGGGGTCAGGATTGGGTAGGTAAGTTCTGACCATTGAAGTCCTGTCCCTCCATCCTTAAATCCTGTCTTCAGTATAAAGATAACCAGTTGCAGTGTTATTCTGTAAAGATGATTACTTTAAAAATAGTTAGGCTGCACAGTTACATCAGCTGTGTAATTTTCTGCCTTGTCATTTAGCAACATTGATGACAGATTTAGTCAAATTACAGCTGTTTTTTTCCAAGGACAAAGACGATGTCATGCACTTGTAATATTTGGAAGTAATGAGTGATGTATGGTTAATGAACCGAGGAACCTTTTCACTTTAGACATTATAAAATGCACAGCCACATCCTGCTTTTGATCTGTTTGTTCTTTGTGATCTAACCCTTCAGGTGTGAGCTATTTTTAAACGTGCTATCCATCTAAGATTCTCTCTAAGAATACCAAAAGAGTGGAGGGCAGGTGGATGCCTTTGGAAATGTCTTTGTCTTTCTTAAGTCCCATATTCAAGTCTGTACTCTTTATGTACGTTGCTTTCCCTTTTTTTGCTCTCACTGACTTTATCTTTGGCATTGATTAAGCAAAGACATAAACCTAGACAGTGTAGTAAAAAGCATATATATCGCTTTGCCCACAAGTCCATATAGTCAAAGCTATGAGTAGTCATGTATAGATGTGAGAGTTGGACCATAAGGAAGGCTGAGCACTGAAGAATTGAGGCTTGTGAACTGTGATGGTGCTGGAGAATATTCTTACGAATGACTTGGACTGCAAGGAGATGAAACCAGTCAACCCTAAAGGAAATAAACCCTGAATACTTATTAGAAGGACTGAAGCAGAAACTCCAATACTTTGGCCACCTGATGCAAAGAGCCACTGGAAAAGACTGATGCTAGGAAAGATTGAAGGCAGGAGGAGAAAGTGGAGATAGAGAATGAGATGGTTGGATGGTATCACTGACTCAATGGACATGAGCTTGAGCAAACTCTGGGAGATAGTGAAGGACAGGGAAGCCTGGCATGCTGCAGTCCATGGGGTCACAAAGAGTTGGACATGGCCGAGTGACTCAACAACAAGCATAGATATACTTGGATCAATTTAATCCAATTCAACTAGACTCAGTTAAATTGTTTAATAAGTATTTGCTGAGTGCTGGGAGGATGAGAGAATTGTATCAGAAAATTAGACTGTTGTTCTAAGGAATTGGATTGTTGGACTGCAGAGCATTTGTTGTTTCATAAAAGGAAGCATATTGTTTCAGCATGGAAGTAAAATTCATGGTTAACACAGACTAGGATGGTTAAGAGACCGAAGAAAGAGAAATATTTACTGCCTTTAAATATGCTATAAAAGGATATTAAAATTGTAAAAAACTATACATATAATTATTTGATTTCATCCAATTTCAATTACAGAAAATAATTTGATAGATATTGCTTCTTGAACAGTTATAATCCCAGGAACAAGAAAAATACCTGGCACAAAGCTCCTTAAGTAACATTTGTTGAAGGAGTAAATAAATGACTCTATGTGTCCTTCCATTAGGTTTAATTTTCTTTTTCCAGGCCAATCTTTTTCAATGAGAATCTTAGTGATAAAGTCTTATTTTAAAAAATCTATTAACATCTTTCAAATGATTAGGCATTATATAAAAATTTATTTTAATATTTTTATCTCAGCAATTTGAAAATGATATTTTCTGACATTAATTTTTATTGATGAACATATTTCTATTTCTCTAATTGTAATACTTTCATAGTTAATTTTTCTTTTCTGGTTGTCATTTTAAAAAATCTCTTTTCTTATGTCACTATACTTTGTCTAGGTTTAGATTTATTTTATGTGGGATTCATACATTCATTCATTATACATAGTTTTATTAACTCTAGAGAATTTTTCTCTCAGTTGCAAATTCTTATCGTGGGAATATCAGTATCTTTCCATTCTACTGGCCATAACTATAAATATCTCTTTCACATATTCCATTTCTTTATCTTAATGTTTTTGATTTTGGAGAATTTTTCTGATTTGCCTTCTAGTATTAATCTTTTCAATTTTATCTGAGTTGAACCTCTCTCATTATTTGAGATTTTATTTTTCAGCATTTTTTTTTAGTTTTTAAAGTTTTAGTGTTTTATCAAATAGTTATTTTTCACCTCTTTGTAACTTATTATTTTATTGAAACTTTATTTTAAACACTTATACACTATAGACTCTATCAAATTCTTCTAACAACTGCAGGTCTTATCACGACTGCTATCTTTTGTTTCTGATTAATTATTTCCTTGTGTATTCTGTAATTTTTACATATAAGCTAGTATTTCTTGGGATTTGAATCTCAGTAATTTTGTGACAGTAGACTTGTAGTTCTCTATAATTGCTTTGTATTTGTTTATTTTAGGAATGCAGGAATATTATCTTGGGGGTTTCTCAATTATACTAATAATGCAGAATTGAGGTAGTAAGTCACATTTGATGCAAGCACATGATTAGAAATTTATATTTTCCCTTACATTTAAACCTTAGTAGAGAAAAGCTTCCTTGTCACCATTCCCGTGCTGCTAAGTTGATTTTCTTACAATCTACTCTTTTAAAGATGATATAAAGAATGCATTTCAGAAGCCTTAGATTTTAGTACTGGCTGTTTACTATGTGACCCTAATTCACACGGAGCCTTAATGTCCTTATTAGAAATCTTAGAAAACAGTCTATTGTATCCTATGCTAAAAGAATATCCTTTGTTGGACTCATAGCAATCCTACTTGTCTTTCTGGTGTGCCTCTAAGACTCTGACCACTCTTCCATGGGTCATTTTTCAAGATTGTTTATGTACCTGGTGACTTTCAGAGGTGAGAGAATTACTTGTCTCCTGGACAAAGAGATGCTTGCTTACTGCTTGCTATAAATTTGGTCAATCCCCCAAGCTAAGTGTTACTCAGCTATGACAGAACCCCAGTGCATGTGCAGAATCCATCTGAACCTTTTCACATCACTCCCATGGAACTAAGAACAAAAGGAAAGCAACACAAATATGCTGATGTGCATGACACTTGTGCCATAAGTAATGCATTCTTTGCTCTCTGACCCAAGAGTCTGTTGTTTTCTGCCAGCATCAGTGAATGATAACAGGTTAACACAGGAGTTTGTAATTGGGTAAAATCAAGTTCTGGACCTAACACCTACCTTGCAGCAGTATTGTAAAGGTCAGTGTACTTGTGTATATGAAAGTAATTCAAAACTGTAAAATCCTATCCAATGGTAAAGAATTGTTACTCTAAAATAGTAATAGTATTTAAGGAAGAGGAAAGCTGCATTCATCTCACACACTAGTAAAGAAAGTAATGCTCAAAATTCTCCAAGCCAGTCTTCAGCAATACGTGAACCGTGAACTTCCAGATGTTCAAGATGGTTTTAGAAAAGGCAGAGGAAACAGAGATCAAATTGCCAACATTTGCTGAATCATCAAAAAAAAGAGAGTTCCAGAAAAACATCTATTTCTGCTTTATTGACTATACCAAAGCCTTTGACTGTGTGGAATCACAATAAACTGTGGAAAATTCTGAAAGAGTTGGGAATACCAGACCACCTGACCTGCCTCTTGAGAAACCTATATACAGGTCAGGAAGCAACAGTTAGAACTGGGCATGGAACAACAGACTGGTTCCAAATAGGAAAAGGAGTGCGTCAAGGCTATTGTCACCCTGCTTATTTAACTTATATGCAGAGTACATCATGAGAAATGCTGGGCTGGAAGAAGCACAAGCTGGAATCAAGATTGCCGGGAGAAACATCAATCACCTCAGATATGCAGATGACACCACCCTTATGGCAGAAAGTGAAGAGGAACTAAAGAGCCTCTTGATGGAAGTGAAAGAGGAGAGTGAAAAAGTTGGCTTAAAGCTCAACATTCAGAAAACTAAGATCATGTCATCTGGTCCCATCACTACATGGGAAATAGATGACAAAACAGTGGAAACAGTGTCAGACTTTATTTTTGGGGGCTCCAAAATCACTGTATATGGTGATTGCAGCCATGAAATTAAAAGACGCTTACTCCTTGGAAGGAAAGTTATGACCAACCTAGACAGCATATTAAAAAGCAGAGACATTACTTTGCCAACAAAGGTCCGTCTAGTCAAGGCTATGGTTTTTCCAATAGTCATGTATGGATGAGAGAGTTGGACTGTGAAGAAAGCTGAGCAACGAAAAATTGATGCTTTTGAACTGTGGTGTTGGAGAAGACTCTTGAGAGCCCCTTGGACTGCAAGGAGATCCAGCCAGTGCATCCTAAAGGAGATCAGTCCTGGGTGTTCATTGGAAGGACTGATGCTGAAGCTGAAACTCCAATACTTTGGCCACCTCATGCGAAGAGTTGACTCATTGGAAAAGACCCTGATGCTGGGAGGGATTGTGGGCAGGAGGAGAAGGGGACGACAGAGGATGAGATGGCTGGATGGCATCACTGACTTGACGGACATGAGTTTGAGTAAACTCTGGGAGTTGGTGACGGACAGGGAGGCCTGGCGTACTGTGATTCATGGGGTTGCAAAGAGTCAGACACGACTGAGCGACTGAACTGAACTGAACTGAAAGCTGCTTTGGGGGCTTCCCTGGTAGCTCAGACAGTAAAGAATCTGCCTGCAATGTGGGAGACCTGGTTTCGATCCCTGGGTTGAGAAGATCCCCTGGAGGAGAGCCTGGCAATCCACTTCAATATTTTTGCCTGGAAAATTCCATGGATAGAGGGGCCTGGTGGGTCCCAGTATGGGGTTGCAGAGTAGGACACAACTGAGCAACCAACACACACACACAAAGCTGCTTTTTAGAGGAAATCGGTCATAAAACTGCTTTGAATGGAAGTATCCAAGACCACTTATGCAATATTCTTGACAAACACACACCACAAACACAACAGATAAAAAAAAAGCCCTGAACTTGTATCTGATCAAATTTTTAAATCTTGCCACCAATTTAAGGAGATATAGGGAGAGGGAACATATCAAGCAATACCACAGGAATGCTATCAATAAAATCTAGACTGTAGAAAACTCCTCTGGATAATTGACTAAATTTTTAAATAACTTGTAGAAAAAGGGGAAATGTATAAATTACATAAAATGTAAGAAATGTAGCAACTAATTTTAATATGTAGACTTTATTTTTATAGTTAAACAATCACCCCAGAAAATTATGAGACAATCCAGCAAATTGTTCTTATAGTATATATTTGATAATATTAAAGAAGAAGTGCTTAAAATTTTAGTGTGACTATGGTGTGATAATTAGTTTCTTCTTGTGCATATATTTTGAAATACCTGTGGGTGGAATACTATCATAGAATCAGTATATTCTGGAAGTAGGGAGAAATGAACGGGTATGTACCTGGAACTAGACTGACCAGGATTGTGGCAGCTGGAGATGAGTATCTGAAGGTTCATTTTACTCTTAACTGTGTTTTTACATACATTAAATTTTTCCATCATAAAAATTTTAAAGATACTACATTTGTTACTTCATTGAAAAATATTCCCTTCTCATATTCTATCATTAAATTGCTGATTTTAAAATTGAGTGTATTGGAATATATAGGCTTTACTGCTCTGATGAATTGTTCAATAAGACTGTTAATATTATAAACAGACACAGTGACAATATCAAAAGCCAAATAATTAGTCACAAAAGCCAAACTTAACAATTAACCAAAAAGCTAGGCAACAGACTAAAAAATTGAGAATACAGGGCAATTAGACAAGAAAAATAAGTGAAAGCATACAAATTGAAAAGGAAGAAGTAAAATTATCTCTGTTCACTGATGACTTAATTTTATATGTAGGAAAACCTAAAACTTCAACACTAACTTCTAAAACTAATAAATTCAACAAAGTTGCAGGACATAAAATTAATAAACAAACATCTGTTGTTTCTATGCACTAACAAAGAATGATCCAAAAATAGTAAGAGAATAATTCCATTTATAGTAGCATCAAGAAAGTGCTGGAAGACTTGAATGTTGAATTCAACAAAAGACTCTTGGAAGAAATTAAGAAGACACAAAACAAGTATTCATGGATGGGAAGACAACATTGTTAATATCTAATATAATAGCTATCAAATTCTCAATGGTACATTTTTCTATTGCCACAAAAATTATCCTAAAATACATGTGCAATCTCAAGGGACCCTGAATAGCCAAAACAATTTTAAGAAAGAACAAATTTGGAAGATACGTACTTCTTGATTTAAAGGATAGTACAAAGTTACAGTAATCAAAACAATGTACTGGCATAAAGATAAAGCCATAGACAAGTGAAATAAAATAAAGTCCAGCAGCAAACCATTGAACATACATGGTCAAATCATCTATAATTCAACACTAACTGCTAAAACTATAAATTCAACAAAGTTGCAGGACACAGAATCAATAAACAAACATGAGTTGTTTCTATGCACTAACAAAGAATGATCCAGAAAAAGAAAAAGAAATGCAGAAAGAAAAAGACATGCAAAAAAGCAAAATGGCTGTCTGAGAAGGCCTTTCAAATAGCTATGAAAAGAAGAGAAGTGAAAAGGAAAGATGTACCCATTTGAATGCTAAGTTCCAAAGGATAGCAAGGAGAGATGAGAAAGCCTTCCTCAGTGATCAATGCAGAAATAGAGGAAAACAATAGAATGGGAAAGTCTATTAGAAATACCAAGGGAACATTTCATGCAAAGATGGGCTCAATAAAGGACAGAGACACCAAGGACATAAAAGAAGCAGAAGAGATTAGGAAGAGGTGGCAAGAATACACAGAACTGTACAAAAAAGGTCTAAATGACCTGAATAATGACAATGATGTGGTCACGCATCATCTAGAACCAGACATCCTGGAACGTAAATTCAAGTAGGCCTTAGGAACTATTACTACGAACAGCTAACGGAGGTGATGGAATTCCAGCTGAGCTATTTCAAATGCTAAAAGATGATGCTGTGAAAGTGCTGCACTCAATATGCCAGCAACTTGGAAAACTCAGCAGTGGCCACAGGACTGGAAAAGGTCAGTTTTCATTCTAATCCCAAAGAAAGGCAATGCCAAAGGATGCTCAGATTATTGCACAATTGCACTCATCTCACATGCTAGCAAAGTGATGCTTAAAATTCTCCAAGCTAGACTTCAACAGTATGTGAACCGTGAACTTCAAGATATTCAAGCTATTTAAAAAGGCAGAGGAACCAGAGATAAAATTGCCAACATCCATTGAATCACTGAAAAAGCAAGAGAGTTCCAGAAAAACATATATTTCTGCTTTATTGACTATGCCAAAGCCTTTGACTGTGTGGATCACAACAAACTGTGGGAAATTCTTCAAGAGGTGGGAATATCAGACAATCTGACCTGCCTCCTGAGAAATCTGCATGTAGGTTAAGAAGTATAGTTAGAACTCGACATGGAACAACAGACTGGTTCCAAATCGGAAAAGGAGTATGTCAAGGCTGTATATTGTCACCCTGCTTATTTAACTTATATGCAGAGTACATCATGAGAAACGCTGGGCTTGGTGAAGCACAAGCTGGAATCAAGATTGCCAGGAGAAATATCAATAACCTCAGATATGCAGATGACACCACCCTTATGGCAGAGAGTGAACAGGAACTAAAGAGCCTCTTGATGAAGTGAAAGAGGAGAGTGTAAAAGCTGGCTTAAAGCTCAACATTCAGAAAACTAAGATCATGGCATCTGGTCCCATCAGTTCATGGCAAATAGATGGGGAAACAGTGGAAACAGTGACAGACTTTATTTTTGGGGGCTCCAAAATCACTGCAGATGGTGACTATAGCCATGAAATTAAGACGCTTGCTTCTTGCAAGAAGAGTTATGACCAACCTAGAGAGCTTATTAAAAAGCAGAGACGTTACTTTGCCAACAAAAGTCCATCTACTCAAAGCTATGGTTTTTCCAGCAGTCATGTATGGATGTGAGAGTTGGACTATAAAGAAAGCTGAGTGCTGAAGAATTGATGCTTTTGAACTGTGGTGTTGGAGAAGACTCTTGAGAGTCCCTTATACTGCAAGGAGATCCAACCAGTCCATCCTAAAGGAAATCAGTCCTGAATTTTCATTGAAAGGACTGATGCTGAAGCTGAAACTCCAATACTCTTGCCACCAGATGCAAAGAACTGACTCACTAGAAAAGACCCTGATGCTAGGAAAGATAGAAGGCGGGAGGAGAAGGGGACAACAGAGGATGAGATGGTTGGATGGCATCACTGACTCAATGGACAAGAGTTTGAGTAAACTCCGGGAGTTGGTGATGGACAGGGAAGCCTGGCATGCTGCAGTCCATGGGGTCACAGAGAGTCGGACATGACTGAGTTACTGAACTGAACTATAATAAGGGTGCCAAGACCACTTGATGGGGAAAGGATTGTCTCTTCTACTAATAGTGGAAACATGGATATCTACATGCAAAAGGATACCATTAGAACCATATCTTACATGTAAATATTAGCTCAAAATGGATTAAATGTCTAAATATAAGACTTAAAATTATAAACTCCTAGGAGAAAACATAGAGGAATAGATTTACGACATTGTACTTGGAAGTGAATTCTTGGAAATGACATCAAAAGGAAAGGCAGAAAAGTAAAGAACATCCAGTGGGGCTGTGTCAGACTTAAACACTTTTGTGCACTAAAGGACATAACAAGAGTGGAAAGGCAAACTATGAAATGGGAAAAAAAATATTTGGAAATTACATATCAGGTAAGGAGTTAATATCTAGAATATAAAAAGAAACGCATAACAGAGTAACAAAAAATCAAATTGGCCAATTAAAGAATGAACAAAAGGCTTGAAAGTGCTGCCTGATAGCTCAGTTGGTAAAGAACTTGCCTGCAATGAAGGAGACCCTAGCTCTATTCCTGGGTTGGGAAGATCCCCTGCAGAAGGGATAGGCTACCCACTCCAGTATTCTTGGACTTCCCTGGTGCTCAGCTGCTAAAGAATCCGCCTGCTATGTGGGAGACCTGGATTTGATCCCTGCGTGGGGAAAATCCCCTGGAGAAGGGAATGGCTACCCACTCCAATATTCTGCCCTGGAGAATTCCATGGACTGTATCGTCTATAAGGTCACAAAGAGTCACAAATGACTGAATGACTTTCACTTTCAAAGGGCTTGAACAGATATTTCTTCTAAGGTGGTATAGAACTATCTAACAAGCATATGAAAAGATGTTCAACATTAGTAATCATGAGGGAAATCCTAATCAAAACCACAGTGAGATCCCACCTCATACTCATTAGGATGGCTACTATCAAAATAACAGAAAATAACAAAAATTGTTGAGGAAATGGAGAAATTGGAACCTTTGCATCCTGTTGATGGGATTGGAAAAAGATGTAGTTGCTATGAAAAGCAGTATGGAGGTTACTGAGAAAAGTATAACTAGAACTACTGCATGATTGAACCAATCCTACTTCCAGATATATATCTAAAAGATTTGAAAGCATACCAATGTTCTTCATAGCAGCACTATTTACAGAAGGTAGAAGCAAAAAAAATGATGAGTGGATAATATAAAGTAATACACACAGAGAATGGGATATTATTCAGCCTTAAAACAGGAAACTATATATATTACAACATGGATATACCTTGAGGACATTATGCTAAGTGAATTAAGTCATTCAAGAAAGACAAATTCTCTATGAGGTCACTTATATGAGGTATCTAAAATAGATTCATCAATACAGAAAGTAGAATGGTGGTTACCAGGGCCTGGTAGGAGAGGCAAAAGGGGAGTTGTTTAATAGCTCTAGAGTTTCATGTTTGCCAGATGAAAAAGGCCTGGACGTCTACTTCACAACAACATGAATATATTTTCTATTGCTCAGTCGCTCAGTTGTGTCTAACTCTTTGCAACCCTATGGACTGTAGCATGCCAGGCTTCCCTGTCCTTCACCATCTCCTGGAGTTTGCTCAAACTCATTCCATTCATTCGGTGATGCCATCCAACCACCTCATCCTCTGTATGTATTTTACTATATATATATATTTGTACTATATATATAGTATGTACTATATATATTTTACTATGTATAAATATACATAGTATATGTGTATACTATGTATATGTGTGTGTGTGTGTCTATATATATATATATATATATATATTTTTTTTTTTTACTATACTGTACACTTAAAAATGGAGAAGGAAATGGCAGCCCGCTCCAGTATTCTTGCCTGGAGAATCTCATGGGCAGAGGAGCCTGGCGAGCTATAGTCCATGGGGTCACAAGAGTCAGACGCGACTTAGTGACTAAACGACCACCACCACCACACTTAAAAATGCTTAAGATGCTGAATTTTTTTTTTTCTTTATTACACAAAAAAGTTTTTTGAAGACTCCTTTTATCTTATAAAATGTAGGTATTTCTGATAAGGGCAACTAATCAAGATGAAAATGTATTAGTAAAATAAAAATAAGTTAATATGCAGCAGGTTCTTCATACAATTTCTGTTTGTAAAATATAAATACTATGCCATTTTGTATTCATTAGATATCAAATGTGTGAAGTGAGTAGAAGTAGGTGTGTATAATTTAGCAAAGAGAAACTTTTGGGACCAATATGAAACTTGTAAATTCAAACACATTGAAATGGAAAACTGTTAAGTTATGACATTCTGATCACAAGAAATGGTGAGCCAAGAATATAGCTGGAAGCCTACAAAACAGAGCAAACATTTAGACTGTATGCAAGCCCATATGTGTTGGGAAGATCCTGTGGATAAAAGAAAGGCTACCCACTCCCGTATTCTGGCCTAGAGAATTCTATGGACCGTATAGTCCATGGGGTCACAAAGAGTCGGACACGACTGAGTGACTTTCACTTTCAAGCTTATATATGCAAGCTCCATTCTTGGTTATTTGTGTTAACAAACCCTGAATTTATGCCAGTAATATCACATGAACCAATTTTTAATCAACTAATAGGATAGTAAGCTTTTGGAGTGACATGTATGTTTGTGGATATTCCTATTCAATGAGATCTCAAGTGGGGTTTAAAAGTTTACAGAGAGGACAGTGACTGAGAAGATAAAGTGGGAGAATTTGGATTATGGATAAAAGATAACATAATTAAACGTTGGTTAGCCTAGCAATTCCTGTGCTTCATTAACAGGGTTTATATCTCTGAAGTATATTTTAAATGTAACAGACACAAAAATACATATATAAATCTCACATATAATTGAACATTACAATTAATATGTGCTTTTCTTGTGACTAGTCAGTATCATAGTATATATACTATCATCAGTGCTCAGTCTATTTTTTTCTCTTGGATTTAACTTATATGTTTCCATCTTTTCATGTGTGTACTAAGTTTTTCTTGAGTTGCGTGTAAAAGTTATAGAGGTACCAGGTGATACTATCATCTGTAGAGGAGGTTTCCCTTCCATCTGCTGGAGATGGACTTGAGGTCAGTCACCTTAAACCATTCCTACTGACCCTGACTCCCAAAGTCATATTAAGGGGAAAGTTCTTTACAAGCAACAACACTATTGTCCATAATAAACTGCTGTCCCACAGAGTAAAAGATCAAGGGAAGTGCAACAAAAACTTAATAAATGGATGCCATTCCTAATAGAGTCTTTTGCACTGTGATGAGGCGCATAGCAGGGATAGATAGTAGAATAGCTAAGACTGATGGAAAGAGACGGAGTTGAACTTGGGTTATGACCTTGCTGAGACCCCTTTTTTCTCTGATTCACCCGGACCTCCAGAGTTCTAAAGAGGCTTGTGTATTTCCACAACTCTTCTTTCTGATAGGTTTTACACCCTGGCATTTGCTTCTTAAGATCATTGAGTGTGATAAATAGCTTTTTGGAGGCATTCTTAGGTTTTTGGCTCTATGTCTGTTTCGCCCAGGCTCAGAATTCAGCAAATACCTTGAGGAAAAACTTGGCTGTTTTGCTTTTTTTCTTCTCACAGTGGCATAGCTCTGTGGGTGCAAAGCCTGGGATCTCAGTCTGCTAACTGACTGTTAATAGCAAATACTCCTGTTCTGCAAATCAAAGCTGACCTATAAATTCAGCTCATTTTTCCAAAGTTCTTTGCACTCTAAAATCTTAGCCTCTCCAGTTACAGGTGTCTCAGCAGTGCTCGGCTGTTTTCTAAAAGATGATTTGTGTTTGTTAATATGATTTGTATTACCTGCCACCCCTCGTTGGCAGTGTGGTCTTGGCTTACTATTCCACCTCCTAGGGAAGTAAAAGGCCTTGCTCACTGAATTCCTCCATGTATATGGTTTTGGTTAGATATATCTTGGAGTGCATTTCTTTTCTCTCAGCAACCTACAGATGTCATTTTGGAATGTTGTATCTTTCACTGAAACAGATAGGAAGTTGAGACCAGTCTGATAATTTATCTATGGAAAGTAACGCTATTGTTTAATCTGAAAGTTTGTATGATTTTCTTTTTTATCTTAGCTATTACATACTTTCCCAGAATGTGCCCAAATATTCAAACTTATTTTCATCAATTAGTCTTAGCTATTCAACTGTTTATTCCTGCTATATTCGTTGTCACAGTGTGAGGATTCCATTAGGAATGGCATCCATTTATTAAGCTTTTGTTGCACTTTCCCTGGTCTTTTTACTCTGTGGGACAGCAGTTGATTATGGGACTAATTTTATAATTTCTATACATATATTGTTGTTGCTTGTGAAGAACTTTTCCCTTAATATGATTTTGGGAGTCAGGGTCAGTAGGAACAGCCTTTGGAGGAATTATATAAAATACCCATTAGGGTGTAACAGTGGTATGCTTCAGTTGTTTTTCAAAAACCTTGTGAATTATAATTTAATAACATGTTTGGGTAACATGTATATAATTTATTTCCTCCCACTGAAATAGAAAATAACTGTGGAGATTCTTTAAAAAACTAGGAATAAAACTATCATATGACCCAGCAACCCCACAACTAGGCATATACAATGAGAAAACCATAATTGAAAAAGAAAGGGTTATCTTGCATGTGGATGACACAGCTTCACTTTCTGAATTAAAGGCAAGTATAATAATGACTATTTTTTTGTCTTAGTAGACAATTTGCTTTTCATCTATCAACTGTCAGGAAGTAAAATCTGTCTTCGCTCCAATAAATCACTGAGTCTTGGCAATTTTACCTTCTGTTTCTTTAATCCATCTCCCTTGTCCAGCTCCTCTGTCACTAGCCTAATCTAGACCATCATTAGTTTCTTCTTGACTTCTAAGATGCTGTTTCTGCTGCTAAGTCACTTCAGTCATGTCTAACTCTTTGTGACCCCATGGACTGTAGCCCACCAGGCTTTTCTGTCCATGGGATTCTCCAGGCAAGAAAACTGAAGTGGGTGATCATGTCCTTCTCCAGGGGATCTTCCCAACCCAGGAATCAAACCTGCGTCTCATGTCTCCTTCATTGGCAGGCAGATTCTTTGCCACTAGCGCCACCTGGGAAGCCTGACTTCTAAGATAAGGCCACCAGAAACTGAAATCAGATTATACTATCCTGCTACTTAACATATTTCAGTGGTTTTTATTGGTCTTCAGATAAATTTCAAACCCCTTATGCATTACAAGGTTCTGTATGAACAGGTTTCTACCTCTGTCTTCAATTTCAACTCTGACTTTACCTTTTGGTCCCAGTTTTGACATAGCTTCTCCCATGAAACTGTCTCTGACCTCCTTAACCAGAGTAGCATTTTCTGCCATAATATCCCATATACTGTATATTTCACAATAAATATCACAAAAATAAAATACCAACCACATTTCATTATACAAAAGCTTGTTTCATGATTATCAGTTCTAAGAGTACGAGTTCAAGATAAAGAGACAGCTTTTATCTATAGAAGTGTGCAGAATAAAGAGAATAAAGAAAATCTAAACAAGTTCTCATGGGATGAATGAATGAATGAATTGATGATGGTTTTCTAAAACTGATTCCAAGGTTAACCAGATAATCAGAGGGCCAGGTATTTGGATCATAGTGTTTTGACTCAACGTCAGTTTGGTTTTTGTGAGATCTGCTTAAATATCATGCTCTCGATTTGAATATTGTACCACTTCCTAGGAGGATGGTGTCCGTCCTGTAGTCAGGAGGTGTCTGGCAGCAATTCTCTCTGGTTTTGGTACAGTCACAGTCATTCCTAAGCAATTGGTTTGCTTTAATCAGATTTTTCGGAATCTTGTAAGTGATCTAGTTTCCCTCTTTCTGTTGACTCCTGGAAAGCTCAAATTTAAATAGCTACTCTGTCTTTCAAAGATTACAGAGTTTAAAAGAATCCATTTTTTTATATGAACCCAAATCCAGGTTTAAGTTTAATTTTTCAGTTGCTACAACTTCATGGTTAAATGCTATCTCATTGTGCTGTATTACAGGTATTCTGGAAACAGACTTGAGTCTCTCAAATCATGGGGCAGGGTGAGAGGCAAAAGAGGTGAACAGGAACTAAAAAATGTAGAACTTCTTAGCTGTGGTAAATGGATAAACATCAGGTAAGGTGAAAATAAATATATAAAATAGGAAGTAGTTACTTTATTCACAGACTTGTGATAGCAACATTGCTCAGTGGTGTCCAACTCTGTGACCCTATGGACAGTAGCACTTCAGGCCTCTCTGTCCATGGGATTTTCCAGGCAAGAATACTGGAGTGGGTTGCCATTTCCATCTCCAGGGGAGCTTCCCTACCAGGGATCAAATCCACGTCTCTTGTATTGGCAGGTGATTCAGAGCTATGAGGGAAGCACATTAGAGAACATTAATATGGAGTTTAAAAAAAGATTAGTAATACAAATAGAATATCTTTAATCTTCAGGATCCATTATATAATTAATTGGAAAGTTATTTCACTGAGTTGGTGGTTTCTGCTCTAGTTTTTAGTTCTAACATCTTTGTTTGATGCCCAAGTAAATGCCAGAGACAAGAGTAGTTGCTTAAGAAATAGATGTAGACAAATGCCAAGTTGATAATTCACAGTCACACTAAGCTCTGTTTAACTACACTATATATTAAATGTGTATTATGTCAATAAAGGTAGATAAATACTCATTATTTTTTCTTGTATCTCTCTTTGAATTTATTTTGTTATCAGTTCATTATTTATTTTAGCTTTGTCTAACTATGCTAAGTTATTTTGTGACTTATTGACTAACTTATTGTGTGACATTCATTGTCACTTTTTTCTGGCCTCATTTTCTCATTTGGAAAATAAATAGAGTGGATGTTTCCTAAGGTACTTCAGTAAATAACATATATTTTTCGCTGCCTATCTTCTTGAAAACTGGGCACATGTTTCAAAGAATACTCCACTGAGTATTCAGGGCCTTTCTGCCTCAGGTGTCAAAAATCAACCACAATTAGGTTTGTATATAAGCTCTACAAGTATCTAACTGAGGCTTCATTTGTCCATCTTATCAGTGGAAGGGAGATAAACAGGCAAAGACAGTCACATCTAATAAATATATACACTGTCGAGAGAACTTGGATGACATCATTCAAACTCCTGGAGCCAGACATGTCTGAAGTCAGACATACTCATAGACTTCTCTGTTACATGGGTCAGTAAATTCCTTATTTGCTTAAGTTAGTTTCATTTTATTTTATTTTTTTTGTTTCTTGAGTCCAGATTACGATAACCTTTATCTCTATAATTGTATGACCTTTCCACATAAAAACTACTGAAGTCACTTCATAATTTAACCTGCATTTAAGTGACTAGTTACCCTCATCATTTCTTTGAGTAAAAGGAAGAGGAGGGTTCTGAGCTCATGGAGCTCACAGACTGGAAATGGAAATAATCTTGAAATGACATTATGGTACAAAAACTTGGTATTTGAATTAGATTTTTGGAGAATAAATAATCTCAAACTAATATATATGTCCTAAGTAACCAAAAACTGAACATTAAAAAGCTGCACAAAATGACTCACAATTTATTAAGGTAGATCTCTTTAAGTCAAGAAATGGTGATTCCCTCTAATTTGGGGCCATTAAAATCTGTTGCACATCTAATACACAGGCACAGGAGTTTAATTTTATCATTCTACTGATTCAAGCCAAACCTACTCATGAATACGACTTTGTATAATTTTCTCACTGGGATCATTTCCTGGTGTTATTTGCGAACATGAAATCTTTGTGAAAGTAAGCTTTCACCAACCGAATGAGGCTTACATCAAGTCCTAAACCTAGAGCAAACAAGTAGACTGTTCTCAGAACATTTTCTTTGGATTTGTAATCAAACAGATCTACGTCGAAACAGCCAAGTACCACTGCTTGAAAACAGAAAACTCTTATTTAAAAATAAAGAGGCACTTTTTCTTTCTCCAAGTTAAATATGTTCTACTTTTCTGACATAACTCTTTCTCAATTTACCCTAAGACAGATTAACCATATTTTAAAATTATTTGCCATTAATATTTGGGAAATTCAAGTGTTTTACTATTTCATAATCTAAAAGCTTGTGCAATATTTGGATGTTTAAATTGTTCCCCCTATTTCATAGGATGCCAAGGGTGGCTGAAAGGAAATTGTCTTAAAATATTGACTTTTATGATTCTAAATAAATAAAACTTTTTTTACTGATTGTACCAAGTGCTAAAAATCTCATACTGTGCAAAATTCTGTAAATTTAAATAGCAGTGTTCTGAATATATATTTAAATATAGACTTTAGACTTTTGGAATGTGGCTTATTTTATTTTACATCCATTATTACTCTGGAAATAACTGAAATAGGAAGCAATGCAGATTTGTCGTGTGTGTCTTTTGAGGCTCTGTATTCAGAAACACTTCTGAGTACTGGATCATGGAGCTTTATGAGTTTTTGACTGGGTGGAGCATCATGTGAACCAAGTTGCTGAATCCTTCTAGAGGAGAAAATCTGGAAATGCAAAGGAACATCATGAAGTAAATTTTGTAGCATCCAAGGATATGCACCCAACATTTCCAGCACATCCTATTTCAATTTGTTTTTGGCTTGTGTAGACCAGTCTCAACATAGAGACAAAAATGGAAAATGGTTGATCTGATTTGACATAAAATAGGAATTATGACATAGCCAAAGACGTTTACACAAGCACACATCATTAATCAAATATGGAAAGGCAGTTGTATATTCAATTAGGAACAGTGGCTCCTCTGGTTGTTAGGAGGTCATGAGAACCTCAGTTTGAATTTTCTAGACTTGTTTTTAACATTAAACTTAACATTTCCAACTGCCTGAATGACTCTTATCCTTTATATCCTGGGTTGAATGAAAAATCTCAATCTGCCTTACAAGCAGTTGACAAAATAATGTCAATTTTAAAAAATTAATTTCACAGGCAGATTTTACATTGTGTAAGATACAAATGCCCTAGGTAATATAGATATATATAGAGAGCCAAAGTTAGCCAAAACGTTTGTTTGGGCTTTTCCATATGATCTTATGGAAAAACCTGAAAGAACTTTTTGACCAACCCAATATATATATATATATATATATATATATAAAGACTTGATTCTATGGATAAATAACTTTAAGTGGACTTCTTTCAAGATCTAAGGCAGAATGTTTTATATATTAATTTTCGCTTTTGAAGTTATTTTGTATTTGAATGAATTATCCAAACACATTTTTTCTAAAGACAGCAATGAATGAAAGTATCACAAGATTAAAACTTCTCTGCTGAAAACTGTATTTTGTTTTGACTAACAGAAGATAAGACCTGAGGATGCTACCATATGTGTTTTGTTCTGCTGAAACCATGTTCTATGAAAACTAAATATGATAATGGACTTGAGACTTTATTCCATGTCCTCATTCAGCCAATTCAGGATAAAATGAACAAACAATTACTTCTGTAGCAAGTCTGAACATCTTGTGATATAAAATGCATTTTAGATAAGTATGTCTTAATTTGAAATAATACTTTATGATGTTCCTATGAACTGGCATCTTTATGGCAATAACTTGTCATATCTGAGCAAACTCACTTTCCAGGAATACTTTTTTCCCCACATCAAAGACTGAAGGAAAATGATTCCTGTTTCAGAAAATCTGTTCTGACTTTGTGATGATTCTCTTTCAGTGTTCTGGACACAGACTCTGGGATACATATGGCCATTTATAGTCTCTTCTGGGCACGAGTGGGGTGCTATGCCTAGATATATTACATCTGTTTCCATTTCTCACTTGGATTCCCTGACTAGATTGGGAGGTGACTCTTCATAGTACATTTGCTATGATGAATGTCTCCTGAGGGCGCACTTTAATTTAAGGCCATGCTTGTGAAGTTTTAGTGGATATCTTTGAATGTGAAGTAGAGTACTCTTCTCATTTTTACAAAGTTCCAGGCATAGGATCATTCTAATAGTATGTTAGCTTTCAGCTGAGTTTTCCTACAGTACATGGTCACACTCCACCGAAGATCATCATAAGACAAATGGAGGTCATGGGGAATCCAGAGCGGCATTAAATGATTCACAGCTGTGTTTGATTATGTGGTGATGTCTCTAAGTGTTGGACTGAGTCTATATCACATCAAACATACAGTGAAAAAGTGCAAAATTTCACTCGTCAGCCACATGGCTTGCATGCAACTGGGCAGACCTGTCAACATAGGGTGAAACATCTGGGAGTCTTAAGTGTGGTTTAACTGACATCATGAAAGAAGACATTCATATGAATAGCTAATTTTAAATAACTAAATGAAAACAAAGATGCTTTTAATGCTAAGCGGTCATAGTTTTTGGCCTCATATTTATATGAAACGGGGTGGAATGTTTAAGTCACACTGCCATGCAGATGTGCAAGCGGAAAAAAGAAAACTGCTTTTTTTATTTTGTCTGTCATCAAACTAGTCTTCCTTCTGAGCCCTCAGCAGTCAGCGTGGGAAAGGAGTGGAGTAAGCTGCAGAGTTAGCATTGACCTAAGAGTCTTGTTGGTCTGGAGCTGTTTCTTTTGGATCTGATGTGAGCTTCCTGTGCTTTGTATGATTATTTTCCTGTGTCATTGGAGGTGTGTGTAGCTAATGAGTCCTCAGCTAACAGGGGAAGGATTGAAGTCCTCAAGTGTGGTGCCTTGCAGGCCCCCTCAGGGTCTTTTGAGCCTCTTCCATCTGCCAGTGGTTGCTAAAGCTTGTCGTCAGTCTGTTCAGGTTCCACAGTGCTCCCTGGTTTATGTCATTCATCTCGCTTCCGGCTCTACTTTCAGGCTCTACTTTTCATCCTGGAGGTCTGTCCTGTAGCCTCCATGTCAGTGGTGCAGAGTCTCCACTGACTCTCCAGTTAGGTCTCTCAGCTACCCCAGGTTTCAACTATGCCATCAAGAAACCGAGAGGACTAGGAAAGTCGACGGGGTACGAACTACAGCCCGGAAGTAGAGCAGGCTGTTACGGGTGAACACACAAAGCAAGCCATTCCTGGGCTGTCAGACTGCAAATGAGGGCAGGAGGCTGCTCTCACCCCATTGTTAAATCATTTAGCCAAAGCTTCTTCCTTTCTCTGCCTTGAAGTTTAGAATTGGAAAACTTGAACATGCACCTGACCTACCCAATCTTTATCCAGCCTGATTTACCAGCAGCTCCCAGTCTGGGAAGTTGTGAGTTTTTCTTCTTCCTTCTTCTTCCTGAGTGGCCTCCTTCTTCCAATCTCATGAATAAGAATAAATTCCAGAGATGTTTTTGCTACCCTTTCAGAGGCTTTTGATTCTAAATCATCCAGAATTAGCCATTGCTGTGTTAAAGGTGCAATAATATAACAACAACAAAAAATCCTCTTTTAATAATCCTGTTTTGAAAGGCTGCTTTCTGGATGCCAAATCCAGACTGTCCAAACCTGTCCACACTCTACCTTTCTCTTTGTGTTCCTCCTGTGTCTGCCTTCTGCCTGTTTCCTTCCTGTTTCTCACTACATGTTTTTTTAGATGGGTGAGACCTCAGACTTGTTAGTCCTATGCATGTTCATGCATGCATGCTAAGTCACTTCAGTTGTGTCCAACTCTTTGCAACCCTAAGGACAGTAGCCCGCTAGGCTCCTCTGTCCATGGGATTCTCCAGGCAAGAATACTGGAGTGGGTTGCCATGCCCTCCTCCAGGGGATCTTCCCGACCCAGGGATCGAACCCACGTCTCTTAGGTCTCCTGCACTGGCAGGCGGGTTCTTTACCACTAGTGCCACATGGGAAGCCTATTAGTTCTACACAGATATCATATATTAGTCCTACACAGATATGTAATCAACTGGTAAGCTTCACTATTAAAATAATAATTTTCAAACTTTGAAGGAAAATATTAATGGATTTGACATTAAAAGTAAGGATTTACTCTAAAAGGTTAGCATGAAAATGTTTATAGATAGATGATGATGGGAAAAAGATATTTGAAATGTCTTGGACTAATGAAGATTAGAATATGCAAAGAACTCTTGCAAAATAAGTCAGCTAACCTTGTAGAAATATGTCAAAGGATGTGAACAAACAAACTATAGAAGGAAACCCTCCCAGATAAGGACATAAGTAAGCAAATGAAACTTGCCTAAACTCATAAGTAATAAGAGAAATAGAATATCAATGAGATAGATTTTTACAGCAGTTATGTTGTAGAGAATTAAGGTATAGGAAAGGACATTGAAATTATAGAAGCCTTCATACTCTGATGGTCAAAACGAATATAACATGTACCTAGTGACCCAGAAATTCTGCCCTTTGAGTTGTATCCTAAAGAGATTCTCAAACATGTCCAAGAAGATATTATTAGTTTTTCATAATCATAGCCCAAGTGACTGCTACCTTGATGGTTTCAAACAACACATATTTATTGTCTGACAATTTATGTGGGTCAGAAGTCTAGGTTTGGCTTGGCTGGGCCCTTTGCCTAGGGTCTGACAAAGCTGTGATTTAGATGTTGTCTAGGACTGTGGTCTCTTCTGAAACTTGAGGTTCTTTTCCAAGCTCATGTGGTTGTTGGCAGAATCCATTCCCTCACAGCTGGAGTACTTATGGCTGAATGGTTCTGCACAGTGAACAAGAGAATTGCTCTTCAGGAAGGATTAAGTTCCTCTTTTAGGGACCTTCATTATTAAGTCAGGCCCACCCTGGAAAATCTGTCCTTTGATTAACTTAAAACCAACTGATTTGGAACCTAACTACAAATTCAAAATCCTTTCCCTTTTGCTAAGTAAGGGAATCTAATCACAGGGGTGAAATTCCATCCTGTTCTGAGATCCCACCCATATTCAAAGGGAAGATTATACAAGGGTTCTTGAGGTTTATCTTAGGAATCTGTCTTCCACAGGAGATATATGCATGAGAACATTCACTGGAGCATTGTTTGTCCTGGCAAGATATTGTAAGCATTCTGAAAGGCTATCACTGGGGAATGGATAGATAAGAACTGAAAAATGTATTCCAAAGAAAAATATGACATTTTTAGAATCAATAGATTTTATGAATTCAGAGCATCATGAATAAGTATGAGAAACAGCACTGAGTAGAAAAGGTATGAAGCAGAATGAGATCTATAGCATAATGCTATTTATGTATACCAAAAATGAATGTACTTTTAAATGATAGAGATTTTTATAAGGATAAAATTTAAAAAATGAAAACTAGTCATGAGCATAGAATAACAGGTCAGTGTGGTAAAGAGAATTAGAAGGGAGAGAGAGTTAGAATATAATTAATTAAATCAATATATTAAATTCTTGGTAGATACCATTCTTGGCACTGTTTGGTGTGCTTTTGATATTCATAACACATTAAGGTGGTTAGATACTTTGCAAATATATAATTCACATTATACTGTGTATACAATAATATATATCCAACATAAATTGGGGTTATTTTGGTACTTTAGTACCCTGGGAAAATGCCAACTAAAGTTCTAAAAGTGACAATATATAACCCATAATACATGTTGCATTTATAACACTTTTGTTTCCTGCTTTCAAAATTATTTTATACCTCTTTTGCTTTTTCATTACTCATATCTTTGTACAGATTTAATCTTTACCACGTATAAAATTTTAGGAATATCTGTAGCATCCTTAAAAATTCATTCATAAATATATATTTATATGCACATAAATTATGAATGTTTTACTGTTGAAAGTCTTCATTGTCAATGTTTTTTGGATTCAACTGGAACATCAGAAATAAAGCTCAGGTACATAGTCTTCTGGTGATTCTGTCTAGATAAGGGGTCTTCATAGGAATAAGACTATATAGATTTGATCAGAGAGTATAGAGATGAACAGAACTTCAAATTCTCTCTCCAGGAGGTGTCTTAGTTCCCTAAATAGAACTGGATGCCTAATAATACAGTCTGTCTAGTGTGTTAATAGATTCAAGAAAAAAGAGTTTTAAAACGTCTACTTCACCTCAGACAAAAACTGAATCAAAAAGCTTCATAATAGTAAAACATTCAGAAAATGTTAGTTCTTTCTGATGCCATGCCATACAAAATATATAGGAATAATGAAGAATTAAATTTTTTTTTTCTTCCGGATGAATGTAATTAGGGAGAAAGGCTTGCAGATTGTTTACCCCAAGGGATGGTTTTCTTTCTGGAGTATATGTATGCTATGTTGGAATGGAATAATATTTTCAAGGTGTTTGCTGTTTTTAGTTAAAATAAGCCAATGTTCACTTTACTGATACATTAGTGTATGGATTAGAAAAGAAACTAGTTGTTGGAGCCAGAGGATGGTATTGTCCACCCCTTCCCCTTTCCTTCTTCTCCTTTCCCACTCCTTCACTGAACACCTTATACATTCCAGGGTGCTAAGAATTATGGAGTCATTCACTCAGAAGCTTACATTCCAGGTAGCCAGTCCACAGGGCTTTCCATGAACCTGTAACAAGCAAGAGAAGATGATGTCTTAGAGGATCTGGGAGAAGCCAGAGATGATTGAGGGCTCGAAATAGCCAGGAATGACTTCCCAGAAAGCAGAAACCATCAGAACTGGGTTTTGAAAGGTGGGCCTGAGCAAATGGGTCAGCTTAGAAAAAAATCTGTAAAGTTGGCTGCACCATGAGAAGAGGGTTTCCCGAGAGGAGGTGTTTTGTATCCTGGCAGGACAACTAGTACTGAAAGGTAGGTGAAATGAGGGTGTGTAGACTGGTGAAGGGAGATGAGAGGAGCAAGCAACTGTGAGCAACTGTGCTTTAGGATATAGAACTTAACATGAAGAACATTAAGAGGAAGGAATAAAGAAGTGGTCTCTAGCCAGGACCCATCACTGTTTCTGATGGGAAGAAATCAGAATACAAAGTAGACAGTGTAGGTAGAATGGCAATGCCTGCGTGCCAAGTCATTTCAGTTGTGTCTGACTCTTTGCCACCCCATGGACTGTAGCCCACCAGGCTCCTTTGTCCATGGAATTCTCCAGGCAAGAATATTGGAGTGGGTTGCCATGTCCTCCTCCAGGGGATCTTCCTGATGCAAGGCTTGAACACGTGTCTCTTATGTCTCCTGCATTGGCAGGTGAGTTCTTTACCACTAGCACCACCTGGGAAACCCAGGATGGCAGAGTGAGATATAAATTTAAAGGAAAAAATAGCAAAGGGGAAAAAGGAATAACCATAATGTCAACCCAGGGAAATCACGTTGATACTGCTGCTGCTGCTGCTAAGTTGCTTCAGTTGTGTCTGACTCTGTGCGACCCCATAGACGGCAGCCCACCAGGCTCCCCCGTCCCTGGGATTCTCCAGGCAAGAACACTGGAGTGATCCCTGGGATTCTCCAGGCAAGAACACTGCAGTGCGTTGCCATTTCCTTCTCCAATGCGTGAAAGTGAAAAGCGAAAGTGAAATCTCTCAGTCGTGTCTGACTCTTAGCGATCCCATGGACTGCAGGCCCACCAGGCTCCTCCGTCCATGGGATTTTCCAGGCAAGAGTACTGGAGTGGGTTGCCATTGCCTTCTCCCAAGTTGATATTGAGATGAATGCTGTTGCTGTGTACAGAAATATACAGAATTAGGAGGAAAAGTTAACTTGGATGTTGGTATTTTAATAGGATAAAGGATGTAGAGTATTTAGAATATTTCTTCACATACATATGACTTTAATATTTTCTACTACTCATTCGACCTCACTGTTGTTTTCTTTGCATGGTTTACCATTAGAGCTCATTGCAGTTTTTAAATTACAAAGTTCATAGTTAAGCACAGCTCACTATGTGTTTTAATATGAGTTTTTCAAGATCAATTACACTTTCTGCATGGTTCACATATTTAAAATGATTTTATTCTAGTACATTTCCTTATTGTTGGGCTTTTTAACTGTCCTAAACAGATGTTATGAGCATGGTAGAACATTACATGGTATTTAATCCTTCTGGAGTAATTTCTCTCTCTGGTCACTTGAGATTTAATATAATTTTCTAGAGATACTCTTTTTTATTTTTCTTAAGCTATATGATAGCAAGCCAACTAGATCCAAATAATTATACCAATAAGTTGTATTTGTGTGATCCTTTGTATTTTGCCAAGTCATTTCTTATTCATTATGTCATCTGAAAGAAAATAGCATTTTAGATAGATAATGACATTTAGAAAGAATGCTTTATTTACACAGCTGGTTAATTTTTTTTTTCCTCATAGGGAGGTTTGTTGTAGTCAACTATTTTTCCTGTGCATCTGGTTCACCTGCTTTTACAGGAATATAGTAATTCTCTACTTCTCAGTTTAAGTGACAGCAGCATTTTTGAAATGGCAGTTTAATTTGAAAGTAAAAAAAATGTGTAGTTGTTTTCACAGGGTGATCACTTTTGTCCTTTTACTATCATCGTCATCTTTAACCTTTTAGTGAGAAAAATAGCAAGAAATCTGGTATCTTCTGTGGCATTCTCATGATTTTTTCACACTTCCTCAGAAAAGCATTCACTGCAAAGAACCCAGTTTCTTTTCAAGCAATAATTTTTAATTAAAAAAATTTTATCTGGATTTTTGACTGTCTGCTGAAAAGTTGTCACTATGACAATATCTAAGATATGAGCCCTAGAAGCTTTACATTGTTTTTAAAATTTGTTTCCATAAAATACATCTGCTTCTCTTTGAAAAACCTGAGGATAATCAGACTATCCAATTTCTGATGTAATCCTCTTCTGCAGATAAAAATACAGGTATTTTATACCCTGGTGACTAAGATGGTAAAGAATCTGCCTGCAATGTAGGAGACCTGGGTTCTATCCCTGGGTTTGGAAGATCCCCTGGAGGAGGGCATGGCAACCCACTCCAGTATTCATGCCTGGAGAATCTCATGGACAGAGGAGCCTGGTGGGCTATAGTCCATGGGGTTGTAAAGAGTTGGACATGACTGACTGACTAAGCACAGCACACATAGCACATGATGTTATTGCCTTGGTAAACAACAGAAACAGCATTTAAAATCCTTCTATCTCTTCTTCCCTCTTAGTTCACCATTTCATAGTGGTGATAAATTTAAAATCACTATAGGGTCAGTTTTTATTAAGCTGCCTGTTCCTCACTTTAAACTTTGTATTGACTACAAATATCCTAGTCATTTACCACTAATAAGGCTAATACAGGGTTTTCCTGGTGGCTCAGATGGTAAAGAATCTACCCACAATACGGGAGACCTGGGTTTGATCCCTGGGTTGGGAAGATCTCCTAGAGAAGGGAATGACAACCCACTCCAGTACTCTTGCCTGGTGAATCCCATGGACAGAGGAGCCTGGTGGGCTGTAGTCCATGTGGTTGCAAGAGTCGGACACCACTGAGTGACTAACACTTTCATTTTCACAAGGCTAATATATTTTATAATCAGCAATGCAGAGCACAGTGAATTTCAAGTCAGACTTTCTGGGTTTTAGGCAGAAGACCCACCATTTAGTAACTTCTCTACATTTCAATGTCTTCATCTATAAAATGGGGATAATAATATATCATGTATCATAGAGCTGCTGTGAGGAATAAATGAGTGAATGTATAAAATGAGTATGTCCAGGGAGGGACTGCCATATTTTCATTGCAAAATAGAAGCTCCCTATGGTAATCATTTTACTATTGCATAAATTTTACTGTGAAAAAAAAAGCTTGCATAATAAAACTTTATGAGACAAACAGTATTGATGTTAATAGAAAAAGATGTAATAATCAGGAGGCTAAATAACTAAAGTCTTGTGGGGATTGTTCACCCTAGGTCCAAAACTTATGTGATTTCTAATGCATACCTGTCTTATTCTATCTTGGTAATCACATAAATCACAACTTATTTATTCTTTTCCATGGGCTTTAAAAAAAAATTGTGGGCACCCATACTTTGAAGGCTGATGCAACAAATCTCAATTCACAATAAGATTATGTTCTACGAATCCATTTCTAAACCCATGGTTGATATTGTTTAATTTTGCCAGATGAAAAAATACTAAAGGTGTTAAGTTAGGTTCCCAAGAGAATACAAAAATTATCTGATATGTGAAACTCTTCATTTAAAAGATATTTGGCCATTTCATTTTAGCAGTTTCCATATTTGGATCAAGTAAATATGTATGTTTGGAACAGGTCAGAGAAGCTAACATACTTTAAAAATATTGGTTTATGAGAAAATGCATTCTAGGGCAAATGATAAGTGTGCAGCATAGAAGATGGAAGAAAATCCAGGCTTCCCACTGTAGCGGCACCAGCTGCTTGTTAAAAAGGGTAATTCTGCCTGATAGACACTGGCTGATGTACAAGCATCGCCAGGTGTAGAGTGAGAAAAGACAGGGAGACCATTTGTAATTCGTTGGGACTGTTGAGGTGAATGTGTTGAATTGTGAAGTATACACATGATTATGAATTGGCTATTTTAGGGAGGAAATGCCTACATAATTCTAATTTCACAAATTGTGAGAAGGAAGCACTGGGAATACAGATAAAACCTTTGCCTGAAGTCCCAGGAATCTTTAACAAATGCCAAACGGAGGGAGAAAGTTAATGGTTCTCTTTTGCTCATTCATTATCCATTCCTTTAATAAATGCAGTGCCTGCCCTTGAGAAGTATATAGCCTGGCAGGAAGGATAGTTCAAAGGCAGTGACTTAAAATGCTAGTGCTTTGGGAGTGGGGGCAGGTGACAGGATGTCAGAGGCATGTCAGGCGCAACAAGCCTGTCTGGGTTTGAGGGCGGTGGGACAGGGACAACACTGTCTTAATGGGGAAGATGGCTTGAGCGGAATGCTCAGGATCATTGGGTCTGCCAGTTACTGCCTTTCTGATTTGGACAGTTCCTTAACTTCACTGCTTTTTTAGTTTTTAACATTTCTCATTGTCAAACAGAGATAATAATAACAAATAGAGCTGTTATGAGAATTAAAGAAGTTAATATATGTAAAATGCTTTAGAATAAGCTTTACACCTAGAAATTACCCCAACTACTTTAAGGACAATTATTTTCTGCCTCAACTGAGAGCTGAAAAGGAAGAAAAAGATGGTTTTCTAGGCAGAAGAAACAGCCTACACAAAGCCTTCAGAGATGAGAAAGGGATGACGCATTTTGGGAATTGAAAAAAAATTCATTGTGACTGTGACCTTAAGTTAGAGGCAGGAAGAGGGGAGTGAGAGAAGCCAGAGGATAAGTGAAAGTCAAGTAACGAAGGGTTTTATGAGTCTTGTTAATGAGTTCGGGTTTATTCTAATGTTAATGGGAGACAAGGAAATGGGGTTTAAGTAAGAGAGCAATATGATCACATTTGCATTTTGGTAGATTCATTCTGTCTGCAAGGAGGTGAGAGTGAGGGGTAAGGAATGGATTTCATAGGGGTAAGACTGAGAACAAGATGCAGTTGAAAGAGAAGGATTGTTTGGATCCAGGGGTGAGAGTAGATTTGGGAGGAAAAAAGAGAGAGTTTCAAGTCGTGCCTCTGAAAATAAAATTGATTGTTCATGGTTGTTGCTTAATGTAGGTTTGAAGGAGAAGTTAGTGTTTTTGATGATGTAGAGGCTGATTGGTGGGTGGTGAAATTCACAAAGAAGCATGGCTGGGGTGGTGGGGCATGGTTTTTTATACATGCCGTGTTTTGTTTCTTCTGAAACAGTCAACAGGGGCATGCACAGGCAATTGTATATACTAGTTTGGGTCTCAACAGAGAGTTTGGGTTGGGACATTGATTTAGGCATATATTGATATTAATATCTGATTATTGAACCCTTAGGCACAGGATAGAACACCAAACTTAGGGTAGAACACCAAATAGTGGATGAAAGTGAAAATCGCTCAGCTGTGTCTGACTCTCTGTGACCCCATGGACTTTACATTCCATGGAATTCTCCAGGCCAGAATACTGGAGTGGGTAGCCTTTCCCTTTTCCAGGGGATCTTCCCAACCCAGGGATCAAACCCAGGTCTCCTGTATTGCGGGCAGATTCTTTACCAGCTGAGCCAGAAGGGAAGCCCAAGAATACTGGAGTAGATAGCCTATCCCTTTTCCAGGAGATCTTCCTGACCCAGGAATTGAACCTGGGTCTCCTGCATTGCAGGCAGATTCTTTACCAACTGAGCTACTAGGGAAGCCCAAAGTGGATGAGCAGCAGGAAATAGAGACTTGAAGGAATAGTGGAGCAAGAGAAGAAAAGCCAAGAGGCTGGTTTCAGGAAAAAAAAAATGTATACACATATATACAAGCATTTTTTAAAATAAGGGTGGGGTTATGTTGACAGTTGTTCAGAATTTAAGTGAAATAAAGACTGAAAAGTGTCCACTGGATTTAACTGCAAATAATTCTGAAAAATATAAGCTAAAAAATTCATCTCCACCCTGCATACTACAAATAAGATCATAAATTATACTGTGTCTCATATTCTGAATTCTATTAAATCTCTGGGTTTTTTGGTCAGCCAGTATCTACCCCAGAGAGATGAATCTGGAATGATAGATAATACAAACTGTCTGACACCAAGTGAAAACCAAAAAAGCTTATGGCTTAAATGAAAAAAGAAATAAATGAATGAAAGAAAATTTTATGCATAAAAATAAATTTAGATACAAAAACTATTAGAATCAAAGACATTTTACGGTTTACCTAATCAAACAGTCTGATTTTTTAAATGATGGAATTAAAGTTCAGCTGAATTAGCCCAAACTTATTTCCTTTTTATTCTTTAGGATCAATTTCTTCATTCCTTTTGAATGTGGGCTGGAGTTTAAAAATTCTTTCAGTGCTTGTGAAGCCCACATACAGAACACTGGATAAAAGTAATTTGAGTCAAGCCATTCTAAGCATGTGCTAGATAATTTTTATATATAAATGAGTAGAAAGCATCCTATACATTTTAAAACCTTTGTTATACTATCACAGTGTTGTTAAATAAGACTGGTTCTTTATGAGGATTGAAGAAATGAAGGAATCACTTTTCATAGGGTGAGGATGCAATATGAATAGCATCTCGCATACATAAGAAATATACCTTTAAAACAGTGGTACTTTCTCTGCAGGATTTTTGTTTCCCTTTATATGTTTTTACTTTTGATGGAATGAAGCAAGCAGCAAGTAACAAACAACAGGAGAGACAGTCCAAATAAGCCTTAAGGAAACCTAATTTAAGTTCTTTTCTCATGTGATCTGTCTACAGTGCTTTAGAAAGAACTGTATATGCCAGTGGGTTAGAGCTATGTATTATTTTTGAATCAATCTTTCCTTTTTTCCAAGTTCCTAATACTTCTCATTCTACCCTAGTCAGACACTTGAATGAAGGAAGTTCTCTATTATTCATCAAATACCTCAAGCTGTTCCTGTCGTTTCTAAACTCATTTTCTACAGATATTCTGAAAAATAGAGCCAAAGAACTTCTCTGCCAGGTGTAAGCCTATCTGAATAAAGAACGCAGGAGCCAGACATTTTGCAAAAACAACAACAACAACAAAGAAACTGAAAACCTGTACTTTTTCAATATCTACAGTTTGTTTACTTTGTACCAGCCATTAAACCCTATTTCCAGCAATCTGATTATTCATGTTTACCTCATTCAGGCTCCCTCACTAACAAGGGATAACTCCTTCCTCGGGAAAAAAAAGCATACATTCATAAGGAAACCACAATTTTCCTATGCTCTCTTTGGTTAGGTTAAGGGCATTTAGTTTTAAGAGTTAGCAAAATAATTTTTATAAAGCATATGCAATAAATAACTAAAGAGTTTAGAATTAACTTTAAAATATAACAAAACAGTATATGCAAGATGTTCATTACCTGGATGGCAAATTTTGTAAAAATCGTAGTTTGTATCCTAAACGTTCTGCCATTTAAATTTTTTTTGTTAAAATTTAGAAGATTTAAGTTAAACAAGAGATAAGTAGAAAGCCAAAATATTACTTTTCATTAAAACACTGTACTTCTATGTGTTTTATGAGCAAATGCCATGATTTGAAAGACTGAAGTGTGACTAAAACATACCCCAAATGCTTGCTTTTCTTGATCAGTTTTAGTCTTGTCTCCTAGGCTTTCAGTAAAAGGATATGCTTAAAGAATCCACCTGCAATGTGGGAGACCTGGGTTCCATCCCTGGGTTGGGAAGATCCCTGGAGGAGGAAAAGGCTACTCACTCCAGTATTCTGGCCTAGAGAATTCCATGGACTGTATAGTCCATGGGGTCACAAAGTCAGACACAACTGAGCAAATTTCACTTTCACTATATGATTTGAAGAGGGCCCCAAGAAAAAGATAAATGTGTTGGTTTCGAAAATAAAATTTCTAAAGAAATATTAGCAAAAAGAAGTGGTTCTAAAGTAACTGTCATAACAAATCTCATGAATTTTGAAAAGATCAAAATGCCTCCAAAAATTGGTATTTGTTTTTCAGCTGCTAAGTCATGTCCGACTCAGCGATCCCATGGACTGAAGCAGACTGGGCTCCCCTGTCCTTTACGATCTCCCAGAGTTTTCTCAGACTCTTGTGCGTTGGCTCTGTGATGCCACCCAAACATCTCATCCTCTGTTGCCCCCTTCTCCTCTTGCCCTCAATCTTTCCCAGCATCAGGGTCTTTTCCAATGAGTTGGCTCTTTGCATCAGGTAGCCAAAGTATTGGAGCTTTAGCATCAGTCCTTCTGATGGATGTGAAAGTAGAAGGTCGTTCAGCCATGTCCAGCTCTTTGTGACCCCATGGAAGATACAGTCCATGGAAGTCTCCAGGCCAGAATACTGGAGTGGGTAGTCTTTACCTTCTCCAGGGGATCTTCCCCACCCAGGGGTCGAACCCAGGTCTCCTGCATTGTAGTCGGATTCTTTACCAGCTGAGCCACAAGGCAAGCCCAAGAATCATGGAGGATAGTCAGGCTTGGTTTCCTTTAGAATTGACTGGTTTGATTTCCTTCTGTCCAAGGGACTCTCAAGAGTCTTCTCCAGCACCACAATTTGACAGCATCAGTTCTTCATTTGCTCAGCTTTCTTTATGGTCCAACTCTCACATCCATATATGACTACTGGAAAAATCACAGCTTTGGCTATATGGACCTTTGTTGGTGAAGTGATGGTATGCACTAAATAAAAAGCTCGATTAATACTGATACTTAAACTAATTTTGTAGGCTTCATGGAGAACAGCCTTATAACTTAGAAAGTTATATAAACAAAAAGTTGTTCTTCACTCATCCTTAATCACCAGTCAGTATGTTTCACTTAAGATACAAAATTGAGGAAAAATTTCCTGATGAAAGAAAAGCTAAATATTAGAATTTTAAAATATGAAAAATGGATAGGCCAGATAAATTCTCCAAACCAACATTTAAAGTGTTAAATTCTTGATTTTAAAGATAACCAAGAAATTTAGATATTAAGCCATAACTTAGATTAAAAGATTTACATTTTAAACCATAAAAATTCATAGGTAAATATTTTTACAGTGACTTCTTTGTATCCTTAGATGCAAAGGAGAAAGAAATTTCAATAAATTTTTCATTTCCTCTAAGAGTATATGGTACATCATGGGGAAAAATTGTTATAAAAATAGTGAATAATATGAGACAGTGCTAGGGGAGTGCAGAATAAAGGATTATTAACATACGTGAAGGTCAAGAAATGCTTCATGGAGGGAAATTTGAGTGAGGAAAAGGCCCAAGGAAAGGGGGACAAGCATACAAAAAGCAAATAAGACACTGCCTTTTAAAAGAGAGGTGAGATAGAAATATAGACAAATGTTGAGGTGGAAACATCTGATATCAAAGGAGGTCTTATCAGGTCATTTCAATTTTTGCAGGAAAATATGAAATTAGTTTACTGGTGGAGAATAACATTAGTAAAGGTGAGTTTATGGGCTATAAACAGTAAAACATAGTGGAAAGAGCTTGGGCTTTGGTGTCAAACAGTATCCTGATTCTGTAACTCATTGTTTATGTAACCCTGGGTGTAACCCTATGTACTTCACTTTTGAAAAATTCAAGAACAGCTAACTTCAAATATTATATTAGTTTCAGGTATACAAAAGAGTGATTTGTTATTTTTTTATACACTGTACAACATGGAAAGACTCCCCTCTCCCATGCTCTGGTGAAGAATTCCATAGACTGTATAGTTCATGGGGTTGCAAAGAGTTGGACACAACTTTCACTTCACACCATACAAAGTTATTATAAAATACTTACAATATGCCTTGTGACTTATTTGTACTTTGTAACTCAACCCCCTTCATCTCTTTCACCCTTTCCCCAACCCCTTTTCTCTTTGGAAACTACTAGTTGTGAGTCTATTTCTCTTTTATTTGTTCGTTTTTAAGATTCTACATGTAAGTGAAAACATACAGCATTTGTCTTCCTCTGTTTTACTTATTTGGCTAAGCATAATATGCTCCAGGTCCATCCATGTTGTCACAATTGGCAAGATTTTATTCTTTTTTATGACGAAGTATCTCACTTTTATTATCTGTGAAATGATATTATATTATCTGTGAAACTTGGTGAATACCAATAATTGCTAGCTGATGTTACCATTATTGTTAGAAATTCTGGTAATAGTTTGGAAAAGGCTCTTCAAAGTTTATAATCAAAATAAAGTAGTAATTATTGAAGAATTGTGAAGAAACTAGTTAGATTTTCAGTTATGTTTGGGTTGTGTGATTTCATATTTCCTTAGTCTATTCCATTATATATATTTGTTCTCTTACAGTACTTTTTTCTATTTTCTGTTATACTTACTTATATGCAAGTTCTGTTTTACCTGGGAGCTGTAAGATCCTAGAAGACAATGACTGACAGTACTAATTGATTTGCAAACTTTCAGGGCATGTGGGATAGCACCTTACAAATAGTAGATGTTTATAAGTTTAGTTGAATGAATGAATGAATAAATAAATTAACAAATAGTTGTTAAAATACGAAGTTTGTGTGGAATCTTTAAGCAGAGTTAAAAGGACTAATTCTTTGGACATTATCCCTGTGAGGGAAGTAGGAGGAGGGGAAAGAGCCCACCAAGAAGGGATATTAAAGAGATGGGAGGAGATCGTTTTCTGTCCAAGTTCATTAACGTTGCACTTGTACCAGACTTTGTATTTCAACACTCTGAAGATAGCAACAAATAGTTCTTTAATAGTAACTCCAATGTATATCTATTATTTTTATTAGACGAATGAAAAATGATCAGCACTGAAATCAGCATGGACTTGGAATGCATGTAGAACAAAGTAAAGAATTTTCCTTGAATTGGTTTTCCTAGTCTTGTAAATTTGAACCCCCCCTTGCTGTTCCTGAAAAATTTTAAAGGCCATGAAGTGGTACTTAATTCTTTTGAAGAAAAGTTAATGTCTTACACTTATCTAATGTTGATAGAAAGATTCAATGTGTTAGAAATTCATCCAAATGCTAAGAAGAGATTTTTTTAAAGGCTTCTTGGTCTTGCAGTCAAAATTCTCTTTTAGTCCTATGGGGAATTTGTATTAGTTGTGTTTGTGAGAAAACAAGACTTAAAATATGTCCTTAATGATTTTACCATGTGTAAAATATGGTACTAATGAAAGACTTTAACAATCACACAATTATGTGCCCCAAACAAAACATTAAAAACATTTTGCTTTATGTTTTAGAAAATATACATCATATTTATATTACTTGTACATTTGCTGTTACATGATAATAACAATTATATGTGTAGGTGTGTTAAGCAAGATGGATCAGAATAATTAAAGATAAATATGATAATTTAGAACAGTCTTTTCTTTCCTCCCTCCCTCCCTTCCTCCTTTGCTATATTTTTTTTCTTACTTTCTTCCATTCTTTCAATTAAAGCCATTCGGGGGTAGCTTCTTTCTTCTTTTATGAGATGTCTCAATCTGAAGGCTAGAATCCTTCTTGTATGTTTATACTATATACATAAACCTACTCCTGCATACATAAACCTACTCACAGCTAACTTGATCAGAGATGGCAACTCACTGACAAAGTATCAGAGGAGAAGCTGGGCAGAGCCAGTTAAGTTCACTCTCTCGGATCTGAGACATATAGAGACTAAGTCAACTATCTGTGAAAACTGGACTTGTAAATTCACATATTTCAGGGATTTCGGTACTTGGTGAAGTCAGGTCAGAAATTAGAGAAGAAGAACGACTGGGCTTCCCTGGCCGCCCAGTGGGTAAAGAATCCTTCTGCAATGCAGAAGACCCTGGTTGGATTCCTCGGTTGGGAAGATCCCCTGGAGAAGGGATAGGCTATCCACTCCAGTATTCCTGGACTTCCCCTGTGGCTCAGATGGTAATGGATCTGCCATGCAGGAGACCTGGCTTGGATCCCTGGGCTGGGGAGATCCTCTAGAGGAGGGCATGGCAACTGCTTCAGTATTCTTTCCTGGAAAATCCCCATGGACAGAGGAGCCTGGCGGTGGCAGTTCATGGGGTCACAAAGAGTCAGACAGGATTGAGCAAGTAAGCACACAGGCTCACAAAGACTAACAGCCTTCCGCTTCCTGTTTCTCTCAGGAGACCTGGAAGCACTTCCTGCCCTTGAGCTTTGCGAGATACCCTGAACCTTTCAACACATTCTCTTTCTGCTCAAGCTAGTTGCACAGAGTTTCTGGTTTTTGAAATCAAACCATTCCTAAGTTATAGAACTATAAATTTAAGTGAAAAGCAACCGGAAGAAAGAAAGCCGGTACTACACAGAACAGCTGCAAAAGATTTAGTGGTCCTTACTGATGACACAGGTCAAGTTCAATGTAGCTAAATCTTCTTTCCCAAACTAGTAGCTTTCCTGCCAGAGAACCAGTGAATCTCTAAATCTTAATGTTAGTTTTACTCTTTTCTCTATTCCTCCTGTTCAGTCAATAAGCTTTATTATTTTAATTTATAGTTGGTGAAACTAAAGGCCAAGGGAGGGAAGTCATATAGCTCACAGCCATGGGTCTAGTTTCCAGCAGATGCAGGGTTAGATGGCTTAGGTCCAGGACCTGCCCTATAGCCCTTCCTATCACCTCTTTATTTCTATGTCTCTAATCCTATAGCAGAATAAAACAAAATGAAAAATTCTATATAACAGACACATTGAGAAAATCTGTCCTTAAATAGAAGCAATTTGGATACATTTCAGGGTTCAGTCTTTGGCCTTTTCTGTAAACATGCATTAACTACTTGACCTGATCCAGTCATATTGGCTTTAAATATCTTCTATATGCCCATGACTCTCAAATTATATTTCTAGCTCTCATCTTTCACTTGGACTCTAGAGTTTTATTTCCCACTGTTTATTTGACATTTCCCCCTGGATGTTTAATAGTTATCTCAAACTTGACAGGTAAACAGCCAAACCTAAAAAGAGTTTAGTTTCTCTCCCTTAAACTATTCTTTCCTGATGTTCCCATTTCTGAAATATGGCTCCTCCATTCATCAGCTATTCAGACCCCAAACCTGGGAATAACCTTGACTTTCACATTCCACATTCAGACTATAGGCACAGGAGGTCAGCTCTGCTTTCAAAGTATCCTCCGAACCTGACTACTTTCCCCGACTTGGTCACTTCCACTGCAGTCCAAGCCACTGCCTCTAGCTTCTACTGCCCTTGTATAGTCTATGAGCAAGACTTGGACAAAACATGTTTTTATACTCATGAATATGATGCCTGTGACTTTGCTCCGTACAGTATCCCAGTGGTTTTCAATCACATGTGGAAAACAATCCCAAAGTCTACAAGGCCTTTCTAATGAAGCTCTGATTACTTCTCTGCCCTGATTTCTTGTCCCCAATCATCTCCTCTGATTCCTTGCCCATCCACATGAGCCTCTTTGCTCTTCCTCTAATATAACAACATTTTCCTTTCTTTGGGCTTTTGTACTGGGGGATTCTTCTGCCTGAATGGCTCTTCTCTGTGTTTAAATGTCCCATCTCCAGGTAGCCTTTCTTTGATCTCCTTTCCTAACATAGTAGTCCCATGCCCTTCACCTTGATCTTACACTGGCATCTCTTTCATAGCAGTTAATCCTATGTGGCATTAAATGATATATTTTTCATTCATTATTGTTGATCTCTCCTATCAGAATTAAGCTCCAAACAAGAGACACTATTTATTTTGTTCACTGAAGCATCTCCAGAATCTAGAACCATATCTGTCACTTCATTGGTACTAAAGAAATATGTATTGAATGTATCTAACCTTTCTAACATATATAATTGTTTTTCTTCTTAAACATTTTTTTCAAAATGTGACTTCAGATTTGGGAACATGGCTAAGACTTTTTAAAGCAGGATGTTTGACATACTTAAAATGTATAATTTATAAAATTTGTTTATGAAAACATGTTTAGGGTATACAGGTTGTACATGTTTAAGTGTATAAATGACTATTTAAGGTGTATGACTTGAGTAATTTTGACATATGTATATGCCTATGAAACAGCCAAAACTGAAACTATCCTTCATCCTCAAATTTTCCCTCAAACCCCTTTGTAATACCCCTTTCCCCTCTTGCTCATGCACGTTACTCCGTCACCAGGTAAACATTTACCTCTTCCTGCAGGTTCACTGCAGGTTCATTTACATTTTCTAGAATTTTATATAAATGGAACCATACAATATGTGCACTTTTGGTTTTTTTGCACTTTTTATTTTGTTTATTTACTTATTTTATTTTGTTAATTTGGATTTTCTCTCTTCTTCTTGGTGAGTCTGACCAGAGGTTTATCAATTTTGTTTATACTTTGAAAGAACCAGCTCTTGGGCTGTTTTTCTGTTGTTGTTCAGTCACTTTAATATGCTTTTTCTGTTAATTCTAACTTTCTGGTTTTAACTCCATTTCTTTTTTTTTCTTCCTATTTCTCTCATAATGTCTATTTTCCAGGAGTAGTTTTCTTGCTGTTGTAGTTGTTGTTTAGTTGCCACGTAGTCTAAGACTCTTTGCTACCCCCATGAACTGCAGCACACTGGGATTCCTTGTCCTTCACTATCTCCTGGAGTTTGCTCAAATTCATATCCATTGAGTCGATGATGCCATCCAACCATCTCATCATCTGTCGCTCCTTTCTCCTTCTGCCCTCAATCTTTCCTAACATCAAGGTCTTTTCCAATGAGTCAGCTCTTCACATCAGGTGGCCAGAGTATTGGAGCTTTAACTTCAGCATCAGTCCTTCCAAAGAATTTTCAGGACTGATTTCCTTTAGGATTGACTGGCTTGATCTCCTTGCAGTCCAAGGGACTCTCAGGAGTCTTCTCCAACACCACAGTTCAAAAGCATCAATTCATCGGCACTCAGCTACCATAGCTTTGACTATATGGACCTTTGTTGGCAAAGTGATGTCTCTGCTTTTTAATACACTATCTAGGTTTGTCATAGCTTTTCTTCCAAGGAGCAAGTGTCTTTTAATTTCATGGCTGCTGTCACCATCTGCAGTGATTTGGGAGGCCAAGAAAATAAAATCTGCCACTGTTTCTTTTGTTTCCCCATCTATTTGCCATGAGGTGATAGGACCATATGCCATGATCTTATTTTTTTGAATTTTGAGTTTTAAGGCAGCTTTTTCACTCATGACACCTTCATGATCCTTACCTCATCAAGAAGCTCTTTAATTCATCTTCTGTTTTTGCCATTAGGGTGGTATGATCTGCGAATCTGAGGTTGTTGATATTTCTTCTGGCAATCTTGATTCCAGCTTGTGTTTCATCCAGCCTGGTATTTCGTATGATGTACACTGCGTATAGTTAAATATGTACACAGTATGACAGTATAGAGCCTTGACATACTCCTTTCTCAATTTGGAACCAGCTTATTGTTCCATGTCTGGCTCTAACTGTTGCTTCTTGATCTGCATACAAGTTTCTCAGGGGGCAGGTAAGGCGGTCTGGTATTATCATCCCTTAAGAATTTTCCAGTTTGTTATGATCCATGCAAAGACTTTAGCATAGTCAGTGAAGCAGAAGTAGATATTTTTCTGCAATTCTCTTGCTTTCACTATGATCCAATGGATGTTGGCAATTTGATCTCTTGTTCTTCTGCCTTTTATAAATCCAGCTTTTATATCTGGAAATTCTCAGTTCATGTATTGTTGAAGCCCAGCTTGAAGGATTTTGAACATTACCTTGCTAGCATGTGAAAAGAGCACAACTTTATGGCAGTTTGAACATTCTTTGGCATTGCCTTTCTTTGGAATTGGAATGAAAACTGAGCTTTTCCAGTTCTGTGGCCATTGCTGACTTTTCCAAATTTGCTGGCAAGTTGAGTGTGCCACTTTCACAGCATCATCTTTTAGGATTTGAAATAGCTCAGCTGGAATTTCATCACCTCCATTAGCTTTGTTTGTAGTAATGCTTCCTAAGGCCTACTTGACTTCACACTCCAGAATGTCTGATCCTAGGTGAGTGACCACATCATTGTGGTTATTCAGGTCATTTAAATCTTTTTTGTAAAGTTGTGTATATCCTTGCCACCTCTTCTTAATTTCTTCTGCTTTGATTAGATCCCTGCCATTTCTATCCTTTACTGAGCCCATCTTTACACGAAATGTTCCCTTGGTGTCTCTAATTTTCTTGAAGTGATCTCTAGTCTTTCCCATTCTGTTGTCACTTTTTATATTGCTTTTTTAATCTCTTGTATGTATTTCCTGTCTAATCTTTATTATTTCCTTTCTTCTGGATATGTATTTTCAGTTCTTTTTGGTATGGAGTGAGAGGAGTGGAAAGTTTTGTCATATGGCATGGATTAAACTTTATATAAAAGTTAAAGCATTTTTTCCAATGTGGTTGTACTATTTATATTTCCACTAGCTGTTCCACATTCTCACCAACATTTGAGGTTGTGAGTCCTTTTAGTTTTGGACTTTTTAATAAGTGTGTATTGAAATGTAGTAGTTTTAACTTATATTTTTCTAATGACCATTGATGTTGAGTGTTTTTCATGTGCTCATTTAGTATCCTTATATCTTTTGGTGAAGTATCCTTTCAGATTTTTAATTTATTTTTTGATTTATTTAGCTAAATGTTCTGGGCCTTAGTTGCAGCATGCAGGATCTTTAGTTGAGGTATGTGGAATCTTTAGTTGCAGCCTGCAAACTGTTAGTTGTGGCATGTGGGATCAAGTTCCCTGACCAGGGATTGAACCTGGGCCCCTGCCTAGGGAGTGTGGAGTCTTAGCTATTGGACCACCAGCAAAACCCCTTCTTTCAAATTTTTGTCCATTTTCAAAATTAACGTATTTTGTTTTTTACTGAGATTTGAGATTTATTTACATATTATAAATGAAAGTGGTTTGTCAGTAATTTGCAGTTTTTTTCCTCAGTATGTGGCTTGAGTTTTTAATTCACTTAATATTATCTTTCAAAGACCAAAAGTCCTTAGTTGGGAAAAAACATTTTTCCCTTTTATGGATCGTGCTTTTGTTGACTTATCTAAGAAGTCTTTGCCTAACCCAAGTTGGAAGGATCTTGTTCTGCTGGTTTTATAGATTTAGGTCTGTAATAAGTATTGAGTTAATTTCTGCACATATGTTAAGGCATAAATTAAAGTTTGTATATACATCCAATTGTTCCAGGAATATTGTTAAAAATTCTTTCTTCACCTTTCTATCATTGCAAAAAAAAAAAAAAAATCAGTTGACTGTGTGTCAACACACACACACATATTCTGTGCTTTCTACTTGTTTCCTTTTATCTCTCTATGTTGATACCAATACCACACAATCATGCACTGTTATTTTCCGCTAGGTCTTTAAGTCAGGTACTATAAGCACACCAACTTTACTCTTTCAAATTCTTCTACATCTTTGGCTTTTCTCTGTTAATTTTAGAATCTGCTTGTTAATTTCTACAAAAGCCTGCAGGGATTTTTATGGATGTCATTGAATGTACAGATCAATTGAGGAAGAAGTGACTGCTTAATAATACTGTATTTCACAGTCCATGAACCCATGAACATGCCATGTCACTTCGTTTAAGCCTTCTTTATTTTCTCTGAGCAATGTTTTGCAGTTTTCAATGTATAAAACCTCCACACTTTTGACAGTTTTGAATATTTTGATAAAGAATATTGTTTATGTTACTCCGAAGAAAGCTTTGACTAAAAATTTTATTGTATCATCTTTGCATCTTCCATATACCTCCAACATGCCCTTGTCATTTTGTTAATTTATTATGTGCTGTCATGGTAAAGAATTCCTAAAAACAATTCTAATCCAAATATTTACATAAAAGCACTTTGGAATTATGAAGAATGGGGGGGAAAATAAGTCGCAGAAATGTTAAATAAAAGATAGTCATTGTCACCTGAAGAAATTTTAAGAAACACTGAGATTTAACATTATTGGAATTTTCAACTAAGTACAGTTCTGATTTTATTTAAAATATATTTACTTTGAATTGTACCTGTCATTTTAACTATAATCAGTACTCAAAAAAGACTGCACAATTATTTTTACTCATATTCATGGCCTTATTAAAAATGGTTCACCAGTTTCCTTGGTGAATTCCAATCTTATTTCAACAAAAATGGAACAAGAGGATTTTCTCTGACACTTGCCAGGGTGCCTTGGGGTTCTGACCAGCTATCATTACAGAACACCAACTCACAGCAATAAAACCAGGGATCTATGAAAGGATTTTTTAAGACACTATATTTTCCTGTAATAAACTTGGAAACACTAGTGTTTAAAATAGGAGTCTTTTAACTTTATTATCATTTTCCCCAAAAGATAGAAATACTAATTCACAATTAGTTCATTACATTTTAGAGTTTTTTTTAGCACTTACTAGGAAAATCAGGAAAGAATTATCTGGAGGGGTCTGAGATGATGAAACTTGGGCAAATTAGGAACTACTCTAAATTTGAATTTATAAAACAAGTATTACATACAAATCTTAATTTCCTTTTAATGTTGTTCATGGCTGCTATATATTGATAGAAGGACAATGGATTTTTGTGTGTTGATCTTGTACTCTGCAATTTTGCTGAATTTGTTTATTAGCTCTGGCATTCTTGTGGATTCTTTGGGATTTTCTGTGCATAGAATCATAACATCTGCAAGAGAGATAGTTCTTATTTCTCCCTTTTCAATTTGGATGCCTTTATCACTTTTTCTTATATAATTGCCTTAGCTGGATCTGCCAGTAATGTTCAACAATAGTAGTAAGGGCAGACATAGCTGTTTTGTTACTGATCTTAGAGGAAGGCTTTTATAACATTGAGTGTGATATTGTGTTACTCATCATGCCATTTTCATATTGAGGAAGTTACCTTTGATTCTATTTTTGCATGGTTTTATCATAAAAAATATGTTAAATTTCATCAAATGCCTTTGCTACATCAGTTAAGATTATCATGTAGATTTTTTTTCCTTCATTCTATGGTGTATACATTGAGTCAATTGTATTTTGTACACTAATAGTGGATAATCTAAAAAAAAAGTTTAAAAATACCACTTAAAATAGCATCAGAAAGAACAAAATACTTAGAAATAAACCTAAACCAAAGGAAATGAAAGATTTGTACACTGAAAAGTACAAAACACTTCCGAAAGAAATTCAGAAGACAAAACAAATGGAAAGACACCTTCTACTTATGATTCAGTTCAGTTCGGTCATGACAGACACTTTGTAACCCCATGGACTGCAGCACACCAGGCTTCCCTGTCCATCACCAACTCCGGGAGCTTGCTCAAACTCATGTCCATTGAGTTGGTGATGCCATCCAACCATCTCATCCTCTGTTGTCCCCTTCTCCCCCTGCCTTCAATCTTTCCCACATCAGTGTCTTTTCAGATGAGTCAGTTCTTTGCATCAGGTGGGCAAATTATTGGAGTTTCAGCTTCAGCATCAGTCCTTCCAATGAATATTCAGGACTGATTTCCTTTAGGATGGACAGGCTGGATCTCTTTGCAGTCCAAGGGACTCTGAAGAGTCTTCTCCAGCACCACAGTTCAGAAGCATCAATTCTTCGGCACTCAGCCTTCTTTATGGTCCAGCTCTTACATCCATACATGACTACTGGAAAAACTGTAGCTTTGACTAGACAGACCTCTGTCAGCAAAGTGATGTCTCTGCTTTGTAATATGCTGTCTACGTTAGTCATAGCTTTTCTTCCAAGGAGCAAACATCTTTTAATTTCATGGTTGTAGTCACCATCTGCAGTGATTTTGGAGCCCAGGAAAATAAAGTCTGTCTCTGTTGCCATTGTTTCCCCATCTATTTGCCATGAAGTGATGGGGCTTTTTTAAGATGGCATGATCTTAGTTTTCTGAATGTTGAGCCTTAAGCCAGCTTTTTCACTCTCCTCTTTCACTTTCATCAAAAGTCTCTTTAGTTTCTCTTTGCTTTTTGCCATAAAGGTGGTGTCATCTGCATATCTGAGGCTATTGATATTTCTCCCAGCAATCTTGATTCTAGTTTGTGCTTCATCCAGCTCGGCATTTCACATGATGTACTCTGCGTTTGTTAAATAAGTAGGGTGACAATACACAGTGTTGTCCTATTCCTTTCTCAACTTAGAACAGGACATGGAACAATGGACTGGTTCCAACTGTTGCCGATTTGCTGTTATGATTGGAAGATTTAATATGGTCAAGATGTCAATACTACTCAAAGTGACCCATAGATTCACTGCAATTCCTATCAGTTTTCTGAGAGCCTTTTATTTATTTATTTATTGAACAACTGAAAAAGCCTATTCTCAAAATCATTTGGAATTGCAAAGGGTTCTAAATTAAAAAAAAACAACTGAAAAAGAACACATTTGGAAAGCTCGTACTTCCTCCTTTCAAAACACTACAAAGCTACAGTAATCAAAACAGTGTGATATTGGCATATTTTAGGATATACAAACCAGTGGACTAGAGTTGCAAGCCTAGGAAAGAAAAATCCTCACATGTATGATCAGTTTATTTTCAGCAAGAACACCAACTCCTTTTAGTGGGGGAAAGAATAGTCTCTTCCACAGATAGTGCTGGGAAAACTAGATTTCCACATACAAAAAAACTTACATTGGACCCGTCCCTCACATATAACAAAAAGTTAACTCAAATGGATCAGTGCCATAAATATAAAATCTGAAACTAAAAAACCCTTAGAAGAAAGCTTAGGGGCCTTCCCTGGTTGTTCAGTGGCTAAGAGTTAGCCTGCCAATGAGGAGACATGGGTTTGCTTTCTGGTCTGGGAAGATCCCACATGCCCGTTCGGCAACTAGGCCTGCGTGCCACCACTACTGAGCTTGCGCTCTAGAGCCTGGAAACTGCAGCCGGTGAGCTGCAGCTCCTGCAGTCCGCGTGACCTAGAACCCGTGCTCCACAACAAAAGAAGCCACCACAATGCCGCTGCTGCTAAGTCGCTTCAGTCGTGTCCAACTCTCTGCGACCTCATAGACGGCAGCCAATCAGGCTCCCCGGTCCCTGGGATTCTCCAGGCAAGAACACTGGAGTGGGTTGCCATTTCCTTCTCCTATGCATGAAAGTGAAAAGTGAAGCCGCTCAGTCTTTTCCGACTCTTAGCGACCCCATGGACTGCAGCCTACCAGGCTCCTCCATCCGTGGGATTTTCCAGGCAAGAGTACTGGAGTGGGGTGCCATTGCCTTCTCCGCCACCACAATGAGAAGCCTACAAACCACAGCTACCAAACAGAATATGCTTTGTAGCACAAAGCCTACGGAGCACAACCTGCTCACTACAACCAGAGAAAAGCCTGTGCTCCAGTGAAGACCCAGCGCAGCCAAAAAATAAAAATAAATTTAAAAAATGAAAAGAAAGCTTAGGAGAAAATCTTCATGACCTTGAATTTGGCAAAGGATTCCTAAATATGATGTCAAGAGAACAGGCTAATAACAGCAAAACAGATAAATTGGAATTAAATTAAAATTTTTTTGTTCATTAAAGAACATTACCAAGAAGGTAAAGAGACAACCTACAGATTGGAATAAAATACTGAAAATCATATATCTGCTAAGGTTTTAATACCAAGAATATATAAAGAATACCTACAACAAAACAGTCAAATTTCAAAGTGAGCAAAGGATTTAAACAGATAAAATACTCGAAGAAGATATACCAATGGTCAGAAAACACATTGAAATAATTAGTTTCTATTATTTATGGTGGCATTATTCACAAGAGCCAAAAACTGGAAATAGTCCAAGTGTCCATTAACAAATGAATGGATACTTGAACTATGTAGGTATAGCCCCAAGAAGGAGTGAAGTTTTGATATATGCTGCAATATGGATGAACCTGGAAAAATTACTCAGTGAAATAAGATACAAAATGGCAAATAGTATATGATTCCTCTTCTATGAAATATCTAGAATAGGCAAATTTAGAGAGATCAAAAATAGATTAGAGGTTACCAGGGGGTAGAGAGAGTGGAAGATCAGTAATTATTGGTAAATAAATGGTTACAGAGTTGTGTTTGGGGCAATTAAGAATGTTCTGAAATAGTCATTTTTAAAATAGTAATTGTGGTACAACATTGTGAATTAATGCCGTTGAATTGTATACCCTAAAATGTCTAAAGTGTAAAATGTATGTTTTACCACAATAAAAAAAAATCATTTTTCAGGTAGCCCATCTTTTGATTAGTTAATCACTTAGAATTAAGGTTTTCTTATGCTAAGGTAATTTATTTACATAGATCACCCTTTGTGAAATTATGCTTCCCCTAGAGATGTGAGACTAATTTTTGTCTAATAACTTACTATATAAAGATCTTTATGGTTAATAACAGCTACTTACTAGGAATGATTAACAAAGGCACAACTTTGATTACTTTTAGAATTCACTGTTTTAAAAGCATAGTGGTCTTTAATTTATATAAATGAGAGTTTATTTGAAGATTTATTGTTAAGGCAGAATAGGGACATTCACAATGTGATCTAATTGTAAATGAGGTCTCATAAAAAGAAATATTCTCTTCCTTAAGCAAATGTTATACAATATTTTTTCAATATGTGAACACAGTATCTAGAGAAAATGAGTTAATTCATCTTATTGGTACTATACTAACTACATATATTTTAAATATGTAATATGAAAGATTTCATATTCCAGCACTGTGTTTTTGCTAACTGGTTAGTTTAGTTTATCTATATTTCAGCACAAACATTAATTTTACTTTATAACAAAGATTATTTTAAATGAAACTTTTATGTGATATGACTTGAGGTTGAGACCAAGTCACTCGCTAGAAATCCCCACTGGAGCCCACATTATCATGATCCGTCCATCCAACAATATAATAACTGAGTGGACACTTTTTCCAAAGAAGATACACAAATGGCCTAGGGACACATGAAAAAGTACTCAACACCACTAATTATCAGGGAAATGCAAATCAAAACCACAATAACACATCACCTTACACTTGTTAGCATGGGTATCATCAAAAAGACGAGAAACAAAAAAATGTCGTTGAGGATGTGGAGAAAAGGGAGTCCTTGGTGACAGTGTAAACGGTATACTTACTATGGAACACAGTATGGAGATTCCACAAAATACTACAAATAGCAATGCCACTTTCGGGTATATGTCCAAAAAAATGAAAAGAGAAGCCCCAAGAGTTATCTGTACTTCCATTTTCATTGCAGAATCATTCACAATAGCCAAGATGTAGAACCAACACAACTGTCCATTGATAGATGAATGGATAAATAAGATGTACATATACACATACAAAATGGATATTATTCTCCCATGGGAAAGAAGGAAATCCTACCACTTGTGATGACAGGGATGGATTTTGAGGGCATTATGCTAAGTGAAATATGCCAGACAAATAATGCATGATATCACTTATACATGGAGTTTAAAAAAATTTTTTTCAGAACAAAGAGAAGCAAAGTAGTTGCCTGGAGCTTGGAGGTGTGGGAAATAGAAGGAAGTTGGTAAAAGGGTATAAACTTTGAGCTATAAGGTCTGAGGATCTAATGTAAAACATGGTGACTATAGTTGATAACACTATTGTGAAACTGAAGTTTACTGAGAAGGTAGAGCTTAAATCTCCTTGCCAGATATATATATATATATATATATATATATATATATATACACACACACACACACACATGTATATGTGTGTGTGTCCGGTGATGGATGTGTTAATTAATTAAATTGAAGGAAACCTTTCACAATATATACATCTATCAAGTCAAAACTATGTACATTTTAAACATCTTACCATTTATTTGTCCATTTTACCTTAATAAAGCTGAAAAATAGAGAAAGTGCAATTGACGTTTTCTTAAGCATAGTATTCTTTGTTGTAACTTGACTACATTGTATGTTCCTAAATTAATTAAAAGAATATATCAAACTGTTTATGAAGCAGTTGGGCAATTTAGTGTGTGTGTGCATGAGCGTTTGTGTGTTTAATTTTCTGAAGGAGAAAAGCAGTTCTTTTTCAAAGCACTAAAAAATGCAAGCAAGTAAACTCAGATCTAAACAATTGGAATATGTGTAATAAAACCTGTGCAGCATATTTCTAGAAATGTTTTATTCATTTTTTAAATGATTATATATGTTTTGGGAGAATAGTATATGCATTGTTACAAATGGTTAGCTGACTTCTTCCAGTAACCTTGAACTGGTGCTGATGCATGCATATACCTAGTCAGCCCATTGCTATCCCTACATAAACATTTTAATGACTGATAATTTTGATTTGCTGTTGATATGGTATATATATTCATGTGTATGACTGCTTTCACATTTAAAATAAATCACTCATTTAAAATAAATTAGGTAAAATCAGTATCTGGCACATTCATTCCGGAAAAAGCCAAATCAGTTATCCAGTGTTACGTATTAAAGTTCCTAAAGATAAATCAATGTACTTACAAACATACACTAAAAAAAAAATCCTGTCGTCATTCCAGTTTTACAATAAAGGAAATAATTTTTAGTGTTTGCAACTTCTCTCATGGTTTTCCTTGGGATGAAAGCCCAAAGATCAAAAATGTTCCCTAACACCAAGTTACTCTATAAACAACGCTCTCAGTCACCCTCCTGCCACTTCTTTTTGCCAGAAGAAACAAATGCCAGTCGCTTTCCAGCCGCCAACACTGAATTCTGAAAAGGAGGCAAAATGATACAAGGCCAACAAATGCCAGAAGGATAACGCAAGGAATCTCACCTCAAACAGAGCACATAGTCAAGCAGTGGCCATGGGAGACCTGACTCTATCTCAGTTTTGATAATCTCCCTTAGGTTTCAAGCATAACTAAAAAATAATTCATTCTTTTCCATACACTGACCTTAGCAATGAGTGATATAGGTGACTTATCTACCAAAATGGATATGTTGAGTTTTAACCCTTTTCCTCCTTTTAGTTATTTGTCTTTACTCTAGTAGCTTCTCTGTGAACTTCCCTGTTGGCACAGACGGTAAAGTGTCTGTCTACAACGCGGGAGACCCGGGTTCGATCCCTGGGTCGGGAAGATCCCCTGGAGAAGGCAATGGCACCCCACTCCAGTACTCTTGCCTGGAAAATCCCATGGACGGAGGAGCCTGGTAGGCTGCAGTCCATGGGGTCGTGAAGAGTCGGACACGACTGAGCGACTTCTCTCTCTTCTCTAGTGTCCCAAACTGCTGAAATCTCTTTTTGTGTGTGGGGATTATCAGTAAACCAGCTCTCCTTTACCACACACAGTTATACAACCATGATATTAGTAAATGATAAATATACATGATATTATATACATATAAATATACATGATAAATATACAAATATAACAATAAAAATCTTTGTACTGTGCTTGCTAAATTTCAGATATTGTGCTAAGGACTTTACATATATGATCCCTTTTACTTTTCACAACAACTCTAGGAAGTATTAGAATCTCTGTTGAGCACATAAACAGCTTAAAATGAAAAGAAAAAGTTGCCTCGTAATTCACAAGTGGAAGAGCTTTTCCTCAAACCTATACATATCTAATGTTGAAGGCTGCTTTTACTATTAAGTTCCACTGTGTCCTAATAAAATAAATAGCATTTTTTTGTCACTTGAGGGCTCTAAGAAAGGTCTATTTTAGCATTAAATATTAGAGGACAAGAATATTTGTGTTTTACTTTAAGTAGTTTGAAGCATGCTTCATATGAGTGATCTGGATTTTGTTGCTTACAAAAGACATTGCTGATTACTGCGAAGAAATCCTAGTGGGTGGAGAAAATCCTGGGCCCCCAAAGTTGATTTCTTCTCAGTTACAAGAATCTTGAGTTCTCACCACCTGTCCATAGCACCACTTCATTTCCTCTAAAGATCCAACTAGGACCTTCTCATTCAGAAAAGTCTTTGCATTGCCTTTCACTGGTTTAGAATATACAATTCTAGGTTAAAATGGATTATGTTTTTGGGTGAAAATATGAATGTGGTATCTATGTGTTAAGCGAACCATTATTAAGAGACACAATGAATTAGCTTGTGCTATGTAATGTCTATCATCCACTTATTAATTTCAGACAGATATTAGGCCTTTTAATGCAAAATTGGATTCTGTGATCTTTTCAGATCAAAGTAAATGAACATAATCAAAAAGTTGAAGGATAAAATTGACAAAGAAAAGTTTAAAATGTAGGCTTATATAAAATTTGAGAAGACAAAGCTGTTACGGCAAGACCTAGCTTATAAATCATTTTAAGAAGAAGAGAACAAGAGATTTATATAGTAATACTACAATAAGAATGTAGATATTACACCAAAGAAAAAACTTTCTCAATTGTAAAGGGAATTGGGCTCTGAAGTGTCTAAAATGGAGATTAAAAAAAATAAGATGTTACAGGATCACTCTGTTGAATAGTTTAATTGTTTAAGACAAAGAACTAGGCCACATCACTTGAGGTTGTTTGCTTATGCTTTGAGATCTGATTATTCATAATCATAGAAAGGCCATATTAGTCAGTGGTACATTATTGATACAGTGTTCAGATCGGCATTATTTCTATAAAACATTAAACTACTCTTTAAAATAAATTTGACATACTTTCCTGAGTACCACTTTTATGTTGGCTCTAATGCAGAATATTTTTTATTTGCTTAATAAATATTAACCTATTGAGGAAAGTGGTTTTTTTTAAAAAAAACTTCCAGCCAAGTTAAACAAAGAAATGACAGCATTTCCTTTTCCATTTTCCAAAAGTACTTAACATTTTGGGGAATGTGTTCAAAATCTAGAATATTCCAGCCCACATTCCAGGAAATTCTTTGGCAGTGTATAAATTATAAGCCTCAGACACCAAACACCTCAGTAAAAATGCTTTGTCCTGCTCATCGTGTAGACATGTGAATGTTTTTGAACTGCATTCATTTTGTCAGATCCCAAATACTTTGACATGGTCATAACTAATATTTAACCAAGGCAAGTGTGTTGAAAGGCTTTACTTTAGAAGTGGTTTCGATGATGAGAGAGAGATTTTATAGATAGAACATTTAGGTATATAAATGTATGTACATTCATTTATATACACATATAATTTTAATCATAATTTTGGTAGATGGTCCTTTACAAAAAGGGATTTCTCCTCTTGTTTTGTCACATCTGAAAGTCAGTAATTAGAAATACTTTCTAAGTTTTGAAATGACCTTACATTCTTGCTATAACTTTTGACACATAACAGTATGGAAATTGTCATCATTTAAGAGAACTATAAATGGATAAAAGAATACTAAAAATATTATGTTAGAGTTGGAAAATTTGACATTTCTTCACCCTCCTCTAAAAAAACAAAACAAAACCCTTACACTAGGGTATTTTTCAGAATTAATGTCAACATTAAATTCTTGTTGGCTCTTAACTAGTTTTCTATCATTGAAAGTCAGTAAATTGCTTAGGAATCTTTATCTTCAAATTGAGGGAAATGGGCATTGGAGGAACCTTTACCACTTATATCTGTATCACTCTTTGCCTCTGTTTCTTTTCTAAACTATCTCTTGTGTTTTCCCCAAAAAAGGGAGTAACACCCACTAAAAGTTTAGTTATTCCAGTTATACAGGGTTTATTAGTTAGTGGAAATTCACACTTGGAAAGATTTAGACATGCTTCTATCAAAAACATGTGATACTGACAAAGCTTTCACATTCTACAAACTGCTTTTACATGTCTGATCTCACAAAGAGACAACCCACAGACAGTGTCCTTAGGGTTAGACTTAAGCAAATGACTGAAAGAGGGGCTGACCTTTGGTTCTTATTAAATGACTTTCATAACTTCAGGAAGCAAGAAGAGGCCACAGATTGTGTATCAGAGAAGTGATGGCAGTGTGCCTGTCTTGGTTCTGAGAAGAAAGTTTATTGATGTAAATCTCATAGTGAATACCAGTGATTGAAATGCCAGTGGTTATACATAGCTTTTACTTCTGAAAAAAAGGATATTTTTGTCAGAAGTGTGGAAGCTTTGAACATGCTATAAACAGAATACTTGGATCAAAGTAAATGGTTTTGTAAATTTTCCCTTGTGTGCAAGGGAAAAAGAGAGAGTGGTTATTTAGTTTTGGATAGATTTGAAGAACCAGAGGTGCTATCATGTCCTTGGAACTGGAATTGATAGTGAGGTAAGAACCAGACAACATCTCCAGGTAGGACAGGTTTGAAACTCTAGCAACATGATATAAAGTTATGGAAGCTTAAACCAGAGCTGATATTCTGTCATTTGTATTTCTCTTTTTCTTCTCTTCCCTGATGGCACACATTATTTGAATGCATACTTATCTACAGTTAAATGGCAAAGAAAAGGGGAAAATTGACATGTATTTAGAAAATGTAGGTGGAGAGTGTTGGGATGGTTTATTTCACTGAAATGACTCCATGGTTGTATCAGTGCTAACAAACAAATGCTAAAATTTTATAGGACTCAACAAGATGCATCAAAACAATTTTATAATGGAAATCCACTGAAAGGACCCCTCTGAAACTTAGTACCCATTACTACCTCTCACCTCTCATTTCTTACCTGATTTTGCTTACATTTCATCTTAAATACCTTGTGCCTTTAAATGCATTTCCCAGACATTTCTGATCCCCTCCTCAACTTCTACTGCAAATCTTTAAATATCATGTGCACCATTCCTTGCTATCTTTTCAGAAAAACTTGAGATTAATTTATCTGATCAGGTATCATGTGTTAATATGGTCATGGAATAAAGAACAATATCTAGCTCATGTAAACATTAAGTCATTTTGAAAGAATGAATATACAGAACAGTCTGCCATTGTAATGTAGAAACATTTTATATTAATATGTGTTCCCTTGCACATAGTAGCTTAATCTGAGATCTTTAAGGGGATGCGAGAAAGATTTTCTGGACAGGAGAGATTTTAAAGTATGTGGAATCAGTGTGAGGTCAGCCACTTTTCCACTTATGTATATGTCAAGATGTTTATACACCCTCATTTACTCTAGGAAGGGGGAAGTAAGCTACAAGAGGGAATTTTGTTTCACTGAAAGAAAAGTGGAAGTCTTGCCAAGTGTTTCAACAGATTGCTAAGGAAAGCAGAATTGGAATCTTTTCTGAAGATCTTTTTAATTGACCTATTTCTAATGATTCTCATGCAAACTTTCTTGGAGACAAAACAAAAAAAGAGGTGAGGGATCAAGGACATTACATATTTGTGAACTGGAGTTCATGTAGAACAGTTAATACAAATCATAAAAGTATTTTTATTTTTAAAAATTTTTATCTTATATTGGAGTATAGTTGATTAACAATGTTATATTAGTTTCAGGTGTATAGCAAAGTGACTCCATTATACATACACATGCATCTATTCTTTTCTCAAGTTCTTTCCCCATTTAGGTTATTACAGAATACTGAGCAGAGTTCTAACGCTATGCAGAAGGTTCTCATTGGTTATCTATTTCAAATAGAACCATGTATTCATCTCAGTCTCAATCTCTCAATCTACCCCCCCCAACCTCTCCCACCTGGTAACTATAGTTTGTTCTCTGAGTATGTTTTTATTTCATAAATAAGTTCATTTGTACCTTTTTCTTGTGATTTAGCATATAAGTGATATCATACAATATTTGTCTTTCTCTGTATGACATCAGTTAGTATGATAATGTCCTGGTCTATCCATGTTGCTGCAAATGACATTATTTAATTCTTTTTAATGGCTGAGGAATATTTCATTGTATATATGTACCACATCTTTTGTTTCCATTTTTCTGTCAATGGACATTAAGACTGCTTCTATGTTTTGGCTATTGTAAATAGTGCTGCAATGAATATTGGCGTGCATGTATACTTTCAGAGCATGTTTTTCTCCAGATGTCTGCCCAGCAGTGGGGTTACTGGATCATATGTTAGTTCTATTTTTAGTTTTTTATTGAACCTCCATACTGTTCTCCATAGTGGCTCTCCAAATTTACATTCCTAACAACAGTGTAAGAAAGTCTCCTTTCCTCCACACCCTCTCCAGCATTTATTGTTTGTGGACTTTTTGATGATGGCCATTCTGACCAACCTGAGGTGATATCTCACTGTAGTTTGGATTTGAATTTCTCTAATATAGAGATAATAAGTATATTTTTATGTGCCTCTTGGCCATCTGCATATCTTCCTTGGAGAAATGTCTATTTAGGCCTTCTGCCCATTTTTTGATTGGGTTGCCTTTTTTATATGAGCTCTTTGTAAATTTCAGAGGTTAATTCCTTGTCAGTCACATTGTTTGCAAATATTTTCTTCCAATTTGTGGGTTATCTTTTCCTTTTGTTTACAGTTTCCTTTGCTGTAAGAAAAAAAGCTTTTGAGTTTAATTAGGTCCCATTTGTTCATTTTTATTTCCATTACTCTAGGAGACAGATCCAAAAAGATATTGCTACAATTTATGTCAGAGAGTGTTCTACCTTGTTTTTCTCTACAAGTTTTGTAGTATCTGGTCTTACATTTAGGTATTTAATCCATTTTGAATTTATTTTTCTATATGGTATCAAAGAATAATGTAATTTCAGTTTTTTACATGTAGCTATCCAGTTGGGGGCAGGAGGAGAAGGGGACGACAGAGGATGAGATGGCTGGATGGCATCACCGACTCGATGGGCATGAGTTTGAGTAAACTCCAGGAGTTGGTGATGGACAGGGAGGCCTGACGTGCTGCGGTTCATGGGGTCGCAAAGAGTCAGACACGACTGAGCGGCTGAACTGAACTGATCCAGTTTTCTCAGCACTATGTAAGAAACTCTCTTTTCTCCATCGTATAATATTTTTTTTTCATTTATTTTTATTAGTTGGAGGCTAATTACTTCACAATATTGTAGTGATTTTTGCCATACATTGACATGAATCAGCCATGGATTTACATGTGTTCCCCATCCCGATCCCCCCTCCCGCCTCCCTCCCCATCCCATCCCTCTGGGTCTTCCCAGGGCACCAGCCCTGAGCACTTTGTCTCATGCATCCAGCCTGGGCTGGTGATCTGTTTCACCCTTGATAGTATACTTGTTTCAATGCTGTTCTCTCAGATCATCCCACCCTCGCCTTCTCCCACAGAGTCCAAAAGTCTGTTCTGTACATCTGTGTCTCTTTTTCTGTTTTGCATATAGGGTTATCGTTACTGTCTTTTTAAATTCCATATATATGCGTTAGTATACTGTATTGGTCTTTATCTTTCTGGCTTACTTCACTCTGTATAATGGAGAAAAGGGAACCCTCTTACACTGTTGGTGGGAATGCAAACTAGTACAGCCACTATGGAGAACAGTGTGGAGATTCCTTAAAAAACTGGAATTAGAACTGCCATATGACCCAGCAATCCCACTTCTGGGCATACACACCGAGGAAACCAGATCTGAAAGAGACACGTGCACCCCAGTGTTCATCGCAGCACCGTTTATAATAGCCAGGACATGGAAGCAACCTAGATGCCCATCAGCAGACGAATGGATAAGGAAGCTGTGGTACATATACACTATGGAATATTACTCAGCCATTAAAAAGAATTCATCGTATAATCTTAATTGACTATACGTGCATGGAGTTTTTTTCTGGGAGTTCTATACTGTTGCATTGATCTATATTTATGTTTTTGTTCCAGTACCATACTTTTTGATGACTGTAGCTTTGTAGTATAATATGAAGTCAAGGAGTGTGATTCCTACAGCTTAATTTTTCTTTCATAAGATTGCTTTGGCTATTTGGGCTTTTTGTATTTCCATACAAATTTTAAAATAGTTTATTCTAGTTCTTTGAAAAATTCCAGTGGTAGTTTGATTAGAATTGCATTGAATCTGTAGACTGCCTTGGGTGTTACAGTAATTTACACAGGTTTATTCCTAGGTATTGTATTCTTTCTGATGTGATGGGAAATGGGATTGTTTCTTTAATTTCTCTCTCTGACTTTCATTGTTGTTGTTGTTCAGTCATTCAGTTGTGTCCAACTCTTTGTCACCGCATGGACTGCAGCATACCAGACTTTCCTATCATTCACAGTCTTCTGTAGTTTGCTCAAACTCGTGTCCATTGAGTCAGTGATACCATCCAACCATCTCATCTTCTGTTGTCTCCTTCTCCTCCTGCCTTCAGTCTTTCCCAGCATAAGGGTCTTTTCCAATGAGTGGGCTCTTTGCATCAGGTGGCCAAAGTATTGGAGCTTCAGCGTCAGTCCTTCCAATGACTTCAGGGTTGATTTCCTTTAAGATTGACTGATTTGATCTTCTAGCTGTCCACGGGACTCTCAAGGGTTCTTCTCTAGCAACACAGCTCGAAGGCATCAATTCTTTGGTGCTCGGCCTATTTTATTGTCCAGCTCTCAAATTCTTACATAACTATTGGAAAATCCATAGCTTTGTGTATACAGACCATTGTTGGTAAAGTAATGCCTCTGCTTTTTCATACACTGTCTAGGTTTGTCATAACTTTTCTTCCAAGGAGCAAGTGTCTTTTAGTTTCATGGCTGCAGTCACCATCTGCAGTGATTTTGGAGCCCCCCAAAATAGTCTGTCAATGTTTCCATTGTTTCCCCATCTATTTGCCATGAAGTGATGGGGCCAGATGCCATGATATTAGTTTTCTGAATGTTGAATTTTAAGCCAATTTTCACTTTCCTCTTTCACTTTCATAAAGAGGCTCTTTAATTCCTCTTTGCTTTCTGCCATAAGGGTGATGTCATCTGCATATCTGAAGTTATTTATGTTTTTCCTCCCAATCTTTATTCCAGTTGTTAGTGTATAGGAATGCAAAAATCTTGCATCTATATTCCTCAGTGATATTGGCATGCAATTTTTTGATTTTGTGCTATCATGGTCTGTTTTTTCAGTATCAGGATGAAGGCGGTCTTGCAGAATGAGCTTAGGAATGTTCCTTCTGCAATTTTTTTTGGAACAGTTTCAGAAAAGTAGGTGTTAACACTTCTCTAAATGTTTGATAGAATTTGCCTGTGAAGCCATCTTGTCCTGGACTTTTGTTTGTTAGGAGGTTTTGAAAATCACAGGTTCAACTTCAATACTTGTGACTGGTCTCTTCATAATTTCTATTTTTTCCTAGTTCAGTCTTGGGAGACTATATCTTTCTAATAATTTGTCCATTTCTTCCAGGTTGTCCATTTTATTGGCATTTAATTGCCTGTAGTCGTCTCTTATGATCCTTCATATTTCCTTAGTGTGTTGTAGCGTCTCCTTTTCATTTCTAATTTTATTTATTTAGCCACACCCATTCACAAAAAGGGAAAGATGCAATATATATCATTTTGTTTACCTTTTCAAAGAATTCACTTTTAGTTTCATTGGTCTTTTGTCTTGTTTTCTTTGTTTCTATTTCATTTATTTCTACTCTGATCTTTATGATTTCTTTCCTTCTACTGACTTTGGATTTTGTTTGTTCTTCTTTCTCTAGTTACTATAGGTGGAAAGTTAGGTTATTTATTTGAGATTTTTCTTGTTTCCTGAGGTTAGACTGTATTACTATAAACTGTCCTTTCAGAGCTTCTTTTGATAAATCCCATAGGTTTTGGATCATTGTTTCTTCATTTGTTTCTAAGTATTCTTTGATTTCTTCAGTGATCCATTAGTTATTTAGTAGTATATTGTTTCGGAGAAGGCAATGGCAACCTACTCCAGTACTCTTGCCTGGAAAGTCCCATGGATGGAGGAGTCTGGTGGGCTGCAGTCCATGGGGTCGCTAAGAGTCAGACACAACTGAGAGACTTCACTTTCACTTTAACTTTCATGCATTAGGAGAAGGAAATGGCAACCCACTCTAGTGTTCTTGCCTGGAGAATCCCAGGGATGGCGGAGCCTGGTGGGCTGCTGTCTATGGGGCACAGAGTCAGCCACAACTGAAGTGATGCAGCAGCAGCAGCATATTGTTTAGCTTCCGTGTGTTTGTGTTTTTTAGATTTTTTTCTTGTAGTTTTCCAATTTCATAGTATTGTGGTCAGAAAAGATGCTTGATATAATTTCAGTTTTCTTAAATTTACTGAGACTCGCTTTGTGGCCCAGCATATGATCAGGCCTGGAGAATGTCCATAGGCACTTGAGAAGTATGTGTATTCTCCTGTTTTTGGATGAAATGCTCTATAAATATCAGTTAAGTCCATCTGTTCTAATAGGCCTGTGTTTCCTTATTCATTTTCTGTGTGATCTGAACATTAATGAAAGTGAGGTTAAAGTCTGTGATATTGTTGTCTTACTGTCAGTTTCTTCTTTTATGGCTGTTAGTATTTGCCTTATATATTGAGGTTCTCCTATGTTGACTGCATATATTTACACTTGTTATATCTGCTTCTTGGATTGATCCTTTGACCATTATGTAGTGTCCTTTGTCTCTTGTAATAGTGTTTATTTTAAAACTTGTTTTGGCTGATTGCTATTCCAGCTTTCTTTGTGATTTCCATTTGCATGGAACATCTTTTTCTCTCCCTTAACTTCCAGTCTGTATGTGTCCCTCTATCTGAAGTTTTTAGATTTTCTATGGCAATGTTTTTTAACTAAATTATTATCACTTTAATTTTTGAGTATTTTGTCTTTTAATTTGTTTGCTTAATATCCATCTGACCATAAATTAGAAATATGTCAATGCTATGAAAAGGAAAATTTGCCACAGCCAAAAGTGAAATCTTTATTGTAAAGGTTAAAAGTTATAGCAAGGGAATCATACTTCATTGCTGGTATGAAATTTAAAGATTATATTAAAAACAGATATGAAAATTCCACAAACAGCTGAGATAATATTTCTGTCTGAATGCCTTATACTTTTATATCTTGAGAAGTAAATTTTCTTGAATTACAGTGTAGGTTATCATCATATAAGGCAAACTAACTAATTTTCCTTTCTCAAATACTCTACAAGATCCTTGATAGGGAGAATATATAATTCCCAGCAGGAAAAACTTAAATAAGTGATCCACTTTTTGTTTCAAACTCAGAAACCAAAAAAGCATTGCATGCTGTCTTCCTGCATCAATTTAGTATGAATTATGAAAAAACAGAAAAAGTGCCTGTCCTACTGACTATTGTATCTTGCAAACTGCTGAATAACTTTTATATTATGATAATAAATACCATAAACAAATATCCATAAACCATGACTGATATTGGAATCTGATAGAATCATAAAAATATACCTAGGCTTCATGTGTCTAATTTTTTCATGGGGAGACTTCCTCATCAATACTGTTGTGTATGGTGAGTCTAAGACAAATGGAGCAGCATAGCTTTTGGTGCTGAATAATATACTAGTGTTTGGAGATACGAATTTATCTATCTAATATCTAAAGTTATTAAGAAAGATGGGGAGCCAGGTAAGACATGAAGAGGGACGGAATTAATAGTATGCATTCTATAGTCTACACTCTAGCTGTCTATCTTTCTATTACAGTTAATGCCTAGCACTTAGTAGGTACAATTTTTTGAGAAGCATTGATTGAACTTACAAAACATTTTCACATCATTGAAAACTGAGATAGAATTAATTTTCTCCTTCCTTTCAGAGATGGAAGAGCTGAGCTAAAAGTATAAATAGCTTATGTAAAGTTATATAATTAGTGAATGGCAGAACTTGACTCAAGGTGAGATTTGTCAGATCCTCCAACCTATCTTCTTCAGTTGCATTTTAAGGGAGGCAAACTATTTGTATAAGAAACAAGGAGAAAATACAGAAGTTGAAAGAATAAAAGATGAATTGTCATGTAATTACTGAACTGGAAGGAATCCTAACAGTTATGTATTTGAATCACCTTATTTTAAAGATGAGAACATAAATCAAGAAACAGGTTAATAAGATTTAAGTCAAAAGTACAATAACAGAATATGCTCATATTTCAGTAATCACAAATTCTATAGAGAGCTGCAATTCTTTGAGTTTTACAATTATGTTTTTGAAAACAGGTTTTACATTTCCTGGGTAAATTGACATTCATTATAATTAGCCTTCATATTTTGACCCTCTAATCAGAAACCAAAATAGAAAGCCTTAGAAAAGTTTTCAGTATTATCACTGTCAAAAATGTGGTCTTTAGAATGCCATTCTTTGAAATGTATTTGTATTTCTTTTCCATCTAATGTGTGGTCAACTTTTGTTAAGGTTCCATGTATGCTTTAAAAAGCATACATTTTGTATTTGTGGAATTCAAATTTCTCTATTAATATGAATAATTTATTTTTGCTGGTTTTAAACATCACATTGTCTGTATCTTTGTGGACTTTTTCCCTACATGTTTCATCATCATCTGAGAGAGAGATTTTGCTATCTCCCTATATTTCTTTGTAAGTTCTCATGACTTTTAAAAATACTTATTCATGATTTTAGGTGCACACAAATTCAAAATTATTATATGTCTCACCAGCCTCTTCCTTTGTCTCGTTATGTAATACCACTTCTTTTCCTTTCTAGTGTTTTATACTTAATAAATTCCATATCAAGATAGAGATTTATTTCTTATGCTATTCAGCAATTGATATAAATTTTCAACTAAAACCTCATGTTATTCTTTTATATCTGGAAAATTCTCATTCTTAAAATATTTTTTATGCCACTCAATTCTTTCTCTTATATTAAACATACTGTGGCACTTCTAATCTGTTTTCTGTTTTTAAAATGTTTCATTTAAAATTTTTTAAAAATTATTTCATTAAAAATGATTTATTGTGTCCTACATGAGTTATCATTTATTATTTTCAACTTACTGCTTTCAATTTCACTGATTTAATATAAATTTAATTGTATGCAATTAATTTTGTTTTCATTTTAATAATTACAGTCTTTGTTTCCTGGTTTTCTGAGAGAATATTTTCTTTGTCCACTTCATCCTGGTTAATATGTGTCTGTTGTTTAACAATTTATCATTTTTTAAACAAGTATTATTAATGTTATACTTTGGGATCATACCTTTCATATTTGAAAGACAGTTTCTAATTGTTCTTTTCTTCCATTTTGTCAGTGAATTAATTTTTCCACTGGCAATTTTGTTGGTCATTTTTCTTTTAGTTTTTCTTCTTCCATGGGGAGTATTCTTGTAGGGTACTTATGTTGGATACAATATTCCCTGTGCTTCAAGTCCAATTGTTGTTGTTCAGTTGCCAAGTGACAACTGTCTCTTCGTGACCCCATGGACTGTGGCATACCAGGCTTCCCTGTCCTCACTGTCACCCAGAGTTTGCCGAAGTTCATGTCCATGGAATCAGTGATGCCATCCAACCACCTTATCTTTTGTTGCCCTCTTCTCTTTCTGCCTTCAATCTTTCCCAGCATCAGGGTCTTTTCAAATGAGTCCGTTCTTTGCATCAGGTGGCCAAAGTATTGGAGCTTCAGCGTCAGTCCTTCCAATGAATATTCAGGACTGATTCCTTTAGGATGGACTGGTTGGATCTCCTTGCAGTCCGAGGGACTCTCGCGTTTTCCCCAGCACCACAGTTCAAAAGCACCAAAGTCAATATAGGTTCCAAGTTGTTCACTGAGGGCTCCTTCCCTCTCATAAAGTTGGTAAAAGATTAACTTGGATCAAGTTCAGCCCAGGTAACTTGTCATGCTTTCTTCAGGTATATATACCTGTATAAAAGCTGAAGTTCCAGTCAGCTGGGCAGCTGTGTTTAGGCTTTTTCCATGAAACAGTGAGATTCTTTGGCTGCCTACGTTGAACAGTGAATCTGCTGTATTCCTGCATCACACTCATATTCTTGTTTTCCTCATTACTCCAAAAGTCACTCTTCTTGCTTTTTATATTTTACGAAAGTACAATTGACTTACAGTATAGTTGCAGGTTTATGACACTGATTCAATATATTTTATACACTATGCACCATACAAAATTATTACAGTATTTCTGGCTATGTTCTGTGTGCTGTACATCTGTGTGACTTATTTATTTCATAATTGGTAGTTGTTACCTCTTAACCCCTGTACCTATTTCACACACCTCTGGCAACTTCTAGTTTGTTGTCTGTATTGCTGAGTCTGTTTCAGTTTTGTCATGTTTGCTCATTTGTTTTTTAGATTCCACATATAAGTGAAAATATACAATATTTGTCTTTCTCTGACTTATTTCAATAAATGAAATAACTCTTCTTGCTTGTGAATCAAAATATTAGTGGATTGAAGCTTAATGTCAGAGTTCTCACCACTCTGGGTTTTTGTTTCTTTTCTGATCCATTGAGTATTGCCTTATCTTTGAATATGTCTACATCTGATATTATTTAATTTTATAAATTCTGCACTGTGTTTGAGCTGGATGCGAAAGTTCAAAGCATAAATTCAAAGCAATGTTTTACCAGAATAGTTTACCAAAAGTTTCACATAATTTTCCATACTACTGCCATATTATATTTCTAAAAATCAGATTCACTTTTATCTCTGTTCTGTTTAACACTTCTGGCTTTCTTATCTCAATATTTAAGTTCCCCGACTTTCCTAAGCAAAATCTGATCTATTTGTCTAAGCATCTCCTACTACACCTCTCTGACTCATTAGGCACAAAAAAACTGCATTACCCAACCATATTCCTCCTTTCCAAAATCATACACATCTTTTAGTCCAAATATTTCACACAAATTAAAAAAAAAAAAACTTGAAAAGTTTTAAATAATGTCCATGCATTTATTCAGCACTTTCTATACCCTACATTTTTATTACTTTCCATCATGGGATTGTAATGTCCTTTATGGTAAAAGCCACCACTTATTTCTGTAAATATTTTATATAATTATTATAGATCAACTGACCAAATTAAGTGACATTTGGAATCAGTTCTACCAATTTCTAATCCATATTCCAATTCAGTATTACAACAGCCATCACTGGGGAACATTTACTATCCATATTTTGAGGACTGATTTTTGAGTCACTGAGATCTAGGGAGCACATGTAATCACAGCAATGGAAACTGATACTTCCATAAAACTTCTCATGTCCCAGATTCTGTGTGAGCATTTATTATATGATAACTTCTTTCATCTATGCAACAACCCTATAAGGCAGGGACTATTAGTATCCTCATTTTACAGATGTAGAAACAGCCCTGGAGGCTGGTAATGCACAGAAAAGTGTTGTCTGAAGTTACACAGGTAATAAATTATAGGCTGGGGTTTGCACAGAAGCAGTCTGTCTCCTGGGTCTGTGCTTTTTGCCACCATATTTTACCACCTCTCAATACACATATGTCACCTCTTAATGGACTAAACAAATGACTGGTAGGAAGAGCACCTCACATGGCTTTCAGCAAGCAAACCAAACCACTATGTGAAGGATTCTTCAATTGATTGTGTGTTCCATGGAGAACTGTAGTTAATGGTTTTATCCTGCCATGATAATTACAACTCCATAGATGTGACACGTGATCTGTACTTTCTCTTATAAATGTTTGTGGTTGCATGACTTAGGAAAAATAATTTTCTCAACTACCTTGTTCTGTAGGGGAAAAGAGTTCTTCAAACACAAAATCTAACTTAATTTGGATAAAGGGAGATGGAAAATGAATTAATGGTTGTCATCTCTCTATGTCCTATGTATAATTACATACAAGTGATAAGAAATATTTATTTTCTTAAGTGTCATTTCACATGTTTTCAGACTGGAGAAAAAAAGGAGAAGCAGATATTAAGTATATAAATGATTTAATAAGGTTTTTTAATAGTACCTGTTACATACACATTTAACATTTTGATAATATTTGTTTGAGCTTGTTGCCTGTAAGAATATATGTTTCTAAAGAGTGGTCAGTTCTTTCAACACTAAAGGTATCCTGACGTATGTTGAGAGCCCTTGGTGAGTTATTCACGTTTTCGTTTGACTGGTGGAAGCATCATCATCTGTTGATCTATTGCAGAAGGGGGATAAAAATAATCCCTGGCTTCCTTCTACATTGAGTGGCTAGAAGAATTACAATGGCTTGGCCTTTGCTAAATGGCTTTCAAAGTAAACCACACAAGCATGACATTTACTCTTGTCTTAATATTGATGGAAGGATTACCAAAGGAATGTCACAGCTGGAATGACCTTTTAGATAAACTGGTACTATCAACCCATTCATTAATATTATGAAAAGATGACACTTGTGAATGCAGTGACTCTTCTCATATCTATGAATTTAATAATTAGTCATGCTCTCTTTGAGAGTTTTCATCATGGCTAAACTTACCACTCTTGTGGCAGACCAACTTTCTTTATAAACTTAACCCCTATATAATAGATACTCACTTAAAATATGCAAGCAGGACATACCCACTAATTATAACTATAGCAGAGAAAATTAATTCAGTCAAAGTTATGGTGACATTAGCTCTGTCTCTAAGTATAAACCAACATATTTGTTTTTCTTTTCAGTGAAGGGAGCTCACTGTTATTAAATTGACCAAACATTCCAAACCAAATTGTCAGTGATTCTTTACTATAAGAATAGTCAATGTTTCCCATGAAATACCTGTGTGCATTGCTTTTAGGTAAGAGGAATTTGATTATAGTTTTGTCCTAAATTCTCTGTTCTTTTAAAAATAACTTGTCTACCATTGTTGGTATTATTCCAAGCATATTTTAAAGACCTGGCTTTAACTCCTAAAAGGAATGATCTTTTCCAGTTACATTTAAGCAGAACTGAAGTATGCTTCTAGTATATTTTCTTTAATTATTTCCTTGTATGACACATTCTTTCTAAGCTGAATTCTTCATTTACTCTTTTCTTTCTTTGAAGAGCCAATATTCCAGCTTCTTCTCAATTTATTTTAAGATGTCATACAGCATCAACTTTAGCCCCAATAGGAAACTAGGCATGGGGCAAAACAAACACAAAATAAAGAAGCCCGAGTTTTGAGAAAATCTCCCAGTTTTATTATATCTTTGGCCTATCCTTCCTAACTTCGTTGCTAAATGGCACCAGAAAATATTGATAGATTTTTGACTCTTTTGTTGGGAAGGTGTCATTAAGTCATCCAACTCCTCACTTGTGGTACCTCTCTCTACAACTGGTTTAGCTCTTGGAGCTTGAACAATCCAACCTAGGCTGTTTAAAAGTCCCTTTATTTAAATTGAAGAACTACAAAATACAGGATTTTCAGTTTAGTGATTCTCACATCATTGTGACTCACCATCAGAGATCAGAACAGGGAAGGTCTCCTATAGGACATTTCTTCCCAACATCAATGAATGTTTTACTAAATCAATATTCATGCCCTCCTATATGGGATCAAAATGTTCACTAGTCTAGTGTAGCTGATGAAAAACACTGTATAATCAACAGGTATAAGATGGTTGATAATAGATAGATATAGATAATATAGATACAATGGTACCTAATAGGTCCAGAGAGAAGCATGAATAAGGGTGATTGGACATCATCCTGGAGCAAGTGATTTCTGATAGACAGAGAGCCTGATGAACTATGGACGGAGGTTCGTGACATGTACAGGAGACAGGAATCAAGACTATCCCCATGGAAAAGAAATGCAAAAAGGCAAAATGGTTGTCTGAGGAGGTCTTACAAATAGCTGTGAAATGAAGAGAAGTGAAAAGCAAAGGAAAGAAGGAGAGATATTCCCATTTGAAAGCAGAGTTCCAAAGAATAGCCAGGAGAGATAAGAAAGCCTTCCTTGGCAATCAATGCAAAGAAATAGAGGAAAACAACAGAATGGGAAAGACCAGAGCTCTCTTCAAGAAAATTAGAGATATCAAGGGAACATTTCATGCAAAAATGGGCTCAATAAAGGACAGAAATGGTATGGACCTAACAGAAGCAGAAGATATTAAGAAGTGGTGGCAAGAATACACAGAAGAACTGTACAAAAAAGATCTTCATGACCCAGATAATCACAATGCTGTGATCACTCAACCTAGAGCCAGACATCCTGGAATGTGAAGTCAAGTGGGACTTAGGAAGCATCACTACGAACAAAGCTAGTGGAGGTGATGGAATTCCAGTTGAGCTATTTCAAATCCTAACAGATGATGCTGTGAAAGTGCTGCACTCAATATGCCAGCATATTTGGAAAACTCAGCATTGGCCACAGGACTGGAAAAGGTCAGTTTTCATTCCAATCCCTAAGAAAGGCAATCCCAAAGAATGCTCAAACTACCACACAATTTCACTCATCTCACACGCTAGTAAGGTAATGCTCAAAATTCTCCAAGCCAGGCTTCAGCAATATATGAACTGTGAACTTCCAGATGTTCAAGCTGGTTTTAGAAAAGGCAGAGGAACCAGAGATCAAATAGCCAATATCCACTGGATCATCAAAAAAGCAAGAGAGTTCCAGAAAAACATCTATTTCTGTTTTATTGACTACGCCAAAGCCTTTGACTGTGTGGATCACAATAAACTGTGGAAAATTCTTCAAGAGAAGGGAATGCCAGACCACCTGACCTGCCTCTTGAGAAACCTGTATGCAGGTCAGGAAGCAACAGTTAGAACTGGGCATGGAACAACAGACTGGTTCCAAATAGGAAAAGGAGTATGTCAAGGCTGTATATTGTCACTCTGCTTATTTAACTTATATGCAGAGTACATCATGAGAAACGCTGGGCTGGCAGAAGCACAAGCTGGAATCAAGACTGCTGGGAGAAATATCAATCACCTCAGATATGCAGATGACACCACTCTTATGGCAGAGAGTGAAGAGGAACTAAAGAGCCTCTTGATGAAAGTGAAAGAGGAGAGTGAAAAAGTTGGCTTGAAGCTTAACATTCAGAAAACTAAGATCATGGCATCTGGTCCTATCACCTCATGGCAAATAGATGGGGAGACAGTGTCAGACTTTACTTTTTGGGGCTCCAAAATCACTGCAGATGATGATTGCAGCCATGAAATGAAAAGATGCTTACTCCTTGGAAGGGAAGTTATGACCAACCTAGATAGCATGTTAAAAAGCAGAGACATTACTTTGCCAACAAAGGTCCATCTGGTCAAGGCTATGGTTTTTCCAGTGGTCATGTATGGATGTGAGAGTTGGACTGTGAAGAAAGCTGAGCACCGAAAAATTGATGCTTTTGAACTATGGTGTTGGAAAAGACTCTTGAGAGTCCCTTGGACTGCAAAGAGATCCAACCAGTCCATCCTGAAGGAGATCAGTCCTGGGTGTTCATTGGAAGGACTGATGCTGAAGCTGAAACTCCAATACTTTGGCTACCTCATGTGAAGAGCTGACTCGTTGGAAAAGACCCTGATGCTGGGAGGGATTGGGGGCAGGAGGAGAAGGGGACAACAGAGGATGAGATGGCTGGATGGCATCACTGACTCGATGGGCATGAGTTTGAGTGGACTCCAGGAGGTTGTGATGGACAGGGAGGCCTGGTGTGCTGCGATTCATCGGGTTGCAAAGAGTCAGACATGACTGAGGACTGAACTGACTGACTAAGTGATACCTGAAGCATGCTTTGGAATTTACCAGCTGGAAAATGGGATTAGAGGCAGTCTGTGCAGAAAGATCGGGGAGGTATAAACCAGCATGAGCTCTCTAATATGATAATAACAAATAGTAGGAATGTTTGGTAGCTAAAACACAAACAGTATGAGCTAGCAGAAATAATATTAGTAAGATGTTAGCACAACATTGAGGCTCATTGATAATTTGCTGCTGGGTTACTCTCTAAGCAAATATCTTGATTGCAGTTTCTATCCTTTGCTAGAAAAAGAAATGAAACCATAACCAAGTGGGGTCTCTGATTTAACTTTAAAATTGTGAGCTATGAATCACAGAAAAGAGAATCTATATTCACATGTAAGTCTAATATAAAGCCCATACTATTTTATGGTTCTAGCTATATCTGAATCAATGGGTATGAATTTGAGCAAACAGTGGGAGACAGTGAAGGACAGCAAAACCTGGTGTGCTGCGGTCCATGGAGTTGCAGAGAGCTGGACTTGACTTAGTGAACAACAACAATGTCTAAAGCTCAGAATTGCCTTTGATATCTTAGATTTTGGGTATGGTAACCAGAAACAAATCAGTCCTTAGTCACAACAGAGCTAATAGCATCTTGATTATCTTCAAGAAAAGTGAAAGAGAAAAGCAATTTATTACATAGTATTTCACTATGATAAGTGTGTTTGGCTACCTTAGACTCTTGGTACATAATGTCCTCTCAGGTCACAGTGCAGTCCCTCCTTTCGTCAGAAAAGCTTCCTCCTTTCACATTCTTTAGGAGTCAGTTCACATCTCATTAAGAACTTCCTCAGTGGTATGCCACAGCCTCCACTCCTCATTCTCTTCAAATTCCTGGACTTTAATTACCTTGTTTGTTTACATGCATCCTGATTCTGGAATAGAAGTTTCATAGATGCAAGAAATGTTCTTCTTTGTATGTTAGTATATACCTAAGACATAGGGAGCAATTCAATAAGGATTTGTGGGAGGACATGAGGAGAGAAAGAAAAATTGTTCAGAATCATTGTAGGGAGATGAATGGTAGTAAATTTCTGATTCCTTTTCTTCCTCCCACATTCCTTTCTTCTTTCTTTCCCTTCATTTATTCATTCATAGGTCAATGGGCCAGAATGCCTTTCACACTGTTTTCAATACATAATAATATTATCCCTGAAAATTGTGCGGAAATTAATCTTTGTATGCATTATTTGTAATTATTTTGGCAATTAACTTGCTTTGCAGCATCACAGCTGCTCAATCTCAATTTCTAGTTGATGCTTGGCTGGCAGCAGTCACTAATGCTGTAGCTACACTATCTTTGTTTATCTATCACATTTAACAATCTGTTTGCAAGTATTTTTAAATGCCCAGGAGAATTTGCCATTTAAATGAAAATTTATATTAAGTTCATAATAATGTAATCTTTAGTTTATTTTACACATCCTCACTTGCATTAATTGATGATATTCACCATGGAGCCTGAGAAATAGCAGTAGGGAGAGAAAATACTCTCCCCAGTGTTAATTTTACAGATTGCTCTCTTAACCACCCTATCAGTGCTTTCTTGTTTATGTATAAGAGCTGGAAACATTGATTTGGTAGTGGTGATTCTGTGGGCTTCCCCAAAGGCTCATGTGCTAAAGAATCTGCCTTCAATGCAGGAAACTCAGGAGACACAGGTTCGATCCCTGGGTTAAGCATATCTCCTGCAGTAGGAAATGGCAATCCACTCCAGGACTCTTGCCTGGAAAAATCCCATGGACAGAGGAGCCTGGTGGGCTGCAGTCCATGGGGTCACAAAGAGTCTGATGTGACTGAGCACGCACAAATGCACTGCTGTTCTGTACCCTCTGGAGTTCTACTAAACAAATCTATGCATAGAAATAGATAAAAATTATGCTCTTTGAGTACTCATTATATTCATGCATATAACATTCAGATTGCCGGATGAGTTTGATTCCATAATGATATGCACATTGTATTCATGAAGACATTTTAAAGTATTTAGAGAAAGTTACCAGATATTCAGAAAAGTGTTAATATTTAAATTTACCACACTATCATGTACACTCTATGATTCTAACTGGAAAAAAAAAAAGGAAGTACAGTCAGCCCTCTGTATTTGCAGGTTCTACATCTTTGGATTTAGCCAACCATGAATGGAAAATATTTGGAAAAAACAATTCCAGAGAGTTCCAAAAACAAAACTTGAATTTGCTACAAACTGGAAACCATGCACACAGTATTTACACTGTATTTCCTACTACTTTTACATAGCAGTTACATTGTATTAGGTATTGTAGGTAATCTAGAGATGATTTAAAGTACATAGGGTGTGTGTGTGTAGGGTACATGAAAATCCTACTGTATATAAAGGGCTTGAGTATCCATGGATTCTTGGAAACAATCCCCACAGACACTAGAGGACAAGTGTATACACAGAATAAAGCCATTTAGTAACTGTTTGTAAACTCTAGAAATGGAATGAATACATATAAATTCATATATTTACACATACATATGTATATATTGGACATATAAATGTATGGATTCTGCAGATACTGTATCAGTTCTTTTTTTTTTTTAAAAAAGCACTATTTGTTACTATAGAAGCTGAAGTATAAATTTCAAGAAATTTATTATATTTACATAATCCCTTTATTGGTTTCTAGAATTCCAGTTAGCCAGAGAAACTTGAAATGAACTTCTCTTTGTCTCAGTTATTACTTTTTTGTCTTGGTTCAATAACTCTGTTGTAAGGAATATTTAGTTTCATTCACCATAACTACTTAGTTAAGAAAACTCCTATCAAAATTGTGATTAACTTTTTGATGTGAAGATGTGCATGTATGTGTGTGTGCATTTATATTAGGTTTTCCAAGGTCAAGTGTCAATCTCCTTTACTTACAAAAGTTTTTTAAAAGAATGATGATATTGATTCACGTAATGTGGATATACAGACTAAAATCAATCCTGGGGTACATTTAAAAAATGTTCCTTTAATAAAAGATCTTCTATGGTTAAGATTTCACTTTCAACTTAGCTAAACAATATTCTAAGTCTGAATATATTTTCATGGTGTTTTCTGCTTATTAATCACCTTGCTGGTGATCTGTTGCTGTTATTTAAAGGCAATCATAATCAATATTTTGACAAAATGTGTTTTACATGGAGAGTGTGTAGATTTTCTAGGAGGACATAATCTGGAGTCTACATTCTGGACTAGAGTCTGAACTCAAGATTATGGTGATATTTTCAGAAAACATCCCCCTGACCTTAAGGTAATGTGCACTCTCTTCATATTAAGTTTTATGAAGTATCTGGAAAGCAAAATCTCACAAATAAACTAGAAATGATCACTTGAAGAGAGCACTTTGAGATTTAGGTAGTAGAATGCAGTGATGTTAAGTGAATTATAAGTTAAATTAAGACATTGTAACAATGATTGACAAATATTTTGCTGATACAAATTTTGAGTTATAAGGAATTTTGGACCAGTAGATTTAAAGGATAATATTTAGTAACTGTATTTATAGAAAAGTAGAATGAAAGAAAATTGTACTGAAACATGCCACTATGTTAATTAATCTACCTCTAATAAAGACAGGAAATTTGTAGCTTGGGGATGTAAAACAGATTGCTTAACTTCATTCACTGACTTGACTTTGAACTGTCAACTTGCTAATTTTAAAATTAGTATACAGCAGAGGTTATCTTCTATAAAGAAATAGCTTACTGACACTTGTGTTTTCAAGCACTTGGCATTAATATTTCTAAAAACAATGAATAAGCTGTCTGATTTATGAATTTGTTATTACAGTTTTAGTCAATCTGTATCATCTGTTGGAGACCAGTTACTTCTGGGTCAATTGATAAGTTAATGTTTTGAATTGGTATTTTTTAGAAAAACTAAAGCCTTAGCTCTCTGGTGATTCCACAAAACTTCACAGAAAAGTAGCTGTCATTCATATATGGTGGGTTTAAAAAAATACACGGAGTAGCAAAACCCATAGATGTACTCCAGGAAAGAAGGATCATTGCTAATACAGCCTGGGAAATAATGTAGAGTCAACGTTTCATTTTTCCCTAAATGATGCTCAAATTAGAGGTTGCTTTTTTCAAACTAAATTATCAGGCTAGTCCAGGTAACCTCTCCCAGCTTTAAGGCATAGTTGGGAAAGAGAGAGGGAGAGGGAGAGAGAAAGAAGTGAGGAGGGAGAAGAGGAGGAATGGATGGGTGGTATTTATACACACACATGAGAATTACCCTTGTATGTTCTAGTAATTCATATTTGGAAACAAAGGCAAATAAGTAGGAAGGGTTAAAGTGCTTTTAAAATTATTGATCAAATTTTCTACTCTGTTATTTTGAGTGAACACAGATAGAAAAAAGAACTGGTGATAGTGAGTAGAACAAGTTGAATACTGTCACCTTATTTAAATTGACCTACATAGAATGCAGACAAGTATCAGTGGCAAAATACAAACTAATCAAAGTAGAGGATGCCAGTGAGGCCAGAATAGACATGATTCCTTCCCCAATCTTTTGGATACACCAATTCCTTAGTGGGGTGGGATCGGAACTAATATCAGTAGAGAATGTCTTTGGAATTAATGTCACATGCATTAAGTACACATTAACTGATTCATAAAAAAATACATGGGTCAGTCCATAATGTAAATCAGTCTAGTTTCATATTTACTCTTAACAAAGACCCAGATTGAAATAACTTTTAAAGAACTGTTGTTCTGAACCTGTTGCACATGAGCAGGGAGCAGATTATGAACAGATCATTTCAGTAGTGCTTCTTAGAAAAATAATACCTTTAAACCTAATTCATGTCTAGAAATCCACACATTAAAACCACATCATAAGATATAGCCTAAAATAGTCAATAAGTAGAAACATTCTTTATAAAACATGTATAATATGATTAAAAACCTGTCAGTAAAAATTGTTAACCTGCCTTATATGTTAATAATTATTTGAATTTGAACAAAATAATCAAGATTTAGTTTGTTTACATTCACTTCAACATATGACTGGAAAATCTGCACTTTCAATGTTGTGTTACAACCTTCAGGTGTTGCTTCATACACATGTAAGTAATTTAAACATCCTAGTAGTTCGATAAATTTGCAATATCCTGTAGCCTTAAGGATGTATTAACAGACATATGTTTTAATGTACCTTTTCCAAAGAAATCTTATTTAGTAGCTCAAGCTTTTATTCAGTGGTGGTGTTGAGCACTATGATAAGTGCTTGATGTACAGAAAGTCAAGGACATAATCCTTATCCAGGAGTCCTGTAGAGGTGAGTGGCAAAGGGTCTACACAAATAATTCTGTAAATTTCCAGAAAAGGGGAATTTATTCTCTGGAGGGACAGAGGAAGATGTGTTCAAGCCTAAGTGTGTCAGGGAAGAGCTAGTAAAAGAATGACCTTTGAGTGAGGCATTTACCCAATCGAAAAGTTGGTGTTAAACTTCCCCAGTTTCTATGTAAGAGACAGGATTATAACAAAGGAGAGCTGGGGAAGGGAACTGTGAGTGTCCTACTGCGTAGTCTCACATATGCGACTAAAATGTATATCATGATGGAAAATCTAGATTTCAGTTGAGAAATTGATAGACTATAATTTTTACAATTGAAACTTTTTTCCATAGCTAGAAAATTACTATTTGGGTGTGTGTGTTAGTTGCTCAGTCTTGTCCGATTCTTGACGACCCCATGAACTGTAGCCAGTCTCCTCCGTCCATGGGATTTTTTAGGCAAGAATACTGGAGAGGGTTGCCATTCTCTTCTCCAGGGGATCTCCTGGGCCCAGGGATGGAGCCTGGGTCTCCAGCATGGCAGGCGGATTCTGTACCATCTGAACTAGAAAATTAATATTTATAGGTATGATAAAATTTGGAAAATATGGAAAAGTAAAAAGAATCTTAAAACGTCACTGAATAGCTGCCTATTCTATTAAACAATGATGGTAAGATATAGCAGTGCTGGCCTCCATACCCCCACCCCAGATGTCTATTCTAATCCCCAGAACTTGTGAATATGTCAAGTTAGAAGGCAAAAAAGACTGATGTGATTAAAATGAGGATTTTGTGACGGGAGGATATCCTGGATTTCCTGGGCAGGTGTCCTGATGAGAGTTAGAGACAGAGAAGGAGATGTGCCTATGGAGGCCAAGGTGAGTGTCTCTGTGTGTAAGAGAGAGAGATTTAATGATGCTACACCGCTGTCTTTGAAAATGGAGAAAGGAATCTAGAGCCAAAAAAGGCAGGTGGCCTCTGGAAGCTGGGAAAGGCAAGGGAGTGAATTGTCCCCTAGAGCCTCCGGGAAGAAGGCAGTCCTTCTAACATCTTGTTTATAGGACTTTGGACCTCCAGAACTATAAGATAATAAATTTGCATTGTTTTAAGCCACTACACTTCTTGTAACCATTACAGTAGCAATAGGAAACTAAGGACCAGGTAAAATCCAAGTGGTCAGGGAACACATCTCTTTCACACAGTGATGAATCCCTGTTGGGCCTGCCACACAGAACATGCTGAAAACTGATTTGATGATGAATGAGAATTTCATCAAGAACACTCAAACTTACAGCCTCTAGGCTTTTTTAGAAACTGACGTCAAAGAAAGTTTTTTAAAGCAGGGGCATGATATGATTAGATTTGTGCTTTAGAACTGTAGTTCTTGTGGATATGACCTAAATGAATGGGTGTGGCAGGAAAAGAACACAATTAAAAGCCTATCCAAAAAATTTTGGCAAGAAGCTATGAGATCTCTACCAAGGCGGAGGCTGAGAGGAGAGACAGGAAGGAGGCAGGCACAGGAAGTTGTAACTGAAGCTCTGTGATGGGCATGAGGACTTGGTGATGGATTAGTTGGACAACAGATTCTAGTGTGATGATGTTGGTTATTTTTTAGTCTCCAGGTGCAACCTATAAGAAGGCAGTAAGTGATTGCTAGCGCTAGTTTTCTAGATTAGGGGAAAAAAAGACAAGGATCTATTGATAAAACATATTAAAATTGACTCACAGTTGACTTATCTGTGGTGAAAATTAAGCCGCAGAATTGTGCCACTTGGCTTTTCTTCAATGCCGAGTACTTATTTATTGGTCACTATTTTATACTTCTTTTGCCATTTACCTCTTTGTTACTTGAGGAAACTTACACTTCATGCATTTTTACTCTCTTCTATGAAATGCCATTATTTCCTGAAATGGCTTAGTTGCACTTAATAGTGAAGTTTAATAAAGAACTCTCTTTTCTTTGTTTCAAACTGTCTTATATAAAACACAACAGCTGCAGGACAAGAACATAAATGAATGATATTACTCAGTTCACAGACTTCAAATACTGTGACTCATTAAAAACACTTATGGGTAAATTGCCTGGTATCTCATTTTCAAGATAAAGAAATGGAAGACAAAGGAAGTATATGGCAATGTCCTTTCAGCCTAGACAAAACTTTCCCAACGTCACATAAATAAGTTAATTTTGTCTTTGTCAGTGCCGACGAGGGGCAACTTGATTTTAAATTATTATTATTTTTAGTATATTTGAACTTTCCATATCGATATAAACTCTGCCCAACTGAAGATAAGGGTTCTCCTTTAAAAGAAATGATTCAAAAATTTTCATTATCAAATGAACAAATTTTAAAAGTATTTTTCCTTAGGAAAAGCAAAAATATTCTGATGGTAATCAAATCTCTCATTATGTCTCAAACCTGGAAACATTGAGCTTGTTTCCTTTCTGTACTACATTGGGCCACATTCAAGAATAAAACAGAAGATAAAGAGAAGCTACTACCTGGAAAGGTACAGAGTGTAGTGATGTACAGGGTGGGTGCATAGGTGCTAAGTTTCTTCAGTCGCATCTGACTTCTTGCGACCCTATAGACTGTAGCCCTCCAGGCTCCTCTGTCCATGGGATTCTCCAGGCAAGAATACTAGCGTAGGTTGCCATTTCCTCCTCCAGGGGATCTTCCTGACCAGGGGGTGGAATCTGCATCTCTTATGTCTCCTGCATTGGCAGGTGGGTTCTATACTATTAGCACTACCTGGGAAGCCCGTTATAAGGCAGGGGCCTGATTTAGTTCTGATCAGCAACGATTCAAAGAGGAGTAGGTGGAGGTGGTTTCACAGTCTAGGAGCTCCAGGAAGATGGGATCTATGTATTTTTCAACTTTGGAATAACTCACACTTACGCAATGTCAGAAACCTGAAAAGCTTTTCAGAATTTACCTTCAGTACAGAATGTGACTTTTAAATCACCCTTGAAAAAATACACAGAAGCTATCAGTTAGGCAAGAAGGAAAGGTGCCTCAGGTAAAGGTATAAGATGCTTGCAAGATGTGGGTTGTTAGAGACCTAAAAGACTGTATTTGCCATGCTGGGTAGAGGTGATGTGGCTAGAGAAAGGTGAAGGGGGTTAACCCATGAATGCTGTTGTTTGACGTGTGAAAAATGTAGGAATTTTTTCCTTGGGCCTTTAAAAGCCACTGGAGTATCTCTGAAAGATAAACTTTGAGATCAAGGAACACTGTTGTAAAGAGAGAATGTGAAATGGCTTGCTAGGCAATTAATCTGGTGGCAAGAAAACCAGGTTGTAAATCATTGTACTTTTCTCAAGAAAACTTATAAGACAAAGGATGGAGGGATAGATTTTGTATATTGCAAAATAAGACGTGATTTCCTTAATTATTTGGTGAATTTCATTCTAACAACTAAATATACAGGAAAATCATAGGACACATCTGAAAATTTTAGTAGAAAAATCCTTTTTGTACATGTTCAATTATCTTTTCAGAATTTATTATGAAGAAAGTGAACTCTAACCTCAGAAATATATTTCTCTCCTGCTCAATAAGCAGAAATGCCCAGAAACTTTACAAACAAAGTGGGGGGAAAATGTAATACAAAAAACTCTAGCAGCTCATAGAGTAATGCTTCCATCTGCAATTAGGAGATTATAAATTCACAAAGAAATAGAAGTGAACATAAGAATTAAATCCTACCATTAAAACTCATAAGCTGATAATAAGTATTAAAGACAATGTATATTTCATTCAGAAGTAATATGTGGTTCTAAATTCTGGCAACATTGCTTTTTCCTATTATTTTTCTATATTATAGGAAAGAGTATTTTAATGGAAAATCTCTATTTCTAGCAATTTGTTTAAAAGAAGATAGACATTTCAATGTAATAGGAATATAATAAGAACAACAGGCTCTGAATGCACAGACTTTTAATGAGAATGATCATTACTTGTTTTCCATTATAGTTTGGTGCTAATTTAAGTGCCTGCTTCCTTGGGGGACAAAAAAAGGTGATACACAGAAGAGCTGAAACATTATGTGTTAAATATGTATCTTTGATTTGATCTTTCCTGTATTTGGCAGGGGATACATTAACTAGAAAAAACTTTTGTCATAATAAGTATTTTTGATCAATTTAAAATTGAACAACAAATACTGAGCATTTACATGGTCTAGGCACTGGAGCTTATCTTCCACGGAGAAAATCAGAAAGCAATGAATAAACAAATTACTATATGTGAATTGGTGATAACAACTATGAAGAAAAATTAGGGTGAATGAGATTAAGAAAATTATATTGGGAGGGGACTAAACTAGGCTAGGTGATCTGAGAAGTTCTCTTATAATGTTTGAGCAGAGAACCGAACAAAAAGTACTCAAGGTATCTGGGATAAGAGCTTTCTATATGCTTACAGCAACAATTGTGCAGGTCTTACGCATATATTGTATTTCACCTGTCCATTGATCTGTAGTGAGGCCAGTTTGGTAGCACAGTATGAACAAGGTGGATGGTAATAGGGATTGAGGCAGAACTTTGTACATTACTGTGAGTGAAATGCAGTGACTTTGGGAATTTTTGAAGAGAGGACTTGGTTTCCATCTTAAAATGATCACTCCAGCAACTGTGGGACTAGACTCAAGGAATAGAAAAGAAGGTTGGAAACAAGAAGCCTGGAGGTTATCGCAGTGGTCCAGGTGCAAAATGATGGTGGCTTAGGCTGCAATGATAGCAGTAGGGTTTTTTCTTTATTTTTAATGGTTAGAAATACATCTGGAAACTTAAAAATCTAAGATTTCCTATGCGATTTACTCAGTGTATGAAGTTTTAAAAAAAGAGGAGTTCATTGTTTCCAGCATGAGCATCTGAAGAATGATGTTGCTATTTTCTGAGAAAACTAGGAGAGAAGCAAGTGTGTGTGTGTGTGTGTGTGGGGGGGGGGGGGGGTCAGCAGTAGAGATGGGAAGAATCAAATTTGCCTATTAGGTGTCAAAATGGAGATGTCACATAAGCAGATGTATATGTGAGTTTGGATTTCAGGAGAGAGACTAAGCTGGAGCTATAGACTTAGGGTCATTTATAGGTGTGGGGTTTGATGACATCATCTAAGGAATGAATGTAGATGGACAGGTAGGAGACTGTCATTTAGAGGTAGCTGTGTCAATCGTTAATTCTTCAGAACAACTGGATATGAAAAGATCTTCTGAAAGATAAGTTAGACTTTCTTTCTTGCAATAGGTAGAAAGGTGATCCTGAGAATCCTATGAAGCCAGGGAGAGAGCATAGAATGCCACCTCAGCTAGAAAGCTCTTCAAATTCCCTGCCAAGGTGGTGTCAGACAAGGCTGAATAGACAGGCTTTTATCCCTGCAAAGACGTAATGAGGTCCCACTCTTTTGCATTTGTGGATACCAGAGGAGAAGACTTCACCCCTTTCCCACTAAGGGAGTGTCAGTAAAGATTTGCAGAGATGGAGACTCTTTCACTCCCACCAGTGATAACAACACCCCCACTGTCCTGATGTTAGTGAAGGCCCAATGGTGTTAGTTCTAAGTCCAGGGGACCTAGAACTCCTAACCCCACAAGAAGTAATGACAAAAAACTGCCTCCCTCACCACGGTCAGCTGAGTAAGTAGAGAACCTGGACTTTCACCCACACCTCTGAGTACCCAGGAGGCACCCTCCCCTGCAGAAGTGCTGTCAGTGGAAGCCAACAAAACCAGTAGCTGAACAAGGATCTAGAGTCTGTTAATGTAATACCCAAGGTGTCTGGGTTTCAAATGAAAACCACTCCTCAAACCAAGAACCAGGAAGATTCAAACATAAGGGGGTAGGGGAATGTTAATCAATAGATGCCAATACAGAGATGAGAAAGATGTTAGACTTATCTGATTAAGGTTTGAGATAAGCCATCATGAGAATGCTTCAGTCAGCATTATGAACCTGCTGGGGGCAGATAAAAAAAAATAAAAAGTCTCCACAAAGAAACAGAAAATGTAAAAAATAAAAAAAAAAGAGGGGTCAGCTAAGATATACAGGATGTAGTTTACAGTCAGCAGAAAGGTTATTTTAAATGAAAAGAATATCATGGTTAAAGTTATGGATATTAGAAAGTTCATAGTGTCTTTTCTGAGGGGAGAAGTTTTAGGATAAGAAAATAAGTGAACCATCAGGAAAATAAGATCTAATGGCATTCTTTAACTCAGTAATTAAAGTCTTGGATTAGGGTCTGAATTACAAAGGGGTTTAAGCAATGCTTCTGCTGTAAAGAAAATGAAAATCAAGCTAATGAGACAGGACACACATACAAACACATTTAAGGAAAATGTCTTCTTGATGAACAGATAGAACAATATAGTGTCACTTTGAGAATGAGTGAATAGTATTCTATCATTTGGGAAGATCCCCTGGTAAAGGAAATGTCAACTCACTGCAGTATTTTCTGAAACATTCCATGGACGGAGGAGCCTGGTGGGTTACAGTCCATGGGGTCACAAAGAGTTGGACACGACTTAGCAACTAAACTACTACCTCCACCACTAAACTGTCATTTAACACAATGTGATTAAACTGAGGTTCTCTGACATTTTTTTAGATATATCACATTTGAAGTTTTAAGTAATCTACAAAATAATGTAAACATACCGTGTGCCCTAGCCTCCTGTCTGAAGACTGCAAAATTATTTCATTTGTGTGTTTTATCATTCATTGCACTGTAATCACGTAACACTACTTTATTTTAGTGAACTGATGAGGAAAGAATCCAGGTGGACCTAAGAGGTAAATGACGCATTTGAAACCACTGAAGGTAAATGACGGAAGCACATGGAAGGCATGAATGTTTTGGAACATTTTGAATGTAGAGAAGTTTTGGGAGGATTACATCACCTCACAATACAGGGCATTATTTATAGTCCTGCCATAATACTGTGTTCCACGAGATGATGTAACCTACCCAACACTTTTCTTAGGCTTGTCAGTTTACAAAATGTAGCAATTATTCCAATATTCACGTAGTGGGTGGAATTTTTTTTCATTCATCACAATCATTTGAATTATATTAGCTTCACGATTTTGTTAGTATTAGTTGACAATTTATTTGATTTCATAGTTACAGAGGGTCTGTAAGAAGGAGGCTTTATACATGGGCTAATGACAGTACTTATTTACATTACACTATAATGAAAATCTCTTAGGTCAACCTTGGTGATCTATGGGGTGTGCTTGCTTTTAAAATGGATTCTTGCATTCTTGAAGAAGGAGAAAGAGTGATTTAAATTGTTCTGCAGAAGACTTGGCTAATGCCATCAGAGGTTTAGGGAGTTTATAGTAGATGGAGTGCAGCTGGGAGAGGGTGGACCAGGCAGGCATGTTAGCTCATCAGAGCAGCCAGGGCTCCGGTGATGAGAATATGAATTATGAGCAGCAGAGGGAAGACAGTGGGAAGGGTGCCCAAGGACTCCCACTGGTCAGTTTCGGGAACTGGTAAATCAACAGAAATGAAGGAGTGGCTAGGGGAAAATGGGGGAAATATTTTGTTTCATAAAAATAAGGTAAATCAAGCAAGAGGAACAATAAAAACCTCCTTCTTCCACCCAGAAAGTTTAAGTGAAATTAGTATTGTGCAAAGAAAACAGTTCAAAGATAAAACTGAATTACATAAGAACAAAATTTTGCAAAGGAGCACAGAATAGATTAGAGGACAAAATGACATGAATGGAAATCCAAACAATATATAACAGCCGCCAGAGGAAAGGGAATTAATGAACCCTCAAAAATTAGGCTCCTGAAGTGTGGAGTAAAGTAGATGAAAATTATAAATTTTCTTAAAGCAAAGCCATTCATCATGATGGACTCCTAGGCAAGTTTTAAATTCTACAGGGTATCAATAATCAGTAAAATATGCAAAACCTACAGTTCATTTTTAATTTACATTTTAGATCAGCCATTGTATCTATACTTTGAATTCTATGTGAGAAAACTGCAATTATGTTAGATAACAAGAGAAACATCATTTTGTTATTTTTGTTTTTTTGGCTAATGCATTTTGTTAACATTAATCCATCTAGAAGGGACGTTTTCACGTATTCTCTAGGGAGATGAATGAGCTGGATTTATAAATTTTGGACCCCAGATTGTGGCTGGTTTCTTTATATATTACTTAAGAATATATCTAGTAAGTGGCAATAATTTTGAGCCAAAAGACACCACAGAAGACTATGATTGCATACAATTCTGTCCTATGGAGATATAAGTCATGGTAGTGTTTACCTCTGGGGTTGGTATTGCTTGGCTACAATGTGGACAGTATTCGCTCTTGTGACCAGGGGTCACACAGGTATATATGTAAAATTTCGTTGAGATGTACACTTAAGATTAGAGCATTTTATGTATGCTTCCAAGTTTCTATTTTACCTCTTTAGACAATGAAAAAGAAAGAAGAATCAGGAATTCATCTGTATGTCAGTATAGCCACCAGAGAAAGCAGGAATACATTTATCCCTTTCTAAAGAGAAAGAAAGGACAGAAGCAGTATGGACCTAAGAGAAGCAGACTTAGGAATTAAAGGACTTCAAGGAGATCAAACCAGTCCATCCTACAGGAAATCAGTCCTGAATATTCACTGGAAGGACTGATGCTGAAGCTGAAGCTCCAGTAGTTTGGCCACCTGATGTGAAGAGCTGACTCATTAGAAAAGACCCTGAGGATGACAAAGATTGACGGCAGGAGGAGAAGGGGACAACAGAGGATGAGATGGTTGGGTGGCATCACCGATTCGATGGACATGAGTTTAAGGAAGCTCCAGGAGTTGGTGATTGACAGGGAGGCCTGGCGTGCTACAGTCCATGGGGTTGCAAAGAGTTGGGCACAACTGAGTAACTGAACAGAAGAGAAGCAGAAGATATTAAGAAGAGGTGGCAAGAATATACAGAGGAATTATTCAAAAATGATCTTAATGACTCAGATACCATGCTGGTGTGATCACTCACCTAGAACCAGACATCCTGGAGTATGAAGTTAAGTGGGCCTTAGGAAGCATCACTATGAACGAAGCTAGTGGAGGTGATGGAATTCCAGCTAAGCTATTACAAATCTTAAAAGATGATGCTGTTAAAGTGCTGCACTCAATATGCCAGCAAATCTGGAAAACTCAACAGTGGCCACAGAACTGGAAATGATCAGACTTCATTCCAATCCCAAAGAAGGGCAATGCCAAAGAATGCTCACACTACCACACAGTTGCACTCATCTCACACGCTAGCAAAGTAATGCTCAAAATTCTCCAAGCCAGGTTCCAACAGTACATGAACCATGAACTTCCAGATGTTCAAGCTCAATTTAGAAAAGGCAGAGGAACCAGAGATCAAATTGCCAACATCTGCTGGGTCATTGAAAAAGCAAGAGAGTTCCAGAAAAACATCTACTTCTGTTTTATTTACTATGACGTTGACTGTGTGGATCACAACAAACTGTGGAATTTTATTAAAGAGATGGGACTACCAGACTATCTTACCTTCCTCCTGGGAAACCTATATACAGGTCAAGGAGCAACAGTTAGAACCGGACATGGAAGAACAGACTGGTTCCAAACTGAGAAAGGAGTACGTCAAGCCTGTATATTGTCACCCTGCTTATTTAACTCACATGCAGAGTACATCATAAGAAACGCTGGGCTGGAGGAAGCATAAGCTGGAATCAAGATTGCCAGGAGAAAATCAACAACCTCAGACTTGCAGATTACACGACCTCAATGGCAGAAAGTGAAGAGAAACTATAGGGCCTCTTGATGAAAGTGAAAGAGGAGAGTGAAAAAGTTGGGTTAAAACTCAACATTCAAAAACAAAGATCATGGCATCTGTTCCCATGGCAAATAGATGGGGAAACAGTGGAAATAGTGAGAGACTTTATTTTCTTGGGCTCCAAAATTACTGCAGATGGTGACTGCAGTCATGGACGTAAGGCTGTGAAAAACCTAGACAGCTTATTAAAAAGCAGAGACATTACTTTGCTGACAAATGTCCATCTAGTCAAGCTATGGTTTTTACAGTCATGTATGGATGTGTGAGTTGGACCATAAAGAAAGCTGAATGCCGAAGAATTGATGCTTTTGAACTGTGGTGTTGGAGAAGACTGCTGGGAGTCCCTTGGACTGCAAGGAGATCCAACCAGTGAATCCTAAAGGAAATCAGTCCTGAATGTTTACTGGAAGGACTGATGCTGAAGCTGAAGCTCCAATACTTTGGCCACCTGATGTGAAGAGCTGACTCTTTCGAAAAGACCCTGATGCTGGGAAAGATTGAAGGCAGGAGGAGAAGGGGACGACAGAGGAAAAGGTTAGATGGCATCACCGACTCAATGGACATGAGTTTGAGTAAACTCCCGGAGTTGGTGTTGGATACGGAAGCCTGGTATGTTGCAGTCAATGGGGTTGCAAAGAGTCAGACGTGACTGAGCGACTGAACTGAACTGATAAGACCATTGTTAGTTTTTCCCTTCACTCTGGCTGAATTCAATTCAGAAATACAAGAACCCATTTTGGACTTTATATTTTATCCAGACACTGTTTAGTGAAGTAGCTCAGTCATGTCTAACACTTTGCAACCCCATGGACTGTAGCCTACCAGGCTCCTCCCTCCATGGGATTCTCCAGGCAAGAATACTGGAGTGGGTTGCCATTTCCTTCTCCAGGGGATCTTCCCAACCCAGGGAACGAACCTGGGTCTCCTGCATTGCAGGCAGACGCTTTAACCTCTGAATCACCAGGGAAGCCCAGACACTGTTTAGTTTTTCTCAAATATCTGTATATTGTCGTGGTGTTGGGTAGATGGGGTTAGGTTGAGAATGATCTATTAAGATTTACAATTTGGGTTCTTGATTTTTTATTCTTAAAATTTTTATTTTATATTGGAGCACAGTGGATTAACAATGTTGTATTAGTTTCAGGTATAACAGCAAAGTGATTCATTTATATATACACATGTATCCTTTTTCAAATGCATTTCCTATTTAGGCTATTACAGAATATTGAGCACAGTTTCCTGTGCTATACATTAGGGCCTTGTTGGTTATCTATTTTAAATATAGTAGTGTATAAGTCATCCCCAAACTCCCAATTTATCTCCCTCTCCCACTTGCCCCTTCGGTAACCATACATTTATTTTCTAAGACTGTGAGTCTATCTATTTTTAAAAAAATAAGTTCATTTTGTATCATTTGCTTTAGATTCCACATAGAAGTGATATCATATGATATTTGATACAGATGTCATATAATTTGGGTTCTTAAATTTAATTTGAAGAAAAGGAAAAATTAGAGGTAGTTAGAGAATTTGAGCAATGATTGAGGTACTCATAAATGGTGGAAGTGGAAAGAACTGTAGAGATCTTCTATATCAGGAGTGGTAAACTCTGGCCTGCAGGCCAAATTCAGTGTGCACTCTGACTTGTATGGGCTAAGATCAAGGATGAATTTTATAGATGATATAGGTAATTAATTTGATGAAGGGGACATTGACTTTGTACTCCAACTCAGCAAGAGTATCCTTCCTCAAAAGGGTTCTATTATTTTCATTAGTAGACATATACAACAAAAAATTGTCTTATCACTATTACTGTTTTAAATTGTCAAGAAAAAGTATTTTTTCTATTTTTAAATAAATACCTGAGTAATATCCTTGATTCTGCTTCCCACGGAGCTTAAAATATTACCATCTACACCTGTAGAGAAAATATTTGCTGATCCCTGACCTATAATCGTGGTTCTCAAACTTTATTATGAATCAGAATCAGCTGGAGTGCCTGTTAAATCACAGCTATCCTGGTCACATTCCCAGAGTACTGATCCACTGTGCCTGCTATGGGGACCAAGAATCTGGATTTCTAACAAGTTCCCAGGTGGTACTGATTCTGTGAGCCCTGACATTACATGTTGAAAACAACTGATCTAGATCAGTTTCTACACTAGAGGAAACTGAGGCCCAAGAAATTAAATCACCTGTCCAGGTCAGAGCTCTAAGGTGGCAGAACCATATGGCAAATAGAGATTTCAGTCTCAAGTTTAGAGTTCCTTTCAGTAGAACCAAACTTGTACAGGCCTAATGAATTACACACAGTTCAGCAATGAATTAAGAGAGAAAAGTCAAACTGAAAACTATTTGTCTGTGGAATGATGTCTCCAGGGTGCAAACCCTATTGGTTTGCAGGCCTAATGACTTTTGAAAGCTGTTTGCAAGGCTACATTAAGCAGTCATTAGATATATTCTTAAATTCATCAGGCTGTAAGCAACATGCGTCTGGCCCAGAATCAATAAGAAGACTATGGGGATAATACCTATGTGGTGAGTTTTACATGGCAGCTTATTAATCTAGTGAGACTGCTCCATACTGATGTCAACAAAATCAGCAAACTGCCCATGGCTTCTTATTCTCAATGTCCTTTCTTGTCCCCCAAATAAATGTTATAAAGTCCGGGGGAAAAAAATCTCTGAAAAAATTTAAGGGAAGAGCTTGGTCATTTTGTCAGCATTAGAGAGTGATTTTTGCAATTAAATTCCACAAAGTGTGTGGCATAGGTCGTGACATATTAAATCAAATTTTCTATGACTTTTGCTTGGAAATGAGAGAGTGAAATTACTTTATCCATTGTAATGATGTAAATTTTAAGTCTTGAATCCTTTCCACATTAAATTGAACAATTTATTCCCATTGAATTTTGGCTTATTAATTGTTATAGGTAAAGAGAAAATCATTACTCAATATTATGAAAAAGAGAAATAAGATCAATATAATGTGTAACATTCCTGAAAATAAGTACAAACAGAGGTGATAACAACCCATCTCATGGCCAAATGGTTGCAATGGTCAAAGAATGGCCACTCTATGTTCAGAGCAATTGTCCCTCATAGTATTCTGCCTATGGTAATCATAATCCCACAGTTCTTGCATATACTATTTGCCAATGTTATAAGCACTTAGATGTTTCAAATCTTCACAACAATTCCATCAAGTAAGTAAGTTATCATTTGTATTGTTGTCACAAGGGATGGAAAAAATAAGAAATTAGGTTATTAGTAAAGTAGTGATTCTAAATTAGGACAGGCTGGCATTGTGTGCCTGATGGGAGTACACATGTAAGTCTCCAAAATGAGATATTTTTTGTGTCACAACTATAAGGAAGGGAGTACCACAAGCATCTAGTGGGTAGAAAACCAGGGATATTGCTCAGCATCCTCTAACACACAGGACAGCTCCCACAACAAATAATTGTTTGTTCTGAAGTGTAATTGATGTTAAAATTGAGAAACTCTGGCTCTAGAACCTTTGCCTTCCACAATATCTAATTTAGAAGGACCAAGACTCCTTCCGAAAGTGACTTGATATATAAATTTGGCAGCTGCTAGGTAACTCCTCAATATATCTCTTAAGTAGAGAAGGTTTCTTGTATTTGTTAGACTGGGTGCAATACTAGGCTGCTTTCTTTTCTATAATGTTCCAGGTTTCACAACTGTAGAAATTAACCAAATATTAAGATTTTATGAGTTTGGAAGGTCAGCTTCTATCTTCTTTCTGATTTATTTTATGGAAAAGAACAATGAGGTTGTGATGATCAAAGATTTTAGCTAAAACCTTTTTCCCCTCAAACTTCAAAAACTTTCAGCTGATAGTATATCTAGTCAGTAGGTGTATGGAACGAAATGCTTATACTAAGACTTTAACCATTTATTTTCCTTTTTGTATATATATCTGACAAATTGAACTTTTAAAAATCCTTTTTACACATTTGTCTCAGCCTACGGCTCTCACTTATAATAATCACCAATTTATTCTCTGAATCTATGAGTTTTATGTATATGAGAGAGAGAGCACAGTATGTGTCCTTCTTTGATTCATTTCACTTAGCACAATGCCCTCAACGTCCATTCATGTTAGAAATGGAAAGATTTCATTCTCTTTGTGGCTGAATAATATTTTAACTACTAAATATCTCTCTGAGTTATTCCATACTGCTTTCCACAGTAGCTGCATCCATTTATATTCCGACAGTGCAAGAGGGTTCCCCCTTTTATCCGCCTTGTTACCAACACTTATTTCTTGTCTTTTTGATAATACCCATTCTAACAGGTATGAGGTGATATATCATTGTAATTTTGATTTGCATTTTCCTGATGGCATAATGATGTCAAGCCATCTGTGTTTCATCTTTGAAAGAATGTGAATTCAGCTCTTATGCCCGTTATTAAATCAGATTTTTTTTGGCTACTGAATTTATGAGTTCTTTATGTATTTTGGTTATTAGACCTTATCAGATTCATCATTTGTAAATATTTTCTCCCATTCAGTAGGTTGCCTTTACATTTTGTGGATGGTTTCCATTGCTGTGCAAAGCTTTTTAGTATGATGTAGTCCCACTTATTTTAATTTGAGGACAATATCCCCAATCAACATTTGTGCAAAAATCCTCTACAAAATATTAGCATTCCATCCAAAAACAGAATACACATTCTTCAAGTGTACATGGAACATTCTCCAGGATTGAGCATATGCTGGGGTACAAAGTGAGCCTAGGTACATTTAAGGAAATTGAAATCACGTCAAGCATCTTTTCCAACTACAACACTATGAGATTAGGATTCAACTATAAAAAATATTACAAAAAAACACAAACACATGGAAGTTAAGCTTAATATGCTATTAAATAACCAATGGATCACTGAAGAAATAAAAAAATACCAAAGGTAAGTGAAAATGAAAGCACAACAATCCAAAACCTATGGGATACAGCAAAAGCAGTTCTAAGAGGAGAGTTTATAGTAGTACAATCTTAACACAGCCAACAAGAAAAATCTCAAATAAACAACCTAGCCTTACACCTAAAAAAAACTAGAAAAAGAACAAACAAAACCCAAAGTTAGTAGAAGAAAAGAAGTCATAAAGATCAGAGGAGAAATATATAAACAATACAACTGAAAAGATCCATGAAACTAAAAGCTTGTTATTTGAAAAGATAAACAAAATTGATAATACTTTAGCTAGACTCATCAAGAAAAAGAGAAGGCTCAAATTAATAAAATTGGAAATGAAAAAGAAGTTACAATGGATACTACAGAAATACAAAAGATCATGGGAGACCACTATATGCCAATAAAATGGACAACCTGAATGAAATCAACAAATTTTAGAAAGGTATAGTCTCCCAAGATTGAACTAGTAAGAAATAGAAAATAGGAACAGACCAGTCACAAGTACTGAAATTGAAACTATGATTAAAAAACTTCCAACAGAAGTCCAGGACCTGATGCTTCACAGGTGAATTCTATCAAACATTTAGAGAAGACTGAACATCTATCCTCAAACTCTTCCAGAAAATTGCAGAAGAAGGTAAACTTCCAAACTCATTCTAATGAGGCCACCATCACCCTAATTCCAAAACCAGACAAAGATATCACAAGAAAAAAAAAAAGGCCAATATTATAGATTACCATAGACACAAAAATCCTCAACAAAATACTAGCAAACTGAATCTGACAATACATTAAAAGGATCATACAAAATGAGCAAGTAGGATTTATCCCAGAGATGCAAGGATTTTTTGATATCCACAAATCAATCATTGTGATACACTATTATCAACAAATTTAAAGAATTCAAAACCATATGACCATCTCAGTATATGCAGAAAAATCTTTTGACAATATTCTTCATCCATTTGTGGTTAAAAAAAAAAAAAAAACACTCCAGAAAGTGGGCATAGAGGCAATATACCTCAACATAATAAAAATCATATATGATAGACCTAGAGCTAACATCATATTCAGTGGTGAAAGCTGAAAGACTAAACAAGTTCAGTAAAGTTGCTGGATACAAAATCAATACACAAACATCTATTGAGTTTCTACACACTGACAAACCCTCAGAAGCAAAAATAAAGAAAACAATTCCATTTATAATTGCATCAAAAACAATTTAAAAATTACCTAGGAATAAATTTTAAGCAGGTGAAAGATCTATTAATTAAAGAAACTGAGGAAAGTACAGATGAATGGAAAGATATTCTATGAATATCTTGAAAGAATTGGAAATATAAACATGATTAAAATTGATAACACCCTACACAAAGCAATCGACAGGTTCAATGCAATCTCACTGAAAATTCCAATGGCATTTTTCAAGGCAATTGAACAAATAATCCTAAAATTTGTGTGGAACCACAAATTGATGCTTTTGAACTGTGGTGTTGGAGAAGACTCTTGAGAGTCCCTTGGACTGCAAGGAGATCCAACCAGTCCATTCTAAACGAAATCATTCCTAGGTGTTCCTTGGAAGGACTGATGTTGAAGCTGAAACTCCAATACTTTGGCCGCCTGACACGAAGAGCTGACTCACTGAAAAGACCCTGATGCTGGGAAAGATTGAGGGTGGGAGAAGGGGGCGACAGAGGATGAGATGGTTAGATGGCATCACCGACCCAATGGACATGAGTTTGGGTGGACTCTGGGTATTGGTGATGGACAAGAAGGCCTGGTGTGCTGCGGTTCATGGGGTTGCAGAGTTGGACATGACTGAGCAATTGAACTAACTGAACTGAACTGAGCTGAACAAAAAAACCCAAATAGCCAAAGCAATCTTAAGAAGCACAAAGCTGAATGTATCATGCTCCCTGATTTCAAACCATTCTATCATGCTAGAGTAGTTAATACATATGGTACTGGCATATACACAGATACATAGATTAATAGAACAGAGAGCCAAGAAATGAATCCATACTATGTGGTCAGTTAGTTTACAATGGAGGAGCCGAGAATATGCAATGGGAGGACAGTCTCTTCAATAAGTGATTCTGGGAAAACTGTGCAGTCATATGCAAAAAGAATAAAACACCACTACTTTTCACTACATATAAACAATAACTTAAAATGGATTAAAGACTTGAATGTAACACCTGAAACCATAAAGCTTAAAGAAAACAGGTAGTAAGCTCCTTGACATAGGCCTTGGTGGTGGTTTTTGAATCTGGCAACAAAAGCAGAAATAAATGAGACTACATCATACTAAAACTATTATTATGTAGGTACTTCTTCAAATGTTTCCACGGATTGGCACAGACATGAAACAGTTTGCTTCCTCAAACCCAGTCTTTGTATAGTGTTAGCTCACAGTAGGAAGAGAAACATGTTCATATCTTAGGTTGTACTTCTAGTAAAAGGTGAATTGTATTATGGTATAGCAAAAGGTTTCTAAGTATCAATTTTTCATAAACAGTACATTTTGTCCTTCGTTATATCTTAGAAGAGCTATTTCCTACTGGAAGCATGTCTATTTTAAGCAACTGGTGAAAATAAAAATCCTAGAACAATGTAAGTAATGTTATTTTCCTCATTCTTTTTTGTTTCTATAGAAATGCTTTTAGTGTGGGAGTGTTGTAGATATAGTGTTGTTGAAGGTCACAAAACATACATATCACACTTGGCAATAAACAAGAGAGACGATAGGTTAGCTGATGGCTCAGATCTCTGAGAGGGAAAATGCAATAACATGACGCTGCACAGAGCTATACCCTTTCCATTGTTTTTGAGTTTGTACCCAGTTCAAAATAAACTGAATTTAAGGATTAGTTCTTTTTGGGACTAAGGGTCATCTTAGCCTAAGTGATCACCATATCATTTAACTACTTGGAGTGGTACAGTGATTCAAGTGAGCACTAAGGAAGTAAAGACTAAAAAAAAAAATTAAGAAAGACAGTTTCCTTTCATGAAACTAGAAAATGCTAGTTGTACTGCTGTACCTGGTCCCTAATTCCTCTTAAGACTTATTGTCCTTTCATTTTCTGTGTTACCTGCTATGTTTTTCACATTATTTTTTTTCCCTCTTCTTATATTACCTTTTTTCCTCTGTAATATTGCTTCAAGGAGATTTAACTCAAGAAAGGAAAACTGAAAATGATATCTGCTTAGTTTCTCAGTCATGTCAGACTCTTTCCAACCCCATGGGCTATAGCCTGCCTGGCTCCTCTGTCCATGAGGATTCTCCAGGCAAAAATACTGGAGTGGGTTGCCATGCCCTCCTCCAGGGGATCTTTCCAACACAGGGATCGAACCCAGGTCTCCTGTGTTGCACATGGATTCTTTACTGACCAGGGCAACCCCCAAAATGATATAATTCACTAATGCCCAATATATAATTACCTTGAGTTTAATTTGTCTAGAGTATATCATCATAGGTTGGAGATCTCATCAATACAAAATGATGCAGAGGAAACATTTTCTTCTAGAATCTTAGGAATTAGCATTACTGTGTCTTTTTTTTTTAATCACTTTTTACACTGTGTAGAAAAGAAAACCTTAAAACTTTTCTAAATATTATTTGGAAATTAAAGAGAACATTATCAAGACACTCATTTAGACACTCCATTGAGATTATTCTGATTCAGCCTAACTTTTGTGTGTATGTGGATAGAGCTGAAAAAATATTCAGTCCAACTTTGATACTTGTGGCAATTATAAAGTTCAGTGAACCAGACTCTAACTTGGAGAGAAATAGTCTGGCTCAGGGACTTCTACTATAAAACTCCTATGGATTTTAATGGATGGAGAATCTGGTCCCATATTCTCCAATACTGGCTATAATTTATGATCACTATGAGAAAGGTGAGTTGAATTGTCTGAATATGTTTCTTCCCTTATTGAATTATACAAACTAGTGGCTCTTGGAATGGCAGGAATCATTCAGCATAATTAGACGTTGGTATACTTTCTACCTATGTGCCTCCTGCATTTCATTGAACTAAAATTATAGTAAATATGCCCATTGAAGTATGTCATTGGAAACCGGACAGAAGCATATTAAAGTTAATATTTCTATGTACTTTAGAAATGTTAAAAAGTTTTGTCATAATAAATTGACTCCTTTGTGTCTAAAGGATAAATAATAATAATCATGTTTAAATAGTGTCTTTACTTAACTATCAAAAATCACACAGGTCACACAACAAAATTAATGAGCTTACAAATATTGTGAGAAATAAAAGAGCGTGCATTGTTTTATCATAAAAAAGAAAAAATGTCTTGTATGTAACAGCATTCTACATATTATCAGGTAGTTAATATGATATGATATGATTCCACCTCTACTAGCAATACCTGGCAGTGATATGAGTGTGATGTAAGAGCATAATGAATATAATATACAATATACTCAAAGGATGGCCTAATGGTTCCTTAATTAACATCTAAAATGTGCTACTTCAAATAATAAGGAAACTTCCTTTAGCTTACATTCTACCAATTTGATATAAAGCAGCTATCCTGTTGATTTGGGTTTCCTGGAAACAGTAATCCAATAGATACCCTGAAATCCCTTAGACTATAAAAGAATCCAAGCATTTATCAGCATATTTTTGCCTGACCAAGAACTCCCAAAATGCACTTCAAAATGTCCCCACAATCAGTGGTCCAAGTGGTCTGAAAAAGCTGTTTTTTGTTTTTACTTCTGAAACAAAAAGTTTAAAACTGCTGTTTTGAAGTAAAGGCTGAAACTGAGAGTCTTCTGACAAAGTAATATTCAGAATTTCATTAGAACCTGAGACGTGAAAATCAAGATTCTTATAATGTTTACTCATTCATCCACGACATCCATTCATTCATTTACATCATTCTAGCAAACATTTAAGTGCCTGCTTGAAAGAGAATCAACCACTGGAAGCTTAAAATAGTTCTTATATTCATAAACCCAATATGTGGGAAAGGACATTTCTGTCAAAAATTAAAGACAGAAATACCCTTTGAAATTTGAATGTACTCCAAAATCAGCCTTTTATAATTTAAATAAAAATAATTGCATATTTTAACATGTTCTCTGGGTTGAGTAAAATACAGATGCTGTTTTCTTCAGCTTTTCATTTCAGAATAAAACTAGCCGTATGTTGTTAGTATTTTAGCAATAATGCTGTATATCAGACTAGCTTAAGTGCCAAGTTGATAGTTCAGGGTTCAAACTCAAGGAGAAACTGGCAGCATGTCATTTTCCCATTTCCTACTTTTAGGACCATTTCTTGGGGTCCTTGGGGATGGTCCTGAAAAAGCAAAGGAGAAAAGGAAAGATATAACCATTTGAATGAAGAGTTCCAAATAATAGCAAGGAGAGATAACAAAGCCTTCCTCAGCGATCAATGCAAAGAAATAGAGGAAAACAATAGAGTAGGAAAGACTAGAGATCTGTTCAGGAAAATTAGAGATACCAAGGGAACATTTCATGCAAAGTTGGGCTCAATAAAATACAGAAATGGTATGGACCGAACAGAAGCAGAAGATATTAAGAAGAGGTGGCAAGAATACACAGAAGAACTGTACAAAAAAGATCTTCACAACCCAGATAATCACAATGGTGTGATCACTCACCTAGAGCCAGACATTCTGGAATGTGAAGTCAAGTGGGCCTTAGGAAGAATCACTATGAACAAAGATAGTGGAGGTGATGAAATTCCAGTTGAACTATTTCAAATCCTAAAAGATGATGCTGTGAAAGTGCTGCACTCAATATGTCAGCAGATTTGGAAAACTCAGCATTGGCCACAGGACTGGAAAAGGTCAGTTTTCATTCCAATCCCTAAGAAAGGCAATGCCAAAGAATGCTCAAACTACTGCACAATTGCACTCATCTCACACGCTAGCAAAGCAATGCTTAAAATTCTCCAAGCCAGGTTTCAGCAATATGTGAACCATGAATTTCCAGATGTTCAAGCTGGTTTGAGAAAAGGCCGAGGAACCAGAGATCAAATTGCCAATATCCGATGGATCATTGAAAAAGCAACAGTTCCAGAAAAACATCTATTTCTGCTTTATTGACTATGCCGAAGCCTTTGACTGTGTGCATCACAATAAACTGTGGAAAATTCTTAAGAGATGGGCATACCAGACTACCTGACCTGCCTCTTGAGAAATCTGTATGCAGGTCAGGAAGCAACTGTTAGAACTGGACATGGAACAACAGACTGGTTCCAAATAGGAAAAGGAGTATGTCAAGGCTGTATGTTGTCACCCTGCTTATTTAACTCACATGCAGAGTACTTCATGAGAAACGCTGGGCTGGATGAAGCACAAGCTGGAATCAAGATTGCTGGGAGAAGTATCAATAACCTCAGATGTGCAAATGATACCACCATGTGGCAGAAAGTGAAGAAGAACTAGAGTGTCTTGATGAAAGTGAAAGAGGAGAGTGAAAAAGTGGGCTTAAAGCTCAACATTCAGAAAACTAAGATCATGGCATCTGGTCCCATCACTTCATGGGAAATAGGTGGGGAAAGAGTGGCTGACTTTATTTTTCTGGGCACCACAATCACTGCAGATGGTGATTGCAGCCACGAAATTAAAAGACGCTTACTCCTTGGAAGGAAAGTTATGACCAACCTAGATGGCATATTAAAAAGCAGAGACATTAATTTGCCAACAAAGGTCCGTCTAGTCAAGGCTATGATTTTTCCAGTGGTCATGTATGGATGTGAGAGTTGGATTGTGAAGAAAGCTGAGTGCCAAAGAATTGATGCTTTTGAACTGTGGTGTTAGAGAAGACTCTTGAGAGTCCCTTGGACTGCAAGGAGATCGAACCAGTCCATCCTAAAGGAAATCAGTCCTGTGTGTTCATTGGGTCACAAAGATTCAGAAACGACTGAGCTACTGAACTGAACTGAACTTGGGATCCTATGAAGTAGTTCAGTAGAGCATATCATATTAAATCATCTTTTCAGCAAGATGAAGTCTTTATTACATATTCACACAATTCATAGATTAGCTCAGGCCTCCATTTTTCTGGTTAGTTAAAATTGAAGTTGCTAAATAATTACATGCACGCACACACATTTTAATTGTGGAAAATAACTTGTAGTCAAAATGACTGCCTGCTATGTGTCATATCACTGGCTCATCTTATTGTTGAGCTACAAGCTTCTAAAAAAAGGATTTATAACAGAAATGCTTACAAGCTCTTAGCTATGGCACTGTGAACAGCAATATCATAATATATTGTAGTGGTAGACACCCAATCAATAGCAGCTCATTAAAGTCAGAAACATCGATTTAATCAGGGAGAATCTACATGTTTTCAATGATCAGTGGAAGGTCCTGTCTATCAAGGTCTAGTTCAATTCTTAAGTTGCCTCTGACATGTTAAAAAAGGTTTCATTAAGAGATTTGTGTGCAAGCTAATGTGAAGGCCATCTGTCATTTTAATATATGATCAATACAGTCCATAACCAGTGTTCAGACTCATTTACTAAGGAGAAAGGAAGAGGTCAGTGCACACCCCAGGGACCTGCCTATTATTTCCACAGCTCTCACTTGCACTCTCTCTTGAAAACATAAAGTGTCTTTTTCCAACATGAAACTAAATATAACCACTCAGAAGCTGTATCAAACTGTTATGTACTTGCTCTTTGAGTTTTACATTTTTCCTCTTTTTCTTATTAATTTCCCTTCCCTCTGGTTCAAAGGTATAATCCAGGAGAATGCCAGTTGGCTTTAGTGAATGCAGTGCTTTTAGTTCTTGAAAGCTATTTCCTCAGCCACAAAATAGGAATAATATAACTTACTCTGTGCTCATAAAGCTCAGGAGTCTGTTAAGCCAGTTTAACAAAACATTAAAAATCCATGTGTCAGTGAGGAATATTCATATATGTGATAATGACTGAGGAACCAAATTCTACTATTGTGAGCATTTAGGATGATATCATATTAATAAAATTATGAGATGAATACTTAAATAGAATGTCATCATCAGGATATCCAATGTTGGTCCTTAAAATCTGCCGTAAGGCCCTCCATATTGAGTAAATAAATGGAACTGCAATTAACTCACATTAAGCTTAGAATGAGACTTGCAGTTCTTGATAGACAAATTGGGTATAGTATAGTATAGATAGTAAAGCTATCTCACACAAATAGAAGGCAGATGGAGAAACCTATAGGAGTTCCTCTGCCTTCACAGGTAACTTCAAAAGGGCTATTGGAAAGATATATCACACCCATTATTATTTTGTGTGTTGGGGGGAGGAGAGGGGTTTGGGGGAGAATTACTTAAAATGCAAATAATAATTAAATACAGGTAGTTCTGAAGAAAATATTGTTAGTTCTTTAGGTTTATAAAGCCTTTCTATTTTGCTTTTATTACTTGAAAACTCTTACTTGAAATTACAGTGAGCAATTTATTTATTTTGAAGTTAGTTTCCAGAAAAATTAAGTCATAAATTATTAAATATTTAAAATTTCTAATGAAATTTGAAGTATCCCTATGAAGTACATCTTATACAGATAATGTATTCATTATGGCTTAATCTTTCAGCATGATAAAGTCTTTCAGTATGATAAAGTGAGATGTATGTGCTGAGTCAATACCCCATTTTGAGGAAAAAATTAGATGACAGTTTGGAGACCAATATTTTTATTGACAGAGAATGAATATTCTAGAACTTAAAACTCAAAAAACTGAGGGATTATATAAAGATGTGTTTTTCTGAAGGCTTGTGTTCATCAGTATTGCTGAATGCTTGGAGAATCTTTAATACAGAAATGAGCTCAAATTTAAAAAGAGGAAAATGTGAATGAAAAAAGAACCAATAAGATGTGGTATATACATATGTAAACACAGAGGAATACTGCTCAGCTTAAAAAAAAAAAAGAATGAAAAGTTTGCCATTTGCAGAAACATGGATGGACTTGAAGGTCATAATCCTAAGGAAAATAAATCAGGCAAAGAAAAGCAAATACTGCATGATATCACTTACATGTGGAATCTGAAAAATACAAAAAACTAGTGATTATAACAAAAGAAAGACTCACGGATATAAAAAACAAACTAGTGGCTTCCAGTTGGGGAGAATCCTGGGCAAGATTAGAGATAGAGGATAAGAGGTATAAATTATTAGGTATAAAATAGGCTACGAGGATATATTGTACCATACTGTTATTTATAATAACTATGAATGAAGTGTAACCTTTAAGAACTGTGAATCACTATATTATTAACCTGCAATTTATGTTGTACATCAACTATAGTGAAAGTGAAAGTGTTAGTCGCTCAGTTCTGTCTGATTCTTTGCAACCCCATGGACTGTAGCCCACCAGACTCCTCTGTCCATGGGATTCTCCAGGCAAGAATACTGGAGTGGGTTTCCATTTCCTTCTCCTGGATTGTCCCAACCCAGGGACTGAACCCAGGTCTCCTGCATTGCAGGCAGAGTCTTAACCATCTATCTGAGCCACCAGGGAAGCCATACATCAAGTATACTTCAATTAAAATAAGAAAAAGTAAAATTAAGAAAGAATCAATCACATACTTAAGTCAAACAATCGTTTAGAGTGTAGGGTACTTAAAGGTAACTTTATGTTGAACTTGATGTTTACGGAATCCATGTATGTAAGTAACTAACCTGACTTTGAAAAATTGAATTACTTTTTTGCTTGTTGATGATCAGCCTAGAAAGTTTTTAAAATGCCTGCCACTAGTCAAGAATATCATGAGTTAAAAATTGTATATTCATGATCAATGAAGTGAATAATAGTTATGAGCAAGACTAGCCAAGGACTTATAAATAAATGCTATTTTACCTCCATGACCAGAGGAATCAGCTTGTTCAGAAAGGCAATGCCATCTGGAGTGGCAAGCTGGCTGGAGGGAAAGTTTCAGGACCATGCCAAATCTCTCTAAACCATATGAGTCCATATGAATCCAAAAATGAAAGAAAACACAATTATCTTAGACCTAAGCTTTACCAAGAGACCTTCTGCATCACTGATTCCAGAGGACTGAAATTCAAAATAATTGTTCTGATGTGACTTAACATTTTCAAAGATGCCAGGTGTGCTGTAGAAATGCACCCAGTGCATGGAGATGTCAAGTGTGCTAATGAAGGACAGAAAGTGTGTGTTTCTCGCTACTGGCATCTCAAACATAAATAACCACCTAGAAGTAATCAGTAAAATACCTATATTGCATCTATGCTGGGCTAGCAGAGTCCTAATTTGCTCTGGGCAGTGGATGCCATAGAAATAGGGAAGATGCTGGTCAATATTGTGGATCAGCATCTGAAATCCCAGGTGACCAGAGGAGTAAATTTGATCTTTTTCATAAATAAAGCACCCTATAGATCTTCATATATTATTAGTCATTAATTTTTTTTTGCATTTAGCAGTTATCAATTTTTATATTATACATTTTAGGATATTGTATATAGTATAGACATACTGTGGAATGATATATCTCTATCTACCCACACCTATCTATCTATATTTCTATGTAAAAGTCTCGCTATTTTTTTCTCGGGCAGAGGTGCGGTATAGTCTGAATTAGACTTATTATCTTCTCTAGATAATTGCTCAATCCCATTAGCCACTGCTATAGCTCCATTGACCACTTTTTTCAAACCTGGTATTAGGTCATTGCTTTAACTGATTCCCTCAGTATCCTCATGTCTTTAATTTTCTGACCATCATCGCATGAATCCCAGTCTTGCTTGTCACACTATATACTTGGCAGCCTCTTTTTATCTACTCTGGCTATTCCTGAAACATCTGTACTTGAGCTCTCAAGTTTCTATCTGGTGTTTGTTTCTTTTTTTTTTCCCCCTACACTCTTCCTAAAGTCAATCTCATTTCTTCTTAAGCACTCAATTATTACTTACAAATCAATGATTCCATCATCTTCAGCCTTGATCTCTCATCTGAGTCCAAAGTCATTCAGCCTCTGTTTACTGAGCATCTTCTCTTTGATGCTCATGGATACTGCAGACTTGTCTCATCTGAAAGGTGCCTCAGGACTTTTTCTCTCAAACATCTTCTGTTCTTACTTTCCGTCTTTCATGGATGTTGCCTCTATCCATCTAGCTTTTCACACCAGGTAACTGTTATTTAGTCTTCTCCCTCATTCTCACATCTAGATAGTTACCAAATTTAGTGAAATTACTTTTGAAATCTGCCGGTCTGCTTCCTTCTGTCCCATGCCTAGTAATGTAGAGGATTATTTAACTTCTCTGGATCGCTGGATTATTGCAATATTCTTTCCAATCCTTTCTTTGGTCTCTAATCCACTTGCCACGCACCCACCACCACTGTATAACCCAGTTTTACTGAGGCTGGGGATATTTCTAAAGTTCACATTAGACCCTGTTTCTCCAGTGTTTAAAGCTCTCTCTAGCTTCATCTGGTACCATAGTAACCCATGCTATATTTGTACAATATGCAGGAGGTTATACTAAATGTCTTGCTATGTTCTGTACTGAGTTTTTGTTCACAGTGCTATGACTTCAGAAAACCTCCTTGCATACTTTCTTATTCACATTCTCTCCCATCCTGTGGTGGACAAGAGAGAGCACATATTTCTTTTAGACAGGCACACCTTCCTTCTGAATTCTCATATTCCTCTCCAGAAACAGAAACAACGATTGGCTCATTTGTGCTCTTAATGAAAGATACAAATATTTCTAGCATCATAGCAATACATGTCTATGATTACTATATAGGAAGCACCTTGAGAGGTAGATATAAGTTTACCAAACTTTTAAGTCCACATACATGGCAGTAAAAAAAAGATCACAGTGAATACTTGTTTGACATGAATTAATACTTAGTTGGTCATTTCTATAGTAATGCCTCAAACACAAGTTATTATTTAAACTTTGTCCTGTGTGTGCATTCTCAGCTGCTTCAATCATGTCTGATTTTTTGTGACCCATGGTCTGTCGCCCATCAGGATCCTCTGTCCATGGGATTCTCCAGGCAAGAATACTGGAGTGGGTTGCCATTCCCTTCTCTAGGGGATCTTCCCAACCCAGGGATGGAACCCAGGTCTCCTGCATTCCTGGAGGATTCTTTACTATTGAGCCACCAGGGAAGCCCCACTAAATTCTGTCCCTATGTAGGGATAATTATTTTTATTTACTATTTGAATATATTTAATACTTATAGTTTCATCCAAATTTCTGCTAATTCTTCATCCACAAATTCACTTGATTTCTCAGTTTCTACTTATATTCTTATTATGTATTTTCATTGACAAATCACACCTGCACTAATTCAAAAGCCAGCCTGTTGTAATTTTTTCTTTCTCACTTGACTGTAACTTATCAAAGAAGAAACAGGATAATAATCAACCAGAACTTGAATCACTAGTTCCTTGCAGGTGTACCCAAAATCTGTATTTTTAGTATTGATTTCTTCCATTAAATTCAAATACAACTGCTGTTTCCTAAACATCTCTACCCAGATGGCCACAAGTACCCCAGAGTCTAAATCCCAAAATGAGTTTTATCAAAAACTCTCACATTTTCCTATTTCTGACAGTGGCTAGACTATTCTTTAAATCTCTCATACTTAAAAAAATTTTGATGGCAAAATTTTAAATTCTCTGATGTTCCCTAATATGATAACCTCCTGAGTCTTATATCTGATACCTAAACAATAGTCTTGCTTTTCCTCCTCCCTTTCTCATCTTCATTTGTTCCACTCTATTTCAGATACTCATTACCTCTTAACTAGTTGAATTACCTATTGGAATTATCTCCCAGATTGCCTCCCTGTTCTGAAACCTCCCTGCAGCAATACAATCTATGATGCTGGATTCATCTCTCTAAAGTACAAGTTGGATTGTGACTTTCAAGTTTAAAAATCTTGTCTAGGCTTCCATTTCCTACTGACAAACTCCAACTGGCTAAAATCTTTCCTCATCCTACCTTTTTAATATTTTAACTGAGTAATGTTGCAATTAAAGACATCTGCCTTTATTAATACCAGAAACTTTACTTGAATGACTACCAGGTAGAAGAAATCATCTTATGCATAAATGGAAAGAAGTAGATGAATTAGGTGGCTTTTATTTAATGCCTTTGAGGAACTTATTCTAGAACAGAGGATATATGTGTATACATATGTGTGTGTGCGTGCTAAGTTGCTTCAGTCATGTCTGACTCTTTGCAACCCCTGGACTGTAGTCCACCAGGCTCCTCTGTCCTTGGGATTCTTCAGGTAAGAATACTGGAGTGGATTGCCATTTCCTTCTCCAGGGTAACATACATATTCATAAACACGCCTACATATAAAAATAAGTAATAGTTCATGGTAAAAGTAGTCAAACTAGAAAGGATATACAATAGATACAGATAATGTAGCGATAGTCCCTAGTAAAAGTAGTCAAACTAGAAAGGATATACAATAGATAGAGATAAAGTAGGGATAGTCCCTATCTATGAATTAAAAAAATATAAATTTACAAATATTTGAGAGGAGAAAGGCTATTGTGAAATTTGTGCTATTTTTTTTCAATATATCCAGTTTACAACTAAATAGCAAAAAATCCCCTAATACCTAGACTAAAAAATGGAAAAAGACCTGAATAAACTTTTTTTCAAAGATTTACAAATGGCCAGCAGGCACATGAAAAGCTGATCAGCATCACTAATCATCAAGGAAGTGGAAACCCAAACCACAATGAGATGTCATTGCATATCTGTTAGGTATCATCAAAAAGGCAAGAGATGATAGGTTGGTAAAAATGTGGAGAAAAGAGAAGAACCCTGGTACCCCATTGATGGGATTGCAAATGGCGCAGTCACTATGGAAACTGTATGGAGATTCCTCACAAAATTAAAAATAGAACTACCATTCAATCCAGTAATCCACTTCTGGTTGTATATCCAAATGAAATACAGTCACTATCTTAAAGAAATAACTGTACTCCCATGTTCATTGCAGTATTATACACAACACTCAAGGTATGAAAATAACCTAGTCTCTTGACAAATGGATAAAGAAAATTATATATGTACAAATATTCATAATATATACATATTTATATTTTTTATTGTTTAGTTTCTAAGTCATATCTGACATTTTGTAACCCTATGGACTGTACCATATCAGGCTCTTCTATCCTCCACTATCTCCTGGAGTTTGCACAAATCATATCCATATATATTTTATACATACTTTCTATATATGATTATACATATATAATTATGTATATAACAGTCCACTTACATATATATGTATTTTTATAAAAATATATATATATATATATATATATATATATTCAGCCTCAAAAAGAAAGAAGCTGTGCATTTATGACAACATGACACAACTTAAGGAAATTGTACTAAGTGAAACAGGCCAGGCTCAGAAAGACAAATAATGAATGAGCTGACTTTTATGTGGAATCTTAAAAAAAAAAAAAACAACTCATAGTAAAAGAGAGTAGAATGGTGGTTACAAGAAGCTGGAGGAAAAGGAAAATTAAAATAAAAAAAAGATGACAGCCAGGAGCTGAAAGTAGGGGGTCCTGGGGAGTTACTGTTTAATGGGAACAGAATTTCAGTTTTTTAAGATGAAAAGAGTTCCGGAGAGGAATGGTGGTGATGGTTGCACAATAATATTAATCTAGTTAGTAATACTGAACTGTATGCTTAAGAATGGCTGAACTAGGAAATTTAATTATATGTGTATTATATCACATTTTCAAAAATTAGAAACAATAATTTTACTGGCTTCTCATCATTCTCAAAATCTGCCTGCAATGCAGGAGACCCAGGTTTACCCCTGGGTCAGGAAGATCCTGTGGAGAAGGGAATGGCAACCCACTCCAGTATTCTTGCCCAGACAATCCGATGGACAGAGGAGCCTGGTGGGCTACGGTCCTTGGGGTCAAAAAGAGTTGGACACGACTGAGTGACTAACACTCACTCACTCATCATTCTCAACCACACTATAGCTTGTTTTAGACAAGCTACATTAGCCAAATATTTTCCCAACACTTTTCTACCTTTGTGCTTTGTTTATTTCATGCTTGAAATTCTAAAGCATCTCCACGTGTGAATATGCTCCCTATCTCTCAGGAGGAGTCCAGTGTCATCCATAAGGTCTTCCTGGTACTCCTATGTGGTATAGAACCATTACAAAGATCAAGAAATCTGTGTCATTCATAATTGAACTCTTAAACCCCTAATCTAGTATCTTGTGCATACAAAGCACTTGATATATGCTCACAATCATTAAATGAATAAGAATATGAGATCCCTTACAATTTCTAAATCAAATCCCTTATGATTATACAGTGGAAATGAGAAATAGATTCAAAGAATTAGGTCTGATAGACAGAGTGCCTGATGAACTATGGATGGAGGTTCGTGACATTTTACAGGAGACAGGGATTAAGAACATCCCCATGGAAAAGAAATGCAAAAAAGCAAAATGGCTGTCTGAGGAGGCCTTACAAATAGCTATGAAAAGAAGGGAAGCGAAAAGGAAAGGAGAAAAGGAAAGCTATACCCATTTGAATGCTGAGTTCCAAAGAATAGCAGGGAGAGATAAGAAAGCCTTCCTCAGTGATCAGTGCAAAGAAATAGAGGAAAACAGTAGAATGGGAGAGACTAGAGGTCTCTTCAAGATAATTAAAGATACCAAAGGAACATTTCATGCAAAGATGGGCTCAATAAAGGACAGAAATGGTATAGACTGAACAGAAGCAGAAGATATTAAGAAGAGGTGGCAAGAACACACAGAAGAACTGTACAAAAAAGATCTTCAAAACCTAGATAATCACGATGGTGTGATCACTCACCTAGAACCAGACATCCTGGAAGGCAAACTCAAGTGGGTCTTAGGAAGCATCACTATGAACAAAGCTAGTGGAGGTGATGGAATTCCAGTTGAGCTATTTCAAATCATAAAAGATGGTGCTGTGAAAGTTCTGCACTCAATATGTCAGCAAATTTGGAAAACTCAGCAGTGGCCACTGGACTGGAAAAGGTCAGTTTTCATTCCAGTCCCTAAGAAAGGCAATGACAAAGAATGCTCAAACTACCACACAATTGCATTCATCTCACATGCTAGTAAAGTAATGCTTAAAATTCTCCAAGCCAGGCTTCAGCAATACATGAACCATGAACTTCCAGATGTTCAAGCTGGTTTTAGAAAAGGCAGAGGAACCAGAGATCAAATTGCCAACATATGATGGATCATTGAAAAAGCAAGAGAGTTCCAGAAAACATCTATTTCTGCTTTATTGACTATGCCAAAGCCTTTGACTGTGTGGATCACAATAAACTGTGGCTAATTCTGAAGGAGATGGGAATACCAGAACACTTGACCTTTGTCTTGAGAAACCTGTATGGAGGTCAGGAAGCAACAGTTAGAACTGGACATGGAACAATAGACTGGTTCCAAATAGGAAATGGAGTAAGTCAAGGCTGTATATTGTCATCCTCCTTATTTAACTTCTATACAGAGTACATCATGAGAAACACTGGGCTGGAGGAAGCACAAACTGTAATCAAGATTGCTGGGAGAAATATCAATAACCTCAGATATGCAGATGACACCAACCTTGTGGCAGAAAGTGAAGAAGAACTAAAGAGCCTCTTGATGAAAGTGAAAGAGGAGAGTGAAAAAATGGGCTTAAAGCTCAACATTCAGAAAACTAAGATAATGGCATCTGGTCCCATCACTTCATGGCAAATAGATGGGGAAACAGTGACAGTTTTTTGGGCTCAAAATTCACTGCAGATGGTGATTGCAGCCATGAAATGAAAAGATGCTTACTCCTTGGAAGGAAAGTTATGACCAACCTAGAAAGCACATTGAAAAGCAGACATTGCTTTGCCAACAAAGATCTGCCTAGTCAAGGCTATGATTTTTCCAGTGGTCATGTATGTATGCGAGAGTTGGACTATAAAGAAAGCTGAGTGCCGAAGAATTGATACTTTTCAATTTTGGTGTTGGAGAAGACTCTTGAGAGTCCCTTGGACTGCAAGGAGATCCAACCAGTCCATCCAAAAGGAGATCAGTCCTGAATATTCATTGGTAGGACTGATGCTGAAGCTGAAACTCCAATAATTTGGCCACCTTATGTGAAGAGCTGACTCATTTGAAAAGACCTTGATGCTGGTAAAGATTGAGGGCAGGAGGAGAAGGGGACTACAGAGGATGCTATGGTTGGATGGTATCACTGACTCAATGGACATGAGTTTGAGTAAAATCTGGGAGTTGGTGATGGACAGGGAACCCTGGCGTGCTGCAGTCCATGGGGTAGCAAAGAGTCGGACATGACTGAACGACTGAACTAAACTGTATATCAACTGTATTCCAGTAAAAATTTAAAAAATAAAAGGCCACAGGATGTTAATATGTAATCCTCTGAGAATGCAGAAAAAAATGTATATTAGCTCCTTCCAGGTTCTTGCTCTAAAGGAAGCAGAAAAGTGGTACTAGAGCTACAGAGGACTGTTGGATCAAGGCATTAACATCAGCATTATCACTTTTATTAAAGTAATACCGGCAATTTTATAAGGAAGTTCCAGAAAGGAGAGAGAAATTGATGGTGCTGAAGAGAGATGATGTAATGATGGTCTTGCAAAGTTGAGAACAGTGGGATTTAGATAATACCTCAATACAAACATGTTTGGTTCATTTTGAGAAACAGAAAAGGCAGAGCGTGGATCCAGTGGCAGAGAGACTGAGATATGTAGTATAAGCTTGCAGAAAGTCTTGCCCAAGTGTGCTCTTTGTTGAAGGCAATCTTAAGTAGGCTTAAGAATTATGTTCCTTGTTTAAAGAAAGAAAAACCAAAGCCTCCCAGTGGCTATAGCAGGATGTAGACTCCTACTTTAAATTTTTCCTCATGCTCTTAACTCTTAGGTCAACTATTATTTATCCTTATCTAATTCACTGTATTTCTAATTTTCAGTTTAAAATTATAGCTTGGTTCAGGCACACTAATTTGTCAAATCCAGCTGGCAATCACTAAATTTAGAATGGAGAGTGAATACTCTGAGATATCTTGGAGTTATTTTATACATATGAATTTGCTAAAACATACAGAAACATATCTTTCTATGTAATTTATTTATTTTTTTTGCTTTGTATGTTATTTAAAAGTCTATAATCACTTGCCAGATTACCATTTCATGGCAGCAGTAAATTAATTTAGAATAAATATTATGAAAATTGATTGCAGCCAGCAAAATTGTAATTAATGTAATGTAATCTTCATGGCTATTATGACAAAGCAAGGACCACAAAAACTGTTCCTGTGTTTTTTTTTTAAACAGACCTCATAAGTAAAAAAGTAAATTCGTGAAATTCTAGGTTAAACTTTAAACTTCACTCCTGGATTTCTGTGATTCTTTTATTTTACTTTATGCATGTAAGTTCTCAAAAGGGGGCTAGGCTATGCATGACTTCCCAAACTTATTGGACCATGTAGCCCCCTTTCCATGGAAAACCCTGTTGGACCACTTGTCTATAGAATAGACTTTGAGAATGCTAGTCTTGGTTTGGGAAGCAGAAAAACATAAGTAAAAAATATTCCCTTGAATTATGAGCTGAACAAGAATTGATCTTAAAGAAACCCTTGCCTTAAAGTTGTTATTTTTGAATAGTATCTCTATACTCAGCACATTTTCAGTATTAACTATAATAGGATTATTTTCTAATAGAACCATTCCTACATGTATGTTTGCTAAAATTTTCTATGTTTGAAATAATTTGTCTGTAGAATATCTGATGAAAAATCAATAAAAATAAATTTTAAATATAAAAATACATGGTAATCTCCATATCTAGAAAAGCTATGGGGAAAGAAAAAGGCTGTCATCCCTTAAATGCTTTAAGAAGTGGTATTTGCTATTGGAAGAGGAAAGGATTTTAGAAATTAGAGTTGCATTTATTAAGAATTCTTACAACTATTCTTATAGTTTCTAAAAATGTATGTGCAACAGTCTTATCTCTTTGGAAAAGATAAAAATATCTGTTAGAGAGCTGACATCAATATATATTGTACAATATGTATTTCAGTATGTCTACGGTCAATTTTATTCCCTGAACAGATAAATTCTAGAGGTGACATAGATTTCCAAAATACAGGAAGAGACAACTTTTAGGAAAACATACCATTTTTCATTTTAGAGTTATATGTTTGCCACATACTTCAAAAAGTGGTATTTATTTGCATTATTAATATTTTAGATGAAAAGACATAAGTAAAAAACAAACATATCTGAGGCATTCAAAAAGGAAAAAAAAAAAACACCAAAGACATGAAGCAAAAGAAGACATGAAGCAAAACACATTGTGAAAGCGAAGTCGTTTAGTCGTGTCCGAGTCTTTGAAACCCCATGGACTGTAGCCCACCAGGCTCCTCCGTCCATGGGATTCTCCAGGCAAGAGTACTGGAGTGGGTTGCCATTCCCTTCTCCAGGAGATTTTCCCAACCCAAGGACTGAACCTGGGTCTCTTGCATTGCAGGCAGACACTTTATCCTCTGAGCCACCAGGGAAGCCCCAAAACACATTGTAAGTTGTATCTAATTGACATCACAATTCTAGGTAAATACTAAACTTTCATTCAAACTTGCTACATGATCAGTTTTCTTAATTTCATAGTGAACCCATTATCCTGTTTTAAGCAATGACTGATATGACAGCATGAAGTAGATTTCCAGGCAATTTCTGATTCAGATTTTTCTTTCCATCAGATTTTGTATATAATTTCTGATATGCCTGAGATGAAGTTGATTCATAAATACCACAGAAGTATGAGCTGCTTAAGTGGATATGTCTCTCTTCTGCTTTTTTCTGAACTATTTTCACTATAGTGTCAAATTAAACATGGAAGGAATGAAATTTAATTCATGATGTATTTACTGAGTATCCTCTGGGCCCAGGTATTATGGATGAAGAGATGAAAATATATATTCACAGTATATTTGCTGCCTAGAAGTTCTCAGCTATCTAGTTGGATAGGGAGATACTCTGTGATATAGATACAATGATGAATTGTTCTGTAACATGAAACATGCTATGAATTTGGAAGTAGAGAAGGAAGTAACTTGGGAAACACAAAAGACCCTGAATAACAAAAGCAAGCCTGAGAAATAAAAATGGAGCTGGAGCAACCAGGCTCCCTGACCTCAGACTATACTACAAAGCTAAAGTAATGAAAACTATATAGTACTGGTACAAAACAGAAATATAGATCAATGGAACAAGATAGGAAGTTGAGAAATAAGCATATGTACCTATGATCAATTAACCTATGACAAAGGAAGCAAGACTACACAATATTGGTAAGACAGTCTCTTCAACAAATGGTGCAGGGAAAACTGGACAACTATATGTAAAAAAGTGAAATTAGGTTGGTTCCTTAACACCATACACAAAAATAAACTCAAAATAAAGATATCAATGAAAGATCAGATACTGTAAAAGTCTTAGAGGAAAATACAGGTAGAACATTCTTTTAAATAAATCCCGGCAGACTTGTTTTGACCCACCTCCCAGAGTAATGAAAATAAAAACAAAAATAAATGGGACCTAATTAAACTTAAAAGTTTCTGCACAGCAAAGGAAACCATAAATAAAATGAAAAGACAGCCCACAGAATGGGAGAAAATATTTGCAAACAAAGTGACTGAAAAGATATACAAACACTTCATACAGCTCAATATTGATAAAACAAATAACTCAATCAAAAAATGGGCAGAAGACCTAAATAGATATTTCTCCAAAGAAGACATACAGATGGCCAAGAAGAACATGGAAAGATACTCAACATCACTAATTATTGAGAAATACAAATCAAAATTCAATAAGGTATCATCTCACACTGGTCAGAATGGCCATCATCAACAAGTCTACAAACAATAAATGCTGGAGAGGGTGTAGAGAAAAAAGAAACCTCTTACCCTGTTAGTGGGAATGTAAATTGGTAAAACAACTATGGAGAACTGTACAGAGATTCTTTCAAAACCTAAAAACAGAGCTATCATATGATCCAGCAATCCCACTCCTGGGCATGTATCCAGAGAAAAGCATAATCCAAAAAGATACATGCACCCCAGTATCCACTGCAGCATTATTTACAATAACCAAGACATGGAAGCAAGCTTAATGTCCATTAACAGGAATGGATAAAGAAGCTGTTATTTGTATATACTGATGCAATGGAATATTTCTCAGTCATAAAATAAAATAGTGTGAAATAATACCATTTACAGCAACATAGGTAGACATAGGATTACCATACTTAGTGAAGTAAATCAGAGTGAGACAAATATCAAATGGTATCACTTGTATGTGGAATATAAAAGATGATACAAATGAACCTACTTATAAAAGAGAAGCAGACTCAGCCTTCAAAAATAAATTTACAGTTACCAAAAGTAAATTTTGGGGGGAGGGATAAATTAAGAATTTGGGATTAATATATATACACCTTTATATATAAAATAGATAACCAACAAGCACCTACTGTATAGTTCAGGGAACTATACTCAATAATCTGTAATAATTTAGATGGGAAAAGAATCTGAAAAAGAATGGGTGTATCCATATGTGTAACCATATTCCTTACTATACACCTAAAACTAATACAGCATTATAAATCAATTATAATTCAATATAAAATAAAAATTAAATTAAAAAAAATGACTAACAATCTTCGCAGAGGTGGCCTTTGAATAGTTACTTAAAATATTAGGCCCAGTTCAAAATTTGGTGGTTTAGCAAAGCATTACTGAGGAAATATGGCCTATATAATTATGAATTTAGTCATTTAAAGTTTTTTCACTTATTAATTCAATCCATTAATCACTAAATATATATTTAGTGAGCATATGTATGTATTAGGCATTTCTTTCACAGGCTTTAGTTGTAAAGCTGAACAGGACAGATAAGGACTCTGCTCCTATGCATATTATATTCTCACAGTGGGGGAAGAGCAGGCAAGGATAGATAGGAAACATGTGTATGTATGTATGCATTATTTATACACACACACACACACACATATATATATATAGTCACAATGGTATGATCACTCAGCTAGAGCCAGACATTCCGGTATGTGAAGTCAAGTGGGCCTTACGAAGCTTCACTACAAACAAAGCTAGTGGAGGTGATGGAATTCCAGTTGAGCTATTTCAAATTGTAAAAGATGATGCTGTGAAAGTGCTGCACTCAATATGTCAGCAGATTTGGAAAACTCAGCAGTGGCCACAGAACTGGAAAAGGTCAGTTTTCATTGCAATCCCTAAGAAAGGCAATGCCAGAGAATGCTCAAGCTACCGCACAATTGCATTCATCTCACACGCTAGTAAAGTAATGCTTAAAAGGCTCCAAGCCAGGCTTCAGCTATACGTGAACCATGAACTTCCAGATGTTCAAGCTCATTTTAGAAAAGGCAGAGGAACCAGAGATCAAATTGTCAACATCCACTGGATCATCAAAAAAGCAAGAGAGTTCCAGGAAAACATCTATTTCTGCTTTATTGACTATGCCAAAGCCTTTGACTAGGTGGATCACAATAAACTGTGGAAAATTCTTCAAGAGATGGGAATACCAGACACCTGATCTTCCTCTTGAGAATCCTGTATGCAGGTCAGGAAGCAACAGTTAGAACTGGACATGGAACAACAGACTGGGTCTAAATAGGAAAAGGAGTACGTCAAGGCTGTATATTGTCACCCTGCTTATTTAACTCACATGCAGAGTACATCATGAGGAATGCTGGGCTGGATGAAGCACAAGATGGAATCAAGATTGCTGGGAGAAATAGCAGTAACTCAGATATGCAGATGACACCACCCTTGTGGCAGAAAGTGAAGAAGAACTAAAGAGCCTCTTGATGAAAGTGAAAGAGGAGAGTGAAAAAGTGGGCTTAAAGCTCAACATTCAGAAAACAAGATTGTGGTATCTGGTCCCATCACTTCATGGCAAATAGATGGAGAAACAGTGGAAACAGTGACAGACTTTATTTTTTGGGCTCCAAAATCACTGCAGATGGTGATTGCAGCCATGAAATGAAAAGACACTTACTCCTTGGAAGGAAAGTTACAACCAATCTAGACAGCATATTAAAAAGCAGTGACAGCCCAGGTTGGATGCATGAGACAAGTGCTCGGGCCTGGTGCACTGGGAAGACCCAGAGGGATTGGGTGGAGAGGGAGGTGGGAGGGGGGGATCAGGATGGGGAATACATGTAAATCCATGGCTGATTCATGTCAATGTATGACAAAAACCACTACAATATTGTAAAGTAATTAGCCTCCAATGAATAAAAATAAATGAAAAAGAAAAAAAAGCAGCGACATTACTTTGCCAACAAAGGTCTGTCTAGTCAAGGCTATGGGTTTTCCAGTAGTCATGTATGGATGTGAGATTTGGACTATAAAGAAAGCTGAGCGCGGAAGAATTGATGCTTTTGAACTGCGGTGTTGGAGAAGACTCTTGAGAGTCCCTTGGACTGCAAGGAGATCCAACCAGTCCATCCTAAAGGAAATCAGTTTTGGATGTTTATTGGAAGGACTGATGCTGAAGCTGAAACTCCAATCTTTGGCCACCTGATGTGAAGAGCTGACTAATTTGAAAAGACCCTGATTCTGGGAAAGAATGAAGGCAGGAGGAGAAGGGGACAACAGAGAATGAGATGTTTGCATGGCATCACCAACTCAATGGACATGAGTTTGAGTAAAATCCAGGAGTTGGTGATGGACAGGGAGGCCTGGCATGCTGCAATCCTTGGGGTCACAGAGAGTCGGATATGACTGAGGGAATGAACTGAACTGTACTGACATTTTAAAAAGATAAAATTAGTGAAAGATCTAAACAGTATTGCTCAGATGGTAAAGAATCTGCCTGCAAGGCAGAAGACCCAGCATAATCCCTGGGTTAGAAATATCCCCTGGGAAGGAAATGGCAACCCACTCCAGTATTCTTGCCTGGAGGATTCCATGGACATGGGAGCCTGGCAGGCTACCATCTAGGGGGCACAAAGACTTGCATGTGACTGAGTGACTAACACACACAGATACAAACACTCACATTGGCAAAACAAGAGCTGCTTTCCTCGAACAGCTCAAGAAAAGCTTGAGAAAGTGACACATATGAACATGCACAGTACAAAAAAAAGAGCTAGTTAGTCATAAAGTGTTTAGGGAAAAATGTTCAGAGCAAAGGGAATATCAAGTGCAATAGCCTACAAGTGTACTGATACTGCAAGGACCCAGTGAAGAAGGTGGGTGATAGGTAACTGGCCTTGGGGTTTTAAGAGCTAGGATAGGGTAGAAGTCTAAACAACAAGGGATTCCAATTTCATTCTACTTTCAGTGTGATGCTGGTATGGTAAGCACTACCTAATTTACATTTTACAAAGGTAACTGGCTGCTCTGAGGAGAATGCATGTAGGCAAGGAAATAAGAAGGTGAGCAGGACATCTAGTTTGAGGGCAATTAGTGCAATTAAAAAAATGATGGTAGTTTTCTTGAGTGGCAGCAGTAGAAATAAACAGAAGTATAAGAACTGAAAATACAATTTGTTGGCTGATCTGAAAGACTATCCTGTGAGAGAGTGGATGGGGGTTAAAAAGAAGACTCAAATAATACATTTAGGTTTGTTTCTTTGTTTGAATAACTGGGTAAAAGGTTGTCGTTCTCTGAGATAAGGAAGACTGAATGGTCATTTCCTTGTGCTTGTGTGTATTTCATACTTAATATTATAGGATTTATCACACAGTTGTGTACAGTGGAGCCTCTGTCACATCACAGCATTCTTTACACCATGGCTAACACTCACTCAACAGGGCAAAAGCTGCTGAACGAGGTGTTTTACTTATGTGTTCTGATTTCATTTTTTACAGTAACTCCATGGTGATGGCGCTATTATAATAACTATGATATAGATAAGAATGCTGACATATAAAGACCCATGATTTGCTTGTGTCAATTCAAGGAATGAATGTCAAGAATTCGGTCTCAACCAAGGCCTGGATCTAGTTCCAGACATGAACTTGGCCTTCTTTAGAAAAATGTGATGTGGGTAACACTCCTCTTTCAATCTTCTCTCTGGAGGGATTGATTCTTTGTAATAACTTTGTAGTTTAAATGTATTTCTTAATATTTTCTCATTCAATACAGTACTCACATGATCTGCAAGGTATTGAAATTTAAAGAGGAAATGTATAATGACAAATATAATGTAATTTATCAAGATCATACTCTAAGAATAATCAATGTTTAAACAAAGTCCACCGGATGGAATAATCTATGATCAATCCTCAGCATGGCCTGTTGGGTTAAAATGTTGGCCAGAGCCTGACTTTAATGGGAAAATCTCAGTCCGGAAGGAAAATGTAGTCAACTGTGCATTATTTGGCTGAAGAAAGGGAGATGACATGGTGCTGAAAGCAAATAATTCTATAAAATAAACAGAAAAATTTAACAGGATGACTGTATTCTAAAATATCTTTGTACTGTTTAAACAATAGGAAAATAAAAGTTCTTTGAGACTTTGTAAAGACTACGGATGTTACATTGTATGTATTTTGTTTGATTTTTAAGCAAATATTTTTCTATGCATCTGTCAACAATAGGTAGTTAAAAGAGAATTTGATAAAAGCACTGATTTGTTGATTCTAAAGCACAGAAACTTTGAAAGCTAAAACATTGTCATTGCCTGTATTTGTCCCTTCTGTATTCAAGTATAATATAAATTATTAATAACAAAAAGCATATCTTTTAAAGAATGTTGCCAGGGTGATAGTTTCTGTCAGTGTTTGTATGCATTTACAAGTGTGTGTATGTAGAATAGAGAAGAATAACCAAGTTAATGTTTTTAGGAAGATTCCAAAATATTTGCGTTTGATTTGAAATGTCATGGATAGTTTTCTGTGGAGGAGTCTAGTGAGAAAGACGCATAAACTAAAGCTCTAAAGCTGCTGCTTCAGCAATTTGTTTTCCGCTGAAAACAACAAAGGAAAAGAAAACTTTAAGTACACCAAATATGTTAACTGGAAAATAATGCTGCATTTTGTCAGCATCAATACAGTAGCGTTCATAAAGCTGTTGAGGAGAACAGGAGAATGACTTCATAACATGTAAAAGGAAGTGATATAGACAAATTTTAGAATTCTACAAATAAAGATTGTTTGTCTCGTTTAATTTGGAGTTAATTTTAATATCACAAATTATTTTTTAACGTAAATAATTTTTAAACATGATATTTTGTATTCATTTATATAAAAAACAGTAATCTGACAGCATCTCCTAGTGATTATGTCTCACCCTGGTTATACCTGATTTAGATCAACACTAACAATATCTGTGTTATTGGAGAGCTCACAAAGGGATGATAGGAAGAAGGGCTCCATTGGATTATTCAGGGCTAAACTGGGAGTGAGGAAGGGAGTCCCTGAGTCTCAAGATCTGAGAAATTTAGAGTTGGAAGCTACCATGGAGATCTTGACCAAATCCATCCTTTCGACATGAAGATAGGGTGAGCGATCTGCCCAAGAGATGCCGTGTTTGCGTTAGAGCTATACATGGTGACCACAGACCAGCATCATACAGAAAACTGAATAGAGACTTAGATGAAATGTGGAGATAAAACTAATGACTTCAGCCCATTTTCCCAGCTGCCTCAGCCATCCTCTGGCAGTTAAAGAGCAACTCAGACACTTCACACTTTCAAATTTTAGTAAATAGCTAACATTTATAGAAAGGGGTTTCCCCGATGGCTCATCAGGTAAAGAATCTGCCTGCCAATGCAGGAGACACAGGTTTGATCCCTGGGTTGGGAATAGACCCTGGAGGAGGAAATGGCAACCCACTCCAGTATTCTTGCCTGGAAAATTCCATGGACAGAGGAGCCTGGTGGGCTACAGTCCCTGGGGTCACAAAGAGTGGGACACAACTGAGCATATGGCAAACACACATAACTTTTATGGAAGCAGTTTTCCAATGTGGAAAATTATTTCCCAAATTCTCACACCAAACTTAAATAAATGAGTGGATGACCTATTTTATTTTTTTTTTATTTTTTATTTTTTTTTCCATTTATTTTTATTAGTTGGAGGCTAATTACTTTACATCATTACAGTAGTTTTTGTCATACATTGAAATGAATTAGCCATGGATTTACATGTATTCCCCATCCTGGTCCCCCCTCCCACCTCCCTCTCCACCCGATCCCTCTGGGTCTTCCCAGTGCACCAGGCCCGAGCACTTGTCTCATGCACCCAACCTGGGCTGGTGACCTATTTTAAAAAGAGATAATGGCTCATGATAGCTTAACTAGGACTTCCCTGGTGGCTCAGATGGTAAGGAATCCACCTAGGTTCCATCCCTGGGTTGGGAAGACCCCCTGGAGGAGGGCCTGGCAACCCACCCCAGTATTCTTGCTCTGAAAATCTACATGGACAGAGGAGCCTGGCAGCTACAATCCACGGGGTTGCAAAGAGTCGGACATGACTGAGCGACACAACATAGCAAAGCAGTAGCTTAACTAAACGCCCTGTTGTAATAATTTTGCTGTTAAGAGAAAAAAGTTGTCCATAATGATTTAAAAAAGGAATAAGGTGAAAACACATGTTTTGTTGTTAAAAGACAAACCAAGACAAAGTCATCTACTTTCGTACCACATGGAGAGTACCTATGTGCTGAAAGGATTCAATCCCCAGAGAAATATGAATTTCCATTGTAATTAGTGAAATAATCATTATATTTGAAATGTGGAAGGTTGCAGATTTCGGTCACACTCTCTTTTCATTATGTAAATATTGCTTGCATTTAATTTCATACAAATTGTTTTAATCAACTTAACTGAACAAGATGAAGGTTACAGCTCAGAGGGTATCTAACCCAAGCAATTTACCAAGGACAACATTCACCAGTCATGGGTGAATGATTGTAACAAGAGTAGCTTTCTAGCCTATTGGTACCAATGAATAAAGAACAAAATATTCGAAAACAAAAGTGATACACTTACCACAGAAAACTTCAATCCCCTCAAATGTAAGCAAGAAGAAAAGATCAAATTCTACTCTAAAAAGGGAAATGCTTTGTATATCAAATTTTGAAGACAAGCACGGTACTGTTTAAATCTTCTACATTTCCACTGTTGTATCAGTTAACTCAACAATAACTTTAGGTATCTATTCTTTTTTAAAAAATGTAAGTCAATAAATTTATTGTCCATAAAAATCTCTACTATATTATATATTAAGAAAAGAACATGTATAAAAGGTAAAGCTAAATTTTAGACCACAATAATAAGATAGGATGCAAGCATTATGTGCGTGTGTGTGTGCTAACTCGCTTCAGTCGTGTCTGACTCTCTCCGACCCTATGGACTGTAGCCTGCCGGGTTCCTCTGTCCATGGAATTTCCCAGGCAAGAATATTGAAGTGGGTTGCCATGGCTTCCTCCGCAGGGTCTTCCTGACTCAGGAACTGAACCCACGTTACTTACATCTCCTGAACTGGCAGGTGGGTTCTTTACTAGGAGCACCACGTGGGAAGCCCCACAAGCATTATACTCAATGTAAAAAGTGGTAGTTCCATATTATGTTCAAAAGAAGTATAAAAATACATAACGAGATTATTAATGTATGTTTATAGTGAAGTGCAGATTTTTTTTAAGTGAGGCTTCCCTGGTGGCTCAGATGCTAAAGAATCTGCCTGCAGTGCAGGAGACCCAGGTTCGATCCTGGGCCAGGAAGATCCACTAGATAAGGAAATGAAAACCCACTCCAGTATTCTTGCCTGGAGAATTCCACGGACAGAGGAGTCTGACAGGCTACAGTCCATGGGTGTCAACGAGTCAGACACGACATGATCATTTTCACATAGTTACTTTACTGTATGTATCTCACATAGTTGGTTTATAGTATGTATCTCTTCTTGATGCTACTAGTAGCTTCCATTGTAGTTTTTCAATTATTTCTGCTTCCCTTAAGTGATAAGTTAAATGATGGCACCATTATTATTCATGACAAACTTGTACTCATTAACTGCTGAAAGCAAGATTATCAAATGAAGAATCCTTCAATTGTTCCCCTGTGTTGGTACAGTTCAGTTCAGTCACTCAGTCATGTCTGACTCTTTGCAACCCCATAGACTGTACCATGCCAGGCCTCCCTGTCAATCACCAACTCTTAGAGCTTACTCAAACTCATGTCCATTGAGTCAGTGATGCCATCCAACCATCTCATCCTCTGTCATCCCCTTCTCCTCCTGCCTTTAATGTTTCCCAGCATCAGGGTCTTTTCTAATGAGTCAGTTCTTTGCATCAGGTGGCCAAAGTACTGGAGTTTCAGCTTCAGCATCAGTCCTTCCAAAGAATATTCAGGAGTGATTTCCTTGAAGATTGACTGGTTTGATCTCCTTGCAGTCCAAGGACTCTCAAGGGTTTTCTCCAACACCATAGTTCAAGAGCATCAATTCTCTGGTGCTCAGCTTTCTTTATAGACCAATTCTCACATCCATACATGACTACTGGAAAAACCATATCTTTGATTAGATGGACCTTTGTTTGCAAAATAATGTCTCTGCTTTTAAATATGCTGTTTAGGTTGGTCATAGCTTTTCTTCCAAAGAGCAAGCATCTGTTAATTTCATGTATTGGTATAGAAGAAAGAAATTGGGTGCTGAAAAACCTCAGGAAAAATGAGTAAAATCAGTTCCCAGATAGGATTTTGGAGAGGGACATAAGAATGTGGAAGCAAAATTGGAGTGGGAAGAATTAACTCTCAGGATGAGAGAAAATGAGAAATCAGATAGTCATATCAGGGAACATTTAAGTGAGGCAGACAGCATTTAGGGTGCAAACAGTGGGTTATCAGGACATTGAACACCATAATAGTAGATTCACCCTGTGAGTTCATGTGGAAAATCACATCATTCTTCAGTAAATTACACAGCAGCCTTTGTAAGGAGGAGTTAGGGGCTGACAGGTTCAATCCATCCATTTTTTTAAGATATAAATGATCTCTCAGAAGTTTTCTAGAGCTGATATTATTACTTTAAATCTCAAAATTCCCAAATCTCCTGTTTGCTTTGTTTTCTCTCTTTAAATTGTACACAGATATGTGTTATAAAACATTCAAACTTACAGTAAGATCAAAGATACTAAGAAGATGCAACTATATGCATTAATATACAGTATTTGTTTTTCTCTTTCTGACTTACTTCACCTGGTATAATAGACTCTAGGTTCAGCCACTTCACTAGAACTGATTCAAATGCATTCCTTTTTATGGCTGAGTAGTATTCCATTGTATATATGTATCATAGCTTCTTTATCCATTCATCTGTTGATAGATATCTAGGTTGCTTCCATGTCCTAGGTACTGTAAATACGTACTGCAATGACCACTGGGGTGTATGTATCTTTTCCAGTTTTGGTTTCCTCAGGGTATATGCCTAGAAGTGGTATTGCTGGTACTGGTGAACCAATTTGCACAGCAGTAATGGAGACATAGACATAGAGAACAGACTTACGGTCAGTGACTGGCAGGGGTGGGGAGGAAGGTAGGAGAGGGTGAGATGAATGGAGAGAGTAGCATGGAAGCATATACTACCGTATGTAAAATCGATAGCCAATGGAAACTTGCTGTGACTCAGGGAATTCAAACTGGGGCTCCGTAACGATGTAGAGGGGTAGGGAGGGGTAGGAAAGGGTGGGAGGTGGCAGGGAGGCTCAGGAAGGAGGGGACATATGTTCACCTATGGCTAGTTCATGTTGATATATGGCAGAAATCAAACCAGTATCGTAAAGCAATTACCCTTCAATTAAAAATAAATTTAAAAATAAATAAAGGATGCAACTAGAGATCATCACACTGAGTTGATTAAGTCAGAAAGAGGAAGACAAACATCATATCACTTATATATGGAATCTAAAATGATACACATGAGCTTATCTCTGAAGCAGAAATAGAACCACAGATGTAGAGAACCCTGATGGCTGCTGAGGGGAAGGCGTTGGGGAAGGGATGGAATGGGGCACCTGGGTTAGAAGATGCAAGCTTTAATATAGAGAATGGAGAAACAATAAGGTCCTGCTGTATATCACAGAGAATTGTATTCAGTGTTCTATGAAAAACCATGATGGAAAAGAAAAAAGAATATATATATAAACTGAATCACGTTCTTGTACAACAGTAATTAATCCAACACTGTAAATAAACTATGCCTCAATAAAAATATTTTTATTGTCAAACCTTCCCTAAGCTCAGATTATCATTACAGTAGTGATGCTGACAAGGGATAATATGAGGGAAAGTTAAGAGGTAAATTTCCTCTGAATATAAAACATTTACATAGTAAGATAGACAACAGTATCAATAACTGTTAGGAGGCAGATTATCCTCAGAAATTTCCCTTTTCATGAACTTGTTTTCATAAAAGTTGAGAACTCTGATGGAATTTTCCCCTTCAGAAACAGGTGGTGAGTAAAGTCAAGATTTTGGAAAATCATTGAATTAATGAAGAGAAAGATAAATATTAAAATATAAAATATTCCCAGTGTCTAATTGTAAATATTGTATAATGCATATTTTAAAATTAAATCTGGCTCTTAAAAATACATAGATGACTTTGGTTAATAAGAATCTAACTTTTAAAATGAGGGAGAAAATAAAATAAGAAGAAAATGAATCAACAAATCTAGAAAGAAATGACAAAATTAAACCAACAAGTACAAATAAACATTTGATTAAAACTTTGTGACTGCATTAATTTTAAACAACATCCAACTAATAAGAGAAAAGTATCTAAATATTACAGTTTTTTTAAAGTTTATTGTCTAAAAGAGGAAAATGATGACAGAAACTCCATAGGAAGTTTCAAAGTGTGAAAATTATATGATGAACTTATGGAGATTGTTTTGGGGATTTATTGAACTATAGTATATGAATGTGGGCTGTAAAATTTCTGGTTTTTGAAAATTCTTAAAGCTTTATTTGGAACCAAGTAGGAAATATTTTTTTGAAAGTAAATTGAACAGGAATGTTTATTCTTTGTTTCTAGGTGTGCATATCATTAGTCTTTTGATCCTTAATAGTCATAGTCAAGGCTACATATTTGTATTAAATATTTAAAATTAGAATGTATACTCACACCAAAAATGAGACTTGGTCCCCTCTACACATTCATGTCAAGAACAGATTTTTGTGGTGTTTTTATCATGACCCTATGCCCCACCAAACACTCTCACAGAATTACCTCATCCCTATAACTTTTGTTTTTTTTTGAGTTGTCCATTACAGGACAGCTCTTCAAGTTCAAAGAACCTGTCTTCATATGGAAGCTATAATTCCAAGTCACACTATCAACATTTATATAAATCATTTTTTTGTCTAGTACTTTTTTACAACACATTTTATTTACCCATCTTAAGATCTTTTATTTAGTTTTTCCAATTTTCTTGAGATTAAAATATTCCTCCTGGGATTTTTTTCTGATAAGGTTTTATTTTCTTTATAAGTACTTTGGTCTATTTGTCTGGAAGTTTGTAAGATTTGTGTCTAATTTAACCTATTTTTAATGCTTTATCAAAGTGATTTTTCCATTAACTCTCTAAAATTTCAACGGTGTCATTGAGTCTGAATATTCACATCTTTAAAAGAACATCTGTTCTTTGATTCTTAATCCTCTTGTCTATTATTTCTTTTTGAAACTGCCTATAATTTGCACAGTATTTGCATATCATTTATATATTCATCAACATTTCTTGTTTCTTTTTCTCATTATTTCATGTTTTACATATTTTTCTCTATTTTAAACTTAATTCTTCATCATGAACATCTTATTTTTTAGGACTAGTAAATTTTTACATTTTAGAAATTCTAATCTAGCATTTCAAAAATTTTGAGTTCTAATTGTGTTAGACTTATCCTTGGTTTTTAATGTTTTCTTCTTCCTCTTCCATTATTTCTACTCAATAGGAGCAATCTGTTCTAATTATTCTCTTTGGTTTCTCCCTCAATTTGCTGAGTTCTCTCTCTCTCTCATTTCCCTTTGACTAGTTGTGGAGGTAGATTACCAGCTACCATGTTGGCCAGGTGGTTGCAATTTCTCCTGTAGTCACTAGTGGAAGGCTGAAGAATATATGCTGGTCCTTGTTCCCGTGAGCCTACATAAAATATGTGAATGATCTGAGACTAGATCTGTCCCAAGGTAGAGGAGAGAGAGGTGGCACCCACAATAATACCACAAACTGGGAACAGTTCTCACCATGAAATCTCAAGGCTATGTTTCATTTCAAATTTCAACTGACAAAGCAGATACCAAAAGCAGCCCATGGGGATCCTCAAGAAGAGAAGGGCACGTTTAGTGAGGGAAATAAAAAAACACAAGGCATCTAGCCTGTGCAGGAAATGTTTTGCAGGTGTACTGTGTGTGAAGTGGGTGGAGAGAGTTGAAAAGGCAAAGCACCAAACCTGGATGAACACTGAACCCTGGGGTAGTGTTACAGAAACAGATTTTATGAGAGGGTGAGTGCAAAGACTGTTTACACCACTACTGCTTTTAACCAAACATGGGAACTGATTTAAGTCCTGAAACTTTGTATCTCCAGTTCCTAATTTTAACCATTATAAAATCAAGGAATTGAATTTGGTAATCTCTGTTTTTTCCAATTAAAAATCCATGTACAAAGATCACTAAGTATGAATTAAAATGGCTCAAGATTTAAATATATGCAGAAATGTCAAAGATGGTATTTAAAAGGTAGAACCATATAATTATGCAACATGGCTGTTTCAGCCTATTCTGGGAAAACATTAAGATAGCAATTGAATTTTTATAATAATAGGAAATGTTTTATTCCATAAGTTATGATTTTTTACCTCTCCTTTTCCTGGAAAGGGAAGCTATTTTAATATAGTCAATTGTGAAATTTTCTCTCATTTTTCATGCTAAATGGAATTTGAGTTTTAAGCCCACTAAATCTGTGTGTTTTGCTTAAATACATTATTCAGAAATAAAATTGGAAGTAATCTATTGACTGACTCAAAGGAAATCAACAAAAATTCATATTCAGGTTCTATCTCTATTTCTGTACATAAGGTCAGTTAAAGAATCAAGAAACCTCTATAGAAATTTAAAAGTCATTAATAAGAATTTAGAATATAAGTAAATTAAAATCATCTCTGATTGACACATTTAATCAAGATAGACATATCTATCAATTCTTCTCAGAGCCACCTGCAAGAGAAAGAAACTATCTTTGGCTTCAACATAATAAAGGTATTAGTTTGTTTATACAAATTAATTTTACAGCAAATGGGGCATTGGGAGATGAGCTATGTATGAGGTAAGCAGTCCTAAAAGGTAACATATTAGAAATTATCTCCTAATTCTATGCTTTCTTAGAAATTATAGTCCAAAGTCTTAAATGAGAATATGAAAAAATATCAAGGGTCATCAAATGAGCAAAAAACCCACAAAAGGTAAAAATGTAAAGCACTGAAAAACACATTTACATTGTGAAGTATGAAAATTGATTAAGTCAATGAATTGGAGAAGGGAAAACATCTGTTAGAGGAGATGGAGATGTAAACATTGGTGGTTGAGGGACCAGATGATATTATGGTAGTGGCAGATAAAGAATGGAGGAGACAGTCCTCAAGGAGGCTGGCTGTATAAAGAAGACCATCTCCAGTGAAGTCTTCAAAATGAATGGAGAGTCAGCAGAATCCATTAAGAACATGTTTCTTTTCACAAGGGAGAAGGTGGATAGCAGACTTCTGCACAGCAAATGAAGCCTGAAGAAGTGTCTACTGAATTGAGAATCCATAAAGAAAGACAGTGGATAATAAAGAGATGAATTGCTTGGGATTTCTACCCAGATTGAGTGGGCCTACTTGTTACATTATTATGGAGCTTGTGAGGCATAACAGGAATTCAAAGGTAGACATCCACACACAAATTGGTTGGAAAAGAAGCTCTCAATTTCTGGGAGGTCTGTTAGGAGACAGAGCAAAAAGCATTGTGAACAATGGCAACATCTGGACTGCAAAGAGAAATGGAGGGAATAGAATTGTGTTTACATTAAGTGAGCTCTCTCAGTGCTGAGGCCAACATCTGGCTTTGGTTACAGTTATCTGAACATAGTGAAAATGTTTGAATTAACCAAAAAAAAGATTAGACTAAATTTCATAACAGTGTTTACACAGCAGAATAAATGACAAAACAGATACATGGAAAAAAGTGTCTGTTTATGCACACATTTCAAAGAGCATGGATATAGCACCCCAAGCAACATTATCTTAGTGTGGTTGACATAAAACAGGGTTCCACATAAACTCCTAATGATGGCCATTACAAATTGTGTTAAGCCAAGGTGGTTTAAACACAGATATCCCATGTCTTTTGTTTATTACTATGATAAAAAGAGTTTGAGTGCCTTTCTGCTACAATTAAGGGAAAACATGGTTTAGGAAGTATATTTACACTTTATTTTCCCACTATCAATAACATTTCAGGTGACATGTTTATTCCTAGGAATTACAGCTCTCAATAAGTTCCCCCCCCCTCTAATTTCTTTCAAATAAATGAATGTATTTTGGGGCTTTAATTTGTTAGCAAATTCAGAACAGAGTATTTATCTTTACAGAAGCAATCTCAATTTTCTGTGGCCATATTGATGGGGTCTTTAACATCTCAGGGACCACTAATAAAAGTCATTGTTTATTGCTTGACCTTATTTTGGAATCTGGTGTGCTCTCATCATTGCAACACCTAATTTTAACAAGGAAACAAAAGCAAGTAACATATGCTGGGGAACAAGCTGTGATCCTATATCTAGAGAGAAAGCGAATTGAAATACAAGAATAAACAGTTAAATTTGGAAGGCTTTGTCGTTTTTTAAGAAATAGTTCAGAAGTCCCGGTTCTGAAAAGAAGCAATTGGGCTGAAAGGGTGACGAGAACAAATATAAACATTATCTTTCAATGATCTTGTGCTGTGCTGTGCTTAGTCATTCAGTCATGTCCAACTCTTTGCGACCTCATAGACTAGCCCGCTAGACTCCTCTGTCCATGGGGATTCTCCAGGCAGGAATACTGGAGTGGGTTGCCATGCCCTCCTCCAGAGGATCTTCCCAACCCAGGGATCAAACCCAGGTCTCCCACACTGCAGGCGGATTCTTTATCATCTGAGCCAGTAGGGAAGCCCAAGAATATTGGAGTGGGTGGCTACCCCTTCTCCAGGGAATCTTCCCAACCCAAGAATTGACCCAGGGTCTCCTGCATTGCAGGCAGATTCTTTACCAGCTGAACTATCAGGGGAGCCCTTCAATGACTTAAGTAGATTTAACCTCACTGGGAAATAATCTCCAAAGATAAATTAATAGATTAATATATTGACAGAATCAATTCCTAGAATAGACTCCCTTACACACTCAAATCGATCCTAGGTTCCAAATTGCCAAACTAATGTCACTTATTTTAAAGAGGGTTTTTAGTTTGAATTCATAGACTCTGCTTAGCCCCGATCAACTCTGAAACTGAATTGTGAGTTTCTAAGCATTTCAATTTAAGAGAAGCATAGAACAAATATGTACTTGGAAAGTTTATGTCATTAGGCAGTATAATAGTAAGTTTAAAGAGAGATTATAATTTAGGAAATAAATAAGCAGTGTGTGTGTCAGTAGCTCAGTCATGTCCGACTCTCTGTGACTTTCTGGACTGCAGCCAGGCTCCTCTGTCCATGGAATTCTCCAGTCAAGAATACTGGAGTCGGCTGCCATTTACTTCTCCAAAATAAGCAGTAACATAGCTGTTATAGTAGTCAGGGAGAAAAAAAGAAAGCTGGACTCTTATTGCAAAATGGTATCTTCTAAAGTTCAGTATCTAAATACTAACTTCAGGAAGGTGATAAAACTGTAGATGCCATGGTTGAATTTAGAGGCATTTGTAAAACTTTGCCCAAGGTTTAACTTAAAATCCACTCTACAGTCCTAAATCTGAAGCTTTCAATGTTGCATTTGTGAAAATGTGGTCCAACAGGTGATACAGTTAATTACCTATAGACCATTAACTACACATTCTAAACATCTATGAAAGTACATTACTGCGACATGATAGAGAAGGCCAATATCTTATTTTTATTAAGAATTTGGTGGGCCTGACTTCTTTCCTAAGAATTTTCTGCCAAGTATTGAAGTACAAATCATATAGGTTGAGTAAAATATAAAGAGTATAATATTATTTTTGATAAAACACTGTGATTCTGAAGAAACAACATTAACTTATTTCTGACATAGCACAACTTCAGAACTTAAAAAAGCTAATTACTCAACCATAAAAAAGAATGAAATTGGGTCATTTGTAGAGATGTGGATTGACCTAGAGAGTGTCATACAGAATGAAATCAGAAAGAAAAAAAATAGATGTCATATATTAATGCATATGGATGGAAAAATGGTACAGATGATCTTATTTGCAAAGTAGAAAAGAGACACAGATGCAGAGATCAAATATATGGATGCCAATGGGAGGGCAGGGTGGGAGGAATTGGGAGGTTGGGATTGACACATATACACTGTTGATACTTTGTGTAAGGTAGATTACTAATGATAACATCCTGTATAGGACTGGGAACTCTACTTAATGCACTGTGGTCACTTGAATGGGAAGGAAAGTCCAAGGAAGGAATATACATATATGTATGCCTATTCATTTCACTGTACAGTAGAAACACAACATTGTAAAGCAACTATACTCCAGTAAAAATTAATTTTAAAAACTTATTTGGAAGCAATAATAATTTGACATATTTCTCCATAAAGTGAAATTTAAACTTATGGATTACAATCAATAAGACAAAATAAATCCTATTTGCAGTCTTAGAAAACAACCTATTTTTTCTTAGACTCCAAACCCATTGACAAAACACAAGGAAATTGTTCAATTAAGCCAATCCTATTACTCAAAATGAGAGTTGGGGGTGGGTGGAAATAGCTTTTTCCAACGCGGTCTGTTATTCTTTAATTATTCCACTGTAAGAGTCTCACCATATGGTAGAATATGATTTCAGACAAGATATACACCATTCTGACCTCAGACTGACCTAAAATTTTTTAGCTCTAGAAAATAAAAATGCAGTAAAGGCCTTAAGAAACTAACCAAAAAAAAAAAAATAGCACAAAGCATGTAAGGACACATTGCCTATTACTTTCTATCCTAGCAACATCCTGACTGAGATGAAAGAAGGGGAAAAATAACAATAGAAAAGAATCTTTTTTATAGGAATATTTATTATGGACTCAAATCCAAGTGTTCTCCAAAGTTTCCTTCCCTATTTACAACTAGAAAATAGAATTTACTTGCAGGGGGTCTGGGGTGACTGAGAAGTCCTGCGGTGATTTTTAGTGAATTTATGAATCTGAGAGAGTCACATCTGGGTAAAGTGATACATGGTCATTATACCAATATGGCCATAACACTGAAGCACTCTAAATATAAATTGTGATTTTCACTAGCAAAAAATAATGAGGTACATTTGACTTTTTATCAGGTTTGTCCATGGATCTATGATGAACTTAAATATTTTCTATTAGAGAAAGAAAGTCAGGGATGGCACTTTGTCCAATGAATACTAAGAAGAAAGAGTTATTTGAAGAGTTAAGACACTGTATTTCTAATAAATCAAGATTATTCCTGTGAATGTAATGCTGAGTTAAAATGAATCTTAACCCTAATTGTTTGAATTATGAAAAATGAATTGTAATCCTTAGTAACAGGCTTGGATGTTTCATACAGCTATCCCTAATCCTCCTAATAGAACTAAAGTTAGATATTATTATCCCATATTTTTCAAAAGAGGAAATTGAACTTCAGGTATGCTCAAAGTCATTTTGTTAATAAGTAGAAGAGCTGGAATTTGTACCAATTTCAAAACCCGTGCTATTTCTATTATGTCTCATATCACTGAAGAACATATTTTTATGGCTTAGCCTGATTATATGAATTCAAAGTGAAAATACAAAACAGGAAATATGAGTCATTTACTGAGCTGCAATTTTTATAATTTCTGCTGGAGAATAACTTTAAAATTGGCAAGTTATCTAAACTTTGTATCTAAGATACAAGACAGTCTTGACTTTAGGCATTCCTAACTAAATTGGCTTTTCTTTGTGTAATTAAATCACACGCTGGAATTCTGGTTTTTATTTCTATCAAAACAAATCAACACTTTTTGTTGTTACAGTAGAGGATTTACCCATAACCCATTAATCTGTTTTCCTTTTATTTTATAATTCGAAAGAGAGGTTTGATAGAATGTTTTTCTGCTCATGTTTGGGAACTCTTAACTGGAGCCTATGTATTTCACAAGCCTTCTGAAAATATATGCAATATTTTGTGAAATGTGACTAAGTGCATTTTTCTGGCAATGAGTCCCTTGGATTTCACTGGATTACAAAATAATCCATGACTGTAAAGGAAGATAAAAACTGCAATACTTACTTTCCTAGTAGAGGCTTTTTTTTTTTTAATAGTGTCTACATAAATAAATGAGATGCAAAGTACATTGATGTGTAGTTGTACCCTTTCAAACAAAAGCATTTTCCCTTGAAGCCATACATGAACTTCATATATACTAATAGTTTTTTTTTCCTTCTTTTTCATCTGTCTAGGTCACTTGAAATAAGTTTACTTATTTAAAAAAAAAAAACTTTGGGGACAAAACTTTAAAAATTATTTGTAACCATGTAGTGTTTTTCCAAAACTGGAAGGAAAGCTGAAATGAAGTCTATTTTATACCAAGATATATAGCCCAAACTTGTCTTGAATAAAGACTAAAATCAAAAGAAAGATAAATAAATAAAATATGACTAAAAATTAAAGGAAAGATAGGAGGTTGTCAGTTTAAGGGTTTCTAATCAAAGTTTCAGCTAGGTGCCCATCTGTGTTGTTTAAATAGTCATTTCTCAAATTTACCCTTGAACTGGATAGTTAATGATATTTTTATAACGGCAATGACCCCTAAATAGGACATACGGAGGTTTTCCTTGCCTCATTAAACCTGGAGGAGGTCAATGTTATGAGTCTGTTTGATTTTCTTCCATAAGGTAGTGACTTAGTAGCATGTGTGAGTAAGGCATTTACTTAATCCATCATGCTAGGATGCTTTTTCCCTAGATAATACTAATCCCAAATTATATATACCCCTTTTATTACAAAAGACTCCAGTCCATCACCTCCACAAGAGTTAGTTCTTTTCTAAGCCTAACTGTTCAAAGGAGATGCAGAATAATACTTTTCTGAGCACTTTAACAAAGTTGGCAGTACATGGAAAGGCACCGATGTGGTTTAAGGGGCTGGGGAGTTTGGTAAATTTTCTGGTCATGAATTTGAGGTTTTGAAACTATCAATTATTTACTGTCTTGTTTCAGTTAGCCTAAAATAATATTCATGCTTTATTTGGACTATAAGTTGATTTTGGATATGTTTTTTAAAATAGGATTTTTTTTTTTGTTTTAACTGTTATTGATTAATGATGAAATATATGCTCAGTCATGTACAACTCTTTGCTGCCCCATGGACTGTAGCCCGCCAGGCTCCTCTGCCCATGGAATCTTCTGGGCAAGAATACTGGAGTGGGATGCCATTTCCTTTTCCAGGGGATCTTCCTGACCCAGGGACTGAACCTGCATCTCTTGAGTCTTCTGCACTGGCAGGCAGATTCTTTACCATTAGCACCACCTGTGTTATTACGAAATACAAATTCCTCAAACTTAGAAATAAAGAAGTTACCTCTTCGCTCATTGTCTTTCATTCTGCTGCAAAGTCTAAATTCTGCTTATTTGTGGAGTGGTATTATTTTGCAGTTTAAGTGGCCGCCCGCTGTGCAGTTTTTCTGGACATCACATACTTAGGATAAATTTTGAAAAGACAAATTTTGCTTGTCTTCTCTGTGCACCAAGAAGAATTTTGTCATTTTACACTCAGTTCTCTGTGCATCTAGTTCTCTGTATAATGGATGGAGTTGTTCTGCTTACAAGGAGGGAAGAAAGATGTTCGGACCATTCCTATCCATTGACCCTTGCTGGATTCTTTCTTTGCCTGTATCCAAGTTCATCTCAACAGTAGTCTGGAGACAGAGTATATACAGAACTTTAAATACCCAGGAAGAGAATCACACACCAAGTGCAGAAAATCAGAACCAGGCTCACATTTTTCTACACTTTGCCCTAAGTTTGAGTGTCTCCTTGGGCAACTCATCCTTGATTTTACTGCTTGATAATGGTGGGTAGAGGATAATACTTTGCACAACCTTGCAGTCCTCTGTAAACAGGAACATAACTAAACACATTACCTCTTTCACACTTTAGAAATTCTCCACACATAATCTTGTCATGATTTTCCCCTATAATCATGCCACATTTGTCAGGCAATAGCAACAAAAACTTATCTATAAAAAAGTCACAATATATTTGATTTCAATATGTATTTGAATTTATGTGCATCATATAATACTAAACATTTCCTTATTTGGTTCATCAGGATTTATTTTTGATGACTGCAAAGAATAACGTTCTGAGGTTAATTATTTTTTCTGTTTATTATTTTAGGATAACTTAGTCACAAATTTTACTCAATCAAATATAGGTCCATAAAAATCAAATATTTTAAAGGCTTCATCTTTAAAGCAGAACCTATTATTGACTTGCTTTTCATAAGATTTCCAAATGCTTCTGGTTACGGTGTTTATGAAAGCCTCTTTAAATGATTATTTTTCTCAGTCTAGCTTATTTAATGCACTAATCGCTGCCTATGTGTGTGATAAATAAATATAAAGTGAAGGGCAGCCCTCCACTGGCATCTCAGGGCAGTGAAAAGGAGCAGTTTTCCTTTACCCTTGACTTATGTTAAGTATTTAGCTCAGGTTAGAGAAGATAGTTGTCTGATTGTTTGCCCTATTTTTCTTTGCCAGACTAGACAAAATATGCTTATCTATTAAAAGCACTCCAGAACAACATTAAGCCAGGACACCTGTGGAGCTTCTCAACTCAGGTTCTCAAACAGGTCACTGGCTGCTGGGGCAGCTTCCAGAACAGAATAACAAGCACTCTTTGGTATGGGAAACAAGGATCTCACTGCCTTCATGTGATCTGTGTAGAAGAGAAACTTATCAACAGCTAGAAAAAAAGGAAAAGATCATTTCTCACTGTTTATTAATCGATCAGCCTATAGCTTTATTTTAAAATTCATGTCCTAGAGTCCAATGCTCATAGCAAAATGTATTATAAATATTTGAACAGGAGCTATGTGGTTTATAAGGGCTCCACTTTTCTGAAGCTTGAAGATAATATGTGACATCAGTTTATAGCAGACAGTACTTTAACTTGGTGTTCCAAGCCTTTCCCTTTATTAAAATAAAAATCAATGAATTAGGAAAATTTGGGGTATAACTTACTCTTTTGAGTTGTTAGGAGTTAAGGATTGTTAGAATCAATTGAAAGTAGGTCATTGGGGGTCATAAAATGTTTGAAATGAGTTTCTGATAATTTTGGAAAGGTATAAAGTACAATAATTTTATGTTTAGACTCCAACTGACAGGCAGAATAAAATAAGTTCTAAAGGAATAGAACACACCTAATTGTTCACTGTCCAATTATAGGATCACTATAGGAATTTATGTAGAAATTGTATTATGAGTAATGTTTCTTTGAGAGAACTGGCTTTCGTGTTTTTTTAGTGAATGGTTTTATTATTTTGGTAAATAGCATAGCTTTTTCTTTTATTTGTTTTCTTTTGTTTTTCTCATAGACTAAAAGCCCTCATTTTATATTTGTGTCATTTGTAAGCTAAATGTAGATATTGAGAAGTCAGCTAGGAATCAGATCACTTAAACTTCCATTTTATGAAATAATCATTTGGGGGGCTCTATTTATCATTTATGTATTTTCAACACATTTTATAGCAATTTGAAAAGCATTATTTCAAATGAAAAATTGCAGTCACTACAAAATAGCAATGAATGATTTCCCCAAATTACCCACCTATAACCAATCCTCAACGTTTGTACAAATTGAAGGAAGAAGGAGAAAATGATTTCCAGCCCCAAATTATTTCCCAGAGGTTTTTGATTTTGGCTTTTTAATACACTTTAAACTTCTAAAACAAAATAATTTATTATTTGCTCTAACATCTAAATTGATAAGTGTTTAAGGAAACTGATGACTTGGGAAGAAAATAAACATTTGGTGTGTGTTAGGAATAAAATAAGAAAGCTAGAGAATTAAAATGTGGCAAGAGCTTCTCTGTAGAGTGAAAATTCTCTGGATGTATCCTTAACCTGGAAGTAATTTTTGGTGTGTGTTTAGTCACTTAAGTATTGTCCGACTCTTTGCGACCCTTTGACCCCATGTGCCGTAGCCCACCAGGCTCCTCTGTTCATGGGATTCTCCAGGTATGAATACTGGAGTGGGTTGCCATGCCTCCTCCAGGGGATTTTCCAGACCCAGGGATCAAACCCATATCTCCTGCATCTCCTGCATTGCAAGTGGATTCTTTATCACTGAGCCACCAGGGAAGCCCAATTTTATGTGCATATGTGTGTGAATTAGAATAAAATTATTTAATATCTGAACATGATCGTGGGTCAAATTGAGTTTTTAAAAGTATTACCCAAAAGTAAGTTACATATCATATCCATGTTATATACCCAGAAGTAAAGGAATGTGTGTGTATGCTTATATCTATATGTATATTTATACCTATTTTTTGTAAACCAGTGTTCTTTTTAAATTTCTCTTGGATGAATCCTTAGGAGTAGCACTCCTGTTACACAATGAGGTGTATACTTAATAGAAAGTTTTTAACTTTCCAAAGTGGCTTCATTACTGTAGATTCTCACCAGCAATATGAGAATTCTAGTTATATCACATCCTCGCCAACTTTTAGTAGTGATCAGTCTTTAATTTCAGCTCTTTTAGTGGGTACATTGTGCTATCTCATTATGATTTTCATTTGCAATTTGACTATTAGTGCTGATAAACCTTTTAAAACATGCTTATTGACCATTTGTATATCTTTTTTGTTATTTCTGTTAAATTTTTGCTCATTTCTTATTTGCATATTATTTTCATTATTTAATTATAGTTCTTTATATAGTTTGGATGTCAGTCACAAGGGGTATATTTGGTACAATCTAACGTTTAGGCAAGTGCTAAATTTAATAATTCCCATAAGTTGGATCTCTTGCTTTCCTGCTGGGGCCCCGGATCTTCATCAATAATAGACATTGATCATATCTCATTCAATGCCTAGTGCTACCTTACCAAACAGGGGTGTTTGCTGAACTTGACCAGCAGGTACAAGGGATGGACTAATATTTTGGAGGAGTAATAATATCCACATTAAAAAAGGCGTGATTTAAGAAGTTATATAGTCTCATGCTTCAGTGCACAGATTTGGAATGGGTCAGAACAGGGCTTAATACTCAGCCCTTCTGTTTATCATGCATAGCATTTTGTGAGAGTCACATAAGCTCTCCAAACTTCAATGGTCTCACTTGGAAGATAGGGGAAATATATTCTATGCCTCCCTCTGCAGAGTTGTCAGGAGGGGTAAATAAAATATAAATGTCTTATCCACAGTCCTTGTAATATTAAGTGGTACTAAAGGAAGCTACTGCTTTTTTATATTTTAGTTTTGTTTATCTCAGTGTACAGAAAACTTGTTTTCAAGCCTAACCTTCAACACCTAACTAATGTGAAATGCTCATCTCTCTGAGCTTTAGTGTTTTCATTCTTCTCTAACTACTTCTCAAAGTTCAATAAGGTAACATACTGGGAGTCTATAAGCTCTGTATTTTAAAGTAAAAGGTAAAAAAGAAAAGGGAACTGTCCTGTATGATTGATGGGAATGTAAAGTGGTAGAGCTACTATAGAGAACAGTATGAAGGGACTTTAAAAACCTAAAAATAGAGCTAACATATTATCCTGCAGTCCCACTCTTGGGCATATATCTGGAGAAAACTCTATAATTTGAAAAGACACGAGCACTCTGATGTTCACAGCAGCACTATTTACAATAGTCAAGACATGGAAGTAACCTAAATATCTATCAGCAGATAAATGGATAAAGAAGATGTGTACACACATCTTTGGACACACACAATATTGAATATTACTCAGCCATAAAAAGAATGAAATAATGCCAACTGAAGCAACATGGATGGACCTAGAGATTATCATATAAAGTGAAGTAAGACATGTAAAGATATATCATATCAATATCACTTACCCGTGGAATCTAAATATATGATACATAACATTTACAAAACTGAAACAGAGTCACAGACTTCAAAATCAAACTCATGGTTACCAAGAGGGACATTGTGGATATGGAGATAAATTAGGAATTTGGGGTTAACATACACACACTACTACCTAATGTGGAACACAGGGGACTATACTCAATATTTTTCAATAACCTATAATGGAAAAGAATCTGAAAGAGAATATGTATATATTCAGTTATATATATATATATATATATATAAAGTGAATATATATATATATAAAGTGAATATATATATATATATAAAGTGAATCACTTTTCTTACATTTGAAATTAACACAACATTGTAGATTAACTATACCTCAATTTAAAAAATCATACAAAAGTCCATTGTGAGAAATAAAAGGGTAAGACTAGCCAAACGTTAAGACTCATCAACATCTTTTACACATAACATTGTGCCAGATACCGTGTTAAACATTGGGAATACAGAGATGCTGAAATCACAATTCTTCACTCCAAGGAGCTACACATCTAAAAGGCTGACAGAAGAACCAGTAGGTATCACATCTAGAATGAAAAAGATTGAGGGCAGTAGCAATGGCAGCCCCGGCACCCTCAAGGGAGGATCACATTTCCAGATGTGATCAACCCGAGACTGAGTCTTAAAGTGGAGACGAAGAGGGCAAGGCGAGCAAGGCAGGAGTGGGTTGGGGGGAGGACAACCCGAGGGCAAAAGAACGCAAGCCGCCGCAAGCACAGGGTTTTCAGAGAAATGTCAACAATTCTGTGTTGATGGCTTACCAACCAGGAGGCGAGAAGTATCAGAGGATGGAAAAGGAGGAGCAGCAGCCCACCTCATGTGAATGTGAAAAACTCCTTATTTCCATTACTTGTATAATCAGTGACAGATGATATGAGGAATAAAGCTTTAGACAACAGGCTTCCAGACAGGGATGGAATGATTTACTCTTGGCACATTCATTGAATTCGCTGACCAAAGGCAAAGTCTTCAGTTATGACATCTTACACCTTCTACAGCCCTTATCTTTTATTTTATTTTATTATTTTTTTTATTTGTTTTTATTAGTTGGAGGCTAATTACTTTACAATATTGTAGTGGTTTTTGCCATACATTGACATGAATCAGCCATGGATTTACATGTGTTCCCCATCCCGATCCCCCCTCTCACCTCCCTCTCCACCCGATCCCTCTGGGTCTTCCCAGTGCACCAGCCCCGAGCACTTGTCCCATGCATGCAACCTGGGCTGGTGATCTGTTTCACCCTAGATAATATACATGTTTCAATGCTGTTCTCTTGAAACTTCCCACCCTCGCCTTCTCCCACAGAGTCCAAAAGTCTGTTCTATACATCTGTGTCTCTTTTTCTGTTTTGCATATAGGGTTATCGTTACCATCTTTCTAAATTCCATATATATGTGTTAGTATACTGTAATGGTCTTTATCTTTCTGATACAGCCCTTATCTTTTAGAATGACAAAGAAGGAAAACTCTACAAGCAGAAGTGTGTGGTGAATTTTAGAAAAAAAATTTTCAAGTAAGATATCTGCTAAAAGTGTCACGTTTTGCATAACATCTGTTGGATCAGAATCCTCACTCACTAGAATAACTAACGATTTAAGTATTCTATGTGTGTACACACATATACAAGATCCAATTATAGCTGAGGAATTGATATCTGGATAGAATTGGTATGTGTTGTGTAAATCCCTGCCCTTCACTGTAACATAAGTTTTCTGTAATTGTCTTTTACTCTTTGCTTCTTGTTTCCTATGTACACTCTAGGGTCAGCTATGGTTCAAGATGTCTGTAATTTCATTACCGTTTACAGTGCTTAATTCTTAGTACAGTATAATAAGAGTTAAATGAAATTCCCCAGAGTGGAAAAAAATTTATGAGAGATAAAATTCCAAAGCAACTGTAAACAGCCAAGTCAAGGACCTCATGCGGTCCAGATAGCATTATTACTGATCATGAATGAGGTCACTATATTTTCTTGTTAATTGTTAATTCTCTACATTATTTGCTATCAGGAGACCAGAGACATACTGATTAAATTATCTTGTTTAGTTAATCATTTGGAATTGCTTATCCCTTCCTAAGCCTCCTTTAAGCTATATGTTTCCTGAATTTAGAGCTCAGCGGCAAAAGGAAGAAACAGCAAACTCTGATACATAAATAGCCTTGAGGAATTGCTTATTAAGAAATGCTCAAAATATAAGAGTTTTCCAATCTCACAATCTATAATAAATACTTCCAGGGTCACATTTGCACAAGAAACATGCTGCACATACTGTCATTGAAAAGACAGATCTTTTATTTTCCAGCAACATGCCCTGGTAACTCCGAGCAACTCTTTTGAGAATAGTTCTTCATTTTATTTTTTTATTACGGAATGCATAGACATAATATTTGAGCATTCAACCATGGAAGGAATGGAGTTATTGTGTTGCTTGACCAAGTCTTTTTATTATGTTCTTTGACCAACTCATTTTATTATGTTGCTTGACTAAGGTCTTTTTAGGGAAGCATTGTCATATGGGGTATGGAAAGAAAATTCACATTTAAGAGATGCCTCTGCCAATTACAACTGGAGTAACTTTATATATATCACTTCATTTTCCCAAGGCCCTCCTTCTTCATCTATACAATGGGAATGATAAACACCTAGAGATAGTACTCTTTTGTTTAAATGGATAATGAAGGTGGAAGGACTTAGTCAAGCGTGAAACTTCACATGAATCTAGGGTGCTGTCTTCCCACAATTGTTGGCAGCTTTATTCTTTATTCAGATAACCAAAGTAAACAAAACAAAAAGGAAGACAAAGGAAAAAAAATCCAAACTTAAGTGGGGGTTTCTAAGTCTATCTGGCTATAATTCCTTTGTTCATGTTTATATTAAAGATAACAGGTTGCATATGTGCTCAGTCAGTCAGTTGTGTCTGACTCTGCAACCCCATGCCTGTAGCCTGCTAGGCTCCTCTGTCCATGGAATTTTCCAGGCAAGAATACTGCAATGGGTTGCCATTTCCTATTCCAGGGGATCGTCTCAACGCAGGGATAGAATCTGCATGTCCTGGGTCTCCAGCAATGGCAGGCAGATTCTTTAACACTGAGTCGCCTGCGAAGCTCTAATTACGGGTTACCTATCAACAATTTCCCTGCTTCTACTCTGTGCTACAATGCCCTTTCAAAAGCTGTATACACACCAGTACAGGAAGAGCATAACATAGTCAAACAGCAAACCTTTTAGTAGCAGAGGGAAGGGAAAGAGGATCTTTAACACAGTGACCCAGGAAGTACCTAAATGCAGTGATCTCTGTGAAAACATGTCAGAATGTAGCAGGGAAGCTATCTTCTTCCCATCTAGAGTCAGAATGCCCCCTGAACCTGCCTTCAGAGTATTACATGGCAAATGACAGTTAAAAAAAAATTGGTCTGCAAATGAGAAATATGCAGATCAAAAATAAATATGGGAAGACAGACACCATCTCTTAAATGGGATTAGCTATTTTGAAGAATAAACCTTTTAAAAGTTAATTACCTCCTTGAAGACTTCTTCCTAATGTAGTCATATTTTTGAGGGACTCAGAGTAAGAACTGCAAAATATAAATTGGGTGGGGGAGAAATGTATCTCAGTCCATAAGGTGATTTGCAAATATTTTCTTCTAGTCTATAGTTTATTTCTGTTCAATTAAAATAATCTTTCACAGAGCAAGCATTTTTAATTTTGAGGAAGTCCAATTTATCAATTGCTTGAATTCCAAAGATTTTAGTCTATATTTATTCCTAAAAATGTTATAGTTTTACCATTTACAGTTAATTTTGACATCAGTTTGATCAATAAAATTAACAAGCCACAGGCAAGACTAACAATTTGTTTTGACTCAAATAATATCAGGAATGAAATGGGGTGTTACTAAAGACCTTGCAGACATCAAAATGATAACAAAAGAATGAATACTAGGAATAACTCCGTATACATAAATTTTGCAACTTAGATGGAAAGGACCAATTTTTCAAAGTACAGCCTACCATACCTAATCCAAAATTAAAGAGATAATTTGAATAGCCTTATTAAGGAAATTTTATTTGCAATTTAAATGCCCTAGCCTAAACATACCCAAACCCAGTTAGTTCACTGGGTTGAACTAACTCAGTTGAACTAACTATTAGTTAGTTGAACTAACTATTAGTTCAACTAATAGTTGAACTATTCTCAGTTCACTGGAGAATTCTACCAAACACTTTGGTATTAATACCAAATTCTATATAACCTGCTCCAGAAAAGAGAAGAAAATAAAATACTTCTGGATTAATTTTATGAAGCTGGATTTACACCGATACCAAAGGGAGACAAAGACAGTAAAAAAAGAACGGGAACCACTATCCCACATATATTAGCAAATAAAATTTAACAATACATAAAAAAAATTATATATCTGGACAAGGGTGGTTTATTCCAAGGATGGAAGGTTGGTTCAATATTTAAAACTTCTATCAATATAATCCATCATAATTACAGGATAAAGAACAAAAATCCCTTCAATAAATCAATGCAGAAAAAAGCTGATAGGAAGTAAATCATGTGATGTTTCTCTTTTCTAATGCAAACATTTAGTGCTGTAAAAATTTCCCTCAGGTAAGCACTATGCCACAATATTGGTATATTGTATTTTAGTTTTTGTTCAGTTCAATGTATTTTCAAAAATTTTCTTGAGACTTTCTCTTTGAACCATGGATTAATTCCAACTGTATTTTTAAGTCGGTTGGGATATTCCCTGTTATCATTCTGTATGATTTCAATTCTTCTAAATTTTTTGAAGTTCATTTTATGTCACAAGATTCAGCTTATTTTTGCATATTTTCTGTGGGTACTTGAAAAGAACATGTATCCTCTTCTTTTGAAGGATAGTATACTGTAAAAAATGTCAGCCAGAGCAGAATAGTTGATCCTGATGTTTTCTTGTTGATTTTCCTTCTAGTTCTATCATATCAGTTGTTGAGATACAGTATTAAAGTCTCCAAATTGTTGATGTGTTTATTAAATACTAAACGAGGAGTTAAAAATAAAATTGTGATATTGAAATATATGTTATATAAAATATGTATTTTCTATCCTACGTACAAACTATGCTTTAACATCCAGACATGATAGAATACTTCACTGAGGCAAGCATTTTGATAAGCTTTAAAATTCACTCATACTAATTCAAATATTTGTGGAATATTAAGTTCAGTCGCTCAGTCATGTCCGACTCTGTGATCCCATAAATCACAGCAAGCCAGGCCTCCCTGTCTGTTACCAACTCCTGGAGTCTATCAAAAACCATGTCCATTGAGTCGGTGATGCCATCTAACCATCTCATCCTCTGTTGTCCCCTTCTCCTCATGCCCCCAAACTTTCCCAGCATCAGGGTCTTTTCCAATGAGTCAGCTCTTTGCATCATGTGGCCAAAGTACTGGAGTTTCAGCTTCAACACCAGTCCTTCCAATGAACACCCAGGACTGATCTCCTTTAGGATGTACTTGTTGGATCTCCTTGTAGTCCAAGGGACTCTCGAGAGTCTTCTCCAACACCACAGTTCAAAAGCATCAGTTCTTTGGTGTTCAGCCCTCTTTATAGTCCAACTCTCACATCTATACATGACTACTGGAAAAACCATAGCCTTGACTAGATGAAACTTTGTTGACAAAGTAATGTCTCTGCTCTTTAATATGCTGTCTAGGTTGGTCATAACTTTTCTTCCAAGGAGTAAGCGTCTTTTAATTTCATGGCTGCAATCACCATCTACAGTGATTTTGGAGCCCCAAAAAATAAAGTCTGCCACTGTTTCCCCATCTATTTGCCATGAAGTGATGGGACTGGATGCCATGATCTTAGTTTTCTGAATGTTGAGCTTTAAGCCAACTTTTTCACTCTCCTCTTTCACTTTCATCAAGAGGCTCTTTAGTTCTTCTTCACTTTCTGCCATAAGGGTGGTATCATCTGCATATCTGAGGTTATTGATATTTCTCCCAGCAATCTTGATTCCAGCTTGTGCTTCCTCCAGCCTAGCATTTCTCATGATGTACTGTGCATATAAGTTAAATAAGCAGGGTGACAATATACAGCCTTGATGTACTCCTTTTCCTGTTTGGAACCAGTCTGTTGGTCCATGTCTGGCTCTAACTGTTGCTTTCCTGACCTGCATACAGGTTTCTCAAGAGGCAGGTCAGGTGGTCTGGTATTCCCATCTCCTTCAGAATTTTCTACAGCTTATTGTGATCCACCCAAAGGCTTTGGCATAGTCAATAAAGCAGAAATACATGCTTTTCTGGAACTCTCTTGCTTTTATGATGATCCAGCAGATATTGGCAATTTGATCTCTGGTTCCTCTGCCTTTTCTAAAACCAGCTTGAACATCTGGAAGTTCATGGTTCACGTATTGCTGAAGCATGGGTTGGAGAATTTTGAGCTTTACTTTACTAGCGTGTGAGATGAGTGCAATTGTGTGGTAGTTTGAGCATTCTTTGGCATTGCCTTCCTTTGGGATTGGAATGAAAATTGACCTTTTCCAGTCCTGTGGCCAATGCTGAGTTTTCCAAATTTGCTGACATATTGAGTGTAGCACTTTCATAGCATCATCTGTTAGAATTTGAAATAGCTCAACTGGAATTCCATCACCTCCACTAGCTTTGTTCGTAGTGATACTTTCTAAGGCCCACTTGACTTCACATTCCAGGATGTCTGGCTCTGGGTGAGTGTGAGTGATACACAATGTGGAATATTATAACCATATTAAATGAAATTTTAATAAGTGGGTGCATGTGGCAAAATGTTCATATGTGGTTATATTACTAATAAACACAACCTGTCTCTTGTGATAGACGTATTTCTTTTTGATGTCAGAGAATTCTATTATTTTTTACTTGTCTATCTTCTGTATCACAAACATGTATGTAATACCCAAATATAAAATTACATTTATGAAATTGTACTGTACACATAATGTGCCAAACCCAATGATAAAATTTCAGTATATTACATGCTTTTGACTAGAGCATAATTAGTAGCTTCCATAATAAAAACTGGTTTTTAAAACTTCAAAACAGGATAAAATGAATTTATGCAAACTAAATCATTATTCAGTCTTCATTTATTAAAATGTTTTCATAATTATCTTATAAAAATAACCTTCCCTCGAATACTATTAGATGTTAATCTAAAAAAAAAATTTTTAAGATTTGTTTTTTTCTTCTACTCTTCACTATTTCTCAAAATATGGTCATATCTCATAAGTGCTTATTAAAGTCTAGGCAACCAGACACCATCAGGTCTGCTGAGTTAACATCTCTGAGCCACTGCCTGGGGAGTTCTGGGCAAAGTTCCCCAAATGGTTTCTCTGCATTGTACAGTTTGAGAATTTTTCCCTAATTGCTTAAAACCCAATGTGAGCTACCAGACCACTGACTTATAATTTAAAATGTTAATGGATAGAATAATGTTCAGGCTCTTCTATTTATTTTAACTTGTTCTAAACTCTACTATGTGTTACATTCAAAACTCTAATAAATGTTGTTCTCCATAGATTTTCCATGTTCAGCCTTGCATCCCCATTACTCTGTATTGTTATTACAAAATGTATCACCTTAGCATGGCAAATTATCTGAGGGTAAAAATATTAGTCAACAATATTTGTTTCCTACATTCCTTTGAATTAATAACACCAATGATCTGTTCAATTTTCACTTTATCCTTTCAGCTACATATAGTATTTTTAATTATTTACAGAGATGATTCCTATGTTTTCACAGCTGTCGTGCCCTGTGTAACTGGGGTAGGATTATGTATGACTCTCCACTACTCTGTGTTTTGGAGCCTTTGTAGTTACTCTTGAAGTGAAAGCTGGGAACTTGTCTCAGTATCATTTCCCCCCACTCTGCCAGTGATATCTCTGCCAGTGGCCGTGAACCCTTAGAAAGTCCAGGTGTCCTTTGAGAACCACTGAGATTTCATCCCCTTTATGCAAACTCCTTCTTAGATATCTCTGTCTCTGATGTTTTCTTAAGTTCGGATATTGACCTAAAACAATAGGAGGGGGTATCAGGTCAGTTTCAGTTATTTAGTAGTGTCCGACTCTTTGCAACCCCATGGACTGCAGCACGCCAGGCCTCCTTGTCCAACACCAACTTCCGGAGTTTACTCAAACTCATGTCCATTGAGTCAGTGATGCCATCCAACCATCTCATCCTCTGTCATCCCCTTCTCCTTCTGCCCTCAATCTTTCCCAGCATCAGGGTCTTTCCCAAAGAGTCAGCTCTTTGCATCAGGTGGCCAAAGTACTGGAGTTTCAGCTTCATCATCAGTCCTTCCAGTGAACATTCAGAACTGATTTCCTTTAGCATGGACTGGTCAGATCTGGAGAGGGTATGGCCAGGACCAAACTGTGAGTCCCATTATTCTTGCATTTAGAATACTCTCTGTGGCACAGTATATTGTTTTTCCCAGTTATTGGATCACTTCCTTAACAAAGGAGGATATCCCTGCTTATTGTCATGTGACTTCACGTGTCTCACTGATGGTGCATTATTACATAGTTCCACCCCATTACTAGGCTTGATGTGAAGCTGTAGGATGTGAGAAAAATTATAGAGAGCCAGACTTGATCAAAACCTTCAGGGATATTTCAGCTTTTCCTCCTGTCAGTCCTTCCCCTCTGCTAATGAGGGTCCTAGAATGAGATGACCCGGGGTCAGCACTGGCTGACCTGCCCTCATTGACATAAAGCATGAGTGAAATTAAAGTCTTGTCTTAGACAAATGGTGCGGGAACATCTGGACCTCCACATGAAAAAAATTAATCTAGACACAGATATTATTTACTTCACAAAAGTTAACTCACAAAGGATCAGAAACCTACATTCAAAATGCAAAGCTATAAAACTCCTAAAAGATAACACAGGAAAAAAAATATCTAGATGACCTTGGGTATGACAATGATTTTTTAAATATATAAAAATGGCATGATCCATAAAAGAAATGATTGACAAGCTGGACTTCAATAAGATAAAAATTTTGCTCTACAAAAGGTAATGTCAAGAAAAAGAGAAGACAAGTCACAGAATAGGAGATAATACCTGCAAAAAAAATGCATCCAATAAAGAACTGCTCTCCAAAATATACAAATTCTTAAAACTCAACCATAAGAAAATAAACATCTAATTTAGCAAAAAGTGGACCAGAGACCTTACCAAAGAAGATATACAGATGGCAATAAGCTTATGAAATGATGCTCTATATCATATGTCATCAGGGAAATATAAATGAAAACAATAGTGAAATATAACTAACACCTATTAAAATGGCCAAATTCAGAATATTGACAGGTTCAAATACTGGCAAGGATATAGAGCAAGAGGAACACCCATTCATTACTAGTGGGAATGGAAAATGGTACAGCCACTTTGGAAGAGAACTTGCAAGTTTCTTTCACAACTCAACACATGATGCAGCAGTTGTATTCCTTGGTATTTATGCAAAGGAGTTGAAATACTAGGTTCACACAGAGACCTGTGCATGAATGCAGCTAGTGTCTTTATTCATAATTGCCAAAACTTGGGAGTATCCAAGATGTCCTTCAGTAGGTGAATGAAGAAACAAAGTGTGGTATATCCTGGCAATGGAATATTATTTTGTGCGAAAAAGAAGTAAACCATCAAACCATGAAAAGACATGAAGGAAAGTTAAATTCATATCACTAAATGAAGCAAGACAATCTCCATACTGTATGGCACCAAGTATGTGACATTCTGAAAGCAGCAAAACTCTGGATGCAATAGAAAAACCAGTTATTGCCAAGGGTGAGGAACAGAAGGGGATGAGTAGGTGGAGCATGAGGATTTTTAAGGAGTGAAAATGCTCTGTATGATAGTACAATGATGATTACGTGTCATACATGTGTCTCAATCCATAGACCATGGAACATCAAGGTGATCTATTGGCTTGAGGTAAACTGTGGACTTTGGACTTAGGGTGATGTGTCAATATATGTTCATCCACAGTAAAAAATAAAATAAAAAGCACCATTCTGGAGAGTAATACTGATAATAGAGGAGGCCATGTATGTTGGCAGTGGGCAGGGGGTTATAAAGAAAATCTTTGTGCTTTCCTCTCAATTTTGCTGGGAACTAAAACTTCTCTTTAAAAAGTCTTATAAAAATCCTTGTTATAAATCTCCAACAGAATGGAGAAATATACTAACCTCTGTGTGGACATTAATGCCATATTGATGAGAGCCATTATCTTGAGAAAGATTTCCATAAACAGCTAAGCCCCACACTCAATGATCTCTCTGTGATTTTTTTAAACATATTTCACAGTGATATTTTAAAGATAGTTTTGCACTTGCTAGACTTCCTAATAATATCTCTTGTCCCCAACCTTACTTTTGTCTCCACAATTTTTTTCCAGTCCCACTATCGAACTTTCACTCTGAGTTTTCTGTACAAGAAATTTAGCTCTACCAATAAATTAGAACTGTCTTTCTCATAAACACTATCAGGAAAAGGCCAACAAGGACTTTTGACCTTTCAATTGGAGTATGTCTTTTCCAATTTATGGTGTTTATATCTGCAGTAGAAAGGAGAATTGCTTCAAATGTCCAATATATCATAAAATATATTTTAAGCACCCAAGTACACTTAGTACTCTATTTGAAGCAGTAGAGTGTATATATCCAGAAGAACTGTATAAGAAGGATAAGAATTTTGACAGTCATTGAAACTTCTGAGTGTATCTTAGTGTAAACTGCTTTGTGAAAAGTATAAGCACAGATAAATCCAGGAATCATGGAAACACGTTCTATGAACCTGGAAGAGGCTATGAATTCTATCTAATCTATACTCATTTTCACCAGATCATCAAATTGGACAAAATTAGTTTTATATCCTCTGTATTTGAAATTGGTTGAAAAATAATCCAGCCACCTGAGTTTGGTGTCTGTTGGAAATCAGAAAGAGGTATTAAAAAAAAAATGGAGAAACAGACATAGAGAATAGACGTGTGGACATGGGGAGAGGGGAGGAGAGGGTAGGATATATGGAAAGAGTGTCATGGAAACTTACATTACCATATGTATAATGGACAGCCGACAGGAATTTGCTGTATGGCTCAGGAAGCCCGAACATGGAACATGGGCTTTGCATCAATCTAGGGGGATGGGATGGGGAGGGAGATGGGGGGAGGTTCATGGAGGGAGGGGATATATGTATACCTCTGGCTGATTCATTATGAGGTTTAACAGAAAACAACAAATTCTGTAAAGCAATTATCCTTCAATTAAAAAAAATAATTAATTTAAAAAAATACCTACTCACATGACAGGGCCTATGACCATTATCCTCATTCCATTTTGGGAATACTCTGCTCTCTGTTTTTTTGCTCACAAATTTCCAGAACTAATTATCCACTGAGCTGGTTTATCCCTGCACCACTTGATCATCCATGCCCAAGAGCGTCTGAGGTCTGGAATCTGATTGTCTTTTGTTGGCTCATTGCCTCTGCTCAAAATCTAATTCAATGAACATTCAGAAAAAGAATCAGAGAGCCAACCAAGCAAAAGCCTTCTCATCTTGCCACTGATATTGGGTCTCACCTCTGGTCATGAACATTTTTATTCTTTCCAACCATATATACTGTATATTTCAGAGAATTGTAGCCCGAGTTTAGAGTCACTAAAACTGCTTTCATTAGAGCCTGGCTGGTCTTTCTTGGATTAAGGGTGTATGTAGTTTCTTAGTACACATGTATACACAAAAATGAAGAGCTTGCATTTTAAATAATTATAAAGCGCTGCTCCCACTCTGATTATGTGGGGAAACTGGCTGTGTTTCCCAGCTGAACTTAGTAGTGCAGTTTCTTCACTAGCACAGTGCAAATTATGTGCTCCCAGCAGTCTCTCTCATTCTATTTGCACTCTTGGCTGTCAAGCAAGTCCAGGGCAACGGGGAAAACAACAAGGAAACAGATTCTAGAAAACTAGCAAACATATGTTCATTGAGCTCAAACTGCATTATGAGAGAAGCAGGTGGACAGTCAAGGGTGAATTTATTCCCTGGTAGAGTCAACTTTCCTTATCCACCTCTCAAGGACTTCTCTTTATGTTTTGGACTTTTTTGTGACTAGAACTTAAAATACAGATATTATAAGGTACCAAGAAGGTAAAATAAGATGGAACATGAAACACAAATTACTTCAAGTGAACAGAGTTTAACTACAATGTTTTATAATATGTTCTGTGAGTACTTCACTTTGTCTTGGGATTAAAAAATGTATATATCAGTGGGTGGTTCATTACCAGGGGGAGACCAATATTTCCCTGAAGGTAGAAGAATTCTATTGGCAGTTCAGCTCTGCTTGCCAGAAAGTTCATGAGCAGGCAGAGTAACGAGCTGTCTAAAGGTCATTTTGGCTGAGAACAATAAATTGAGATTACTAATACTAGCGCAAAATTGAATCTGAGTAGACTTCTCTGGTAACTCCGATAGTAAAGAATCTGCCTGCAATGCAGGAGACCCGGGTTCAATGCCTGAGTCAGGAAGATCCCTTGGAGAATGGAATGGCAACCCACTCCAGTACTTTTGTCTGGAGAATCCCATGGACAGAGGCGTCTAGTGGGCTACAGTCTACAGAGTCACAGAGTTGGCTATGACAGAGGCTAACATACATACACAGAAGCTGATCATGGCAGCTGGCTCCATACTTTCTTAGAGACTTCATCACTGTTTCATAATAATGTTATTATGAAAAAAAAATTCCTGTTGAAAAATCTCCACTTTTGCTCAGATTATCAGACCAATACATTTTAATAACATGCTAGATATAATCACCAATGAGGTAGAACAAAAATGAGCCTGTCATACTTATATTAAATTTGTATACAATTTGAATTATTTTAAATTTCTGGATTGCATATAAGACATTTGCAAAATGCCTATGCTCTACAAATATGAAAAGTGAAACAATGTTACAATAAAGGAAAAAGACATGAAAGGAACTATTTTTCTAACCATTTAGTTGGATATTAGTATTTACTGATGGATTATGTCTGGGTTAGGAATCTGAATTTGAGCAACGGAAGAGGGCAGTGTAAATAAGAACCTTCCTGTTATCCTTAAAAAGCTTATAATATCATTTTTTATAATACTTAATATGAGAGAGAAAGATGCTTAAAACAGTAATCGTATACAGTGCTGTCCAGTACAAACACATTGTGAGTCACAAGTGCAACCTGCATACAGTTTTGAATTTTTGAATGGCAACATTAAAAAAATAGGTGAAATTAACTGTAATTTATATTTATTTCACCCAATACATCCTCATATTGCTATTTCAACATATAATAGATATAGAATATGATTAATGAGATAGTTTACCTTCCTTGTTTTTCAATATTAATTTTCCAAGTCGTGGTCACTTGGAAAATTACAGCCCATGTCAAGTTGAAGTAGCTGCATTTCATGAGCTTCACAACCACGTATGGTCAGTGACTACTATATTGGATAGCACTGCCCTACAAAAACTTTTTAAGCATGAAATTTCTATTTTATTCAACTTTTTTAAAACTACACTATAAATTGGCTTGAGAAAATAACAGGAAAATGAATTTTCAATAGAAATCAAAATTAGAATACAGAACCCTGTGGGAAATAGTACCATATTTATCTTACTACATGTGTGTGTGTGTGTGTGAGTGTGTGTGTGTATGTGAGTACACAGTCCTGTTCAACTCTGCAACCCCAGGGACTATAGCCTGCCAGAATCCTCTCCATAGAATTTTCCAGGCAAGGGTACTGGAGTGAGTTGCCACTTCCTACTCCAGGGGGTCCTCCTAACCCAGGGATCGAACTCACATCCCCGGTGCCTTCTGCACTGCAGGTGGATTCTTCACCGCTGTGTATTCAAACCTTATTTGAATGGATGGTTAGGTAAAAATTACTTCAAATCACTTTTAAAATATTAGACGGAGTTTGTTGAAATGACAAAAAGTGACTACTAGAAATTATTTCACCTACTCTAAATTTAATCAGAGCAAAGACACACTGGATTTTTAGACATAGTATCAATTCTAGTACATCCCATATATGCATACCTCACTAGCAGACTAATGAGCACTGTTCTTAATCCTCAACACATCAAGATTTTTTAAATGCTTACTAAGTGCATAATACTTATATAAGCATGCATGTTTATGTATTGTTTTCTTGGCTCACTCAAACTACTTAAATCTAATTGGAAATGTAAACTTCCAATGCTAAGGAAAGAAAAACTACTTATTGGGTCATCTAGCCAGCACTACCTGTATATTATGGCACAAATAGTCCTCAGTACAGAGTCCATTATTTTACATATTTTATTTTCTAGTAAAGAAATTGTCAGAGTATAATGTTAAAGAGAATTATGTACCAAACATACATTTTATTCCCTTTATGGAACAATGATATTTAATAGCATAAGAGGTGAAGAATAAACCAATAACTTTAAAGCTCTAAAAACTTATTAAGTGTTAAATTGAAGTATGTATCATAGTGTTTGTACTATTTTAGGTGATCTGCTATGTCCCAAGTATGTTTCAGTTCTTTAACATAAATGGGCATTTCCAGGAAAACATTAAAACTTACTGAACAGAACAATCTACCATTAAAATCTACCATTTAGTCTTTTGCATCAGTTCAATTCAATCACTCAGTCATGTCTGACTCTTTGCAACCCCATGGACTGCAGCATGCCAGGCCTCCGTCCATCACCAATTCCCGGAGCCTGCTCAGACTCATGTCCATTGAGTCAGTGATGCCATCCAACCATCTCATCCTCTGTCATCCCCTTCTCCTCCCACCTTCAATCTTTCCCAGCATCAGGCTCTTTTCAACTGAGTCAGTTCTTTGCATGAAGTGGCCAAAGTATTGGAGTTTCAGCTTCAGCATCAGTCCTTCCAATGAATATTCAGGACTGATATCCTTTATGATGGAATGGTTGGATCTCTTTGTAGTCCAAGGGATTCTCAAGAGTCTTCTCCAACACCACACTTCAAAAGCATCAATTCTTCAGTGCTCAGCTTTCTTTATAGTCCAAATCTCACATCCATACATGACTACTGGAAAAACCATAGCTTTGACTAGATGGACCTTTGTTAGTAAAGTCTTTTGCATACTCTTCCTCAAATTAATAGTAATATTGATAGTATATTGCCAAACCCCTGAATAATCTTAAATATTTATATTCTTTATAAATGGGTAATATACTCATAAATTCTTTATAAAATTTAAATAAATTATTTAACAATAAATACTTTCAATAATAGTTTATAATTTTTATATTCATAAAATTTTATCAGGTAATTCAAATACATGGTTGAGTAATTCAAAGAATTCTACAAGATATTGAGAAAAACTCTGGCCTTTCTAGAGACAAACATAATATAGAATTTTTAAGATTTATCTTTTTATTTCTAAATAAGCTATTTATATAATTCTTAATTTTTTATATTATATATTATTTTCTTTCCTACATTTGAGGAGGGGAATTGAGCTCTCATATTTCCTGGACACATGTATAAATTCTTTAGTATTCCCAATGTTAATTTATTCTTTCAAAAGTATTATGTCTCTATTATATACCATGTATTAATATTATTGTCAGTTCTCTGGTGACAGCATTACAGAGAGATGAGAACATTTTCTGCATTCATGGAGTTTACAGATTTTTTAAAAAAATTTTTAATTGAAGGATAAATGCTTTACAGAATTTTGTTGTTTTCTGTCAACAAAACAACAGAAATTAAACTTATTTGAAATCACTTTAAAAATATTAGCTGGAGTTTGTTGACAGGACAAAAAGTGACTACTAGAAATTATTTCACTTACTCTAAATTTAATCAGAGTAAAGACACTGGATTTTTGAAGGAAGGTTGAAAGAGTTTATGGATTATTGAAGGAAGGTAGAAATAAATAAATACATTATATATAATACATAGAAGGTGGTAAGTGCTATGGAAAACAGTAAGTAGGGAATAAGGATGGGGAGTATGTATATCTAATTGTTCTGTTCTAGATATCTCATCCCATTGTTGGGCAAAATCCCCAGAACCAAATTGCATCTTGCATTTCAGGTGACCTTGAGCTGCTTTGATCACACAGAGTTTTTTTTTTTTGTAGCTTCCTTACTCTGGACCCTGTGTCTTTGCCCCAGACACAGGGCAAATGGGTGGAGGGGTGGAGGAGAGCTTTCTATTGTGTTCTAACATTATCCCTACTCTTAAAACTTTGCAGAAAGCCATGAAATGTCAGTACCAATGTTTTTCCATTCAGTTTATGTTTTATCTATATTTTGTTGAACATGAAAAAGCTGAAATCATCTTGAAATGTTATGAAGAACTGGATACACTCTTTATCTAAAATTGATGCAATCTGTATTAAACAGTTTACTAACATATAAACTTACAATAAATATTTGTTTTATCATGCACTAATTCAGTAATTCTCTTGGAATAAAACTACATTTTTTGACATAATTGTGCTTTGTAGGCCTTTTCCTGTGTTCTGCTTATGATTCTATTATCTCTTAGATGAGCACTTTTGTATTTTACATTAAAAATAAAAGAAAATCTTTTCATCTATATTTCCTCTCAAAATAAGATTATAATAACATGAGCTCCAGTATATATAGATCTTCATAAAACATAAGCAAGTATGAATATTTTATCATAACTACTTATGAAGAAATAGCAAGGCTCCTATTACATGTACTATAACAAATTAATCTACAAAGTCATAAACACATACTGTTTCTAAAGTAGCAATGGGGAAAAAAGACAGAGAAAGAGAGTACAGTGTTGTACCCAGAAGACATTGGATTTATTGCTACCACAGAAGAAATTTTGGGGAGGGATGAAGCTTCTTGCTAACATATCATAACAACAAAACCAAGCAGAGGTATATGATCGGGAATCTTCAATTAATTCAATCTATTAGTCTGTAATGCAGTGTAAGACAGAGACAAGGGAGCACTTGTTGGTTTTCCATTCATTCATTCCATTCATTCATCCATTCATCTACTATCACAAATGTATGGACAGTATGCCAAACCCTGGGAATAGAAAATGGTTACAACCCTGTCCTCACGTTTCCCAAGGCCAGAAGGAGAAACGGGCATATAAGCAACAAGTATCATATACTGTTAAACTGGACAGTTGAAGAATGCTTCGTGGACTGTGAGACCACAAAATAAAATATTGTCAATTTATCATATAGAAAGATCACTAATGGAGAAGAGAAGACTGAATTCAGTCTTAAAGGAAGGGTAAATGTTTCCAGGCTAACAGGAAGAAGAGAATGCTATTCCAGACTGCAGACTGTGTGCAAAGAGGCAACAGATAATATGATGGATGGAAGAAACGAAGGAGATCCAAGTTGTTCAATGTAAGGTGTGGAGGATTAGGTGGAGAGACTTGAGACAGAAGGGAGAGATGAGTTGGGTCAGCTCATAAAGAGCTATGGTCAGTCTAAAGCTATGGAGTTTAGATTTTTATCAGGAGACAAGTGTGTAGTTGCAGGCTTTTGTGAGTGCATCACGATGGAGTTTGCATTTTAGAATCACTGTCCTGACTGTGGTGTGGAGGCTGGATTATGGATGAAGTTGGAGGGGCTGAAAGGGGCAGGGATCACATATGAAGTCAGAGAAAGAGAATCAAGGGTGTTTATTGGTGAGAACAGAGAGAGAACAGATCTAAGAAGAGGTAGGGCCTTCCCTGGTGGCTCAGACGGTAAAGAATCCGCCTGCAATGTGGAAGACCTGGGTTCGAGGGCATGGCAACCCACTGCAGTATTCTTGCCCAGAGAATTCCATGAACAGAGGAGCCTGGCGGGCTACAGTCCATGGGGTCACAAAGAGTTGGACATGACTTAGCACAAGAAGAGGTGAGTTGACAGGTTAGGAGCTAATCTCAATAACAATGGAAGCAGCTGTTGATTGAGAGCTCAAGTTCTAAATGTTATTTTAACACTCACTGCAATTAATTTTGAAAAAAACAATTCATCCATACACTGGCCTTCAAGGGATATAAGTAGATTCCTGAGAGTTACACAGATTTTAAGTTGCTGAATGAGGATAAAACTAGTTGCCACTGGACACAGAGCTAGTGTCTTTTTAATTATACCATCTCAGCCTCCAAATTAGACCAGAGATACGAGAGGGACAGAGACGTGACTAGACTAGCTCACAGTTCTCTGTTTTGGATACTGTTACTTGTTTGAAGGAAGATAATGCATTTAAGTGGAGGTACATGAATAATATCCGGATAGAAATGACAAACAAACAGCTGGACATATGGATCTGAAGAAGTCTCCTGATGATACTGTTTTTTAAATGCACTAGAACCAAGAAACACATGCAAAAATAACTGTTGCTCTCTGTGTCTTCCTGCTGCATTATATTGGCCAGGTTAGTACATATTTCCCTCCATATTTTAAGGATAGAATTTATGATACATGTCCATTAGTTACTTTCTGAAGGATGAAAATTTAGATTTTGATTCATCATGTTATTCATTAGTATTATCTTCCACAAATATGTGTTGAGTGCCCATCGGGTGCATTGTGCAAATTATGCTATGCAACATGATTGGAAGAATGAGGTCCCTAAGTGATAACAGTCATTGTCTTCAACAGTTGGCCTCATTTTCTCTTTACACCAATTTATTTTTCTGTTATTCACCTTATTACATATTCTTTTTCTCAGCTGTCTCAAATCCTCTTTTGAATAAGAAGGACCAAAAAAGAAAACACACAAACTATAAAGATTTATAACCTTATGGCTAACACAGACATAGTTATTGCCAAAGCAGAAATATAAAAACAAAAATTTTTGTTCTTTTATTTGTATAATTTTTGTCGTGATATGGCAGAAAAATAAGTGGCCAAAAGGACTTGGATATGAGCAACAAAAAGGAGATGCCAGGCAGAGAACAGATAAAACAGGATGGAGAGATATTATTCTTCAGACTGAGTCTACCAGGACAGTTCTTGGCACTTTCCTATAATTAATTATTCCCTGGTTTAGCAAAGAAAATATAAGACTATCTCAAATTTCCTCAGGGATAGACAACAATTTTCCATTTTATTAGCCCTGGAACAACACAAACAGAAGGTTTAGTGATAACGTTATATTCTATGCTTGAGGCTTGTTATCAGTGCATTATTTTGTCTGTTCTAAAAGATGGTATTTAGCTCAGCCAAGTGGCCAGAGGTCACTAAAACCCCTGTCTCTTGAAAAAAAAAGAAAGAGAGAGAGACAGAGAGATCCTTTTTCACAGAGTAATTCATGTTAATTCATGGACCAATGGCCCTGAGATTCATTAATTAAATTAATTAGATTTCATAGCATTTACTCATGAAGCATGATGAAAAAAATTAGAAGGAAACAGGAAGCACATACACTGCAGCATATGGTTTTGCCAGTGTTGGGCCCTTGAGAATTATTAAATGATAGCTTGACACAGTTCAGAATTAACAAAATCTGTTCTCTGACGGTGTGTATTTTCATAACTTAGGTAAATTATGTAAATTAACTTACATCAAAATGTGTGCTCTGTTGTCTATAAGCATGATTTCACAATTTATAACATAACAGTAGTTTCACTAAGCCATCGAACTATTTTTATAGGAAATTAAGTAATATAGTTCTATCATACTGGGAAATATTGCTTATAAATATGGGACCTATTTCATAATTTGAAAATTTATAGGAAATTAAATATGATGAAATAGTAAACCCAACTGACATCATATTTTGAGGACAACAGGTAAATCAAATCCTCATTCCTACAGAATTTACTAAAGAGTTTTTTATGGCCAAAAATGTATTGAGCATGCTGCCTAAAATATGGTATGTGCAAATATAGTAAACTAAAATGACATCATCCGATCTCTTGGCTTTAAATGCCAGCTCTATGTTCATGATCTAAATTTCTGCCCGTTCATAGTCCCTGAGCTCAAATTTACCTACCTAACATCTTCATTTGTTTTCTCCATTTTAACATGTCTCAAAACAAACTCCTTTCTTCCCCAAACCCTTTTATTTCCCCCACCTTTTCCATCTTATCATACCTAATTAAATAGAAACCTTACCTTCCTTTCGTTCACACCATTTGGCTCACATCCCATGAGAAATCCATCAGCAAATCCTATCAACTCTACTTTTAAGATTTCCAAAATGTTACTACCTCTCACCACTACGACCCTAGTATAAATCATCTTGTATCTTTCCAGGGTGGCTGAATAGCATCTTGACCATTTATCTGTTTCTACACTTGTTGACTACACTCACTTCTCATCTCAGCAGCCAACAGATCATATAAAATATGAGTTACATCATACTCTACTCAAAGCTTCCATCTCACCCTCAGTAAAACCCAAATCTCTATATCACATAGTCTGCCATTGTCTAGCCACCCCTTTGCCTTCCATCGATGGACTTTTCTACTGTTTTCACTTCAGTCTTTCTGCTGCAGCTGAGAGACCTCTTTGCTGTTCCTTGAACACACCATCATCCTATCCTGACCTTTGCTGGCCCTATTACTTGGAACATTCTTCTTTTTACATCCACTTGATGACTTCTCCTATCATCTTCAAGTCTTTGCTGAAATGTCATTTTTTCTTTAGTAATTTAAATTAGTCATTTAAATTTAAATTTAGTTTAATTTAAATTTAGTAATTTAAAATAGAAGCTTCAGCCCCAAGCCTGGTGCTGTCTGTACTCCTTCCTTATTTTAGTTTTCTCCATAGCACTTACTGTCATCTAATAGAACTAAGGCACAATAAAATCTATTTTTTAACTATTTTATTTCTTGTGTTTATTTGTTTGCTTTTCTCCATAACCAGGTGGTTAGTGGGAACTATTGCCTATTTTATTCACAGTAGTACTCCTAATGCCAAAAGCAGCATTTAGTTTATGCAACCACACACTAAACTACTGCTGCTGCTAAGTCGCTTCAGTCGTATCCGACTCTGTGCGACCCCATAGACGGCAGCCCACCAGGCTTCTCTGTCCCTGGGGTTTTCCAGGGAAGAACACTGGAATGGGTTGCCATTTCCTTCTCCAACACACTAAGCATTCTTTGAATAAAAGAATTAAGCGTAGAAACATGGTCAGATGTTAGAAAACTTTAACTCTCCAAAGAAATTTACTTAGATAACCTGTGAAGTTATGATATAATTACTTTGGGAAATATACTTGTTTCTCTTATCACAGTTGAGAATCTTGTCAGATGTGCCTCACTATCTCCAGGTCTTTCTATTCAAAGCTCTTTCTTTCCCTTTCAAATCTGAAGCTGCTCCAGGACCAACCCTGCTGACGATTAGCCAGTGTATCTGTTCCCAGTGTGGGGAGTGCTCAGCAGACAGTGTAGGTAAAGAGTGAATTTCCAGTGTTAATGTGGTCTGGGGCATGTTACAGTGAAGGGCTCACACCAACCTTTGCTCAGCAACACGTACTGTCCTCCTGAGCAGGGCCATGAGTCAGGTCTACTCCTGCCTGAGTCTCTGACCCAGTTCCCTCTCTTTGGGATAAGGTCCCTATGTTTCTCCTCTTTCTGAATCCATTCATCTCCATGAATATAAGGTTAAGTGTACTTTTGGACCTGCTACTGGAACTCCTCAAATTATCTCTTCCCTTTTAGAATTCTTGCCTTATAAATCCAGGAGCAAAACCAGAATTTAAGACATTGTTTAATTGAGCTCCATTTCACCAACAATGGATGAACTGATGCTGTACATTCTCCTGTAAAATGACAGCCTGCTTTCTATTGATATTATGCCTCTGTGGGTTGGCTGCCTACACTTGGTTTAATGATAGCCAAAATTCAGATGTTCCTTTTCACCCACCTGTTTAGTTCAGGTGGATGTGATTTAACTTTATTATTTATTATTTTAACTTATTACTTAAATCAATGATTTGATTTTTAAAAGAGAAGTCTCATTTCTATAAAAATATATTGTGTTTTGGACAGATTAGAAAAAGTTAAGATCAATGATAATTATATATAATATCTCTCAGAGTAGAGGAATATAAAAATGAACAGGAAATTACAAGATTATAATAATTTGAATAAAATCATTATTTTAAAGAGTTTGGCATTCCTGTTGGTTTTCTTCTACTTCTAATACATTGAAATGGAAAATTACAATGGATTCATTAAGATTCATACAAAGCAAATAATATATATCTCTAGTCAATAGAGTGATAATCAAATAGTTCTGCTGCTGCTAAGTCACTTCAGTCGTGTCCGACTCAGTGCAACCCCACGGGCTGCAGCCTACCAGGCTCCTCCGTCCATGGGATTTTCCAGGCAAGAGTATTGGAGTGGGGTGCCATTGCCTTCTCTGCAAATAGTTCTGACCTTACATCAAAAAATTGTCCAATTACTATGCAGTTGTATGTATTTTAGTTTCCCTTTTTAACTGACATTTTACTCTAACCAACAGCTGGTCTTAATCGTATTAGAAGAAAAGGTCTCTACACTTAATGTTTTCTAATTTGTCCTTTTATCTTGCATCCCCAACTAGATTATATAATTCTTTAGGAGAGAGTCCTCATAATAGATCTTATATTTTCTTCCAAATTAGTTATTTGCAAGCTATCCAATAAAAAGTAGGTTGAATGATCTTGGGTTGGACAAATTTTGGTCTGTTGGATGCTCATGGTCTCTATGTTTTCCATAAACCCTTATCCACAGTATCACATTATAATTGCTCTCATTTCTTCTCTTGAAGAAGTCATCAAGAAAATATAGTTCCATGCTTGGATTTTTCCAATCAATTATTTAATCTGAATCCACATTATATTACTACAATGGAAATTGGATCTTCTGAAAAATTTTCACAGTGGGAACAGATTTGGAATAAGGGCTGAGTATTACATTTTGTGAACTATCTCTATTGGCTTTGGCTTACAAATAATCACCATATGATATCCGGACAATAAAACAAAAATGCTATTCAAACTATTCTCATTGCTTTGGATCCCAAATGTTGTTTGGGACCAACTATTAATTGTTGATGCTTATATATTTACATGATAGTGCTCTTATTTCAAAAATCTTGGCCAACAAGAGTTACTTGAGTTTTAACCACAACATGTCTTTGGAAGCAATGCAGTGCTTGTTACTTAATGCAAAAAGTATCTAGTCAGAATTTCAAAATATAAGTTATTGAATAAAATAGCACCATTTACTTTCAAAACAGGAACAGTATATCAATGGAAAGACATAGGCTGTTCTGTGAACAACAAAATGACCTTTAGGTGACATACATATAATAAATGTTCACACTTGGCATTATGTGGGGATGGCAGTAGTCATCTCTTATAAATAATGTGTGAAAACCAGTAGGACAATTAAAGAAGTACCTCCAGCTTGTTCATGGCATGGGACCAAAGTTCAGCTTTATGGGTATTATGTTTTTGACAAAACACCCAGTCTTACACCAGACACAAATTTCTTGTTTCCTGAACAAGGAACTCTACTAATGTAAAGCATATGCTAAGTAAACTGTAAGATTCATATAAGACACTGTATTTAAGATAAGAGGTGTATTTATTTTGGATTGAAAAATGACATTGTTGTACATGTACTTGCTTTAAAAGTTAAAAAAAAAAGGAGTTGGAAAAATAATCAAATGCTCAGTGCATCCAAGTACGAGTGGAAGTATGAATCATATTATAGGGTCACTTTCCTTTGCATCTTGAGGACTGTCAAATGGAGTAAGAAATAGGGAAAATTTTTCTTAAATCATTTCAGTTAACGGATTTAAACAAGACTTGGCTGTGATTTTTGAAGCAATGGGTGATTAAAATCAAACTACTTGGTGGAAAAAAAAAAACTATGGATTATTGTAGTGTTGCGAAAATTTGGTATTAACAGTTCAGTTCAGTTGCTCAGTTGTGTCTGACTCTTTGTGACTCCATGGACTGCAGCATGCTAGGCTTCCCTGTTCATCACCAACTCCCGCAGCTTACTCAAACTCATGTCCATCGAGTCGGTGATGCCATCCAACCATCTCACCCTCTGTTGTCCCCTTCTCCTCCTGCCTTCAATCTTTCCCAGCATCAGGGTCTTCTCCAGTGAGTCAGTTCTTCGCATCAGGTGGCCAAAGTATTGGAGCTTCAGCTTCAGTATCAATCCTTCCAATGAACGTTCAGGACTGATTTCCTTTATGATTGACTGGTTTGATCTCTTTGCAATCCAAGGTATTGCATTATAAATTAAGGTGTTGGTATTATAAATTAACTTTTCATTAATGGAAGACAAATGAAATAATAAAAGGTTGATTTTTCTATATGCAAAATTGATACCAAAATATGTCTAGTATGATTTTATTATATCCAGTAGTTTCCTTAACTCTCAAATATTATTTGTGCAATTCCATTTGAATAATTTCAAATGATACTCATCAGATAAACAGTTATGGCCAAAAAAGTCAATATTTTGAGCTAGCATAAAAAAGGGTGTATGTTGGTGTAGTTTATTTGTTTTATATATAAATAAGAGAAAGTAAAAATGATAATAATGAAAGCTGCAGACTCACTGTTTCATATTTTATACTTGTTTTTTCTCTATTCCAAAAGGCAGGTATGTCCAGTGAATAAAAACTTATTTAATTGCTCTTTACTTTTTCTATATTTTGATCAGTTAGCAAGGTGTCAAAAAATTGTTGCTGCTGAGTTTCTGTTATTTTCTCTCTGAAGTATAGTGCTCAAAGAAATACATAATTTGAGTTTGTGAAGAAAGTTTTTTCTTTTTTTAAGGGCTAACTTCTTTCTTTTGTATACCCTTTAGTAGAAGTACATTTTAAAATTTAATGAAAGAAGTTGAGAGGATAAAACCATCATGACATAAAGCCTTTTAGAAATTAATAATGTTCTTTATTAATAATGATATGATGACCTGCCGTGCTATCATTCCATTGTTTGATTATTCTCCAGTGACAAAAAAACTGTTGGTCTTTGTCCTAACTCAGCACAATGCCTATAGTTTTACCATAGAAACCTTCATAAATTTACCTGCTTTGAAGCAAAGCAGTTTCAGTGTTAACTTCGCAGAGGGCAGCCAAATAACCTTCAAGAATGTTTGAAACACAAAGGCCACTCAGCTAAGTGTCCCAGCAAAAAATCTGAACTGTGAGAAAGGCACTTCCCACGTGGCTTAGAATCTGCCTGCAATGCAGGAAACCCAGGTTCGATCCCTGCGTTGGGAATCCCCTGCCGAAGAGAATGGCAAGAAATCTATAGACAGAGGCTACAGTCCATGGTGTCACAAAAAGTCAGACAAAACCAAGGGACTAACGCTCCCATTCTTTTTTTTTTCACAAAGGTACTTCGTTGACCCATAATGCTAAAGTTGCTCATGAAATAGACTCACACTAAGCCATAGACAAAGCCAGTGAGAAGAATGTGTGAGAGCCTGAATGTGAGATCCCAAGTTTAATATCAACTCTTTTCCAGTAGGTTTACTGAGGCTAGGAGAAAAGCAGTTATCCACCAAAACAACAACCAGAACAAAAAACCTCAAATCCCCCCAAAACATACAGCCACTCTAGTAGAAGTTATGTGTTTAGTAATCCAGTCCAGATATTTGTCATTTAATAGGATCTTAAATAGGTGACCCAAATGGTTTATGTTTCATCTACCAGATGTGAGCATGAAAATATTTTTAATTTATGTTGTATTACTATATTTAAATATCATTCTTTGAAATTGAAAATGGAATACTAGTATTATTAATATTTCCCTCATTCTCTTATTTAATAAATAGTATGCTTTGTTCAGAAAAGTGTTTAAAATTGCTTACTTTTCTGGAATTATTCTTAATCCCATTCTCTGAAATTTCTGTGCTGTAAGATATCTTAACATGAGGTCAGCAGTGTGCCTTTAGGTTCTAATTTTAGAGGAAGATGTCACTTTCTCATTTTCTTAGAGTATTATTTTATCTACTTTGGAATAATAACTGAGTTTATTAAGATAGTTTTTCAGGTTGCCATTTATTCTATCAGGTTCTTCTGTTGGTTCCTCAAAGTGTAAATAAAGAAAAGTGATACAAGAAAGAAAAGAACACCATTAAGAGTAATTCATTGAAACATCAGCTTGCAAAGCAACAGAAAGCTTTGATATATTCAGTTTTTCTCACTTCAAATGTAGCACCGTCTTTAAAAACTCTGCTAAAATTTTGCATGCTTATGAAGGGAAATGAATATATAATTTTCTGAAGGCTTTTCTAGGGCAAGATTGTAGAAATTAACAAAATGATGTGAGAGAGAGACTGAACTAAATTTAGGGCCAAATTAAGCTATCCTGGAAGCAAAAAAACCCCGGAAATCCTAAACTTATGAATAACTAGTGCTGACTTCCTTCTCTCTGCTGAGTGGTTGTCAGATTTTTTTTTTCTTTCTTTTTTTTTTTTGGCCATGCTTTGCAGCAGTGGGGATCTTAGTTCCCCAATCAGGGATCAAACCTGTGCCCCCTGCACTGGGAGCCTGGAGTCTTAACCACTGGATCGCCAGGGAAGTCTTGACTGTCAGACTTTCTCACTGAGTTATCCTCACTCACTGCTTGGATCATCGTCAGTGAGTGGCCCTATCCTATATTCCACATTCCACAGCAACAACTTTATAATTAGAGTTTAGTCCAGCCTCTTAGCATTTTGAGACAATTTTTTTCTTTAAGTCCTCTCTGCCTCCAAAGTCTTCAGGGTCTTATCTGGCCTGCACACACAACAGTTTATTTACCCTTAAATATTATTGTGTCACTGTTGACTTCCCATGGGCTAAAGCACAACCCTTTTCAGCTTTACCCTGACCAATTTGGGAAAACGTAACTCCCATATTTGCAGTCTTATAGATACTACATTTTATTATTTTTAAGAAATTTTATTTTTATACTGTTATTTTGGCTAAGATTTTTCTTTTTTTAAACTTTTTATTTTGTATTGGGGTATGGCCAATTAACAAACAGTTATGATAGTTTCAAATGAGCAGTGAAAGGACTCAGCCACAACATATACATGTATCCATTATCCCCCAAATTAAATTTAGAGGTTATTTTATATTTATAAAGATTACTTTACATTTACAGTTTTTACAAAATATTGGCTGTAGTCCCCACCTTGTACAATACACCCTTGAACTTATCTTATACCCAGTAGTTTGGGCCTACCTCCCCCCTCACCACCGGTAACCACTAGTTTGCTCTCTATATCGGTGAGTCTGTTTCTTTTTTGTTATATTCACTAGTCTGTTGTATTATTTTAGATTCCACATATAAATGATAGCATTCAGTATTTATCCTTCTCTGACTTACTTCATTTAGCATAATGACCTCCATGCCAAACAGCCTACTTGCAATAGTCTTCCCAGTCTTTTTTGTTATTTATGTCAATTTTATCCCTTTGATATCAATTGATCACTGTAGCTAATCATAATATCTCCTGATCAAGAACATCTAGAGCCTTATATAGTTTTTTTATACTATGTAGACTTATCTTTACATGTATATTTATACACTATGAGGACTATAGCTCTCATAGAAAACATCAATAGCAAAGTGACCTATATGAAGGTACCCTTCCTCTCCCTTTTTAGAAATGTAAATAAAGTATGTGTGTGTAGTCATACATACATATATATATGTATCATATATTCACAATCATGTATTTAAATTTTCAAACTTTTTCAAATTTTTATTGATTGTAGTTTCTACTACGTGCAAGACACTGTGCTAAATAAACATGTCATATACTCAAGGAACACTAGATAGTGATAGTCATAAATATGCAAGTGAATAATTTAAAGCAGAATGAGATTTACATAATTATAGCTTTGTATAAGGTGCCTGACTTGAAAAATGATTGATTAGGACAAAATTTTTTGATATATTGGGGGAGTCATAAAACTCACACTATATTTAACAATGATCAATAAGCATTTTACATGTGACTAAATAAAAGATTATTGTTTAATTGTATTCCATCTTCAAAACAAATCTTTGAATGTCATGTTAGGTATGTCATTATCCCATTTTATTGATGGGACAACAGATGCTCAAGAAGACTAAGCTACTTTTCCTAAGTCATTCTGTCATTAGTTGTCAAGGAAGGTCAAGAAAGCATTTAAAACATCCTTTGATCTTCTGCTGAGATGTAAACAATATAATGTCAGCTAGAAAAAAGCACTCCAGGTAGAGGCACCATCATGTGCTAAAACACAGGAACTTAACTTATATAATTAAAAATACATGTATACGCTGCTATTTCAAAGTGTTCAGAATTTCAAGATACTGTGCTAGTCCATCACCTAATATCTCTCAGCTCCAAGTCCACTACCCTGTTTTCTGTGAAGCATGCAAACACTTGACTCCCCTGCCAGCTGATTTTTTCTTAGGGGGAAGTATGAGAAGGAGAATGGAAGGCAGGACGAGGGCAGAGGGGATGACTTTTTTGCTTATACTTTATGTCAGCTTCTCAAGGCAACAAAGGATAGCCACGACTTCAGCCTCTGGTTTTCTTTAGATCGCCAACCAGCCACTGTGTCCGCCTCAGAGGTGCCTACAGCAACTCACAGCGACCCCTGGGGGTCTGAGCACGAGCTACATGGCTTCACCTATAGAATGACGGGGACCACTTATCACGACCTGCCATCCAGACTATATTCTGGGGACCCCACCTCTTTCCTTTTGTTCCCCCAGCTCTGATGTGGCAGCTTGTTCCTGCAGTTATTAATTTATGGACTATTTTAGCATCCCTTCCTTGATATTTCAGCCTTTGAACATCGGTGGCCAATTCCCTGCCTGAAATGCCTACCAGAGTTTCAGTTTTCCTGACTGTATCTTCATAGATACAGATCCCTTTATTTCAGTGTCTTTAATAATGCCTTGACACAAATGTCATATCCTCTTTATTGCCTACATACCAGGTTCTCCTTTTCTTCTTCTATTAGTGGAAACCCAACTTTGCTTTTATACCTGTAGCCATGCTGGGCTCCTCTGTAGATCCAGGGTGGAAACATGAATTCCCTGATTTAGATCTGCCATAGAATACAGCTTTGATGTGAGGGGGTCTATGATGGGGGTTCCAGAAGGAGATTTATCTCACTCTGAACACTGAAAGAAACACCTTCTCTTCAAGCTGTTTAAATATTTTTTTCCTGAGACTAGGAAAGATTGAAGCTGGTGTGCCATTTCTTGTTGAAATGAACAAAAGCAGTTGGCACGTTGAGGAGACTAAGAAGAACCTAGGCATTTGATAGCACCACTGAGTCACAGAATCAAGGTTTTGTAAATCAAATGTTTGCAATTGCTGAATTTTTCTATTATGTAAAATGAAACATTTTCATTGTTGGTTAAAACACTTTTGGTCAAGCTATCTACTCCTTGCTATAACAATCCTAAATTATAGAGCATATTTCTCTATATAGATTTACATATAGATATAGATACAGATAGGTACATGGGCTTCCCAGGTTTTCTTTTGATCAGTGGTAAAGAATCTGCCTGCAATGCAGGATATGCAGGTTTGATCCCTGGGTTAGGAAGATCCCCTGGAGAAGGAAACAGTAACCCACTCCAGTATTCTTGCCTGGGAAATCCCATGGACAGGGGAATTTGGTGGGCTACAGTCCATGGGGTTGCAAAGAGTTGGACATGACTGAGCAAATAAACTACAACAACAGATCGATACATGCATATATGCAGATACAGGTGTATATCTATGTATAATATATATGCAATATATATACATACATAAATGCATATTCTTTGGTCTTACACATTTTAAAAGCTAAGACTAATGATAACACTAGCTATTTACTGATGGATTAATAAATATGTTTTTGCCTTTTGCGTATGTAATATTTTGTTAGTATAATGAAAGGCAAGGTATATCTTCAAGCAGAGGAGGTAATATAAAATGACCAACCATGGAGAATAAAAGCTAAAAAGGTAAAATGAGTAATACTCACAAATTCTAAAGTAATAGACACATGGTTTCACTGTCATTGAAAGGGCTTCCAAAAAGAGTTATGAACATTAGTTTGACTTACACACAATTTTAAGGATCATTTTAGCGAGTCCCCTTGCCGAGTGCCTCCTCAGATCTGGGAACTGTCTTAGGTGACACAGGAGAAGAGGGGAAAGCATGGGTTGCTAGGCCTTCCCATCCAGGCTTGTTTATTTCTGAATGCTCTCACTGAGGACTCAGTTCTGCTTTCATGGAGATTTTTACGCTACATGTACAGGATAGAATGCAGTGACTAGGGAAGACCTGAGATTTATGGTGAGTCTGTTAAATAAATAATACTAGTTTTTCAGCTTCCTTACTGCTTTCATCTTAGAATCTGCAACACTCTAAAATACTAGTCAAACTTCAGAACACCCCTGTGCTGTGCTTATGGGTGTTCTTTCTCTGAGATTTACTGAGGAGCAAACTGATAGATCATAGGCTGCCTGCAAAGTCACCTGGAAAATGCAGATCAGACCAAGGAGCAGCCTTTTTGCCATAACAAGTAGTCATGTTTTTTGCTACAGGACTGCAAGATGGACTGGATGAAAGCATAGCATATGTGGAGAGGCAGAGTAGTGTGATGTATTTGAAAACCTAAAAGCTCATCTTTAGGAGAAAATAAAATAAAAAGCTAAGGACGAGCAGATACATGGGAGAGATAGCTCTGGATACTTGAAAGGGAGAGGTGATATTTTTTTACCTTGAATGCTGAATAGACTTAAAAAAAAAAAACTTTCTCTGGTCCATTTTTGCCAACTAATGCCTCTATAAACTTAGTCACATACATAAGTCACATACCTAATTCCTAAGGGAATTACAACCTTTATATCATTAGTTCAAGTTTAGAAAAAAATAAAGAGAAAGCGATCTAAATGGAGACACAGAAAGGATTCAGCAGAATGAATAATAATGGCTTTAAACGTAAGTTGGTGAGAAAATACTTTTGATTGTTCCCAACCAAGACAGACCTCTAGACCACGAATAAAAACAATGTTTAGGGACAACCACTCATTCTTGGAGTCAACTTTTGAGTGTCCAGTAGACCTTCCCACACTTTGGCTTCCTCAGTCGTTCACTGTTCAGTATACTCAGCATTTTCCCAGCCTCACTGCTTTGACATCCATATGGACTAGCTTTCTGGCTCACAATTTATTTCCCTTGCCTTGATTCTGGCAACTTCCACTTCGGTTTGCCTCCAAAAATGATCACCGCTTATATCCCACAACTGCCTACACATGTGTACAGCACCCATTCATTCAATTCTTTACAAAATCTAAATTTGGTGAGTGCAGCCAGATACCAAGAACTATGATCAGTGGTGGAGATCAGTTGTGAACAAGGCTCTGATTTTCTGGAGTTTACATGTTAAGGGGAATGGACTGAAGCATTAAAAATTATTCAAGTAAAAAAGTATTAGTCTAAATGCTGGACTGCAAGGAAATCAAACCAGTCAATCCTAAAGGAGATCAACCCTGAATATTCATTGGAAGGACTGATGCTGAAGCTCCAATACTTTGGCCACCTGATGAGAAGAGCTAACTCACTGCAAAAGACTCTGATGCTGGGAAAGATTGAAGGCAGGAGGAGAAGGCGGTGACAGAGGATGAGATGGTTGGATGGCATCATCAACTCAATGGATAGGAGTGCGAGCAAACTCCAGATGGTGAAGGACAGGGAAGCCTGGTGTGCTGCAGCAGTCCACGGGGTCGTAAAGAGTCGAACACAACTTAGTGATTTAACAACAACAACAACAACAGATATTGTGTAGGAAAAGCATGTATTGGCGAATAACAAGGTTTATTGTCTAGAGTTTCAGGAACATTATCCCAGGAGTGATTTCCAGACTAAGCTCATGACTTGAATATGCAGCAAGTAGAGTAGCGACTACTCCTGGGTAGGACACTTTGTGCAAAACTCTGAGTTGGGAAGGATCTGTTCTGAGATATGAGAACTGGCTAAAGACAGTGGAGCAGATGATCGTGAAACAGTGAGAGAGGAAGGTTTAGTGGACAAAGGCTTGAGTGGCAAAAGGAAATATGAAGAAAAAGAGATGGATTCAACTGCTGTGTACACCATGTTGACATCTAAGGAGGGGGAATGAAGGGAGAAAGGGGTCTAGCATGACTCCAACCTTCTAGATGCTGAAAGGACCTTGGTAGTTGGCCTGATGTGCTCCAGACCTGTGATGAGCATGAAATAGGTGCCCAACCACTCTAGCAGAAGCAATGAAAAGGTAGCAACATGTCTCGCCTTGTCCTATGTCTGTGAAGGTGTGTGGGTACATTCATGCATCCATGAGTGCCTATGTGTATATATGGTGTGTGTTTATGGTATGGAAATTAAAAAATGGCAGTGGTCAAGGGTGGATGGTGTTTGATTGCAGGGGAGGGGGGACAGTCTCAGTGAACAAAATGTGAATGAGATCCATAGTCTTGAAGTAAGAATAAAAATGGAATGGAATGGGACCATGAATTAGATCCTTAAGGCAGAGTTGTCCTTGGAAGAACATGTGATAGGCAGCTTAGACAAACTGCGGGTTATTATTACAAAAGTGACACCCTTGTACATACACAGCACACTACTGTAAGTGGTCTTTGATATAATTAAAGGCAGAGCATTAATTACTGAGTATTATATGTAGAGAGAGCCATCATTTGATGAATATTTTATTGCAATTATGGTGGTATTATTATTCTGGCAATAAATGAAAATTAAATGTGCTACAAATGTTCTTCAAATTAACAAATGGTTTTATATACAGTATAAACAGTTATTGATGCATAGCCACTACTATTTTCAAATTTTAAACATTTCAAATCAAATTCATTAAAGTATTTTAATTGATTCAAAAATAATTTCCATAATTATATTTCAGATAAGGTTTACATAGTATTTTCATGAGAAAAGAAATGTTTAAAAACTAACTATATAATGTTAAACTTTTATTGCAGACCAAAAATGAATTAAAGCTTATCTCTCACAAATTATATTTTCCCTTAATGTCAAATAAAATATTGTTGAACTAAATACTACCTTTCCATGAAAAGAAACAACAAAAATCAAATAAGGACTTAAGCCAAGCAAGAATCTAAAACTTTAAGGCACAGAGCAGTCAGAGGCAATTTTAGCATTAACTGTGCAGTCTCTTAAAGTGACACACAGCTGTTTAAAGACTGAAACATGCTTTTGCCGGATGTGATATTGCAATTCTAAAGGAATGCTGACAAGGTTTGGCTTCTAAACTGCCTAAAACCTAGCCTGAAAATGCAGATTGTTGCTCCTCTTTCAGCCATCCACAGTTTAGATACTTGGATATTTTGGTCTCAGCATTTCTGTTATACCTTGTATGACGAAATAGGAACCAGCAAATATGTTTTCATTGTTTTAGGATGATTTATTTTGTCAAAGTTCCCAACTAATTTTTATAGTATCAGAGCATCTATAATGACAGTAGTTAAGAGAGTAAAAGAATTCCTGAATTTGTTCCATAATTAAATTTATTAATATTAGCAGATTCATTTTAAATTACTTAACTAGTTCATTAAAATTATGTGCACACACATGCATATGTGCACAAATGTCTACAAATTAATACATTTTCAGGAAATTCATAAAAAAATGTAGAAACAAATTTGCAGAAACTGAAGTTTAAAGGAAACATATTTTAGAAATTGAAAGCAAAGTCCATTTCTAGTTTTAAACAAAATTCTAAATACGTCTTCAGTGTGTCTAGCACTCATAGGAACATAGCAATCAGTCCTGATTGATTTTACTTCTGGGTATTTTTTGCTCATTTGAAACTTCTAGGAAATATACTTGACAAGTTTACAAAGAAGTTAGAGCAATTTATGAATTCATCTACTTTTAGGTAAAGCATCTGAATTTTTAAAAAGTATATATATATATATATATTCACTTCAGTCATGTCTGACTCTTTGTGATCCTGTGGACTGTAACCTGCCAGGCTTCTCTGTCCATGTAATTCTCCAGGCAAGAATACTAGAGTGGGTCTCCATGTCCTCCTCCAGGGGATCTTTCCAACCTAGGGATCCAACTTGTGTCTTATGTTTCCTGCATTGGCAGGCTAGTTCTTTACCACTAGTGCCATCTGGATATATGTATACACATGCACACACTTTAGACACAATCAAAGTAAAAAATGTAGGCAAGAATATACAATGGGGCAAAGAGAGCCTTTTCAGTAAGTGGTGCTGGAAAAACTAGACAGCTATGTATAAAAGAATGAAATTAGGACACTTCCTAATATCATACATACAGTACAAAGATAAACTCAAAATGGATTAAAGGCCTGAATATAAGACCAGAAACTATAAAACTCTGAGAGGAAATCATAGGCAGAATACTCAATGATATAAATTACAGTAAGATCCTCTATGACCTACCTTCTAGAGTAATAGGAAAATAAATAAATAAACAAGCGGGGTCTAATTAACCTTGAAAGCTTTTGTACAGGAAGGAAAACTATAAGCAAGGTGAAAAGACAACCTTCAGAATGAGAGAAAATAATAGCAAATGAAACAACTGACAAAAGATTAATTTCCAAAATGTATAAGCAACTCATAGAAATCAATACCAGAAAAACAAAAAACCCAATCAAAAAGTGGGAAAAAGACCTAAACAGACATTTCTCCAAAGAAGACACACAGATGGCTAACAAACACATGAAAAGATGTTAAATATTACTCATTATTAGAGAAATTCAAATGAAAACCATAATGAGATAGCACCTAACACCAGTCAGAATGGCCATCATCCAAAAATCTACAAACAGTAAAGGCTGGGGAGGGTATGGAGAAAAGGGATCCTTCTTGCACTGTTGGTGGGAATGTAAATTGATACAGCCACTATGGAGGACAGCATGGAGGTTCCTTAAGAGGACGAAAGAGGACTAGGAGATTCCTTAAGAGGACTAGGACTAAAACCACCATATGACTCAGCATTCCGACTACTAGGAATATATCCTGAGGAAACCAAAATTGAAAAAGACACACATACCCCAACATTCATTGCGGCACTATTCACAATAGCTAGACATGGAAGCAACCCAGATATCCATCAAGAGATGAATGGATAAAGAAGCTGTGGTATATATATACAATGGAATATTACGCAGCCATAGAAAAGAACGCCTTTGAGTCAGTTCTAATGAGATGGATGAACCTAGAGCCTACTATATAGAGTGAAGTCAGAAAGAGAAAAACAAATATTGTATAGTAATGCACATATACAGAATCTAGAAAGATGGTACTGATGAATTTATTTGCAGGGCAGCAATGGAGACACAGACATAGAGAACAAACTTATGGACATGGGGAGAGGGGAGGAAGGAGAGGGTGGAAATATATGGAGAGAGTAACATGGAAACTTACATTATCATATGTAAAATATAGCCAATGGGAATTTCCTGTATGACTCAGGGAACTCAAATTAGGACTATGTAACAACCTTGGGGGGTAGGATGGGGAGGGAGAAGGGAGGAAGTTTCAAGAGGGAGTGGACATAGGTACACCTATGGCTGATTCATGTTGATGTTTGGCAGAAACCAACACAATTCTGTAAAGCAATTATCCTTCAATTAAAAAATAAATAAATTAAAAAAAAATTTTAAGTTGTAAAATAAAATAAATACTTGTTCACCTTATCAGCATGGCTGAAAGGCAAGGGTTCACTCCAGCATAGATTATAGGCATCCTCCCTAATCTTCCCAGACTACTCCCAGCTCATAGATGAACGTATGTCCTTTGCTATGGACTATCCTCTCTTGATTATGTGGAAATCCTCAATTTCATAACCTTTGTAGCCCATGAAGGGAAATCTCTCATTCTTTCATTTCTCTATGGTGCCATCTTAACTGTTTGCTTTTTCTCTATTTTTCCATCTCTGTGTCTCTGAAGCTCCATTTACTTATAATGAGAAAGTGCTTCTAGTTCCAATCATGGCCTCTTTTCTATAGTTTTTATTTGCCAAGACCTCTCTGCCTTACCTGTCCCCTAACTTCTGTTCCTCTCTAGAATGCATCTGTTCCCTCTTTTTAAAATAAATTTGGTTTGGAAAGACTAATCTTTTTATGAGCACAGAATACATTTGTGTATACACACACAAACACATATTAATATAACCCTGTTCACTAATTCCCAGGCAGCTATGAAAAACTAGATCAGAAATGTACTTCCTTTCAACAGATGTCAGGCAAATTTGGGGACAAAATATCTTTCTGTGACCATATTATAAACTTTTATTCTCACATACTGAGATTTAAGCATAATGGCACCTCTGAAGTGGAGAGGCATGAAGTATTGGGCAGACATTTTTCCAGTTAGAGAACTCAGTTGAATTTAGTATTAAGGTGTGACAAATGAGATCTTTTCTTGAATCAGAGGAGGGAAATATAAGATCCATAATACAGCTCCTCTGTCAAATTTTTGTGATTAACCATCAAATTACACTAGTCTCCTTGTAAAATCCTGCATTTCAGAAGCATGTATGTTCCTGGGAACATAGATGTAGAGATCTTAGTCCAAATGCCTAAAGACAAATTCTAAATGCTGAGACCAAGATCTACACTTTAAATTTCATTAAAACTACTCTCCAGGTTAGGAAATGTAAATTCTGCTTCACTTGTCTACTTCAAGTTAATTTTCTTATAAGAGCATCTGTCTTACAAAATATATTTACACATCAATTTAATAAGCTGAAATCAGAATGCTTATAAGAATTGATGTATATACAAAATACTGTTTATATATAACAAGGACCTATTGATAGTATTTCTCAAACAGAAGTATTATTTATAATTTATATAAGGAAACAGAAACATTGACATGCTAGCAGATTTCATCTTTAAATATACCCCAATTTTCCTTTCTACTTTATCTCCCAATTTATCAAATTAGTAATATTGAATTTGGTAAATATATGTGTAAAATTACTATTTTAATGCATAGTAAAAATCAATGGTAATGTCACTGAAGTATTGGAGGAAGGATACTGAGCAAGACTAAGAAGGAATTCATTGTTAATATACTGAAAGTTACAAACAAAAATTCCATCCCCATTTTCTTAAAATAACAAAATTTATTTTTAATTTCCTAGAAAAAGATGGATAAAGTAACTAAAAATTTTTTTTCTGTTAGTAAATCATTAATTTTTTAAATATAAAGTAATTCTAACAAAAGGAAGAAAGCACATAATATAACTCACATTTTAGTGATGTCTCATTTCCCATAGAGTGATACTTGAAATGTTGTATGGTTGGGCATCTATACTTTATAGCAACGAAATAATCAGTTGATGCTTCCCTAGACCAAATGTGCTAATATTTCATTTATAGTATGCTCAGTAGGAAAATTATTGGAGATATGTCAGCTTACATATGGAATAGGTAAGCTATTTGGCATAGTCTTCCTTGCCAAACTCTACAGTGCTACTTCATAGTTTATTTACCTGCCATTCAAAATCCCTCTTCTGTTAAATTAGGGACACAGACTGAGCCATATTTCTCAGTGCTTTAGAAATCACCCTTTTAGAGGGATGGAATTGAATTGAGGTAGTCTGATCAGTATACATCAAAACGATAGTGTCCTACAGTCAACTCTCCAAAATTTCTGAGTTACTCATGAACTCAAAATCGATCCCATATATTCAAAAATGGCAGATATTAATGACTGAGAACCTTTTCATCTCAGGTGATTTGATTTTCTTGTAGTAGATATATTACTGCATAAGAAAATGGAGCAAGCACCAGGGCAGGGATCAGGAGATCTGTCCTTCGTTAGACACACAGTGTGTGAGGAGCTTCTATTTTCTCTCTGTAAATGCACTTACTGTTTTAAGGTGTTACTATGAGGATTTTATTTTTATTAAATTGTATATAATTTCACCAGAATTACACAGAAATTTCATCTTCCATCCCTTCTGTTCACACACACATAAAAAACTAAGCTGTTCTGCTGAAATATCCTGTTACTGCTCCTTTCTTTTCATTTACTTTAAGGCCAAATTACTGCTAGTAATGAGAAAAAATATGGCAACGGTGAATAAACATCCTCTGCAAGCCTCCATGGTGAACTGTGTTAGCACTTGTGAGTGCATCTTTTAGAATTTTTTAATGCATGTATATTCTTACTATATGATAAGGCCATACACTACTAACTCATTTCACTATTCTTTTGCAACAAAATATTTATTGGTCATTTTCATATCAGTAATTCTTTATAATATTTGCATAATTTTATGTAGAATAGCCATTTTATAATATAATTAATTTCTATTAGTAGAATTTAACATAATTTAAGACCTTTGCTATTACAAATATGCTGTAATAAGCATCTTCATATATTTATCTAGATTCTTATTTTAAATTATTAGCAGTGGCATTGCTGAATCAAAGAAAATGAGCATTTTAACTTCCCAGCTATTTAATTGCTGTCCAAAACTTTGTACAGGTTATACTATCACCGATAGTATATTAGCATGTTTCCTTCCTTTATATTTGGCAAAACTGGATATTTTACACTAAAACTTTTGATGATCTGATATTATTATTTTTGCTATTTCTTTGGTTACACCTGAGGTTGGGGAGTTTTTTTCTTTCTCACATAAATACTGGTTATTTGTAATTCTTTGGGGGATTAAAAATTCTTTAGTAAATAGCCTAAGTATTATAATTCCAGTTTTAACCACCTACTTTATTTAAATAGTGAAAGAATAATAGACTACCGATAAGAAGAATTTGGAAATAAAGAAAATCTATCAAAACAATTGAATAAGCACATGCAGAAGGAAGGGGAATGCTATTAACAGATTAAATAAGATAAAGACTAAAGATATTGGATTTGGTCATTGAGATGGGTCCAAAGCCCATCTCAAAGCATCTTCTATTTCAATCCTCAAACCTAATTAATTTTCAACTATTGCCAGTCCTTCCTTCTAATATTTCTTATTTCCTTCCTTAGCACTTCTCCCATCCAAGTACTAACCCGCCTGACCCTGCTTAGCTTCCGAGATCAGAGGCGACCTGGCACCATTTTCAGGGTGGTATGGCCGTAGACTCCTTTGTCCTTCTTACTCACCATGATATTTGATTTCTGAACAAGCCCTGACCCAACTAATCAAATTTTCATTCCTCTAGTCCTCCACAATCGGGGAAGGCAATGGCAACCCACTCCAGTACTCTTGCCTGGAATATCCCATGGACAGAGGAGCCTGGTAGGCTGCAGTCCATGGGGTTGCAAAGAGTCAGACACGACTGAGCGACTTCACTTTCACTTTCATGCATTGGAGAAGGAAATGGTAACCCACTCCAGCATTCTTGCCTGGAGAATCGCAGGGATGGGGGAGCCTGGTGGGCTGGCGTCTATGGGGTCACACAGAGTCAGACATGACTGAAGTGACTTGGCAGCAGCAGCAGCAGTCCTCCACGATGTCCCTAGAGCAATAGTTAAAATTCTAAATCTGATGGCATCACTGCTCTGGTTTCTTAATTTGTTCACCATTTTCAAAAGATAAAACAGACCAAGTTCCTCTGTGTCACTCAGTGAATGTTTCGAGTGCAGATTTCTGCCATGTTACCTACCTGCCGGAACCAGTCCTCTGCCCCGCCCTTGTATTACTTTTTGTCTTTTGATAATACTAAAGAGTTCTTTGTAACTCTTGAGGAGACATAGAAAGAAAGCTGAGTGCCCAAGAATTGATGCTTTTGAACTTTAGTGTTTGAGAAAGCTCTTGAGAGTCCCTTGGACTACAAGGAGATCCAACCAGTCCATCCTAAAGGAAATTAGTCATGAATATTCATTGGAAGGACTGATGCTGAAGCTGAAACTCCAATACTTTGGCCATGTGATGCGAAGAACTGACTCATTGGGAAAGACCCTGATGCTGGGAAAGACTGAAGGCAGAAGGGGATGACAGAGGATGAGATGGATGGTGGATGGCATTACTGACTCGATGGACATGAGTTTGAGCAAGCTCCAGTAGTTGGTGATGGACGGGGAAGCCTGGCATGCTGCAGTCCATGGGGTCACAAAGAGTTGGACGCGACTGAGCGACTAAACTGGACTGAACTGAGGAGACATAAAAGACACAGGTTCAATCCCTGGGTCAAAAAGATCCCCTGGAGGAGGGCATGGCAACCCACTCCAGTATTCTTGCCTGGAGAATCCCATGAACAGAGGAGTCTGGTGGGCTACAATCCCTATGGCTGCAAAGAATCTGATAGGACTGAAGCGACTGAGCACGACCATGTTATACTTTCATATTATAGTAGTTTTTCCCATTCTATTCCCTATGAAGAGTTTGTTTTTGCTTCCTGCCTGAAAAAAAAGTCTTACTTCTTAAGTTCTGGTCAGAGGTTACTTTCAGGATCCAGACATCCCAGTTTGATTTCTCTCATCTGAGATAGGTATTTCTTCCCTTCTATCTCAGTGGACTATGGTAACATCACTACTATAGCAGATATTATGTTCAATTGCTTTGCACACCTGTTTTTCTACTTGGTGTGGGCTTATTCGCAGTAGTTATGTCTCTGGTTTGAATCAAAGTATATTACTAAGTTTCTTTTTCTTTTTCTTTTTTTTAGAAGCAGACCTTAGGAGTAAGAGAGGAGAATTCAAGGGCAAGTCATTTATTAAAGAAATGCTTCCAGGATAGCCAGATAAGATAATAGATGAAGCAGGGCAAGAAAGAAGAGGAGGCCAGATAAGGATTAACTCCACTAAAAAGCCCACAGAGAACAGGCTGCAGCCTGAGGCTAAGGGGAATCTTTGGAATGTAATCTAAGTCTCAAAGCTGCTAAAATCCAGGTACAACTGCATCTCTTAGTCACAGGTTAGTGGAAGCCTCAGGGGAGGTCAACTCCCAAGCACTTCCAGAAGCTGGAAGGGCTTAGTATCTCCAGAAGCTGAATGTAGCTGTTCTATAGAGAAACTGCATGCAGGCACTTGATAAATTTTGAATGACCCGGTGTCTAGAGATACATGACAAACTATGAAACTAGGGTTGCTTAGAAGACAACGGAGAGGCTTTTGATGAAGAGAGCAGTACCCACAAAGTGATAAATTAAGTAGATGGGTTTAGAAGCATTGTGAAGACTGATTAATAACAAGAGAGTCTAAATGCTGGAGCATTATTTAAGAGCAAACTGCCATGGTGATAAGGGCCTATTTTAGCATGGAAGTAGCAGTAATGGAAGATTAGATGTGCTCTTGATTGATACTGCAAATGAAGAGTCAGTCATTCTCGATGACTAACTGGATATGTGAGACAAAGGCTACAAGAAAACGAGTGAGGTGTTTTGAGCTCAAGCAACAGTGAAATTAGTTATAGAAAGGGAAAACCGGAACATACTGCGGGGTTGAGTTAGGGTAGTTGGGGCAGGGGTAATGATAAAACTCAGATCCTAGACATGATGGGTGTCAGTAGGGACAAGCAGACAAGTATTCAGTGGGCATATTGTAAAAGTGAGATTTCATCTCAAAGATATAAGCCGAAAATGTGGATTTAAGATTTAGGATTGAACATGGAGAGTTGAATAAGGGACAGGGAGGGTACTTTACAAGAGACTATGGAACAAAATTAAAGACCACACCTATGGCAGAATGCCACTTTAGAGACAGGGAAGAAAGACAGCAGAAAGGGAGAGGAGAAGCAAGAGAACAAACTCACTGTAATACAGTTTCAAGAGAAATGTTCAAAATGGACAGAGTAGCTTAAGCCATAAATCCTCAGAGAGTTCAAATATAAATAGAATTGAGAAAAACCCTGTGTATAAAATAGAGGATATGCTTAACATCCTTAGATGGTTTATATTGGGTGTTGAAAACTCAAGTCAGATGACAAAACATATACCAATAAGAAGAGCATGCATTCTTACGTTTCTCTAATGGAATTGTAAACTTCTACAATCTTTCTGGAAATCAATTTGACAATAATGACAAACACACTTTAATCAATGGATACTCTTTTCTAGCGATCCCACCTTAATCTCAGTAATCCTAAGAAACAAATCAGATTTAAAGTCCATAATTTAGGTCCATAGGCTATTCATAATCCTGTGAGCAATAGTAGCAAAATATTGCAAACTGTTTAAATATTCATCAACAGTAGAATATCTAAATCTAGATAGAAATGAAAGAGGAAATCTTATATAATCATTATAGGCAATTATTTTAGAGACTACTTAATAACAGAATTCTTTGATAAATGTTAGGTTAAAACAGAGTGCTATAAAAGTACCTATAACAGTGTTGCAAAAATTTATTTTCTCTGTATTATATGTGTGCATATTTGTAAATATACATGGACAATCTCAGACACAAATATGCATACAGTATTTATGTGTATACATATAAGATAAAATATGAATGATGAGTAAATCTTGTTTAACTGATCGTAATTATCTTTATTTTTCAAAATTTTCAAGGTAGATGGTTAGTTTTTATTTTTAAAGTGTAAGTGGGTAGTGAAAGTAGAACCATAATAGAATCATAACATACAGACCTTTGGTGTCTAATGTGGAAGTTATTTGAAATGTGGCTATTTAGCTTTAACTATAAAACTATTCAATTTGTTAATATGGTGTCTCACATTGAGTGATTTACATAGATGAAGAATTCTTGTATCCCCGTGATAAACCCCACTTGATCATGAGACAGGATCCTTTTAATATATTGTTGGATTCTGTTTGCTAGTATTTTGTTTAGGATTTTTGCATGTATGTTATAAAGTTCTTCAGTCTCATTAGCTACATTTCAACATCTCAATGGCTATAAATTGTTGGTTGATATTTTATTATTTTACAATAATGTTTTATAGACTATTTCCATCTCCACAGGCAATTGCATTATATAATCTCTCAGGCAGTTTTTTTTCATTTTAAAAAAGAGACTAACAGAAATGTTGACATTATAATAATGCAATGACCAAAACAATAACCTAAATTAAGAACTCAGGAAGCTACAGAAGAGAAAACTAATTAACTGGAAGACAAAGAAGAAGGAATAATTTATAGTGATGCAGACAGACAAAAAATGAGAAACAGAGAATACAGGAGAGGAGTATGGTAGTATATAACGTTACATTACCATTACATGTATGCATGTTTACATGAATGCTCATAAAGGACAACATATATTTCTCAGTATATTTTTCAAAATAAATGTCATGTGTATGTTCTCCGGGATATTCAAGGATGTTCTCAATAGTGGTTTAGTCGCTAAGTCATGTTTTGACTCTTGTGACCCCATGGACTGTAGCCCGCCAGGTTCCTCTGTCCACGGGATTCTCCAGGCAAGAATGCTGGAGAGGGTTGCTATTTCCCTCTCCAGGGGATCTTCCTGACCCAGGGATTGGACCCAGGTCTCCTGCATTGCAGGCAGACTCTTTACCTACTGAGCTATGAGGGAAGCCTGTTCTCTATAGCATTCATTGTCATCAGCATGAGAAGAGAAACATCCAAAATTTGTACAGCCACTATAGGGAACAGTATGAAGTTCCCTTATAAAACTAAAAACAGAAGTACCATATGACCCAGCAATTCCACTCCTGGTCACATACCCAGAGAAATCTATAATTCGAAAAAATATAAACACCCCAGTGTTCACTGTAGCACTCTTTACAATAGCCAGAACATGGAAGCAACCTAAATGCCCATCCAGAGGGATGGATAAAGAAGACGTGGTTCATATATAAGATGAAATATTACTCATCCAGGAAAAATGAAGATAATGGCATTTGCAGCAGCATGGATAAACCCAGAGATTGTCAACTGATGAAGTAAGTCAGACACAAGAAGACAAATATCATATAATATCGCTTATATGTGGAATCTAAAAATAAAGGGTTCAAATGAACGTATTTATAAAACAGAAGTAGAGTCATAGATGTAGAAAACAAGCTTATGGTTATCAGGGGACAAGGGTGGGGGCGTAAATCAGGAGACTGGGATTGACTACACTACTATGTATAAAATGGATTACTGCTAAGAACATGTTGTATAGCACAGGGGACTCTGCTCAGTACTTTGTAATGGTCTATATGGGAAAATAATCTAAAATAAGAGTGCATATATGTATAACTGATTCACTTTGCCATATACCTGGAAGTAACACAACATAGTAAAATCAGCTATGCTCCAATAAAATTTTTTTAAAAAGACAATATCTATCATCAACACAATAGGTAAATCATTGAATATCCATAAAAGAGATCCTGTATAGCGCCCAAAATTGATGAACTATATATATTCACTTAAAATGAACAAACTGGGAAAACAAAATTTACAACCCAAGAGATAAAATACACTTAAATTTATATGTAGCCATGCAGCCATGAAATTAAAAGACACTTACTCCTTGGAAGGAAAGTTATGACCAACCTAAATAGCACATTAAAAAGCAGAGACATTACTTTGCCAACAAAGGTCTGTCTAGTCAAGGCTATGGTTTTTTCCAGTGGTCATGTATGGATGTGAGAGTTGGACTGTGAAGAAAGCTGAGCACCGAAGAATTGATGCTTTTGAACTGTGGTGTTGGAGAAGACTCTTGAGAGTCCCTTGGACTGCAAGGAGATCCAACCAGTCCATCCTGAAGGAGATGAGTCCTGGGTGTTCATTGGAAGGACTGATGCTGAAGCTGAAACTCCAATCCTTTGGCCACCTGATGCGAAGAGTTGACTTTTTGGAAAAGACCCTGATGCTGGGAGGGATTGGGGGCAGGAGGAGAAGGGGACGACAGAGTATGAGATGACTGGATGGCATCACTGACTCAATGGGCATGAATTTGAGTGAACTCCAGGAGTTGGTGATGGACAGGGAGGCCTGGCATGCTGCAATTCATGGGGTCGCAAAGAGTTGGACACGACTGAGCGACTGAACTGAAATGAAATTTAGAAAACAACATGCACACACACATACACATACATGATCTAGTCATGTTGGAATCCTCTCCCTGATTTTTCACTGTTCAAATAATAAAGACTCAAGTCCTTAAAGTAGCTCACACGTTCCTATGCGGTCAGTCAGTTCTTGTCTGATCCGTGTCCGGCTCCACCTGGCTCTGTGTGTTCCAGCCACACTGACTGTCTTCTCTCTCATGTCCCCTCTTAGCTTTGTCATTGATGCTTTGCACTGCCTCCCCTCAACTGGTCCAGTCCTCCTGTTCTCTTCTACCTCCTGAATAATCTAGAGATCAGTTCCTCAGCGAGCACCAGCTGCTTCTGTATATACAGCAAAACTTGTTCTTACACACCCTCCCAGAAGGGCATTCCTTCCTTCCTTCCTTCCTTCAGGACACCCTTCAGTTTGTAATTTCTTCCTCCGTGCAATTACTTGGATAATGTCTGCTTGCCTGAGTCAGTAAGCTCTGTAAGGGATATGGTGTTCCCTACTGAACCTTCAGTGCCTATGACACTGGCTAATAACATTGTTTAACGAATGAATGAATGAGATTTTAAACAAATTAGTTGTATGATGACTACAGGATGTACAAGTGGATAGGTCCAGGAAGCAGCTGGAAATATGGATCCAATGTTCCTAGGAATGCTCTGTCTGGAGTTAAGTGATCTGGGACTCATGAATAGACACATGCTAGCATAATTGATGGGGCTTCCCAGGTAGTTCAGTGGTAAAGAATCTGCCTGCTGATACAGGTGACATGGATTCAGTTCCTGGGTCAGGAAGATCCCCTGGAGAAGGAAATGACAACTATAGTATTCTTGCCTGGAAAATCCCACGGACAGAGGAGCCTGGTAGGCTACAGTCCATAGCGTTGCAAAGAGTTGGACACAACTGGGTAACTGAATATAGCATAACTGACAAGATTTAATTGCCCTGGAAGAGGCTATAGAAAAACAAACAAACAAATAGTTAAAAACCTAAGCCCCCTATAATGGAACACCGATCTACTATTCACACAACCCCTTCCCAAGATCTCTACCCAAGATCCCAACACTCTGGGACACACACCTTTTCTGAAGGTTTTTCTTTTCTTTTCCCATTTTCCTATTTCCTTAATCTTCTCCCACCCACTAAATTGCCTATCCCTTCCCTCCGATCCATAACTAAAAGTTGCTCATACCTCTTTTCAAGTAGATATTGATCCTATTGCTTCTCCTTCCCTTGCTTAATTTATGACCCTTAATCAACATGAAATATCTCCTGCTTCCTATTAAAAACTTATTTTATCTCTCATATAAAACATTAAGATCTTTCAAAAAAAAGTCTGAGTCATTATTCTTTACCTTACAATATTCTTCACAGTACTAATTCTGAAGTTTAAAGTACATCCATTAAAACCAATTTTTTTGTATTGTATTTGATTTGGCACCAAAACCTGATCTAATCTAAATTTATTTCATGGCAAATCTGACTTGAAATGATGAGAGTTCAAAGGTGGTGCTGTCCTGATTTTGGATGGGTATGACTTTAAAATAGCATGCTCATCACATTATCATTCTAAAATCTAAAAAGGAGTTTTAAATGTCAAAATTCTGAAACACATGTATCCTCGAATGCTTCATATAAGATTGTAGGTTTATACTTTGTATTGTGTCTTGCACTTGGTAATATTTGATAAATATTAACTGTCACCAAGTAGAATGCCAAATCAAGAGATTATTGTATGGTTTTATGAAGCTCTGCCAATTTCATACAATGTATAGAATTTTTACCTCTTGTGGGAGGCTGGAAGCTAGCTGATATAATTATGAATAATGTATGTGTTTTGCCCCAAGAAGGTTCCTCTTGACTGATTAATGCTAACACAGACAATAAGAACAACTGTGACAGCCTGGTAGAAATTCCATGTCAGATAATGTCAGGATGGAGAAATGCTATAATAAACATAAGAGCAAAATTCTGTAATGTTATACATTGCAGTAAGTAGTTTTATAGTTTTGGAAGGAAGACAAAGAATCTATTAATGAACATGTTTGTTTACAGAAGTATGACTCAAACTAGTGTGGAAAAAATAGATAGGAAAGCAATTCAGATGATCTCAATTTTATCAGTTATCCAGCAAACACTCAGGTTGAGTATATAGATTCTAGTAACAATGTGAAGAGTTAAAAGAATATTAACATTAGAAGTCAAAGATGGAAGAGTGAAGAATCAATTTCCTGTTTTCTACAGATTTATCTTGGAGAATTTGAAGTATTCATAGAACAGAGTGTGTAGGTACATTGAAGTTATTAATGCTGATGCTACTGAAAAGAATGGTCTTGAAATTGCTGTGGCTTCAGAGAATCCATCTATCCTTTCCTCCACTGTTTTGAATTACAAAAAAACAAATCAACAGATCTATATAAAACTAGTAGTTCTGTCTCCACCCACTCCTCTTAGCTGTATCTATAATTCATTTCTAGACGCTGATATTTTTCTTTTTAGTATATGCTGCTTAATAGTGCTTACACCCTGGTCCCTGGACACAGAGGAAAATTGAGACCCAGGTCCAGTCTGAAAGCAAACAATTATAAGAGACTTATACAGAGAGTGAGACAGATGCCTGGGCTCAGAATACCAGGGGATGTATTTTCATTTCTGGAACAGCATTTCTAATACTTATTTAATTAGTGTTTCCATGAAATATTAATATATGAGTTTTTCTTTACATTTAAATAAATTTATCATAAACTTTAATATCTCTCAAGAGAGCTGATTTGCTTCCAACTTATGTCCTTATGTTTATTATTAGCCTTTATCTTTTAGGGTTTCCACCATTATCTGAAAAGGTAAGGAAAGTATTATGAACTAATGAGAATAATTACCACTCGTTATTTAAAATTTACTTTAAAAGTGGTCTTTTACTATTACCTCAAGTTCTTTGATCATTTTTCTCATGTAATCTTGATTTGGAAACACCTAACTCTATGTAATACCTAGAATGACTTCACTATTTGAATCTGACAATGTATCAGCCTGCTTAGTTAAACAATAAACCAGTCAATAAGAAGATTCACAAAGAGATAGAAGGTGTATATTTGAAAGAATAAAAAAAGGCATGTTTGAGTGAGTAGATGTATAAAGAAATAAACAATAAATCTATATCCTTGAGCACAGACCATCAAACCTGCCTCTTTATCTCACACCCTGATCCCACTCTTCATCTTGGGCCTCCAGTCTCAAGAAAATGCAACAACACTCCAGTAACTTCCAGGAATTTGGAGGATGCCTTTGGATGCTTCTTCTCACTTCCCGTGCCATCCCTTCCCCCAGTTTAAATATCTTTTAAGTCTATTCATTTGTTTACCCTTTCTTTTATTGTCAATTTTCTATGCAATGCCACATTATCCTTTCTTGGAATCTCGAGCCACTCAGCTGATGTCCCAGTCATTACAGCCTGGCTCAGATTCTTCCCCACTTGGGATCAAGTGCTCTCTACTGAACAACAGATTATATCATTTTGATCTTCAACTTCACACTCTTCAGTGGCTTCCAAATGCCTTCAGCAAAATGCTCAGTGTGATATACCCTATGGCTTCCCTGGTGGCTCAGATGGTAAAGAACCTGCCTGCAATACAGGAGACCCTGGTTCAATCCCTGGGTTGGGAAGATCCCCTGGAGAAGGGAATGACTACCCACTCCAGTATTCTTGCCTGGAGAATTTCATGGACAGAGGAGGCTGATGACCTACAGCCCGTGGGGTCCCAAAGAGTCAGACACAACTGAGTGATTAACACACACATTTCTGTAGCTTTGTTTCTCTCTTCCTAACTCAAGTATTACATGATAGCCACACTTGAAGTTCCTCCTAGTTCCTTGAAGTCTGGGACATTGTCTTATGCAGCAGTATATTCCCATAATCAAACACAATCTGCTATGTAGTAGACTTTCAAAACACTGTTGTCAATTTTAGTTTTAGGTTGATGGGTTTAATAGATAAATACATGATTGTTTGGCATCCTGAGTCTGCTTTTTTCTTTCCTTGTTTCATTTTAGACTTAAGTGAGTTCAGGTACCTGGAGGAGTTATTTGAAAACTCATCATCCAGACCCACCACTGTGATGGAAGCACCTGGTTGGTGGTCGGTTCTGATTTTCCTCAATGCAAACTGGCAGATAGAAATACTTGCTAATAAAGACTGAGGTATATTCTTTTCTTTTTGATAGCTCAAAAGTGATCATCATCTCTGTTTCCAGAATATTCCAAAAAGGAACAGCAGTGAATGAGAACTGGTTTAGTACTTTGTTTTATTCTATATTTGTTTCCTAGGGCTGCTGTAACAAAGTGCCATAAATCACGTGACTTAGGATAACAGAAACATAGTCCAACCTAGTTCTGAAGCAAGACACCCAAGTGAAGCTCTCAGCAGGCTCGGCTCCTTTGTGGGCTCTGAGGGAAGATCGATCTATGCCTCTCCCCAGGTTTCTGCTGATTGCTAGCAGTCTCTGTGGTCCTTATCTTGTCTGTCTTATCGTTAGTCTCTGCATCCATCTTCTCATGGTCTTCTCGTCTGTGTATGTGCGTCTGTGTCCTAATCTCCCTCTTCTTGTAGGGACACCAGTCATATTGGGCTTTGGAACTGTCCCAATCCAGCACAACCTCATTTTAACTTAGGAAAATTATTTTAACCTAGTATGGGAACACTGTTTTTAAATCATCTTTTTTGTTAAACTACTATTTCAATAGCAAATGTGATATAATCCAAGATTGTAATAATCTCCATTAGATATTTAAATATCATCCTATAAGACTGACAGAAGGGTCTCTCAAGTTAGTAATGCAGAAATGACCAAATTAAATTCTTCTTCTATTATATGCTCACCAAAATGCAATATGCAGTTTCCCATAGACATCTTATTTAGCAGTAATGATGTATCATACTGAAATATCTTAGTGATCTTAGGAGTCAAAAAGTGAGTGACTAGTCTGGTGATTCAGTCAAATAATTTTTATTGCCTCATCTAGAGGAGAAAATGGAAATACTGAGTTAGAAGATTTCATTGTATGATTTTTTTTTTTACCAAATTTACATCATGGCTATTAGAAGCTATGACACTCCTCTACAAACAAGCATTTAAAAAATTGTTAGGACATTCAATCATAATTGAGATACTAACTCCTATTTTTTTGGAAGGCAAGAATCAAATATAGCATGATTCTGGAATAGTTTATAATGAAAAACAAAAATATTGTGAGTGGTTTGAAACAGTCAACCAATATTTGTTTAATGCTGACTATGTGCTGAGCACCATGCTACACACAGGAGATACTGCAGTGAAAAAAACAGATGAAAACCACATATACAAACACACACACACATATATATGAAATATTATTCAACCACAAGAAAGAAGGAAATCATACCATTTGCAACAACAAGAATAGACCTTGAGGAAACTGTAGTGATTAGAGTTAATAATATAGTATTCTATATTTGAAAAGTGCTAAGAAAGTAAATATTAAATGTTTTCATCACACAAAAAAGGTCATTATGTGATGTGATGGAGATGAGAGCTAAGGCTATGGTGGTAATTACTTTACAATATTTAAGTGTATCAAGTCAACACATTGCACACTTCAAATATACTCAGTTTTATAAATCAATTATATCTCAACTAAATTGGAAAAAATGTTCCCAAGGAGCTCACGTTGCCCTGGGGTATGCTTTATAGTCTCTGTCTGCTCCTCTAGATCAATCCTCTATCTACTGTGCTTGGAGGTCTGGCAATTGACCTCTAAGAAGTGTTTGACCCCCTGAATCTCTGGCTTCTTGTTGGCTTCACCAGTGAAAAGCACAGGTAGCAGATCAGAGGTGAGAAGAGAGAGCCACCTAGTTTTTATTTCTCCTGAGCCTTCCCTTCCGGAGTATATCTTGTCAGTGTCTGGTTTCCTCCATTTACACAAAAGCTATGGCTATTATGGGATCAAGTATCTACTTTTATGCTTGCTCCTTCAGGTGATGGAAATAGCATTCATCCAGCTAGCTTTCTCATAACCAGAGGAGTTCTTTAAATCTGCCCGCATATTTGTAAATCGCCTTTTTGTTAAACTCTCTCCAATTACCCTCTCTGAGTGTGCCATCTATTTCTTGAAGGGATCTAAATAACTCTGGAGCTAGAAAGGGAATAAAATATGTAAGGCAAACTCTGGAGCTGGAATAAAATACGTAAGACATCTGAGAAAAGACCTTTGGCAGAGCTGTCAATCACCCACCCATACCCTCTTGATCCCCCCCTTTCTCACTCACACTTCCTTTCTGCCGCTCTAAGCACTCTCCAGCCAGGAGAGTCCTCTAGGCTCGAGGATGGAGTCGGCGGGGCATGCTGGGACTTCATTCATTTCTTATGACCCTTTTCCCAGCAACCCTCAACCAGTGACTGGCGGGATGTCCTTGACAAAATCCTCAGCTCCTTGGAGTTTTGGTTGGGATTGTTTACACTGCCCCCAGCTGCCCCCAGTGGTCATTTGTTGAAATGAGACATTCTCTTGATATCCTTTCTTTCCCTGTTCTCCTTCTCCTCTCATCACAGAAACACACACACACACACACACACACACACACACACACACACACACATTCTTGCTCATCGATAACGATAAATTCTGGAAGGTCCGAGGAGAGGAGATACCTGCCCTAATTTAGGTTTTTAAGGCTCTGTCTGGGTTTTTCTGTTGAAATAACCTTGAAAGTCTTTGAGGAAAGAAGCAGAGAGACGCGTTTGGAACAATAGTTTACTTCAAGAGCACAAGATGGCACAAATCCAGGAGAGAGATGATGAGGGCATGCAGGAGAGGTGTAGTAGCAAAGACAAGAATTGCCAGATTATGGGTATTTTTTGAGATCTCCCGATCAATATTTATTGAGCCATATTAGGCCTCAGGCCCTATTCTGAGAGATACCAAGATGGATATAGTCCTAGTCCTTATTTTAGGAATGAAATAAGGAAGCAGATTAGGAAAGTCAAGCAGAATATGTAGATTTCCACCTGCAGAGCCTTACATCTGATGCCCAGAGGTCTGGCCTCCCCACAACACTGCTTCTGTCAGGGAGGCTGTTGTAACTTCAGATTGAGTGGAGTGGTAAAAACAGAAGGTCATCTGCAGAGAAATGACAGTGAGAAAAATAGAGAGGAAAGCAGAAGTAACTTGGGTAGACAATGCTTTCAAGTAGTTTGGCAGCAAAAGAAAAAAAAAAGAGAGAGAGAGAAATGGAGTAACTAATGGGCATAAGGTAGGCCTTTTGTTTTGTATTCTCATTTTTCTTTTTAACCTGGGAGGCGCTTATTCTTGTTTACATGCTTCTCAGAGGATACACTGGGAAAAAATATTTGATGTTACAGGAGTTAAAGAAAATAATTGATTAAGGAAGGCTTGGTAGCAGACAAGATGAAATACACACAGAAAGTCTGTTTTAAATCATAAGTAATTTGCAAATAGCTACAAATACGTGCTCATTATAAAGTATTAAATAAGAGAAGCAGCTATGGAAAAAAGTCTATGCCTGTGTGGATGCCATTTGTTATAACCCTACATGCCACTGCTATCCTTACAGTAATCTCTTCAGGATATAGCCTTACAAATATTTGTGTGCATGTATACGTGTGGGTTTACATTTTTTTAAAATTTTATTTGTTTTTAATTGAAGGATAATATCTTTACAATATTGTGTTGGTTTCCATCCTACATCAACATGAATCAGCCATCAGTTCAGTTCAGTTCAGTCGCTCAGTCGTGTCTGACTCTTTGTGACCCCATGAATCACAGCATGCCAGGCCTCCCTATCCATCACCAACTCCCAGCGTTTATTCAAACTCACGTTCATCCTCTGTCATCCCTTTCTCCTCCTGATCCCGATCCCTCCCAGCATCAGGGTCTTTTCCAAGGAGTCAACTCTTTGCATCAGGCATGATGCTGCTAAGTCACTTTAGTCGTGTCCGACTGTGCAACCCCATAGATGTCAGCCCACCAGGCTCCTCCGTCCCTGGGATTCTCCAGGCAAGAATACTGGAGTAGGTCAGGCATAGGTATACATAATATCCCCTCTGCCTGGAACCTCCCTCCCACCTTCCACCCCATCCCACACTCCTCTAGGTTGTCACAGAGCCCCAGTTTGAGTTCTCTGAGCCACACAGCAAATTCCCACTGGTTATCTATTTTCCATCATTGGAAAAGTCCTTGATGCTGGAAAAGATTGAGGGCAAAGGGAGAAGAGGGCATCAGAGGATGAGATGGCTGGATGGCATCACTGATGCAATGAACATGAACTTGGACAAACTTCAGGAGATGGTGAAAGACAGGGAAGCCTGGCATGCAACAGTCCAAGGGGATGCAAAGAGTTGGATAGGACTGGGTGACTGAACAACAACAACATTTATTTTACATGTGGCAATGTGTATGTGTCCATGCTTCTCTCTCCATTTGCCCCACCCTCTTCTCTGCTGCCCTCCCCACCCCATGTCTATAAGTGTGTTCTCTATGTCTGCATCTCCTTTGCTGCCCTGAAAGTAGATTCATCTGTAGATTTTATATATACACACACACACTCACACATACACACATATATACACCTTAAGATACAATATTTGTTGTTGTTTCTGATTTACTTCACTCTGTATAATAGGCTCTAGATTCATCTACCTTATTAACACTGACTGAAATGTGTCCCTTTTTACATGAAATGAGTTGAAATGTGTTTGTAGCTTTCTTTTTTTCACATTTTTCAACAGGTTTTCCATATCAGCCCACATGAACCTATTATATTCTTGATTTTCAACTTATGACATCAGCCGCATAAAAACACTACCTTAAACTTTTAATTTTTAGAGTTATAGGAATTTATGAAGATTAGATGGAGATTTCCACACATACCAAACCCAGTTTCCTTTACAATTAATATCTTTCATTACTATGGTACATTTGTCCCCATCAAGGAATAAATACTGATGCATTATGACTAACAAAAAGCCCTGATCATATTTCTTTAGTTTTTCTGTAACATTGTCTTCCTGCCCAGGATCCCATCAAGGGTCCCATTTTACATTCGGTTGTCATATTCTCCCATACTCCTCTTGGTTACAACAGTTTCACAAATCTTCATGTTTTTGATGCCCTTGACAGTTCTGAAAGCTGCTGGTTGGATATTTTGTAGACTTTCTCTCAATTAGGACTTGCATGATATTTTTTCTCATGGTTAGACTGGGACTGTGTGTTTGGAAAAGACCAGGAAGGAAAATGCCATTCTCTTCTTGACAGAATCAAGATCATCTATCATAAACAAGACTTATCCCTGTTGATGTTAACCTTGATCTCTGCGCTGAGGTAGTGTTTTTCAAGTTTCCCCCAGTGTAAATTTGTTCCTTTAACCCTCCAGTTCTCATACCACAATCTTTGGAGTTTGCCCTGCTTAGTTCATACTGAAAGAAAGGAGATCCATTTGTTATCAATTAAAAATATCAATATGGATTTGCAGATACTTTATACTTTGGGTTGTAACCCAGTATTGTTGCATTTATTCTGTTAAGTAATGGCCTTGCTCAGATTTCATTACTGCAGCTTTAACTATTGGAAACTTCTTCACTTGGCTTATTTGTATCTTTTAACTTATCTCCATTTGTGTGTATGCTTACTGGTACTATAAGATGCTATAAACTCATTTGCATATTTTCTGCCCCATTCCTAGAATCAAGCATTTCTCCATGGATTGGTTAATCCTTTTACTGGGGAATAATGTTAAAAGTCAAATAAAGAAAAGGGAACCTGCTTGCACTATTGGTGGGAATATAAATTGTTAACAGCCACTATGGAGAACAGTATGGCAATTCCTTAAAAAAACTAGGGATAAAACTGTCATATGACCCAGCAATTCCACTACTGGGCATATACCCTGAGAGAACCATAACTGAAAAAGATACATGTACCCTAATTTTCATAGGAGCACTCTTCGTAATAGCTAGGACATGGAAGCAACCCAGATGTCCCACAACGGATGAATGAATAAAGAATATGTGGTATACATATACAGTGGAATATTACTCAGTCATAAAAAAGAATGAAGTAGAGTCTGTTATACAGAGTGAAGAAAGTCAGAAAAACAAATCTTTCTGTCTGGTTGCAATTTTTCCACCCCTGGTCAGTCTTTCATTGTTTTCGCCAGTAGTTTCTGTGTGGTTCCTTTTCGAAGGAGGTGAGGCTGTGAGTCAAACCTTTAAACTTTGGCTTATAGTTCAGAATTGTGATATGAAGAATAAATACAGTTCCAGTTTTGACATAAAACAAAATAAAAATCAAGAGATGGGTACTGGGTGTGCTCATCCCTATTAGAGTGCCATTGCTTCTAGGGCCTCTCAGTTGGCAAAGCAAGGAAATATATGTGTTTATACTAATCTGTGCATAAACATATGTCTAAAAATATGTGTATATGTAATCATCTCCAATGTTGAAGCTGAAGTTCCAATACTTTGACCTGTTGATGTGAAGAGCTGATTCACTGGGAAAGACCCTGATGCTGGGTCTTTTCCGAAGGCAAAAGGAAAAGAGGGCGGCAGAGGATGAGATGGTTAGATAGCATCACCAACTCAATGGACATGAACTTGAGCAAACTCCAGGAGGTAGCAGAGGGAAGAGAAGCCTGGTGTGCCACAGTCAGTGGGCTCTCAAAGAATAGGACATGACTTATTGGCTGAACAAAGAAAGAACTACTTCTATCTACACTAGGGCTAAACCTGCGGTCATACTGATGTCTCCAACTATAATCCACTATAACCTGAATTGTTCTAGCCTCTGCTGGTTACTTGTCTGTAACCCTCCATTCTAAGAGAAATTTGGCTCCCATTATTTTTATCCATTTATTTACATATTCCAGTAAACATATGTACTAGTTTTGAGAACTGTTAATTTCCATCCCTATGTGAAACACTTGATTGATCAGTCCACAATGCTTATATATAGTTCTTTTTGCCTTTAGTTTTTTAGAATCCACTCATTTACAGAGTTGCTTTATATGTGTGTGTGTGTGTGTATGTATAGATAGATAATTTGCATACATTTTGTATTACAAAGCTCAATGGATTTTGAAAAATGCATAGTATAATGTATCCATAATTCCAGTATCACCCAGTATTATACAGAACAGTTTCTCTACTCTAAACAACGACCTTTTCTCCTATTCAGTACCCCCACTCCCATTGTGAATCACTAGATACCACTGGTCAGTTTATAATCTCTATGAGTTTGCCTTTTCCAGAATGGAAATAATCATAATAAATGGAATAATATGGTATATAGTCTTCTTGCCTTAGCTTCTTTAACTTATCAATATCTATTTTAGATTTATTCATAACTCAATGCCAAGGTAGCTCATTTCTTTTTACTGCTGAATAGCATTCCATTGTATGGAAGTACCACAGTCTGTTTAACCATTCACCGTATAAAGATCATCCTGGTTGATTCCAATGAAGTTGCTGTAAGCATTAATTTATGGAGTCTTTTGTGAAACTGAGTCATCAGATAACTTAGAAAGATGTAGAAGGATGATTGTGGGTTCATAGGGTTTAGCTATGTTTAGCTTTGTACCAATGATCCAGTAAAACCACTCCTGAGCATATATCTGGAGAAAATCATAATTTGGAAAGATACATGCACCCCAATGTACATTGCAACACTATTTACAAGCCAAGATATGGAAGCAACCTAAATGCCCATCAGTGGAGGAAAGAATAAAGAATATGTGGTACATAAATACAGTGGACTATTACTCAGCCATGAAAAGAATGAAATAATGCCATTTGCAGAAACATGGATGGACTTAGAGATTATCATACTAAGTGAAATAAGTCAGAAAAAGACAAATATTATATGGTATCACTTATATGAAGAATCTTAAAAAATTATATGAATGAACTAATTTACAAAACAGAAACAGACTTAGACTTAGAGACTTTGAAAACAAATGATTACCAAATGGGAAAGATGGGGGAGCAGATAAATTATAAGCTTGGGATGAACACATACACACTATTATATATAAAATAGGTAAACAACAATGACCTACTGTATAGGTCAAGAAAACCAATTTGAAAATCAACAAGAAAATCAACTCAGTAATCTGTAATAACCTATGTAAGAAAATAATCTGAAAAAGAGTGCATACGTGTACATGTATAACGAGATCACTTAGCTGTACACTTGAAACTAACACAACATTGTAAATCAATTATAGTAGTGTTAGTCACTCTGTTGTGTCCACTCTTTGTGACCCCACGGACTGTGGCCCGCCAGGCTCCTCTGTCCATGGGATTCTCCAGGCAAGAATACTGGAGTGGACTGCCATTCCCTTCTCCAGAGGATCTTCCCGACCCAGGGGTTGAACCCGGGTCTCCTACACTGCAGACAGTTTCTTTACCCTCTGAGCTACAGGGAAGATCCATTACACTCAATATCAATTATACTCCAATATAAAATAAAAACTAAACTAAAAAGAAACAAATTATCTTCCAAACTGACCATATCACTTCACATTTCCACCAGCAATAAAAATTCGTTGTGTGATAATCATTGTTACTCATGCAATATATCAGTTGTGTTTCTTTTTTATCCATTGGTATGACAATTTTTACAAGGACTTTCATAAATTTACTCAAATTTCATTCCATCAGGTTTTTTCTTCCCCTGAGAAGTTACTAAATTTCTCAACCATGACTTCTGCTATGTGGTTTTTCAGGACATCTGGCCAGTTTCTGTCTCCTGATTTTCTATTTGAGTCACAATTATTATTTTCATACCAAACCTTCATAAAACAATTATTGAACTATTACATTCAAGCTAACAGTTATTTTACCTAAGATATGTGGAAGGATTTCTCATGAGATGATACTTTCCATTGAAGTGTATACACTCTAGAAATCAGAGACATTTCTGAGAACAGAATCCTACTGTGTGTGAATGAAATTTCTTAAAAAATTACAGTTAGAGTATGTCAAATGTAAAATCAAAGCTACAGTAATCAAGACAGTATGGTACTGGTACAAAAACAGAAATATATATCAATAGAAAAAGATAGAAAACCTAGAGATAGGCACATGTATCTATGGGCACATTATCTTTGACAAAAGAGGCAATCATATATAGTGGAAAAATGACAGTCTCTTCAATAAATGGTGATGAGAAAACTGGATAGTTATGTGTAAAAGATTGAAATTAGAACACTTCCTAAAACCATACACCAAGGTAAACTCAAAATGGATTAAAGACCTAAACTTAAGGCCAGAAACTATAAAACTCTGAGAGGAAAACGGGTAGAACACTCTATGACATAAATCACAAGATTCTCTTTGACCCAACTTCTAAAGTAACAGAAATAAAAACAAACAAGCAAGAAAAAAAAAAAAAGGGACCTAATCAAGCCTAAAAGCTTTTGCACAGGAAGCAAACTATAAACAAGATTAAAAGACATCTCTCAGAATGGGAAAAAATGATGGCAAATGAAGCAATTGACAAAGGATTCATTTCCAAAATATACAAGCAGCGCATGCAGCTCAATATCAGAAAAACAACTTAATCAAAAAATAGGCAGAAAACCTAAAGAGACATTTATCTAAAGAAGACATACAGATGGCTAACAAAAACATGAAAAGATGCTCAACATCACTATTATTTTGGAAATGCAAATCAGAACTACAATGAAGTATCACCTCATACCAGTCAGAATGGCCATCATCAAAAAATCTATGAACAATAAATGCTAGGGAGAATATGGAGAAAAGGGAACCCCCTTTCAGTATGGTGGGAATGTAAATTGATATAGCCATTATGGAGAACAGTATGCAATTCCTTAAAAAAATAGGACTAAAACTACCATATGACCCAGAAATTCCACAACTGGGCATATACCCTGAGAAAATTACAATTCAAAAAGACACATGGGCAAACTCGCAGCTTTGCCCTGGGAAGGTGCAACATGGGATGAAGGGGTCAGCATTTTGTGAAGTTCTCCAGGAGATTCTGAAACAAAACATGTTTCTTACATGAAATCCTGCTTTCAAGCAGTTGTTCTCTGGAGACATTTACGAGCTACAAGCTGGAAATTCCTTCTGTGAAAAAGATCAAGCCCTGAGCCTTTAGCGTGGGAGCACTGACTCCAAGACCCTAGACTACCAGAGAACTAACCCTTCAGTTCAGTTCAGTTGCTCAGTCACGTCCAACTCTTTGTGATCCCATGAACCACAGCACGCCAGGCCTCCCTGTCCATCACCAACTCCTGGAGTTCACCCAAACCCATGTCCATTGAGTCGGTGATGCCATCCAACCATCTCATCCTCTGTCATCCCCTTCTCCTCCTCCCCTCAATCCTTCCAGTATCAGGGTCTTTTCAAATGATGTGCTCTTCACATCAGGTGGCCAGAGTATTGGAGTTTCAGCTGCAGCATCAGTCCTTTCAATGAACACCCAGGACTGATCTCCTTGCAGTCCAAGGCTTTCCTTATAGTCCAACTCTCACATCCATACATGACTACTGGAAAAACCATAGCCTTGACTAAACAGAACTTTGTTGACAAAGTAATGTGTCCGCTTTTTATATGCTGTCTAGGTTGGTCATAACTTTCCTTCCAAGGAGTAGGTGCCTTTTAATTTCATGGCTGCAATCACCATCTGCAGTGATTTTGGAGCCCCCAAAAATAAAGTCAGCCACTGTTTCCCCATCTATTTGCCATGAAGTGATGGGACCAGATGCCATGATCCTAGTTTTCTGAATGTTGAGCTTTAAGCCAATTTTTTCACTCTCCTCTTTCACTTTCATAAAGAGGCTCTTTAGTTCTTCTTCACTTTCTGCCATAAGGGTGGTGTCATCTGCATATCTGAGAACTCTAGGGAGTATCAAATAGAACTCACACAAATGAAACCACTTGAATACAAGACACAGCATCACTCAACCACCAGTAGCACCTTGTGCAGGATGCCTCATCTAAACAACAAACAAAACAAAAATACAACCCAATTATCATATCCGTTCAGTAACTCAGTCATGCCTGACTCTTTGTGACCCCATGGACTGCAGTATGCCAGGCTTCCATGTCCATCACCAACTCTTGGAGCTTACTCAAACTCATGTCCATTGAATCTGTAATGCCATCCAACCATCTCATCCTCTGTTGTCCCCTTCTCCTCCTGCCTTCAATCATTCCCAGCATCATGGTCTTTTCCAATGAGTCAGTTCTTCACATCAGGTGGCCAAAGTATTGGAGTTTCAGCTTTAGCATCAGTCCTTCCAATGAATATTCAGGACTGATTTTCTTTAAGATGGACTGGTTTCATCTCCTTGCAGTCCAAGGGACTCTCAAAAGTCTTCACCAACATCACAGTTCAAAAGCATCAATTCTTTGGTGCTCAGTTTTCTTCATAGTCCAACTCTCACATCCATAACCCAGTCATCAGCAGATAGGATTACCACCTCACTCAGCCTTGCCAATTAGAGGAAAAACAGATGAACCAAAAAAATCTCAGCAGAAATCTCACCCTATATGAAGCTCACTCAAACCACTGGACCAACCTTAGCAGGGCAGAAACCAAAAGGAAAAAAGAATTCAACCTTGAAGCCTGGGAAAAGGAGACCTCAAACACAATAAGTTAAAAAAAATAATGAAAAGGCAGAGAACTATTACACAAATGAAAGAACAAACTAGAAACACAGAAATCCAAATAAATGAAGAGGAGATAGGCAAACTACCTGAAAAAGAATTCAGAATTATGATAGCAAAGATGATCAAAAACCTTGAAAACAAAATGGAGAAAATTCAAGAATCAATTAACAAAGACCTAGAAGAATAGAACAGACATACAAACAACACAATTACTCAAATTAAAAATACTCTGGAAGGAATCAATAAGAGGATATCTGAAGCAGAAGAATGAATGAGTGAGCTGGAAGATAAAATGGTGAAAATAAGTTCTAAAGAGCAGAATAAAGTAAAAAGAATGAAAAGAACTGAGGACAGTCTCAGAAACCTCTGGGACAATGTCAAATGCACCAACATTCGAATTATAGGGGTCCCAGAAGAAGAAGAGAAAAAGAAAGCGTATGAGAAAATTTTTGAAGAGATTATATTTGAAAATCGTGGTATGTATATAAAATGAAATATTACTCAGCCATAAGAGGAACAAACGAGTCAGTTGAACTGAGGTGGATGAATGGAGAGCCCATTATACAAAGTAAAGTAAGTCAAAAAGAGAAAAACAAATATTGCATATTAATGCATACATACATATATGCATTATATATATATATATGAAATCTAGGAAAATGGCACTAATGAACCTATTTTCAGTACAGTAATATAGAGACACAGATGTAGATAATGGGTTCATGGATGCAGCAGGGGAAGGAAAGAACAGGATGAATTGAGACAGTAGTACTGAAACATATATATTACTATGTGTAGAACAGATAGCTAGTGGGAAGTTGCTATATGACACGGGGAGCTCAGCCCAGTTCTCTGTGGTGACCTAGAGGGTGGGGAGGGAGGGAGGTTCCAGACAGAGAGGATGTTTGTATACTTATGGCTGATTCATGTTGTTGTATATCAAAAACCAGCACACCATTATAAAGCACCTATCCTCCAATTAAAAATAAATTTAAAAACAAGAATACCAGGCCCTTTAATATTCAGTCTGTTATATATTCTGGGCTTCCCTGGTTGGCTCAGACAGTAAAGAATTTGCCTACATTGCAGAATCTGGGTTTGATCCTTGGGTCAAGAAGATCCCCTGAAGAAGGGAATGGCCACCCACTCTAGTAGTCTTGCCTAGAGAATTTCATGGACAGAGGAGTCTGGCAGGCTACAGTCCATGGGGTCACAAAGTGATAGACACAACTGAGTGACTAACACTTTCACTTCTTCGTTATATTAGAATTGTACAATATATATTTCAAAGTGGGAAATATTGTAAAACACTGAATGATCAGCATGGCTACCTAATGTATAAAAATATGGGTACTGAAACATGAGAGAAATTCTACACTCCTAGAAAATCAAAGGACCAAACATAAATGAAATCAGTGATAAGAAACAAAATTCAAAACAAATCTTGCAGATGAACTGATTACGAGAAATAGCAACAAAAGCAGTTCAGGTCAACTTTGAGTTCCCACACTTAGAGCTCTGTATATTTTTCTGCATCATAAAACTGACCATGTGACTTGTAAATATTTTGAGGCATATACTGAGTAAATGGGCCACAAAAAGCATTTCTTCAAGTGTTTGCCATAGATTAAAAACAATAATCATAAGTTGAAGTCATAGAATTTTAGAGTTCAAAGAAAAGGAGCTATAAGAATAATGAATTTAACCTTATTTTACTGACAAGAAGACAGAATGAAACCAAGTGAATTTTCCAAATACAGAGAGTCAGGGATTGACTTGTCCAGAAGGATAATCTGAATTTCCTGATTAGCATCAAGATTTGTTTTTTCCCCACTACAGATTTTATTTCAAAGATATTTAATCTCCTATAATTCTACTTGGACCTGAGTCCATTTAGAAGAAAAGAAAGTTATACTATTTATAAACAGTTGAAAGTTACCAAGGATTTCACTGGCAATAAACAAATATACAAAAGTACGTTGAATAAATGCAAGTCAATATAAATCATAAAAGTACAACTTATCATGACACATAATTAGAAAAAAATATCAAATTGTTGGAAGACTGAGTATAAAGGGAAGCATGAATACCTAAGTTTCCTATGAAAATCTACAAAACTTAGAAAATAATTTATGGAATTATTTAAGCCATATAAGGATTAACTGTTTACAGGAATCTTCATGTTAGCAACAAGATTATAGAAATAAATATTTGTGATTCTCAGTCTTCTTATTAATTTAGAAATATGTCACAACCTGCTTTAGATTAGAGATATACTGCATTTTCTAGATATTATTACAATATGTCAAAAGTGTTTACCCAAGGCTCCATCTGTAAAGACCATGATAATACAAGAAACAGAAGGAAGCTCATTGCATATTGAAAGTCCTGGCTGGTGAGTAGATACACTGGACTCCATGGAAAAGTAGTTTTACTAGAAGCTCATACATAACAGTGGCAGAAAAAAATTGCACCCCCAAAACAATTTCAGAGCTACTCAGTCAACTGATGTATTAAACAGTGACAGATACCCCAACTTTGATCATGCTTTCATTCAACAATATATAGTATGAAATAACATGACTTTAACTGGAACTACTATTTTAGTCTATATAAACCATTTAAAAAACAATTACTGGAATTTTGTTGTATTAAATATATCAAGGACTCAATGTAACTACCTTGATATATGTAGCTAATCTAGAAACAACCACAATGAAATCTAGACATAAACACTTTATTAGCTCAAGTAAAATGAGTTTTATTATAAGCTGCAGGGTTGGGCAAATCAAAATAGAGGAAATATATGAAAATAACTACAATTACTTAATGAAAGGACATTTATCTGTTGATAGAAATGAATAGTGGGCACTCAAATCTTCACTAGGAGGGTTTACTTTGTCTATTCCACAGAAGTGTATAACAGTCCTAGTACGCTACGTCAGTAATTAGATCTTATATATTTTTATAAAGAGATTAATATAGTACTATAAATATGAATTGAAGGATGTATTTTAAAATAACCACAAAAGATTAGACATGTTAAAAAGATAAACATAATGCTATTTATCAGTATAAATAATGCAGAAGACCTGTTTGACTTATTTCACTAGTAGCGACTTTGCACAGTCCTATCTAATAACAGGTGCAGAGTTACAAGAAGTGAAAAGCAAAGTGCTAGTTGCTCAGTCATGTCTGTTTGCTACCCCATGGACTGTAGCCCACCCTGCTCCTCTGTCCGTGGAATTCCCCAAGCAAGAACAGTGGAGTGGGTAGCCTGTCCCTTCTTCAGGGTATCTTCCTATACTAAATGGGGAAAAACTAAATGTCTTTCCCCTAAGGTCGAGTACAATGTTAAGATATCTGATGTAATAATTTCCATTCAACATTTTACTGGAGGTCTAAGTGAATATAGTAAGGGAAAAAATATAAAAAGCATGAAGGTTAGGAGGGAAAAACCTGTATATTCTCCAGAAAATTTAAAATAACACAATTTTTCAAGGTCAAAAGAAGCCAAGTCAAGATACCAAAAATAATTTATACTTGTATATATGAGAAAAAAATATTGGGAAGTTCTAAGAGACATAATACCATTTATAACATATCAAATCATGAAATTATGAATAGACTTAATAAAATATGCAAGATCTGTATGTTGGAGATGAAAAGCATTTGACGAGAGAACTTAATACAGACCTAATGTGATGGAGTGATACCCTATGTTTATGGATTGAAAGGCTAAGCATTGTTAAGATTTCAGTTCTTCCAAAGCCGATCTATAGATTCAGAATAATCCCAAACAAAATCCCAGTATACATCTTTTATAGAAATTGACAAGCTGATTCTAAAATTTATATGGGAAACACAAAGCCTTGCAAATAACCAAAATGATTTTTAAAGGAACACAAGCAGAGGACTTTTTACACTACTTGATTTTGAAAAGATTCCTCTAAGAATGAAATCTTGACATTTGCAACAACATGGATGCACCTAAAGGGTATTATACTAAGTTAAATAAGTCAGAAGGAAATAGGCAAATGCCATGTGATTTTACTTAGATATAGGATCTGAAACAAAACAAAACAAATAAACAAATAAAACAAAATAGAAGCAGACTCATAGATACAGGAGCTTCCCTGGTGGCTGAGCTGGTAAAGAATCCTCCTGCAATGTGGGAGACCTAGGTTCAATCCCTGAGTTGGGAAGATCCCTTGGAGAAGGCAATAACTACTCACTCCAGTATTCTGGCCTGGAGAATTCCATGGACTGTATAGTCCATGGGTCACTAAGAGTCGGACATGACTGAGTGACTTTCTCAGATTCAGAGAAGAAACTGCTGGTTACCAAAGGATAGAGATAGGTGTTGGGTCAAATCTCTGAAGGGGATTAAGAAGCAAACTTCTAGTTATAAAATAAATAAGTCACAGGGATTTAATGTATAGCATAAGAAATATAATCAGTAATACTATAATAACTTTGTATGGTGACAGATGGTTACCAGGCTTACCATAGTGATAATCCCATAATATATGTAAATACCAAATCATTATGTCATACACCTAGTGTATGTCATACACCTATTGTGAGTCAACTATATTTCAAGAAAAAAAATGAAGATGGTGAATAAATTTTAAAGCCTGTTTAGAAGTCAGAAAAAACCTTACTATATGATCTAATCAAGATAGGATGGTATTGATGTAAAGAGAGACACAGGCCAATGGGACAGAATAGAAAGTATAAACATAGGTCGACATATATATGGTCAACTAATTTTCCACAGTAAGTGATTTTCAGTGGTGAAAGAACTGTTTTTTCAATAAATGATGCTTAATAATGGGCATCCTTATGCAAAAAACAAAAAAGAAGGCTTGATCCTTCCCTTTCAACTTACATAAATATTAATGGACCACAAATATTGAAATAGATCACAGGCCTAAATGTAACATACAAAACTATAGAAACTGTAAAAGAAAATTCATAAAATCTGCATGAACATGGTTAATATTTGACAGTGTAAAAAATATGGACATAAAGCAAAAAACTGAAAAATTAGACTTCATAAAATTAAGAACTCTTACTCTTTGAAGATTTCCATTAAGAAAATTAGACCAACCCTATATAATGAAGAAAATATCTGCAAAACATTTATTTCATACAGGACTTGCATCCAGAACATAAAGTTCTCACAGCTCAATATTAAAACAATGAAACAATTCAGTAAAAAAAAAAAAATAGGTAAAAGATCTGAACATATGCTGAACCAAAAAACAATAGAGATGACAAGTACAACATAATGGTTAGGGGAATACAAATTTGAAACCACAACGAGACACCACTACATATTAGAATGTAAAACAAAAATAAAGATACAGTAACAATGATAACAAAACCAAGCTATGGCAAGGATATAAAATAATTAAATTCTAACAAATTTCTGTAAGAATGTAAATTACTAAGCCACTAAACAGATTGACAGTTTATCTTACAAATTCACATGTGTACTTACTATATGATCCAGCAATTCTACTTCTAGATGTTTGAGGAAACTGAAAAAGATATGTCCACATAGAACCTGTACACAAATGTTTATAGCAGCTTTAAGTAGAATAATTCCAAATTCCAATCAACCATAATGTCCATTAACTGATGAATAACTAAACCTATCATGGTAAAGCAATACAATAGGACACTACCAGTAAAAGGAAGGAATGAACTATTGGTACAGGTAACAAAAAGAATGAATCTCAAAAGCATTCTGCTAAGTGGAAAGAAACCAGATTCGAAAAGCATACCTAATGTATTATTCCATTTATATGAAATTCTGGAAAACACAAAACTATAAGGACAGAAGTCAGATCAATAGTTCCTAGGAGCTGGGTGTGAAAGAAAGATATTGATTACAGAGAACCACCAGAGAGGTCTCTGGCTTGGTGAGAGTGTTCTATATTTGATTGTGGTGTAGATATACAACCATGCATTTATCAAAGCTCATTGAGCTGTGCAAGCTAAATTGGTGAGTGTCACCTTATCAAATTATGCTGCAATAAAACTGAATAAAGAGAGAATCCCAACCATTTATTTGTGATGGTCTATTTCCCAGTCTGATAACCACATCCATATCTAACAAAGATTTACCTGATCTAGTTCCCACCTGACGTGTACTATCTCCTCTTCCCATTTATTGGGAGTATCTGTGGGTTTTTATTTCCAATTTTTGTCAATGAGCTAAGCATTATACATATATACATATGTAAATATATACACATACAATTTCTATATTTAGCCAGTATCTTAATTGTAACAGAAAGCATTTTGAATTTACTCAATTGGCCATGTCCCTGAAAAACAGTTCAATTTTACACTGTGTATGTATGTTATATAATAATATACATGAATTATATTACATTTTATATATATTAATTCCCATAACAATGCTTTAAATAAAACAGAAGGATAGAAAGTGAAAAATGAAGATCTACTTTTATACCCAATTAAATCTTTTCACTAGAGGAAATGCTGTTGTTACTATATATGCTCCCAGAGATTTTTCATAAAATAGGATAGCTGCATCTGTATATTGGCCAGCATATATTTTTCACCTGACATCATGTCTTGGAGAACTTTATGTCAACTTATATAGATAATACTTCAGTCTTCGTAATTGTGGCATGTATGACATAGTGCATATGTCCTATAATTTGTTTAGTCGTTTCTCTGCTGTTTGGCACTTGGGTGTCTTCTAATCTTGATCGTTTGCATTGCAATGCTAAAATAGATTCCACTGGCTATTTACTTTTAAAACTAGCAAAAACTGTTCAGTTATAACACCAGTCCAAGTTCCATGCATGAAACAGGGACTCAAAGCCGGTGCACTGGGACAATCTTGAGGGATGGGACGGGGAAGCAGGTGGGAGGGGGATTCAGGATGGGAAACACATGTACACCCATGGCTGATTCATGTCAAGCTATGGCAAAAACCACCAAAATACTGCAAAGTAATTAGCCTCCAATTAAAATAAATAAATTAATTTAAAACAAACAAACTGAAAACATCTTGGGCTCACCTCTTAAGCAAATATGTAGCTTACTATGCAAGAAGCATTGTGCCTCTATAGAGAGAGAGAAATAAATCTGAGAAACCAGCATGGACACCCTGCTTCTTAAACACTAGATGAAATTGCCTTAAGTCTTCAGTTCACATTTTCTGGAAAATCCTACTCACAGTTTTAGCAAATTATCTAAAGACATAATTTTGTGGTCATCCCTCCTTCTAAGTTTCTGCTTCTGATTTGGTTTCATTTTCACAACTGTGTAAGTGTTCCATGCCTATGGTTTTTATTCTCTTTTAACCCAGTCAGGAAACAGCATTTTCCTTCATGTTCCTAAAAACAAAACACTCACATATGTTATATATATTTTAACATACTCAAGCTTTGGAGAGTCACAAACATGTATGCTGCAGCCACTGTAGCATTGCAAGTACCTTAAGTTGTGTGTTAATCATTCTCCTTAAAAATACAATACCTCTTGGCATGGTCTGGATTTTGGCTTTAGTTTTCTGTCCTGTGGTACAGACTGCCTCTACTTTCTCTCTCTCTCATTTATCGTGTGCTTCTTTTCTACCTGCCCATTTCCTTTTGGGGAAAACTCCCATGCCACTCAATGCTCTACACAGCCCAGTTAAGGTCCCCTAGCTAAGTTGTTGAAGCACGCATTCAACTCAGGACACACAGCAAACCCCAGGCCTGGGCTAAAACTAAAAACGTGGCCCACCTCCAACAGTCCTGCCCCATTCCGTTAGTAGACACAGGTGGTGTGCCTTACATCTCTATGTGGATAGAAGGGTAAGGGAGACGCTTGCCTTCAAAGAATTCACAGTTCTCATAGTGTAAGACCTTTTGAGCCACCCCTGGACGACCATGGACGTAGAGTGGTCCACTAAGTTGGGTGGTGTGACTCTCTTGAGGCATGAACTTCTGTGAAGATGAGGCTATAATTGAGGATGACTCAGAGGTGAGACTGGCTTTCCATGAAAAGACAAGAGCTCTATGAATTTCCAAAATAATTAAACCAAACAACAAAAATCCCTGGCAGACACCTACCTTATACTGCTGATCAAGAGCTCACTCAAAGAAACCTTACCAGTTCCATTGGCTTCAACAATAAGTTACCAGCCCAATGTAGGTTGATTCCTAACCCACAGCAAATACAGATTACTATTTGGGTGGACCAAAAACATAGGAAAAGGAGAAATAATACAATTGTCATGATATGCTTACAATATACATTCCCAGCTTTTATTTCATGAATGTTACTTTCTCTGTCACCATCCACAGTGTAAACAAGACTGTATAATTTAAACATGGTTTGAAGGGCCAGGCCTCTGGACCCTTTGAGGAATCTGATAAAAGAAATAATGAAGGAAATTCTGGTTCTGAAAAATGTCAGTTGCCTTATTTGACTTGGATTCATGGCAGTGAATGCACAAAGCAAAGTAAAAAGGTAAAATTAAGGAACATGTATCAATAAAAGAGAAGTGAGAGATGTCACTGACGCCCTTTCTACCCAAACTGCTAACGTCTTCCATTAAGAAAATGGCACTTCACCACACTGATAGAAAAGGATGTTTTTGGACTCAGAATTCTGTCCAAATCTACTATAGGAGAAAATAGAAAAATATGAATCAAAACATTCCTGCTGAAGAAATTGTTTCTCTAAAACTGACCATGAAGTTGAAGAAACAGTGATACTACTCTCCAAACTTAAATACCTGGAAATTCAAGAAATAAAATTAGAAATAAATTATGGAACTTTAACACTGAGATTAATATTTTCATTTAATCTGTAGTCTGTATTTCCAGTCCATGACCACATATTGGGTCACATACTGCATTTATAATTTTCATATCTCCCTCACTTCTTTCAGTCTCTAAGAGTTTTGTAGCTTTTCTCTGTCATAATATTGGCATTTAAAACTTCAGGCTGGTTTTCATTTTATTTTAATAAAATTCAACAATTTAATTAAAATAAATTTTACTTTAATACAATTTCTAATTTTATAAAATTTCTTTCTTAATTTGAGTTTGAATAGCATATTAAAAAGCAGAGACATTACTTTGCCAACAAAGGTCCATCTGGTCAAGGCTATGGTTTTTCCAGTGGTCATGTATGGATGTGAGAGTTGGACTGTGAAGAAAGCTGAGTGCCGAAAAATTGATGCTTTTGAACTGTGGTGTTGGAGAAGACTCTTGAGAGTCCCTTGGACTGCAAGGAGATCCAACCAGTCCATCCTAAAGGAGATCAGTCCTGGGTGTTCATTGGAAGGACTGATGTTGAAGCTGAAACTCCAGTACTTTGGCCACCTCATGCGAAGAGTTGACTCATTGGAAAAGACCCTGATGCTGGGAGGGATTGGGGGCAGGAGGAGAAGGGGACGACGGAGGATGAGATGGCTGGATGGCATCACCGACTTGATGGGCATGAGTTTGAGTGAACTCTGGGAGTTGGTGATGGACAGGGAGGCCTGTCATACTGCGATTCATGAGGTCGCAAAGAGTTGGACACGACTAAGCGACTGAACTGAACTGAACTGAATGTGTCCTTCTCCTAATGGTAGCTCAGACAGTAAAGAATCTCTCTGCAATGCAGGAGCCCCAGGTTCAATCCCTGGAGAAGGGAATAGCAACACACTCCAACATTCTTGCCTGAAGAATTCCATGGACAGAGGAGCCTGGTGGACTACATTAGTCCATGGGGTCGCAAAAAGTCGGACACGCTTAGCGACTAACACCACCATCACTAATGAATTCTCATGATTAGAGAACACAGGTTATGCAGCTCCAGCTGGAATATGCAGAGTGATATGTCCTTCTCAGGGTATTACATACCAAGACACATGATGTCTATATGCCTCCTAATGATGAGATTAATCTGGATGCCAGGTCAAGTTGCTGTTTGCTTTCTCCCCTCCTTAGTTTTCTTTTTCCCCTTGTTACCACCAGACAGTCAGTCTATGGTGAGACACTGAGAATTTGCAAATAGCCTACTCCTCATCCATCTGTTTCCATAGATATTGTACTCTGTGATGTATGTGTCTTGCCTGAACTCATCTTATCATGGTTTACAAATTATATATTTGTTTACCCCATCACTCCCTTCTACAATTATCAGTCTGCACACTAATTTAAGAAAATGTTCGCATTTCTCTTGTATTCGCTTATTTTCTACTCCATTCATTGGGTTACAATTCATCGAGGTGCTCATTTATGTTAGTGCTCAAATTGTCATTTGCTTTAGTCAATGGGAACCCTGTCAAGCCAACTTTGTTTTTTTGACTGGTTTCTCTTATTCTCCTAGGAATTTTTTTTTTTTTTTTTTACTTTTGGGCACACGAAGGTTTTCCAGTTATATCTCTTGTACCTTCTTTGCCCTAGTCCTAGAATCAGACATTCCTCTAAGAAGCTCTTGTTTCTCTAAGTAGGCATGGGCCCATAAAAACCAAGATCTGGACACACGGTTTGCTTGTGGCTACTAAGCAGTTCAATGCTTCTTTCTGTAGACAGAGGTAGGGGGATATATCTGTCTCAGACTCAAACTCTAATCTGTCTCCTTAACTACATAGTTGATCTCAGGGTCCCTATTTCAGTGAGAACAGCAATGAGAACTATGAGAGGGAAGTTCTCATGATTTTTTATAGTGTCATTTCTGGAAGCAGTGAGTAGAAGAAAGAAATCTTGGCTGCATTTTACTTCTGGACCTTAAACATATACTTTGCCCATTTTTATCTTTAATGTTTTCTGTTCAGATGCTTACCATCTGCACCCATTTGCTTTACAATGCCTCCTGGATTTTACTAGGTCCTAGAGGATTCCCCACCCAGGTGCAAAATACAGTCTGTGCTCAGTAAGTTCTGGAAGTAAAAATTGTAAGAAAGGATTGAAGGGATAATCTTTGAGGGACTGGTTTAAAAATGCCCAGACCACCCCAGAGAAAAATGAACACTGTATACAGATTATGTTATCATGCCCACAGATCACTGTGATGAATGAGACTCCATAGACAAACTTGAATAGTGCACTGTTCTGTGAGCGATGCATTTGCCATCTCAAGAGAGTCAGGTACTCACAGGACTTAAATCAGGCAGGATTTCACAGCATCTGTGATACAGTCCTTTTAAAAACCACTTTAGAAGGTCATTAGATTTTTCATTTTATCTTCAGCATGAACAGAAAAGATGGGAAACATGGCTTAGCTCCAATGGGACAAAAGAAGATTTCATACTTTTTTTCTGATATTCTTTACAATAGAGACTATTCTTTCATGATCAGCTTTATCAAAGAAAATAAGATAATAATGGAACAAAAAGCTATTTAATGTTCATCACTGAATTTAGTGGCTGATAAGTTGTGACAAGATTATTTCTAAAATCTTTTGGAGATGATGCTCAATACATTTGATTCTGTGGCTGGGGTTACTCTGTAATTGCTATGCCCTTCATCTAAAATGTCTTACTGAACATATTAAAACATATTAAGAAAAACATAGTGATCTATGGTGCAAGATGTTACACAACATGTAACCTGATATTTTTTAAACTGTCTTCCACCTATTTATCCACCTATTTATGGGCTTCCCTACGACTCAGATGGTAAGGAATCTGCCTGCAATATAGGAGACACGTGTTCAATCCCTGGGTTGGGAAGATCCCCTGGGAAAGAGCCCCTGGGATGGCTATCTACTCCAGTATTCTTGCCTGAAGAATTCCATGGATATAGAAGCCTGGTGGGCTACAGTCCATGGAGTTGCAAAGAGTCGTACACAACTGAGTAGCTAACACTTTCATTTTCCACCTATTTATACTAAAAACTTACATAATGACAAAGGATGGCCAAATACTGTAATTATTGGTGTATAATAAAAGACTAACAGAGAATTATGTCAAACTAGAAAGTCAGAATTTCATGCACTTTGTGTCTATAAATTGCTGAGATATAAAGTTTTCTCCATGAATACTTTCCCTATTGTCTCGTCTTTCAGCTGAGTTAATAAGTGGCCATCCCATGGGCCTTGCTCTGGCTATGGACCAGAGTGGGTGGTAATGGTCGCTAAGAGACAAATTACTCTGGTACTATCGACCTCTGTTTTATGCAAGTTTTAACTCTCAGAAGACAGTAATTCATAAGTAGATATAAGAAAGAAGAAAAGTTTTCATAGATTTCAAAGAGAGACCAAAAAATATCTGGAAGAAGAGGAATATTAAAAAAAAGCAGGAAGTTGATCATTTATCAGGGACGGTTACTTAGAAGATGCTGTGAATTCCCAGACTGCTGCCAGGTGGGTGGCTTATCCTTGATAGAACAAGCTTGGGTGTCATAGTGTTCAAACTTTGCAACCAGACCTGCCTCTTGAGAAACCTTGTGCAGGTCAGGAAGCAACAGTTAGAACTGGACATGGAACTACAGACTGGTTCCAAATAGGAAGAGTACGTCAAGGCTGTATATTGTCACCCTGCTAATTTAACTTATATGCAGAGTACATCATGAGAAACGCTGGGCTGGAAGAAGCACAAGCTGGAATCAAGATTGCCGGGAGAAATATCAATAACCTCAGATATGCAGATGACACTATCCTTATGACAGAAAGTGAAGAGGAACTAAAAAGCCTCTTGATGAAAGTGAAAGAGGAGAGTGAAAAAGTTGGCTTAAAGCTCAACATTCAGAAAACTAAGATCATGGCATCTGGTCCCATCACCTCATGGCAAATGGATGGGGAAACAGTGGTAACAGTGTCAGACTTTATTTATCTGGGCTCCAAAATCACTGCAGATGGTGATTGCAGCCATGAAATTAAAAGACGCTTACTCCTTGGAAGGAAAGTTATGACCAACCTAGACAGCATATTAAAAAGCAGACATTACTTTGCCAACAAAGGTCTGTCTGGTCAAGGCTATGGTTTTTGCAGTGGTCATGTATGGATGTGAGAGTTGGACTGTGAAGAAAGCTGAGCGCTGAAAAATTGATGCTTTTGAACTATGGTGTTGGAGAAGACTCTTGAGAGTTCCTTGGACTGCAAGGAGATCCAACCAGTCCATCCTAAAGGAGATAAGTCCTGGGTGTTCATTGGAAGGACTGATGCTGAAGCTGAAACTCCAATACTCTGACTACCTCATGCGAAGAGTTGACTCGTTGGAAAAGACCCTAATGCTGGGAGGGGTTGGGGGCAGGAGGAGAAGGGGACGACAGAGGATGAGATGACTGGATGGCATCACCGACTCGATGGGCATGAATTTGAGTAAACTCCGGGAGTTTGTGATGGACAGGAAGGCCTGGTGTGCTGCGAATCATGGGGACGCAAAGAGTCGGACATGACTGAGTGACTGAACTGAACTGAATCACTCCCTTCAGCACTTCACTCCGTGAGGATTTGGTACTCTTCCTAGCCATCTCCTGTATACTTATCAACAGAAAATTTCCTTTGCTCTCACTTATTCCATGTGAACTTGCCTCTTAACAATTCTCAGTTCAGTAGCAAGTTCAAGAAAAGATGGGACTTTGGACATTCACTGGACCAAAGAGAGTTTAGTTTACCAAATATATAAGATATTTAGTAATTATTCTTTCAAATAGCATTTTCAGAAATTCTTTCTCCTCTCCTTTGGGGAAATCCAATTATCATACGGTAAAAATTCTGCCTGCATTGCAGGAGACCAGGGTTCAATCCTTGTGTTGGGAAGATCTCCTAGAGAAGGGAATGGCAACCCACTCTAGTATTCTTGCCTGGAGAATTTCATGGACAGAGAAGTCTGGCAGGTTACAGCCCATAGGGTCACAAAGAATCAAATACAACTGAGCAACTAACACTTTCACTAACACTTTTAAAGCATTTCTTGGTAGAACCAGAACAGCTCTTAATCTAGGTAGAATTTTTTCAACTAGTGAGACAGTACCCTTCTGGGTATCCTACCTGATTCAAGGGTTTTGCCCCCTGGTTAGTAGAAACACAAACTATTCATGGCCTTGAGTGAGCTGTGAGTCTTTTTCTACTTTCTTCATCCCAGTGGTTCTTTCCTTGGTCTTGGGTTGATTCCTCAAGCATAGGTGTTGATCAATATTATGATAAAGATTCAAGGAATATTCCCTACAAATCTCTGAAGTTCTCTCTTTGTATGATTTTCATTTTCTCAGTTATTCTGCCCTGTCAATTCCAGCTGCCTTGGCCTCCCTGAATTCTCAACTTTGTCAAGGAGACATAAATTTAACTTTGAGCTAAATTTAATGATCAGATTTTTATTTGAAAAAAAAAATAATTTTTGGAAGGAATATAGAAAATAAATTGGAAGGGACAGAACTATTTTGGAGACATTAAGAATTATGAATGTCTTGACCAAGACAGGACAGTGATAGTAGAGAGGAGGTCATGGACTCAAGAGCTATTTAGGAGAGGAAAATAGACAACACCTGGTTATCAACTAGTTATCAGGAGTGAAGGGAAAAGAGAAACACAAATTGACTCTGAGGCTCCTGGCCTGTGTAAATGGGTGAGGGTTTGAACTATTCATTAAAATTGGAAATACAGGAGGAGAAAAACCAAATTAACTAGAAAACAAGGGTGGGATGTCAGATTTAGCTTTTCACCTACTAAGTTTCAAATGCGTGTGGTGTATGAAAAGGGGATATCTAATCAGTACTTTGGTTCAAGTTAATATTCAATGAATCCCTATCATATGCCATGAACTTTGCTAGGAGCTAGAAAGAGAAGGGTAAGATACAGTTCCTTCCATTAGAGTGGAACACAGAGATGTGGGCTATATATTTAAGTTTGTGAAAAGTCGCTCAGTCATGTCTGACTCTTTGCGACTCCACTCCAGGCCAGTATATTGGAGTGGATAGCCATTCTCTTTTCCAGGGGATCTTCCCAACCCAGGGATCAAACCCAGGTCTCCCACATTGCAGGCAGGTTCTTTACCAGCTGAGTCACCAAGGAAGCTCAAATACTGGGGTGAGCAGCCTTTCCCTTCTCCAAAGGATCTTCCTGACCCAAGAATCGAACCCAGGTCTCCTGCATTGCAGGCAGATTCTTTACCAGCTGAGCTACCAGGGAAGCCTGTGTAAGTTTGGTCTATAGTAATATTTTATCTAACAAACAAACTTGAAGATTCTAAACTACAGTGGTAAGTACAAAAGCATGGAAAATCAATGAAATTAAGGCTTTTATACTTTTCTCCATACTTAAGGCCTCTAGCCCATTTTCAAAGACTTTGACCCTCACTTAATACAATATTCAGGGTGGCTCTGAATCTCAGCGAAACTAATACTCTGCTTCTGCTTCAAAGTAGATTAGAATCAGGGAAAGAACTGCTAAACTCAGTTATATTCTTAATAGTGTGAAGTGATCAATGACATCTTGACAAAAAGGCCAGGAAAACAAAATGGAGAAAGCACACCTAAGCACAGATAGGTCTATATATATATGTGTGTGTGTGTGTGTGTGTGTGTGTGTGTGTGTGTGTGTGTGTGTGTTTATTTCTGTATTGCAACCCAAGACAAAGATGATTATTTACAGTGGTGTATCTCATGTCAACAAGAATAATTTTCATTATGCCAATTCATTTTATACATCTGTAGCATATACAATAAACATTTAACAGATTTTATTGCCTAATTTCTTACAAATGCTTAGTGTTCTCATTAAAGCACAAGGATGTATTTTCTATAAAATCACAGCTAGGAATACTGGTTAATATTTGTCCAGACCCCAGTACTAAGGTTAATTAAAATAAAAGACAAATTCAGTGCTCAAGTAGGACAGTAAAGTATTTTGGTAAAAGAGGAGTAAATGACATTTTCATTAACCCATTCTATTTTATAGGCCATCTCCAATTTCCCTGGTCATTGCTGACCAGGACCTATGGACAAGACCTGACTTTAAAATGCCAACATCCGTTGGATCATAGAAAAGGCAAAATATTTCCAGAAAAACACCTACTTCTACTTCATGGACTATGCTAAAGCCTTTCACTGTGTGGATCACAACACACTGTGGAAAATTCTTTAAGAGATGTGCATAGCAGACCATCTTACCTGCCTTCTGAGAAACCTGCATGCAGCCCAAGAAGCAACAGTTAGAACTAGATATAGAATGACAGACTGGTTCAAAATTGAGAAAGGAGTATATCTAGGCTACATATTGTCATCTTTCTCATTTAAGTTATATGAAGAGTACATCATGAAAACTGCTGTGATGGATGAAGCAGAAACTGGAATCAAGATTGTTAGGAGACCTATCAACAACCTCAGATATGCAGATGATACCATTCTAATAGCAGAAAACAAAGAGGAACTAAAGAGCCTCTTGATGAGGGTGAAAGAGCAGAATGAAAAAGCTGGCTCAAAATTCAACATTCAGAAAACTAAGATCATGGCTTCTGGTGCAATCACTTCATGGCAAATAGATGGGGAAATGTGGAAACAGGGGCAGATTTTATTTTCTTGGGTTCCAAAATCACTGTGGACGGTGACTGCAGCCATAAAATTAAAAGATGCTTGCTCCTTGGAAGGAAAGCTATGACAAACCTAGACAACATATTAAAAAGGAGACACATCACTTTGCCAAAAAAGGTCCATATAGTCAAAACTGTTTTTTCCAGTCATCATATACAGATGTGAGAGTTGGACCATAAAGAAGGCTGAGTGTCAAAGAAGTTGTGGTGCAGGAGAGTCCCTTGGACTTCACGGAGATCAAACCAGTTGATCCTAAAGGAAATCAACACTTAATTTCCATTGGATGGTCTGATCCTCAAGTTCAATCCAAAACTTTGGCCAACTGATGTGAAGAGATGACTCACGGGAAAAGACCTGATGCTGGGAAAGACTAAAGGCAGGAGGAGAAGAGGGCAACAGCAGATGAGATGGTTGAATGGACATGAGTTTTAGTAAACTCTGGGAAATAGTGATGGACAGGGAAGGCTGGCATGCTGCATTCCATGGGGTTGCAAAGAGTCGGACATGACTGAGCAACTGAAAAACAAGAGTGCTAAAAACGACTCTAGACGAATCCTGCATAATGCCACTTAATATGAGGTATCAAATAGTAAAGCTTATAGAATTAGGAAGTAGAAATGGTGGTTACCAGACAGAGGGGAAAATGGGGAGTTGCTAATCGATGAATACAAAGTGTCAATTATGCAAGATGATTAATTTCTAGAGACCTGATGTACATTTATCTATAGTTAACTACTGCAAGGAACACTTAAAATTTGTTAACTGAGTAGATCTTATGTTACATGTTTTTACCAAAATAAGTATTTTTCAAGTATAAAAGTCTAGAAACAACTAACCAGTCAGAAAATTTAACGTCTTAAATTTAAAACTTGTAATACCCAATGTTCAAATAAATACTGCAAAGAAGTCAATGTTTTAAGGATTTATACATTTATCAAGATCTAAATTTGTTTGTTTAGATCTAATATGTGTTTGCTTCTTTGACTCAGATAATATGATTTTTAACATTTTATCAGAGATCAAAAATGCAGGAATAGGATATATCTGAATAATAAAAGTAATATGACTTGTTTACCTGCTTTACATGATATTAAAACAATTTATAAAGTCCTAGTAACTAAAACATTTTTTGTTAGTGCATTTGTTTATAGATCAATAAGATAGAGATTTATATATTTACAGATCAATAAAACAGAGCTGAAGTAGACTAGTATATATGAACATTATATATATATATGTATATATAGAATATATATGGAGAAATACGTGTATCATATATAAACATATTTTAGTCGAAATTTAGATTTTCTTCTCCAAAAGAATGAAATGTACTGGTAATGTCATAGCCAATTTGCACGTTAGGGTCAAATGCTAAATTTATTTTAAAAAAAAAATCTTGGAAAGTATGTTTAGAAGAAAAAAAATATTTCGAAGATGTTTCGGTTATTAAAAAATTAATACCAAAATGTGGCTCTGAAATTTACCTCTTTAAGTTTATCTGAGCTTAACTGCCAAATTTAGAATTAGAATTCAGACACTGTTGCTTTATATACATTCTACAAATTAGCCAAAGTGCTACTACACAGGAAAAAGAAGGGCATGATTTTATTTCATTACAAAAAGAAAGAGTTTGTAATCTTCTTAAGGTTTCATTTTCACTTATAAATATTTGCTCTTTCTCAAGCTCAGCAATTGATATTAACTTTCTTCTCTGTTATGCCAGCTTAGTTTATCTGGAGGAAAGATTGCTTTACTTGTACTTAATCAGGTACTAAAATTCTAAGAAAATAAAGTCATATTTCATCCTTGTAAAGTTTTTATTCTCTCCTTCCTTTGACATTTGAAAGTGTCAACCAACACCTTTGAATGTTATTGCAGACAGACAGACAGACAGACAGAGAAGGATATATTATTACATTTGTGATATCATCTTCCAGGTGTCTAGGTGTCACACATGATCTTTTTTCTCAAAACAAATGCATGTGTGGATGAATTTTACCGTTATGACATACCTAGTATGTTCTCCTTGACATGATGTCACCTTTTAAATTTTATTCCATTTAATTTTAGACTCAATTGAGAAAGAAAAATAAACCCTGGCTGTCTGGAAATGCAAAGAGTTCATGTGAAGTTGTGAAAGCACATATTTGATTTCGTGAGTTTACTGTAACTTTTTAGAATAGAACAATAAGAAAAAAATTACAATTTTCTTCATGGGATAAATAATACATCCTCTGACATTAATAACAGGTGGATAAGCATTTATCCTTTGGTTCTCTCACCAATCATCTAATATAAAGTATTATTATTTATATTTAAAGAGAAAATTAGTGAAAGATCAACTGAGTTTGTGAAAATCTCATAGCTAGTACACTAAATATTATAAACATACTCTTTTATATTTCACATATATGGTGATTTTCATATTAAAAAATGATGTTTGGTCCTCAATATGGAAAGAGAACTTTAGGTGGCATATCCTAGATGACTAAGGGAGCATCCATCACATGTTTAATTATTGGCAACTGGAATTTTGTCATAAACAGAGAAATTAGGTGAAGTTCTTCCATACCAGAGGGTAGGTATATTGACGTATAATATTGCTTTGTAACAGCTTGGCTGGGACAAATTGAGACACCTATGGCCACTCATCCTTATGGGATACAGCTGAAGTGTTCAAATTGTTTTTGGTAATAGAATCATGTTTCTGTAATGTTCTAATGTCTCCACTGTTATTATAAGAAGTGTGGTTATCTCACATATTTTCATTTAGTATAATCAAAGTATTTCTTTAATTTTAAGATGTATTAATAAATTTCTCATGAGAAAGATGGTCTGCCCAACATCCATTTCAATTAAGCTAAAAAGTAAAATATGATATTAATAATATGCCAATAAAGATATTTACAGAAATATCTTGCTTTTCTAGTGTAGGTTTAGATTATCTTTTTAAAGAGACTAAGGAACATACTTGTAATTACATAATCATTTAGTCTTGTATTATACAGTCAATTCTTTCTCTTTGGTTTCTGCCTCGGTGTCATTAAAAGTGTTTTCAGTTTAAATATGTTAATACATTCAAGATAACTTAGAATGCATTGCACATAATAATTGCTCATTAAATGCTAGCTGTGCTAGTAATACCTATTATTTTTTTTAATCTTCCAATCTCTCTTTCCCACTCTGTAGTAGTCTTATAAATTCTATTTTACACTTAAAGTATGTAAATGCTTGCCCTTTTGGTCTCCCTTTATTCAAATATCAAGCAAAAATTAAAAGCCTCCTGAAGATATTTCACTACAATAAACACATCTCATGCTCCAATAGATTTACAACTGTACTTTCTTTCTATTGCTGTTTCTCTCACAGGTTTCTCTTAGGACATGTCTTCAAGTATTTGAAGATACAGATACCTATCTTTCAAGATTTTAATCACAGAAAAATCACCAATCCCTGCATTGTACTGTCACTATTTGCTATGAATGCAGTTCTGTTCATTTTTTGGTACTTACAACATGTGCATTTTCTAATCCTGCATTTCCCTAAACATCAGTCACAGGTACCATTTGTCTAAGGGCAAAAAAAAAAAAAAAAAGAGAAAAAAAATATATACATACATATTTAAAATTTGGGGAAAATAGAATAGAATCACTGCTGACACCTCTTTAGGTGGTCCATGTTTCATTATTCATATTATTGATATCTTTGTGATCCTCATAACTATGGATTCAACAATGTTTCCATACATTCCATCTTAGATTTTCCTGCTTTCCTAGACTTATTTGTTATATCACAAGTTAAATCACTGTGTTTTATATGTACCAGGTTGAAGTTCAGTATACAAATTAGGGGCCAGGACCAGAGCTAAGAACAAATGTACAAATCCCTCAATACTCTGTACAGAACAGACAGCTGGCTAGAAGCAGTTGGGACATGATAGCTCCTAACTAAACCTCACTAAGGGAGAAGCCAAATCATCCTGACTTCTCAACCAGCCATGCCCTTGCCTGCTTCCAATCAATTGCACTAGCTTAATGAGAATGAAGTATCCATGTCTACCACAATCCACTTTTGGTCAACAGAAATGAATATGAGTTATCACTTCCAGAACCAGGTAAGGGAGCACTTAGAGACCCCTGGTTAAAAATCCAGAGATCTCACGGAAGAGAATCCTAGCATCTCATTCCCTGACTGCTCTTCCATGTGCGGAAGGACCAATCTGTTCTAGCAACAGTGGGAGAAGTCTTTCCCACAGCTTACTGAAATTTGAGATTGTGTGCCTGTCATTGGCAGGAGGGTATGCAACAATAAGGTTTGAAGTGAATCTGATAGAATACAACTGAAAGGGAGACAGGCAAGTATTTCCATGACTTTCTGACTCCTTGAAGTCCTCTTAGGATGTGGAGACATTTTCAGAAGTCTTCTTTGTTCCATGAGGAGACTATGGGAGTTTGAAAAAAAATGGCAGGAGGTGCAGGGTAGCCCAGTGTTTGCCAGGCCAACAAGATTGATTTTCAACTTGGAATTGGAGTTGGAGATTTGACTACTTGGACAAGGCAGACAGAAGTCCAACCTCCTTTTTAAGGTGATCTTCAGTGATGAAGGGGGCCCCAAACCAAGCTCATCATTCTAAATAGGGTCAGTTTGAATCACAACCATGCTGGGAGCACATTAACACCAGAAAAGACAGTCATCAGATAAAAATGGGATTAAATCTTAAGAACTGAAAGTAAGACCTACTCAGTAGTTTATATGTGATTGTCAGGTGATGAAGACAATTTAGTTGTGGCCCCTTCTCTCTCTAGTGTTGGGTAAGTGGCAGAGATGTCAGGCTGAGGCTGAGAGGAGATTACCTAGGGCTTAAAATAACTCAAAAGTAGGCAGAATTAAACACCTCCAATCTGGAAACTTCACAGTCTACCTCACCAGTGTTGTACTAGAAAGTGTCAAAAAGAAGAATACACTGTATTGGAAGACAATATATGCCAATGATTGGAACTCATTTGTGCTATTTCAAAACTGCCTAAACACTTTGGGCAGGCTGCAAGAGGGGGAGGCAGACACTGATAGGGAAGTAGAGATAGAACAGATATCTTTTTAAAAGCTCATTTCAGCTCTAAAATATATTCTAAAGCCATTCTGGTGCATCACTTGAAAGAATTCTAATTACTACTTTGTAACTGTTCCCTGACTTAATTTGTTGAGACTGAAAACAAGAAGGGAACCTTCTTATATAATTCAAAACCAATAATACATGTCATCATGACCTGCTCATGGAATTGTTGCTGCTAATGAAGGTAGAAATAGCATATTTTACTTTGTAAGTTGCAGCAAATATGGTTGTACCATATAATAGAATATATGAGCACATATTTTAAAAGTACTCTTGTCCTTTCATGTATGATAAGGAAGAAGCTCTTTGCACATAGGTCATTTTGCCTGACCACTGATTATTCCAAGAGCACAGTGGCTAAGGGATGCAACATGATGATGGACAGCTGAGGAAAGTGCAACCAATAAACAAACCCAAGCTATAACATGGTTCTGTAAACTATAGCTGCCATGCTGAGTGAGTAATTATGCTGTTGCAGAAATGATAAATAATGCCATGCTATCTTCACTGGGAAAATGAAGTATTTCCTGCCCCTCAAATTGCTAAAGGTGAAACTTGCTTTCTGGACCCAATCTGTTAGAAGGGAAATAATCTGACAAGATAATTCTTCTTAAAAGGGCTCCATGTTTTTTTCTATGGCATGAAAATAGTTTATCAGTTTTACCCATACCTCCTTGTGATGTAGTGAGGGGGAAAATGAAGGCATGAGATTCAAAACCAGATTTTTTCCTAAAAAAAAAATCAGAATCGCAGAATAATCCTGATTATGATTGGCATGCTAATTTAGTTCCATTTGACTAATGAAAATTATTTTTTAAAGTTTAATTTAATAGGGGAAGAAATAATGGATTATTATTTGATCATGTTGTGGAAGGCTAAATAGAAAATAGTTCAAAATCTGTGTACAAATTGTGTATTTTCTTGCATATTAACGAGTCATGGAAGCTACTAGTAAGTCTAAGTTAACACCATACATTAATATTATATTTTTGTGATAAGTGTCAATATGGTAAGGTACTTTTGCTCCCCTCTTATTTCCATACGTGATTAGTAGAATTATAGGTAACACACCTCAGTTAGGCTACCTCTCACCCAAGGCAGCATTAAATCAGCTTCCCATCCAAAAAGGCATCGAGCTCTAGATAGAGATTCAAGATGAACATGGATTTTATGAAAGATGTTTTAAGGAAGCAGCAATGAGGCAATTCATAACATGGCACAGAGCACATAGTGCTTACAATCCTCTTTAGGTCTCTCTCTCTTCACATATCCACAGCTCATATTTTTCATCTCATTTAAAATCCTTCACATCATGTGGTGTCCCTCTGGCCTTGTCTCATCTGGGCTGTGCTTCTTACTCTCCAGATCCTTAATATTCCATGCTGCTAGGGGCCTCCCACAGCACAAGTTCTTGAAATGTGAGCTCCAATTCCTTTGACTGCTCTGCTGGGATCCTGATGAAGGAACTTCCCCCTTCAATGTCAATATTTTCAACAAAATTCATAAATTATTCTTGGAGGATTTTTCTTGAAGACTTTTTCTTCAGTTGGCCATAGAGTTTAGCATTTGTACTCTTTAACTTCTTTTTAACTTTGTCAAGATAATTACTACATAATCCTTAAATATTACAACTACAGAAAATAACTAATAGCTTTATTTAATTATAAAACATGAGTGATTTACTTTGATTGAGTTTGCATGGTGACAATTAAAGCAGAATGCATTTTTTACTGCAATGAGATGGAAAGATACTTAGAAGGGATTTGGAATTCCACAATCCTTGATCTGATCCCTGTGATGGACACAAGCTTCTTCTATGTGACTTGAAAGAGCTACATAGCAGGGACACAAGAGAAAAAGATTGTGTACAATTAAAGCCTTGTCTATTATGGTTAACTAGCCCTTATCTCCTTAGCGACATCATCTATAATCTCAAGGACTTCTCCTGCCCTTTGGACAAAAGGCTTAGATTTTATGCCCTATACCTACACGACAGAGGATGAGATGGTTCGATGGCATCACCGACTCAATGGACATGAGTTTGAGTAAACTCTGGGAGTTGGTGATGGACAGGGAGGCCTGGCATGCTGCAGTCCATGGGGTTGCAAAGAGTCGGACGTGACTGAGCAACTGAACTGAACTGAACCTACACTTAACCTTGGCATTTAGGTCTTAATCACCCCAACAATAAAAAAGAGCCAGTAACAATAGAGAAAAAGAATGTTAAGGAAAGTAGAATTCTTCTCCCTAAAGCTGAGAACACCTGACTTAACGTCAACTGAGAGAATCCTGCCCAGCCCTGTAAGGTCTTGGTTAGTATGCACGGAGCAAGTTGACAGCAGTCCTAACGTGAAATTACCGTAGGACAAATACTTGTTCTTTACCACTGAAGTACACATTGATACTCCCAATTGTTTGTCTTTGACCTATATCATCTTACTTCTCCTCTTGGTAGAGTTGGAATATTGAGTTTACACTACACATGAAAATGTGTGACTTATAATTATAGACACTTCTTAAAAGAACTTCATCTTTAAACAATTTCAATTCATAAGTTTGGTGGCCAAGAATAGTTTCCCAATGATACTCTATGGCCTTTTTTTCTAAGTGGCCAAGAAAAGTCATATACCAACTGATATGTATTTTATAATTATGCATTCTTTTTCTGAAAATTCAGTGTTATGCATTTCTTCCTGGAAGATAAAATTTACAACTTCAATTCATGAAAATCATGAATATGGGAATTCATATTCATATCAACAAACTCTTAATGCCTTGTATGGGAAGGCTTAATTAATATATAGGAATTCATATCATCAAACTCTTTTAAAGCCTTGTATTAGTAAACTTATTTGAGATAACACCTCGGATTTTATACTAAAATTAATCTAAATTCTCAGTGGACATCATTATACTGTCAACATCACACTGATATAGTCATAGAAATAGAAACTGGATATCAAAACTTAATAATTTCTGAACATATTATGATTAAAAAAGCAAGCAGTGTGTTAGACGCAAATAAGGAATTTTAAATGCTTGAGAAGGGAAATTTAAATTTATGTCAAATATAAGTTCCTCTTACTGGAAGACAGTTCTTCATGGGTTTCTCACATTTCTGCATCCTTTCCAAGCAGAGACACTTACTGTCCTTTAGACTATCTTGTCAAGGATGTGTGCATAGCGAATAACCTTAGGAAACTGTGTAACTTTAGAGCAAAGGCCAAATTTGCTCACAGCCTGGAAGATCATGATAGTACCTAACTGTTGAGCAAAGGCAAGTGTATTTGCTTTCCTTTATATAGAAACAAAATGTGGGGACTCTAAAGTCAGGGTACTTCTCCTGTAATAGAACCCATCTTGTCAGCATGTTACCTAACCTGCTCCGTATTAACTTGTGTGAATTGGGTCCTAAAGAACTGACACTAATCTTACCAGCACTTTTTGCTACTGTTGTTATGAGAGAATGGTCTCAAATATCTGCCATCATCCATGAAGCTATGGTTGGATGACTTCCAAGTAGGATAAACACTCAGATCCTTCATAGTTCTAGATACACTTCATACTGAAAATTGTGTAAATAGACATGGCAAACATAAAAGCTTGGGCCAAGTTTCAAGAGCTTTCCTAGATCTGAGGATATTTTCCACTGGATTTAAATTTGATTATTAACAATAAACTTTCTAGGAGACATGACTGAAAAGAATTGTGTTGCTAAGTTTGCAGTGCTCAAAATCAACTAATTTGTTCAACTCTTTTAAAATGAGGAAGTGTTTCTATACACTAGCCATGCAAACTTGCTCGTGTTTCTTTTTTTAGCCAAAATTTTATCTCGCATTTGAAAACAGAGTTTGATCCTTACTGTAGATGTTAGGATTTGTCATAACAACCCACTGAATTTACTTGGAGATGAAAGAATACTTGAAGAATTGTTAAAGGACTTCCATGATGGCCCAGTGGTTAAGAATCTGCCTGCCAATGCAGGACACGGGTTCAATCTACAGCCCAGGAAGATCCCACAGGGTGCAGGACGACTAAGCCTGTGTGCCACAACTGTTGAGCCCATGTGGCCGAGGGCTGGTGCACCACCACAAGGGAAGCCACCGCAGCGAGAAGCCCCCACACCATAACTAGGGAGCAGCCCCCTCTCACTGCAACTGGAGAAAGCCCGGGCAGCAGTGGAGACAACACAGCCAAAAATAAATAAATGAATACAATTTAAAATCAACTGTCTTTCTACTTAAAAAATTGTTTTAAAAGTTTTCCTTTTTTTTAATGTGAGAATTACTTGTTGCCTAAAGTCACTTTTAATGTTACAGCACACTGTATATGAGAAGGTTGTAAAGTGTGTGTGGGTATCCAGGAGTGGTTATTTTGTAGGATGAGAAACTTCCACAGCTCTCACCACTGTTTACCAATTCCTTCACTTAACTCTGCTTGATGTGTGTCCTATATAGCCTTCAAATCAAATGTTCTAAATACTTTTAACTCTCTCAAGTCTTCATTACACGTCCTTTTTATTCTGAGCAGGTGAGTCCTCTGAGGACACAACTCTTATGGACAGCATTTTGTCCTGCAATCTTGCTTTTTACCTAAACATTTGTTCTATGCCTTCTCACATAATTCCTTTGCCTCCCATTTTGTTATGGGAAGAAATATTCCTCCAGTTTCCATGCCTGAACCTTTCTTTCCTTCCTCCTCCTCCAGACCTCAATCAATAAAGTTTTACAGGATATTGAAAAGTCACTCTTTATTTTTCTCTCTTTTGCCACTTTCTCATTGAGGTACTAAATCATTTCTGCCAAATAGTTTCAGAGTTATGAAACTGATTTTGCCATTATTAGCCCATCGCTCACTTCCAGGTTAGATTTGCAAGACTAAGATGATTTCTTTAGAGAGTAGCTAGCATATGAATATGGGGAAGTTCAGAATGCTAGAGAGTAACATGGAGTGAGTGGAGTGCTTCTCTTCACTTTAATCCAAGTATAAATTGAAGGTCCCAATAGGAAATAGAAAATGTACCTCGAGTGCTAATTAAGAACAGTTTAATAAGGGAACAATTTAAAAGTTGTGGAAGAGGTTGTGGGAAAGGAAAAATGGAACATGAAACCATCTGGAATGAGCAATGGAGAGGAATTATTAAGATCTCTAAGCCTTAAGGGAGGAAGAGAATAGTGGTTCTCAGAACCCAGAAGGATTGGCGCTCCAAAGCTGTAGGGGAGGGCTTCCAGAAGGAGGTGTGCCTTCAAGAGAGGAGCAGAGTTACTGACAACCTGCCATCTGGCAGGGGTAGGAGAGGAGAACAAGTCCCATGGCTTCTATTACCCCACACACCTCCTCCTCTTGTGGAGCTGACCTAACCAGAGTCCAGAGGAAGGGAAGGGCACACAGAGCAAGCTGCAAAGGAGTGAAGAATAGACAGGAAGGGGCAAGGAAAACAGAATGCATCAGCTAAAAGGACTTTTTGGAAGAATACATAGCAAGCTTGATATACATTTGCTCATTATCATTATTATTATTGTATTATTCAGAGTGGATGACATATCATATCATTCAGTGGATGACAGGTAGGGATTTACACTTAGTTCTTGTATTATAAAACCTAAATATTAGAGACTAGATTGAATGGAAAATGAGGAAAGATGACATTAGGAGTGAGATGCTTCAACTTCACTAAAAGTCCAGGCACAGTCTTGGCATGTTTTCTGTGTGCCAAATGTAGACCTCAGAAAACAAACCTAAGTGAATGTCTTTCCTAAAGATTTACCCAAGAATATCATCATAGATGACCTTAACAGAGGGTTGGGGCTCTGGAAGCTAACACTTGAGACCAAAGTCATAAACATCCTGCATGATATGGAGGCTGGGAATGGGAGTGGAGGCTAGGAGTGGGTTTCAGTCAGCAGTGAGTTTCCAAGGAGCTCAAGAAGCCCATGGGAGGGTCCGCTTTGGCTATTTGCTTCAACCAAAAGGTACTGTTGTTATGATGTGAACACTTCAGTTATGCAAAACTTTATCTGTCCCCTCTCTTCCAGTTTCACTCCCTGGACCTACATAGCGATAGTCACTGGGTAGAAAAGAATAATAAGAAAAGACAGGAGAAAGAGAAATTGATGCCATCTCACTTTCCCACTAAATGTTTCTCAGCCTTAGGTAGAAACGAATGGTGGAATAGGAATTTTTTATTAGCTGAGTTTGGATTTAGCATACTGGATTGGAATAGTTAATCCTTCTAAAATGAGAATGTAATTTAAGACTTGAGTGTGAAAAGGGAAGCTCTACTATCCTTGTGAGAACCTGGGATGGTATGCAATAGGTCTACAAAGCTTGTTCAGTGGTATAGGAAGAGAAAGCCATTTTGTGATGTTCTCCATTACAAGTCCAACTCTTTCAGTAAATCATAGCATTTACAACTATTGTAAATTTACATTCCTTTTTTCCTGAGTTCCCGCATTCTTTCCACCAACATGCTTCAGTCTCTCACACTGTAAAAGGCTTCTCAACTCTTGATATTGCTAATCCATCTGGCCATATTTCAGTTCCTTCCTTTGTTTTCCAAATACTTTGAAGTGATAGATTTTGTAGCTATTTGCTCTCCTGACTGTATTTCTTTAACTAAATTGATTGGGTTTTATTTAATTATTTTAATCTCTAATTTACTCTGGGTGTTACCTCTATATGAACATTACCGATGAACTAATATTTTTAAAAATGCATTTATAGTAGACTACTGGAAGATCTTTTTTCCTGAGAACCCTGAACTGGATTGCTCTCAAGACTGTGATTCTAGAGCTGATATTCTACTTATTTGATAATTATGTAAGTCCCCCTTGTCAAATGATAGAATTCCTGGGATGATCCAGCAAATAAATCTCTTTTGTATGATATTATAGAAATCACTTAAATGTTGAATCTAAAAAAAATAGTACAAAGGAACTCATTTACATAACAGAAGTCGAGTCACAGAAGCAGAAAGCAAACATGATTTCCAGGAGGGAAAGAGGGTAGGGAGGGATAAATTGGGAGATTGGGGTTAGCATATACACACTACTATGTATAAAATAGATATTTAATAAGGGCCTACTGTGTAGCATAGGGAACTCTTCTCAATACTCTGTGATGACACATATGGAAAAAGAATCTAAAAAAGAGTGGACATACATATATGTATAACTGATTCACTTTGTTATACTACAGAAATTAACAACATTTTAAATCACCTATAATTCAATAAACATTTTTTAAAATCTTTATTTTTTATTAGGTATTTTTCTGAGTTTTTTTCTTAAATTCTTGGTTTTCTAAGTCCTTTTCTTTTTTGTCCTCATTTATTCAGTTATTTTTCTTTATTTCATAACAATTTAACAAAATTATTCATGCATTTCAAAAATAATCAAGCAGTAATGAAAGATTAAAAATAAAAAACAATTCTTTTTCATTTTCTAATCCACTTATGCTCCTCAAAGGTCATATTAACTCATTACTGTTTTTCTGGTATTTTTTACCATCTGTCTCATCAATTTTACCATCTTTCTCATCAATTTCAAAGAATTGATGCTTTTAAACTGTGGTGTTGGAGAAGACTCTTGAAAGTCCCTTGGACTGCAATGAGATCAAACCAGTCAATCCTAAAGGAAATTAACCCTGAATATTCATCAGAAGGACTGATGCTGAAGCTCCAATACTTGGCCACCTGATGTGAAGAGCTGACTCATTAGAAAAGACCATGATGCTGGGAAACATCAAAGGCAGGAGGAGAAGGGGATGACAGAGGATGAGATGGTTGGATGGCATCACCGACTCAATGGACATGAGTTTGAGCACGTTCTGGAGACAGTGAAGGACAGGGAAGCCAGATGTGCTGCAGTTCATGGGGTCGCAAACGGTCGGACACAACTGAACAACAATCATCTTTCTAAATAAAATTGTCGTGATAACTTGATTTATTATTTTGGAATTACATGCTGTCTTCCTCCCTGTATACTAGTTAATATAGTTACCACTAATAAACAAATATTAACTAACATAAAAATTCAAGTAAATCAATAAATTAGTATTAGCAATTTTGAATAGCAAGTTTTTTAAAATTTGGAGTCAATTAGCATATTATTTCCTTTACAATTCAACACAAATTCTGACTTTTTTCTACAGACAGAAATTTTATATTTTGTTTTAATTTTTTTTTCACTTTTTAAAATATACTATTCTAATTACCAGCCAACCCTTGTTCTACTTCAAATGATTGAGCAGTCATTTATCTATGATCCCTCCTACAGCTGATGTCCCAAAAGCATTTTTATCTTTAATAGTAATTACTTTATTTTAAAATTCTTATCTTTCATTTTAGAATTTGTATATATGATTCACCTATGTTATTAAATTGAAGTTACACAAGAGAAGAACCTTATCTAGCTCATCTTTGTACTCTACACAATGTTTATAAGATGTGTGTTATTTTAATTTAAATGAATTAGTTGATTTATAAGTACATGCTATCTATGCAAATAATGTATCAATCTAAAAATAGTTGGTGAGATATCTCATAAAGCTGCTTATGCAATAAATACTAATATTTTAAAGTTTGTTTTTCTATTGCAAGTGATAAATTCTCTTTAGTGCCTATAGGTATGAAGACATCCATAATAAAAATGCAGTTATCAGAGCTGTTAGGAAATTCAATATGAAATAAAAATGAAATATGCCACTTTAAGAATAAATAAAGAACACATGGTAGTTATTACTAAGTTTTTAGAAGTAATCTTGACTACCAATTCTTAGCATATTATCTCTATGCATAAACAATAATGTGTTTATTGATATAGTAAAACATCTTCCACAATTGCTTGACAAGAAACCCTATAAGTATCTTAGTTTTTAAAATACAAATAAGTAATTTGAGAAATTAATGATCATTATTCTGAAATTTTTAATTTTCTATTATAAAGAGACAGCTGATTTAACAAAATCTTTTTAACACAGACATGACTGAAATTATTCTTAGATCTGAATATGTGAGCCAATATAGACAGAAAGTTAAATTTAATAAATTCTTAAATTGTTTTACTTTAGTACTATTAATAATATAAATGAATTTGAGATAAAAACTAACAGTATTTTTATGATAACGCACACATTACCTAACAATACTTATCTTTATTTTGCATGGCTGTCTCTAGTCATTTGATCATCGAGGATGTGAATATTAAGCTACTGTTAGATTACTTTCCTTTTTATATTATTTTTTAACATTTTCTGGCAAAGTTACTTTATCTTTTGAGTTCTTTTTTTAAATTCTTTTATTGAGATTCACATAAGGTAAAACATACTATTTTAACCATATTTAACTAAAGAGCCAGTGGCATCAAGTACATTTATATTGTTGTGCAACTCTCACCATCATCCATCTCTCTAATTTTTCACCTTCGTAAACTAAATTCTATCTCTGCTAAACACCAACTCTGCATTCCCCCTCCCCCACCTCCACCTGGCATCTACCAATGTTCTTTCTGACTGTATGAATTTGATTACTCAACAGTATCTCTCTTAACACATAAGTTGAAACCCATGAACAATCCTTATGACAATCTTTAGAAAAAAATGAGTAAAGGAAAATTAAATGATCCATTTACAATGTTAAGCCTTTGTGGCAGGGGTGGATGCCAAAACAATGCCAAAATTTATCATCTTTTTTTCTATTTTTCCTTGCAACAATCCATCTTTAGCTTGTCAGGGATCAGATTATTCATGAGGATCTCTTATGAGGAAAAGAATATTACTTAATTTGGCCTGAAGGAAGCATGTTAATAAACTCTTAGACACGATCATTTGTGCAAAAATCTGTGTAATTAAGATATACATGGAAATTTGCCTTAATCTTAGAGGTTATTTAGTAAGAATTAGAAAGGACCAAGAAAAAAATAGGTGCAGAGAGCCTAGTTTTTGTTCTTAATGTCATTGGTGAACCATTTGCTGGACAAGTTTTCATTAATTTCACCATGGCAATCACCATGCAAAGAGTTCTTACATGCTGCACATAACTGAGGCATTAGATGTTATTTTCTTTTAAACTATTGCCAAAAAAGGGGAGGGGTGCAATTTTAATCTAAATGCCTATAAATTATGTAATTCCTTTAGCTTGAATCTAAATTTTGTAAATCCTAGAAATGGGTAATAATTATAATCCTTGTTATGTTATTGCCAGTCATTGCAACTTAGGTAAGTTTCCTGAAAGAAAATATAGTACAATTTTAGGACCATCACAGTTTTGGTTCAGTAATGAAGATGTATGGCTAATGCCTGGAAAGGTAGAAAAATATCAGAAACATTTATCAAATGACTCCCTTGTGAGAATCTCACAGGCTGGGATGTAGGGACAGAAGGTAAGAGACTTGAGTAGGATATTTAATAAGAAATCCAACTAGGAGCTTTTCAGAGGGGGGAAAAAAAAAGAATATGAGAAGTAAAGCCCCAGGAAAATGGCAAGTAGAGAAAGATTAAACTGAAGCCTGGTAGACCAGAAATCTAAGGTAAGGCTGGAGTTATGATGAACAATAGATTTCAAATGGAAAGGAGAGCTGAAGGAATTGAAAGTTGGATTGTCAGTTGGAGCTTAGAATGATGCCACTGGCTTCTGTGGAGAGTCAAGTCTAGGAGGCAATACTTGAGGTGGGGAGATAAAGTGGAAGAAATTGCAGCTGACCGGCTGTGAGATGATAGTCCCTGAGGAGAGAGATCAGAGGGGCAATAAGGAGAAGTAAATGTGTTTGTGATGTTCCTTGGAGGTAAAGTCAATTTAATTCCGTGTACTCAGGGATGGGATATAGACGGAAAAGTGGAATCAATGATTACTCTTGTTACTGGGTTGAACAACCAGAAAATAATGGTGCCAGAGTGGGTTATCATTGGATGGGGAAGCCTGAGACTAAGTCCCATTTTGGTGGAGGTGGGATCAATAGTTATGGTGTGATTATCTTAAACTGGATGGGGGAAAGCTCAGGTCTGTATTTCAATTTATTTTCTAATTTCTTTTTATTTTCTTCTTGTGATTACATATATACCTTTTCTGCTCCCCTGCCTCCCTTCCCCACTGTTACGTTACTGTGTAGCTTAACTATTATAAATTTAGTGTTCAATGTAAAAATCAGCTCCTGGATATTTCATTGGCATTTTTTTTTCTTTTTCTAATTTGCTAATCTGTATGTCTTCCCTCTAGTTGATTTTGCTTTCCGATGCTTTTTAAATTAAATGCTTATTTCATTTTTATTGTACTTGTTCAGCAACAGGAACATTTAAAGTTGTTTTGTGTTTGTCTTCAGAGCAGTTTCTCTGAAATTCATAAATTTTAATATGAAATATTTTCACTCTCATAATTTTAAGAATACTCTGCAAATTCAGTTTTAATTTTTTACTTGGCTTAGATGTGTTTAAGGGAGGATTTTAAAATTAAACAATTGCAAGATATTTATCAGTGCTTTAAATGTTCATGATTCAAGTCTTACAGTAGCATGTGTATTCTTTTTCCATTTTTGAGTTTATTGTATGATTTATTAAAATGTTAGATAATACTTGAAATAGGGTATTCTGCTTTTTATATAATATATAACCACATGTTTATATATTTTATTCATTGTTTTATTAATATTTCCTGATCTTTATTAATATTTGGCCTATGTTATCTTTCATGGTCTTAGAGAGGGAAATTAAAGTATCTTAACATAGTTTCCTGTCTTCTCTCTCTTTAATTCTTATATTTAATACAGTTAATGTTTTAAGTATTTTGAAGCTATGCTATTTGGTACATAAGAATTCATTACAGATAGTCTTATAAAATAATTTTATGTCATGTTCTTGTTACAGTGTCTATCTTTATAGCTTAAAGTTTGAGTAATAAAATAGTATATTTTTTGCATAAACATATTCAATATTATTAACAGTATAACAGATCTAGAGGTGGTAGTTTAAAAATACACTTACTAAAATATGTAACAGTCAAATTTATATAGTAAATTCCTTGCTAATTTTACTCAATATTTAAATACTGAAAGTATAAAATGTTCATAAATCACTGCACACAGTCTAGGTTATGTTTAAAATTGATATCCCACGGAGCAGATGTAGACTTTCTTTGTATAACTTCATGCATCCAGAGTATGATAAAGTCTTATTAAATAAGCATCTTTGATTTAAAGATATAAATTCATTATCAGAAGGCTAAAAACACAGAAAACACACTTTCTCTATTTTTATATGTTTAGTCTTTACTGAAGAGAGCACACAAGTTCATTTTTACATTAATGTACCGTGGATGTAATAAACATACTTTTCTTCACAAAACTTAATTTCATCTCATTATTCCCCTGGGTTCTTCTGGGGAAAATTGAATCTTCATTTATATCAGTTTTTTCCTTTGCCTTACAGGACTTTTTGGGTGTATATGCTGTTGGTGGGGGAGGTTTCCTTGGTCAAAGGTGTTTGGAAAACACTGCATCCCTCCTAGCCTCTATTTGCCTTCTCAGAGACCTCAAGTGAACATTAGCATACCCAAGACTCTAAAAAGTCTCTTCCACTGGCGTTGTGAAATTTAACTCAAATCATTTTTTAAAAATGTATTTTAGCATCACAGAGAACACACATTCAAAATGCTAGCTGGACATATTTATTTTAAAAGCCTGTTCAAGTTGGGTGTATAGCTTTATAAATCTTATCTTGATCAATCTGAATTGTAAACTCAAATAAACAGCCTGAGGTCAGGCTCCTTCCACGATCACTGTTGTGGGCTCCCCGCCTCCCAACCCTGTATTTCTGCTACCTCTCTTGTTCTGGGGAAACACGGGCACATGGATGGTTCCACATTTCCTACACTATACTTAACACACTGCTGGAAATGCAAGTTTCCCTTTTTGTGCCTGAAGTCATCAATACATCTGATTTTAGATGGTTGGATAGTATCACCAACTCAATGGACTTGAGTTTGAGTAAACTCTGGGAGATAGTGAGGGACAGCGAAGACTGGCATGCCCATGTGATTGGCATGCCCAGCAAAGACTGGCATGTCCATGAGCTTGCAGAGTCAGATAGGATTTGGGGACTGAACAACAAGGATCTTCTTATTACCATTTGACTTAGAGTATTCCCATCATTTATGAAATGTCTACATTGTTAACATAATTGCCTTTGTTGTCCACATAAAACAACTGCTCTAGGAAAGAGAGCAGTGAACTTAAAATTAGAAGGCAAAAACCGAGCCTTGAAGCTCCACCACTGCTCAGCTAGGTGGTGCTTGGAAAGTCACCTAAGTTACCTGACTCTGCTTCCTTAAACATAAAATGGAGATAAGCCTATATATGCCTTTGATACAAGAGTTGCCCTGAACATAATGGTACATGCATTGGGGAACATGATGGTGTCATGTTGACACAACTCTAATTTTTCTCAGAAACAGCCTTCTCTGTCAAATATGTTTTATCCCCTTCATTAACAACATATCCTCTTATTTGTATCAACCTTATGATGAATACAATAGAAAAATCTTATGATGTAAGATTTGTATCAGTTTCCATATGTATTCAAGTCTCCAGCAAGTTAATAATAAATTATTCTAATGATAATGACTGAAACTCAATATTTATGGAAAATTCACACAAATGTAGATAACAGCACAATTCTTGATGTGCTTTGATTGTTCTGAAATGGCAGTTTTCAATAAATATTGAAATTAGGTGATAATCGCTAGCATTATGTATTATTTATCAGCATTCAGATTGCCATGAACAGGGATGCCCTTTTACACATTAACCTTCCTTCAAAGAGCTTAGAGAAAAGAGCTAATTCAAAATGCAGTATTATTCTTCATGCCTTTTTCATTTTTCATTATTTATTTTAGAGATGTATGTATGCTCTTAGGGTAGGAAGGGAGTTTCACTTTTACCCAGTCATGTTTAAAATACCTCTGAGCTAAAATTATTCTCCCTGGTACCCAATGCAAATAAGCTGACCATGCAATTTTCATGGTTGATTCTTTGAAACTTTTGTAAAACTTAAGCTCTAAGTTTAAGATCTCATAGAATTAGAAATAGTGGGAACATCCTGTTTTATATCCTGGCATAAAATAACACACCAAAAAACAAGTTCTCTGCCTCTGGAAACAGTTGCTTAGTTACATTGCCTGAGAGAAAGAGTTATATTTCGTTTTTTTAAGAGAGGACACTGAATGCCTTCAGTATTTTAATAGTAATTAGAATTTCTCCTTCAAATTTATTAGAGAAGTTTTTGGACTAACTCCTATAAATAGAATGTTTAAACATTCTGAAAATTTTTTTAACTTTTTTAAAAGGTTACTTTAAAATAACAGGGTTATAAAAAGCTGTTTCCAAAGAGAAAGAACATTGGCTTGGTAAATATAACACTAAGAATCTTGAACACTACTGACCAATTCCATGTTGTAGACATTTAAGATTCTATAGAATTTGGAAGGTAGACTTTATCAAAGGAAAATATTTGGAATGGATTACTTTAATGTAACTTAAGTATGAAATGTCTTTGCCTTGGGCATCTGTTTCATGAAATGTTGGTTGTAAAGATGCTGGTTGTAAACTCCAGTCTCAAAAACTGTTTCTAGACAAAGTAAAAAAGAGAACAAAGATGGAAGACATCTGACTCCAGTGAGTGATCCAGTCATGAGATCACAGATAGGACCATGGGATAAGGAAGGGGAAGTCTTCTCTTTTCCTCATACTACTTTCTGGAGTAAGTCCCCTACAACTATCAGTCTATTGGTGGTCATTGTTTTAAACTGCCTTTTTAATGCATTTGTTTTTACTGCAATTTAATCCTGTCTGCCGTTTATCCTAGTTCTTTCTTCAGAAGCAAAACGTGACTTTATCATGGCTATTAAATTGTTTTAGACTTCCAGATAACCTCTTAGAAAGGCTTGGACTACCCAGGGACTTCTGTTTTGTAGAAGCCATTGCAAATGATTTCTCTGAGCAGAGAAATGTACTCAGATTAAGGAAATATATTGGTTGTCAAATCCTCTTTTTCCTCTTTAGAGGGTCAGAATGTTGTTTCTAGATTTACAATAGCAAAACTTGTCTAAGCTATCTTAGCATGTCACAGTGAAAATGACATTTTTGTTTAGTGAGACAAATAAATATTGTTTACCACCTCAGAACTATCATCAAGATAGTTTTAAAGCAAGAGAGGATTCCTCCAGTTCTGTTTTCTTTTTTTCCCTTAAGATTGCTTTTGCTATTCAAGGTCTAAACTAAAAACAAGTCTACCATATGACCCAGCAATCTTACTACTGGGCATATACCCCAAGAAAACCATAATTAAAAACAAATAAACAAACAAAACACATGTACTCCAATATTCATTGCAACACTATTTACAATAGCTAGGACATGGAGGCAACCTAGATGTCCTTGGACAGAGGAATGGATAAAGAAGATATGGTACATATACACAATGCAATATTACTCAGTCATAAAAAGAATGAAATCGGGTCATTTGTAGAGATGTGGATAGACCCAGAGACTGTTACACAGAGTGAAGTTAAGTCAGAGAGAGAAAAATGAATATTGTAAATTAACACATATATGTGGTATCTGAAATAACTGGCATAGATGATCTTATTTACAAAGCAAAAATAGAGGCACAGACACAGAGGACAAGCGTTTGGATACCAAGGGGGAAAGGGGTAGGGTGGGATGAATTGGGAGATTGGGACTGACACATATACACTGCTGATACCATGTATAAAATATTAGCTAACTAATGAGAATCTTGGAGAAGGAAATGGCAACCCACTCCAGTATTCTTGCTTGAAAACTTCCATGGACAGAGGAGCTTGGTGGGCTATGGCATGGGATCGCAAAGAGCTGGACACAACTGAGTGACTTCATTCACTCAATGAGAATCTACTGTACACCTCAGGGAACTCTACTGGAAGCTCTATGGTGAACTCAATGGGAAGGAAATCCAAAAAAGAAGGGATATATGTATATGTATAGCTCATTCACTGTGCCGTACAGTAGAAGCTAACACAAAATTGTAAACCAACTATACGCAAATAAAATTTCTTAAAAATAAAGCAAGAAAGGGGTACATTTTTTGATACTCTTCCTATCTGAAATTAGAAAACATTTATAGACTATAATCAAGATTTCATTGAGGAAATTGTGAATTATATTATAAACTGGGTGGTACTGCCTTGTGAAGTCATTTAGAAACAATTACTGAGCTGTCTGGATTAACTGTACTAGGGTGAAATCAAATGCTCCTATTTATGTTCTTCTACAAAACAGTTGTTCTTTGAAGGATCAAATATCTCTAACAAGGATGAAACCAGAGAGTGTTTATTTTACCTGGCATCAATTCTAGTTCAGTTCAAAGTTCAATAGACACCTTGCCTTCTCCCCCCCTGCCCTTTTAAACAGAAAAGTCAACTTTGCCCAAGGAAATGTTAAGGTTGTTTTTACATTAAAACTTCAATTTTAATACCACTCAAGTCTTGATATACTTTAACTGTGTGAATCTTATGTTTTCTTTACTTAAAGGCATTAATAAAATCCATTTTAAGATTAGATGCTTGTGCCTCATAGCGTTTTCATGCATGAAAGCTGGTCAACACAGCGGGCGCATAAACCTCATTATTGGGACTTGTTCAGGTCCATTACATTAACTGGTCTCATCACTAAGCATTGTGATTTTGCTTACACACTGGAAATGGAAGTTAGATAAAGTTTTATTTAGTGAAGCGAAATATCTGGCCATTTCACATGCTTTTCTTCTACCTTTCTTTTCAGTTTTTGGACAGCCCTGTAAAATAGCTATTATATTCCCCTTCAGAAAGCTGAAAGAAAAGAGCTACTGATATATCCAAGGTATTAAGTGCCAGAATCTAAATCTCCTCTAATCACCCCCCCTCATTCCCACTTCATCTTTCCTCTTACTCTTCTCTCTTCTTTTTTCTCTCTTGCTATTAAATATGGAAGTGTGTCTTCATCTGGAAAAAAAAGACTTTCACTTAAATAACAATAGTATGATTACTTGAAAATCTGGAAATTTAACATAAAAATACTTCTATCTATACATGTCCATGGTCATGCACTGTATTCAGTTTCCAAGCTTTTATGTCTCATTGCTATTGAATAGTTTCTCAGACTTTTGTTGTCTTTTGTGACATTTGCATTTTAAAAAACAACAGGCCAGTTATTTTGTAGAATGTCCTTCAATTTGGGGTTGTCTAATGTTTCCTCACGCTTAGACTGAGGTTATATATTGTTGGCAGGAATACTACACACGTTGATGTGGTGGTGTTTTTTTTTAACACACCCCATCAAGAAGTATGTGATGTCAATTTGCCTTATTATTAACCTTGATCACTTGGTTAAAATTGTATCATCCAAATTACTCCACTGTAAGTGACTATTTTTCCTTTTATAATAATCCCTCTTCTTGATACATTTATTAAGTACTACCACGTGCTAAGCCTTTCACTTATTCCAAGGGTTTTGAAAACAGGGCCTTTTTACTGCATTCAAGTTGCTCAAAGAGTAGTGGGAAATCAGTATTGAAATACAAACAACAAACTAGCACATAGTAACATAATTAACAAAGAATAATACACAGAATCTCCTGCAAGAGAAGTAAATTATTAACACTTTGGTGGGGAGAGAAGTGAGGGGAAACTTACTATAGAAGCCACTTAAACATATTAAGAATGCAGCAGTAGCTTTTTAAGGTGAGAAGGAAAATTCAGGACAAAGGGATTGCAGATGCAAAGTCATAGAAACCTCAGATGAGTTATATACAAAGACTAGAACAATTGATATAAAGGCAGTATGGCTTGAGTATAGAAAAAATGGAAAGAATTAGGCTAGGCAGTGTGAACTTAGCTAAGTTATGAAGATAACGATCAGCATGTATAGCACATGAGTATTGAGATTACAACTCTACACAACAAGGTCTCACAGACAGGATCACATGATAGAATTCTAGGCTCAAATTCATTATATACATAATGCACACGTTTGGATGGAAATTTTTCTACTTTAAGTTGAATTCAAATGTCATTAATTGGAGCATCCACTCTTCATATTGGACAACTCCTCCCAACCCCTATTACATTTAGATTCAATAGGACACTTATTAGAAGGAGAATCATTTAAGATTTAAGATTTTATTTAAGAATTTCTAGGCAAAACCAATGAGCTAATGGAAGAAGCAATGAATTCTAATCTCTGCTGGGCAAATACTTCTACATAACTAATTTGTATGGGTTCTAAGCTTTCAATTTGTTCAATGAGGAAGTAAGATTGTATGATCCAGGTTTCCTTAAAATTCAAAAAACGCAGGAGGAATTCTACTAATTTAACTAATACAAAAGTAAAATTGATACAGTTATTTAATTATTTGTTTAGTTTATCTCTCTGTCACAGTGTTGAACTGTAAATTTTCTTGTTGCAAAGGATAATATTCAAAACCTTATTAATGAAAGAATTTTTCAATATCTTCAACTCAAAGTGATACACCACATTAACAAATTGAAGAATAAAGTATGCATTATCATCTCACTAAATGTAGAAAAAACTTCTGATAAGGTTCAATATCCATTCATGATAAATTTTTTCCAGAAAGTAGACATAGACTTCATTCAATATATTAAAGGCCCATATGACAAACCCACAGGTAACAGACACTATGGCAAAAAGCTGAAAGCATTCCCTCTCAGACTAGGAATAAAATTAAGAATGTTCACCCTCATCACATTTATTCAACATATACACCTATATATAAAGAACTGGATAAAAAAGATCTTCATGTCCTGATAATCACGATGGTGTGATCACTCACCTAGAGCCAGACATCCTGGAATGTGAAGTCAAGTGGGCCTTAGAAAGCATCACTATGAACAAAGCTAGTGGAGGTGATGGAATTCCACTTGAACTATTTCAAATCCTGAAAGATGATGCTGTGAAAGTGCTGCACTCAATATGTCAGCAAATTTGGAAAACTCAGCAGTGGCCACAGGACTGGAAAAGGTCAGTTTTCATTCCAATCGCTAAGAAAGGCAATGCCAAAGAATGCTCAAACTACCGCACAATTGCACTCATCTCACACGCTAGTAAAGTAATACTCAAAATTCTCCAAGCCAGGCTTCAGCAATACGTGAACCATGAACTTCCAGATGTTCAAGCTGGGTTTTAGAAAAGGCAGAGGAACCAGAGATCAAATTGAGAACATCTGCTGGATCATCGAAAAAGCAAGAGAGTTCCAGAAAAACACCCATTTCTACTTTATTGACTATACCAAAGCCTTTGACTGTGTGGATCACAATACAGTGTGGAAAATTCTGAAAGAGATGGGAATACCAGACCACCTGACCTGCCTCTTGAGAAACCTATATACAGGTCAGGAAGCAACAGTTAGAACTGGACATGGACCAACAGACTGGTTCCAAATAGGAAAAGGAGTACGTCAAGGCTGTATATTGTCACCCTGCTTATTTCAGTCACATACAGAGTAAATCATGAGAAATGCTGGACTGGAAGAAGCACAAGCTGGAATCAAGATTGCTAGGAGAAATATCAATAACCTCAGAAATGCAGATGACACCACCCTTATGGCAGAAAGTGAAGAAGAACTAAAAGAGCCTCTTGACGAAAGTGAAGGAGGAGAGTGGAAAAAGTTGGTTTAAAGCTCAACATTCAAAAAATTAAGATCATGGCATCTGGTCCCATCTCTTCGTGGGAAATAGATGTGGAAAGAGTGGAAACAGTGTCAGACTATTTTGGGGGGCTTCAAAATCACTGCAGATGGTGTTTGCAGCCATGAAATTAAAAGACGCTTCCTCCTTGGAAGGAAAGTTATGACCAAACTAGATAACACATTAAAAAGCAGAGACATTACCATGCCAACAAAGGTCTGTCTAGTCAAGGCTATGGTTTTTCTAGTGGCCATGTATGGATGTGAGAGTTGGACTGTGAAGAAAGCTGAGCACCAAAAAATTGATGCTTTTGAACTGTGTTGTAGGATAAGACTCTTGAGAGTCCCTTGGACTGCAAGGAGATCAAACCAGTCCATCCTAAAGGAGATCAGTCCTGGGTATTCATTGGAAGGACTAATGTTGAAGCTGAAACTCCAATCCTTTGGCCATCTGATGTGAAGAGTTGACTCATTGGAAAAGACCCTGATGCTAGGAGGGATTGTGGGCAGGAAGAGAAGGGGATGACAGAGGATGAGATGGCTGGATGCCATCACCTACTCGATGGACATGAGTTTGAGTAAGCTCCGGGAGTTGGTGATGGACAGGGAGGCCTGGGGTGCTGCGATTCATGGGGTCACAGAGTCGGACATGACTGAGCGACAGAACTGAACTGATATCAGTTTTCAGAATATTTTGTTCTGTGGCCATAACTATATCAAAACTACAACTTGACAGAAGAAGAATAAAGATCCAATAGCATTCAATCTATCTATTCACTAACTATTGGCACCCCTTGTGCAGAGGCCCTTCTCCAACATACACTGCAAGCATGTGTGAAGCCATAATGCAGGAGATACTAATGTGACTCTTTGTGATCCCATGGAGTGTAGTGTGATCAGGCTCCTCTGTCTGTGGAATTTTCCAGGCAAGAATATGGAGTGGGTTGCCATTTCCTACTCCAGAGGATCTTCTTGACTCAAGGACTGAACCCTCAACTCTGGCGTCTCCTGCATTGGCAGACAGATTCTTTAACACTAGTGTCACCTGAGAAACCACTAATGTGACAAGATCTCTCTTAAAAATAATAAGAAAAATATTCCAAAGTTCAAATAGTTCAAAAATACTAAATTAAAGTGCATCTTTCAACATCATGCTGGGGTACTTTCTAACAACTCATTCATGATTTAATTCTCTAAAAGAATGTACCTGTTTGAGTTTGCTATTTCCTATTTGCTTATAGCTCAGATACTGTGAGCTATGCACTGTTCTAAGAACTTTAGATATACTATCTACTTTATTTTTTTTTATTTTATTTATTTATTTATTTTTTAAATTTTTATTAGTTGGAGGCTAATTACTTTACATCATTACAGTAGTTTTTGTTATACATTGAAATGAATTAGCCATGGATTTACATGTATTCCCCATCCCAGTCCCCCCTCCCACCTACTATCTACTTTAAAATTCACAAGTCCATAAGGAAATTATTATTAACTCTACTTTCTAGGATAAGGTGAGTATGTGAAAGGTAAATTAGGTATTCTAATATGAATAACAGTACATTTATCCCACTACTGATGCATGTTTATTGAGCACTTACTATGTTCCAGTTAATCTTCTAGACAAAAATGAACAAAAATGGCCAAAACAGATACTATTATTATTCTCATAGAACTTACATTCTAGTATATATCACAGAAAAAGGGGGAAAGACAAAGAACAAATAACATACAAAATAAATAGGTCTAATACCTGAGGGAACTTGGACTGTAATTTAGTTCTGTCTGCTTTCACACACCATAATCTTAATTACTTCACCTTATAATGAAAAGTGTTATAAATGAAAGGAAAGTCATGTTGAAAATCTAGGTGACTATAGTTATTGATTCTCTCATGTCCCATAGGCAGCTCACCTTGAACTACACAAATGAGATTTTATCAAGGAAAATTATCTGATTACTTTTTCCTCAAATCTAAAAATTCCTCAAATATTCTCAAATCACATTAAATAAACACATGTAATCTTGAAAACTACTGTGCACAACTGCAGGGACAGTATGAGTCTCAACCTAGTAGATAGGAATTTTCTTCTGCCTCCATATCAAAGCCTTCTATTGGAAGGGAAAAAATAAAAAGTGTTTGCTCCTAACTTTTATGTCTGATATTCCTAATTTTCTTTTCTGTCCCCTTCCATTCTCTTAGAGGCATCAGAGTATAGGCAGCATTTTAAGAATCTTATATGACGATGATTGCCTTTCTAGTATGAGCTACTAATTTAATCCACTGTGAACAGAACTGTAGGTATCACTTGTAGGTAAGGAATTTGACTACATTGCTCTCTACAATCATTAAAAGTCACTGTGTTGGTCTTCAGGAAGAGTAGGATAAAATGGGACAGAGTTTTACACTTCTTTTAACAGGCTGTCATTTTCAAAAGATAAAAAATCCCTACATTTTGCTTTTCTGATTTTATTCTTTTTGGTCCCACTCAAAACTATTAACATCCAGTTACATTTTCCTTGCACCCCTGGCGGCTCAGAGGTTAAAGCGTCTGCCTGCAATGCGGGAGACCTGGGTTCTATCCCTGGGTTGGGAAGATCCCCTGGAGAAGGAAATGGCAACCCACTCCAGTACTCTTGCCTGGAGAATCCCATGGATGGAGGAGCCTGGTGGGCTACAGTTTACAGGGTTGCAAAGAGTCGGAAATGACTAAGCGACTTAACTACATTTTCCACATAACCAGGTAAAGTCATTAAAACCTTTGAAAGTTTTTGAACATTAAATTCACCTATAAAATGTAAATGTTGTCAACCACTGAAATTACTTAAAAGATAATTTTCCTTAAGATTTGATGGAAATTCCAAAGAAAAGATAACTTTTCTAAAGAAAGTCAGTTTCACATGAATTGAAGTCATTACTTCACAGTGGTAATGTGTGAGTTAATAGTTGATAAAATATTTATAAGATGAAATATCATTTTGCCATACTATTAAACTTAAGATTTCCTCATAGTTAAGATGTTAGTCATTCTATTCCTGAGGAAAGCAAAAACAAAATAAAATTCAAAACAAATGGGAAAAAAGCAAGATAAGGAAATTCTAACATGAAGTTGCCTTCCTATTAAAATAACAAACAGCAAAATTAGTATTAAATATCTAGGACTTGTTATTTATCCAGGTTCTCATAGTTAATACAAATTTTCATTCTCTCTGAACACGATGAAAGGAAATAGTAGACAAGAGCCATCTGCAGGAGAAAGTCCCAAACTCAATATTAATCCATAAACAACCTACACATCTATAAAAGTGAAATGAAGGAGCAATGCTTTGATACAAATTTGATCCAAATTAGACTAAATTACAAAAAAGCTGAATTTCTTTTTAAAATAACTATAGAAAATAAACTTTAAAAATTTCAACATATTTGAACTCAAAATCTATCTTCTCTCATTTTGTTAGATTTACTGTAATATATAGTACTAATATCAGAGAGCATTACCTGATTTTCTAGCTTTTTTATATTACTGATTAAAGATTAATATTATAATACCATTTTTTAAAGTTTTTCATGTTCTTTTAAAAAATCAAGACAAACTATTTTTTTTTCCTTCTTGGTATCCTAACAGTATATTTTCCAAAACTAGTGAATACAGCTGCTCATTTATTTTTCAGATATCTGATGCAGAAATGTTTCAAAGGGATAAATTACAGACAGAATTCTAATTTAACTATTTGCAAAATACTACTCTTTGCCAAAACTGATTGAACTTCAAAGCCTCCCTAAAATATCATACATAATTTATTTTAGGGCAGAAAACAATAAAATTCAGGACCAGAGCTAGAGCAATGGTATTTTAAATGAGCCATCGTGACAAGCAAAGAATTTGCTTGGAGATGAATACACTTTTTATCAGCCAAACCATTTCTAAAAAGTATAAATCTGGCAATGCTATAGGATTAATGATGATAAGAATACTTCTAGTAGACCACAGAAAGCAGCACAAAAGAGCAAATAATTCAGCATATTTGACTTCCCTTTTTTTTAAACTGTGCATTAATTGTTTCTTAATCATATATTCCAGTCACAAAATTTTAACTGCTCTTTCACCTACATACCACCGTGTTTTGATTAACAATTCTCTAATCAAGTTTGCATAGAATTCATGTGTGTTCAATAATTTAGCTATGCATCTGGGAAATGTAATGGGACCCAGGGTGCTGGGGAACATTCAGTGAGGGCTGAAAGCACTAGAACACTTTATGCCCACACTGCTCTCTAATTCCTTAATGAACAATCAGCAAGATTCCATGAAAGCACTTACCGCTACCCTCTCTAGATGAAAAGAGAACCACGAATGTGGATGAGGAAAACTGATCTGATCAGTCTATTCCACGCCACTCTGTGCTGGGTTCCAGGAGAGATACCAGCCAGGCAAAGGCAGCCACTGTTCCCCCATCACAGGAACCTTTCCTAAGTAACCCTTATAAACACATGTCCAGCCACCACTGTGGTCAGTCTGGGGACCCCCAGATGTGAGTGTTGGGGGAGGTAGCCTTGAGCTAAGATGGGAGAGTGAAGAAGACTCAACTATGGGGCATTCTGAAGAGGCTCTGAGGGGATTGGTTTGGTTTGACTTTGATCCGTTTTTCTTTCAAAGAAATTTACTCAACCTACATTATACAATTAAGAAATGAAAAAATCCTATAGAGAATATCTGGATTTTTCTTTCTTTCTTTGTTTTAGCTGAGGTATCAAAAATAGAAGCAAGTGTTTTAAGAGATTAAACCTAACAGGCACACACAACCTGCCTATAAACACTCCAAGCATATCAAGGACTTAGGGACCTCCTTTGTGGCTGTATTATTTAGGATAAAGCTAGATGAGTTTAATGAAGAGACTCATTATTAATTCATTTGCTTGAAGAAGAAGATACATCTCCCATGATTTGAAGTGAGCATTTAGGTCGTTGGAAGGCTACTACATGTATTCAGGAATAAAGTTTCCTTGCACTATATTACAGCATCA